>NC_071291.1:2507500-4907500 GCF_943737925.1 Anopheles nili | reverse complement strand
GTGTAGGGGAAGTTGCTGGTCCTGCCGCCGTGAGCTGGTGTGTGTTACGCCCTCTGGCATCGTGGTCTGGTGCTGCCGAGAAGAGCTGGGAGATTGAACTGCGCATGGCATGAGCGTTCTGAGCAATGTTCGATCCCGACCGCGTTTTGCAAGACCTGGTGCACGTTCAACAGGCGAACCGCGGAATCACGCGGAATGGTTAGGGAAAAGGAGGAGCGAGGTTTTTGCGGAGATACGATTGCGATAGGATGATGTGGATGAGGGGGGGGGGGGGGAGCGAGAGTGAGGGGATGTTATGCTGTTATCCTTCAGCCCCGTTAGGGAAAAAATCCGCTACGTTATCACGCTATGCAAGAATCGAGGTCACGATCAATCAACATACAAGATATCACGGGTCGATACACACACACACACATACACACACGGGTGGGGTTGAACGGCTCGACACTTGAAATGGCCACGTGGTAAACGTGGGTCCTGTGGACTAAGTGCTACAACGAGTCAATCACAACACAGAACGAGTCGTGTACACACGACAACAAACACATACGTTATAAAAACAAAAAATAGGAACACAGTAAACACAGCCACGAGATAAAAGTGAGTTTCACACGTATAAAGCGCGCCCTGCTTCTACTGGTCAGTACCTCACGCGCGAACAGTAACAACCGTGTAGGTGAACCGATCACAACCAACTTGTGCCACCTTGCGATCAGGCGCGAGTGCTGTCAACTAGCTCTGGCCCGGTTCGGTTTCAATGTTCAACTGAAAAGATACCTTGGTTGTGATTTGCGTTTTTATAGATTTACAGATGCTGCCTGGCTCAGACCGAGAGAGGAATCGACCGATCAAGAGAGAGAAAGAGAGCATTCGATCCGGTCGCAAAACAAAGCGGAATTCGGTGCTGTCAAAATCGAACCTCTGACGGCCGGTCCTGAGCTCCTGGGTACGAGTATATCCATCGCTAGCAACCGGCGTCACCAACACAAACCACCACGGGATCGGTACTGTTTGGGCGTGTGATAGAGTCGCCCGTATCGTGAATATTTTCCCGCACTAGCCGGTCGGTAGGGTTTTTTGAACAGACAAAAATAGCTCAGACTAGCCGTCATGGGTGGCATAGTTCACTCGCTCTGGTCACGATCGTGGTCGATCTCGCAGGACGCCAGCTGCGTAACGATCACCCACAACCCAGCTTCAGTTCTCTAGCTCCCCGTTCCGTTCACGTTTCGTGCAGGTGCAATGGTGCACTTCTCTACGGAGCACCTCGGCAACGCCTTTATCGGTGGAACCACTCTGTTGACATGCCCTATTAGCAGCAGGTTTCTAATCGACGTGACGCGATATGTTCGATCGCCGAAACGAAATAATCACATGGCAGGAAGCGACAAAAAAATGCGAATTTTATGACCAATTCCATATATTGTAAACACGGTTCGAATTAGCGCAAACAAGCGCATGGTTATGGCAAATGGGTTATTGGGAGGAATCACGTCATGTTTATCACATGATACGGTAGGAAGATGATGCGAGTTCCTTGAATGAAATCTTCCTTGAATGAAAAAATGAACATATAGCGACTGCACTGCACAAAGACTCACAACATATGGTCAACATATGTGCGTGGCTCAAACTCACACAACCTCTAAAACCCCAGCCAATATGCTGTTACAATTTTTCCCAGTTTCATCCGATTAACTTCCCACCTTCAGTAGCAGCAGCTGGTGCAACCGAAAGAGCATACAGAGTCCTCTAACGCGTTATGACACACCTGTCAACGCCAGTCGCCCGCCAGACGCCAGAAGGTCCGCCGTATAAAGCCCCCAAACCCCAAGCCCAAGTGTGGCAAATTGCTCGTTTAAATTGATTCTAAAAGCGCTGTCCGATTCGGTAATTGCTGCTGTCAGCAAATAGCGAAGGGATTACCGGCAAAGGCCTCGTTCGATCTCTGCCAGGATCCATTGGGTGACGGTGTCGGTGGCCAGTTTTTCACGCCTCGTTTCACTTTTCCATCAACCGATGGAGTCTCAGCTTATCCCAGCCGTATATCAGGGGGCATCGATCAGGTCCACAAATCGACGGGCGTGTGCAGGGTTGTCCCGACATCATGGAGTCCTTGAATGAGTCACACAGTTCAATGCGTTGATGCTGTGTGCTTCACAACTTGTGACCGTAGGTCAGCGCCATTTGCTTCTCGACCTCTTCAAGCGGTACGCATTCTAATCATCACTCTATTTCTCTCTCTCTCTGAGTCTGACTCAACCCTTTGCATTCTTCTTTCTATCAAAATCATCCCCACCCCAAACCATTATACATCAAGCGCGACAACATGGACGCCGATCGGGTGCGAAAAAGTAACATATTTCTCACATACACATAAGCAACCTGCTGGTGTATAGGGTTGTTGTGGTTTCTTCGTTGTTTCTGTTCACCATTGCGTCAGCTACGTTTCGTTTCCGTCGCCGGGAAACAACCTCAGGAGCTCCCGGCGGAATGCCGAACCCCGGAATGCTCGGACAGCTCATGCTGCGCTTTGGGGGTTTGACCGTGCGTGTCGTCTATTTTGGGAACCTCGTGACCCACCGCTTGTCCCACCTCTTCCATTCCACCCGACACTGACCTTCCTTAGCCGCCCAAGGTTTCCTCTCCCAGTGGTTAGACTTTTTCTTTTCATTATTTCACCGCAAGACCCCAGCAACCGAACACGATACATTCTTTTTTCTTCATTGCGATGATTTCAGACAGATAACAAACGGACTCACCCGTAAGAAGGAGTGGTCAATTTTCACCCATTCAATTCCACCCCATTTTCCATTTGGCGCCCATCGCGCCCCCAATCCCTAGCCATGGAACACGATGAAAAATGGTCTTATGATGGGGCAGTGTCACATCGCTAGCGAATCTGCCGAATCCGTACGGGTTCAGCGGCTCTTCATTCATTTTCTCACACACGTATCCTCGTTTCTTTGCGCTATCCATCCTACGGCAATAATGGCCATAACGAGCCGCATCCCACGCCCTAATCAACAAGTCCTGCAGCGTGACGTCTCGCCGAAACCGACGGCGCATTGCCAACCGCATCCCGACGGCTGTCAATGGTCGCCAAAATTCCTGAGATTTTATGATAGCCGCTAGAAATGCGCCTCAGAAAGCGGCGGCACGGTCCGGGAGTTTACATCAACGCCCCACAAGGGGCCGATGTACGTGTCAAGTAACTGCCAGGAACAATTATAAAATTAATCCGTCAACCGGACTCGTCTATCGAACCAGGGAGGAATAGTGGCCACTCAAATTCTGTGCCAGGACGAGATTGCTTGAAGTGTCGCCTGCCACAGACCACCGCACGGTGGACTCATTTACACCTGCAACCCTGTCACGTTGTTTTGGTGGCCCATCTGTGGGCTTAAGAGACGGACATCGTGTTCACGTCCTTCGAGATGGTCGTTGATAGTTAAGCGATAAAAGTGTTTTGATTTCATTAAACCAAATCCTCAAGCACACGCGCTGGCGAGCGTTGTGTGTATTTTGTTATAGTTTAAGCACAGTCAAGGGCTCGAAAACGCTAACCAAAGATCGTAAAATGTTCGTCTTTGGGTCACGAGGATTGCTGAATTGATTTACGGTCCGTTCGCGGACGTGACGTCAGCCTGTGGTTCAAACAACCAGAAACAAGTCCCGGGCTTCCTGCTGCTGGAAAATCAATGAACCATTATGACCGTACTGTTGTCGAACATTCTCAAACCCGCGGAACAAATCATCGTACAGCTCGTACGGCCAAATTTGCACCAAATGCGACATCAATTCAACAAACAAATGCCTTTAGCCTGCCAAACAAGAGTACATCCTGGAGGTCAGCAGCGGTCGTTAGGACACGCACTGTAAACAGCAGTGCCCAGTACTCCGCCAAAAAGGAACGCGACCAGAGCCCGGGTCGGTTTCCGCCAAACAAATGAAGCACGTGAGAGCGAGCGGCTGAAAGTGAGGTTAGAACAGGACGATGCTGGTTACAAAAAAAAAGCCCGGCCCGGTTCAGTGTCCTTGAAGCGTCGATCCGGACGCTCCAGCACGCAAGCTACCACGTGGAACCGGAACCGGCCATCAGAGAGGAAGAGAGAGAAGTTGAGAGGGAAGGAAGAAAGGTGGAAAGAGAAAACCACTCCAAAAAGGATAACAATTCAATCTATCAGGACGATGTGCTGAGAAGCTTCCGTTCTCGGTCTCATTCTCATTTCGCAGGGCGCGGATATCAACACAATAGCGCAATCGCAGAGAGAAACGTGAATAAAGAGAAACGTAGAGCACGAGTGAGAAAGATAAAGGGAGAAAGCTCACTAGATGAGTTGTAGCGGTTTCACTGTACTTCTCACGTCAATTTGCCGCACGTGAGTGACAGCGAGCTCACTGAGTGAGATCTCACTTCTCACACACGATGGAGGCGCCATTCCCGCGGTGGAGCCCGTTTTGAAAGAAATGGAATTCAATTTTACACCTGCTGAAAGCACACGCACTGTGCTTCATGAGCATTTTTTTATCCATTAAGAGAACCGTTCAAAAAAATAGCGTCACCCAAACCGATTACACGAAACTCACTAATTGTATTGCCGCTTTCATGGTCCATTCAAATTGGCGAAGGATACACGTCCTCTCAGCGTATTCGGAAACGCGCAGTTTCGAGATTTCAGTTATTTTTTTATCTTAATGTCGCTAACACCCTCAACTATGCACCCGAAATGACGCAGTTGAAAATTCGTCTCGTTACAAATGGAAACGCTTTTGATCGCTATTTGCTGATTGAATTAGTTAATGCGACAAAGCTCGATGGAGTTATGCTAATCTATGGTTGGTTTAGAAACATCACATCCCGGCAAAGCCAGCAGGTCTTAATTTTGCTATAATTTCCAACCTAAATAGTGCTCTAGGGTTTTTTAAGCTTAGAAGCTCATCGTACCACAACTCGCAACATCGAGCGGATCACTACTGGCGACCGTTTTGCAACTTCAACGATCGGCTTAATTGGATTTCGATTTTTGCACATCTGCTGCCGGACACTATAGCTGTGGGCTCACAGCCGTTGGACGAAAATCGAATTACATCGCGTTGTAACGCCCGACGGTGAAGCTCGCGTGAAGCCCAGCATTGTGGAACCAATCACTATCGGTGTAATGGATAATGGAGATGGCCCAGCGACATGAGTGTTATACAAGTTCTTCTAGAAGCATGTAGCATATGAGTTATACGTTCAGTTATGTTCATGGTTATTTTTATAGCTCTAAATAAATGCAAAAGTTTAGGAGCAAGATAACAGCAGGATTTGATTTTAAACATTCTTGGCCATGCCGTACAGAACTATCAGTAAATCAAGAAGGAAACGAACGAAGCTTATGCACTTTCCGCAATGTAAATGCATCCGGACGGATGAGGCTTCCCACGGTGCATCGCTGCGACCAATTAACGATATTATTTCCATTCCGGTTGAGTACATTTGCATTGACACCAATACCGAAATTGAAATCGAAGCCGTATGCCACGCCGGGTAGGAAGTTTCCATCGCAACTGGCGAGGAAATCGAATGAACATACGCCATTTACCAGGCCCCCACCCACCGTGTCAACCATGTCACGTTTCACCCTTGACTCACGCTCCCACGCTTACCTGGCTGCCATTCCTTGGCCTAACACCCGAAGGCTGTAATAAACCGAACAGGGTCTTTTCATTTCGTTCCGAGGCACATTCCATGAAAGCAAAGCTGTCCAATAAAATGTCGCTCTAAACAGGCCGCGAACGGAGATACGGTTTGAAAAGAAATGAAAAACGATATACAAGCGCATCGGGCGGGAATGTCCGGGAATTAATTGCATTCGCGAATGCACCCGGATGCCCGTTGACCGGAAGGTGATACGGCGCAAAATGGGACAGAATCTAACCGAGATGGGAACATTTTTGGGAGAAATGCATCGTGTGTATGAAGAAAAGAAATCCAACATTGCTTCGAACGCTCTGCAATAAACCATCGTTATCTGTAGAATGGAAAATTTCGTGTCTTTTCTTTTCACCACGGCCACATCCAACCCGATGAGGTCAGAGCCCTTTTGACGGTCGATTTATGAGTGACGCACAGACTGATGCGCACCAAATGACCAAAGGATATCGTTCCGCGAAGAAATTCCGCTTGAAAAGGGATCCAAGGACTGGAAATCAAGTGCCATGCCTCAGTCGAGATCGCTTCCAAGTAAAATGATGGGATAATTTTAGAGACAAATTTACTATGCACAATCGTTTCGTGTTTCGCACGGTCATATCCGACACACCATGTTGCGCAGGCGTCCATGTACAAGAAAAATATAAAAAGGAACATGCGAAAATGTTTTATCGTCGCAAATTGAGCAGCATTAGCAGCACCTGACGCCATGTAACGACGATGGAATTAAAGACAACGTCTATCAAACGCACAATAATATGTGATCGATGGATTGGGAAGTTCCCACTACCAAAAGTCGTAGCGAAAAATCGTGTGCACACTTAAGTTAAGAAATTAACCACTAAGAGGAGCATTTTTCGCCACGTCGATCGCCATTTGCCACTCTCATCGCTAGGAAAGCCACTCTCATCAAAATTAATGGGAAGTGCGGTGAAACTAATTTCAAGATCCCGTATTTCAGCGAATAAAAATGAGCCACTTAGTTAACCCGTTCAGCGCCCCCCGAGGGTGAGTTTGAGCCACGAAAACTCCATTCACGTGTTACTCCCTGACGACATTAGCGGCAAAAATGGTGATGGTGATTTACTGAACCATCCCGCGCGTTCAACATTCCACCGAGAGCTGGATCGAGTAACCGTCCACGTCGGGACGCCTTCACGTCGTTTGCATCGATTGGACCCAATTAGTATTAATTGAACGTCAATTGGACTAGCGAGTAGAACCGCGGGCCAGCGCTAACCGGTCCGCGTACCGACGATCGGCATCTTGATAAATTCGCAACCCACCATCGTCACACGGTGTTCCATTCCATTCCCATTGCTTTGGAGTGGGGCAGATTTATGCCAGCGTATGTTTGTCGTAGCTTCATCCGCGTGGACTTGATGCCGAGAGACCTCCGTCGACAGGATAACGTCGAGATTGTCACGAAAGGAGTCTGGGGCTCAGATTCGTTTACATTGGAGAATCGTCCATACGCGATTCCATCGCCGATAATGCATATATTTTTCATCCGAAAATTAAGTGCCTTGCAAACTGACGAACCACCGACAATACGAGGACAAATGTTATCAGGCTAATAAACGTGATGGATAATGCAAGCTGTGGAAAAAAGATTCCATTTTTTTTATCTCCCCATGAAGATGCCCCCGATCGTCGTCATGCGTCATTTTTATGCGAGTATCACAAAGAAAAGGAAATCATTTTGTGTCGCTAATCTGGCTTGCGGATTTGTGGTGAATAATTTCCCGAGCAGCTGCAATATTTCCCATAAATCTTACGGTTTCATGGAATCGTTAACTGATTTCAAATCACATCGCCCGGAAAGGTACGTTTTCGTACACCCAACCTAATCAGCACCTGTTGGGGTATTTACATAAGCCAATCTTTTGGGACCGACACGCAGATAAGGACTCGTGCGTGGAAAACCCCATCGATTTGCGTGTTTATAAAAATACTTTTTCATCGTTAAAATCGTTACCAACCCCTTAGCCTATGTTACTTGGAACCCGCTTTCTTACAAAATTGCATACATTCATTTGCCTTTCGTATCTCCATCCACCAGTCTTACATGGTAACCATGTTGCGCTCGGGACGCAATTCATTCATAAACTACGCGTCAATTGATCAACCACGTTCAGGCTTCTGGCTCGGAGTCTGTCCGCGAGATGGCGCTTCAATTGATGGCTCCCCAACCCTCCTCAGTCAATCAATCTCGCTTCCCCAGATGGAAAGACGATCGGGATGGTGTGCCTTCTCGCGTAATCAACGTTCAACGAGTTCGCACCAGCGAAAACCGATCAAACCTTGACCTACATCCCGGGCCAGGATTCGCTAGGCCAGTTTTTTTCCTTTTGGCGGCAGTACCACCGAGTAGCCCGCGGGTCACAACCGGCCGGGCGATCCAATTCACGCCCAACTAATTCCATTTAGTGTCACCAGGAAGGCGCCACGCAGGAGGAACCCGTCCAACAAGCAAAAAAGAAGCCCTGACCGTCCGTCTGTCGCGTGGCTGCTCGTGAGGTCGAGTGAAGGTCGCTCTAGAACTCGGGGCGGCGACAGTTGCATTTGGGACAGGGGATTTTGGCATGGCTACTCGTTGGGAAAGGCCATGGAAGGAAGGAGATTACTTAGGCAACGGACGTGTAACCGTGGTGCCGTGAGATGTGAGACGATCTCACGCTGTTAGCAAGTGGCGAGAAAGCCCGTCCTTCTCACGTGATTCAAATCGCTCACGTCGCTTCTCACTTCACGCTCACGAAATCCTCCGTCGTGCGGCTAACCTCAAAAAACGACCAACACTTCGAATAGAAAAAGCAAAAAAAGAAGAATCACAAGATGATTGCCCACTAGACAAACGTTTGCCATAATACCATTGCAAAGTTAAGTTGTCTCACAGCACGCCGTACGGGCCCAGCTTTTGAACCAGACGCACACCAGCGAGGTGCTAATTAATGCCAACAGAGGCATGCATCGAGAAAAGCACGACACGCAGATTTTGCACCGGCGGCAAACCGCAATGTTCCCGTTCTGTTCCGTCTATTCCCACGCATCACGCGGCCCTGGTGACGCCGAGACATGACGTCAAAAAACAGCTTTGGTTCACTAATTCCATTTCTCTGTACACTGCGTTATCCCGTTTGGCCAAACCCATCTCCAATCTGGCCACGATTGCATCATCTACGGTCACTAGTGGGGCGACACACGATGAGGACGCTGCTATCGGTGAACTGTTTGCTTCCGACTAGTGAGCGGATATCGCAAATCTTGGCACCGGCTTCACACCGCCATTTTTAAGCTTCCCGTGGGTCTTCCGTCGAAATGGCATGGCGATTTGTCAGTATGGACAGCACACACACTAGGGGTGTACTTACCGTTTCCAAATTGATTTGTTTGAAAAGCATGCTGAAACATGTCTTGCAGTCGATCACTTTCGATGTCTTTACTCTCATGTCACTCGGCACAGACTGAATGGGCTTCGTGAGCGAAATGGGACCGATTTTATACGCGCGATATTGCAGGGCACTTCCACTCGGTTTTCCCAAGGACACCGAGTCTCGCATAATGATTTCGCTTTATCGTAACACGATTTTCATACCCAAACCTTGTCATTAGTCAGGATACCATGTTGGAGTATTTTTGCGTACAATTTGGTGTGTTCAAATAACTAGTTTTAATTTTTACGGCATTGCATAGTTTGGACGAAATCCCCTGCATCGTAGTGCTCTCATCGTCTGCGCTCTCTCTCTCTCTCTCTATCTCTCCGTTTATTTTAGTAGTTCATGGTACTAGCTCACCATACATGGGACGTCGGTACTTTTAAAAACCTTCTCGCCCACTCCAGCTCATTAGCCTATGCTCACTATGGAAACGGAGCATATTGCGCAGAATCCCTCACGTCGAGAGCGAAATGAAAGCGAACGATGTTCGGCGTTTTCTCGGCCTTCCTCTCGTCCCGTTGTCAATCCTCCCTCAACAAACACGAGTTCCCAGCTCGCAATTCATTCAGTAATCCGGAAATTGTTTGCCTTTCGCTTTTCTTTGCATTGTACAAAAGGAACGACACATAATACGTTTACACAGCTCGACCTCTCTAGCGTGCTCACCACTGACCATTATGCAGAACCCTCCGATCTCCGGTCGTGGGCGAATAAATGAGTTCGATTGCAACCGATCGCAGCACGGTTCAAGTTTATTTAGTCAGACAGTTGGAAAGGATCGACGGAGCTGAGCCACTAGGCAAGTACTGCAAAAGAAGTGTTGGAAATACTTCCCAAACATCTCTATTTGACAAATATATTATTCCCAACCGATGATTTTACCAATGCATGTGATATTACACAGATGATAGCAGGTACCGTTAACGCGGAGTACTAAAGGATATAAAAATGCTTTTCTTAAAATTGCAATAGCACAATTAAACACATTCAAAGAACAACTGACATAGCACATGGAGCGTGCCGTTGGTTTTTGAGGGTTTTTGAATTTGTATTAGCCCAAGGTGAATTTTTATTAATATTTTTTGGATCGTAATCTGTTTTGTATAAAAATAAATCATTTCTCATTTTATGATTTGCATCTCTTTCAATTCGAAAACTACTATACTCGTTATGATATTCTTAGTCCAAAATTGTAAAATATTCATTCATATGTAAAGATTTTCTTCTCTATGGATTATGGCATTTCGTGATGTCACATTTGATTAAGGAAGTTTTAAACTCTTTCTCTCTCGACCCATTTCTGAATGAAGTTCAATGTAATAAGCCATCTATGTCGTCGTTGAAAAGAAAAAGCCACAGCAAAATAAAAACAATGAATGCTGTTATTGGTTAAACTGAACTCGACTCTCTCCACATTCATGATATTAAACATAATAAATGGAACACTCTGATCCTCTATACAAAAAGTACAACTGAACAAAAAAAGGATTTGCTTCATTTGAAAAATATACCAGAATGCAATTTAAACCATTGTACTACTGCAAAACCAGGCATTAACAAAGATTTGTTATGTGATTGATCAAATAGTATCCATCTGTCTCCTACGTTTCCGAGTATCAGTTCAGTGTTGCTTCTGTTGCTTAATTTCATAAGATAGTTTTACCAGTACAGTTTAGTCTAGATTGATCGAATATGTTAACACTTGATTAACATGTTGTATACTGCATTGCTGGGGCAAATGGTAAATATGAACAATTTTGACCTTAATTTCAGTCTTGTCGAACGTTTGTTACATATGAGTTTTAGTATGTAAAAACCATCATAATAAGCTTCGTTTCGTTTGCAGTTTAACTTGATTGTTTTTTTGTGCGTCATCAAAATCGAACCACACCAGTCATTTATCAGTTAACCTCAAAGTTGATTTTTTACCGGTGATACACTATTTACTTCCAAGCCGCAGATCCGGTACCACTGCTCGCTATTTTCCACTATGAGTTAAGCGTTTTATTGTTTTCTGGCGTTGCCACGGAGTGACATAATTGCATCACATTATTATTGAATACTTTTGCGTGTGTTACAAATATTACTTATTTGGATTTACTCTCTTTTCTTTACAACAGTCTATCAGCAGACGAAAGAAGCACTTCATTTGCTGTGTGTCTCACTATTTCATGGCTATAGCTCAATCGAAACTCAGTTGTTATATCTTTTTCGCAGCCCTTGTCCTTTGGATATGGAAAAAAAGAATAACAGTTCTAATATACCACTTCTATTGGATCGAACAAAAATTAACACCCATCGAATGGTTATTAATTTTGTTTTAAAAACAGTTTTGCTGCTATGCTTCAAAAATATCACACCGATTTCTTACGATCGGGACTTTGTTTTCTTTATTGTTCTATATTTTTGCATTCGAGTGGTGCCTACTTTGATTTCATTTTTGTATAGTACCTTCCAGTATTTGTTTTATATGTTTCTAGCTTTAACAGTAATTTCCAATATCCAACTGCTCGAACCTTATTTGGCAATATAAATTGTCACAAAATGATAATACATACAGCACAGTATCACGTTTTAAAATCGCAAAATATTCGAAACAATATTTTTCCGGTTGAAGGTTGGCGAAGGAACGACCGGAAAGAACTCGTACATATTTTTTTATGTTTTTGTATCATTGCTACTGGCCTATTTTGAGCTTCATTGTTATGTTTGATGATTTAGGTTATTAGCCCACACTAATTTTTTAATTTGAAATCAAACTTATAGAATACCCGTCATGTTTAGTGATGTGCAATTTTCAATTCGCATCAAGTTTGAGCATATTTCACCCAGTATAAGCGAATGTAAGTTTCGTGAATTTTTCAACAAACGGCAACGACTATTTTTCAAAAAAATGTTGAGACTCATTATCATTGAACAGTTTTCTTGCTATCTTGCAAACAAATAGTGTCTTATTCTGATGTATGCTGTTATGTTATAAATGTTCCTTTATGATTCGATACCATCTCATCATCCCATCATAGCACGAATTGATCGGAAGCTTCTTGTCATGCATTTATAACAATGTTACTGTCAAATTTTGACCGGTTCACTCTACCTCTATCAGAGATTTAGTTTAAAAGCAACCAATTGCTTTTATTCTTTTACCTATTGCTAAGTGGCTACATATCGACGAACGATTCGTTTCTTTTTCAACATGTTGCATGTACTTTGAGAAGAAATTTAATAAAAAGATTCTTTATTTGCTTGGGTTCGGTTTAACGTAAATTTTACATATCATTTGAAGCGTTTGGCAGTAGTGAACTGTTTTTAATGCGTTTTTGCCTACTCCAATTCAAGTGTATTTTATATGTAAGAATTACAGTTTACCAGCTCAAATGCATCTGACGAGCCAAGTTTCTTTTGTTATATACTCAAGATTATTTTATATATTAATAGAACGGCAATTGAACTCTAAAAGTACACCCAAACAGAAAACAGATTTGGGTTGCGATTCAAATCGAATCATAAATCCAATTGAAAACAATATATGAATAACCAATTCCGTAACAGTTTTTCAAGATGAGCTTGTGTTTTTTTATTTAAGCATAACGCCTAATTGGCGAATTGTTAGCTCCTCGGGAACGTAATAGCGACAGTTAATATAAAATTTGAGGTTTAAATATGTATGCTTTTATCACTGCATTTTAACAACAAAGCTATGAGCAAAAATCCATGGAAAATAATGATAACTTTAAATATCCAATCTCCAAAGTGAAATGGTATGCTGTCTAACATAGTAATGGCAGCCATAATAAGAGAAACATTTAAAACCCGTATCGTATAAACAGGAAAAGTAGCTACTCAACAGAAAGAATATGCCTTGTAAAATGGATTGAAAAAATACAAATTGCCATTTTTGGAAATCACAGCTTATGAATCTTTGTTGCATTGTTGTGCTAATCCTTGAGAGTGCATAAATAGTTTAGGAGTGTTGATATTTTGTTTCGTTCTATCCTGTATCACTGTACAGCTTTCAATGCATTTATCTTTTGATTATTTCAATTTATAATAAATTTCTTAGTATTAACGATTATAATCATTAGCAGGATATAGATAAATGTATGCGGAACATAATAACGGGACAATGTTTATGATATATTCGAGAAACTGGTTGGCATACGATTCATAAGGTTCTGTGCGAAGTGAACCTAGAAAATCTTTTATAGATCGTCGTCATTTATAATGACTGTGGGAAAAGACAATTTCCATCAACCATTACTAAACGATCCCGTCACTTTACCAGCTAACACAACTAACTATTACAGCGATAAATTGTTAGCCAAGTATATGCCACAAATATGTAGTGTATATGCTATCGGAAAGGTAATGCCGCTGAAAATGGTAGACAATAACACTGAATTACTCATTATCAGATCGTTTTTTCCCCCTTCGGCGCCACCTTTAAACGGTCGGCCCGCAAGAGAAGCTTCAGTCGCCCGAGATTTAGCATCTTCATATGGACAAATAACACAAAAGGACTTAGTCGTTGAACATACTAAAAGATTATTTGAATAATAACCGTGAAAGATTATTTGGACCATAAAAGAGTATTATTAACCGTAAAAGATTATTTGTACAAATAGTTCAATATAGAATCAATATGCGCTTCCATAAAAAATGTAATTTGATATACAGCAACTAAAGTAGTATAATACGACAATCCAAAAAAAAACAATAGTCGAACTGATATAAAATTATGTAGTGTGCGTGGGTTGGAAATTGTATCAACTTTGGATGTATTAGCTTGAATAGCCAATAATAACCTTTAATACACTTTGCTTTAAATGTTCATGTCGATCATTTCTAAGTATAAACTGATACTTAAACATTGAAACTAATGTTCCAATGTTCATTTACTAAATGCTACGATTGTAAATTTATATGTCATCGTTTCGTTCTAACAATCTATGCATTGACATTAATTTTATAATAATATTGTTGGTAGCGTATTTCGGTTATCGTTAATGTTACAGATCATTAATGAAGGTTTTCCGATTATTACATACCCAGCGATGTTTTAGAAGAATAGATTTTTAGCAAACGCCTCGATGAACTTTGCAGTGTACGCGTTGTACCCGCACAGCTCAAGCATTCCGCCTACATCTTTGTTCTCCGGGAAGTTTATCGATGGCTCATTTCCGCTGAGTGAAATCGCAACATATCTGAAATGAAGGTACATTAGTCACAGCGTTATTATTGTGACAGGTACTGCACTACCCTGCAATACGCCGCTACCTACCTTGCGAGATGCAGCTTGAACTTTTTGCGATATTCGTTCAGTTCGGCGATCGGTGGCAGCCGACTCGGATTGACGCGAATTAGCGAATCGGTAATGGTGATGAACATGTCAATCTTAATTTTTTCCGCCGTGGCCAGCTTGATCGGAGCAGCGAGGGATACCTTCGTTTTGGGTAACACCAGCTTTGCGCAGCATTTGAGAGCTTGCTCCCAATTCATAGATTCATCAAATGAAACGGGGGAAAGAACTAAATCCGTTTCGGTAAACGACCCGATGAAAACTGATTTTTCCCGTTTGAAGATCGAAAATGCCAGCAACACCATAGCTTCAAAGCAGGTCACCACCCGGTTGCGGAACACAAACTCTGTGCAAACGAAAAAGATGTATCATTGTTAGTTGTACATCGTTGATAGTCATATGTGCCAAATTTGCAAACAAATAAAAACTCTTGTCACTGCTTACTTTTGCTATGTGCAACGCGTAGATCGAGGGTGATAAAATACCGAATGCCCGTTCTCGGGTGGTGAAGAATCGAATGATCGAGAGCCCCTTTTAAACCATCTAGGATTGGCTTCAGCGGAGGGCTCATTTCGGGCTGTGATCGCTTGTGCATTGCTTCCTTCACGAGAAACTGATACCGTTTCCCTGATGAGTACAGCTTTTCAACAAGCTGTACATTGATTGGATGTATCTGCTCCGTCTCCAGTGCGTCGAGTCGTTTTGTAAGCATTTCAGCGTACACATTTGCGTTCGTATCACCCTCCTTCAGCAATCTGAAGTCCTGCATGGGCAAAACCGCATTCAACAATTCACGGTATGTGAGACCCGGATAGAGCGCCTCCCAGATTTTGGCAGAGCGTCTTAAATGTCGCGGTAACAATTCAAGCTTTGTTTTGGCACCATGCTGTTTAATCAACTCTAAAGCCTTCGTAACGTTCGGGGCTGACTTGAACTGCAGCAGCGTCTCATAACGTTTAAATGCTTTCACCAGTTCATCTACACCATTCTTCTTCCCGTTACTCTCGTCCAGCTTCATCTGTCCCAGCTGACTCGTGCGTTTCATGGCGGCTTCGATGAGAAACTGCTTATTTGGACACGACACCTTCGGATGGACCTTTGCAATCACGTCCTTATGTGTCCACCCAGCAAATCCATGGGCCCGCGCGAACATTTCTACCAGCTCCATCGGTGTATGTTTCTCGTACCAGCGCGTAATCGCTTTTCGCAAACCATGACCGAATCCGGCATGTCCGGATTTTACAGCCAACTCGATGTAGAAAGAAATAAACATGAACAGATCGTGTGAGCTGCGGATTACCTCCGGAAGCAGATCGTACACTGCGTGTTTTTCTTCACAGGTTGGAAACTCCCGCGCACAGAACGCTAGCGCAAACAGACACTCGTCAGTCCGACAAAGCGTCTTGTTTTTTATAGTCTGCAAGAATACCGAAGCAAAGCATGAGTTAGTTAAATAGAAGAAGAAATATTCAATTGATAATTTATATTTAAAACTCCAAGATACTTACCGTTTTGATCATAGCAAGCAGCGGCGACATTTGCGGAACTTTTGTCTCAGTGGTATCCTTTCCGTTCACTGCCGTGCTAACGCCTGGTTTGTTCAGCTTTTTGGCGACCATATTTGCGGATTTGGTGGTGCCTGTGTTTTTCGGGTTCGAATTACCTTTTTTTGGTTTCATTTTCTGCATAGGCTCCTTCGTAGCAGCAGGTTTCACCACTGGTGTAAGAATTTCGATTCCCATTGGTACGTCCAACGGTTCGGTAAGATCAATGGCGTACGATCCATCGTTGCCGATGAAGAGGTACCGCTGGATCATTTTTAGATCCATTTTCAATCGAAATGAGACTCCGATCACGGAAATGCGTCGATGATGCTTCTGCTGACGACCGTAGAACAAAATCGGAATTATTCGATGAAACCATCCACAGACAAGCGTGAAGCTTAGGCGAAATCACGTTGTAGATGAAATCACCGCGATGCTGAATCTTTTGCCGACTGCACCAACAAACATTCACATACTCTAGATTCTTCGCTTCGAGCGGCAAAATGTTCTTCCTTGCGTTCTATCGCGAAACGTCAAACGTCAAACATGTAGCTAAGTTTTTGCGAGCCAAATATGTATCGCTAGTTCTGGATGAGAGAAACCAAGAAATATGCTCTAATATAAGGCCCGGATCCTTTCGAAGCACAATGACAACATAATCTGCCCAAGCACATGTACTTCTACTGCATTTTGATATGCTTACCTGAGGCGATCGTTTGGCAAGATAACATGCACACTTTACGAGCTACACTGAAGCGAACAAACGCAAAAAAGAAAATGGTAATCCTGGTAATCTTTACCTACGACCACGTTATTTGAGACGCGCAGCTGCCGCCTTCCTTTTGTTCTATTTGACAGATGAGGAGTTGCTGGAAGACGTTCCTGTCTTCAAGGAAGGAGACAAGAAAGGAGCAGAAATCCCCTGGCAATAGGATGGCGATCGGGTTTTGAATTGTCAGTTTTCTCCTTCAATTTATAGTTCGCACTTTTGTGACTATTAGTTGATTTTATATTGAGCAGATGTAGTTGAGTTGAGGAAAAAATAAGTGTTATTACTTTGCATTAGCAAGGACGTTCATAACTTACCATATTTTTTTTTGCGAACAGCTGGTATCATGATACCTGTTATTTCAAGTTATATACATCTAAATATGTATAACTTAGGTATATATATATACCTCATTTCGGAAATCGCTCAACTTCTATCTTATTCTATAGAATGCATTTATTTATTGTTTAAGGACATTTCCAACGTCCTAGATTATTTCAATGCACTATTTTCCCCAGGTGGAGTACGACTACAGAAACACCTTGACCCGTTAGCTGGCTCTGTGCGGCAACGGAAAGAGAATTCAATGTTCAAACTTGATGATATTACAACAAAAAGAAGCTTCCTGTGTCTAAAATCCGAGAAAGAGATTAAGAATACGGTTGCGGTTCTGTATGCTTAATTGATCAATTGTTTCCTAATGAACATTGAATCACATTTACCTGCTTATCCAAGAGTTTTATCACGCACAGCTACGTTTCCGTCTTTTGTAAAAGTATTAATCACAATCCTACTCAAATGGTTTAATGCAGGTGAGTGAAAAATATGCCCATCTCAAGTTCTCATACATCACCAGAAAGAATTTCACTTTCCAACACTTAACACCGACTTTTTAAATCGGGTATCAAAGTTGTTTCTCGCTGAAGCTGAGTCACAAAAGTAATTTAAAAAAAAATTAAAGCAATTTAACAATCCTAGACATGGAAACCAACTAACTTAAAACACAAACATACCTATTGAGCTTAAAACATGCGTAAAAACTAAAATGCTTTCCTTTTCTGATGTATAAAAGTAAAAAAAAAACACTATCTCTTAGTAACAAACGGCTGTTAACGAGATTATTAGGAACGTTCCGAAAGTAATCGGATGGTTGGCTCAGCTTAACTGCAACTGAATCATTATTTTGGTTCGCATTTCAACGAAACAAAACAAGAATGGAAAATGTTCGCTTGTTCTCGTTATCTGGATTGTGTGTACATTGTTTGCTTCTCTCCGGAAAGAATAAGACTAACGTGAATGATTACAAATTCCAAGAGATGCAACGAACAGCATCATGCGAATGGCTATTTCTATCGATGTTAAGTCTACCGTGCAATACTCTCACATTGTCCGAGACACGTGCGCTATGAAGACAGGTGCTATTTTCCCGCAAATTTGAATTATCATTAGTTGTGTTACAAAATATAACTTGCTGCTGAAGTATAAAACACAAAATAAATAAAAAAATTCTTGCTACCACCTCATCAAACGACATGAATGGCGTTTTCATGCCGGCAAATAGATCGATGGTAATGCTGTTGCTACAGTATTATAAATGGCCTGGGTTTGGCTTGCCATTGACTATAAGATAATCTACCTAACACGGGTACAGTGCATATTCTGCTGCTACAGCATATCCTCTTTCACAAAGTATATACTCGACTTGAACCATGAACAATGCACATTGTGTTTGCTCAGACTGCGGCTCGATGCGAAAGTGAAGGCCTTACACGGATTGATTTATAGAACGGACATTACACTTAAACCGACGAGAGTTCACCCGAACCCAGGGAGGCCTTTAAAATAGCTTCCAGTACTGAGACGATAGCTGTCCACCGCAGTATCCAAACATCCCTGTCGGTCGATCAATGTTTAGGAAAAAATCTTTTGTTTTCGAAACAATTTCCTTATGAAAGATCTGCAAATGTGGGAAGTTGAGAAATGTACGTATTGAAAAATTAGAAATGCACAGAAAAGTATGCTGTAACACTTACATCGTTTTCGTTGATTTCCAAAACTGACGAAAGATCCCATTCTACGCTCGGGAGAGGATTCGAGATGAATCTGGCTGCCGTAGCCACTGTTGGCAGTACATGATTTTGCAGAGCAGCTACCTCCCAGAGCGAGCTTTCCAACGCTTTTGATTTCATCGGATCGCGCTCCTCCATTACGTACGGATCGCATGACGCTTCGCCACCCGTCGGATGAAAGATAAGGCGCTTAAGGGCTGGATGGCGTAGTATTAGATTGCCGATGAAACGCAATATGATAACTATGTCCTGCGGAGGGGCAATCAGAGCAAGCCGAGCAAGCCGCTTCACAAACGCAGCCACCAGTCCTTCCGGAAGATGACTAGAACTTAGGAAGATATCTGCCAAGTAGAACAGGCGCGCCTTGAATTTGGTGTGAAAAATCTCCGGCTCAAACATGGAGTAAAGTTTCTCGTAGATGTTCGGGTAAGTCAGGTTATGCTGCTGGATGAGCACGAACACTCCCTGCAGGGCAAGCACACTAACCGTACCCCCCACATCCAGTGAATCCATAAGGAAGTCGGTTAGTAGTACGGGTTTATCAAGATGGACAAACACTTTTTCCAGCAACAGTATCAACAGCTGCTCGTGAACGGGCTCGATGTTCTGCCAGTTCATTACGAAACCCCACGTTCTATTGATCTGCTTGCGCACGTGTGCGTAGTCGAAACCATCGACAAGTGGCGCACACAACACGTTATCCGTTTCCTTCATCTTGTCCTTTCCAAACGATATGGCATCGAGCAGAAATAGAAAGTTTTGCTTGAATACGTCACTAGGAGCACTGTTACGCGGTACCAGCGAAGGTACCGCTTTCCAGCAGTAGTAAATGACATCTAAATACGACGAATACTCCAGGAAACGATGAAAGAGATGCTTATTGAGGCACTCGGAAGACAACATCGCCATAAGGACTTGCTTCAGTCTCGTCGCTGGAAACTGCTCAGCGTCTGATTGATGGTGAGATTCGACAGCGAGAAGTTTCATCGCAGTCGCAAGGGCTTGAGAAGCTTCTACCTGTTTTTCATGGTTTATTCCTTCAACGATTAGCTCGAACGTTTCCGTATACTGCTCCAGCAGCCATTGTCTGTGGTTCGCTTGCAGATCATTATCTGGAAGCATGCAAAAAAAAATAAATAAAGATGACATCACTGCACCATCGTGTAACTTATAGTGAACGAAAAGTCCTTACCAAAAGGCACTTCACCGTTTGTCGAGAAAGAGCGCATCTCTCCTCGACGAACTAGTTCCGTGAACAAATATTCCAATGTCAGCAGACATGGTGTCGTTGGAGCCTTCCGCGCAAGACATTCCTGCGAAACAAAAGGGTCAATACGTAATCATATGATAATTCAACGTCACTGTACGAAAGAGCCTCCAACGCCATTCCACCAGGCTACACTTCCCACAATACACTCCTTGGTACAGCTAACAGAGGATATGCATAGCATCTGGAGCATACTGACCGGGCCCTTGCTAAATGACAATTGTTGGCTTGCACTTCGCTTACCTTAAAGTACTCTATTATCTCTAAGAGGGTTGCCGTGGTTCTAGTGCATGCTAGAAATTCAGCAGCCTTCTTTTTGAGCAACTTCGAGGCTGATTTACCAGACGAAAATTGCGTCGAATAAGGGACGAACGGCAACGACATCTTCCTTTTCCTAGACTAGCACGCACTTTTGCGAGGAAAGAACACACATGAAACACTTTGTCTTGAGCAAACGTCAGTCTACGTGAACGCGTTCATAGCCCTACATTCAAAAGTTATTTTGACAGTTGTTGAAGTTACGCTGCGAGCGGTTATGCCGAATACGAAACTACGTCTCGTAAACGAGCTAGATTTGTATTTTTCGTTCGATTTCTATCGTCAATTCCTAATCATACTCTCGGTTGCTTTTGCGAAATATATAGACTACATCAAAACTACAATGACTTCTACAGCTCAGATAATAGAAACGCAAAATCAACTATATATAACATATTTATTTTTTGCCAATCCGTGGATTTGCAATGCCGTAATGTTTCATGATAGAATTTGGGTTCCGTTGCTTATCACGTTTCCTTTGCTGGTGCATGTTATAAGACTGAACCGCTCCAAAACCTATTTGACCCTGTCTTCTTTTCGATGCGGTATCCCCATCATTCTGCTTAGCAGCTTTTTGCTCCTCCAGCATTTCACGATAATTCCGGTATTGATTTTTGGGGGGTTTAGCTCCCAGTTTTATCGCCAACTGGACGCTTGCTTTGTGCTTGCTCTGCTTATCAAAGCCGCTAAAGCCGAAGTTCATGACATCCCGACGGGCCTTGTCCATATCAAATACGGTAGGATCTTCTTTTCGCTTGGGTTTTTTACGAGAAGCATCAAAGAATATGTCGTCGATATCATCCTCGTCGTCTGCAGAATTGTTCTTCTCGTCATCGCTCTTGGGAGGAGGCCGTGGACGAGCGGTTCTCTTTTTCTGTAACGCTGCCTTCTTCGGTTCAAATACGGTCACTTTGAACGTCTGAGGAGCGTCTTCATTTAGTGCTATCGAAGCTTTAGTTTTGATAGGAACAAAGCCTTTCGTTTCCGAACTTGCCATAGCTAAAATAGCTCAAACTATCTTCATTTAACTTCTAAACATCACTCAAATGTAAACAAACTTTCCAATACCAAAGCAATATCACACATGTTCTCTAGACGCGGTACTAGATTTGACATATTTCTCGCATAAGGTTCGTACAGCTGAGCTAACCCTTCAACTATGTCGGCAAATGGATCGGATGACGGTTCGATAGCATGCAACGACTCAAGCTTTTTGTTATATGCTAATGTATTATTCATAAACGTACGTCTCGTTTCCGGCAAATAGTGTTTTGTCACTGATGTTACCGCCCCATTGCTTGCCCCATTGAAACTGCTTGCCTGCGTTAGACGGAGTGATTCTCCTTTAATCCTACAGCATGTTACAGGATGCGTTGTGCCAGTGGCTGCATGTGTTTCGTAAAAACTAACTACTATAATTTCCTTTTTTTACAATTGCATCTAGTAGTTTACAGATTGTTTGTTACTACTATTAATAATTTCCAATTATACCCTGACCGATATCTCTTATTCCTTGCATTCATTTATTCTGCTACTTATCATTCTCATTCAGCGCGTAGCGATGTGCGCTTATTCGAGCCATGCATCCAATGTAATAGAAAAAACGTTATGGATTGTTGGGGTATTTCCAAACCAAAGCATCAGAAGTAGCGCCGATGCCATCTAAGCGAAAATGCACGCTGTTTTTCCTTTGGCAGTTCTGGTTTGTCTTTTTGCAACGAGGACGGGCATTTTTGTGTAGGGTAATGTTTGTGTTTCGAGACTTAACAAATAATCTTGTAAAATAAACCGTAGATGTATCAGTATCACAATATATAATCGTTTTCAAAATTACTTGCTCAATTAATGACTATCATGTTTTTTTTCCTTTCCGCTATCTCCTTCTCTTGTCTCGTTCGCTGTTATTGGTCGCTCTATATGACCATCTTTTCAAAAATATATTTTTTTACGTTTCCATCGCTGCAACAAGATAAGAAGTGAATAAAATGTTCCAAACCGTTGCAATACAAAACGCGCGTGTTATGTTGAATGTTAATCTGACATATACTTAAAACAGAGCTGGACGCTTTATGTATGCGAACGAAACAGCGAGCGAAACAATTACAGTCTTATAATTTTGATTTTCTTTTTTCAATAGGTGCGCATTGTGTAAAGCAAAAATATAAGTATGTAATTAATGTATAAGTAACGCACTGTTTGCAGTGCTTACTCGAAAGCATAGGATATACTATTGGCCTCACAATTCATCTCCGTATCGATAAACTCTTGTTCATTTCCTATAAGTGTAATATATCAGCATTCTATGGTATCTTCTCTGACCGCTAAAGCAATAACAATCGAATACGTAGCTTCTGTTCAACGGGGTCTGTGGTATCATTAAATTTGCCAGCAATTAACTCGACATTTCCCCTAAATTGTTTGACCATGCATTCCATAGATCATGCCATCGCATCGTCGATGCATCTGCGCAAATTCGCTTCCTAGAAAGGGATCGCTCAAACGCTGCAGAAAACGTTTTTGTTACCTCTGTACGTTTTCCGTTTAGGTCATGGAACCGTAACGAAGGGACGCATCGCCCGCCGCACCGGAAGACGACGAAACATCATCGACATCGTGGGCGCTAGAACGCCGGAAGTTGAATCGCGGTACACGAACCGATTCCCGTAAACTATCCATAAGCCGCTGGTGGAACGTCTTGTATTCCATATCGTCGTCCAACGAGCTTGTATCGCCGAAGTTAAAGTCTGCTACTTCAACGATAAAGCGATCCCGGTTTTGAATGTAGTACGCCATCCCGAATACTACCATTAGCACGGCCAGCAGACAGAACCCGATCGGCACAATAATCACGGACAGCTGTGACTTTTGTTGATCTGTAATACGCAAACATTAAAATAAGCCACTCGTATGCAGCAGGGTCGTATTGAATGCAAGAAGCACCAAGATAACTCACTTTCGTAAAACTGGATACCGATCTGGGTGAAGTAATTCGACACCCGGTTTCGAACGAAGATTACAACAGAATACTGGTCATTAGTAAAGAAAAAACGGTGGATTTTGTATCGACAGACGCCATTTGTGGCCGGTTCCCATTCACTACTGCACGTTTCGTTATTCGTCATATTGTGCTGACCTACAACCACAAAGCATAGAATGTTGCCAAACTTAACTTAGTACTGCCAACCAAATTCAATAGAATACTATACTTACCGTGGTTTAAATTGTAGCAAAATTCAAACGGTGGAGTTCCGCTACACTGGAACACGAGGTCTACTGGTTGCCCTTGCTTCACCCACTGCTGGCCGGACACGTTGAACCGTGAGATCGGATCTACGAAAACGGTCATTCAATACATGTTACCATACGACTCAACTGGAGCAAACAGATTTAATAATCTGTGTAATACTTACTCTGCACAGTAACCGTTCGCTGGAAGTGGCCATAAACCTTCTTCGGGTCCGGTGCAACCATAGAGCTATTGCCGCAGACAAACGGCTGCAGAGCATCAGCCAGATTAATCTTTCGGTCAGATTTCTTTACAACACGAATTAGCGACTCATCCTCCGGAACGCTGCCCATAGACATAGACTCTCCCGACTGTCCTGGAAGCAAAATATCTGAAATATTTACAAATTGTATACGTTCATATTGCATACAAATTTATAACGTTTTCTGGATTTCTGTTGAAATTGCACGTACTTTTTCGATCGGTCAACTTCAGTAGCGCTGGATTGATGCCCCGTAATATGTCCTGCGTATCACCAGCTTCCATGGCTCGCTTGTTTCTCGTGCTACTCGATTGAGTCGGTTCCGGGAGGCCACTTACAGTCGGTACCTTCGTGGAGGTGATCTCCGAAGTTGATGATTTTGGCGTAGTTGTTGATGTGGTGGACGACGACGAAGTAGTGGGAGGCGGCGCCGGAGTAGTCGTTGTGCTCGTTGTTGTTGTTGTTGTTGTGGCTGGAGTCGTCGTAGTCGTTGTGGTAGTTGTCGTTGTGGTCGTGGTTGTCGTAGTCGTCGTTGTGGGCTCGGGCAACTGAAACAACAAAAAAGCCTGATTAGTTTTTATTCCCATAATGGCTACAAAAGTTCACATCACGTAGTACCTTTTCAAAGGAAGCCACCACAAGGGCTTCGATCGTGTAGGTATCGTTTTCCTTGGTGAAGTTGCTTAACGTGGATAGCTCGCCCGAAGTGCCTATGTACTGGCAATTGACGAACCAAAACGTGTTCACGTATACCGCTTTTTCCAGCACACGCTGGTCGCTCATGGAAAGGACGATCGTTTGATTGAGCGGAACGGCGCTCGATATGTAGGACTGGTCAATTTCGGTATCATTTTGCTGCAAGCGCATCTGCCCGTTGAGCATACCTGAAACATTAATGAAAAAATGACCACGGTTTATCCGTATGAGAAAGAAAGTTTGCTTAGAAAATTTTTAAGTCCTCGCATACTAGTAAGATTGAAGTTCACAGTTGCTGTCTGCAGCGTGTATGGTATGTAGATGATTGTTTTCTTCACTGAGATTTTTGCCTGGTAGCTTCCAGGCTTTACCGGATACGAGTACATGACCGTCCAATTGAACCGGGGGGTGTTGGAGGTAAGACCCTAAAATTAGAATACGGAATCGATTAGTACGACCTTCAACGATAAGACGCCAGTAACAATGTTAGCGATGAAAAAGTTTCACAGGAACAGGATATCAATCAAATAACGATAAAATGTAAGCCTAGGATTATTTTATGACGCAAAAGATTTTCGATGAAAGCACACAAGGAAGCTGTTCAAAAGAATCGGTTTGATTGAAATGTGCATGTAAAGAGAATGAAAATAACATATATAAAAAATTTATGATTATTTCCTGGTAGCAAAATTAGTTAGTATCATTGATCTAATTTTTGCCATGCGCAGCCGATTTTACAATTTAATTAAATCGCCTTTTGTGTAGTGTGTGTTTGAGAAATTTTCTAAAACACGTTGATTGATATTTAACTGAACGCTTTTTCTACTCATTTTCGAAATGTTTCTGTGTGATAAGCCAGTCATGATTTCGACAACGGGACAGCGGGAGCTATTAACTCACTTCTAAACTATGCTGGGGGTTAGTATTGTCTGACCAGTCGATGATGTAGTCATCATTCACCAGAGCCCCATCCGAATACAGCACGGCATAGAACTCCACCGTCGTGTTCAGCCCCAGCACCACTGATCCGGAGGTTCTTAGGTCTATGCGGTATTCGGTGGCATTGACTACCATTGCGGAGCAGAGATACGCAGCAAGCCGAAACGAGAAATGTAAAATACAAACAAAACATAAGTTAGACATTGTTGGTGGTGGAGCGCTGCGATGAGTAAGCTGATAAACCCATCGGTAGCTGCGCTGTTCGCAGCCAACTAGGACCGGCTTCAGCTTTGCTCGCAAACTAGTCTTTTTGGGGGATTTTCACTTACCAGACTGCACCAAAGCCGACACGATAAGAGCGACAGCGACGGGAAACGTGCTCCAGCCGATCGATCGGTGGATAAACCGCGGGTAGGACCACATTTTGTCCGCCTATTTTCTTTCTTCCTACTGTAACTTTACAGTCACAGGCGCGACTTGATTGCGTGCGTCTTCGCTTTCACTATTCGATTTCGTAGATCTTGTCGCACACGGTTCGGTGGCGACCTGAACGCGAATGCAACTTGCAGTTGGGATTCGCCTCTCTCGCACCCGTTACCCCACACTAACCACGACCCCAACCCAATTAAACTCCGACGGTACGGCTTTGTACGAGCACTAGTGATAACGCGCGACCTGTCACAAATCGTTTTGATGTGAGTACGGCGGCTTCGATAGCTGACTAAAAAGTGAGACGCACTTTAGCCTTCGCCCCTGTTTGTTCACTTCACTGTTACACGATGATGGGAATCTATTGCGGCTTGCTACAGCTTAGCACCCGTACATGCCTGATCCAGCCACTAAGTATTGTGGTATGAGCGTTTATGAATACGCGCCCAGATTACAACTATGTTGCGTATTTTTTCCCTACGCTTACGCGTGAACTCATACTAAGCACACTTCCACACGATCCAACAGTTGTTGTTGGAATGTTCGATATATACTTTCCTTCTACTGGTCCAATCAAAAAAAATTAGAATAAAGATTAAAAAGGCAAAGATTAGACTCCAAATCGGTCCGATATAGTCTACTCGATCGTAGATAATAGAAAGATTCGCTCAATATACAAGCACTGACCGAAACGCAGCCCCTTGTTGTCCGTCACAACAAACCGAATGTAACTTTTCTCGTGTGCCTTGTTTTCACCTGTCTTCACTTGCACTCTTTGGGACGCTTCTTTTGCGTCAGCGATTGGCAATAGCAATAGCAGAGACGATGAACTGGTGATAAAATTAAATGATGCGAGCAAAATACGGCAAAACAACGATGTTCCTCATCGCACACACATTCTTACATGCACTCCAGGGCAATTGACAGCGCATGCTGCTGTCAAAATATTATTTTAATTCAACTGACAGCTTTCCGGATGTTTCAGAATCCATTGTGGCGGTTACGGAACTACTTTTTTGCAACGTCGTTTTTTTGGTACGTCGATCCATCGAACCCATTTTCTTGGCCCATTGCCTATATTGAGGAAGCGGATTGCTTGCGCAGCATGTACGCTTATGAATATTAATGCACTGTCGTACTCGTATATTACCTGTAAGTCAGCTGTTTCTGAACCATGAAAGGAAACTCCATACTCATCGGAACGGAAAAGCGCAACGAGGGTTAAGCACGAGACGCTTTTCTTCGTATGTCTTGTATATATTTATGTGTATATATACTTTTTTATTCATTAGAAAATAGATTGTTTTGTTTGCAGTTGGTTACACAATTATGATCGATCAGTTTACCTTTTACGTTACTTCCGACTTAGCGCTTATTTTTCGCTGTTGCTCACAATTTGTGAGCTGGTTTTTACAAGTGAACGCTAAAGTAATAGTTATGAAATCAACGATGACGTTGATTTTCACATATTGCGGGGTTTCTATGAGCTTTTATTTTGACCATTTCGATACTTTACTTCGAATATGTAGTAATACTTTCCATCGTACAGGTGACTGGAGAAGGCAGAGATGGAGAGAAAGTGAATAGTATGCCGTAATTCCGCATGCAACCAGTAACTTATTTCTTCACTAGTTTTCGTTATCGTTTGATTTTACGCTTCCCCATAACACACTTTGATGTTTATGAGATTGCATTAACAACTGACTGCGATCGCATTCATCACACATGGCAGCGTAGAAAGCCCTTACGAGGAAGCTATAATATTAAGAAAAAATATATTAGACGTCTTGCTTCACACTGATTCTCTTAATGTTCCCAATGGTCCTAATTTTGTCCTTTTCCTACTGATTCTATACTTGTTCGAAATGGTGACAGATATTCATGCGCTTGATGAATATAACCGATTACGGAACGGGTCGCACGATCATTTTCCAGTATTTGATTCATGGACACACGGCTCATGATAAATGCAGTTCGATAGCATGTGTTTCGTTGGTATGGGAACTACAGCTTCTAGTCACGATCAAGAAAATAGCTAGATCATTCCAAGATCACCGAAAATGGCTCGTTGTACGTGGGATGGTAGACTTTTATAGGAAATTTAGAAACACCTAACGATACCTATCAATCGTGCCGAATGAAGAAACAACCCCGATGAACAGCAATGCCCCACCAGCTGGGCTGTCTCTGAGGATGTAACGTTGTTTTGGATCCTTTCTTCTATTTTGCTTAGTGATACACAACTACAACAAGACGACCACACGTTGACCGACGATCACACACCAAAGGGAAAACTGTTCATTTGCTTTGCTCCTCGCTACAACGACTGTGCAGCAACGTTACGTTACATTATCGTCATTTCGCTAAGTATGTTTAACTATGTAACTGCTTTGCATGTGTATAGTAATTGCATTTACTTAATTTTGTTTCCTAATACCACATAATACATTATTGAAGTTGGTAGCGAGAATTCATCTATTAGCTTATCCTCCTGCACATATACATATCAAAATGCTGAGCAGACAGAAACTGACTACATCCGAACAGCGTGCGTCTTACGGAACAACGGTGCTTGCAATCGACATCAACAAGTCCAACCAACGTGTAGGGTGGGAGAGTGTGTACCGGAAGATCTGCTGAGAGCCATCCCCGGCAGGAGCGGATAATATTCCAGCAACCTATGCAAAATCAGTGGAAGGTAACTATGCAACAAAGGATCGTCTTACGGATCGGAGGAGCTAGAATCTATTTTCGTAAATTCTTTGTTCTTGATATTTCTTCATGCGCAGTTAAGTGCTATCAGCGCCAGTTCGCAGTGTGTTATTATTGATTTTCATTCTGCCTGCTAATTTTTGGCACCTTTTGCCACTAGCAAGAGTGGAGCTACACTAACAGATAAGGGCTTGTCGAACCGGGATCAAGCTCAGGAAGGACAGTTCACTTTCACTTTCTCTCTTCCCTTCTGCCTTTCTATTTCGTTTTGTTTCTAGCATACATACACGATCATCTCGTCAGTGTGTTTTTTGTTTTTGCATCAATTCGTTACCTAGAAGCATAATAAATGAGGAGTTTGGTTTTAAACGTAACACGTGCATCTGTTTTACAACGTTCTTGTCAATAACTTTGCCCATTCCACTGATTTGCGTGCTATTGCACTAGAACACGTTTCTCTTACTGTTGCTTATTCGATTATTCAAATTTAGTTTCATGAACGATTAGAAGGTTTCCGATTGTTTTGAAAGATGAATATACCGACAAACAGCTTCTATACCGCAGCACTATCCTCGCAAAATCAATTTTGTTCAGTCAAAGAAAGATAGCACGCGTCGAACGTTGAGACTAAAAACATACGCAAGACGCAATCCGCAAGGGATCACGTGCTACATCATCGGCCGTTCACTACCCGCTTCGATACCGGCATTCCTCCCCAGAGCTTTAGATTCTCACAATTCTTACTACACAGTATCACACGCCGTTCAATTCCATTGCCAGTTTTCGTCGCAAAAGTCGCGCTTTGATTTATTTTCACTTCGTCTCTGCCCATAGAACAAAATTCAGATAAAACCTATAATCTTAATCGCACGAACGGCACTCATCAATAAGCATGGTTCTCTAGCTCTGGTGACAGAGAAAGTTTACTCAGCTCGCATCACATCGTAACAGTGTACAACATAAAACCCTTCTTTCAATACAAACCAAGATGAAGGCGACAATAAAGTACAAGCTATGTGTTATAGGTAAAGTTGTTTTTCTTTTACTCCATACTAATGGTTCTGATTCCTTCGCTCGTTTCGTCGTCTATTGCAGCAAATAATGTAGTACTAAACTTGGCCTTCGTGCAGCAGAGTGAAGAAAGAGAGGAGTTACACTATGACCATCTCTCGATATGCACAAGCGCCGCAGTCGCCTTCTCTCTACCTCACTTTATTCGATCCGCTTTCCCAACCCCTCGAACAGCGTCCCCTAACGCTTGCAGCAGCAGGACAGTGCCACATCATGACCAGCGGTATCATTATCTGGATTGATTTGTTCGGGTTTTGCAATTAGCAGCGTGATCCCCTTGAACCCCTGCCACATATTGGCGCGTCTGAGGATGTGTTTGAAATGTCTAGATCTATTACCATCCATCGCGTTCCTCCTCCGTCGATGGATGTGTTGTAAATGGAGATGTGTTCTCTCTGTTTATGATCAATTAAATTTAGCAATTCTTAACCAACGCTGAGCCTTAACGCTTCTTTATAGTCAAACCTAGTCGTCTCCTTTCCGTGCCCGTCTCGTTTGCTTTGTGTATGCATGCATGGTGTGTACGTATGTATGTAGGTGTGTATGTTTCTCTGTGTGTATGCACGTGTTCTCGAGATGCGATCATGCCGTCATGAGAACGAGTGGCGTGTAGTGTGTGTGTGTGTGTATGTGTGTGTGTGTGTGTGTCTGTGCTTGTGTTTAAGTGTCCGATTCTTGTCCTTAAGATTCCTAATTATTTCCACCCTTTTTTGTTGCTGTTGCTTGTTTATCCCTTATCCTGCCCCACACACACGTCCTTCGTTCTAACGCTGATTATCATCTTTTTACCTTTTTTTCTGCCTACTTTTAAATCCTGATCGTTTTAAATCCTTTTCTGAATCTCTGCGTTCTCACTCGCTCGAAAACTTCAGATTCCTGTGGATTGTTCTTATGCGAGCGCATGTGCTTACGTGTGTGTGTGTGTTTGTATGTAGATGTTTGTGAGCGTTTTACTTGTCCACTTTGCTCCTAAGTAGTGTTTTTACAGAAGCACACATAGAGATTTCTTCTTTTTATTGGGCTTTCGTTCCGGTGATTTCTTGTTGATTTGTTGCACTAGGTCGTAGAAGATCTGTAATGCGTAACATGCGCAGAAGGATGGATTAATAGCATCGGTGAAAGGTTCGTCATTCAGTAGTTCATCAAACTTACGTCGTTAACATTAATTTTGGCTTTGGCAGACGTTTCCATGAATGCACAGTTGAACTGCGCGGCAAGACTCCTGCCCAGATCTTTTCCTACGACTCGCTCGTCTTCGAGATCGCATTTGTTGCCGACCAGCACCATTGGAACATCGTCCGTATCCTGTCCGTGCAACAGAAGGGAATAAACGTGTCATTAACTGATACTTCGAGGGGTCTCTGTTTCCTTCCAACACAATCCGCGCATTGCCACTTACCTTCACCCTCAAAATTTGCTCCCGCAGGTCCTGGAGATCGTTGAAGGTCGATTGCGCCGTAATGGAGTACACTAGCACAAAGCCCTGACCATTCTTCATGTACAGATCTCGCATGGCGGTGAATTGTTCCTGAACGGCGTGATATCGTACATTAGTGTCGTGCAGGTTGATGAAGTCTATTTGATGCTTGTGGCTTTCGCTACTTACCGTGCCGGCTGTGTCCAAAATTTCCAACATGCATTGCTGACCGTCCACCTCAACCTGTTTCCGGTAACTGTCTTCTATCGTGGGATCGTACTTTTCCACGAATATACCCTGTAATCAAGCGAAACAGCAACTTCATTAGATGAGCACCCACTGCCTGATGTTAGAAACTAAGGTTCAATTTGCAGTGATACTAAAAATGATTTCTGTGAATCCTAAAAATGTGTTTTTTTATGAATCCTACTATCAAATCTTATAAAAACCTGTTAAGCAAAGATTTATTCCCGGTACGTTCAGAGGACAAAGAATGAGATTTTCCATCAGGTTAGTGTTTTTTTAGGTGTAATAAAAAAAAGAGCAATCGCACAACACGAAGGTATAAGGTATGATAAGGTATGATTTAGCCGTAAGAATGAATAGCTTGTTTACGTAATGAAAAGCAAACAGTCTGCCCCATATCCTGGCTCTATCCGTTTCGCTTCCTTCTCGCGTCACGCTGGGGGAGAGCATTGCTTGTGCGAGGCTTGCAGGCTTCATTTCTTTCTTTCGCCGATTTCGCCCCCAAAAAACACTCCCTCCCCCTCTCTGCTGCTCCGACCGAGGGCAAAAAGTCCATCAGCTTTTAAATCAAATCAAACGCAATCAAATTGGACAGCTCACCGCGCTTTCACCCAGGACGAGTGGTTGGTTTCCTTTAGCCCAGATTACCTTTAATCGTGGAAAAGATAATGGAAAGCGCCATGGTCGCGTTTGCTAATGATGACCAACTCTTTACGCCTCAGAGTGAGCGAGCGACCACCTCCAGGCAAGTCAAGTGGGAAACCAATCTCGAGTTTGGTTCAGCCATTTGCTTCTTGCTCAATTCTAGGAAAAAAGTCGCGCTAATAATCACAGTTTCTCGACTCGTTCGAGTAGCCATCATTAGTGGCTTTCGTCCTGCAACACCATCGCCGAATCGTTTGTGGGGTACGCTTTTTTTGGGACGGAATGTCAAGCTCATCATTATCCTTGGTTCTGAGATGTGCCACCTGCCCACCCCGCTGGATTTGCCAATTATCGCCTAGTCAATTACATTAAGAATTTATTTCCTCACGAACTCGGGGTGGGGAACGAGAATCATTTCGGGATAGCATTCCGCATTGGTTTCCTTTCGCGCACGGAGCGGCCACGCGATATGCGCCCGAGCGTTCGTTTTATGCCGATAACGAAGGAAATGAAAATTCAAATCCTGTCCTATATAGCATAGCTTGGCTTATTATCCAGAGAGAAGGGAGAAAAAAAGCGCGTTTCCATGGTCTTTCAGAGGTCTTTCTTCGTTTCGCTGTATTTGCATTTGCTTGTGGCAAAGAGACGCCAAAACTCAAGCCAAACTTCTAAACAAGTTCCTTGCATCACCGCGTTGGCTGCAAACATCGCGACATAATGTGTGCGTGTGTGTTTCTTGCATTTCCCTTTTCCGTTCTGCTCCAGCAGAGTCGAAGTGGCGGCTTATCTTCGCTTTTAGGCCAGATTGGCCGCCGCCCGCTCGTTGGAATGTTGAGCAGAGTTGTCTTATCAGCTACAAGCGAGAATAAAACCATAAGAAGAATAAAAAGAAGCTAACGAAAAGACCTCGTCGAAAGTTCATCACTCGAAATGGGCCCAACCGACGGGCAAACGGACGGATCGATGATGCCACAGTTGATAAGAACGCACGCAGTGTTGAGGGTCTATTTTTTATCAGTCAGCAATGCAACCCACACCCTTGAAACCACTCTACTCTGCCCTTCGCTCGGTTGCCCAATAATGGTGCGGAACAGCGACACAAGCGTTACCTACGAGACGTGGAATATTTTTAACATCCTCTGCCGGGAAGCTTCGCGTACCACGTACTGGGGCGAACTCTGTGATTTGATTAATAAATTGACACGTGATTTTGGATTTCTTTTCACTCTCTCAGTGTCCCGTGACACGTGGGGAGAAGAGGACTGGATTCCGCATGGAAGCGTCCAATAAGCAATATGCTTCCATGGAGATCCGTTTGATGATGAGTGAAGCTTGCTTGTTGCTAAACTTGATTGGGAAAAGAAACGAGAATCGCTCGTTTTCATTCAATTAAAATTTACTTTATGCCGAGCAGCCGTAAAGTCGTGTTTTTGCTCATGTTTGAATGAACAGTTTTTCGCTTCTTCGAATTACGAAGCAATGCGAATACCGCTAGCGTGGGAGAGAACAAGGACAAAGGTCCTGTGGAATACCGGCCAACGGGAGGACGCGCGCATTCCGCAACTCACAGCAGCACAGAAAGCCCTTTCAGGCGCACCGAAGCCACAACAAGGCTCTTTCTCGGTGCGCGGGTCCCGATGGAATCGCTGGGTAAATATTTCCACCCATCTGCGATGAATGAATAAATAATGGAAAATAGATTAAATTTATCACATCCATCTATCGGCTCCGGAGCGATATTCGTGCGTGAAGCTGGAGCTAGGCAAAAGATGGCAGAAAAAAAAACACACACACACCCAAGGGCTTAGGGCATGCTACTGGCACTCTCTTTCTCACTCTTTCTCGGTCCTACCTTTGCACCAACAAGCCGGACACACCTCTGGACGATTCCCGCTGCACGTCGTCCGCGGTTCTTGCGATATCGAAAGAGAGGAAGAGAGATAGAGAGCCCTCCAGGGGGTGGGTGGGTGGGTAAGCATTCCGCCCAAGTTGCTGGCCTCTTGGCGCCCTTTATCAACCCACACCTATACACGCACGCCCCATCGGAACATGGTATCGACTGGGAGAAAGGTTGTTGACTGCACCAACCATGTCTACCCTCCGTCTCTCGCAATAGTTGGTTGGGGAGGTTTTTTTTTACATTTCCTACACACATGCCGCGGAGAGTTGAGTGCCTCTTTCTTTGAGGCGAGCAAGAGGCCACGAGACCGGCGGGAAGGAGGGCACATTAATGGTAGAAATCAATTTGTCTGTACGGTGAAGCATGCGTTTGCCCTAGTTTTTTCGATGCACGGCCGACGTGGAGGACGAGGCGAGGGGGCGTTGTCTTTTCGAGTGAAGGGAAACGCTAACCAGATGGGGACTATGAGGCGAGGCGGTTGTTTGGTTATTTACTTAAAATCTTAAATCTTGAACGCTATTTGCCTGCCAAGAGAGCTCTTCTTTTTCGGTAGTAGAGCCATCGAAAAAAAATAGATTTTCTTAGAACATTTCTCGACTCACTACAAACCAGGGATAGTGGGTCTTCAAAACTCTGCTCTTAAAGCTAGCAACGGATTCCGATTAATTTGAAGCTAGCATGCTTGAACCGTAAGCATGCGACATCCACCGGCTAGGAACGTTTCTTTTGGGGAGGGAAGAGGGCGATTTATTAAAAGTGAAACTAAACATGAAAGCAAGTAAAAAAAACAAGCTGTAAGCTACCGTTGCGAGGTAATTTAGAAATGATTTCCATAAACACACGTGTACGCAACGGTCCGATAAAGTCCGAGTCCGGATAGCGGATATTTAGGCCTTCGCTGGTTACCGCCTAGTGTAGTCGTCAGCTGCTCTGCTGGAAAACCGAAGGAGAGCGGTGGCTTCCTCTTTACTGCATGCGTGCTGAGTGATCGTTAGAAATTACCAGCAACAGCACACTAAACACTCTCTCTCTCTCTCTCTCTCGTGTTCGCGGTTGGTTGGAAGTCTGCAATCGCTTAATTATTTCCCTGCACTGCCTCCATAAAGGCGCGGGTGGGCCCGGGAAAAGCATAAGCCCTTATGAAAAAGCAAATAACCTACCGTGGCTACCACCACGCGTTCACACAAGGTGGAAAGGAGCAAACGCACAGAGGAAATAAAACTCTGTACACCCCCTGTATGCAGCAGCAACAACAAAATCGATACGATTTATTCCGCACAAATTTCCCTGCGCGAATGAGCCAATGAAGAGAGGATTACTGGCTCTAGGTGTGGGTGGGTAGGTTTCATGGTAGCACTCGATCGTGAAAAAACGAATAGATTAGAGCCAATAGCTTGGGGAATGGGCATCACACCAAAAGCGAGAGGTCTCAAGTTCCCTGAAGGGAGCGAAAATTTCTAATCAACAGCTGAAATTGCATTACATCGAAAAAGGATGCGCAATCAGCGAGTGTAATTGAACACACACACACACACACACACACACACACACACATGCTCACCTCCGACGCACACCACCCACAACTCGATCTTGAGTGCATTGAAATGAACAAAAAAAAGGTCCTGAAATTGTATCACACTCGACGAGAACGGTGACGCGTCGTTCCGGGTTTTGTACAGGTTTCTCTCGCTGTCTCTCTCTCGATTTTCCGAACAGAATTAACCATTCCAAGTGGGTGGTGGAGAATGGGAAATTAGACCAAAAAGTCTGAGCCCGAGGGCACGAACAGGATGGTGGTGGAGGGTTTATTCAATCAAAACACCCCCCATCCGAGGCTCGTGTGTCTCGAGTGTCGTTCCATTTGATTGCGAAATCTGATTTGTTTAGTTGCACGAGCGAAAGCACTGGACGGCAACTGATGGAATCTGGAGCATCCAAGCGCAGAGAGTGAAATCAGAGAGAAGACACTAAAAAAACACCTCAAAGGCGCTGCACAAGTGCTGCAGAAAGGTCACTTTAAAACAGCACCACCAGGTGCCGGATTCTAGGCCAGGCTCATATTCCGTTTGTTCAAGTGTGTCAGTATTGGACCGCCGTTGTTTCAGGGTGCGTAGGTACGATCCGAAGGACTTCTGCTTCGCCGGAAAATCGTGGGCGAAATGTGGCATTGAATCATGCCCAAAAGTCAAACCCACTCCGCATTCGCAGAAGTGTGGTTCCACCTACATCCTGCTATACAGCTGCGTCTCATATACCCACGCTGGGAGGGTGGCACAAGCAACCCACCACCACAACACCTAGATCTGGACGCCGACTGTTCGCACAGGTGAGTTGTAACTGTTTTCTGTACTCCATATTTGCTCAATCCATGACCATGGCTCAGGGGTCTTTTCCCGAGTAAACCCACGTGCATTCAGGATGTTGATAATTTGGATCCTCTCGAAGCGAAAGCCACAGGACCCCATCTGTCCGCAATGGATTTTCCCTCCTTAACGCTCTCTCGTTCTCTTTCCAGTGCGTCTAACGGTCCAATCACGCACCAAACCCACACCGTATCACGTGCGTCATATCCTGTGTGGAGCAGCGTGCATATGTTGCAGCTCTCTGTCATCATTGCACAAAATAACATTCACTCGCCCTGTTCGGGATGGTTAAGGGAGAAAAAGGTGGCCAGCCATTTTTTTATAACATCCGATCCCTCGTTGCCTCCTTGCTGCGCACCTTCTCTGAGGGGTTACACACTCTGCATTGGTCGTAAATTTTCACTAACCTTCATCGTTACACCGCCCCTACGGACCACCCGCTACAGACAAACGTCCCGGCAATAAATTTCCATATCCGAAATGGACCGACCACCGCCGCGCAGGACAATGCGCTCGCGGAGGACGAGTTTATGTGCCGCTCTTCATGATGGATTGAAAAGTTGATCTCCCGACGCACCAACGTGACGGACGGACGGGCAGCGGAAACGCCCACGGATGTGCACGACAAATTGGGGCAAAACCAGCTGGCCCGGATGGCAAGGATACAACCGACAATCGATCCTGACACGGTTGGTGACAGTTCTACAAAAGCTACCAGGTCTCGTTCACACAATCCGAATTTGATGGCAAAATAAAACGATTAGCAACACATTGAGTTGTACGTACAACCAACATGATGGATCTTCCATTTCCACTGATTTTCATGATTCCACCGATTGGAGTTCCTTTGGCTTGCGGGGGAATACATCTAGTGCTCACATGGGTTACCAACGGTCAGGAGGCTAGTTTTAATATTCAATCCAAACTCAACATGCATAGACCTGCTCAATGGTGATACTAAACCAATACGACCATCGTCCACCTGTGTACTCGACTGGCCGCGAATTCTCACGCTAAGAAGACTCCCAGCCGTATCACACCCTGAGCAAAAATGCCATCAAATGGGGGCTATACTAGTAGGGGACTACAAGGTACGATTCTCCAGAGCACACCTCGGTTTGGGTTTGACCAGGTCGCAACTCATGCCCTGCAGTAAGCGGTGGCAAACAAAACACCCACCCATAACACCCGCAAGCCATCAAATTGATATTCAAATGCGCCCACGACTTCCTGTCTATTTTCGCTGCCAAAACGTGTCTGCTGCTGTTCGTTGGGCTACGACGAGCGAGAGAGAAAGATAAAAAGTGAGAACGACATGCTGCCTCTCTTTAACGTTCAACGCATACACTGGCGAAAATCCCACCCACCCCCAGGGGGAGGTGATATGCTAACTAGCTTCGGGCCAGGGAGCGTGGGTTTGAATGACAAAATCATTAAATCGGTCACCGACCAGCGCCAGCCCGTGGGGGTGATGTTCGATGTGCCTACCGCACACGGTGAAGGCAGGTCAGAGATAACGTCCTGTGCCACGTGATCGCCTCTTGCCGTCACGAGCCATTCTGCGGATACCCCTGCGGATCGATTATGATAAAACAAATGACAGTGTTTTACAAAAAAAGACAATAAAAGCGTCCTGATTGCACTGTAAAGCTGTCATGGTCCTGTAGCAAAAGAATTATACACATTTTTTAGTGCCTCAAAGGTCGAGCAACAATGACGTACAAAAATGACTCCAATACATTCCCGGAGCGATCGGAATTAGTAGTCAAACACAGACAGCGCATTTAGCTTGTGAATTTCCTAACATCAGCAGCAAACACCCGGGGGTCAAACATATGGTGCTCTGGCGCGAAACCAGCTGACGTCTTTCTGACGTCGGAATTGTCAGTTGATGCTTCCTCTAGCTGAACCCCAGCAACTGCAATGACGAACAGCAGCGCAAATAAGAAAACCGAAATCAATCACGATGGCGAATTTTATCGGCCCACGTACGCGCTCTCAGAGGCAAACAATCCCAGACATCACCGACGTGGTGGTTCGTGTGCGCTCTACACCACCTCACAGTAGGCGAAACGTACTACTATAATCTTCTCATGACGCCAAACTACGTCGGATGGTTGATAAGACGGCTTAAATGGAGGGTAGAGAAGAAGACTCTTAATGTTTTGCACGTGATAAGACGACAAACGATGGTTGGGAGATAGGAGTTGACATCGTGTGGGATGCATTGCACCAGACTGTTGTTTTACATTTTCACAGTGTCAAGTGCAACCGGTTCCAGTGGGATTGTATCAAATTAACGTGCCTCTACAGGGGCTGATCAACGACAGAGACTCCTCCTTCCTTAAGATTCACTTTAGGAGATCCTTTAACTTATTGATATTTCAATCGCTTGAAGCCATCGAAATGGAAACCTCGATGAGCCGTTTAAGAACAACAACTCCGAAGGTTCCGAGTCCGAATAAGGTTCTGACGTTTTCTCGAAATTCAACAACGAATCCAACGCATCATCTGGCGCGTGTCCTTCGGTGTCAGAGCTGTAGCAAATAATAATCAGTCTTGCACGTCTGCCACAACGTAGTTCGCCGAATACAACTCCACCGGTGACCCACATACAGCTATTATACACCAACCAGTGTCCACGGAACCAGTGTTGATCCTGGGCAAGGCAATGGCGTACCACGAGTTCGTTTACTTCTGCACCACGCAGTGGGTCAGCTGTGACAGACCGTTGGTACTAGCGTAAGGCTCTCTAATTCTACCATTCGTTGAATGCGCAACAGACAACGTTTCTCATCATTCAAGCGATCCTTCCCGTCTCTCGTCACGGTTCCTGTTGGAAGTGAGTTTCACCCATTTTGCTTCTGTCTGTTCCCTTGCGTGTGCTCCATGGAAACAAGGACACCAACAACACAACAGATGCCATCGAACCGTGGGGAAACTCGAGGGGAACACGATGGTGGTGTCCGCTTGCTGCGTTCATCATGTAATGCAGTGCAAAAGCACACACACACACGTACGCACACCAAGCAGCCTGCTATGATGAGCAATTACCGAGGCTGTCACGGCAGGAGCCCATCGTTCAAACGCCTCCCCATCCAGAGTTCGTTGCGAATTGTCGAGACTACGGCATTGGCAAGCAATAAATCTATCGATTACGATGAAGCCAACCGTATGCTGTCGCATTGCTCCCGCGTGCACGTGTTTGTGTCTGTTTTATTTCTCACTACATCGCTACAGCACGTTTGCCGCGTTTGTGGTTGCACAAACTGCAAAACCAGCCAAGCCAAAGCAAGCGCACAGGAATGCGATCGACAACGTCTCCATCTCCGTCAATGACAAAGGTGTTGTCATAACAACTGGCCCGGCGATGAGACAGCTGCGTTGCATTGGAGCAAGTGTGCGTCTATAATGCACGCGTTCGGGAGTTCGCCGCTGAAGACCCCATCAGAGCACAAGGGTGGTGTCAACTGGAACGATCGGAATTCGGGCCAATTCCGGCAAACGGGCCGACGGATGTGATGTGATTCAACGGTTAACGTGTGGAGAGATGCGCGCCCGTGCTTACGAAACAAGCAAAAATTCTCCATCTCGTAGAGATAGGGTTATGAATCGCCAGATAGCCAGAAACACAAGCGACACGTATCGGGGAAGATCGAGGTGAACTCGCGGCGAGGATTGGAATGTCCCTCCCCCCTCCCCCACCCTTCCTGCCGACTCCGCCCAATGGGGGAGTGACTGACGTGCTGCTCAAAGGACCGGAACACCGGCTGTGGCAGCGTACCACCAAGCGCATCAGGCAACAAGGGGTTGTTGGACGTCGCACAGATGCCTGCTATTTGTCGATCAATACAAATACGCTACCCCGAGAAGGCGATATGCGCGCCTCTGTTCTCTGTCTGCCACCCCTCCCCAATCGGTGACGAGGAAAAGGGTCATCTCGCTGGGGAAATGGTGCGGGTGGTGTATGTGGGTGGTTGTCGCAATGTTGCCCTGGCGTCGCTCAACCGTTCGACCTCGTTCTTCGCTGTTCCGAGGTTCGGTTCCATCCGCCCGCGCCGGGAAAAATCTGCCCGCTAAACAGACATTCACACACACGCACACACACACACACACACCGGGGGAGGTCTGCTAACGAATAAACAATAGCTCACCGGCGAACGTAATTCGTCGGGGCAGACCAGAAACTTTCCGAGCCCCAAAAGGGGTTCAAATTCCTTCCGGTGAGGCGATCCCACCAGCTACCTATTGTGGGGGATCAGACCAACCTTTAACTAGACGCGTTTAGTCACTGGAAAAAAGGAGGCGACTATACAAAGTGTGTCTGCGCCCCCAAGCAGCAAATAAGCTGAGGTGAATTGAGAGATGGAAGCTAGATCGAAATTTGTCACATTTTAGCTGTAACTGATATAAGAAACACGAAGCTGCTCTCTTTCAAGTAACGTATTTTTTCATTCCATTCCCACTGCAAATGATTTTATTTATTTTTTCCTTACCGAATTTGCCCACCCAAAAACGTGATTTGGATTAAGAACATTCGCATTCTTCGATACCCTACCATGTGGTGGACGGCAAATGTGTTAATCTTTATTTACGACCAGCAGCCCTCGTTTCTTGTCCTGCTTCCTCAAGACACGACCGTCGCAAACTTGTCAATCAATGCAAATTTGATACTCAACAATCGGTGGGGTGGATTGCTCTCGGACTAGGCCGAAGGATTGGGGAGATCAATACGAAGAAGAAACGCCCTTTCTACCCTTATGCAGGAGGCATAAATTGGAGTCGTTTGTTTAGGATTTGACACAAACACATACACCCCCCTATTCGGCATATTGTGTTTGAATTTTGTGCACACATAATTTTAACGAGATTCCATTTAATCCATCCACCGGAAACGATACCGGGTGCCAGAGATAGGGGGAAGGACCACACGCTGCTTGCTGAAGGTAAGCGAAGGAAGCGGATTAGAAAATCGAATCGCAAACAACAAGATCCCACGCCCGTCGACAACGACGAGAACGTAATATGACGCAACGTCAGCTAGCCGGTAGATTATTAACGGCACCTCACTTCCACAAATCGATCCAATTTCGCTTTCTTTTACCAGTGAGTTTGGGATTTGATTTCTGCCGAAGGCCCATCGTTTCAAGCGATAGTGTTTTTCTTCTCTTCGTTACGGGAACTCGAGAGGTTCAGCGAGAAGAAACAAAAGAATCCGCCCAGTTCCGAAGGATACCCGGGTCTAACGTTGGTGTCATCGTAAAAGTCCTCCCACACGTGGGTTTTGAGAGGGTTTTCCAAGCGAAAACAATGTCTCTTGTCACTTATTCTAATCCCCTGGGTGAGAGGTGACAGTCGAATTCGTAACCTGCAATTTTCCCATCTGCAAAATGGTTGGTTCGAGAACACTAAAACTGAAATTAGATTTAATAGCGTAACGTCATGTGCCAACATCGACGTCCACTGAGGGCGAACCCCCAGAACGGAACGAATATTCTCGGTGGTCCCATCTCAAGGCGGTACGAAAGCGAATGGTTAATCAGCTCTGTTAATCAAATAAAGCGATAACTAACTAACAAACCCTAGTTCACTAGGAAACCCGTTAGCACCGGGTAATATTCGGATGTGAAACAATAATCATCATAGCTCTGACCAGCTGCGTTTGCGGATGAAACCGTGGAGCGAGTGTTCAATTCAACGAAGCCGATTAAAATGGCAATTGGTAATTAATAGCGCGAGTGGTAAACTGCTATCGATTGCATTATCCGATCCCCCAATAGTACGGTCAATTATTAGTAGTGGTTGGATGGCCAACGGAATGTTTAAACAAAAAATTACCCAACCAAAGATAGGGGAGTAATTTTGGGGTGAGATAAATCATCGACATCGAGCAGCAAATTAGACAGGCAACGGCTTCGGCGTAGTCCTTCCATTCTACTGCACAATACGCTACCACCGCATTTTAGTTTGATTGAAACGAAGGGCCGCACAGCCGCAGAAAAGATCAATTATCAAAATGATACGTTAGTTTACCGCAACATTAGTTTCATGATTGAATTTCTCCGCGCATCTCGACCGTTTGCTTACTGTGAACTAAATAAAAATTGATTTCCATTCGCCGAACGCTTCATTTGTGTGCTGACGGAAGTACGTGTGTCCTTCCCACACCCACGCGGGAGGTCTCCGGTCCGTCCGAAAAAGGTCCGGTGCAGGCGTGGTTCAAACAACGAAACCTTCGCCAAACATTTAGAGCGTTTGCCGGTAACTTTCGGGACGCGCAAAGAAGATGGAATTTGATTCTTCCGAACGCGTCCCTTCCGATGATCAGGTGGCAATGGAAGAGCACAGCGCCAGGTCCGCCCTCAGTCGGATGATGGAGAAGAAAAGCTGCGCAAATTCCCCGATGACCGCCGTGTGGCCGGGTGTCTAAATTCCCAGCAAAAAAAACAGTCGCCTAATTCCCGCTAAAAGCAACTTTTGGCCGGAGCGATTCGTGGCTTCCTTCACCACGCAATATCGAGGCGATATTCCATTGAAAAACGCCATTTTCCTTGCACTCGGCAGTAGAGAAGAGTTTTTCAAAGAAAACCATCACTGTAGAAAGTTGGAGCGGTAAAGGTCCTGCTGCCAGGACGCCTGGTGACTAGAAGTCATCCAGGGAATAATTCCTATATTAACAGCTTTAGTTTGGATAATGCCAAATCTTGAAACAACTCCTCCACCAGCTACGTGCTCCCAATTACGTGGTCGATTCCAATCGCAACAGGTTCCAAGAAACCTCCTCTCCCTCCAATTCAAATTCATCGTTCATCGAAGGACAATCGAACCGGGGGTGGTTTGTTGAAAGCACACGCAACACCTTCCCCGAAAAAGAAGGTATCCCCGAAAAAGAAGGTATCCCTGGGGTCTTTTCGTTTTCCTGAGGCCGCACAGACCTCAACACACGCACTCAGCCGCCCTGTATCCTTTTTTTTTACACGGGACGAATTATTTGCACATCCCGCCATCATGCTGTTGCCGTGGCTCCATTTTCTTTTTGCATTTTGCTCATTTTTCAGTGCCGTAGATGCCGTTGCTGATGACGACGCGCCCACAAGCTCTTTCGGTTCGTCTTCTTTGGCAGCAAACAAAAACCAACAAAATTAGGCAAATGTGCGAATACCCACGTTTTGTAGGTGAAAGAAAGAGAGCGCGCAAGGAGGTAAGTGAGAGTGTATTATAAATATTTCTAATTTCAGATCGCATTACCACACATTGGCTCGAGCACCGGGCGCTTCCTGCCATGTCACGGAGTGGTTATTTGGAACCCGATGACTAAGGTCGAGGTTCGAACACAGGCGGATGCGAAGAATGAGACACCACACTCATCCGTTATCTTCGTTCTCTCTCTCTCTCTCTCTCTCTTCGCATATATCCCGAAGGACCAAAGTCCCCGACCCAAAAGGCGACGTCCTATTTGCCAAACATCTTCATTTATTATCCCCTAAGCTCACCTCTCTCGCTCTCATGCTGTCGCTTTCGTTGTCGACCCAGCAACAGGTCCATCCCACCCACCCACCCACCCATATTTATCCGAGCTTCCGCTCTCCCCCGACAGCCACACCGAGATCCTGTGACAGCTTGGAGCACCCTCTTGCAGTCCGTTCTATCCTCCTCGTCTCCTTGGTCGTATCCTCGTGGATGGAAGGCCCGTATTGCCAAGGCGTTAAGGACGAGTGTATGTGTGTATCTCCCCCCCCCCCCCCCCTCATGTACCGCTTCCTCCTAGGACATCCGAGCTCTCCATGCTCTCTCGGTTGCCTGAATTGCTAGATTATGCAGTAGAATGAACAAAAAAATGCGCTCAAAAAGGGAGCATCAAGTGGCATGATGCATGTTGGCCCAACCGCACACCACGGACGAATACGCACACACACACTCTCACTCTCTCTCTTTCTTTCTCTCTCGCTGTGCGGCTATGCAAAATGATCCTGTGATAGGATAGCAGGAACCGGGACCGAGAGCCTGGATGCGGTGGTTATTGCTAAGAAAAACAAACAAACATCGACGGGTGGCAGGGCGTGCTGTGATTGCGATAACAGGCCTGCGAATTGCCTTATTTAATGCTGTGTTTTGTCCGATTCACGGGTTATACTGCCGATCGTCACAAATAGGCGCGGCTTTGGCTAACTGGCGGCACTACACCAACCGAAGCGGGGGGAATTGAATAGTCATTCTCCACGCATTTAAGAGGTGATTTATGTAATCAGTACTTGGTAAAGTTAGCTTATTAATTATTCCCTTCTAAACAAACGGGAGACGCAACGTTTCTCTGATATGAGTGAACCTATTACAGTCCTTCCAATGATCCTTTTATGGACGTTACATACAAGGATCATTTTTTGGATGAAATATACTTGAGTTTTCATTCACTTATTTTGAACATTTGTAACATCACAACGAAGCTCGATGAATTAAAAAACCAAAAAACTGTTGCAAATATATGTCTATAGATTCTACTTGCAACAATCATCATCCGGCTGTTTTACCACATTGAACTAACTGCCGTACTGACTCACAATTCCCGCATCAGAAAAGCTGCAAAATGACGAACGTACAACTCCCATCCCCATCATCTACGCACGTCTAGCCATGGTTGTTTGTCTGTTGTATATTTACATTTGACAGCATAAAACCATCAAAGGAACCTCTTTTTGATGAGACGGTACACGAAGCGCGGCACGTGACTCATTCTCCGTTTAGAAAAGCTGATTTCTGCCACCCAAACTGTCGGTTGGAAATTGTAATGCCAGCTCCCACCCAACTGCGGAAGAAACACACGCCATTTTCTCTCATCATTTCACGATCCCCGTGTCTGTCTGTCTTATTTTTCCTCCCAGCTCGGAAGACGTTGAATGCAAACGTTTTCAAACAAATCCTTTTACCGGCTTATGCAATTGAAGAAAATACGCACAAGCAACGTGGGAGGGAAAACACACACCAACACACATACGGTGCATTGATGATGACAGGACACTTGCAGAAAACAGCGATCAACCGCACCAGCACGAAGCACGAGTAACGAGGATAGTTGCAAGGAAGTTTTACTTCTCGCATTGTTAGGCGCTTCTTCAGCGCATTCGGAAAGAAAGAAGGCAAAAAGTTTACGCATGCCATCCACCGATTCCGGACGGTACCGCACAACAAAACCGGCTGCCAGGAAAAAGGAAAAGCTCTCGAAAGCCCGCGGGAAGCCGCGTACCGTTCCGTATGGCTGGCCTTTAGCGATTTCCACCGTCCTGCACTCGACTGCGGATTGATGATGGTGGAGATGGTAAAGAAACAACAAAAAAAAGCGAATCCTTTTCATGTGCAAAAGGACTTTCTTCTTTCGGAAGGGCAACAAATCATCATTTTTCAATCCCTTCCTTCAGTAGCGCCACTGCGTGCCCAAGCAACTAGGCCAAACGAAGCTGATTTTGCTTGGATTGGATTATATTACAAAGGAATGCAGCAGACAGCCTTTTGAAGTACTTTCTCTATCTCTCTCTCCCTCTCGTTCTCGCTAGCGTTGTACATCATATTAAGCATCTTACTGCTGGTCTCATCCTACTCGTAAGGATGTGTGAAGGGTTGGCTTTCGACCTTCCGGAAGTGAATGAATCGGATTAAGTGCATTCATGTCCTGTAATCCGCAAATAGCCAAGCCATTCATTCGACACACAGATTGCAGCTCATTTAAAGGCACAATTCATTATCTAACAAACGCGTCAGCTAAACCGCTGGCTATTCTCCCATTTAAGGTGTTGTTTAACTACGCGAATGAAAACATCCGTCTGTCATTTTGCGTGTCCTGCCGTGGCATTGTTGCCGATCGGAGAAATACCTATGCTGCAAATGGAAGCTCTCTTCGTCGTCCTTCCAGCAATACGACATGAGCGCCGAAAATTTACCTAAAATAAACCACCCCCGCCTGGGGGTGGATGTTTGAACATAGAAAACCGCCGTGACAAGAGCACCCAGCACCAGCATTTCCGGTGAAACGGAAAACGAACCGCTATCTGGTTGGCACCTCTTTTGGGTTGCGCTGCCATCAAATTTTGGAAAAGGCTAGAGAAGATCACCAGCCAACGAGGGTGGAAATTCAAGCCTACAAAATCAACCTCCCCGGGCGGGAGAAAAAGAGCAAGGGGTGGGGGTTTAAATGGTGCCGGTGTGGGACGGTGTTTCCTGTGTAACAAATAGGTGCCGAGAGAACGAGAGGTGACATCCTGCGGATTCTGGAAAGCGAACTTCGACTAGCTTGCACGGGGTCAGATCCTTCACCGAGATACCGGGGGTATGGAGACACCGAGAGGAGCACCATTTCGCGTGTCCTCCAATTCAACGGAGTGGGGTGAGGAAGGAGAATGAAGGAGGAGGAGGAGGAGGAGGAGGAGGAGGAGGAGGAGGGGAGTATGTAACTCATGGAATTAACCCTCAGCTTCCGCCGGGCACCGAACCATCAACGTACGGCCAACAAAAGTATGCAGAATACTACACCGCGTCTCATGGCCGCCCCCGCCCCCTCCCTTTCATCCACCATCCAGGATGTACTCTGGATGAAAGTTTTAGCTACTTCCGAAACTCCGACAAGCCCGTTGGCCCGTACACAGGGCGGTGGTTTGCAAATAAAACAAAGTAAACTAACCCACTCTGCCTGTTGGTAGCGCTTTAATGGCACAAGAACGAGGGCTTGTGGTGGGGGTTGATGAAGGCCACCGAATGAATGTGCCGTGCTTTGCTGGGAACGTAACCACCATCAAAGCGGCCCGAATTGCACACCACGTGTGGGGAAGGAGAGTCTTTTTTTTATTCATTCCGCTTCCCACAGCGGCCCCAAAAGCTGTACGAGTCCTGCCGAGCGGGAGTTGTGCAGGTATAGGAGGAAGATAAAAGAATTCGTTCAATAAACCCGGTAACTCATACATCCATACCACAGGGGGTTGGTAATAATGGCATATTCCCGTCACCGATGATATCCGATGGTAGATTCGACAATTTACAGCATGTCCAAACTTATCTCATTAAAACATCACCGCACTCGAAAGAAGAAAAAAAAACGTCAAAGACAGCTTTTCGACGGTCGGCTAAAAGTTGGCAGAATGCAACGAAAAGCACTCCTCTTAACTTCTAGGCTGCTCAAACGACGACGACGACGACGAAGCTTCTTTAGAGCTGTATGATAAAATATTTAGTTCTCACGCTCGCTCCTCCAAATGGTCGGGCAGGGATAACAACATAAAAATAAAATGATCCAAGGGCCAGAAACACATCCACACTTACCTGAACGAACTGCACTGTCAGGGCCGATTTGCCGACACCTCCGCTGCCGAGGACGACGATTTTGTATTCACGCATTTTGGCTGAGGATGAGATCTACTGCCTACTGCTACTGCTACTACTGCTACTACTGCTGCTAGACGGCCGTTCTATTGCTCCACGTCCTTGGCGGAGCTGGGAGATTATAGAAGCACTACTGTCCTTGCCGTTCCGGTCGATCCGGTGAAAGTTTATTGCAGCCCGGGGGCGTTTATTTGCGAATCTCGCGTACCGACGACGGGGCAATGTTTCCCGCAAGACTCGGCGACTTCCGTTCCGGCGTTATCCTGGCGATGCGTTGTCGCGCTGGGCCGCGATTTTTATTGCTATTCGGAATGTGAGAAGGCGTCGTAGCTATCGTCTTCGTCGTTCTTCGCCGCCTAGCCCTCAAAGGAAGACGGATTCTAGAGGACGAAGAAAGAAAAAAAAAAGATTAGTTGGGAATATGGTTGAATGTGCGTGAAGTTCATTGCCGTTGAAATTTATTCTCTCGGGTCCAGTATTAACGAACCAGTGAATCTGAAAGGTATTAAGCTTGCGGAAAACTCAAACGAGATGCGTAATCGTCTCAAATTTCGGTAGAGTGCAAGCCGAATTTTTATCCCAAGACCATTTTACATACAACAACAGAAACAGCTCGATTTAGTCGACCTTTTAATTGAAATGAAGTTCTCATGCGAGCTGCCTTGTTTAACTGAGTCCACAAACCTGATGAGTCGTCTTTTTGCATCAGCGAACATCAAACAAAGTTCTTCGAAAAACGCACATAAATAAACGGATCAATAAAGGGGAAAGTAAGTGAATACTTTTCTGGATTTCCAAGAACTAACGTAGGACTAATGCTAGAGCGCAGAGTTAAAAAATAAATCAGATGTTTTATTGTGTTCGTGTACTAAAAGAATCTAAAAAAAGTAGAACGATCCGCAATGGAGGCAGAACAATTGTATCGAGCTTTAAAGCGATGAATGAACAAACACTAGAGGAGATTAGGGACAGCGATAATGATCAATCGCATGTGTACGATCGATCCCACAGGAAGCATAGGACGATGAAATGGTAGAACAACAGGATCGGGAAGGAGCAAACAAATCTCCAACCAGCTTTGAGCGACACAAATGGAGCAGTAAAAAGCAATGGAACAAAAAGAGCACCAGCCGGGCGTTAGAGTCCATCAAAAAAAGGGTAGCATTTTTACGCCTCCGGTCATCATCCATGTAACAGCTCCCCCGTGGTAGAGCGTTGGTTTGCGGCATTTTTTTTCTCTTTTCGATGCAAGCAAAATAAAACAATATATGCACACCACCGTAGCCCAACCGACGTGTTGTGAGGGATGGACGTGTGCCGACGAGGAGAGCTATCATAACAAACAATGTGCGCAAAAATAAACACACGCCGGACAAGGAAACGCAAAACAACAAAAAAAAAGAAAAGCGAATGCACGCCACAGCGATAACAAACCGCGTCGAGCACTGCCCTTGAAGGGATACATTTTCTTTTTTGCGCCATACTTTTTTTTGACAAAAACTCTCAAAACCTCATTGCACAACCATTGCGGAAGTTCACAAGGTGCTCCACGCAGGCATATTATCTCGTGCACAAACATTGAGGCTAATATTGGCATGAATTGTTCGACTGTATGCGGTTTTGGAAATCGCACACTTGATACAGAGAGTTAGCGATATAATATGCTCAAAATTGTAATCCAACCTACAGCACTTCATGTTTAACCCATGATTGCGCTTTTACATCTTGGCGTAATTTGGGCTACTTCAAACTCCCGTGGGAAAGGCTACAGAGGTTGTACTTTATGAGTAGAGGCAAACAAATATTCACCCAACCGGCGCCAACCGAACGAACCACCCCGTTGTTGCTAGCCCCGTCCGAAAACGGAACTGTATGCGAACCATCACCCGAACCCGAACCCGTCCTTAATTCCCTCTTTCTCTCTCTCGATTTCTCTCTCATTCGCATTCGCCAGCAGCCGCGAAAAAACTTTACAACGCGATATGCAAATGAGTCACGAAGTACCAACGTGGAACACATACACGCCGTCATACCAGGTACTCCATTTTCATCTCTATTATTCCTTCACTCACTCTCTCTCTCTCTCTCTTTCTCTCTCTCTCTCTCTCTCTGTGCGTAATAGACACACACGCACACCTTTGGATGATTAATTAGAGGAAAAAAAAGCTCGTCAACAAGTGTCCGGCTCTGCCGTCAAGTGTGCAACTAATTCGCGGTGTGGTAGCAACAGCGGGTACCGGAATTACGCCGAAGGAAATGACGTCTACACTCTGCCTTTTCCCATATGCTACACACCGTCCGATGCGAACACCACCGGAAGTTCGTTTGCGGAATCGTTAATCAGCTGCAAGCGAACGAGAATCGCAACGGACGCAGATGGCCACAACTGACGGGAAAGTCGTCGAATCTAGATGGATTTTATATTACTATTCCACCTAGGGAGCAGGGCCTTACAACGGCCGAGTAATGCGATAAGTTCTCTAAAGTCGCAGTCACCAACAGATTCGATCAATTCGTAACCATTACATGGTTATTAGTATGAATCATGCACATGTAAAAAAAACTTCTACTGAGCATTTGCTATCATTAAAATTGATTCAAATAAACTGTGTGGCTGTAGGTACTGATTAAATTTACTTTTTGCCATATATTATGTGTTATTAATCTGACTCAAGGCATGTTGACTTTGTGTATTAACGTATTATAACTCAGTTAAGAGGAAACAAAATATAGGCGCAATGAGCTGTCAAAGTTAAGAAAGCATTATTGTACACACGCTTTCATAATGATCCACTAGAAGACTTGCGGTAATAAATTGTCTTCCTGTTTTGTTCGTTATTATGTATTCAATGAGAAGAATAGCGCATTCTTCATGGAAAAACACAGACCACACAGCGACACGTTCTCGGTAACAAAGCGCGATTAAAAATGCTCCAGATGCAACGATTTCGTTGATACAAGGTTGCGTATTCCTTCCCTGCTCGTGTTGACATGAACCAACGTAGAAGCCCTTGCCAGAACGTCTGGAAGACGGGAATAACTCTCAAAATTCACCTCCTTGTGGGAACGAGCCTGCATCCTCGTTCGCTCCGGTTCCCTCCGGAAAAATCCGTCATCTCCGCGTCACAAATCACAATCGCCAGCATCTTCATCCACCACGCGGTCTTAATCGTTTATCGTGCGACAAACAACCGTTGTGGCCCGTTCTTTCTTTGACTCTCCCTGGTTCCGCATCATTTGCCCTACACCATGCCGGGATTTTGATCGCCAGCATTGGAAACACACCCGCAACCTTTCCCACGCATCACTTCGGGTCGTCTGCTTTTATGAGCTTTTTTTTAGTTGCTTTTGTGGTTTATCTCACTGGACGCGTAAACGATTCACGGCCCAACGCAAAAATACGCAAACCTGGTCATGTTCTTCTTGGCTTTATCTCAAAGCGACGAATCAGCCGCCCTTTTCACGAGCCAGATAGCACGCGGATGGCGCCAAAATTGTGCCACGAAAGCTTTTCCCCCATAAAATTCGTTTACAACGCCTATCGTGGGGTAAGATGAAGCAGTAACAACAGGAAAAAAAAACCACCGCCAGCCATATTTTCAATCCCAGCGAAACGGAACACTCTGCGGGGGGTTGTTGGAATGACGGTATCGTTTTTGGGTGATCTTCCATAAAGCGACGTTTTGCACAGTGGCGTGCAAAAAAAAACGACGAAAACGATAACTCCGCGGTTCTGGCGTCTTTGCACGCAACAACACACAAAAAAGTGAACCTTTCTCTCGCTCACAAACATCTCTCGTCTGATCGGCCCGTTGTCACAAAATGGTGCCCCATTGTCATGCTGCTTCGAAGGATAATGCCTAAACGCTTCCGTCATTAGCAGCAACGGTAGCAGCAATGGTAGCAGTAACAGTAGCAAGGTCACCGCAGCGTGAAAGTTTATTTAAGCGCATCCGGGTACATCCGGCGTGCCCTCGGGCGCGGTTTGACAACATTCAGGAACGGATCTCCGGTCACTCTCGCTGGTGTTCCTCCCACACTTGTGGGGTGTTTTCTTCTTTCCACGTTTTTCGCGCTTTATGCCGGGGTTTTTCGCCTGTCGCTCTCGTTAGCACAGTGCAACAAGTCGGAAAAGTGCGGCTCGCTGTGGACTCTTCAACCTGCTCTGGCAGCGGGAGCAGGTCAAGGCTGATGCTGCGACCAATGTGGACAATGGATGGCAACATCGCGAATACGTCCGGAGCCGGAGGCACAACCACTACCATACCACCGGTAGGATTAAACGTAGCGAAACCTTTCCAGACGTCCTTGCTTCGACGGCGTGGTCCCGAATTTCTCCGCAGGGATTACATCATCAATCTTCGCGCGGGATTACACGTGTACTTCACTCCATCGGCCCGCGGCAATGATGCTGCCCCGGAGGCGGATTACGACGGTTCCGGAATAAATTAAAGCTGATCACACCCGCCCGGGCTGAGCCGGTTCCCGTATGAAATTGACTTCGAAATTAACAGCTACAATTAGCTGCGGCTCTCCTGTGTCAATCCGGGACGCCCTAATCGGACACAATCCATGTGTCTGCTCGGGGCGCGTCAGTAAAGGACCGCAAAGGGGATAAACAACGTGCGTCCGGCTCCCGAGGGAGGGGTTGGAAAAAGAACAAAAAAACGCTGGACATCAATATTCATGAGATGAGCCTCCTCTTAGCCCATTATACGGGCCAGGGAAGGGACAACCCGCACGGACGACCATAGTTCACGGGTACCAACACTTACTTGGCAGGATGCACACCATCAAGGGTGAATCATCACCGCGGCAATCGGAGCAAAATGGCCTCATGAATAGGGCCGATAACGTGTTCAGCAATTGCTCGCAGATCGCACACGCTAGAAAAGGAACCCACCAGAAGCTACCAACAAGTGCATTGGCGTCGCCTGCAGTGAAAAAAAGTGAACGCATTTTGCGCGACTCAGGCAAACGGCATTACACGCAATAACTTTTGTGATGGTGCACACACCGATCAGATGATTCATGGGTGATTTCGTGTTACAATTGCGCAAGCTTCTCATCAAGGACCTTATCAGGAAGCAACGAGTCTCGCACAACAGCGTGCAGCATCATCGTTCTGCGTTTGATAAGCGTACATCGAGCACATCTGAGCCGGTGATCGATTGGAACCGAAGCAGTAGTGCCTCCAGCTCAATTTCCATATTCATTCAAGTAGCCTGGCCAATTCCCCCCACAACCGGCACAAAATAATCAACGGCAAAAACAAAAGCATATCATGCTATGGTTGCAAATTTGAGTCGTGCATTGCGTGCATCTTTTCACGCCCCCTCAATAGAAGGGGTTGATATCTCTCGGTCGTTCGTTGCCCTGGCGTTGGTTTGCTAGATTGATGTGACCTTCTTCTCATCCGCATCTGAAATAACAACAACAAAAAACAGCCGCCCAACACGGACGGGGATTCACGACGAACCGGGCAGGGGCGATAGGAATGGAGGCTAATTGAATTTGTTCAATTCGATTATCGAATTTTGAAATGCTACGCAACCTCCTGCACCTGCTCTGCCTCCAACCAACGACCATACGGATGGCAGGACTGGGACAACATACGACGAAGGCTGCTCGTGAGCCAGCCTGGGGACGTCGAGTTTTTTTTCTCTTCCTACGCCACCGGGTGCCCTTTCTGATGACTTTGCTCGACTTCTCCCGCATGATGGTGACAGTTTGGGACATGCCGATAGGTCTTGCTGGTGCTCTCCTCAGGTCGCGGACGACGGTAATGTGAATATGCGATGACGTTACTTCGCCCTGACAGCTGCCAACCAATCCAGGAAGATAAAAGAATAAGATTCTATGCTGGAAGGGTGCACGTTTTTCTCTGATGGCATCAACATTATTAAAGGCTGGGACGCGGAAATGCCGGTATCGAGAAGCAAATGCTTGAAAGATTAACCGCATTGCTTCCAAATGATTTCCGACGCAGGCACAGAACGTTCTCGTCGCCGTAGTCGTTTGCGATGAGTCATAGTAGAAAAAATAACTCGAGTATATTGGTCGCAGTATTGGGGGCAACAACAAGGAGTACTCTACAAATGTCGCGAAAGATATTAGCCGACTTTGATCGTTGTCGTACGAAATCCATACAAACCAAGATCACCCAGAATGGAGATCGTGATGATGCGCTGTTATGTTCGTTGCTAAGATACTAGCAGCGAACCTTTATTGTTCTCTTTCTTTGGATTTTACCATGATGCCAACATAATGCAATGATCATGACTATGAATGAACCAATCAAACCAAGAAAAAACAAAAATTCACTTTGCACGTTCACGAAGGAACACTTATTCTTGATAAAAAAAAACTGGCAAATTTTGGGTTTAACTTTCAGCACAGCCACCACACAACCGATGAAGTCAAAAGTTAGTCTTATTTTTCTTCCGTCCTTCTTGCACGAATCGGCTGCGAAAGCGAAGGAAGCAAAAGCGACGAGCCAACCAGCCAGTGTGCAAATAGAGAGAAAAGAGGTAAAATATCGTCCATTTGCTTGACGGCTTCTTCAGGCGACAATCTTATTGCTTACTGCTCTGTTCTGCTTTACTGCCTCACATTGCCACATTCCACATATTAACATTAATTTGAAAACGATACACAATTGTGCCAGCGGAAAAGCTGTCTCGCCAATCCTTATAAGCTTTTAGTGCAATTTCACACGGTATTTCGTTCTGCCTGTTCCTGTTATAAACAAATAGCGCTAAAATCATCCAAAAATGCTCGAACCCATTAATAACCAAACGAACGAACTAAATGCACGGACGCGTAGCGCCACCACGCACACGGCTGTTTTGTTGTGTTCACACACCGCGTCGCACTGTGTGAGTGCGTAGGGATCTTTTTTTCTTTAAATTTGCAGTGCAGTGTGTTCGTGAGTTTGAAGTTGAACAAAACCTTCGGAAACCTTCGGCCGACTGAAGAAACCTCGCGAGTGAATATTATTCACACTGAATTCTTCTCATCTCATCTCATCACGTATCACATCTCACACAGGCTCCTCACTTTGTGACTCACTCTCTTCTTCCTCTTCCACGGAGCTGCCTAGCCCAGAAGAAATCCGCTTGCTATGACGAGTTTCCGAGTTGCCTTTTGATCGCCTACGTCCGCTACTTTCGGCCAATGCTACTCGACAACCGGTGCATATGGCTAACTAGATCGAAGAAATTGGGAACCGATGTTCTGATCCCAGGATGAAATTGCACTTTGCGCTCGACGCTCCTCCCGACGAACGACACGCACGCCGTGGAAACTGAACCGAACTGACCGAGAGAGAAACGCACAATGAGACTGGTCGGGTATCGTGATCGCGCTTCGCCTCTCTACCGTCGATGCTTTGAAGCTAGGGGAGCCAGACACCAGCAAACAACCGGAAGTCGGCTAACCTAACCTAGTACGGTTTCACTATGACCTGGAGTAATTGGTACTTGTATCTTTACCTTCGGAATCCGATGGCTACAATCCGCTACAATGAACTCCCCAAACTACGAAACAGTCACAATTTGCTCCAAAAACTAGTACTATTCACACTCTGCCACTTTTAACACTGTCAAACGCCACGAATACCACGCTCATCGGACTTTACCCTATATTATTTGCACAGCTCTTTATCTACTATATGTAGTGCATGACAAACAAACGGGCTTAAATTCACTTTTATGGTAAAAAATTACTAAAAACCTTCTCTAACAACAAAATACCGACCAGAGCAGCCGCATTCACACACACATTTACTTTGACATCCAGAACGTCAGAAAGACACGTCTATTCGTTTTCAAACAGCATCGGACAACTTCGTAATCTTTTGAAACAATAAACTAATGTTTTACAAACAAATCTTTGATAAAGGTAACAAAATAACACAATTATGTTTAAATCGCTTAGTAACTAATTTTACTTTTCTAGGCATAAGACTAATTTAACGATTTTTTGATGTTCAAAAAGAAGCATTGCACTATGAGCTGTCACCGCTACCGTGGACATATCGAGTGACAATTGACAAACAATTCAGACGCGGTTGGAAATTATTTGAAATCAAACGGTTTATTTGTCGGCATTTACTCGTCTAAAAAAACTGCTTAACGAATGTTGATTTTTTCAAACTAGCTATTTCGCCCAATAAATTTTCTACATTATTCTACTTACAAGAATAATACGATTAATTCATTTCGTTTTACTTTTATTATGCATAGCATCCGTCTTAGGCACATAGTATAGTTAGTCATCATGTATCAGAAGAGCGCATCATGCAAACGACTGGCAGATATTTTTCTAAAAAATGTATTCGTCAAAATAATGCGCGAATCAAATAAATTACATGCTACCATTGCGTATCCTTCGAACTCTGTGTGCATGATGCTTCTTTAATCAATGTTTTCTCTTCGTGCTTCCTTTAATGGACCTCTATCTGCATGCTTTACAGCAGTATCGCCCCCCGGAGGTGGACTTTAGCAGCACTTAACAAGTGAATAGCCGATGAAATGAGCTCTTCTTAACCCTACCGATAAGAAACTCTAGCTGATAAATTATTTCATGTCCTGCGTTTCCATGTATCCAGCGGTACTCGTTCAATGCGCTCGTCAAAAATGCACCAGCATTGCTTTTCTTTAAACATTTTCTTCAACGTTTGCGTCACAATTTACAATATATTTGCACTCGAGTCTACTTTGCAGGGGTATTTCATTATATACATTCATTGATCCCAACTTCGTCGACTGTTGAATCCCATTTTTCATTGCTTCTTTTTTCTATTACAAACATGCTTTTAATCTACACGTTGAAAAATAGCAAAGAGTATAGTGTTAAAGTAGGTTAGCATCAAATAAATTTAAAATCCCGCCCAGCTCCAGGAACGGTCGTGTTTTGGCCGAATGATATTTGCCTACACTTGGTCTCCCGTAAACAGGAGCAATCGTTCCCAAAACAACAAACAAAAGCAAGTCTGCGTTGTTTTCACATTAGTAGCGTAAAAGCGTCATATATTCTGAAAGTAGATAAGCCCTCGGTTTTGTGCAAATATGTACATTAACAGACACTGAATTCACTACTCTCGATTTCAAATTGCTTCCATTGCTTCAAACTAGCGTACCCAGATAAACAGCCTTTCAATATAACGCTCGTCACAATGCCTTTGTTTCGGTTTATCATCCGATAAAACTATAGATTTTTGTTTGGATACTAGTTAACTCTTTATACGGCCTTAACGCCATAAGAGGACGTTTGAATGTATCGGTTGGCGAGGCTATTCACATCGCAGTGACCGAACAAGGAATACTTTAAGTTGGAGAGGGAACGGGAAAGGCTGGTCTAAATCTTCCTTTTCAATGCCCAATTGGTATATACATTTGGACCAACTTGTATTGTGTCATAGAATATGTCACATTTTTGTATTCCCTTGAACATCCACGAATCCCTAGAAGTACACTAGTGTACAAACATAAGGTACAGCTGCAGCAAGTGGTCAAAATAATGTGAATACTAACTGCGATCGAGCTGGGAGATTTGTTGGATGTTTTAACCAATTAACAGCTTCGAGAATGCAACTTAGCATGCTGGTTGTACAAGTATGGTTCTAAGTATGTTTGAACCTTTCATTAAAAGCAATACAAATAACTGATGATGTCATTCTATCCATTATAACATCATGCTGCGCTGTGCGGACGAGGAGGCAGCAACATGCTGAACAAATAACACAACATCTACCTAAACCTAAACGTGTCTTACAAGCAACGAGATTAGTAAGAGTTAATAAAGAGGTTACAGCTGGTGTGCCATCCGTTTGCCATTCCACGTAACGAATGCGGATAGGGGAAGGAGTGTTTCATAAATCCATGACATAATTCAAACAAAATTAACCTAACTAACTAATCATTAATGCTGCACGATCTGTCCCTTTGCAAATGCTCTCAGCGAACCACCCCGGCTCGACTGTTCCGAAAACTTGTGCTGATGGGATTCGATTACATTTAAACCAGGGTAGATATTTTAATTGGCGACTGTTCCTTAAACTTACGAACACGTCTGTCTGTTACGGGTTGGCATAAAGTAATTGTAATACTAAAATTAACCTCTAGAAACCAATGGATGATGTGTGCAATTTCTTACAGAATCTTTCCTAATTATGAAATGTTGCTAATTATCGTTAAAAGAGAAACCTAACAAACGTCTGTGCAATAACTGTGGTTACAACAATATCCTTACGCATAGGTTAGATAAAACCATCAGAAAAAAGTTAATGTTTCCCAGCGACCTTTTCTCGTCCAAGTGGCGGCGTTGTTGAACATTACGCACGTCTTATCCAGCAGGTATGTACATCTTTCTTTAATAGCCTTAATTAATTACTTTGGATAAAATGAGGGTTTGAGTGCAGCACGAGGTACCGGCAACTCGAGTAATGAAAGAAACAAATACGTGAAGTTCAGGATTTTGAAATAGCGCTGCATAAGTAGGTAGATGCTATCAGTACTAGAAGCATGCATCATGCAGGAATAGAAAGGAAAAATAACAAAATGCATGCATATCGATGTCTAATTTTGGGCTCGTTATCGAAAAGGAACAGAACGAGAAAGTAGGCTTAATAGGCGGTAATTTTACAACCATTCCCATACCATTCCATTACTCAAGAATCCACCTCCGTCATTGTCATATGTTTTGACCTTTTGCCAGCCAATAGAGCTATTTTTGATGCTGTTTGCCGGTGTTTGGGGCAGTGGTGTTTCACTGAAACTAACCGTTATTATCCGGAAAACCATCGGAAGGTGGTTACTGTTTGATGACGGAACCGCCAACGAGTGGCAGCGACGATTGTGGTTTCATAGAAATCACACCACTAGTGGAACCAATCGCACCCATTCCCATACCTTGGACTGCCGGTGGTTTCCTGTAGTCGGCATTGTTGTTGTTAAGTGTTGCAATATTTTCACTATTGCTGGACAGTACCGTGATAGGTTGTGCGGTGGCTGGCTGCAGTTGATGTTGCTGCCTTCGTTCCCGTACGCAAGGGACACAGAGCGTCCGCAAATGTTCTCGTATCTTCGTCAGCTCGTTTAGCCCGTACTCATGCGTCCACTCAGCAACCATTGCTAGCTGCTGTTGCTGTTGCGCGGAAAGATTCGGATTCGGATGCCCTTCCGGTGTTTGAGCACCGCACATGCCACAAATGGTGCAGATACAGCAATGCCACCGACCTGCATTGAAAAAGGACGGGAAACCCGAAATACGTTAAAAATACACTCCCATTTTCTCTGTGCACCAGTGTTCGGCTAACCCGACTTACCTTCTGGGAGATTGCGGAGGCCCTTGCAAGCCAGATGGTAACCACGATCGCATTGATCGCAGTACACCATTTTGCTGTCGATGGCGGACGGTTTCCGTTTGCATTTCATACATATTTTACACTCCGAACACTGCCACTTGTACTGCTGCACGCGCCGATACATCACCGACGACATACCGATACAAGACGGATGGGCTGAAATGGTACGAATCACGTCAGCGGCTGTTGCAAACCACAAACTGTAAGTTTTAAGCTATGCGAACTTACCTTTCCGTCGGCAACGGTTACAACGCACAAACAATTCCGGTTTGTTGTACTTATTCTTGTTCTCCGGATTGAGACAAACGGCGCACATGAATGGATTCAACGGAGGCCGCTTGATGGGGGGTGTTACCGATTCCTGCATCCTTTTACCACCTCCTGCCGAGGGTCCGGTAGCGGTCGCAGGTGAAGTGGCTAAGCTGAGGTTCTGTTTCTTTTTCACGGCGTGGGCAATCAACGGCACGTCGGAATCCTACAAATAAAACGTTACACCAAACCGAACGTACGACACGCTACGAGGATACTTACATCCGAATCGGTAAGCTCCTTGCACTCCACCATCGCCGTAAGGGTCGACACACCGGCACTCATTGTTCGGCTTGACCTCCGCACGGGACCGATCACAACCGTACTAGCAGATGGTAATGGAACGGCACCCGGTTTACCGTCGGTGATGAGCTCCCTATTCGTGGTTTCCCTCCGATTGCGGCGACGACGACGTATCGTCGATTTCTGTTTCCCACTAGCTTCACCTTCACTGTCGCTGGAAGAAGCTCCACCATCAGATGGGCCACTGCAGGACGTAATACTGCTTCGTCCATCAGCGTCGTCGTCATCACTGCTGCTATTGCTACTATCAGAGTCGTCACTACTGCTGTCGTCGCTATCACTATCACTGCTACTGCTGCTGCCACTGCTGCTATCAGCCTCGAGCAGGCGCGCTTCTTCTGCTGCTAGCAGCTTTTGATAGCGCTCAGACGATACGATTTCCTGCAGTTGCTTCGGATCCAGCAAGATCGTATTGATGGGATAGCAGCTGTTAGAGCACGGAAAAATGAAATTGTAAAAGCCCATTTCGGTAAACAAAAACATGAAAAAGCTGAGGCCCTTTCTGAGCATCACACTTACGCCAACTCTTCCGGTGTGTAGGTGGTGTAATATTCGCTGAACTGCCCAGGTACCAGGGCTACTGGGTAATTTGAAGATTGCTGTTTCACAACGGGCTGCTGTTGTTCATCTGGACGTGCCGTTGTCTGTCGTTTGGGTACCTGCACCACGTAGGTTTGCAGATCCATGCAAGCGCGTCTGGAATCCCGCCGTCTGAAGGTGCGAAATGTACAACAGATTGATGATGAATTAGTACATGAGATTGTACCGACGTCAAAGGTCGATACTTACTCTTTGTTGAAGCTACAATTCCAGTTGGCCGCCGATTCGATGGCTTTGTCCTTCTGCAGCTGCGCCCGGTCAATTGGAACAGCAGCCACCGCACTTATGGCTTCCTGCTGCTGCCGTTGCCGGTTGCTCAGCTCGCGGAAGTGCTTCTCGTGCGTGTACCGCGTGTACTCCTCATACTTCTCCGGATAGTCGGTGCACATTATGTCCAGTATCTCGGACGCGAAGACGGCCGTCAGCCCGAGATCACACATCTTCTCCGACGCAAGTCCCTTCTCTAGGATGAAGTTACGCTCCTCCATGTCTACTGGCCGCCGCATCAGGTCCGGGTACTTGCGTTTGAAACTTTTCACGCCCAGAAACTCCGCGATCTGCTCCTGAATCATGAACGTGTCGGCTCCCTTTGTGCCCGGAGCTGGCGGTGGCCATTCATACTCCGCTAGTAGATCCACAGTGAACCGAGCCCGGCTGTAAAAAGTGAGAAATCAACAGCAGCGGGGTGAGTAAAAATTTGCACTGCCGAAACAACTGTCATCAATGGGAATGCTTACTGAGAATCGAGCACCTCCATCTTGCCCTTGTTCTTTCGACTGCTGCTATTGCTGTTACTAGCAGACGTTGCCGCCGCGAGGGCATCCTTTTGCGCTTCTGACGGTGCGGTTCCCGCTGCCGTTACCACGGCTGTTCCATCGGCCACCGCACCCGGTGCACCCAGCAACAGATCCACCTGTCCTATGGACGCGTTGGCAACGGAAAGGTTGGTAGCATCCTGCGTAACGCTGGTACTACTCAGGTACGAACTTTGGGATTCTTCGTTTTGCTGTAACAGACATCCGTCTCCGCTGCTTATCAACCGCACCGGGGTCGTGAAGTTGAAGTCCCCGCTCATGCGGGTATCCTCTTCGAACACCTGCAAACCGCTGGCATTACTGGCCCCGCCCGGGGTCGTCGCTCCCGGCGTACCCAATGGTGTGGTGCCGCCGGACGGTGTGGCCTGGGCGCTGGATGGTGGTGTGTTTGATTTAATTGCATTTTTCGGTGTTTTCAGCTCGCGCACGTGTAGCTTCGGTCGGTTAATATCCTGCAACAGAATGCGACAAAGGAAAGACATTTAAAATGTGAATTTAAGATGCAAAAAAAAACAGATATTCAAATCGCCTTTCCAGCAGTAGATGCCTCCCTCAGGCGCTGTGTGTTGGTGTTAGTGTTCGCTTTGTGCTTCGGAAATACTTCTCTTTCTCTCTCTCTCACGCGCGCTTTTTCTTCCATGCCGTTTCAAGCAGCGCCCTTTCAACAAACATGCAGCATTATTCCGGGGAAACCGGATTCAAGATAGCAGGCGGCAAAAGCAACCAAAAAAAGCAGTTGTATTGAGTGTGCGTTTTACTTCCTCCCACAAACGCACGCAGTGTTCCGAATGTCTTTCTTTACTCGCGCCCTGATACGTGGTGCGCGACTACACCTACACGATGAACGAGGGGTGCCATTAGAATACCAGCGCACGTGCACATGTACGCGGGAGTCTTATTGCACCGCGGCGAACAACTATGTTGTGTGATTGCCGTCCTATGTCTTCTCTTGCATCGCACCTGACCGCTCCTTCTGACCACCTGGCTGGCTGGCAGGGTTATAGCATATGTTAGATTGGAGGAGAGTTCGCTTTTGTCCATGGCGGTCAACCACCTTACCACGGCACCCCCGCCGCAATGAAAATACATCACATTTAGCTTTTCTGTCATCGTCACCTGTCACGAACCGTTCGAGGTTGACGACGACGAGGGACATTCTGCCAAATGGTGATTCGAAGCAAATGACTTCATGTTCTATCTGTACACCGATCTAAATCAACTCGCCGAGATCTGTGGCGTGCGCAGATTGCGGGCAAACCCTACAGTGGTAAATAAATACATATATATATTTTTCCATTTAAGCGCATGACATGAAAAATAAGCATTTGCTCAACCCATCGGCAGCACAACACGATTTCTCTGACACCACACCACCACCATTGCCATAACTGATACACCACACCAGCTAGCAAAATACACACGCTTGCTGTCTGATTTTGCGAGTCAGCGCCTACTACGGCAACTCTACGCTGCCTCTTCCATGCAATTTTTATGGCTCCGACAGCGATTGTTGCGCAAATGGAAATTACCCTTTGCAGTGTGATGTAATTTGATCGATTCCCAATGCCAAGCAACTGATGAGCCACACCGCATATCGTGCACCTGGAGAAGAACGAGCAACGGTCACAAAGGCAAGCATGAGGCATATTGTCGTTTGAACAGCAATATCCATCCAGCCAGGTCGTCGTATGACTCGACGCATGTTAGAACTCCTGCAAAAACAGCCGATCGATGGTGAAAATGTTTGCAACGCTTCAAACGTTTTCTACGTCACCCAGGTGCAACAATGACGAGGTCTTACATATTCTAAGATTTATTTCTCCACAACCAGCACCAGCAGAGAGACAAAACGATTATCATGTCGGTGATACCGGCGAGTGGATGAGAATTGATTATCAAAGAGAACCACCACCCCTCGGTCGCTTTTCACGCGAAACGTTTTCTCCGAAGCAGACTTTCTCACGGCGCATCATGTAAGCATGTCTGCGCCGTCAAGACCGTGGTGTATATTCTCCTCCTTCGGCTTCATCACACATCCGACGGCTATGACGATTTCTATTTCAAGTTGGAATAAGCAACGGGCCCCATAAGAATAAATGCGCACGCAAACACGAGTACATTGCACCCGAGGCACCAAACCAACACACCAACGCGTAGGGAAACTTTTCTTTTTCTCTTCCTGCTACCAGGTTGTTTTTCTTCGTCCATGATTTCCACCCCACAAGTGACGCTATTTCTGGTGGCCAACGTCCCGATTCTCTCCAGGGAGGTCTCCATCATCTTAAACACATCAGCTTCATTTTGTTACTATCTTTCTAAACAACTTCTAATTCTTCTAACGCAACACAAATTTGATATTGGATAGGAAAAACCAATAACTTATTCGCAGAGGGAAACGGAAAACGGAGCCTAACATTCAATCAATCATAAGGACGGGACGTCCTAGAGTAAAACGTACAAAACCGTAGCAGGAGGTCGCAACAGCTCATCGGAAAATCTGCAAAATTCGATCAAAATGACGATGCAAACCCGAACCGCCATTGCGCTCTGTCAATTCTCGCCGGATTCGTTCGTGATTATTTCGTCTGCAACTACCAGGCAATCATAAGCTCCCGAAGTATCCCACCAAAAAGTCCCTGGGCATCGTCGTACTACTCGCACACTATGCTCGCGAACGGCTAGAAACCAGACAGCCGTCGATTGAAACAGACTAACGAAACAGCGCTTCTTCGTTCAGTCGTCTCGATACAATCATGCTCGAACGCGGTACATGCGTTTTTTGGGGCTTTCACTTACCAAGCCTCCCGCCATTGGCGTCATGAAGATGGCATTGTTTGTTTGTCCTTCCACCGGAACAGTGCCACCACTCGGCGGTAGCTCTCCTACGACACCCGACATCGCAGGACTCTGGAGTTGCTGAAGTTGCTCGAGTGCTGCCGCCATCTTTCGTGCTCGGGCCGATTTAGGGCCAGCTCCTCTCGTCGATCTCCGTTTGTTCGGTGACGTTCCCGTTCCGACACCCCTAGATCCACGTCCACGGCCTCTCGCCTTTGGTGAGATTCCAGGTGTGACCGATGAAAGCAGCTGCTGTTGTTGCTGCAGCAGGGGATCAAGCAGCTGGTTTATACCCGCCACCGGTGATGCTAGCTCTGAGAAGGAACCAACCATGCCTGGTTCCATCGACTCGGACGCAGCCAGCAATGCCGCTGCAATTGCCGCTTTTCCTGCTCCCCTACCTGTACCGCGCGGTGTCCTGGATGTTCTTGCGCCTCGTCTACCTCCACGTGTTCGTCCACCAGCACCACCACGTGGCGTTCGCACGTGATTGAACAGCAGATGGAAGTTTGACAGGTCCGTGGTGGCATTGGGATCGTTACTGTTGGGAGCGCCTGTAAGGAAGAATTAAAGCATTGAAGCACGTGACCATGTGCACACCCCCTCAAGGATCGAGGACGGTTACTTACCAATGAATAAGGGATCTGGATTTCCTCCGGCACCCGATTCGTCGGGCAGTGTGAATTTCGTGGGACTTTCACCGAAAACGTCATCATCTTCTGCTCCTGCGCTTTCTCCTGCTGCTGACTCCGCGCCACGGGCTAACTTTCCTGCTCGTCCTCTGCCTCGTCCACGACCTCTCGTCCTGGCGGGAAACGTAAAATACAGATGAATTAGAGCACACGCAAAAATGTCATGACCTTGAAATGCACCTCCGTCGGATCTGTGTACAACCCCCCTACCTAACAGACCTCCTTGAAAAAGGACATTCTACGTTTCCCGGTGAGGTACAGCACAGCATATTCGTAACGCACCACCAACCCCAGCAACCTTCAACGTCCGGCATCCCGTTCTAGTGGACTCTCTGGGCGTCGCACCCCTATTCAACAACCCGCAACAACAATACGCAGCATAAAATGGGCGGGAAAAAACGGGCTGCATGAGAAACAAACTCGCACCGGCAAAAGCGGCAACATGCCGAGCGCAGTTGGCTACCATGTTGTGAGCATAAAAAAAAGAAACGAAAACGATTGGCACCCACACCAACACGGACCTCGGGGTTCGACACATCGCGCGCGCGACCCCCCCAAGGACACTATTTGGAGCAAAAGCAACACTCTCAAGCTGCTGCTGCGTCTCGTCAGCTGATATGCGTCCGTCGGAAGAGCGGTTTGGTGGTGTGTGGTTTCTCGCTCACGCTTGATCCTGGGTGCGTTCTCTCTTTCGCTGCTATTTCTCTCGCCCACCGTCGTTTTACCCTCATCTCGATGGGATAGGTGTTTGCCGGCACGTTGTTCGTTTGAATGGTACAGAGCGTGGCTGGAGGCCGGTATCATGGGATCTTCCCAGCAGAGATGGAGCTGGTGCTGCTTTGCTTGTCCAGAGTATGCTGGGAACATTGTTCTGTTCCTACAACATCACCTCATTAACTAAGCTGCTCATGTTATCTAGCAGAGCATGGACCTATCGAATTTAATACACACGCCTAAGAGTCTGAGCTTTGTACTCACTCAGATTCTAGGTGGTTATGCGCAGTCAAAATGAGGAACGGGACGAAACTTTAACATTTTTTTCCGAAAATGTTATACGGACTAATAGCGAAAAACATGCATAGCTGCTTGTGTGAAATGCTCCATAACATAGAATCAATTATGCTTTACTATTTGAGTACTACATATCTTGCATAGTAATGTGTTATAAATGTGCTATGCTCTAGTGGTTTAGGCCGTATCGTCAAACAGGAAACACAAAAAATCAGTTATGCAAAGACGGATATAGGTGAAACTTTTTCATCTAGGATCTTCAGATGCAGGACCTGAGTGCAGACTAGAAAGGTCACCTCTAGAGGCTCATCCGCAAGTAGGCTGTTCGACTTAGTAATATACTAAGAAACGATTTAGGGCGATTACTCTGCCGTTTAATCTAGTATGCAATGATCTGACATATCTGGTCGAGAACAGAAGTTATTGTTGTTAATTGTTTAAGGACGGCCTGGCCGTATTTAGATTTATATAATTATTTGTGAGCTGGAAGGCATTTCCTCCCAACAGCCGCTGAGAGCCTTATCCCGGGCTGACTCGGTTGAGAACAGAAGTTGTCCAAGCTGCAATTGCACATTTCACCTGAGACCGTAAAGAGCCCAAGCTGTCCAAGCTGCAATTGCACATTTCACGTGAGACCGTAAAGAGCCCACACGCCAATTCCGTATCCTTGCGTGAAACAGAGGAAAAACCAACCGACCCTCCGATAGAGATTCGAGGTCACCCCATTTGGCCCCACCCCACCACACCACCCACCCGGAGAGCCGTGTAAGTGAAAGGGAGAGAGAGCGAGAGAGAGAGAGAATGGGATCTGAAAATCGCACGCCGGGAGAGCGTCTCAAATGCACACGAGAGAGAGAAACCCCGCGGGGCGTAAGAATGCACACGCTACATCGCATGCACGTGAGTCAGAGACGCGCGAGCAGACGCGCAGGGGAGGGAGAAGAGGCCTAACTCACGCTAGCGGGCGGCCGGTGGGTAAGGTGAAAATTTGTTATGAAAGGAAGCATCAAAACGGAACCGAAAAAAACACCGCACCGGATTCAAAATAGGCGGCCGGGTTGCTGCGCGCGATAGACGCATATTGCAGACGTTAGTGCGCGTGCTAGGAGAGGAGCACGTGGAGGAGGATTTAGGAAGGGTGGTGGGTGGTGTGTAGAATTCGACGGTCGGGCGACGGAACCGCGTGTGACGCGCGTGAGAGTGTGTGCGAAAGAGGGCGCGATGCTGCTGCTGCTGACCCACCGGTTTGCAGGAGGAGATGCCGTTTTATTCGTGACGCGCACACACACACACACGTATACCAAACGGATGCGAGATTGTACCGGCTCGGGAGTTTATTGATTCGGCGACAAGATTAGCCTCCTGCAGTAGAGCGCGGTGACCGGATGAAGGGGGAGTTGATTAATGGGCCTTTGAGACAATTGGATGGTATCTCGGTGTTGCAATTGTAGTTAACATTTTGCACAAAGAACCATGTACGCATCTGTCCGCAACTGGTGTAAGCCTATGAGACCTTTGACATCCTAGTGGTCGGTCTCTTCGATCAGAAAACCTGCTCAGTTTCGATTGCTAGAATTTGCAATCATACAACTAACATCCTTTCTATTTGGTATGAACCGTTAAAGAGTACAACCTAGATAAACCCGAATCTGCGAACAGGACTTTTGCAATTACTACAAGTAGGCTGTGAGATCGGGTAACTCAACCGTCTGACAGATCCACTGAGTTCTTCCCGTGCGATGGCAAATTTATGTTTGTTTTGATTGTTATGAAGTTTCTTTCCCAAGACCCTAGATCTCTGTACCATCCTACCATCTGTCAACGTGCGAAGACCAAAGGGTTAACAGCAGCAAAATGACATCGCAGCAGAATATATCCCTAACCCGTCAGCGTTCATTACAACTCTGTATGGATCAACAGCTGAACAGATCGAAGGATCCTTTCGCTTTCAGATCATTCCACTTACCTCGGTGTACGCCCGGTCGGTGAACTCGGAAGTGGCATGATACCGTCCATCATCAGGTGTGGTCCTAGCAGCCCTCTGCCTCCTTCGGGTCGGGAAAGCAGCGAAGAGCCACCTTCCATACCCATCACCGCCATAGCCAACAGCATGTCATTGCTGACAGCATCCGAAGTTCCGTCCACCGAACTACTGCTTCCACCACCGTTCGTTTCCATCGTCAGATCGACCGACTGTTTCTTAGGCCGGCCACGGGGTCGCTTCGAAGGAGTCGCACCTTCTCCATCCGTTCGGGCCTCATCAACACCGGAATCTCGATCCTGGTGTTTGCTCGCTAGCACCTCCTTCAGCAACTGTCCGGCGGCACGTCGTGTACTCATCCTCACTCCGGCGGTCGGTGTCCGATGACCACTCGGAACCGGTGTCGAAGCAGCCGGCGGTATCGACCCACTAATCGAGCTTGTAATGCTCCCGATCGAGCTGTTACTGGCTGTACCGTTTTTGTCCACCTCACTGCTACCGGGTCCACCGGGACCAGTCGTCGAAACGCCGTAGAAATTGCTACTCCCCGTGCCGGATGATGCCACAGGTGAGGGTGCAACTTTCGAGCCTCCTCGCAGGAGATTCTCCAGTGTCAGGTTGCCATGGACCGCGGAACTTGACGATGCTCCACCGCCTTTCGTGGTTGTTGCCGCAGGTTCATCAACAATCATGCAATCCGAACTGGAACCATCTTCATGATCATCCTGTTCGAGCAGTCCCAGTAAATGAGGCATCACCACCGAATTGGCAGCGATCTGTTGTTTCACGTTCGTCGAAGCAGCTCCACGTCCAGCACCTCTTCGAGATTGGCGACTTCCGCTGGCACCTCGGGCAGATCCCCGAGTACGTCGCGATTTCGTACCCGGAGTACCACTCCCAACATGTCCCGTGGCCGGATACAACTGATGCTGCAGATCGTTCACGGCCAGTGGATCAAGCACCGTGTTTGGTGGCATCTTTCGAGAGATCCTCGCAGAACCACTACCACTGTCACCTTCCTTTGGTGCCTCGTTCTCCGACTTGCTGTCGTCGTCTATCACAATAACGTCGGTGACATTGTTAGCTATGGGAGCGCCTGATGCCGAGGGTCGCATCTGAAGTATCGATTGGCGCAGGATGTTGGAATGCTGATCCATCGCGCCCATCTGACGAGCCAGCGATTTCTGTGTGAGATCCAGTTTGCTCTTCTTGGCCTCGGGCGAACCCGGATCACCCTGGTCTCCTCCACCGCCGGATGACGGGGACGCCGGGTCGGAACCGGCCGACGACGAGGTACCCGACACCGACACCGACGTCGACGAAGCGCACGACGACGACATCGACGATGAAGAGCCCGAAGAGGATGAGGAGGACGAACCCGTGGCGGCATCGGGCGCAGGTCGTTTCAGTTCGTTCGCAAGGATGGAACATCCGGTGGACGGTTGGGCGAATGGTAACGCCCCACTACTATCCGTACCGGCCGTTTCCGACGGATCTAATCCAGTCGTCTTTATTGACGAGGATCCCTTGTTGATCTTCAGAATGATTCTCGGAGATTCCGATACATCCGATGGTCCACCGCTGTTCGACAACGAATGGCCGGTGCTGTTATTGGTCAGACCTGGAGAGCCCATGGTTGGGTGTTGCTGCTGTGGATGTCGCTCCAGGGGACTTCCGGGCGCTCCGGACATACCGTCTAGAGATGGTTTCGGTATCGGCTTCAGTGTTACTTTTGGCGTGGACAAGATTTCCGTTTCTTGGCCTCGCGGATGGGCTAGCGTCTTGATGGTCACCTTCGGGATTACGATTGGTCTGTGGGATTCCTCGCTTGAAGGAGGTGTCGAATCACCTTCATCCGACGTCGTCGTAAGCGTATCCTTGTGTCCTTGCAAATGCTCGTGGCCATCTTCCTGCTGGTTCGGGTCCGATTGTTGCTGCTGTTGCTCTCCAGCCACCGGTTTCAGGATAGGCTTTATGTTCAGCCTTAGCACACCCGTGGAAGCCGGAACCGGTACACCCGCCGGGGAAGAAGAAGTCAGCACTCCGGACAAAGCCGACCCTCCAGCGGAAAGCCCCGCGAGGCTGTTTTCGTAGTGCTGCTGCGGTGCAGATGAAGGTACCTTGATTGTCATCTTTAGAGCCGCCGTCGGAGAGGTCGTCACCGCCGCGGATGCCGCCACCGACGACACCGAAGAGGATGAAACGGGCGATGATTCGAGTGAGTTAATACTGGTCTCGCTGGAGCTGCTGCTGTCCTCACCGCAAGCGGATTGCTTGGCTGGGGGCAATATCGGTTTGATCGTCAATTTCGGTACCACCGTACACTCAACTGGGGCATTCGACAAGCTGCCGGGATCCACAAAGCGTTCGTGGTTTTGTTCTGTCTGTCCCGGTGTCCCTTTCGGTGGCAGCGGTTTTATAGTAAGCTTTGGAATCGAGCTAGAGCTGATGCTCGAATGCTGATCACTTGGAGATGCCGGTTGCTGCTGCTGACCGGATGACCCAGCAACGATGGCCATCAGGTGCGGTGGTAATTTCTCTCCCGATGTACCCTCTCCACTGCCACCACCACCACCCACGGAGGGTAGTAACTTCGGAGAGAAGCTGTTGCTCGTTGAAGACACCAACGCAGCGTCGCTCGTTTCCGCGATAGTGCCTAGCCCGGTGGTTTTGATCGTCAATTTCGGCAGCTTCGGTGGTTCCGGAAGCGGCTTTATCGTTAGCTTCACACCCTCGGAGCTGGTCAGCACGGGTGACAAACCGGTGGCGGAAGTGTTGCTACCTTGACCACCCGGTGACAGAGAGGAAGCGATAGTGCTCACGCCATCCTGACCATGCTGAATGGTTTTTATGTGCAATTTCGGTATGGGAAGGACCCCAACGATCTGTCCTGGTGCCACACCATCACCACCAGCCTCCGGAGGATCCTTCACGCGTAAGCTGTTGGGGTGATGATGCAGATGATGATGATGCGGATGGTGATTATCCATTTTAATCGTTAGCTTAGGAACTAGAGGCGTAGGCGATCCTGTTCCTGCGTCACTCCTGCCGCCTATCGAAGCGTTAGATGGTAATCCCTCCAGTACATCGTCCGATGCCACCGTTCCGTCGTTGGAGTACGACTGCAGCTCCGGTTGATTCTGTGGAAAGTGATGTTGCTGCTGCTGCTGCTGGTAGTGATGATGATGATTGTGGTTATTAACACCACGTATCGTTAGCTTAGGCACAATGTGGGGCTCCATCGCTCCCTCGCGGCCGTGGCTCGCATCGAGCGAGGAACCCTTTATGAGTAACTTAGGAATAATATGCATTTGCTCATTTGCCACCGCCGCCAACCCCGGCACCGAGGCGTCATTTGCAGGCGCGTCATCCGCCGGATTGATGACCGGCTTAATGGTAAGCTTTGGAATGCTGCTGTACAAGGGCATCCCGGATGCGGAAACCACGCAGTTACCCGTGAGGTGTTGTTCAGCCCACGACGACGTCGAAGCCGCTGCCGCCGAGGACGATCCGGCCACAGCCGGGCACGTCTCCACCGACGGTTGTGGCGGTTTCGGCGGCTTTATCGTTATCTTCGGTGAACCCGGTACGTCGCGTATCGTAGGTGACAACTGCTGGAAGTGATCCGCCGTAGAACTCGCGCCCGGTGTCAGCTTGATGATCGTGCGGATTGGTTCCCGGTCGCGCACCAGGTTGATTTTTAGCGGTTCCACCTTCCTTTCAGTCGACGGTACGACGACGCAATCGCTGTCCTCACCAGATTCGACCTCACCGAGGGGAGCCGGGGCCGACCGGTGGTGAGATTCCTGCGGATCGCGCATGGTCAACCTCTGGCTTTGGCGGATAGTTTCTTCGCGCTCCCGTTCCGTCCCGTTCCCGTTCGATTCTGGCTCAGTCCGTGTCCGTGGGAATTCTCCGTTACCGGCGTGATGATCCGCTAGAAGGTACGCCGTCGGGACATCGTTTTGTTGGTTATGGTGTTGTGTGTTCTCGTCGTAGCCAGTGCCAGTGCCATCGGGCGGGATGATGCGTGGTGTTCCGATCGTATCCGCGTTATTCCTACCGACGACGTTCGCGTGCTGTTGAAAAGAATCATCCATTACATTTTCGTTAGCATGCGGCAGCAGTATCCTGCAGATGGGTATGTTGCTGATCGTACTACCGTTGTCCATTCGTTCTCTTCTTCCCCGGCGTTATCGTTTGTCACCAACGACTCCTGCTGAAGGTGTTGCAGGAACTGGTGGTTGTTGCTGCGTACCGGCTGCTTGCTTGCGCACGTCACTAGCGCACCTTCCGCAATAATAGACACTACTTGTTGCTCCTGTCCCACCGGCTCGTCGCGCTGAATCCTCGCATCAATTTCTACCGGATCGTTTTCACCACAGTTCATCTTTTTCACTTGGGCGCGTGTGAAAAATTCTCGTTTGATGCCCAGCCCGAGACGAGATTAACGCACGGTAAGATGTCCAGATTGCCACCAGCTTTACGCGATTTACATCCGAACGGCGTTTGGTAGTAGTGGTCGATGCACACTCCCATCGCTTGCCGGTGGAGCACACTTCACCGCATGTACGAAGCAGAGGACAATGATGTCCTGGCGATGGACAGCATGTCGTTGCACTTCAATGGTATCCACTCACGCACACGACGCACATGCACATATACACACAATGCACCGCCCGTCAGCGCCTGCTGTCTACGATGTTTTTCTTTTCTTGTTGTTGTTGGTGTTGTTATCCTGCTATTCCTTACAGCGTTTGCTGCAAAACACCCACTTAACCCCCTTTTTTCGTTAGGCACTTTGACGCGAATTCGATAATTACTCGCCCCGCGCTCGACTCATCCGACCCCACAAGAGTAGCGTCACGGTTTCGCCGTGCGAAAAGCTTTCTTCTTCACTGCTCGCGATTTTCTTCCCAACTTTTCATTCAAAACACGATGCACGCCGTACGCGCGCGGGGTCACTGTTTTCGGGCAAATTGCACATTGCAGGTTTCCGCTTCCACTTCAGAGACGCGCGCTAGCGACGGCCCGCATTTTTCATCCACATCCGGCTAGGCATTGCACCACCACCACGATCTCACCATCAACAACTACTGAGCGGTGCAAGGGCACTGTGAATGGGGAAAAGGGGGTAAAATATTAGAGACTTTCTCGTCACTCACCACACCTGGAGGCGGAGGGCGGTACACAAAGCAGAGCGCCGTTCCGGGACAGCCCCTTGCGGAGCAGTCGGAGGAGAAAGAAAACTAAGAAATATCGCAACACTCAGAACCAATCTATCGCGCGCACCACACACCATGCTCTTTCTCACGACCGACAACCGCCACCCAACTACTCCCCCTGAACCTGCAGTTACAACTGTACGTTCGTTGTTCGTGTTGGAACAACCGTACAAAAAACGACGTTTCAACTTAAGCAGCACCACACAACACCACCGCATAAGACACCGTACCATGGATCAGCATTTACGCACTCTAATATTATTGATTAACGTTTCGCCGTCACTATTTCTTTTTGTGCTCCCAGCCGCTCTCCAGTTCAACGCCAACGAACTAGTGGGCGCTGGCGAACACGAAACGACGACCGCGACCCCACAGCTGCTGTGCTTGTTGGCTGGGGCAAGCTGCTTGCTTGCGTATGTCGACGACCATTTTCTTTCTGCAAGTTAACCCTCAACACCAACAACCAACCAACACATACTGGCGGACAGCGCTCCCGTCTGTCAGCGGCTCGTAACGACATGAGGGTTCTCTGTGGTTGAGTACTTCACTTCTCGACCCGTCTGCCAAAGCGTACTCATTAAATGCTCCTGAGGGCACTGCTTGCTTCGATGCGCCGCCTCACACAAAACGAGGATGAAAAACAATTATTTTGGAGTACATGTGATTGACATTCCCTCATGGCAATTACGGCACTGCACTCTCTGAGCCCCTGGATGGCGGCCCATTAATTGAGCTCCTCATTACCCACTGGCGCTACGGTGGCGTTGAAACAAACTGAACTTGGAACCGCGAGATTCGGCGTTCTGGTTTCCCGTTGGTCACTACTCGGTTGGATTCTCCCGTAGGCTCCAGTTTGGCAAACGTACCGACACAAAGCCCCACTGATGCAGACAGTAAAACGCATGCAGAAAAGAAGGTCGTGGGGATGAATGAATTCAAAGATGCCCTCGATAACTTTCGAAGGCACGCACACACACCGGTACCAGCTTGCACGGACACATCCAAACGATGGCAACCTTTTTCATCGGCCATCGACTCGCACGATGGGCGACGAACGAATTGTAGCGGATTTGTGCTTACTTCGGAATAGGTGGGAAAACTTGTACTAAGTAAACACCACACGAGGCTTTCTCGAGCTGGGGCGACGCAATCACTCTATTGTTTGCGCGCTAGTTCGAGAAAATCGCCACCATTTTTACCCACCAAACAAACACTTTGACACTGGTGACGTTGACGTTTGGCTGGTACGTCCCTTTAGAAACCGACTGAGACGGTATAGTGAGGGCTACGTTTGAATATTGTACGTAAGTTGCCCGGTAATAAAATATAGCACGAGAAAACAAATATTTCTGAGAGTCAATTATGAAATAAAGCTTGCTTATTTATAGAGATTTTTATGCAGATAATCGTGTTCAGATAAAGTATCAACATTTGCCATGATTCCATAACGATTTGCTTTGACGCTTTTTTAAGTTTTACATGCCAAAAACCCGGAAGAGACATTCCCAATCGAAGCTGTAAAACATTTGAACGATTTAAATCTATGTATCATTGAAATTAAATTCGTTTTACATATAATTGTTTACGGTTTTCATTTTTGAAATAGCTTCAATTTGATTAAAAACCATTTTACCATGCCTTGACGTGCATAACGTCACTGTAGATGCGTGTGTACACTCACAGTTGTTTTGGTTGGTAAATTTTAAGATATAAATTTTGCCGTCAGCGTGTAACGCTAGAGCTGAAAGGATCTGCCGGTAAATTCCTTACTCGAATCCAATGGTGTTCAATAAAATCCTGCTTGGATGATTTCCGCTTTTCGTGTGGTACTCCAACACCCTAGCTCCTACACCAATTGTTAAAAATAGAGAATAGAAAGCAACAAACATGTGTCTGATTGCAAAGAAATGAATTTTGTCATCCTATGAAAAAAATATTAATTTTGTAAATTTTCTACAATTTACTATAAACTTTTACTTTTTCTTTTACAGAAAACTTCTCTGAAGTATAATCTGCGAAATTGGAACATAATCTCGCGTACGGCAAAAGAATAGCGGGTTCGTACAACAGCTTGCGGTAAACCTCGTCACTTGCTACAAATCGCAAGGATAAATTGTAATGACTTCTCTAAGACCATTTACCTGTAACGACATGTTTCGGTTCAACAAAGTGTATGTACATATAGCGGAGCAAAATAACTGTTCCTTGCGTAACGATTACTTACGATCATCTTTGTTGCCTCAGGAACCTCGACCCGCTCACTGAAACCTACTGTCTTTCATTCTATATGCAGTACCTCGCACATTGGCCAGAATATTTTCAGGTGGCTGAATCCCCTACCGGAGAAATCATGGGTTACAGTAAACTATCTTTCATTACTATAAAATCCTAATAGCAACATGGTAATCATTAATCTACTGAAAAAATGTTCCTTCTAAATGCAGTCATGGGCAAGGCCGAGGGTCAAAACGAAAACTGGCACGGACACGTAACAGCTCTCACGGTATCTCCGGATTATCGACGACTCGGTCTAGCGGCTACGTTGATGAACTTCCTGGAGGACGTTAGCGAAAAGTAAGCTATATTCGTCCCGATTTGGTTATATACTGAGGAGTAGCTCATTTTACTATATCGCTTTATCCATCCACGTGCTGCAGGAAACGGTGCTATTTCGTGGATTTATTTGTCCGCGTGAGCAACAAGGTCGCCATCGACATGTACACTAAACTGGGATACATCGTTTACCGAACTGTGTTAGAATATTATGTTGGCGATCCCGACGAAGACGCGTACGACATGAGAAAGGCCTGTTCGCGGGATGTACAACGGAAATCGGTCATTCCCTTAGAACACCCGGTTCGACCAGAGGAAGTAGACTGATTGCTTTTCTGAAATGACAGTGACAGAGCCTAAATACACAGTGAATTTTGATGTAATGCGTAACCGCACCGAGTGGTTTATTTCTTTTCCTAAAATTACTGCTCCTCGTTGGCATCGTTCGAGTGTTCTTCACTTTCCTCGGGAGGTGACAACTCCTCGTTTACGGGAACAGGTTCTTGTGCGCTAGATCTGGCTTCGCTACTTGCAGCTCTTTCGACGGTAACGGGCGGTTCCGTGTCTTGTTTGCGCTTCCAGTTCTTCGCAGCGGCAAGCAGCTTCAAATTAGGACGTGTCATCTCATCTTCAGGGAAGATGAAATCGAATACCTCCTCCCAACCCTCCTCGACGCCAGACTCCGAGATGATTTTCTGTCGTTTCTTCACCTTGCGGGGCATTTTCTCTAGCACCTTGTTCAGGCTGGATTCGTCACCGTGGTCGCGCTCGAAATCACGCCATGCCTCTAGCACCAGCACACGTGATTCCTTCTCCGCCAGGCTTTTGAGACATTCGTTTGCTCTTTCGTAGATACGCCGGGCGAGTGGGACGTTCAATCCTTCCTCCTCATTTTCAGCACTTATTTCGAACTTTGCGTACGAGATCCACACCTTCACGTGAATCGTCCGCTCTAGCAGCCGTTCGTACAGCTGGCGTGCTAACAGAAACTCGCTCTGTTGCACTTCGAAATCGATGTAGCTCTTCCACAGCAGCTCGGGCATGTCGAGCCGTGGTTGTTGGATCGCAAGCTCGTAAATAGCTCTTGCTCGATCCGTATCGCCCAGCAGCGACTCCAACTCGGCGAATTTCATCCAGGTGGTACAGTTTTCCGGACCGAACTCGAGGAACTTTTCGTACAGAATCCGGCACCGATCGAACTCACGCAGCTGTATCTCGAGGTCGATATAACCGCGAAACAGCTTATCTCTCGGACAGCGTCCGATTGCCATGCCGAGCGTTTTGCGAGCGGTTTGCAGGTTTTTGCATCGTATCTCGAATTGCGCATACAGCAGCCAGATTTTGCTGAACGTGAACACCTTGTGCGGAATCAACTCAAGAGATGTGCGATAAATTTGTCTCGTTCGCTCGAGATCCTCAGTTTCCAGCTCCTCGTACAGGGCGTAATTAATCCAAAGATAGATGTAACGCCGCCAAAGATTCTTATCCTTCGCAGGGGGAACATTTGCAATCGCACGCTCGTACGTTTCCCGTATCAGTTCAGGTTCGTTTTCGTTCTCCACCAACCGCAAGTAGTCGAACCAGGCATCGTAGTTGGTCGGATTTTCGTTAACCTCCTGTTCGTATTGAAATTTCCGCTTGGAAACTATCACGTCCTCTATTCCCGAACGATCACCGTACTTTTTCTCGTGGATCGTGTACGCCTTGTAGAGTTCCGTCGTGCGGTCCTTAGGCAGGTGATCAAGCGCGTACTTGTAGATGACACGAACGCGATCATGCTCCTTTTGGCCCTCTTCAAACCTCGCAAAGGCTATAAACAACCGCTCGTCAGCGTGATCGTCACCGAAAAACTCGATCGCTCGTTCGTACACCGTCCGCGATCCGTTGATGAACCCATGCGCTTCCTCGAATCGAGCGAACTTGATCCAATACTTTACCTCGGGATGCACCATCACGAACCGCTCGTATATCATTCGCGCCCGGTCGATTTCCTTGTAGCGCAGTTCGAAGTTTATGTACGTTTGCCAGGCTTGTTCTTCCGGTTGCCACTCCATCCAACGTTCGAATACTTGCCTAGCACCAGCCACATTCTCCAACATCTCCTCCATGTAGGTGTACTTGTACCAGAACTGGTTCACACGCGGCATTATGGTGACCGCGCGGTCCCACAGGTTACGCGCATGGTTTACCTGTCGGTGTTTCATCTCCATCTCGGCATACTTCAGCCATATCGTGATGTTACGATGCTCATTATCGATCGCACGCTCCCAGATCGACCGGGCTCGCTGGATTTCTTTTTGCGATTCCTCCCATTGGGCATACTTGATCCAGTTGCTTACAACCATACGGTTTTTGCGCAAGTTGTCTTCGAAAGTTTTGCGCTTTCGCTGTTGATAGTCAGCCAACTCGGCGGCATCGGAAATCTTTTGCTTCGGTGGCGGAGGTAAGATCTCAAGATCGCGTTCTTTCGCCTCGCGCAACAGCTGTTCCGCTGTAATCTGCACCTCTGCCGGTGCTTTGTTTTTCACCTACAATTGAACAGTCATGCGTTAGAAATCATTTGCTTGAAATGGGCTCTAATTTAATCTTCGATTACAAACCTTAGCCACTTTGGGCATTTTCTGTGGTTTCTCCATGTTTGTTTTTGCTGAGTTCAGGTGTTCTAATCTCGATTCTCACTTTTTGTTCGTACTGCGTGTTACAGGTAAGCCAGGTGACGCCGGGGCGATGGTTAAACTAATAGCGTTGAAATACGTACGTATGTATCCTCGTCGAATGACAATTGCAAAGAATTCTCTATGCATTCACTTCTGAACTAGTAACTAAATAAAACACGAACTGGACGATAACTACACATCCAATTCAACAAAATGCAGAGCGCAAACAACTTTCCGCCAGCATTTGGTAAACAGCTTTATCTTTTGACAGCTAGTTTTCCCTTACTATTGAGCTACGTTTAAACCATACACTTGAATTCGTTCCAGTGGTTTGAAATATTTCACACTGTTTCAATATGCTGGGTGTCAATATAGTTTTCAATGATTTCGATGCCAATGATCATATAAGAATAAAATCGATCAGTTGCGCTCAATATTAATAGCAATTCGTTTGTTTGATTAATATGTTCTTTAGTAACAAAACTTCATGGTTGAAACACCACGATAATTTTTTAAATGTTATGTACCGTATACAATTATAGATACCGATATCCCCACCGCCAAACGCTGAGTAAGACAAGTACAAGCGTTTTTGCAACATAATATCATACCGCTCAATATCCCGCCAAGGCACAAAACTGTCTGTTTAATAACCCTTTCCCAACCGGAGATGCGCCCTTCGGTTTCGTGCCAACGGAGAATGCCCGTCAGCAGCACTTTCTGTTCGATGCTTCCTCAATTCCGCCCTCATTACGGAGGGATGCTGCATTATTGCTATTAGTGAGGGTCGGATAATCCTGCGGTTTGGAAAAGGTGCGAATTTCTTCCCACCCCACGTCACACATACAGAGGCCGGGAGGTGCAGAACTGCTTTGTTGGCAAGCATTCCCGCTCCCAGCGCCGTTCACCGGACCGATCGATCGATCAATAAATGGTGCGACGATAACGTGCGTCCAAAATACGGCATCTTTCATCAGCGTTGTCCTCCCCGGGGTCGCAATCGGGGTAACGTCGTTGCCGCCTGCCTGCATGTGGAACAATGAGGAAATTCTCGGTAATGCAGCTTCCGCCTTACGCTTTAACGTCACACGGACGTCCTTCATGGGCGTCCGTTTTCGCCTTCCAATCGAAGCGACCGAGTAAACAAACGGGTTAGCTAAGGGAAACCACGCTAGGGGGACGCCATGTGTGCCTTTGTGCCGTTTTCCGCATTCTCGATGGGCTTACCGCTGGCAGCATTTGGCCGACAAACCAGGAAAAGGGATTGGCCCTCGGTGGAACGCGGAAGAAAAACGGAAAGCAGTGTCTCGTCCGGCAGCGGTAAATAAAGTGCACACGATAATGAAATCAACTGTTCCATCTCGAACGAAATTAAAGGGTTCGAAACATTCGCATTCTACCATCGAAGGGGTCGACTCGGTCCGCAACATGGCCGCCGCAGAGGTTTTTGGCTTTAGAACGTCGTTTCGTATTTTCAGTGGAATGATGGTTCGGACGCAATATTCCCCCATCGGCGTGTGCACACGAAATAAAATTGGAATGTAAGGATTAGGGTGATGCGTTCTTGTCACGAATGGTCACCATTTTTCTGCTAAGCGCAGCATGTGCCCTAACATTACCCCCAAACCCGAGGGATATCATCGTTCCGGGCACACGTACGTACATTGCGGCGGTCAATCCATAAAACAGAAGGATTAACCTGAAGTTGCGTTTGGAAATGTGGTCCTTCGAGCCATAAAAAGACACCGAAACCTTCCCGCTAAACGTTGCCAAAAGTCGGCCCATTAACCGGTCCTTGGAGGCGTTCCAGGCCAACCCCTTTGCCTTGGGTGGGAGCGCTTGTTGACTTTTCGCTCGACGGCAGCGGATGGAAATATTAAAGTTAAACAAACGACAATAAACCAATTCGATGGCCCTTCGAAATCAAGCGGGAAAACCCCACGTGGGAGCGTTTCTGAAATGACCGCGCGATCGGTGCCAGAAGGACCCAAAAGGGCACATTACATCACTGGTCGAAGGATTGGTTCGTTTGAAAAAGAAACTTTATAGGGTTGCGGGTGATGAGCGTTACCCTTCGATGCCGCTGCACACGGGGCACAGGCCACAGGTAACCCAACACACAGACACACACGTGCAAGTTTAAGCCGCTTTACAATCACAGTTCCTCGCAACGGGAATTGGCCGGGAAAATATTTGCATACCGTAGCGAAAAGGATTATGCCGGTCAATGTTTTTGCTGCCAATGTTTCACTGCCTTCCTTTTCGTACGAGGATCCGCAATAAGTGCCGTGTTCGCTTTTCGGGGCGGCATGGCAAGGACCCGCGTGTTGAAAAGAGGTTCCCTTAGGTGGCGGGCAAGGCGGGAACGGACATCGTTGCATCGTTATCCTGGCCAGGGATGGTCAAGGTTGGTTGGGGGTTCTCACTTTGCGAGCTAATAAAAGGCAAGATTAGGTAAAAGCGACGGGGTTGCAAATTTTCTTGTGCGAATGTCCTGCCGGTCCTTCAGTTGCTTTAACCATGTCCTTCGGCGGGATCGCTTTGGCAACCCTTTCTTCTGACCGTGCTTTTGTGTGCAAACGATGCCGGCCCTACGGAACGGTTGCATTTGCGAACTGACCAATTGCACTATGCACTATGGAGCGACAAAATTGCACGCTGGTTGATACCCTGAACCCGTTCGAAACGAACCGTGGGTAAGATGTTCAAAAACAGCAAGAGCTAGAAGGGTTTAGTGTGTCCAATAAAGACTGTGCATGCTGAGAGTTGGGAGAAAAAAAAACGCTTTGTAAGACGAACCGAGTTTTGACTAAAACACGAATGAAATCGACAAATTGGTCGGTTGGCCCCCAAACTGATGCACAGCACGCCAAAGCACATGCTCTGAAAACCCATAACACAGAGAATAAATTCTGTGCCAGCCGGGTACAAACCCGTGTCGGGTTGCCTGTTGTCCTGCCCCGTCGCGTCGTTTTTTTTGTGTACGCTTTTCGAAGGAAGAACAATATTTATCCAACCCCTTCCGAGCCGGAAACGGGATGACGCACTCCTCCTGGCGTCGCCGGATATTTAGACTGACGCGACAACGGGACAGCGTGTTATTGTTTTCGCTTTGTCTATGGATCCTTACAACATAAAAGGGCCGCATTGGGGTGCGGAAGAATTATTGTTCTACTTATCCCAGCCACAACGAAACCAGATGAAAAGAACCCGGAAGTCGAGAGGAACTTTTCAGGCGACACCAAATGCCTCCATTTGGAGACCATTATATGACACCTTATTTCGCATATATGTATGAGGAATAATCGCAGCTACAATGCACTAATACGCATGTGTTACACACTAAAAGTTTCATGATCCAAGAAAGGCGATGTTTTATCGGCATTACGTAATTTCGTTTATTTTTTACATTCGTTCTTACGTGGCTAGATGGCTTAACTATGAAATACTGCTTGTAGGTATCAGTCTTCGAAACGGGAACGGTATTCCCATTTTCGCCTGCTTCCAATATTCTCTCTCTTATTCCTACGGCGCCGGAGTCAGACCGGCTGGTCGCATCAAGCGAACGCCCACCTGCCCATACTCGCAGGCTCACTGTACATAAGTTCTTCGGACGCTATTTACAGACGTTTCGTCGTTCGACGGTACGTTACACCGCTAGGACGCAACGGAGGTCGTCACACCGTACAACGCCAACTGCTTCCGGGCAGCGGCCAGCTCAAACTTAAGCTCAATGTTTTCCCGCTCGAGAAACGCAGCACGGATCGCAATTTCATCCTCCTTAATTCGACGCCGATCGCGAGATTTCTTTGCTGCCGCGTTGTTCTTCTTGCGTCGCTCGTAGTAGGCCGAATCCTTCACACCACCACCACCGCCATTGACCGTCATGGAGAGCGACGACAATGACGTTTGTTCGCTAGCACCGGGGGCGGAGTCACACGATGACAGCCCGGTGACGTCACTCGAATCCGCATGGTCGCTTGACGGTGGTTCGGTTGCGTCCTGCGATGGCGTCATTACGTGCTGATTGGCTGACGCAATGGCGGATCGTTGCGACATTTCGCCGACACCGGGCTTCGGTTGTGATTTGGCCGCCATGTTGGATGTGAACGAATGTTCGGGCGCTTGCTGCGATGGCGGTTTTTCATCACACGATTCAGACGATGCGTCACTGAGAGCGGCCGATTGTGATGAGGCGGCTGATCGCGAGGAACATCCCGCGAGACGGCGCATTTTTGGGTTCGAAACGGTCGGTTGTCCTCCGTTTGCGGCGTGGATCTGTTCGAGCATGCGTTTCCGAAATAGGTTGTACTTTTCGGCTGAGTTTGTGTCCAGGATGGTGTCACTTGCTACGAAACCAGCCGCAAGGCTTAGCGGATCGCGAGGATATGCCTTAAAGGGCCGCGACAACTTGCCATCTCGACCCACCACCATCGGGTATTGGCCAGCTGCCGTCGGTTTACCACCCGTTCCTTCCTCTTTGATCTTGGGCCGTTGGCTCGAGCTAACTAAGGACGTGCCTTCGGAGCCGGATTCGGACAAAACGTCAAGTTCCCGATGGCGCACGGGACTGGATGAAAAGGCCACCGCCGGGCATATCGGAGACTGTTGTTGCGCAGGCTGAGGAAGTTGCTGCTGGAGATGGTGGTGATGTTGAAGAGCCACCGCTGCGGCTGCCGCCGGAAGCAAATAGGGCGACATTGCTGGTGTTCGGTGTGACTGGTGTTGTAGCAAATGTTGCTGCAAAATGTCCGTTTCCGGGTGTGTGCCTTTCGCCAGACCTAGCCCATGTCGGTGGAAGGTTTGGGGGGTAGGAAGCAGATGGCCTTGATGCGTGTGGTGCCGCAACTCGTCAAAATGGAGCAGAGACTTGGTGGGAGATAAGCGACGAACCCGCACCATATCGCTGTAGTTGAGAAGGATTGTGCTTTCGGGTCCACCGGGGGCCGCGGGTTCGCATTGTGGCGAACTATGGTTACTGGGTGGAGGCGTACCACCGACGTCACTGAAGCAGTGGTACGATGGAGAAGGCGTTTTACGGGCATCCAACGAATCACGCCGTTTCGACAGATCTAACACACCGGAATCGGTCGATTGAGGGCGGCAGTTTTGGTCGGCCATTTTAGGTGAGGCCGGGGAGTAGAGTGACGGGCTGAGACGGGGTTCTGGCGAAGAGAAAAACCATTCAATAAGCACCAACGCGGAGCTGGGAAGAAGGGCTTTATTGGGACTAACCTGCTTTTAGGTCCATCATGAATTGAGCCATCATTTTGGGGGCCGTCGTTCGTTCGGCAATTTTTTTCTCCAACCACTAAGCTAAGCTAAGGCTAACGCGTGGTCACTTTAACTAAGATGAGGTTCACAAATATACAACTCTCGAAGACACCGATCATACAACACAGCACAACACCTCCGGCGTGCGAGGTTTAATCACTTCCGACCTCCAGTCTCCAGTACAATCTCAACCGAAATGGACTCGCTTTCGACCACCGGCGTCCTTTTATACGCCTACAACCACCCCCGCCCAGGTCTAGCAGGGTCTCGCTTTATCCTTCACCACATTCGCAACCTTTCTCGCTTGTCGGCCCTTTTCTCCCTTTTCGCGTTTTCCTACCGTTATGGGCTCGTGCGAAAAAGAAGAACCCTTTCAAAACGGGGCCCCTTTTTCCTGATTCTGACACCAAATTTTCCTACCCACACTCGTGACCCAGGCGCTTTCAACTGACCGATGCCGGCGGCTCACCCTTCCTGCCTCCCTGACCGATGCCTTCTACCGTTCGAGGCACCTCTCCCGACCAATCCGGAAGGTGCCACCGGATGGCAGAAACGGTACGTACTGTTCTTGGCCCCTGCGTTTTCACCCTGCGCTAAATATCTATATCTCTCTCGCTCTCGTAAGCACCCGGTTCTACGGTAAATCGCATCGTGTGTCGCACTCCGAACGCACTGAATGCACTTGAGAGAGCAAATGATGACCCCGAGGGCAGGCAGTAAGGGGCGAGTGTGGGTTTTCCGTGAGATTGACAGTTCTTTCGGATAGCCGGAAAGAATCGGAACAGTTATGTTGGCCGCCGACGGCCATGGTCTTTTGCGGAAGGGGTGTAGCATTCTGGGAGGCTTACTTCCGCATGCAATACGCCTGCAAAAGGGTTGTCGAAGGTTAGATTAATCAATCTAAAAGCCTCACGGTTAGCGATGGTTGCGGGCGGTTCGTGTAATCCATCCAATTGCTCCATGTAGAAGAGAACCAATGGGCAATGGAGCACGAAACTAAGCCGAACTAATTAATTTTCTATGTGATAATTTGCTTAAAAACCACTCATTTAACTGCCACAAAAAGTGGCATTGTTTCTAAAGTATTCACTTCATGTTGGTATTGCATGAATTTAAGCTATTGTTGAGTCATTTGCAATTTTACGATCCTCAAATATGTGATAAGTTGGTGATTTCATTGCTACAAAAGACTTCAACGTGGCATTACGATACAAACATTATTAAAGTTCAGCAGATATTTTAATACAAGCATACGAGAATCAAATACTAACAGATACAGCTGATACATTGGTAAAGGGTCTTACATTTTCAATCAGAAAATATAAAATAATCAAAAATGTAGTTTGTTTACTGATCCACAGATCAAATGATTCCTTTCGATATGCTCCTTCATACACAAATGCAATTTCACTTCGTTCGCAATGAACCTTTGCCAACAATATCGCTATCTGCCCATCGTTTAGCAAGAGGTCTGAAGCGTGGCTAAGTGACGAACACCTCCAAACATACATGCTCATTACGGGCCACAGTGCACAAATGCGGAAACATACCCACTAAATGGAGGTGTGTCTGTTCTCGGGCTCAATCCGTCGGTCCAGCAAAGGGCCACGTCGTCGTAAAGAGGCCACGCGTCCGTCACAACCCTTCGCTGGTGTGACCTCGAGCCTCAGGACCATAAAATTCCCCCGAGGGTTTTTGCGAACGTTTGCGACCTGTGACCGAGCCAAAAACTCGTCCCCGGCAGCCGGCGAATGGAAATAATGAGCATAATTCGGTGCACGGGAAAGGTTTAATGTTTTATTAGAATCGAGCATATTTTCCCTTCGATGTGCAGGCAGCCCTTTCGAGGGTCCGAGAAGGTTTCGGTGTGACCAAGTACAGGGTCCCATTAGAGAAGGTCATTTCGCGATCGTGAGGATCGAGAGCGAAATTGTGCCACGGATGGGCTTAGCGAAATTTTCTATCGACCTTTGTCCAGCGCTGACCCCGGATTTTGGGTACCCACAGGTAAGACGTTACTTCGAAAAGAAGGATTGAAGGTACGCCCTTGCGAGAAAAGGGTTTATGGGAAAGTGGCCGCTTGATGGCACCCACGAAAATTTGCTTAACGCTTTGTGCGGTGTGATTTGGCGAAAGAAAAAGAAAAACACCACTTCCCGGCCGGAACCTGGGCTGTGTGGGAGTTTTATTTCGAGAGGAAGAAAATGTTGCACCTAATTAACAGGTCATTGTTGAAGGGCGTTTTTAAGCTCACATCTTCTAAGCCATAACGAGAAATAGCTAGAACCACGTGTATGAATCATGCCCCGTGGGATTCGTGAGAAAAAACTGATTTTTGCCTTTGATGATCTATGGCGATTGGGTGCGCTTATAATTGATATTGAGAAAATAATGCATGCTGAACAAGGGACAATTGAACTCAATTGAAACATGACAGTGAGGGGGATGAGATTTGCAGAGACAAATTATTTTTGACAGTATTTCTAATTAACAGTAATTTTTCGAGCAACCTAAACTGGTCATGTTTTATATACGTGTATATACGAAAAAACGAAAGACGTGTAAGGATATTTTATATCCTATCTGTCGGCTATCTATCGGCCAAGGAATCAAATTTCACATTGTTTCGGCATTTAGTCGATGCAGAAAACATAAATATGACGACAAAAGGCGAATTCTAAAATCAGTTCTACAAACACAAAATGTTTCCCAACATTCAACCCTACCGTTACTGACTCGTGGTACAAAAGCCACACATCCAAATCCAAGCAGGCCGGGAAAAGATCTACGTTTGATGTTTTGCAAAGGTAACTTTGTTTACGCTGCACTTCTCATCTCGCCCAACCCTCGATCGAGAGCTCATTTCCGGGCGCTGGAGCCTTTAAGGCGTCCGTGCACGAGACCGAAACCAACCGGCAGCAGGTTGCCGGAAGGAGCTTCTGCAAAGGCGAGAGATAAAGAGAACGAGAATGGCCAAACTTACATGCCGTTTTTCGTAAAGAAATCGTGTTGGGTGATGGACAAAAATTCGCTATCTCAAGGAACGTGTACCGGGGGCTCATGGGCCGTTTGGCTAATCTCTTCCTCAAACAATTACCAGACGCAAATGAATCCTTCCGAACGGGAGTGTTTGGATGCGTACGCACAAAGCACCGACATGTCCTTACGATTTTGCCGCTACTTGAGTGAGGCAGAGAAGCGTAAAACACAACGCTGCACCGCACAATGCACCCGGAAGCGGACAGTTTGGTCGTGCGAGCGTCCTTTTACTTTATCCTGCTTTTTTTTGTTCCTCTCTTTCGCATTTCCGCCAATCTCACCTCACCGATCAAAGGCTTTTTGTTGCCGCGCCTGGTGCATACTAATTGGTCTAAATCCTATTAGCCTTCGAAAGACAAGGAAGTACGGCAAAAAGAGTACTCCACGCTCGTGGCAGCGTGCTCCTGCGGCCGCAGTAAATCGGATTTACGCCGTGTTCCGCAAAATGTTCCTTTTTCACCTTAAAGGAGAAGCATCCTGGGTTGAGGGTGGAAAGCGATTTGCACCGTTTTATGAATGAATTTATTATTATCTCACTTTGGTCATCTTTTTTCCGGACTTAGCGATCGTACAACGCACAAGTGCCCATTTTGTGATAACCATATTTTTGTCCCTTGACTCGTATGTTTTTTTTTCCAATGGTCACGTTTTGAAGCGATCGGAAAGAGGACGCGCCTAATAATTATCATTATTAAGATATGGTTCGAAGGCTTGATCTTCGTTTGCTGCGAGCAAAATGAATCGCCTAGGAGAGGATTAGAGTGTCCCGATTGTGCGTTGATTGTGCCAAGTTGGGGTGGTTCCGTTGCAAACGGAAGGATCTGGTCATCCGCAACTCTTTCGAGCGTGGAATTTATTTTCCGGTTCGAGTTGTTTTCCTGCCTTCGGTACCTGGAAAGATGTGTTTCTGGTAGAGTTTTTATCCAAACTCTTTACCTTCCGAGCAAGAAGATTATAATTTTGATACCATCTGGTCAACGGATTTTTTTGGTCTTTAGCTGGACAAGTTTACGGAATTAGTATGAACGAAAATCCGAGCACCATTCACTTTTTAACCATCTGTTACTCGACAAAGATCCAGTACATGTTCATGCAGAAGGATCGAGGAAAAGGCAGGACGCGATTAGACCTAGGATTTCTAGGTTGTCAAAACCTTACGTTTGGAAAGTAAAATGAAAATATTTTTCATAAACACATCTATGCATTGTACATGATTTAATTAGGAATAATATTGAAATAATTGAAATCGTTACATCAACCTTGCAATTTTTACTATAATTAAGTACCTAAAAACTTCTATGGCCATCGTGATGGTGATCGCGCAAGGGTTAGTCTGCAAAATAACTACGTTTCAATGAAGACTAACCTTCAATGGACAACTCTCATAGTTATTTACCCTCAGCATTACATCTCTCGCCCATGGAGCGACTTTTCCCAGTAAGCACGTTACATATTACATGCACACGCCCATCGAACTCTCGCGTCGAATATTGGCTCAAATCCTGCCTGCGCAAGGACTCGTCAAGATGGACACACGATAAAGCACAACAATCTGCGCACACGAGGCAGCTTTAATTGACATCGAGCGCATATCGATCGAACATGCGTAAGGCCGATGTGCAAAAACAGAAATAAAGCGTATGGGCAGCGGCTCATATTTGGTGCGTTCACAAAACTCGAAGCATCTAACTGTACTTCTGGTCTTCCGTATTCCGGTACTTCGCGTACCTGCGAGCTCGTCCTGTCGACACTCCAATGCAACCCTTTTCCTTTCTTTCGCTCAGGCTTCAGATTAGCTAAAGCGTCCCCGAAAGGTCGCCGTCCCTTGCGCATTTGTTTGCATTCGTACGGCTGCACGCGTCGTACCGGGATTCGGACCGCAATAAACGGGGCTCCTATTTGGCATTCATGTGATGCACAGCAGCTTTAAGCCTCCGGGAGACCCACTTGGATGAAAACACTCGACTCCCGTCGGTGGCAGGGCCGCTTTTAATCCAAAACGGCAGTTCACATCGAACCGTTTTGATGAAAAATGTCATCCCAACCGATGCCGGCTGAATCGTGCGGAAAACCAGCTTTCAATCTGTATCCAGTCCCGTAATCACGTGCCTTCTTTACGACACACACGCTGCCATGGGAAAATACGGTTAATTCGACGCGGGAAAGGACCTTCGAAGAATGCGATCCCGTTAGGCAAGCATTCGATCAAACACGGGGTGGAAAAAGGTTTCACTGGTGCAGAGGCGGTAAGCGTAAGGAAGTGGGATTATGATATTCGCATGAAATGTCACCTTGCCCTTTTTCCGGGAGCCTTCCATGGCCTACTTGATTCGACGAAGTAGGCGCATTGTGAAGAGCGAAAAAAGGGGTCTATAATGTGAACGATTGATTGGCTTTTGGCACCTTTTATGTATTTTTTGAGGAAGAATCGATTTGGGTTGTGAGACCATCGATTTGGTCAGATTAACGACTGCTCAGCCTACGCCAAGTACCGTTGATGAGCCTTTTATCTCGTTTTTTTACCTTATGTGTTTGATTTTCTTTCGATTTAAGGGTGATCAACGTTCGAACAAAGCCTCAAAGTAACAATAAATTGGAGTTATTGTTATATATTTAAGAACGGCCTGGCCATATTTAGATTTGAATAATTTTTTTTTGAGCTGAAAGGCATTTCCTCCCATCAGCAGCAGATAGCCTTATCCCGGGCTGACTCGGTTAAACAATAAATAGGAGATAAACGATTCTTTTGACCGTGCGTGTTTGTTGAGCCAGATGTATGAACTATACAAGACGTTGCCCCACTGGCATGAAATAATAATCACAAATGCATGTTCATAGTCCTTCGAAAAGGAGAGCGAAAAGTAATGAAGTTACAACGATATGGCATCTGATTTTCCATGAAAATAATTAGCCCAACGCCAACGTCGTGGTGTTACCCAGCGGGAAGCTCGAAGCGTACCAAATGACAAATTGCTCGATCGCCATCCACGCGATCATCCATCAAACCGGAAAGCGAGAAGCGCAGAAATTTTCTGCCCTACACCGGAAAGATTCTCCCCTCGTCCTTTTGTCCCGAAGACCGTTGAGTGAAATTGCATCGGTTTGTTTATTATTTCTTCGCTTTCTCCGAAAGCCCATCCAACTCATGACGGACCATTCATACCGGACAGCATACGAAACGTATTTTCGAACGCCTCCCGGGACACGGCAAGAGAAAAGCGAAAACATCTGCATGCGGCTGCAGAAACTGGCCGCGGCTGGAAGTTGAAATCATTTTTCATTCTGGGCACCGGCCTTTCGGGTTGCTTGCTGGTACGCCATTCCAAAGAAAAAGGGTTTCACTAAGACCCGGTCCAGTAGGATGGGTTTGTTTATTTGATCGGGAGATTTGACGGAATTCTTGGCAACTGCAAAAGGACAAACAAAACCCTCCTGCCGGCCGATTCCTTCGAAGGCGGAGTCCTAAGCGATGATTGGAAGGAAAATAAACCGTTCATCCACTCGAGACGGTCGAAGGAAATGGATTCCGCATCGGAAATTGATTTGGCTCGTGCTGGCTCTTCCCGTTTGTGTCTGAAGGGTGGCGGAAAAAGGATACTTTGTTGGGAAGTAATGTCAAAGGCTGATGATCACGCGCCTCAACGGAATCAAATGGCGACAGGATACGACGAAGAAAAATAATCTTGCTTGTGAACGTTAAGCACTAGCATGCGTAAACAGAAGCATCGTAAAATTAAAACAAAGTCGACAGAATATCACTGCTATATTATCAGGAAATCATTGTCAACTGTGCTCCAAATTTTCTTAATACATTCTTTCGAAATTCGGGCGTTTCTTAGCTGTGAAGACATTTGACAAAAATGACCCAGAGGCGTCTGAATAGTCCTTCCGTTCGTAATCCACAGGCAAACGGAAAAGAGCAGAGGACTAATACGGCAGCTCAGCGTGCTAGCTGCATGCAAATGATCAATTATCTGCTTTCGGAAGCACGTCTCAGTGGTTTTGCCGAGTTTGAGTTAATCTGATTACAACTCAGGTTGCAAGAAGAGCGCCTGGAACCTAATTCCGTTGCAGAATCTTCATAATTCCTTGTCATTATTGTAGAATACTGAGCGAGTGCATACAAAATGTCACCGGACGAGTGGTCCCGAACAAAGCAACTCTAAAAAGAGAGGAGTTGTAAAAAAAAAGATCAAACAAATTCTCGACCCACGCGATTTACAACTAAAGCCCCAGCCTTCTTGGATGGATTGGCAGATTGAGATGTCCATTTTTCTGTCGTCTTCCGGTGGGCCCGCACGAAGGCGATTGACCGTGGGAAGCAGTGAGCCATGAAGGGTCTTCTTGGTGTCTTGTGAAGAAGAAAATAGCGGAAGGAAGCGGCTTCACTGGTTAGGATGCAAGACAAAAAAAGCTCCGATCACCCCACCGGAACCAGCTACCTGCGCACTTGACGTCGGCAAAACCGCAAAAAGAAACAAGCCCAGTAGCAATGCGCCTCAGCTCAGTACTCAATTGTGTGGTCAAGGTTGTCCGGGGGTCATCATCGATCAATCATAATTCTAGCATAGATTTCTCGCAAAGTTCCGTAGTTCAGTTCTGTTCGCAAAAATCCTTCAATTCCAAAATTCCGGTCGGAAGTCGCGTAACGAATCGCGTAGACCTCTACTGTTTGATGACGACCACCGGGCTAGTCGAGGTCATCAGAACGAAAATGAACTCGCCCGATCGCTTTCACCCGCCAACTTGTCCTAGATGACGCACCAGACGGGCTATTCCCTTTCCGGGTGCACTCCCTTGCAGGGCTCAATGACTTAACAACCGGTTCCGGGTAAAATTGCGATACTTCAGCAGGGCTAGTTAACCGGCCCAGACAAACCGTGGCGTTGCATCACCTCCGGTAGCCCTACCGAATGGGCCCATTGACCTGGTTCGCGGGTTTGGTACGAGAATATTTTCGCCACCGGAATAGGAAGGGGGAACGTTTATGTAACATATTCGGCGCCTCATTTTCACCACAAATTGGTCGTCGAATCATTGTCACAAACGTACGCTTAGAGCTGCACGTACGTCTATGGAACTTAGAATCGTTTCAATAACTAAAAATCGAAGGTTAAGAACTAAGACATGGGACAAATTTGGACCTCATATCAGATGGAATATCGACGGCTTACATGATGTGCTAGAAATGTGAGACATATTTATCGAAAAACACACAAAAACAGCGTGTAATTCTGTTCAGTACTCCTGGAACAACGAAGCAAAAATCTTTGAAAGGATCTGGTTTTAAGATCGGTTGGTGAGATGAAACGATAGGTCCAAGTTCATAAAATGACTATGCAAAAAAAAAAATGATCAACGAAAAAACTCGCTCTCTCGGAATCTACTAAACGATCGAAATGACCGCAGGAAACCCAATAGGTCACGTGGATGAAGCCAAATGATAAGCATAAGCAAATCCCAACTCTCGGCTCCATTTTCTCTACAAAACGAACCTCAGAATGAGCGTAATGTTATTACCAGATCACGCGGAATCCATCGTGAAAACCAAGCAGCTTCTGTCAATAGAGAGGGCAGGAACACGCCCTTTCGGAGGTTTTCCCATCCTCCATGTTGTTTTTTCTTCTCCTTCTCTGTCTGGCACGACGAAAACGAAATGTAATCTTGATTTAAGATTATGTTTTCTATTTTTTGAGAGCATAAAATTACACACCAAAACAAACAGAAATGCTTTATCTGTTTTTTTTTTCCTGCGCGCTAAGGAGAAAAAAAACTCACTGCTGGCCGCCTGCTGAGATGCTGACCCTTTCTGAGCCCAATGTCTTGCGGAGGATGCAATTTGCAAAGAGTTTAATCACCGAACGGGTGCAGCAAAATGAACACCTTCCTGAGACTGTGCTAATCTCCGGGAATTGGCCCAAAATCTCTTGACCTTGTGCAAAAGACACCCTGCGTTCGCTGGAGGGATGTTTTGTGGGACACTTCTTTCTTCCCGGAGGTGCGAGCGCAGTTTCGTAGAAAGTCCGGCAAGGATTAACGTATCTTGTCATTTTTTTTTCGATATATCCTTTCGTATTGTGTGATGCTTTTTTCTCATTTTTTACTTCCACACTCCCAGCTTTCATTTGTTTCGTTTGTCTTGCGGATGGAAATGCAGATCGAGAATCGATTCTATGCGACGCCCGTGGGCAAATCCTTTCGCATTGAACATTTGTCCCGTTAAACCCGATACGGTTATTCCCATGGTCAGAGGGAAAGGACTGACAATTGAAGCACGCCCGGTGAAAATGTGCGAACCGTTGATTCGTCATGCGGCTCTCGGGACACCTTTCTCACCCGGCTCAAAATGATTCAAAGTACGGAAGTTTTTATACAAATGTTGATTATGCATCAGGAAAGTGAACACTTTACACCCGTTTGCTACATGGATGGATCAATCGGGAAAGCATTTTTGTGCTTTGTGTGGCTACGTGAATAGGAGGAAGTAATGGTGGTCATATGTTTCTGGGAAATAGAATTCCACGCGACATTGCTGCAGATTAACGATGCATCACAGAACTGGCAAGCCTTTCTACATTTCTTTGTTTAGTTCATCCTGCATCTTGTAACGGATTACAGGACCAGAGCTAACGGGGTTCTTTTGATGGCTCCGAATTAACAGAGCAATCCATGAAACGTTTCATGAACACATTTGATCAATTAACAGTTTTTCAGCTGTTGGTTGTTTGGAAAATGTGTCCCATTTGAAGGCATTTTTATTTCACTTTATGGCATCACTCATGTGAAGAAAAAACTGAATCCACATGAACTGTTGCTGTCTTAAAATAGAATGAAATTGTTCGAAGTAAGTAGCGGTTTAATATACATCTTCATGATATATGCTATCGTGCATTAAAATTATGTATTACTCAGTTTCCATCTTACGCAGTGATGGACGCGCATTTTTGAGTTGGTAATGGCGCTTCAGCGACGTCTTAAACCTACAATCCAACAGGTTTCTCTAAATTGACGTTTGTTTGGGTTACTGTTCCTGCGTCTACAAAACACTCCCTATACCTAACCAAACACCAATTAAATGGTCGTTCAACACTCCCGATTAGCTTTTAATCTGCTCGCTATTACCTCCAGCAAAACATACACCTCGTACCGATGGAAAGGATTCCTTCCTTCAAGAAGCTCCTGCAACAACGTAGGGTGGAAAAAGAAAGCAAACGTTAGGTAGAAAACGACCGATCAATTGAGAAGGATCGTGCTTTTTGCCTGTGCATTTGGCAGGTCGGTGTTCTAGAAGCCACAAAGTTACGCACTGAAAGGCGAAAGAAAAGGCGTGGAACAATGGATGCCCAAAGGATGCTGCAGGAGATTCGAAGAAATCTCGGACCGAAATGGCATAATCCGCAAGACTTTACGATCGGATGCGACAATGGCCACAGCTAAAAGGGACGAAGCATACTGACCAGCAGCATTACTGGATTTTCTCTTTCTTCACGGTATCTTCGAGAAAATGCGGACACATTTCCACTTACTCGCTTGACCATTTGGCAGCTTAGAAAGGGTAGGCTGTATCATGTTTGACCATACGTATCCCTCGAGGATAAGGATGTCCAAAGCGAGGCAAAACCTGCAACCGTTACGATCGTCCACGTTAACTAACCCTTCTTTAGGGTCATAAAAGTTGCAGCAAATTGTTGCCTTGGTGTTCCATGAGCTCAGCGCACCAATACGCTCTTCGTAATGATTTGCTAATTTCTACTCAAACAATTACGGCACACCTTTTGGGACTTGGGGTACCCGAAACGGAGAGTTTATTTTCATGCAAATTTCCTATTTCTCGCTAGTTTCATTTTCATTCCTTCTTCTCACAGATGTGGTCAAGCAAAACCGACGGACATACAGCTCAGTAGTTGCAGCGGGCATTCGTGAGTTGGCAACTTTCTTTCATATTTTCTGCGCGGTAACTTGTTTGAGGTTTGCATCAGGACCCTCGCTCCCGCTAGAGTCTCGCATACTTACACCCGGTCAACCCGTTGGAACACGAGTTGCGGCTCAGATATATCCTTCCAAGAACTAACCCCCTTGACGTTGAGAAGCAAAGCAATCATTCAAAGTGCGGACAATTCGGCGTCCAATGCGGGAAGCGATTCTCCCGCTCTTTATTGTACAGTGACGACTCCACGGAACTGCGCCAGTAGTTCCGCTGGCTACGTATTACTCAAATGCGATCCGAGGTTGTATATGGCGTGGCTTACTTCTGCTTGATCACGTGCGGTAAATCGTACTTGCCTCGGACGCACTTGATCTTCACGCCGGGCAAATCCTGGCAGCGTCCAACACGCACCAGCACGATGTTATGCTCCTGCAGGTTGTGGCCTATGCCGGGAATATACGCCACCAGCTCCTTGCCCGTCGACAACCGCACCAGTACGCACTTCCGGTTGGCGGAGTTGGGTTTCTTTGGCTTCTTGATCAGTGTCTTCAGCACGACGCCCTTCGCGAACGGTTTGCCATCCAGAGGCTGACGAGGCGGTCGGACCTTGAAGTGGGGCCCTGTCCGATGCATCTGGTTCAAGGTGGCCATTGTGCTACGCTGCAGGAAGGACGAGATCGCTACAATAGAGTAAAAAGGGGAAAGAAAATCGTGAGTTCGCGACAGCCGTCTTGGCACGTGCAGTTCTCGTACGGTGTTCGGAGTAAAATTAATACCCGCAAGGCAGCTGCTCCTGGACTTCCTACATCCCAAGTAAACAAAGCAAATCGAGCGATTCGCTAGCAAATTGATTTGAGAGTGAAGCATCCAATAAAGCCATCACACCCCAAAGGCGACACTCCGCGATGATGGTGCATATTTCGTTTCGAAGAATAAATAAACCACCGGAAAGCTCTAGAATGCTTAGCTTTAAATAGGCAAGCTATCGCTTTCGATTCTCGAGGCACGTTTCTTTTACAGCCCTCGAAAAAAAAAAATCCTACCATAATGGGATCGATTCCGTACCGGTGTTTCGTGAGGGCCAATCAAACTCCCAGATCAAGCCTTCGTGATTATGTTGGCGGCTTGTCGACGAACGGTTTGTACCTTGTAAGTACCATGCTCGACACGTGCTGCTGACCGTTAAATGCGGTAACGATGGATCGATCGGTCACGATAATGCCCCTTCTTGGGTGAGGAATTGTTTCGTCTTAACTGTCCTTTTGTGGCTCCTTTCTTTGTGCCTTTTGTGTGCGTGTGCTTGTTACGAGCAGTAATAGAGAAGGAAACGAAACAATGCCATCTTTGACAGATCGATCGAGTCGGCAAGTTTCTCTTGAGAGGTTGACTCAATTCGTTTTGGTCAAACCAAACCTTTGTCCGAGCGTCCGATGATGTGCTTGCATTATTTTGGTCAAAGAAAAGGCTTGCATAAAACAAAAAGGATTGCGGTGATCGGACAGGCAACCAATTTTGTGGTACCGATCTCACTTTGGACTGCAGAATTAAGACGTCGTGAAAATTATCAACCATCGAATACAGCCCATTGTTTGTTGCGAGAGTAGGGAAATGAAAGCCCGAAACAATGCCAAATCTTTGATGCATCCCAATGTCACCCCGATCGATCGATCAATCGATCATAGGTTAGGAGTTGCTGTTCGATACCGGACTGGGCGCCGTCCTCTGGTCACATTGCACGGGAATGCACGCCTGCAGTTCATTATCTCACCAAACAGATCATCCAACTGGTCCATCTAAGGTATTAGCCTGGAGTGTTCACTTCGAGGGCGCTCTGCAAAACGGCGCAACTAATCCCAAGCACGTCAGCTGGAGGGAAACATTTTGGACACCCGGGTTCGGGCAGGTAGGTGTCCTTCTTGTGATTGAAATCATCATCCCTGCGCTGCCAACTGGACCCAAAATCTATAGAAGCTATCAGCAACAGCCTGCTTCGATTGCTGTGGAATTTCGTAGAGCTTCACCACGACGATCGTCAGTTCGTCTGGTGCGGCGTAAACCAGAACCATTTTACCGTGCCCGAAAACTCATCGATCCGTAACAAGCGATCAGCGGGCAGTGAAAATAAAATAAAAACTCCCGCACATAAATCAACATCCGCAATCTAGAAGGGTTCAAGTGTTGCCGAGTGGACCCTCCACGGAACGGGCTTTGGTGCGATGCGGCCATTTTCCGTTTTGCGGCAGCAATCTGCAACCGAAAGCGAGCGTACTTAATCAGAGGTAATACCAACACAGCCACATCAGAGCCCGCTTGACCACGATTAGCCGCCACCACCGGCCGGTCAGCATCGTGACGCAGCTAAATCCCGGACACGAAGGGACGACCATTTCGTTGGCCGCAACCCGGTCACGGTTGGTCCAGCTGAACAAAACCCCTTCCGGCAAGGCTATCTCGGGGCGGTGACATTCTAGAACGCGCTGACTAATCCTTTACGGGACTGAGGAAAGTACACCGTAATGACCACTCTCTCTCTCTCTTTTTCACTTTCTCTGCCTCGGAAAAGCCGGGTGCGATCGGGGTGCACATTTCCACGACATTGACGGGCAGATGTTTGCCAATTCGTGGTGGACAATGGACAATAAAGAGTGTGAGACGAAGAGCAATAATGCTCTCCCTTGGTTAAGGTGGACAAATTACAGAATGACCCGAGCTAGATGCCTTAAGATAATCAGAAGGGGTGAGCGAAGTGATGCAGAATGACAGAAGCAATTGCAAAAGGCGTGCGTTTGCCTCACAGATTTCAATTACGAGCGATGGTATCATTCTTCAGAATGCATATGATATTCTATCTGAGTTTGATTCCACAATTTTATAGTTTTCGTTCAAAGTTAACAGTAGTTTCGTTGTTAAGGAAAACAACAACAAAGAACATTGAACTCTTTTTGTCGTTCAAATTGCGACACATTCTTATAAGAGTATCCCGCAGAACAAAACCGACGCAGCTTTTCCCAATCTTCTAAGAAAGCTTCTGAAGTTCTTGCGAGAATGCAAAATGATGCGTCTTGCAAGAAACCCAGGCTCTCAATTTTGCTTCGAACGGCGGCTCTAAATAGCAATCCTCCTATTGGGCAGAATAATCTTGCATGCTACTCAACGACGGACGACAATGCATGAGAAGGATGTTTTCAAATGATCTCCAATTTTCACACGTGTACAAGCAGAACAACGCAAGGCATACATGGACCGTCACCCAAAAGCTGACGCATGGTCAAGCCAATCAGTTGAGCATGAAAAGAATTTTGAACGGTTCCGGATTATGTGTTTGCGGCAAGGACGACCACAGTGGAACAATGAAATTCAATCTATATGGAAATGAGCTTTCTTTTCGGACCTTTTTCTATGTTTTCTTTTTCGCTCACTTGTCCATTGCATTCCTGTTGGATTTGGGTGTGACCTTTTCTGGACAAGCTTCCTGTATTGCAGAGCGAGCCACCCAAAAGTTGCACACACAAAAATGCACATAAGGGAAGCTTTTGACACGTTGCATACAATCGCGCTTTTCATAACCATAGGGTTGCGAGGAAAAGAATACCACCAGTGAGCCTTTTCCAAATCCCTGCAAACGTCACCACTGATTTGTAATCACAGGTGTGCCGTTTAGGAGCTACAAAACGAGGCTCATAACGGTTTTATTCTTTTACACTCTCAATCGCGCAAAGCGAAAGCCAGCTAGGTTCACAAATTCGAGTAATATACCTACCAATCGCTTGTAAGCTATGAGCAAATTGATACCACTAAAATAAGATAAGATGATAAGACGTGATAGACAATGTGATGAAGTGTACAGGTAACGAAGAGCATGGCATCCTTTTGTCGCTTCATGCAAATGCCTACTGCGACACCCAAGTGTTGATGTTTAAAGTATACAAATAACTCTCCAGCGCAAGAAAATGGGAAATTTTCGAAATTAATTCCCACGACAATCGTTCAACAACTCAACCATAAGAGCCAACCTGTAATTGATATTGTATAACACCGCACATGATTAGATAACGGTAATGATTCTCTGGAGCTTGTTAAAACAGGTTAAGTATTATCTAAGAGTTCAGCAAACAAAACGCTTAAAGGCGTGTCTGTTATTGGAGATAATTGTGTCTGCTGACGACAAAGCATCCAAGAATTCTTAGCAAAGGTCCATGACGTATGTTGCTTGTGTTGACAACGTCGTTTTCCAATGCCGAATTCGATATTGTAAAACAAGGGCAGAAACCCCTAATCTGCCACTATCGGTGCCACGAAAACGCTAGCTCGCAAGAATGGACTATCAATCTGCGGGCGGTATCTAAATGATGCATCCATTTTATGGCTGCAGTTGATCGGAATTTGGCACCGCGCAGCAGAACACTCTTGATCTCTTATCGGTGAAAGAAAAGTTTTAAAGTGTCCAACTTGCGCCCCGCGGCCATTCAGTGTGATTTGCGATAGTCTACGAGATGGTAAAGTGGTACACTATGGGTCGCACGTACAGGCCCAACTGCTGCAGGGTGGTGTTGCTGTTCGTGGCTTTAGTGAAGCTTGGTGGAAGTGTTGGTACACACGCAGCGAGTCCTCTACCGGATGAGAGTTTTCTATGGGCCCCATCCGTAGACGTATCTCATGTAGTGCCATCGCAAGAAGTCGACACGAGTTACTTCCTGCCGAATGTAACCTTTCCGACGCATTACTCCATCGCACTGCATACCGACATCCACGAGGATGTGCGGACGTTCAGTGCCAAGACCTGGGTGTATCTAACCTTTGTGGAGCCTACCGATCGAATAACGATGCACGTGCAAGAGCTCACCATAGAGTCGGTGAATCTCTACCGAGTACCCAACTCGGGTGGAAATCCGGTCTGGATCGATGAACCCACGTACATGATCAACATTGCTACGGAGCATATTGTGTTTCGATGTGCCAGCACGCTACCCGTAGGAAACTACGCCCTCGAGGTCAGTTACACCGGGTCGATGCGAAACTATCAGAGTGGGTATCTAGTGTCACGGTACCGTGACGCCGAGAACCTGTGGCGTTCAGTTGGTACGACCCACTTTCAGGCGACACTAGCCCGACGCGTGTTCCCTTGCTACGATGAGCCGGCTCTAAAGGCTACGTTCGATCTGGAGATCACTCATCACCGCACGTACAGAGCCATCGCAAACATGCCCCGAATGAGCTCCGAAATTGATCCCACCAACCGGGAGTATATGGTGAGCCGCTTCCAGCGAACGCCCAAGATGTCCACCTATCTGCTGGCGTTCGCAGTGACAAATTTCGTGACCCTCAGTGAAGGTGCCCACGAGGTGGTAGTCCGCAGCAATGCGCAAGAAGCCGCCAAATATGCGGTGACCGTTGGTGCGACAATTCTGGAGCGTTTGGGTACGTATCTGGGGCTGTCGTACTACGACTATATGCCGAAGATGACTTCCATTGCCGTGCCCGATCGAGGTACGGGTGCGATGGAAAACTGGGGACTTGTGACGTACGGGTAAGTCAACGTCAACGTAAGGCGCCATAGGCGCCAAGGAGACACGAGCGGTTGTATCGGAAATTGGATCCATCCGTTATCTACACCGACCGGTCAATTAATTGCAGGGAACCATCGCTATTGTACGACCCGGCCGTAAATACCTATCGCAATCGTAAACGGGTTACAACCGTCATCGCTCACGAGTACGCACACCAGTGGTTTGGTGATTTGGTCAGCCCAAGCTGGTGGGATTACATCTGGCTGAATGAGGGTTTTGCCACGCTGTACGAGTACTACGCCACGAAACTGTCCGACCCCGGGGATGAGTACTGGGAGTTGTTCAACGGTGAAGTGATCCAGCGAGCGTTCCTACAGGATGCAGCCGAAAACATCCGCCCGATAAACTGGAATACGGCGACGCAGAATGAGGTCGCCAGTTTGTTCGACATCATCGCCTACCAGAAGGGTACGACCAGCGTTCTCTGTGCCATTTGGAGTAGAAATAGACATCTCACAAACTATCATTACCCGTGCTTTCCCTTCCAGCTGGCAGTGTGCTGAACATGTTCCGTAATGTTCTAGGAGAAAGTGCCTGGCAAGAGGGTTTGAAGCAATATCTCATCAGTCGCGGACTTGACGCAGCAACGGAGGAAAACCTGGCCACCCATCTGCAGCAGGCGATCGAAGGTAAGGACATCCTGCCATCGAGCGCGAACGTGCGAGATCTGCTTGCTTCCTGGACGGACGCAGCCGGGTTTCCCGTGCTCCACGTCCGCCGATTGTATCGTGACGGTGCGATGGTCATCTCCCAGGAACGCTTCCTGGAGCAGAGTGTTCTTCCGACCAGCCACGTATGGCACATTCCCTACAACTATGCGTTCGAGTCATCCGCAACGTTCTACGATCTATCGACCACTGGGTGGCTGTCATCACGCGCGGCTTTGATAAGTACGGCTGTGCCGGATAACGAGTGGGTTGTCTTCAACAAACAGCAGACGGGGTACTACCGCGTTAATTACGATCGGCGCAACTGGGAACTGCTAACGGAGGCGCTGATGATCAACCACTACGCCATCCATCGGCTCAACCGAGCTCAGCTTATTGATGATGCGTTTTACCTAGCTCGAGCTGACCTCCTGGACATGGCGGTTGTGTTGCGGATGATGCGCTATCTAAGCTCCGAACGCGACTACGCTCCTTGGTTTGCGGCTGACAAAGTACTGACGTACTTGTACGACAAGTTGCGCGCCACTGAACACGAGCACGCGTTCCTGGTGTACGTGGACGAGCTTATAGCGGGTGTGTACGCCACTGTATCAGTGGATACGGTCAATTCCAGCGAAACTACGCTGTACAAGTACCTGCGACAATTGATCACCGGTTGGGCGTGTCGCATTGGATACCGCGATTGTCTGGAGCGTTCTCGTGTGGCGCTAAAGAATGAGTACGCGCCCACCGCAGGATCTCCGGTGCCAGTGCATCCTGACGTCCGTGCAGTCGTCTACTGTCACGGTTTACAGGAAGGTAGTGGCGTGGAATTCCAAGCTATCTACCAGCGCTTGATGGCGTCACGTAACCAGGCTGAACGAACAGACCTCATCGATGCCCTCGGATGCTCCCAAAATTCGGATGACATCAGAACGCTGCTGGCAACAGTCCTGTTCAGTGCTATGCCCGAATCGAACTTTGTATATCTTTCCGACGAACGGAACCAGCTGTTCCGAGCCATCTACTCCGGTGGGAGGAAACCAACGCTGGCGTTGATGGAGGTACTCCGGGATACTGTCACGTTGCAACAGATGCTAGCGTAAGTTTCTGCGGGGTAGAATTTCTAAACAATTATTTCAGTCAACCAAGGTTTCTGGTTTCTTCTTCTCTACATAGAATCGTCGGTGAAGGCACCATCAGCAACGCGGTTTCCAATATTGCCCAGCGAACTAACGGACCGGATGAGATGGCTAGTCTGGAGACGTTCCTAGCGGCGGTAAACGGTTCGCTGCCACCCAGCACCATCAATGCGGCTAGAGAAACTGCCGCCTTACGTCCAAAATGGTTCACCACAGCCGAGGGACTGATTGTGGGCGAGTTTCTTGAGCAGTACAATGCCTAGTTTGGTCATTTACTCTGTACACCCGGCTTCGGATGCGCCTCGAATAGGCCAGCCACGAAAGAAGAGCTGTTATCTTGTCACTTTTTAGATTACATGTCGAACATACTACGACCGTTAGATTGATTGTAATACAATGCGACCTGAGTTTGATAAGATTTGATCCGAACGCATACATCTCGCAGGCAAATGAGAGTTGCCTTGCCTAGTCCCCTTGTTTTTTTTTGTCCATTTCACGGTTAATCATCCAAACAATCGGGCGCGAACACAGCGAACAATATATCTATCAAACGACAAGCGGTATTGCGTAACTGAAAAAGCTTTCAATCTGCCATCGGAGCAGCATATCTCCTCGACCCGTCAGGATGCTGAGGTATAAAACTTCGACCACCTTCCCTGGGGCGCTTCAGTGTCTCACTCGCACGAGATGGAGTTAAAAATGGGAAGAAAAACGGCACAGCCTCTGCTGCTGTTGCTACTGATTGCTAGTTCTTCGTTGACCGTGTTTGGGCAACGTCTGACACCGGCTGCGGAGTGGAACAATCGTGAGTTTTCACCGGTTCAGGATGAGTCCAGCCCGCGGGATGATCTCGTCGACCAGAGCTATCGCCTGCCGACCGATACGGTTCCCACACACTATACCATCCGGTTGCACACGGACCTGCACACGGGAAGCCGCACATTCCACGGTGCCGTCGATGTGCACTTTGATGTGATCGTACCGACGAACGCAATCACGATGCACAACCGGGGTTTGGCGATCGCCTCTGCCGCTCTGTTTGCCAAGCAACAAGACGGTCTGCTGGTGGAGTTTGGATTCCCGCACTACGAGCTGGACGCACGCACGGAGCAGCTTACGTTCCATCCAGGACAAGTGCTTCCGATTGGGAGCTACGTGCTAGCGATCGAGTATAGTGGCATGCTCGAGACGTCTTCTAACAGTGGGTTCTTCCTGAAGTCCTACGTCAATGACGCAGGTGTTCGCCGGTACGTTGGTACTACGCAGTTCGAATCGACCAACGCGCGCATGGCTTATCCATGCTACGACGAACCGCTCCTTAAGGCTAGCCACACTCTGTGGATCACGCACAGTGGCGAGTACAACGCCGTCTCTAATATGCCCGTTGAAGCGATCGTTCCGTCCGAGACGGACGATGGTTATGTGACGACCAAATTCGGACCGACACCCAAGATGTCAACCTATCTGCTGGCATTCGGTGTGTCCGACTTCGTCTCCATCGAGGATGGAAAGCAGCAGGTGTACGCTCGTCCGAATGCCATCCACGAGGCTAAGTTTGCGCTGGAAGCAGGTGTTAAGACATTGGACGCACTGAATGAGTACACGTACGTGTCGTACTACGACTACATGCCTAAGCTTTCGCAGATGGCCATCCCGGATCGTGGAGGTGGTGCTATGGAAAACTGGGGCTTGGTTAAGTACGGAGAACCTGCACTGCTGTTCAACCCGGATCGCAACACGTACCGTACACGCAAGGGCATTGCTGTAGTCATCTCGCACGAGTACGCCCACCAATGGTTCGGGAACCTGGTTGGACCGCACTGGTGGAGCTACATCTGGCTCAACGAGGGTTTTGCCAATCTCTTCGGCTACATTGGTGCTGATCTGGCGTACCCGTCGGAGCGCTATTGGGATCTGTATGCGGTTGAGAACGTTCAAAATGCGTTTGGACCTGACTCTACTGAAACCATCCGACCGATGACGCAGGATGCTACGACTCCATCGGCCATTTCGGGACTCTTCGACTCAATTGCTTATGACAAATGTAAGTTATACACCTGTGCGTTGGCTCCGTGCACTCATTAGCGACAAGTGGTACTAACTAGGATTCCCAAACGTTTCCCCCAAACCAGCTGGAAGCGTACTAAACATGTTCCGAATGGTGCTCGGTGACGACAACTTCCGCGCAGGTCTGAAGGTGTACTTCGAGAACCGCCAGCTGGATGGTGCCGTTGCGGATGATTTATACGCAGGACTACAGGCGGCCATCGACAACACGGACGTGCTGCCGGCAGGTGTCAACGTGAAGCTGCTAATGGACAGCTGGACGACGGAACCAGGCTACCCGGTGTTAACCGTGCGTCGTAACTACAACGATGGATCGGTGATCCTGTCGCAGGAGCGCTTCTACGATGACAAGCGCATGCCAAACAACCACGTTTGGTTCATCCCGTACTCCTACGCCAGCGCATCCAAGCCAAACTTTGACGATCTTGCGCACTTCCGTTGGCTATCGGAGAAGGCCGATCGCTTGGAAACCACCGTTCCTGCTGACGAGTGGATCATCTTCAACAAAAAGCAGACGGGTTACTACCGAGTGAACTATGACGCCCACAACTGGCTGATGATCGCGGAAGCTCTCCGTCAAGATCCGTCCGTCATCCATCGGTTCAACCGCGCTCAGCTGATCAACGATGCGTTCCATCTAGCTCGTGCCAATCGCCATGATATGACAATGGCATTGGATCTGCTGCGATACCTTTCCGCGGAACACGAGTACGTTCCTTGGGCGGCAGCTAACGGTGTGCTGAACTACTTCTACAACAAGCTGCGCGGAACTGCCAACTATCACGATTTCATCGTGTACGTTGATGCCCTTATCGGTAAGGTGTTCGATAGCCTCGGTGACATCACCGCGGTGCCAGAGGACGAAGCTCTACTGCACAAGTACCTGAAGCAGCTCATCTCAACCTGGGCCTGCCGGGTCGGCTACACCGAATGTCTGCGTCAGACGACCGAGGCTCTGCACGAGGCCGTCGAAAGCAACACTCCGGTACATCCGGACGTGTCGTACGTCGTGTACTGCTACGGTCTGAAGGGTGCCACTGACGAAGAGTACCGCTGGCTGTTTGATCAGATGATCCAATCACGCAACGAAGCCGAACGTACCCTACTGATTGACGCACTGGGATGCGCTCAGGATCAGTCTCAACTCAAATCACTCCTCTCCGTTGCCATCGGAAGCAACTCCGAGCTGGACAGTCTGCTGCCAAGCGAGCGATCTCGCATCGTCTCATCGATCTACTCGGCGGGTCGCTTCGGAGTGGAGGCTCTAATCGATTCCTTGTCCGATCCGGTCATTGCCGGCGAGTTCCTGAACCGTCTCGGTCAGGGTACGCTGAACGGTGTCGTGTCAAATGTGGCCTCGCGTACCAACAACGCAGGTGAGCTGAAGCAACTAGAACACTTTTTGGAGGCACTAGGCAATCTGATCAGCCCGGAAACGGCAGCAGCTGCCCTGCGTACGGTGAGCACCAACGAAGCGTGGTTCGATTCGTACGAAGGCGTCCTTTCGACCACGTACTTTGCTGATTTTGCTAACTGAACAACCCCCATATGCACGTGCTTATTTTTTGTTTTGCTTTTATCAATAAAAATCCGAGCTGATTGCATTTTCGGCACCATAATAAATATGCTCTTCTCTTCGCATCCATATTGTGTGATAATCAGATAAGATTCCGAAACGAATGTTATGCAATTCCAATGCTACGAAACAGGTACCCGCTACAATGGACACACATCACATGTGTCATTACGTTGGCTACAGGGCCGTACTATGTTATGTCTTTCTCTTATCGTACGCATCAATGAAGCGAAAGATAAGACGTGCAATCATATTCTATGGAGAGCACGTAAAAGCCCAGCACAGGAAAAAAAAACGAACAAACAGACCTAAACAAAATGATAAGCATTTGTTAATCTTGACTGGTCAATCAGTATCATGTGGGAGATGGAGAGCCAATATAGAATACTACTAGCACAATCCTTCGCTATCAGTTACGAGCATTGATAATTGTAAAATATGCGAAATCTGTTTAGCCACATGATTTACAAAGGGCTTTAGACTTAGATCGTAAGAAAAGCGCATCCACACACAAATACACGTAATAGAGAATTGACAGATAGCTAATCCAGAATTCGGTAGATTTTGGGCTTCATGCACACTCCGTCAGATTTGGTGTAACTACGAAACGGTGGCAGCTTCGACCGAAATGCAATGATTCGGCGCTTATTTCTGACAAACTCCTTGTGCGGTTTCGGTAGCGCGTTCGCCCAGCGGCGCTTGGCTCTATCTATATCCGGACGATCGTTCATCAACCTATCTTATCTTTGCAATCCAGCTAAGCAACGTTGAAGGAAACACAATTGCCATTTCGATTAGTATTGTCCTCCTGAAGAGGGTATAAACTAGGCAAGCGTTCACGCCGAACCACCCAGTCAGTGCTAATCCCTTCGTAGCGAAGGGATCGAACGAATCGAACGTGTTGTAGTTTAACATCGAGCCTTTGTAAACTCCAAAATGGTGACAAGGATCACGCTTGTCACCGTGATTTGCCTCTTGGCAGGTCCGGCGTTCGGTGGACGTCCTGCATGGAAGTGGCTCGTAGAACCTTCGGACATTACGCTACCCTTTGAGCAGGAGTTGAGTGATTTCCCGGAGTCTTTGGGTCCAAACCGCCGTCAGCCGGTGGATGAAACGTACCGGCTACCGAACAGTACCTCTCCCGTACATTATCATTTGGCGCTCAGGACGGCCATTCACGAGAACAATCGTCAATTCCGTGGTACTGTGACGATCCTTATTGAGGTCCAACAAGCCACCACAACCGTCACCGTGCATAATCGACGACTCGTGGTGCAGCGTGCGTTCTTACATGAGGTCGCAGAAGGGAATGTAGTAGGACCGCAGATAGAACAAGTGTCTCACAGCACCGATACGCGCACGGAGCATCTAACTTTGGCGATGTCCCAATTGCTTCCGGCCGGTTCAAAATATTTCGTGCGTATCGAGTTCGAAGGGCAGCTGCAGAACAATAACAATATGGGCTTCTTTGCTTCGTCCTACCTGGACAACGAAGGAAACCGGCATTATCTAGCCTCGAGCAAGTTCGAACCAACGCATGCGCGTTCAGCTTTCCCCTGCTTCGATGAACCTCTTCTGAAGGCGTCCTTTGAGCTGCAATTGACGCACTTCCGGGAATACAACGCAGTGGCCAACATGCCTCAGGTCGGTTCGCCCGTGTCAGATCCGGAAAACGCGGACTACGTTACGACGAGCTTCGAAATCTCAACCAAAATGTCCACCTACCTGTTGGCATTTGCGGTGAGCGACTTTGCGACCCGATCGTCCGAAAAACAGACGGTGTACGCGCGCTCGAATGTCTACGAAGAGACACAGTACCCGCTAGATGCAGGCAACAAGATCCTGGATGCACTGGGTGTCTATATGGACATCTCTTATTACGACTACATGCCGAAGATGACTCAAATCGCTATTCCGGATCGAGGTACAGGCGCCATGGAAAACTGGGGGCTAGTAGCTTATGGGTAAGTAATCATCATCAAGTAAATCATGACAAATGAGATGCTGCTGCTACTGAGATAGTAGTTACAGCACTTTACGATATGTTGTAAAACATATACGTGAGCTATTGCTACTTCCGTTAGCTGACAATCTTGGTAGACACATCCCAAGGTACACCTGAATAGCATTGGTGTTCCATCAATGTGCCCGTAAAGGTTGTCAGATAGCGACCTGGATGGCTGATTTGCTTCATATCTCAGGGGAGCTGCTGTTGCCTCCTTATCGTGTCCAAACAATCGTGTTATTGTTTTACAATCATTCTATATCCGGCACATCCACTTGCTCATGTACAATGCTTCTTCTACCTCTGTATTCACAGTGAGCCCGTTCTTCTTTTCAATCCGGCAATAAACACGTATCGGAACCACAAGAGTGTAACAACGATCATCGCACACGAGTTTGCGCATCAGTGGTTTGGTAATCTGGTCAGCCCGGACTGGTGGGAATTTATTTGGCTAAATGAAGGCTTCGCTACGGTGTACGAGTATCTCGGAGCTCAATTGGCCTACCCGGAAGGTGAATACTGGGAGCTGTTTACCGTAGAGGTGATCCACAATGCGTTCAGTGCTGACGCGAGCGAATCCGTCCGCCCAATGAACTGGAATGCGGCCTCACCAGACCAAATTGCGGCACTTTTCGATACGGTTGCCTACGACAAATCAGGCAGCGTTCTAAACATGTTCCGCGAGGCACTTGGTGATGAGAGCTGGCGCCAAGGATTGAAGAGCTACATGTTCGCTCGACAGCTCGATGGTGCTACGGCGGAACACCTGTACGCCGGTATGCAGGAAGCTCTCGCATTGAATGCCCCGGGATTGCTTCCGGCTGGTGTCACCGTACGTCAGTTGATGGACAGCTGGACGTCAGAGCCAGGCTTCCCAATTCTTAACGTTTACCGTACGTACGACGAGGACCATGAAGTTGTCCTCTCGCAGGAACGATTCCTGTCGAGCAGCCAACTCCCGAACGGCCACGTGTATCACATTCCGTACGACTACACTGGAGGAAATGCGCCAAATTTCGAACCATCGCCTGCTGGTTTCGCATGGCTCACCTCCAAGGCGGCCATATTGTCGACGAACGTCCCGAACGACGACTGGCTCATCTTCAATCGCCAGCAGACCGGATACTATCGTGTTAATTATGACGCCCGCAATTGGGAGCTTATCATCGAAGCACTGCTTGCCAATCCGGATCAAATTCATCGTCGCAATCGTGCGCAGTTAATCAACGACGCCTACAACCTAGCGCGAGCAGAGCGTTTGGACCTTGGCGTGTCCCTTCGCTTGATGACGTACTTGCGCAAGGAAACGCAATACGCACCGTGGACGGCTGCAGGAAGCGCACTGACTTATTTCAATAACAAATTGCGCGGAACGCCACACTATGCACACTTCCAGGCGTACATGAATCAGATCCTTCTCGACATTTATCCCACCTTGACGATCGATGGAGTCGCACCCACGGAAACCATGTTGCAGCTGTACCTCAAGCAGTTCATCAGTACTTGGGCCTGCCGTGTGGAGCACGGTGATTGCCTGGCAAAGATGAAGCAAGCGCTTGCTGCCGCTCACGAAGCTAACACTCCCGTTCATCCGGACGTGATGACGGCGGTTTACTGCAACGGACTTGTCGACGCCAGCGACGAAACCTTCGTGTGGGTGTACGAACAGTTCAAGAACTCCCGCAGCCAAGCACACCGTACAGTGCTGATAGATGCTCTTGCCTGTTCGCGCAAACCCAACCAGCTGAGTTCCTTCCTTTCGGTTGCCCTCGGCAGCGGTAGTGAATTCGATGCCATGCTTTCTTCCGAGCGTACGCGCATCGTTTCGGCCATTTACGGTGCAAGCCGGGCCGGTGTGGACGCCTTGATAGACTTCCTGATGGTGCCATCGCAGATGAGCGAGTTTGTGTCCCGCTTGGGGCAGTCGACACTGAATAGTGCCGTATCCAATATTGCCTCACGCACAAATAACCAGGAAGAGCTAGACCGTCTGAATGCGCTTTTGAGCAGTTTGGGATCGGCTATTTCCGAATCCACCGCCAATAGTGCTCGGGCAACGGTGCAGAACAATTTTAATTGGTTCAACACCCTCGAAGGGCTGGTGGCTGTTGAATTCTTTGAGGGGATGGCAACTACTCAACAGCTATTGTAAAACCATGTGCTGGTGGGTTTTATTTGATAGTACCTTGAAATAAAGCTATCATTCATGAACAAAACTCGGTTTGTTGCAAGCTATCCGAAAATTGTTTCAACAGTGTAAGCTAAAATCAATCGAACAATTGCAATCAATAATATCGGTAATACATTTTAATAGCAAACGTGGTTTTCCGTAACAAAAACAAAACTAATCGCAAATGACATATAATTAAACTTAACCACGAAAATAAAACATTTTACTACACAGCATCTAGTTTTTGTAAGCCTTTTCAGCGCTTCCTTGAGCTTGTATTTCTCTTCGCTGGTGTTATCCGACATTGTATTCGGAACACAAATCACGTTTAACTAAATCACTAATGGCCCTGCAATTTATCACGTTCAATTTTGATTCATACACACATACAGAAACGCATTCGTAAAATCCCCATTCATTCAACCTAACTCTTGCTCTAATTACACGCTAGTGTTTAATAAAGAGGTGAATACTACTTAAATTCTAATAGAAGAGTTCGTAGTTGCACTATTCGACGGTTACGGGGCTTGTAGTTTTTTCACCCCAACAAACGGGCATGGTTGCCTCCAAAAAACGATTAAACCATGAACGTCTTTGTAACGTGCGGTCTACGGTATTGATTTAACAGCCAAATGTATATTTCGTTGGTCGACAGACCCACAAAATAAAGAGTTGTTTGAAATGCCTCCCCACATTAAGCATTTGTGCGCGGCCAAAATTATTCGCGTATGGAGGGATGATTTGTGACAGGGGTTTTCCTCCACCGTGCATACACGACGGGAAATTATGGCGAATTGTAAAATTTTCCACGAAAACAAATTTGCTGCTTTCTTCACATCAAATTATAATCCCAACATCTTACAATTCCGTTTACACCGTTCGAACAGTAGCCGATCTCGTTGTGCTGATTCTGGTTGTAAATTAAAGGGCTTTACGCTCGCTTTAAAACTTTTGGCTTTTGTTTTCATCAGCCCCTTTCAAGCCCTTGGAACCGCGCTCTTGATATACACTGATTTAACGTACACAAATCACAAAAGTTGAATGCTTCGCGATATACGAAGAACAACATAGTGTGGCACATATTGATGATGTATAAAGCCCGGAGTCTCCCGGACGGAAGCCCGGAGCAAAAGGGATCAGTGTACAAAGTAACACCGGTTCCTGTGATTGTCTCTTAACCACACAGATAGCCGTCCGTGAGTTAGTCTAACAAGTTTAGAGACCCTTGCTTTAATCTAATGCATTTATTTCACACGAACAGATTGGTTCAGCGATACTTCTCTCATAATGACATGCATTAGCTCATCAGTCCCTATTTATCATTCGATTTGTGCCTTGCTTGAAATATCCTTAAGCTGTTAGTGTCGATTCAGACAGCAGAGCAAGATGTGGCGGCGGGTTCGGTAACAAGAAAGGAAGGCCGAGCCTTGTGACTGAGGCTACTCCACTCAGCTCATCGATGGAGCGAATTTCGATCACCAAAATCCGCTCCGAGATCAACAGTCGTATCAGTTGTTATCAGCAGCACGTAGCAACGCTAATGGATTGGCGGTGGATGGGCTATCAGGCGGGGAGAAAGAGCGATCGAGCCATGGAATGGTTTTTCGAACTAATTGTTTTTTTGTAACTATCCATGATCGAGAGCTTGCTACTGCCGCCTTCAGTAGTTGGTACCAATTTGCTCCCCGCCCGCTAATTATTCGATGCCATGGGCAAATATCATTACTAGTCCTGGTTCCACCATCACATCTTCGTTCATATGCGTATTATCGCATTGTAAGACCAGTACGGCTTGTTTTCCTGTATGTGAACAAAAACAGAAAATTTAAAAATGATATCTTTAATTTAATCCACTATGGATTTCTTTTCCATTATGCATTATTTACCCGGAACTCTCCGACAAACATAATTTTCATATATCCTGCGATTGTTTTGTCGCGTTTCCAGCGAACTGAGACCCCGCGGCCACCGACGTTCGTGGCAATTTTCCATCAAATCGTCAAGTATATGCGGCGGACATCCCGACTCGGACAGGGCTCGTTTAATCATGAGCTAAAATGAAACATAGAGTGTTTTAGTTACGGATGATCGCAGGAACTCCTGCACGATTGCCTACCTGCAGTGCGTCGTCCGGCGTGGAGATCATACCACCCCAGCGTGTCACCCGAGCCCTTGCCAGCCCATTGCACCATCGCATCACCTCGTCCCGCTCCATCTGATCCGCAATGGCACGCATGGCGGGATTGGATACGCGCATCGCTCGCATAAAATCCTTCACCAAATTTAGCTCTCGCTTCAGCTCATTTATCACCAGATTCTGATCGTTGATTTCGTTCTTCAGCTCGCCCATCTTCTGCTGCTGGCTGTGCACCAGTGACCTGAGCTCTCGGAAGCAATTGTGATCCTTGTACTCGTCCTTCGGTATGACGAAACCACAGCCCTTCTCGCACGGTAGTGGCCGTTTTGGATTGTGCTCGCACTCTTCGATATGCGACGCCAGCGTGTCCAGCTTCAGTATAAGAGTGCAGCCGTACATAGCGTTTTCGCAGGTTATGTTCAGCCGGGAGAGCAGATTGCGCAAAATTCTTGGCACGGCGCGGAGATTGTTGTTTGTGATCGGGTTACGATCAACGGGACAAGTTGGTTGGCGGGATAGCCATTCTGTGATGCAGCCACGACAAAATGCATGTTCGCAGGCAACGGCCTAAAACAAATAGAGTGTAAATATTAGATCTTTCAGAGTGAAACGCAAAAGTCAAAAGTATGTCAGGGTACTGAAATTATCACTACTCATTTTGTCCCTTACAAACTTCTATTCTATCTGGTTTGAGCAGTTATCACAGCGTAAGTTATCTTTAGACTTGGGATTTCCAAATAGAGCACATTTGTTATCTATTGTCCTACCGAATGAAACGCACGTGTTGACTCATATGAAAGTTATCTCAACACAAATCGTAGATTACCCTAGCATCGCGCGTGGTAGTACATACCAATTTAAGATTACAAAACCTAAAAAAAGGCATACAAATTAATCTACACGAGACGTTAGAAACCTCACAAAGCAATGAACTGCGGGCTTACGGAATGGATCATAAACACCTGTGAGTAATCAATAATAATCCCTTCTGCTATACACTACTTCCGTTTTACACGAAAGCACATCCATAGATTCATGCCGGTTGCGTTTCACCTGACGTACGCTCGAATCGACGGTGCGATCGATAATCGTGTGATCATTAAGCGTTATAAGCGCATGCGTTACGAACGAATGGAAAATTGCCGAAAATTGTATTCACTTTCTCTTCCGTTATTTTCATGGCGACTGTCAATTCGTGTTCGACAAGTAAACTAAGAAAACCACGGTAGGTAGGTAAGGTCCTGACATTAAAAAAAAACTCTTTCCCGATCATCAACTCACCTGCAGCGGTTCCTCGAGCACACCGGAACAGATGGGACAGATCAGTTCCTCGTCGACGTCACCTTGAAACCGGGCCAGATCGTAACCCATTGCTAGTGTGTGGCTGAAACGGTGTTACACACACCGGCACGCACACACACGCACACGATCGTTTGCCGATCAATGAAACGATAAGATTCAATGAATCAATGAAACGGGGGGCTGTGGACGTCAGAGGAGGCCACACAGCCGCCAGCTGGCCAGATGTTCCTGGCTGCAACCGACGGGATCTGTCCTTACAACACGCCGGATTATTTGCACTGCTCACTTATTTCAGGTACCACCGGAGTGGGGATTTTTCACTGACCGTTTAGATCATAACACAACCGTTCTTTGCGATCGCTGAACACTCACCACGGACAAAATGTCTACTGTAGGTTGCCTTCCGTGACTCAATCGATAACTGCTGTGATTGTTAGATCGAGGGAGGTAAAATGTTGTTACAAACCAAACCGTACAAGAAAATACTGCATCGAAGCGTGATCCAACAACACCACAATAACCCCAAAACACCGGTATTCTAGAGCAATACATCACAAGCACTCTCCTCTGCTGGATAGAGTTTTAGTGCACCATGAGAAGGTGGGGTTCTTGTTTTTCCCCCGTTTAATCGCATATATTGAGGAAATCGTTCGCACCCTCTGCATTTCCACTAACCGATCAACACCCGCAAACTGGCACACACCCGAAAACACCCGAAGATCGAAGATGATCCTCGGCAAGGTTCAACACTGCAACAGCCATACCACTGACGTACAACGGTCAAGAAGGTAAGAGGCCACACAACATCGTCTTCGAGCAGCGTCTGCCGGATGCTACGGCGATCGCATCGTCCTTCCGCTACTGCTTGTCTCTCTCTCTTCCTTTGTCTCTCTCTAACCACCCCACCCCCCTCTCCCCTCCCCTCCCCCGTGCATACGTTCAGGTGCAGTAGCTTTTTTTCTGTCTCTCCAGCGCTCCACTACGCACACCGGTGGTGGTATGTGTTGGTGTTCCGCTTCACTCCATTTTCGCACGTTCGCCAGAAGGGGGCTTTGGCAGTGGCAGCGGCGGCGGTCAGTTCATTTGTAATGCGCCCACCTTTGCTCGCGTTCGCCCGTTTTCGCTGCGGAGGTTGGCCACAGGCCGCAAAGATACCACAAAACGAGGCTCCGGCTGTTGATTTATACGCTTTTCCTCCTTTCTCTAGCTGGGGTGAGATCCGCGCGAGCGAAGAACGAACTCGCGGAGCGATCGCAAAAGGGCCGCCGCTGCCGAGAGCGATACCCTCCCCCTGTGTCCCGGGGTGGTGGTGTGGCTTTATTGTAACCGGCCGCCTTCTGCCCTTCTACACTCCCCACCTCACCGGGTGATGGTGGCGCTGTGCGCTTGGCAGATCTTCTCTTCCTGTCGCCGGGTTCGAACCGATCTCCGCCTCCTGACCGGCTACCGCTCTTTCGACTTCATTTTCTGCCCGTTGGCAAATTTCTGCGCTCTTTTCTCGCGGCCGCCGCCGTTTGCCTCTTCCGCTTTCCGTTGGAGGGCGTTTTTGTGGCCCCGTGAGGGAAAGAGGTGGCGGGATTCGTTTGCTTTTCTTTTTGCTGGTCCATTTCTTGTGCTCTTGTACGGCCGCCGCTCTTCTCGTTCTCGATCACCCGTCTACCCCTTCCCGACCCCCTTCTTCTAGCCGGCGCGTTCACCCCTAAAAACGGTCACGGTTACACGCCACGGTACCACCAACCCCCCCGCCCCCTCTTCCACCCACCGAAATACGCTCCCACCAACTGTCGATATGATGAAGTGGAGATCGGTTCTTCTTTCGCCACCATCTCTTTTCCACGGGTCGAAAGCGCGATCGACTTGCCCCAAGAAGAAGCATCAAAATGCATTAATGAGCGACGGAGCCCCTCTTCCCATCCCACTCCCCCCGCCAACGTGCTTTTTTCTCTCACATTCGCCGCCTGCCATCCTCTTCTTGCTTGTGTGCAATGTGTGCCCACTTCTTTCGCCCAACCAGCATGTGCGTGTGTGTGTGTGTGTACACAAAGCTGGGTAGTAAATGGGAGTTTTTTTTCGAGGGTTTCGCGTCCGTTGCCAATCTTCCTACAAAGCTTGCGCGAGAAGGAGAATTAATACCAAACGAAGATCAAGTTTCCTAACCGCCCGTCCCGGAGCGGTTCAGGAAGGGGCAAGGGAACCATCGCCGGGGAGCTGCGCGTGGGGGAGCATTTATATTTCTTCCCCGTTCGTTCTTCCTTTTTCGGTTGCGTTCGTCCGTTCCCAGGCCCAGGAGAGAAAATTTGCACACATTCGCCACTCGGCGGCTTTTCGAGCGACATGTCTTCCGTTGGCCCTAGGCGTAATGGGGGAATGGAGGCTGCGGACCGGTCGTGGTGGCAGCGGTAGGCCAGGATGTCGTTTCGATTTCTTCCTACCACTCCTACCCGCGCATCGTTTTCAGTATTCGTCACTGTCAGTCTACCACCCTGCACCTTTTTGCCCTCCATATAAGCTTCGAGAACGACCTTTTTCCGTCCAAAATAAAACTATTAGCTGAGCGGCAAAAAAGCAAACAAAAAAACCAGAAAAACGAATGCCCCAACGGATGCACATTCGCTCACGTTTTCCCTCGCCGGCCAGTTAGTGCGTGTGCGGCATTGAAAGGCTCTTTAAAGCAGCGCGACCAGGCGAAGGCTCACACGCGGTTTGGGTTAAGGGGTTAACGAGACACCGTCAGTTTCTCAGCGTATCTTATTTGCCGTTTCCCACCGGCTGCCGGGTTCTTATCATTTGCCTTACCCATGCCTCATTTGGTTTATTTTTGTACCCATTACGTGCTTCAGCGTAAAAGCTTTCAAGCAACTCGTACTAAATGATCGATTTTTGGTGGTCCTCAATTAGGACATAGAATGATACTCGTACATTTGAACATTGTTATGTCTTACGAAAGCCGTTTTGTTTAAAAAAAATGCTAGCTTTCCTTGGGGAAATCAAAACCGATCACACCGTATCGATCGAACAGCAATAATGCACTGAAAAGGCGCGTGTGGATATGTTTCTTGTTTTTCTTTTTTTATATTCCAATATTTCAACTTGGAACTCATTACTCTGCCAATAATTGGTAGCTTTCATTTCATCGTCATTATCGTAACAAAATTAAGCGCAAAAACTGACCACATTGCTGTGGCTATACCATTAAGATAAAAGGCAGAGTGTGGAAAAAAAATGCGACCAAAACGGTGCCGCCTGCACACATGACGAAAGAAACATAAGTCTTTGAGTGTGCGAGTTGTGCTTAGTGGGGTAGAAACGTTTAAACCAAAACATCGTGCCGCTTTGAACGATAAACGTGTTGCGTCTTTGGGTTGGGCCAGTTTTCTTTCCACGCACAAGATTCGCGCACCATTGATCACGAAAACAAGCAGGATTTGTAAAACAATAAAAAAATGCACAACTAAACTAACCAACGTGTACGATCTCAACCCACTATCGATACGGTAAATCTAGCTCCTGCACGGGCAACCTTAGTTGCTTATTTCCTCGACGGCACCTTGCCTTAAATGCCCACCGTGCATCACACGCAACAAGTCTGAAACGTGCGAGAAGGGCACACGAAATAATGGCTTCTTCAACGCAATTGCTTCTTAGAGCAGAAAACACACGAAGAGCTTATTGCGGCAGACAAAAAAAAACAGCGTAAATTATAAAATATAAAAAACGAGCTACGGATTCCCATCGCTGAAGAGCCGTTTTCCAAGTGCTTTCTGAACCTCACGGCGGAAAACTATCCCTCCGCTGGACCGTGCGCATCGAGCGATCGTTCCTCGGTGACACTTTCTCGCTCCTTCTCGAGTCGAACAACGCGTGTCTGGCGCCCAAGTTCGGTCCAAGCTGTTTGAGGTAGAAAGTGACAGAAGATGAAATAAAAGCTCACCAAAAAGGAGTTCACCAAGTGCTGCGGAACAGGCCCTGATAAAAGGTAGGAGAAAATTGGGCTGCAAGCCTGCAGAAAACGCACACCACACACAGGAAAGCGTAAAACGCAACTCGATCGCAACCGAAGCGTCTCTCCCCGACCTGGCCCCACTCGATTCCATCCCAAGTGTATGTGTCGTGGCCTCATTTTGCTTGCCAAGCATGTTGTTATATGTTCCCTCCTCGGTTGCCCTTCCGAGGACGGGTGTGAACGTCTCGATGTCAGCCGCAGGTCCAGAGAAAGACAAGATACTCGTTGCGGATACCCGCAATCTGCACCGTTGCGGAGACAGTTTCGCATTTATTCCGAAGCTTCATCCGGCTAGCGGTGTGCAAGGACAACGGCTGCAAATTAACAGTACCGTTCGCCGTGAAGCCAGCTGCGGAGGATTAGGAATTGTTTTTCAGAATGGAAATGGTTAAGCGATGGAGACAGTATTACAGTCACTAAACTAAAACATAAATATTTCTGTAGTTTTTCCACCAACAAACACGTACTGGGTGTGAGAGCACACACCTGTTTGAATGCCTTTTTGACTTTGAATTTTCCCATCTTCTGGATAACTTCTAAGACCCACTAATCTCCCAGATTCCAGATATTGCATGATTTTTTGTTTATGAAACTTCTAATTGTTACCCCTCATATACTCGGGAGCAAGGGTTTATTAAAGCACCTCTAAGCTCGCACATGGGGCACATACATAGTTTGATGATCGATTGATATTTTTATTCACTTGTACAGCCCACGAGATTGGAGTGATGTAATTTGCCGGCTAGACTAAGGTTACGTTGGATCATTGCTTCGATGTTACGAAATTTGCACTGAAAGGCTTGATAGAAACCTGCACAACACAGCACTTTTATGACACATTCACGGTCGATTTTCTTTTGCTGATCAAACACTCCAACCATGCGGGAATGCATGCACGTTCGGCGCACATGTTACACTTTACACACCACACGTAAATGATAAGAGGCATGATACTTCGAAGATGTTCTTAATGCATTCAACACACTTGATGCATTCGTATGTGCTCGCAACTGTACGTCAAGAAAAAAGCAGACGGATGCTATGGTCTGTCGTTTTCAAGACTTTAGATTGCCAATTACTTCACTCGCAAAAGAATCGAAATGTACAGATCTTAATGCGAGTCGTACGACGATCAATTTCCCAACAATTTTGCACTCCAACCTAATGCAAACCTTGGACACACAAAGTAGCTTCACACCGTGAAATGGATACTTTCAAGCACTTGCACGACCGCTGTTGCAACTCTCATATAAACAGCATACATCGGCAGCGACCACCACCATGACGAATGTTGTGGGATTCGTCCGAACTGTTTTCCCGTGAAAGGAATACTTTTGCCGATTATTTTCCTTACTGCCGAAAGGAGAGCAGTAGTAGACAGAGCAAATAAAAAACTTTTAATGCGGACGGACACTTTCTTTCCGGACTGAACTTGGTTTTGATGTGAGTTCTTCTTATTCTCACTTCAAGGGTGTTGTCAATGTCCGAATTAGCTGTCATTTGTTAGGTAAAATATTTTCAGTCGAACCATCAACCGCTTGGATGACAAAACACGTTTTGTACGGAAACCAGCTGTTTGCTATTTTTTTACTGTTATTACAGTAAATACAGTTGACAGACATTTATATGATCAATGAATACACAACAAAATAAAAAGATAAATATAGAGAAAATGGGTATAGAGAAAACTATTTGAAGATAATAGGAACGCAAATATATACAACATAAATAAGTCAAACATTTGTAAATTATCAATCATAAATCCCCGATTCTTCATCGTTAAGCTTCATATCGGCAAATTTGCACTATGGTTTCCCCCAGTCTCAAACAATTCCAACCTCGTACGATTGAAACGTCTTAACAATGCTGAACTGAATCTTATTTGATATATAACTTGTAAAAAAATCATTGTTATCAACAAGACTGTAGAGCAATAAGCTTACGTTTACGAATAACTTTTGCTTAAGGATGTAAATACCGGTTGCGTGTTACACAATCCCCCATTACTTTAGTGAGTGAGTATTTTGCCACTTACCTTCACCGGCGATCGATTTAGTAAGATTAAAAGTTTGCCGTAGAAAATTCATCGCCCTAAAAGAATACAAAAAAAACTTTACTATTCTTCACCCCAGATCACTAATCGACTATATTACCGTTAAGTGATTTCTGTTGGAGAACAGAATTGATAATCTGCGTGATTCTCCCTCGCACACTAAAAACACTTCTTGTTTTGATTGTTGAATAAATGAAGAAAAAGACGCATGTCAAATGTTGACACAATTCCTTCTTGCCTCACTTTTCGATTTCGAAATTCGAACATTACGAAAAATTCAAATTGTACTAAACGTGACCTGTACTAAAGTGGACCTTACAAACAAAACAAAACAAAAATATCAATATTTGTGAAGTATAAAGTACAGTTACAAGTTTACGTAGTATACACCATATGTAAAATCTACATACATTATATACTTAACATATGAAATAAATTATTTATATATCTTTTAAAATCTCAATCAAATGAGTACAACAACAAATGACTAGAAAACGCGTAGTTAATAAGATATCTTCCATTCATAAAGTTGTTGGCAATTGCCATTTAAATGAGAAGCAGGGAAGCACAGAAGATTTGTGGCGATCAGGGCACGGCAAAAAGGAGTAAATATATTGCTCAATAAAATCCCAACACATGAGTTGTATAGTGTACGTAGTAAATGACAAATAATCAAATGATCTCCAGCCAACAGAATTTCAAAAAATGGCTTGTGACATTTTGGATACCCTAGTCATTGAAAATCAACGGTGTAGAATCAACAACATCAAGTCTAGAACAAGTTCTAACCTATGATTTGCTAGAGCATTCATAAGTCTGGCAAATTATAATATTTTGAGGATAGGATACGTAGCGAGGCAAAAATGGTTGTCCCTGTCGGTAAAACAACGCTGCAATGTTCAGAAAACTCTTCTGTCTGAGCCTTATTCTGTTCGGAAAATTGACAACAGCCTTCGTGCATCCGAGAAAACTTCGGAAAACCGAAACGGAAAATGTTCCGTGGGTAGCTGCCACGAATCTATAAAAGGCAGGAGCAACTCCTTTTTCTATTATTGTATCGTGTGCCGTGTCCTTTCGTCGCCACCGTGCCGAGCGTGCGTGAAAATTTCACCCTCCTAGCTCTTTTGCTGCACTCCTACCACGCACACCAATTGCGCAAATCGCGAGAGTGAACCCCAGAGAGGGAGAGCAGAGCGCTACGCAAGGAAAGCGATAGAGCATTTTACTCCCGCAATACTCACGTACGCATCCGCACACGGTTGCGTTTAGTTGTGTTTGCAGCGCTTGTCTGGCGACGCGAAATAGACAGCATACAGAGCGTGCATAAAATTGCCCACCCCGGCTTGAGTGCGTACTGGGACTTGCGAGTAAAATCTCCAACTCCACGCGTGACAAATTAGTGAATCCACACGGGAAAAGTTCATTGGAAGTGAATAGTTTTCCTGCAAACAATTCATCTCGCCCTCACAGCATTTCGCTTAAGCACAATACCCACCCTGTGTGATAGCGGCGTGTGCGTTAAGCAAGAAACAGCTCCCCGTCGGTGTAGTGGTGCGTGCACGATTCTTGCGTGTGTTTACTCGTGTCGGGAAACAGAGAGCGAAAGAGATCATCGATCGTTCCATCCCGCTCATCGGAAGGAAGTGAAAATTGGAGCCGCATTCGGCAAAGTGAGAGAAAAACGAGAAAAAGAGCGAGAGAGTGCGAGCGCTGCGTCCGTGTGGGTAAAGCGTTGTCGTTGGCAGCGCACAGAGCAGCCATTTTTTACACCCTTAAGCCAGGGGGAAGAGAAATTGTTCTGTCAACGGGAAGCGCAGGAAAAATAGACAGTTCTTTTTGCTCGCGGGCACATTTTCGGCCACATTTTTGCGTTCTCTCGTAGGTGTCGCCTCGTCTCGAACGCGGTGCTGGTTCGTCCGTGCGGAAAAAGAAAAGTGCAGCAACCTGTGAGTGCGAGTGCGGCCGTCTCTGGTTAAGGGTGAATTTTGTTGTGCTTCCTTCCGCGCGTGCAAACGCCACGAACAAGAGCACACGTACGCGTCTCCAGCGACTTGGTGTCGTGTCCATCCGCCGGACCTTCCCCGAAACGGTAACGTTCTCTAATCTCGAACTCTGCCCCGTAGCTCCCGTGGGCTTGGCCGCGGGAACACCTGAAACAGCCTCAAAATTACGACCGTAAATATGACGAACAAGGTGCTTGCTGCGGTCCAGGACCTCCAGAAGCAGCAGCAGCAACAGCAGCAGCAACAACAGCAGCAGCAGCAGCAGCAGCAGAATGGCGGCGGTGGCGGTGGCGGCGGAGGTGGTGAACCGGGTCAAACGGCGGGTGCTGCCGGTGGAGGCGCACAGGCCTCGGATAACAACTCGCGCACCAACCTAATCGTCAACTATCTGCCACAGACGATGACGGAAGAGGAGATACGGTCTCTCTTCTCGAGCGTGGGCGAGGTGGAAAGCGTGAAGCTCGTGCGCGACAAGAACGTCATTTATCCGGGCCAGCCGAAGGGCCAGAGCCTGGGTTACGGCTTCGTGAACTACCACCGGCCACAGGACGCCGAGCAGGCAGTGAACGTGCTGAACGGCCTGCGGTTACAGAACAAGGTGCTGAAGGTGTCATTCGCACGACCCAGCTCCGAGGGTATCAAGGGAGCGAACCTGTACATTTCCGGTCTGCCGAAAACGATCACGCAAGAGGAGCTGGAGACTATCTTCCGGCCGTACGGTGAAATTATCACCTCCCGCGTTCTCATCCAGGAGGGTAACGACAAACCGAAGGGTGTCGGATTCATCCGCTTCGATCAGCGCAAGGAGGCGGAACGCGCCATCCAGGCCCTTAACGGTACCACCCCCAAGGGGTTGACCGATCCGATCACGGTGAAGTTCTCTAACACGCCCGGCCAAAACGCAGCGGCCAAGGTGGTGCAGCCGGCACTGCCCGCCTTTCTCAATCCGCAGTTGACCCGCCGGCTCGGTGCAATCCATCATCCGATTAACAAGGGCCTGGCCCGATTTTCCCCAATGGGTGGCGAGGTGCTGGATATGATGCTGCCGGCGGCACCCACTAATGGTCTGAATGTGGCCCCATCCGGCGGTTGGAGCATATTCATCTACAATCTCGCCCCGGAGACGGAAGAGAACACGCTCTGGCAGCTGTTTGGTCCATTCGGTGCCGTGCAGAACGTGAAGGTCATCAAGGATGCTGCAACGAATCAGTGCAAGGGATACGGCTTCGTCACGATGACCAACTACGAGGAAGCGATGCTGGCCATCCGCTCCCTGAACGGTTACACGCTCGGTCAGCGCGTCCTGCAAGTCAGCTTCAAGACCAACAAATCAAAGTAAATTGAAATCTCTTTACCACATTTTTATCGCTCCCTCCATCCTCCACAGAACTGCTTCTCTTTTCTGTCCAACCGTGTAATAACCCCTGCCTACCACCATCCTGCAACATGAACGATGAAGCTTCTTGCTCATCGATGTCCTAAGGGCATCGTACGTGCACTTGCTCTCTCTGTCAAGCTCCAAATGCAACTCAACGCCGCTCCGTGGTCCAATAGCGCTTTTCAACATTTTCATATTGGCCTTCTTTATGCACGTTTGATGCTCGTTGGGTTGCAGAATAGAACCCATTAGTAGCATGGTCATGGTACACACCAGTGCCGTGTTTACTGTAAGGGGTTTTCGAATCCCAATATCCCGACCTAAGTCAAACAAACTTCCTTGGCTGCAATGATGGTATTACATAAAAAGAAGAGCATTACAGCGCCACAAACGAACAACTAACTCACATGCAAATATTGTCATCGCCTCTTCCGTTTTTCCTCTCCGCACGCTTCTTGCTTTTCCTGACAACAAAAACACGTACATTCATGCATACACGGCTGCCCAATTCAATTCCCCCTAATTTAGCGCAATTTTATCCGCTCTCGGTTACGCTGCTCTCTAACAAGAATTCGCTCTCGTGCGCCATGTAAATATAATAAATCCAACCCTACAACCCTCCTCCACAATCAATTTCAGCGGCGGCCACATGGGCGAAAACTAAAGCATGCTGCACCATTAAATGAAGCGGCAAACAGAAGCAAGAAACAATCTCCCATTAACAGTAAGAATGTACGCACGCACGCAGCCGAACAGAAGACCCAGTGTGAGAAGAAGAACAGGCAGTGGATCTGGAGTGTGAGTGTGCACATTTGAGATGGCAGAGAGAGAGAGAGAGAAAGAGAGAAAGAGTGCCGAAGAATATGACGGCCAAGTGTAACTAACTTCTGCTGAAAATTTCCCTTTATGGGTCTATGATCTATGCCATTTTTCCTTTAATTTTCCTCTCGAAGCACATTTGTGATCAGAGCTTTATCGCTTTGCTTGCGATACATGCTATTAGATCCCCTTCGGTGGATGTAATCTAGTAGAACTCCAAACAAATGTGATCTTTGACTTTTCCAAAAATAAAACTAATTTCCCTTTTTGAAACGGTTGCTTCCAATGCACAGTAACATTAAAATTTGGCATAATTGTAATAATTCCGGTCAAAAGCTCTTTTTCAAACACTTAACATTTGTCATTTAGCCAAACGTGTTCCAATCTCCAACAAACTTGCGAAGACAAAGATTCATTCACGCATCTTTCATACACGGAATCATTTCACTTGTAATGCTCCCTTTTAGTGTGTTTTCTATCGGGTTAGTTTCGTTTTCGAAAAGAGAAAAGAATTTAAATGCCACATAGCTGTGGCCCCAACCATTCTTGATTGTGTCAGAAACTGAAAAGGGTTAATCATGTTTTCCCTTTTTAAGTCCCTTTTATCGTTTTCCTCTCCACACCACAAGGCACCCCGTCGTTCTCTAAATCAAACTATACAATGCATTTTTTTTTCTCCTATCCTTCCTCCCCCATTTAGTATGCAACACTAAGGAGGATAGAAAAAAGTTGGCGAAAAGCAAGCAAATACCATGTTGCTAACTGAAACCCCGAAAACAATCCAAACGCGATTCACCCGCGAGCAGTAGAGAAGACCGAGATGAAGTCATGAAGGAGCGCTGCAGGTAAACAAACATAAACTAGCATTTCGAGGATATAATCATATTCGGCGCGGTAAAAGTGTCTCTCTGTGAAAATCCGTGCAAATACCGCGGAACCAACACCATCACGGTCACTGGCCACAAGTCAGGAGGATGGCCACAGCAAGTGCGAGCAAGTGTGTGCTATGTTGCAATGGTACAAGCGGTGAGTCCGCCTGGGTGCGGATGGAGCATTGCGAAAGCACGACTAATCATATTACTACACGCACGTAAAATCACCAATATCCTTTCTCCTCCATGAAACTCACGCGAAGGGGGCGTGGGTGATAGAATAGAAGAGAGAATAGAAAGACGGGAACGCGGAGCAGAGATACGGAGAGGGTGAGTAAGCGAATGCAAATCTAGTCAAACCCGGAAACGGGAAATGAGGCAAAAAATGGGCAATGGGACAGAAATAGTAAGGACACGCCAGTGTGACGCTCCTGGGCACAGGGGATAAGTGTATGTTTTTTGTCTACATTTTATAAATGCTAGGTTTTTTTATAACCATTAGTCCATTATACACGGAAATTCGTGCGTATTTCTAAACGTTTGCTACCAAAAACAGAGTAATAGAAACACCCAACCAAGCCAACACTGTACCAATGGCTAGGGAAGCAGCATCACAATAGCAGTGGCTCGAATGCAGGATATTCGATCGAAAGGTAGACTTCGTACCTACGCTTTGGTCATACAGACCAACCAGTGGTTTACGAGTGTGTAATTTCCATGTGCTTTGTGCGTGTTATTCTCTCGTCCTACGATACAATCGTTTGTAATTGTAGTGTACCGGTAAAGACACGTAACGGGTCACGGAAAACGTCAACATGCCGTATGTGGACTACGAAGTCAAGCCTGCTAATTACGAGATGAAGCATATATTATTATAATGGTTAATCTATATTTTCGGTACGATATTGAACGGGTGCAGGATAGCGAACCGTTTGACCCCCATACTTAGGAGAATTTTATTTATTTGCTAACTTATTTATTGGGATAGTAAGAGTAATTGTGGTGACGAGGCAACATACACATGCAGTTGATAGCAGCAAAGGATCCCAGTGACAAAAAGCGAGAGAGAATAGAAAAGGATTCCCAACACATCCGTTCTTTTGATGAGGAAATCGAAACCCTTGGCTAACAAAACGCGGATGAAGGTGTAAACTGACGTGTTTGTGTGTGGGCGGACACATTGGGTTTTTTGAGCACGCTGCAACCAGAAGCCGAAAATCCTTTGGGGCGAGAATCTATAGAAACGCTCAGTAAGTCAAGAGGAGAATGCACGACAGCGTATCTCTCACATATGCGCGCAGTATATTGTCTGTGTAAGCCGTTTAATTAAACGATGTTTATGAATTTAGCACACCAAACACACACTTACACACACACACGAATCCATGTACACACTGTCAGAGGTATGGAATTGCATACACATTCAAATCGATCTCAAACTCTAGTATAATGACGGTAGGCGTGGAAAGAGAAGGATCCGACTAAAAACGTCTGGGGGAAAGTTGGTGAATGGTAGCAGGGGGATTGCTGTTTAAAAAACGGCAGAAACATGCCACCCTCTACGCGTCGATAAAGGCAACAAGCTTGCTCACGTGTGCAGGATAGCCAGCGCCTCAGAACGCGCAGGCGGAGGAATAGCATAAATAGGCAAAAATGATGGCAAGTGTGCAAGAACATCTTAACTCAGCTGTGAGAAAGGAATTTGAATGAAATTTAAACAAAACAAACGAAAGCTAAGCATGACGTACTTATAATTGAAATCCCCAGGGGGATCCTTTTTTTTTGAAAACTTCCCTTTTCTCTCTTTTACACCAGCGGTCTTCAGACTTTTTGGCCCTAAAGGCCACAACGATGAATGAATGCCATAATTCAAGCCATTCGCAGCAATGCACTTGATGAGGTTCTGCCAGAAACGTTCTTTTTAAACTATGCATCTGACCCACGATTTTGTATGTGGCCACGAAACAATCACAGAAATGGCGTATCCTAGGTACACAGGATCTTTGTAGCAAAAATAGATGAACTTTTTTATGTCTGCTCAGTGTTATAATTTATTAGAACTTTGCAGGTCATAATCCCCAGCAAAAGACAAAACCGTAGCATAGTATTGTGGTGCTAGTATTGTATTGGCACAAACGCCACAAATAAGGGCAGCAAAGAGAACGACGTATTTGGATTCGCGATCTCAAAATGCAATGGCATGCAAAGAAGGGAAGAAAAATCCATTGGGCAATATGCGCGACGTCCGGGCGTTTGCAAAAGAAAATAACATTATTTTAGTGTCATAAAAAGCAAAGGAACAGTTGTAAACAAACTCTAGTCTAGTCGAATGCAAGCGAAAGGCGATAGCGGCAGAGCCTAGCGTAATCTACTTAAATTAGCTCTCCTTAGATGTGCTCGAGCTCTGCACTTAGTGAATCGCAGTGAGTAAAACCCACCATATAAAACAGGGACGAGAGTTGCCGGAGGTCGAGAATCGGACAGGCATTTGTTGGAACTTTGAAAAAAAAAAGAGAAATCAAAACGATAAAGCTAGCAAAGCTGAACATTGAGAAGAGACAGTGCGCACTAAACACGTTCCACGTATTGACGATACATGTCGTCAATCATGAGGAAGAAGCGTTTTGTTTTTCTTAGCGCTCTTCCGTGCGTATGTCCACCAATGCTTTTGTTCTTTCCATCTCAATGGCACTTTCGTCTGTTGGTCCCGAGGCGCATTAGTTTACCTAGACAAGCACTCTACTGATAAACTTTTCAACAGAGCCATCCGCGCTCGAATTGTGCGCTACACGCCTTCCCATTATGTCCACTTTGGAGGTAGTTAAAAGAGCCCAGCTCTTTCAACAATCACGGTGGCATGAGAAGCCCACACCAACGGGAAAAGGGATAGGATTTGCTGCCTGATGATGCAAACCAGTCTATCGAAACAATGGAAACAAAATATCGCACAGTAATTTTTAAGCAAAGCGTTGGATGAATGATCACAAACCCCCTTTAGTGCGATTTCTAGCGCGCGCAAGGAGAAACATGTTATTGGTATATAATTATTATTCTATATGCATATTATATACAACCCAGCAGCAGGGGAAAGGAAACAAACAAAACATAAACATAAATAACGAAAAATGCAAAATATAGTCAAACGCAGATAAGTCATGCGAAAAATCATGCAAACGAAATGAGAATACTCTCTTAGTCAAGGAATAGAACAGCAAAATGCATAATACGTTTTTGTCGATTATTTTAAAAAAAAGTCAAAATCGTTACAAAGTAAGCAAAAAGTAAAAGCGAAGCAAAACACTACTTTGAATGGTACTATTACATGCAATGAACATACCCGTACCGAAGATATTTGTACCAAAGTTGATTGGCATAGAAATAATGCAACTGTGCTATGCAAAAAACGCACGCCATGTTAGGACTAAATATTCAATGGCGAAGGTACAACTCGCACTTCTGCGCAATTTAATCAAGCATACGTTAATCAACGCAAAGTAAACCATTTGCTGTACAGTCAACCATTCAACCGTACACACTTACACAAGCATTCACACGAAGCTAACGCTGAAAACGCTGTTTGTAAATGATAGCATACCAAAAGTAAGAGGTAAACAGTATTAACCTCTTTCATGTCTATTTTCTATTCTTTTGTGGCGTTGAAAGAGAAAAGGACATTTTTTACAAAACCATTCAATGAAATATTGTTTTTCGAGCGCTCTTGTTTGACTATAAGTAAGTTTTTGTTTTGTTTTTCCTGCTTTCCTGCTCTTTTACAGAGCCCGTATTGAATTGATTTTTTTGCGCAGTAAAGGAGAAACATCGTAGCATAAACTCCAAGAAACATGCAATAAACACTCAAACAAAACCCCCGTAGAACTGCACACGTAAACTTGAATTTGCTGACGCATAGCAGGCGGAAGCTTTTCTTCCGATTGATTACATGAAACCTTCAAAAGATTCCATTACAGCTGTGATACAAGAACTATTTTGTAAGACGACGGAAGCAGCTTGGCACTACGACAAGCAATTCCTTTGCTATGTGGATCATTTGCCCTTTGATTACGAGTTGCAATGTTCATTTTGCTCTTAATTATGAGCATACCAAGTGTCGGCGGGATTTATTATTTGCAAATCAATTGATACGTTTTGAGTTAGGCCGGGCAGCAACTCTGTCTTCTACCCGATTTTTTTTATTTTCATTTTTTACCATTTGTTTCGAACAGTTTGCTTCTTTCATTCTACTCATCAGTTGTTTATGTTATTTATGCTTTACTTTGGTTCGATTTTATTTTCGGTTTCGTCTTAATTTGCGGACATGATCACCACCTCGGGATTTGGCACACAAAGTACTATCGTTTAGTTTTTCGTTTGTTTTGTTTTTTATTAGTTCGATCCTTTTCTTCACCACACCTCCACCGACATCTTCCACGAGAAGGTAGAAATGCCTCGCAGAAACAATTGCGAGGCGTTAGTTGATTTACTAGATAGCCCAAAGAAAGAAATGCGGCGGGCACAGAACAACCATAGACAGATGCTAGATATGCAACGATCAGCTGCTAAAATACAGTGGCGACTGCAATGCAAGCAAATGTCAAGAATTCGCCACATACCATTTGAAAAGTTCTGTGTTGACAACCGGTACAAAACAAAATCACGTGGTTAAAAGAATATTTCACTCAAACAAACATCGACGATGCAAATGGCTCGCGTCATCCGACGAATAGCCAAGACAAATCACCATGTGAGGCGCATTGATAATCGGTTGGGGTCAATTGAGTGTAAAGATTTCGCGTTCCATCCAACTTTTTATTTGACATCTTCAAATGTTTCAACACCTTGGCAAGCACAATTATTGCACTTGAACGTATCGTAAACCGATCGCAATTATGAATTAGAGCATTAGTTACTCCTTAAGTTCTTAAGCTCCCATGCTTTTGTTTTGTGTGAAAATCAATGTAATGAATCAATCGATGTAATGTTTATGAGTTTTTCTACATTTATATGTAAGGATCGAATTTATTTTACATCATTTTGCCCCTTGTATTCCTTTATATATTTTTGTTTTGCTCACTTTAACTCATCTACATTCAACGGCATCGATTTCCTGGTTTAAAGTATACTTCAAGCAAGGATAAGCTGGTAGTCGTGAACAAGTCAACAAGAAATGGTTTGAGCCACGAGCGAAGAACGAAGTGTGCAATAGGAAGTACTTTTGTTTCCGTCTTATACTGCTTCTAATACCGCTAATCTTACCCACTAATGTACCATTACCAGTAATAATGATAAGGATTCGAGTATATACCCCTCCTTTACTGCAATCAGCTTAACTGCTGTGTGCATATTGCTCATGGGAAACACCTCTAGGTAACTTTCTCTTCCCAAGCGCAGTGTCCTGTAAAATGTTGTACAGCAAGTACACAGATACGCCTCATGCGATGAGCAAAAGAGTGTCGGTTTCTCGTTATCGATGCTAGCGAGCACGGGGATGGTGCGGAGATTAATGTAATTGGCTTGACTATTTGTGTTCTAGGGTTTACGTCTTGTGTTTTATATTTTTCGTGTTAATTTCAACCATTTCAATTGTGTGTCTATTTATAGCAAACATTATCGGTTCAAAAACATTGAAGCATTATTTATACTTTCCAAGCGAAAAAATCCCTCTGCTAAATCACGTGCAGTCTTTTTTTATTTGCACCCTTTGAGACGACTTACGAATTTTCATTCTAACACAGCTACCACCGAGAACAACGATGGTGGGTAGCGAGAAGCAATAGAGCGTAACAGCGACAGAGTGAGAAAAAAGAAGCGTGATGCTTGAAATAATCAATAGTAGATGAATGCATAGCCTAAAAATAGGAGTGTCACAGCTGTAACAATGCAAACATTAAAAAAAAAACACATCCATTCATCTTCAAACCGTAGTGAATTAGGTGGGAAAGGCAAAAGTCGCTTTACCAAATCGATGCATTTACGTTTCGGAATGTTTCCATGTACGATGATTTTCATACGACAAAACAATTCCCCTTACTACTAAGAAGCGCAAGCAAAATCTGTAATCTCAATAGCATCAAACAATAGCAATACATGTACCAACGATGATTTCCAGTATGAGACACGCAATCACTTGCTTAGAGAAAAAAAGTTTGAATAAGTTTTTGTCTAATGTTTTTTTGCCTCCCGTCTCTATCTTCAATCAAAGTTCAATTGTGTAAATAGCTATAAATTAACATAAATTATGAACAAAGCAACATAATATGTGCAAGACAGGTGCAAAATCAAAGTGAAAAGCATAAAAACACACGTAATCACACTCACACAAACACACGCAAATGCAAATTTTTCAGAAATGGACAAAAGGGAAAAAGTGAAGATAAAACAATTAAAGAAAACCCATTCATATATCTTAGCAAAGAGGACAAACAGAAAATCACATGAATATGGAAGAAATAATTAGAGGAGAAGAAAAGAAAGCAAAAACCAACAACAAAACAAAAATAAAAATCTTATAATTTAAGTACGTATACGTTTTGATTTCATTTCTTATCTTCATACGCTTTGGTTTTTTTCAGTCCTGATTCGGTTTTCTCTCTTCTTTTCGTCTGTGTGGTATTTACAAACAAACACATATCCACACACACATACACATACACGTGCACACTTTCGTTGGTTTTGCTGTAAGTCAAGTAATATGCCAATCATTACATCAACTACACGCTGAGATTTATCTCATTCAGCTCTTGTGCGTGTAAGACAACGTGTACGCACGGCACAGAAGCACAACGATAAAAGCAAACACTATTAAACAGATACGTGATCATCACATACATCTGACACATACCAAACAGACAGCAATGAGAGAACCCTAAAAACAATATCCAACCAGTCACACATTGTGCCAAAACAAATCATGATCTCAAGTGCCATGAAGCTCCAGGACTGGCTGGCTCACCAGTTCCAGCTCCAGCAATATGGTTACACACATCCTCACACACTCACACTTGCACAAAGGAAAGGACTAGTACATCATCGCCTACCGGCAACAACCAGTTACTAGTGTTTCTGTTCCGTGGTTCTTGGCACCTTCCTTGGTTTGCAAAAGTGATTGGAATTTAAGCAGCACCATCGTGCGTGTGTCTATCCTTCAATGTATGTGAACGTTGTCACGTTTTCTTCTTTATACACCCAACACCACTGTTATTTCAGTAAGGCCGCGTTGTGGCTAGTCCTTGCGTTTGTACTACCAAAAAAAAGGATACAGATTGTGTCACGATGACTGGCTTTATGTGCGTGTGTGAAAGGTTAAGCAAGTGTGCGTACGCGTAGAATCAATCTTGATCATCAACAACGAATGTGCTGCGTCTGTTGTCTATTTGGACCCTTTCCTGACCATTGCAAATGTGCTATCTACATTCGTTCGTTTGGATTGTGTTATTATCTTTCGTTGACTCTTTCGTCTGTTGGCTTTTGTGTTGTCGTCATGCTCTGCTAGCAGCTTGGCTATCGTTTTGTACCGATTTCCTATTTCCATCGCACTATTCGGTTGTCTTTACTGACCAGCGTCTTCTGTTTCTTAATGTACTTCTTTTCTAACCACCATCTGTCGAAACATTCCCAACTACGGTAAAACAATGCCAATGATGACTCGATACTGCTTAAGGTTTTCCCGAATGGTTCCCATGAAAAAAAAATCTGCAACACTGTACAATGATTTGAAACAAATTTTAACAAACCTTCCGTACATCTGTGTGCTAATACATCGATGATGGATGGGAAATGTCTGTCTATTCCTCAATTTTCCACGTCCCCAGAGTTATTCGTTCGTTCGTACGTTCGTTGGTTCCTTGGATTTGCGCTCTCATTTCATTTGGTCCTTTCGTTTGGTTCCATTTGTTGTGTCTCTTTCGGTTGTGTTTGTGGGTAAGTAAGTACTTTTATTCTTTTCTTACTTTAATTCCATTTTATTCTGCTTTTAATATGTATGACATTCATAATTGTATGTGTTGTTTTATAAATATAAGCAAAGCAAAATGTATTTTTTTATTGTATTTCTGTAAAATTAAAACAAACAAACACTACTCCAAAAATTAGCTATAAAACAATCAAAGTTCACGATCGACGTACACTAAACAGACGCAACGAACGAAATAATGACACTTAGAATCCCACACTTCCTCACACATCACTCTAAAACAAGAACACCTCTGTTATCTATTCGTTCGAGAAAAATGTACCGTTGGCATATACATTTTTGTACCATCAGTAGTTACTTCTTGGTTGTTATTTGTATTTTATCTACATTTCTGTGCAATTATGTCGTTTGTTTTTTGAGCCACTATACAATCGAATGCGATTTGCAAAAGTTTTGTTTTATGGTCTTTCGTTCACACCATTCATTAAACACCAACCAGGAAAGAACGAAACTACTCATTCCCATCATACATCTCAAGCAACATTGCACCGTTTTAGTAGCTGGTAATAAGCCAAAATGTTTCACTTTATGTTAGTTTATTCTTAGCCTGGCGGATAGATATTATTTAAAAATTTTCTTTTTTTTTACGTTCCAATGAAACTTTATGCTCTGTTACTTTATAATAGCATGTCAAACACATCCCTCCAAACACGGATCCAATATAGTACAGCATCTTCAATCTCCGCATCTACCCTCGATGTGTCTGAAGCAGTTACCTTTGCAGTTTAACACGTGTCACCTAATTCTTACTATTTTTTACACTCAGTGTGTGCGTGCGAGTTTTTCGTTGGTCATGATCATGATTTAATTCACCGAGATATGTATCCTACTTATAACGTATTCATTTCCATTTTGTTTGATTATAATTGGCATCTGTTAGTTGTGTACTGATTGTTGTCATTATTGTTACATATCTATGCATATATTTATATAGTTTTTTTATAAAGCGAAAGCCAGCGCAAGCAAGCAACGTGTGCTACAATATATGCTTTCAATTGTTACTACTATTTCGTTTCTATTACTATACTTTCTATCTAGCATTCGTACTATCTAAATGCAATCTTGTTCTTTCGTGCTATCGTTTCTTCACGTTTCCATTTATCAAATCAGATTAATTTGTTTCAGTTTATTTTCAGCCCGCGCCCCCGTTCATGCGATTATGAGAGAAGATTGATAAAACAAATAGCTCAGAACCTTTTTTGTAGAGGAGATATAGAAGCGATGTAGAATCAAGTTTGTGAAGAAGCAAACGCGAAGGTGCATCATGTGTTCCTTCGGAGAAAAAGCATCATGGTACTTCACGAGGAGTTACTGGCGATAGTCATTAAAAGGTATAAAGGTATACCAGTAACTGTTGAGGGACAAAGTGGTTCAATCTCCTAGTACGAACCGGTAATCAATGATTGAAACGGCAAAGTTTATTGCTTTTCCTATTACTATCCTTTAATCAACAGCGAACAGTGTTGTTTTTGCAATTCTATTTCCTTATTTATAGTTTCGTTACATATCAAAATCTTCAGATGTTCGAAGACTTTTCCATTTCGCTGAAAAATTGTAATCGTTATCTGTATGGCTGTGAAAGTAGCGTAAGCGAGTTGTTGAAAACATCCCAGCTTTTACCCAGCGCATGGTTGAGTGTTAGTTGGGAAGAGATTTGTTTTTGTTGTAGAAATTTTAGAGTGATTTGAAATACGCAGAAAGCAAGATGGCGTATTCGAACCTTAAAGCCAAACGTTATAAAAAAGACTGATTCCAATTTTATACAAGCTTCATATCTAGCTTAAAGCTAATGAACGAAAACCGCAACTAGAATTGCACAGACCGAGCGAGAGGAAGCAGAAACCATGAAGCATATCTCACCGATAGTACAAAAGCGCGCCAATGAAATAAAACGCAGAACCGAACCAGGACGAATCGGCGTGCGATTTGGAACAACCATTCGGAAAATGCTAGAGTTCCGTTCAAACAGATTCGTTACAAATCCGTGGAAGGTAGTTTTTTAATATCCAACAAAAAGAAACATGTATTAGAGGGTAGGTAGGACCTACACTTACGCCAAGCGAAATCGTTCCTTATCGAAACGAGGAAATAAGTATGTGTAACTAGAAGACGTAAAAGAAACGATAAATAACGCCGTTGGAAAATGTGAAATAAACATCAATCAAAACATCACAAGCACACGCGATCTTTGGTACTTGAATTGACTTTTGTTCCATAAATAGCTTCTCCTGAGACGAGCGTTTCCAACCCACGAAACGGACCGAAAAAACATCAAAAAATCTTTCGTCATGTATCCTTGCTGGGTGTGGCTGATTCCTTAATTCGCAAGTTTACGCACACACACACACACATATACACGCTCGCCTGCCTGATTGCACCAGCTCACCTACACACGAGCGTGTATATGAGTGTGTGTGTGTTTGTGAGTAGCCAGAAAATCGAATCTTTCCACCACCGAAGTACGACGCATTTCCCGGGCAGCATAGTCGGCTGGAAAATTGAGGCACGAAAAAGGACATCGCTATCGCAGCAAATGGCGACCTCGTCTGCGCATGAATCCCGGGCAAAGCCACACCAACGTGCGGCTAGCAGTGCCACTGTAGAGGTGTGTATGGATGGGTGAGTGTGTGTTGCATGTCGTCGTACCACTTTGCCCTCCTGCGTTGTGGGGGTGGATGCAGGGAAAAATCAATATTCCATTTGAACCGCCGAGGGTCGCGATGGATAGAAAAAAGGATATTCGATGAAGTACGAATCTTGCTATTGTATCGGCGAGGAAATTACTTTTTTGTGTTTCACTTACAATAATACGTTCGAAAGTATCCAATACATGGTGTTTGCTAAGTTACAATGCTTCCCAATCATTTGATAAATCTAAGATCTTCCCAATACTTATGATAGATGCAAAAATGCGCACCAAAATCTACATCGCTTTAACAACGTACATTGCTGTAGTTTGCTTCAGAAAATTACCATACGACGGTTCTAAAATGTCACTTTGAATAGTTGCCTTTTGTTACGGGTTTTTGTCACCGGGCCATTTTCCAACCCCGTAGCATTAGCGGCACATCTCAGACCACGGACATATTCATCTTCTGCCATGGCACGGTGCCTATTCGATTCCAGGTTCGTGTACAAACACAAGCACACATCCGCGGCTCGATTCGGCAATTTAAGTGGCAAGTAAAAATATCGACGGAAATCTAATTAGTAACAGACGCACGCGCGCTTCCCGCAGGTCGCCGGAGATGTTAAAAAACAGGGCCGCTGACTCCGACATATACAAAAAACAACGATCGTCCGGGTTTCGTGGTTTTTCCTGCTACCAGGAGCTCACATTCACACATCTGTTCGCCGGACTACGGCTCCCCCTCTGCACAGTGTGGCAGGTTCCGGCAGCGACATAAGGACAGGACCGTGCCAGGATGTGGTTTGAAGTGCGACGTACCGGGCAACGCAGCCAGGATGCACGCAAGGGAACAGAGCACTTCCGAGGCGGGCTTGTGCGTTCAACGAACCCTTGGCCGACGGCTGCGACAGGACATCAGGAGCACGTTATGAGGCAGTTCAAACCTGTTCACCGCTTCGCAGGGGAAAGTACGGGAATCGATACACGGGTGCGAAGGATCATCAGGGCGACCGAGCGAGACCGTGTGAAACCTATACTATACGTGTTGGAACAGTTCTAAACAGTATTGAACCATGCAACAAATCTACAACAAATTGTCCAACAAGTATTCAAACAGTCCAAAAAGTATTAATCTCATTTCTAGTTTCTCTAAAAATCAACACCGACATGGGCTGTTTAAAAATATGCAAGAGGAAATTCAGTCCTAGCCAAAGTTTGTTGCAAAATAGGGAAAATATGAAATATGAAGGGAGTTTTCCACTCGATGGAAAACAATAGCCGTTGTTACACACACACACGGACAGGGAAATCAGTTATTCCGGAAAATAAATTGGTAAAAAAAGCCGTCGTCCATCTATAGGGTAGGGAGTTGTGTTCGCACAGCCGCCTTCGGGGGACTCAAATATGTGCATATATGCAAACTGCCGTAGGAGATGAATGGGAACAACGCAACCCGATCCAAGCGGCGGAAGAGACACCCAGGCATGGTCTGCGTGTCCTCGGTACCGAACCGAAAGCGTGCCGCTCTTTGTTTCAGGCCAACGCGTGTAACTGTTGTTACAGCTGACACGGACGAATTCCATTTGCATTTCCAGCCAACCGTAAGCGCTCATTACCGTCCTTCGAACAGTGCCCCCCGGGACCGGGAAAAGGGTGAAAACTGTGAGCCATTTAATTTTCGACCCACTACCCGGGGCGCCCCTTCGGTACCGGCAAGGACCAAGGACGCGAGCGAAACGGTACGAAAGGCAGCATGCGTTTTTTTGTTGTTGTTAGTTTCGTTTGCAAGCGAAAACACAATGCCCAACTCGAGCAGATTGGACACTCGAGCACGTACGGTGCGCCACCTTCTCTTCCATGCACAACCCATCCCCATCAACCTTCTCCTCCTTCTTTTATGCTCAGCTATTGTTTTACGAAACACGAAGAGACTCTCGAGAGGTACGTTGAAGAAGCACAAGTATTAAAAAAATACATCATTGTAAAACGAAATAGAACTCAGCCACTCTCTAGTGTGAAATTCGAGTGCTTCACAAACAAAGTGTCCGCGTGTGACCCGATGGACCGCGCGTGAAGTAGCATCTTCTGGATCTCCCCACCATTTTCCATTCTGCGATCCCCCCACCCCGTGAAGAACCGGATATCCTGTGGTCCTGTGGCCTCCATACGACGCACATGTGTGCACGTGTATTTTCCAAAAACCGTACTGGAGCTGCTTTTCGCGATGAACAAGGATAACGCTGCGCAAGCGCACAGAACCCCGTTCGATGAAGTAGCTTCTGGCGAAGTCTGGTTCCGATAACATTCATCGCAAATGAACTACTCAAGACCTAGGCTGAGAGGCTTGAGAGAAAGCAAAATTCTTTTTCCCTTCCCAGGATGGCAAGAAGGACGACGAAGCAAGGCTGAAATTATACTGAAGCCGGGGTCTAGTCGTTCGATCGATAAAAATTATCATATCGTTTCGAGCTGGAATGAACTAAACTTATAGGCAGTCATCTCATCTTACCGGGAGTGCCGGTTGGAAAGATGAAACTGGGATCGACAGCATGCATTTCCTGCTATGTACGTAAAAGTGCGGAAACATAACGAGCTCCGCTTTTTTACCACGAGTTTGATCGAACAGGAAACAGAGCATACGGGTTTTCATTCAATCCTTTGTGCACGGTGCCGGGAGGTAGCTTGCAACGAGTGCATACTGTGCTTCCTCATCAACAGGATGTTTAAGATATGCGTGCAAAAACGACATATTCATCATCATCATCATCGTAGAAAATATATTGGAGATTAAAGAAGATCTTTTTAATTGAATTATACGATATGATGAAGTATATCTTACTACAGTATTGACTATGCATAATAGTTTAAGTGCAAAAAATAGCCCAGTAAATTACAGTGAAACACACGCTGCACCCAAAACCGCATGCCAGGAGTCAAAATGGTTATCGATAAATATCATGTAACCGGCCAGACATCACTAGAAATCGACGGTTTCCCTGACACAGAGTTGATCTGTGCAGCAAGGATGAGAATTCGAGTGACGAGAATTCGAGATAGAACGAATGAACTACGAGGCTTTTCATTATGTCCGCTCGCCGATATCAATCTCGTTTAGGAACATACCATTTTTTCCTGCACCATTTGCTTACGATAGCGCTTTGGTTTGCATCGCTTGCGCACGAGGAACGAGAAACCCAGCACTAGTAACGTCAGCGCTAAATCCCCGTTTTTATTAGACCGAGACGAGTGTCCTTTTAAAAGGAAACTTTACGCGCGAGGAGGAGAGAACGCGAAGCCGGCACGAGACGGGAATGTGGCGCGTGGCTAGGATCGACCGCCGTCCTAATCAACATTAAGGACGCACACTCACCAACACTGGCGTACCCCGGCATATCACCCTCCATGGCGTCCATTGAGTTTTTGCCATCGCGCGACCACGATCACCATTACCACCCTCCCTCTTCGAGTGAGCCGCCGCGCAATTGGTCAAGGGAGAAAAGAAAAAAATATATATACCATGGAACGCGGGGAAAACTACGAGCGGGAAAAAAGGCATGATTTTGATTTTCATATGTGATAAATGCACCAGGGTGGTTTCACAGTGTGGTACGGAACATTTGCCGCATGAGGATTTTTGTACTTTTCCGACGTTTCCTGCACCACATCCTGTTCAACATTTAAACATAGTTATTCCTGACGTTTTGTAAATGTCGAAGATAACAAAATATAAACGACAGATATATAAATCCAACTCAACGTGATTAAAATCTAATTTTATCACCTGCATCAACACAATCAACACTGTGTCTGCAAGTCTGAAAATGGATATAATTAATGCATTCGCTAAAGCATGTGATACAGCCGGAATAAACGGAACAAAATTCAATCGAATAATATACACAACTCGAACCCGTTTCCACACGCACACACACCGTGCCAACATCCATGCAGCACCATCGAATCGGACAACAAACGGTATGGGGTGCACGACGTCGGACGTTGATTGCCGCGGAAACAGCCACGCGGAGTCCTTGCAGACGATCGCGACAGGACCTCCCAGAATCGTTGTCCTCCATCGTATTGCGTGTTTGCATGTGTTTTAACGTCAATCGCGCCAACCATGCGATATGCCGAGGATACCGAGCGCCAGAGCACATGGAAATGGCATCCAAGCATGCGACGGAGCGCGTGGTTTTAAATTTTCGAAACAAAAAAGCAAACTCAAACAAAACCAACGTGCTCTCGTGGGTTCCCCTGGGCCCGCAAAACAGGCCAAACATGAAACATTTGGATTCTTAATTCAAACACGCCCCGGCAACGTCATTGGGGGGTTTTAAAGTTTTCCAATCCACTTTTCATGAGTCCGTCTATCTCATTCGGTCGTTTTCCAACGGCTCGGGACACACAGGTACACGCGCACTCCGGGGGCCTATTTGGTTACGCACGATGCGTACAGATATTGCACATTTGCATTAGATGGTAATCTATGACGGCGGTGAAATGATATTACCATCAGAGTTTCCACGTTCGACCACGGCTCCCGATGGTTTTACTCATGCGGGAAAAACAGGACACTAATCATAAGGCACAGGTCAGTGGCGTGTGCTAAAGCCCCGTGCCAGGGGCCTAAAATGGGTAGACGTAACATGCCCCACTAAATCTTGTTCCTATGCTCGACCTTAAGTCTATGGTGCTTTAACTTGTGGTGTAACAGTGCTTCATTATACGAAACAGTTCGTGCGAAACGAATACAATTATAATCTTATTCTCAACAGCTTGTGAATATCACTACTGCTAGAAAGTGGAATTTCGTAATTTAAGTTGGATGGCGGCCCTGCAACTTCTCCTTACATTCTGCTTAACTTACCTCGTGTGTTAAATGACTGACACTAAAAGTTTACAAAAATGGTTTTTAAATCCTCACAGAACGTGTTTGTCCCCTTACATGATCTTATCCCTTAGTAAGAATATAAGCTATATTTTTTTGGACAAATTTTTGGAATATCTGTTTCCACCACACCTGCCGAGGCAGTTTTCATCGAACAAACAAAAACATGATTATCGCTGTCATCACTTTTCCCAAGATCCGGATACCGTCAGCTTCAGTCCCAGGTAGGCAATGGGTTTAAATTTATTTCAATTCCAATACGACTGCATCCCAATGTTTGCCCGAATGTCGACGGCACAAATAAGTATCCTATTCCTTGCCAAAAAGTCAACGCACGACGGGGTCACAGAGGAGGATAGCATCGGCGCAATAGAATCGCGCAAACAATATTCAACTCTGCCGAAAGGAGGGTGCGTGTACGCGATTAAATGAATGGAAACGGAAAATGAATTTTGATCCCGGCCATAAACTATAAGGATATTAAGGCAGGGATGACCGGGACGGGTGAAACCGTGCAAACCGAACCGGAGTCAGAGGAGAGAGGCTGCAAATAATGATGGAAAGAACGAATGAACAGAACGCAGCAACCGAAAGGGCACTACCAAAACACGACCGAAGCCGACCAGAGCAAAATCATTACGCTTGCATAAGGAGATTAAACTTCATTTTTTTTTTTTTGCATCGCTACATCACTACGTCCCTGTGTCTGAGAGAGGGTGCGGGAGAACTAGGCGGAGAGACAACTGAGGCAGCATTTCCGACAGCAAATGTAAATCCTAGACCCATCCCCGGGCGACGGCGGCAGATAGCGACAACGAATTGGCGTGGTAATTTCGAGCTGACAAGAAATATGCCGTCGCTAGGCAGGACACGAAGGGACTGTCGCGTTACTGCAGGGAAAACCCCTTCCAACGATGCATCCGACCGACTGCCGCACATGTGCATTGCTCGTTCACTGTGTCCTGTTACATTCGATGCGCTAAGGACACACCGCGTTAGGGTGCAGCATCGCCGAGGGTGAGATTAGGATCGGTGCGTGCATAAAACAAACGCGACGACGTCGATGCCGCTGGGGAAGGCAAAGAAATTGAAAATGATCCATCGCCGTACGGTGCGGCGAGCCGCTCCTGGTCGAACCGGACGACGATCGTGTCAGGAACAATGGCGGAATATTTCGTGCCACGATTGCACATGGCATGGGGCGAAGCCAACATCGAGGTCAATGCTCTCGACTAGGAGTTCGAACCAAAAAAAGGACGAGGGTGATTCGCTTCGGGTAAAGCGAGATAAAGTGTGTTCCGTAGCATCTTCTGTACGGTGAAATGGTGTTCTCTCACATACACCACCGTGCGTGACAAACATTAACAAGGAGAACGTAAAACAATGGAGCAAGTGCTTCACGCTCAAAAGTTTGATCAATACCCTCCAAGGGCTCCTCCAGCAACATCACTCGAATGTTATGTGGTAGATGTTTCATAGATATAAATCAACAAATTAATTTAAAAAAAATAAGTACGTCGTAGCAATTCGAAAAAATGTTGTTTGTCTAAGGATACACTTTCCACATTTCCGATTCCAAAAACCGAAGCTTGCCGCAGAAATGTGACTTTTAGCGCCATCTGTGAGTCAAAAGCACAACATTACGATTCAAAATTAAATGATGTGAATTTTTAAAATGTCATGTAACGATTTGACAATTCATGTCGAGGTTCATATAAACTGGATGTAGAATTTGCTCTGGTATACCAAAGGAAATAATTCACATAAACGATAAAAATTGTATAATCTACAGAAAATCGTTAATTCATAATGAAAAATAATAAAAACATTCAATAAATTACGTAGTACTAATTAATGGTTAATATACCCTTGTCCAGATTCGGATTAAATAAAATTGTACTACACTCACCTTTCAACGGAATCACACTTCACGACTTCACCATGGCATATTATATATTCCTTTTTTTCTGATTCCACGAATACTTTTTACCATGTTGTAAATAAATAATGCAATCATCTACTCGTTCAATCCATCCAGCTTACGAACACTCGCTGCACACTGGAACAGGTTCATTGGGTCGATTTACTTCGGGCCGAGCATGTTCTCCGGTCGGACCCATTCGGCAAACTGCTGTTCGTTCAGATATCCTAGCTTGAGAGCGGCCTGCTTGAGGGTTGTGCCCTCCTTGTGCGCCGTTTTAGCAATCTTGGCAGCCTTATCGTAGCCGATGTGCGGGTTTAGGGCAGTGACCAACATCAGCGATTCGTTCATGATTTTATCAATGTTGGCACGATTTGCCTCGATACCAACCACACAATTCTTGGTGAAAGTACGAGCGCTGTCCGCTAAAATAAAGATGAAAAAATGAATATTTTCAATATGTTGGTATCTATAACTAAGCTATAAACGGATTATTTCGCCAATCGCTCTACTTACATAGCAACCGGATGGATCGAAGAACATTCGAGACAACCAAAGGTTTGAACACGTTCAGCTCGAAGTGACCATTGGATCCACCAACGGTAACGGCCACATTATTTCCCATCACCTGAGCGCACACCATGGTCATGGCTTCACACTGTGTTGGGTTAACCTTTCCGGGCATGATCGAGCTTCCCGGTTCGTTTTCTGGCAAGCTCAACTCACCCAATCCACATCTTGGGCCCGATCCAAGAAAACGAATGTCATTTGCAATTTTCATGCAGCTAACTGCAATCGTATTGAGGCAACCGGATACTTCCACCATGGCATCACGTGCTGCCAGGGCTTCGAATTTGTTTGGTGCCGAAACGAACGGCAATCCAGTCAACTCTCCGATCTTTGCAGCCACCTTTTCAGCGAACCCAACTCGCGTATTCAGTCCCGTGCCGACGGCGGTTCCACCGATAGCCAACATATACACACGAGGCAGCACAGCCTCGATACGATCCAATGCAAAGGCCATCTGTTGCACATAGCCGCTGAACTCCTGGCCGAGTGTCAGTGGAACCGCATCTTGTGTGTGAGTACGGCCAATTTTGATGATATCCTTAAACTCTTCCGATTTTGCTTTCAAAGCGTCGTGCAGGGTTTGAATAGCAGGACGTAGATTTCCCGTCAGCTCTCGGGCAACCGACACGTGAATCGCCGTAGGGAACGTATCGTTGGACGATTGCGATTTGTTAACGTGATCGTTCGGATGGACGGGTGTCTTCGAGCCAAGCTGGCCACCAAGGATCTCGATGGCTCGATTGCTGATCACCTCGTTCACGTTCATGTTCGTCTGAGTACCAGAGCCTGTCTGCCAGATGACGAGCGGGAAGTGGTCATCATATAACTTGCCCGAGATGACATCATCCGCGGCCTGCGAAATGGCATCGGCGATCTTGGGATCCAGACCGTACTCCTTGTTAACCAGCGCGGCGGATTTCTTTAGGATGCCCATAGCGGTAATGACTGGCTGTGGCATACGTTCCGTCGGGCCACCGATTGGGAAGTTCATCGTCGAACGTACAGTCTGGGCACCATAGTATTTGTCGTTCGGAACCTTCAGCTCGCCAAACGTGTCAGATTCAGTGCGAAAACCAACATCTTTGCTTGCCTGAAAAGAATAAATTACAAAACTGTAAGTATCAGTGGATGTTATCAGCATCAACGCCACAACTCGTAATGACTATGACGCAATTAACTTAATCAACACGACAACATCGCTATACATAACGGTAAGAAATGTTATATATTAAGTCAGTAAAATAAAAGCTCGACAATCGGTCATTTGTGAATGGTAAAATTAAAAACTCTCACTATTTTTCGATTTTTTAAACTTCCTAATACTCCTATAAAAGCAAGGACAGAAAACGAGGGTAAAATCCAATCGGGTAAGATAATGTACGCAGCTGAAATCCAATGATCATGCTACAATTTCTACTTGGCAACAATCGCTGCATTCGCATACGAAAGTGTGATTTTACTGTTTTCATTTGCATATTTACCATCTTTATTTATCGTCCTACGATCAACGCGAATGCAAGATCAAATGCAACACGTGTTAAATATTCACTTAGACAGAGGAAAAAACTTGTGATCGTGCAATGAAAGCAGCTTTATAGCACGTCCAAGCGAAACCAGTCTTGTCTCTGGTGCCACGAGATGTTGCCACGGAACGCTTGCAAAGAGATTCGACCACGTCTTTTCTCCGGAACGCTTCTGAGACGACTAAACGATTGAATACGAAACTGGAGAGATGATGGACACACCGCGGACGCGAACTGAACTTAATCAAAGCACCGTACGTACGATCGGCTGTTCTTGTTGCTCTGTGTCCATGTTTTTGTATGGGTTTGGGAGGTTTTTGCCATTGTATGATCCTGTCTGTGGTCGATGGAACCGGTCTAGCGCGGTAAGCACGTGTGGCGGGGATAATGGCGAAGAAAGTCTTCGTGGGAATCAAAACGAAAGCTTTCCTTTTACTTTTCTTAGAACGCAACTAATCGTGTTTACTTCCTAAAATGTTCATTATAGTGGTTAACCACGATAAAAATCATTCCATGTTTTAATCTATTATATTCCCTGAATGCCGTTATAATCAAGCGGTAGCTAGGCAATAAAACAATATTATTAACCGCATTTCCTTGCGTTTACTTGCAAGTAAAGATTGCTAAATGATAAGATTAGAAAATGTCGTGACTACTCGTTGAGAGAAACTAAACAATTTCTAACACGATTCTGTGATTCCAACAAGCCTCCAAGATACATTCCGTAACTAACCAGCTTAATTTTCTTAACACCAGATTCCGCCATTACAAAAATCTATGGAATAACAGTACTTTAATAGTCCCTCCTGCTTACACTCTAGATATTATGCCGGGTAGCGTGAATGGTCGCCTGCGAAGAAGAAGAAGCCCATTTTTATCGATGCGAAAAATCGCACACCACCGCCTCGATCACGAAACACCGCTAGATGATAGGCTATTTGCAGCATTATAGCTTTTGTGACCATAGCGTACCGAGCCGGTTCGACGGCAAGTTTGCAAATTTAAATGGTTCTACAGTTATGTAATTTTCCCACTTTTCCTCCGTCAAACAGATTCGCTTTTACACCTGTAGGCTTACCGCGCGGCTGGTGGTGATATGGCGGCTGGACTGGAGAGCAGCCAATCGTGCACAAGTTTTTACGTGAGCCTGGCCACGGACAACGAGACGCGATACATGGAACATTTCGGTGGCGAGTTACCCGGCAGCTTTTCCGACTTTTCCGACGGTCGTTAGCAAAGCCTACTCCGTACGTACACTGGTTAAAAAAAACACTGACTGCGAAACGCACAGCTCTAGATGCTGTCACAACATTCGATCGGCAGTGTTGCCAGAGGCCGGTGATACCTTCTTACCGGTGACAGTTTTCGCGGTTATCTTTTTGTTTACATGTTTCATTTAGTAACAATGGAGGACGAAAGCGAACAGGCCGAATTCACGGCAATGGTTTTGGATATTGATGACGATCCTGCAAAATCCTTCGACGAAGATATTCCAACACCAATGGACGAATCCGCACCGAAAGACGCTTGTGATGAAGTGAGCGAAGACAGTTTCTTCAAAGATAGCGCCTGCATAGAAGTAGCACGGTGTTCCTGGGATCGTCCCGTGCGGCAAAACTACCTGCAAGGTTGCCATTGGTCGCCGGATGGAACCTGCGTGCTGACCGCGGTTAACAATGACGGCATGCACATAGTAGAACTACCAAACGATCTGTACGGAAAAGACCACGTGTCGGAAGACCGCCCCGTTGACCTGTTAACGTCCGCGGTACACGTTTCGGAGGGCGGTCTCGTGTACGACTTAGCATGGTACCCGCGCATGAACAGTGGAATTCCAGAGACGTGTTGCTGGATCGCATCTCGCCAGCACGAACCAATACAGCTGTGGGATGCTTTCACCGGCAACCTGCGATGTTCGTATAAAGGCTATGATCAGTTCGATGAAGTGGAAGCGGCACTCAGCCTTGTATTTTCACCTATCGATGGAGAAACCATCTACGGGGGATACAAAAAGTCTATTAAATCGTTCGATATAACCGTACCCGGTAGGGAGGCGAGTTCTTTTAAGACAAAATCCACTGCATCTTGCATGGCGATCGCTCCATCGCTGCCCAATACGATTTTGTACGGTTCATGGAACCGCAGCATCTCTGTGTTGGACACGCGCTCGGGAGAATGTTTGAAGGTGGGAAATTATAACACTGATAACAGCCACACCGCTGGAGTTACGTGGCTTGGATTTGATCTCAACACAGAAGCAACCATGTTCGCTTCCGGCGCTCGCAAGGATCCTAAAATATTGATTTGGGACGTTCGCAAGCTCACGCATCCGGTGCGATCGTTACGACGGACCTGTGCCACCAACCAGCGCATTTATTTGGATTTTTCGCCACTAGGACAGTGGCTAGTAAGTGGCGATACTAGGGGGATACTGCACGCTTGGAATCTTCGTGACCTAGATGGCGACAACGTACCGAAGGAATTACTTTTTCCACTTCATTGGGACTGTCTCAACGGAGTCTCGTTTCATCCTCATGCTCCTATCCTGGCTACATCCAGCGGTCAGTACCATTTCCGTGCTAAAGCTACAGATTCCGAGGACGGCGAACAGGACGCCAAAAAAGCACTCGATCCCAAGGTGGAAAATTCCCTCACACTATGGTGGATAGGGAAGGGGCTGTTTTCGGAAGAATAAAAAATGAATAAAAATTCTCTCTGTACCCGATATTGTAATATTTTCATCTGTTATTGTTCGCAGTCGCCTTGCTTGAACTGACTTCCTTTATCTTCACTTCCTTCAGTATCTATGAACCATATGATTAAATATTTTTCAGTTTTAGTTCATATTTACAACAAATTGAAATAACAAATTGCGATTAATAAAGACTCACGGATGTATCTCTCTTGTTTTGCTCCACTTCAATCCATCTCTCTCGGTTGTCGCGTTCGTGCGGCGACACATAGGATTCACAATCTGATGCGATCCTTTATTATTCCATGGCTGTGGTCACTTCCTTGCACGACTTTTACCAAGCAAATAGGGTTCGATTTTTTTTACCATCGTCGCTTACCTTGCATCACATTATTGCCGCCACCGAACTGGATCATTTTCTGATGTACTCTCTCACTGTTTCTCTTATTTGTCCTTTTTTGTTTTTGTAATGATTGTTCCCCAATAGTAAAATTGTCTATTACTTTAGCTTCCGTTTTCATTTCCTCTATCAACAACTTTACCAACGATGCATCGCAGGTGTCGGTTGCTGATGGTGCGTCGTTTTTCACACGTCCTGCTCAGCTCAACGCTTTTTTAATAAGTTGCTTATTACGTTACGCTTGCCGACAACATCGGCCATCTCTGTAACATCTATTCCATTCTCTCTACTCAGTAATTGCTTGTTAATTGGTATCTTAAATCTTAAAATAAAAACAACTCTACGCGATTACTACTTTATTTTCTATTCTCCCTTTTAAGATAGGGCGTGTGTATATGTTATCCATTTGCGTTACGCTTTGACACATCTTAAATAAAAATAATCCGAATCCTTACAAGATTCAAAACGGTTAAATGACTAATACATCGTATCGCACGCAACATACGAGCCATTGACGATAACGCGCGAAAGGAGGTTTGCTACGAATGAAAGAGGTAAACTTGCATTTGCAAGGAAAGGGATCGACCTAACGTTAACCTGCTGCTCACGACGTTCCTCGCCCACATGCAAACCTCGTACTAGCAGGCCCTTCATTATTGCGATAAATTTACGATAAACGGATTGTTAACCAAAATTCAACAGTGATCGATTGCTGTACTATATACATACATTTTGTTGCTAGATGTTTTATCAGGAAAATCCAGTTAAGTTTTGTTACGCTCACAGTCTGATATCTGTTTTTCGAAACTATCGGATAGGATTTTGATTGCGAAATCCACTGTTATGGAGGTTTATACTGCTACTTACTCGTTTATGGGTGTTTCGCTTCTACTACTGCTTATGTTGTTGCTTTGATATGATTTGACGATTTCATTTCATTGTTCACATTCATTTATAGTCAAGGTTCTTGTAAAAGAATATCATTCTCGTCTCGTTCCAAATGTCAGCCAATGCGCAACGGTGTATACACTATTACAGCACATGTCTAAGGTCTAGTACAAGGTATAACGCATTTATTCGCCCCTTTTACCTACCATCGAACTTGAACGTACAACTTCCCCGCTCTATCGATAGCGATTATTCTTAACAATTGCGCTTTATAATCACACCAGCTCGCTCATTTCACATAAAGGATCGATAAGTGAATATGTGTGTGTGTGTGAGAATTAATGTGTGCCTGATGACCACGTTTGTCCTCCTCTCATAAATACTGTTTTCCCGGGTATGCTCATATTAGTATGGCATTTTCACGCGCACGCCATGTACTGTAAGTTTTTGAAATCATTATTGTGAATGCTGCAATTTCAGCAGAGCGCATGTAGAGAGCAAAATAGTGACGAAAGGCATATGTATACATACCGTTAAACGGTCTAACCGCAGATGGATCGTTCCCGGCTGTTGATTTGGGTTTGCGAGCCTTTACTGACGATGTTGCTGCTGTTGCGCGGCCTGTGCCGACTGCTGTTGCAAACGCAGCTCGCTAGGGTAAATCTTCTGTACGTTCAGGAACGGTATCGGTTGCGGGAACTCCGTCACTTTGTGGAAATAGAGCGAGTACTTTGACTCGAGGTCTATCTCCGGCAGCGGCATCTTACTGCTGGCGGTTGCACCCTGCCCTGTGGTTGCTGTCGAAGACCCGCTGCTAACAGACGTCAGCGATGTGTCCTTTCGATGTAGACTGGAGGACGTCGTAGTGGTTGTAATAACGATGGTGCTATTTTGACTATGATGACTCTGATTGTGACTATTGCTGCTAACGCTGGAACCGACTGGTACCACAGGTAAGCTTCCGCTGCCAGCCGAGTTGCGGATCGAAGAAATTCGTTGTGGTGGTACGGGCGCCTCACCAGAGCTCTGCACCAGATAAAGAAAATATATATACTGTAAAATGCGTTCACAACGAACATTCCACCAAAGCTAGCTACTAGCAACGCAAATTTTGTAATACTCTTGCACCCTGCTCGCCGTTTTATCTTATCGGTTATCTACTCTATCGAGATAAGAAAAAGAAAACCCTGCTATACAGAATAAAAAGAAAACCTGCTCACCGGAGCTGGAGGTGGCGGTGCAGGGCTCGTCCGATGCGGTGGTAATGGTGGCGCTGCTGTCGTTTTAAGGCTGCCCCCTTTCGTCAAGGAGGTTCCACCGCCTAGCACGCTCAGGTTGCCGGTGGATATCGAGTTTGCAGACGAACCCGCCACTGAAAGGTTCGCGTTGCTTACTTTCGCTCGCAGCTCATCTGCTAGCGTTAGCGAGGCGACATTGTTCACCGATCCGAACGCAGATGGTTCGGCCGCTGGCGAACCGGTTCCGGTGCTGTCCTGCGCAGACGGTGCCAGACTCAGCGATGGTGGCAGGTGTGTTAGGTTCGTGTTGCTGACGCTTCGCACCGGAGGTGGTGGAGGAGGTTTCATTGTGGGTGGCTTTGGCGGTGGAGCGGATGGTCGACCTACGGGAAAGAATTTATACGGTCATTTCAGAGCTCGATCGTACGAGAATGTCGCAGGACGATGCTTACCGGTTACTTCCCGCACAGGTCGCACGATCGATTCCGATGACTGGAACATGGCCGCTGACGAGGGTGGTCCACGCATCGTACCGAAATGGTTGGCGGGGAATGCCGGTGTGGTTTGCGAGACCGGAGGTGACCTAAAATTGAACCAATCGATCAACAAAGAACAAGAAGCCTATAGACGCGTAGACAATCGGTACAATTTGCGGGTCTATACATTGATTAACTTTACATATCAAGGTAGCAAAGACAAACTCGCACTTGCAAATAACCGCAATCCGATGCTGTACAAACTATGTTGAAGCATAAAATCCACCCGTCGAATATTCACACCATAACCCAATGCTTTTAAAGTTTCTTGTTTTACATTATCTGTGTTAAAACTTGCTTCTGCATTCCATCTATCTTCGCTTGACCTGTACAAGAGAGTCTGGAGGCTGGGAAAATGTTTGTAACCCGCGGCCTACCTTGGACTTCGCATGCTCTGGTGCCGACTCACGGTTGGTCTCGTCGCGCTACCTCCTTCACCCATCGAACCCGGTAGCTGCATGCCGGGAGGCTTCGGTGCTAGATTTGGTTTGCCATAGTTTGGTACCGGCTTCGATGACGGCACGCTGCCATTGCCCAAGGCAGGTGCCGTCACCGGAACCGTCGCATTTCCGCCGAACAAAGCCGACCGGTTGGGGATCGCTGCGCCGACGGTTGCATTAACTGTGGGACTAGTGGTGCTGCTGATACTGCTGCTGTTGGTGTTGAAGGACGCCGGTCCGTTGGCCACAGACGGCTTGGTGGCCGTCGCCAGCTTCGTGTGATGATTCAGGTGGTTGGGCGTTGCAGGTGCTTGGCTACTTACCGGAACATACCGCGCGGGATCGTCCAATCCCATCGGAGATTGGAGGCACACAAGGTAGTTTATATATTTGTACACGATATGAATAATATGATACACAAGGGAACACACGTGGGGCGTCACATGGGGGAGGGAACGATACGATGAAGCACATGACACCGTAGACAAATGAAACATAAAATAGGGAAGGGAATGAATAAAAAATAGGGTTAAATTAGCTAAAAGAAAATACAACGCAACAGCATCAACAAACAAAAATCGTAACGAAATTACTTTAGATTAAGGTACAACTAAATCAAACGCACTATGTAAAGAAATTATAATGGCAACCAAATTACTTCACGCAAGCCTAAGAACAAGCGCAAGCGTAATTATAAATAATAAAAGCGCTAGCAAAATGCACGTTTGAAACTAAACACTAACGAAACGACCGTTAAACCCTTCTTAAACTGTCCAAGTTAGCCACAATGTTTGGCCCTGAACTATACCGAGTGTTGAACCCATCGGAATATATATCCATATAAGCACATAATTTCTCGAGATGATCTTACGAACGCGTTAAAAATAGCTCCTTCACAACATAAACACAGATGCCTCCCTCTGCGTTCTAGCGCCCTACCATAGATCACGATCAGAGTGAATCCTGTTTGCACTTTTGTCTATCTTATTCGCAACAGCGATTCCCCACAGTTCAACGTGATCGTCATGCGAGGCAACAAAAAAATGAGAAGCAAAAGCAGAAACATTTGAGCACGCGCCAAAAATAACTCCACTAGAAGATGTTGGTGGAGGTCCCCACAGCCGGCCGCTGATGTTGGATCCCACCACCAGGACTTTTGCGCTCTGTGGGATCAATGCTGGCCAACTCTGACCTGCCTTTACAACGCTCCACCAATCGCCCCACGCAGGAGGTGCGATTCGTCTCAAATAAAAGCAAAACAAACTAAGAAACGCACGATAAAAGTAAACGTGTCGGAATAAAAATAGCGCCCTCTCCCCAACCGCTGAGCTCTACTCGATCGTTTCATCTCCCATGCAGCATCCGTTCCTGAAGGGTCGGGTGATACGCACCTTTTTTGACTGGATGCGGGGAGCGTTTTTCCCGACGAATTATCTCCGGTGGGCTGCAATAGAATAAAGATACCGGTGAGTATAAACCTACAGTACAGCTCTCCGTGGGAGAAGCGACCAACGCGGTGCCCATTTACCCGCTGGAGCGATGTTGGCGGTTGCGGTGGTGGTCCCCGATTCATCCGGAGGTTCGTCTCGTTCGGTACGGCCGGGGGTGCGTTCATGGCGGGGGATCGTTCACTGCCGGTGCTACTGTTGCCCTGCTGGTGTTTCTGTTTTTTGAGCGTTAACTTTTGCGCGAGCTCGTCCGAAAAGTCGATCGGTCCGGCACCGCCATTTCCCAGGCGCCCGTTGTTGACCGGCGAACCCTTCGAGGCGTCCGGGGATGGTGTTTTGTTCTGCTGCAACCCCGTTGTGGATGCGTTCACTGGGGGATGGGGAAAAACCATACGTTAGCAGTTGAAACCTGCTCCTTTTTTCGCGTGCTTGCGTGCGTGCGGGATCACTTTCATCCCGCGTAAATCATTGTCCACCCGGAAGCAACTTTTTTTACGTCATCGGGGCTACAATTCGGAAGCCTTAGTGGCAACAACGGTGGCTCATGTTACCGTCGTGTCTCATGGCTGCTTTGTTTACCTGTGCCAGGTCCTGTTCTGCTACCGACTGGTTTTAGTTTCGGCATCGATGACATGCCCTCAAACAAACCGCCCAGTTTCGGTTGGCCACCGCCGGGAGCCGTCGGGGCTGTCGTCATACCCTCATCACCCAACGGTCGTCCGGGACCACGGTTATTCGGTCTGGTCGTCCCGGTTGGTCCGGTTCCATCGGATGCAACCTAAAACAAGTAAGCAAAAAACAATGTTTACGAACCGTTGCAGGACCTTCGGAAGAGTGTGACGTGCGACCGGAAAACTCACCTTGCCTTGGATTGCAGGGGCGCTCTTGTCGACTGTGACCGTTTTTTTCAGTTTCGTGCCCTTCTGGATCGAGAGGAGTAACGCGTTCCGCCCATCGGCCGGCGGTGCACCGCCACCGATCTTCAGGGCCGGCGGGGGTGGCGGCCCAGGAGGTGGTGGCGGTCCAGGCGGCGGTGGCGGAGGCATTTTTCAGGAAGCTTTATGGGAACGAAGAAAGAAGTACAAAATTAGGAAACAATATGTTGCGCACTAAGTACACGCTGCATGATTTATTCAAAGCAGTTTTTCAATATTGTACTCCAGCATAATATGTTGAATTCTTCACGAGGTAATGTAAACAAACGTTCTTAATTTGTGGACATTGCTTGCCGGGACACGTACGCCCCCTAAACTTTGAGATGCAGGACAGCGGCAGTTAAAATTGTCCGTCGAAAATTATGTTCCAGACGCTGGATAAGCCGTAAATCGGCCAGCCTCTATGCAGTAGTTGGCACTTAGCCACGCATGCATCGGGTCTCGTTCTCAGGCTCAGATTAGATTGTAAGCTGCTTTATTGCCAGAAAAAAGAGCCTCCCGTAAGAAGCACGTTTTGGGGCCGTTGGAGCCAAACTGGCGGTTAAAACGTTGGTGCGCTTCGCGGGCCTTCCTTAAGCTATGAGTCCGCAAAACTCTTCCAATCTTCTTCAACGGTAGTTGCATAACCGGCAGAATAATGCTGCAAAATTAAACATGTCACGATCCAGCCGTGTTCGACTGGCCAAGTGAGAAGAGTAGGCAAGTTTATCGCAAAATTCGCTATTTAGTCATCGGCGACAATTCGAAAGACGAGATGAGAAAATCACCTCAATTTCAATTTGGATGGGTTTTTCTCAGTTTTTAAGATATTGATTATTCATATATTTGATGATTCATTAACTGTTTTCGAGAATTTATCATAAGTTCAATTTCAGCAGCAAATAATAGAGTCAATAGACGTCATTAACAACTCAATGCAGGGCTGCAGTTGGCAGAGCAAACAAATGCAATTGCACTCATGACTATATGAATTGACTATGTACAGTAGTCTACTTGTGGTTTTATATTTTAAATATTTTCCCTATTCCCTATTTCACATATCTTTCACGAGCCCACTTACTAAATAATTGTACAATAATCGCAGTTTCTATTGATCAACTCACAAGTCAACTAAACCAAAAATTGATAAAGTTAATATTATTATTTATTTAAGGACGGTCAGGTCGTATTGAGATTTGAATTATTGTTTCTGGACTGAAAGGCATTTCCTCCCAACAGTCGCTGTGAGCCTTATCCCGGGCTGACTCGGTTAAAAATTGATAAATTCTATGCGCCAAATATAATTCCGATTCAAAACCAGCAAGATCTACATACGATCTGGTTTAAAATGCTCACAAATACCCCAACATACAGCACCCCCTATGCATTGAGATTTATGTTATTCAGCCGCATCGATTCTGTAGCTCGATCAGCTGACATTAAACATTAAAGGTGTGTGCTAGCGCGATCACTCCCGAATTTGGACACTTCCCTCAGCGTTTTCGATGCGTCGGTCGAAGAATCGTGATCGAGTTTTGGATGCCACTGGACACATAATAGACCCAGCGCCACACACACGTGATCTCCCACAGTAGGCGTGGATTCTGGACGCGCAAAACAATATTCCACAGCGTAACCCTTTTGCGTTGCTCTACCCATTGCGATCGCAAACATTCGTATATTGGGGGAGAGAGAGAGAGAGAGAGAGTGCGATTTCTTCCCTCAGATCAGCTTTCCTGCCACCGTTCGGCACACAAAACGACCCTTTGCATTGTGAACGGGTGGGCCCAACATATTCGCGCCCCAAATGCTGACGATCGCGCCACTGATGATCACCAAACGGTAATCGGAGGAATTCCGGATGTCGGCAATCGCGGCGAATGCAAAATAAACATGTGACACACATTCGCCCCTTAGCCCTCGAGCAGATCGGGAACACGCTTTGGAGAATTTTTTCTGATGCGATTCGAGCGAGGTAAAAACAACAAACAGACTGAAGCATTATTCGCAGGAAATGATTCAAATGCAACGCCAGGGCTTGATGTCCTGGTAGTCTAAATAATTGATAACATACTACTGTTTTTTATCAACCAATTTGAGCTATCGCTTTCCGGAGTGCAGCGATCGAAAAATTGTTTTGAAATGTGTCATACATAAGTGTACTGGATGTTCGATAGACTTGGCAGACACCGCAGGGAAAATGTTGAAAACGTTGATAAAGGTGAGTTGTCCACTTTCATCGTAGCTCTCTGGGGGAAGAAGGCGTGTGTGAATGATATGCACACAAAACAAAATTGACCAATCACTTATCAACCGATCATCGTGCGGTTGATTGACATTTAGCGCCAGCTATCGAGCCATTTGAGCGCTCTGAGTGAGTGGGTGTGTTTGAGTGTACATTTGCACTCAAGATCCCTGTGAACGCCTTCGGTTTCAATACGACGACTGTAGACGATCCCTTTAAATGGTACAAAATGGCTATCATATATTGCACCTGACCATCACACATCATGAAGTGTAACCATCATCGCTGGTTGAAGAACAAGTTTCCCAATTGGGTTCAACTATCGCCTCGCCCTTCTCTTTGGCCCTTATCTCTACGGTGGGAGGGTGGGTGAGTGTTTTGCGACACTTGCACGGCACCATACGCGAACCGCAACGATAAGGGTTTTCAAAAAGGATGATGATAACGCTTTCTCTGGCCCTCGCTCACCGGAACGCCTTCAAAAGGGCATCACATAGGGTGTAATTGACGAAAACGTACTGCTCTAGCAGGAACGTGTTTCCATCGATCGGTGATCGGGGTTGATGTGCTAGAGTTTCCACGTTTAGCTTGAGGTGAATAAGTATATCGGCTGCCCACAAACGTTGGCGTTCCCGAGTGGGATTAAAAGGGAAACAAATCACGAACCGGGCGCGACTGTTTGGCTAAGCGCTATCTTATCGTATCCCTCCGGGCGGTGTGATGTGATAGTGATAATTTTTTGACAAACGACGCGCATAAAAAACCCACATTTCCTTCATACACCAGCAGCTCACTATCTCGAGCAACTTGTGTGGAGCACCTGATGGACAAATAGCGGCGTGGTTCGATTACGTCGTGTAACGCCTGAGGGCTAGAATTTGAAGGCTGTAACGATAACCGATGGCAATCCCCTCCTTTTTTTCGCATCCAACGCTCATTAGGGTTGCAAATTAAAATATGAAGCCGTCGATGAACCGCGACCTCGACCTTAAATTGACGCACCTTGAGTGCATCTGAGCAGAAGCATTCGCGGGCCATGTTGCAAGTGGCAGGGTTTGTTTACTCGATAAAACGATGGTAAAAAATGCGCGAATAACATAGTTCTTGGAGGTGATTTCAATGATCTACAAATGCGGTTGGTTGTGCCAGTTGTGTCTTAAAGAATTGTCACCAAACCACCGCCGATTCACTCATTCGCTTTGCGTGTCACCTCCGCAGGAAGCGGTTTACGACATTCCTTCCCAAAAACGGGTTCCCCTAATCAACGTGATTTCAGCCTACTCCCACCCAATCTCCCTGAGATTGAGATTTATTTGGCTTGCTAAGAACACACCTTGAGCAATGCGAAAGGTGAACACACGCTTGTGTAGCATTGAACATCGTTTCCTCTACATGTTGTCGCTTCAGTTGATTCAGTGTTTGCGTCGGTGTTTGTTGTTATAATTGAGCCATTAAACATATTACATGGGGAACACAGCGCTATGTCTCGGGTGACAAATGTTAATCCATCGAATCACGCTTAGGGCTTCGGAGCTTTGTTCGCCCCGCTGGGATAGGTGTGCTACATCTGAGTGATTTAGAAAACAACCGACATATTGAGAAGAGGAAAACAATAAAATAAGGTACGCGCTTCCTTCCTTCCGTGCCTCCGGCAGAAGACAACCGCAAAAAAACACACACGTTTTTGTCTTTATCAGTCAAGCGGCCACACAGCGAGGAAGTCAATGTGGCCACAAAATGCCGGAAGTTTGCGATTGCGCACCGCTAGTGATAATGCCGATCGGCATATGAGTCGGAAAAAGGGAGCAGCGCCAGGTTCGTCAGACGACAAACCAACTGACACTAAGCGGGAGTTCCTGGTAGGGGACGAAGCCTCCCTTCCGGATGACTCATGAGACATCTTAGTATATCGTCTCGTCGGAGTCTTCATGGAAGCCGAGATTCAATAAAGAAACAAAACGCCCTTACCAAATACTGCTTATGCAAATGCGACACAGCGAGATTTTATAGAAGATGAAAAAAAACCCCATCCATAATTAACCTCTCGCTACGCAATGGGTGGGGGGAAGGTGCGAACGACGCTTCCATGTTTAGATGCGTGATCTTGGGCGGGTCTTTTTCTCCTCCCTTCGTATGGTAGTCTGCGTAAAGCACCTTCGTGGGAGGCGTCGATGCCAAAAGAAAATCTCGCGAGAAGGTATGTTATTTAAATCTACGCGGTATGCATACTGAAATTCCTTTTTTTTTGCTGGACCAATTAATAGCAACCTATAGAGATAACGGCCCCTTTCTGGTGAGTTGCCGGTCCAGAAGCCGGTGATTTCGATTTGAATATCTTGCGTGCGTATCTACAATTGGGGGTAATTAATTTGCCAAACGATTGGCACAAGAAAAAAAAAAACTCCCCGTTGGGCTGCCATTTAAACACCACAGTAGCAACGGGAAGGGGGCATTTTGCTTTACTTCCTCTGTGTTTTGAGCCGGTTAAAAGGAAAATAAACACACGGCGCTCTAAAATACCCCAACAAAACGAGGCCAATTTTCCACACTGCAAGCAAAACACCTAGCCATTTTTCTTGAGCCACCTCTAGTTGATAAACTTGACGATCCCGCGCGTTTCGTCATCGGTTGGCAGGAAGGATAAGTCCAGCATCATTGTGCGATCGCGTCGCCGTGTTGGTGGCCTTCGTATGTGGGCGCGACCACGCGGACGAGCTAAAGCGTGCTTGAACAGCTTTGGTGACACTATCGCCAGTACGTGTATGTGTGGGGGGACCCCTTGGATTGCGTGTCTCGTAGGCGCAAAGGAGGATTACTCACCGCCTGGTTTGGCCTTGCTCCTCGCTGGCACCGCTGGTACAATACTCGTTGCCGCCGTCGTGATAGCTTCGTTTGGTCGCTGCAGCGCGATCCGTTCGGTTCGTACCCCTGCGGTTGATTCACGTTGCGTCGTCAGGACTCAAAGTACAAGCACACCACTACGGGAGGATCGGTTTTACACACTAGGATTTACGGGTTTAGAGCGTTGTTATTGCCGCTCGATCTCACTTCGAACCGATCGCACTTGTCACCGGCGACATTACAGCATCATGGAGCCACGTTACGAGGATAAAACACACACGGGGATAAACACACACTAATTTTACGTTGCGTTTAGCTTGAACGGCACGCACAGGTTGACATGCTGCGTTTGAACTGGCTTTACGATAGGACCGGCTTCCCTTCGATGTGGCGGATGGTTGCCTTTATCACCGCTTACCGGAACGAAAAACGCGTCCCAACACTCGACACTTTGTGGCCGGTCTACTTAACTGCTTATCAGTCGCACCGGGTGTACACTAAAACCTTCACACAAGGTGGACGTGGCGAATGGTACTTAGCCGATGTTACGGTACGGCCGTAATTCACTGCCTACTGTGCACATTTTTCGACCTAGAGAAAAAAATAACACCCAGGATTAACATCATATCAATATTGCCTTGACCGGGTGGTTACTTAGATTACTAAAAACAAAAATGATTTTACAGGAAATTGTCACAAATTGCTACGCGCGAACGTAATGAATTGCGAATTGCCACAGAACGTACTCCGAAGGTAAGGTGTGGAGCCGTTTGTGCTTATCAGTCGCAAATCACGATACCACGACAGGGCGCAAGGACACATCCGGCAGGCGGTAGAAGGGCGCCGTTCAGTTCGTTATCAGGATGAACCAGCAATACGCCTTTGTTTCAGCGTTCGTGCCAACAGTACGGTCCATATGCTGCGCATATCGAGCGCAGGACGAATGGAAATCCTTTTTGCTGGCCACCCTTCGCGGTGTGGTCCATCGACGAGGTGAACTAATCGAAATGGATCTTCTCACACAAAGCACAAAGAGTAGCGCATGGTGACTCATGTCCGCGGGGTGATGGCGTAACTGGGAGGCTCACACATCTGGAATTGCCTACACCACAGGGAACGGTGGTTGGGAGAGGGGCGGATCCACACACCCGAATCGCACACAAGAAGCAAATCGCATTACCAACCCACGGTTTGCCAGCTTCCAACGGGTAGCCGTTCGTAGACGCAAGTGGAAACGATGTGACAATTCGTTGCCTTGGTTATTTTTCTGATTTCTTTTTCCCTCCCATTTTTTTTTTTGCTTTCTACGCCACTTCCCTCCCGAGGAGAAACATGACGGATGACGTTTTCTGCTGGAATCTGTTGCCTTGCTCCCAGACACACAATATCGCGTCGTCTCGCTTTCGCGTGCACACATCACGCGCGTTCTCCTTCTCCAGTAGCCCTGCTTCCAGACACGGCATGCTTTCTCGGACACGGTGGCCAAATGTCGTGGCGGTGGTTTTTGTTTTCGACAGCTGGAACTTATTACAGCCACTGGAACGCCTCGTTCTGGACCATATCACTAGCATGGTTCTGGCCGCACATTGGCCAGGTATGCGCCCGACCCAACCCCAGGGCCCGAGCGTGTGTTTGGCTTTCGAGGTCACCACCGTCGACGTACGTAGCGGAAATCAAGTAGGCGAAACCGTGCTGTTGTTGCAAAAATATACTCGCAAAATTTCCCCACCACTGCCGCGTTTCGCGTATGCTCCAAATATTTTCTTTTTTTGCACACTCTTTTCTCCGCGTTCCTGCACACAACGTCACACGGGCAAATGCCCCGTTCGCCTTCGAGCTGACCGAGCAGCTCGATACATTTCGGGAGGATTTCTGTTTCACGATTCTCTGCTACCATCGACACAATTTCTGTGCCCTATCACCACCGCTGCCGCGAAGTGCTGGCACATTACGCACAGACGGAACAGGTGCTGCTGGGTTTCAGTCAAGCACAGCACCGAGCGCCGAGTAAGAGCCTTCGTTGGCTGTTTTTTTTTAATTCTCGCCTTACGCATCCCGCTACACTCGGACACGCAACTACAATCACACCCACCCGTCGATGACGAGAACGCGCCACGACGAAATGCGTTACCGCACGATGCAATCGCCCACGGATCTGATGCTGATTGACGGATTTCGGAGGCTGATTTAGCTGATTTTACCAGCAGCTCCTATTTCGTTCGAATGTACGATTTCTCACGACCTCCTTGCTTCTGAGCACTTTTACGCGTTCTCTCTCACTCTCGCCTATTGTTATGGCATTCGTTTTCACACATGCACGCACATGGTAACGTCTGGGTCCGTGTCGAGTGACATGGATGCTGTCAGATCGGGCGCTAACTGCAACGGATGGTTATAGTGCTCTGTTCAATACTCTCCCGCATGCAACTACAGCGGGGAGCGACGCAATATTTATGATATTAAGAGCTAAGCAGATTGTTTCAAGTATTACCACGCAAACAAATTCATTCGGATATCAGGAATAAATACACCAGAATGCGTTTTCGCGATTCGGTTGTTTCGCTCCGCTAGGATCGTGTTGAGCATATTAATTTTCACTAGATCAGAAGAATCAATGGGATCAATGGGTTTGGAATGTTCACTTAAATAATGTTTCTCCTGACAGGAACGTGCAACATATACAAGCGAGTACAATATACATATAGAAGACATTTATCAAACTAAATTACTTTTCTCTGCTAGTTTTATAGGCGATTTCCAGGGCAGTTGTTATGACATTCATATCATTTTCAATAGTTTTTGCCCAGTTTTCGACGTCTCCGATTTCCTGGTAAAGGAAAAACAAGCCAATATCGAAGTAAGAATTACATATAAGGAAAAGCTAACTAACCTTCAAGGAGCCATTAAAATTCTCTATCAATGCAAGCCATTGGGACGTCTGTTTAGCGAAGTTCGTGGCACCAACATGCAGCTGTTTGGCTTCTGCATCCAAGCGTTTCTGGTTCAGATACGCCTGGGCAACACTAGCGAGAGAAAGAACCCAAAAATGGATAAAAGTGTTATAAAATGAACATAGGTATTGCTATTTGCTTCGAAGACAACATACCCAACGTTGAGATGATCAACCAGGTTTTGTGTGAGCTCATTTGCAGACATGATTGCTTCCTTCCGACGGCGCTCTAGATAAAAAAATAGGAATCAGTTCAAGCTCCTATACTTGCCATTTTTTCGATCTACCTTGATCTTCCTTTTTTGCAGCTTGTTTGGCTTGGTGGTCCTTTATCATTGCCGACAACATAGTTGTGCTGTTTTTCCGATCTGCTGCTAATAGAGCCCTCTTTTTGATACTTCAAAAATTATTCTACCTTTGTTTACAAACATGCACCCTTTTGACAACGTAGTATCAATGGAGGGATACACGTGCGATGTCACCGAAATAGACTATAGTTTTTCATCTAGATACGATTAAGCGCAAATGAAAAGCTCTAAGCATATAAAGCAGCAAATCAAAATATTGGCGCAAATTTTAACATGCTCGATTAACAAAGCGCAAAATGATACACTTCGTTACTGGTACGTTAATTTTGCTTGGCAAAACACAGTTTATTTCTTTTTACCATAAATAAACCTACTTTCTTATTCAGTGAAGTAGACATTGCTTATCATACTTTCAATCGGTGTTCACGTTGAGGGCATTGGCATGTTTTTACTTGATTTATGGACTGTTTACAGCAATTACTGACCTTTCGGCGGATGTACGTAATCCAGCGGTTTTGCTTGAATTATAATTATTAACGCTTCAGCACGATTTTAGTTGCATTTTCAAATCACCCCTTCGCTATCCTTCCTAGGTTCGTCTATAAAAAATTCCTTTGATTTGTATTTCGTTCCTGATTACGCTTATTCTATTTGTTTTATTTGTTTTGTCTCATATCTCGTGGAATTGCAGATTTTGTTCGATAATTTCTTTTTAATACACTCTTTTTATCCGTTAACTATCATTTATGTAGGGCTACACGCGAACGAAACATATGAATTTAGCCCAGCTGACAAAGCGTACTTAACCGATGTGAGGCATGCAGTGAGCAAAAGGAATTTATTTTTTTCCAATATCAAGTACTTTTGTTCAATTTGTATGTGTCCATATGCAATTTGTTTTTATGTTTGTTCTTATTGACTCGTGTTCTCTTGGTAAAGAGCTTAAAATTCCTATGAACGTGGAAATTGGAAACTCACCCACTGGTTATCGTTGAACTTAAAATCAATTACTTTAGTAGGTCACCGAGACGACTAATAAAATAAGAATGAAAGGAAAACAGGCAATTGATCTACAAATTCAATAGTTTCAGTATCACACAACAAAAGCAACTTTCGTTCCATCGATCCCAGAGGAACCGTTTCCAACATTAACAGATAGAAACGGATTTCTGCTGATCGAAACAATAAATCACCCATTCATTCCGAATCTTCCAAATCAAGTCGCAAACGCACATACGCACACATTCACATGCACACATTGACCACGGACACACAACGCAAATAGGATCCTTCGTTACAGTTCTCTCACTATCAGCCTTCGTCCTTCGTTTCGGAAGGACTACTTAACATCGGGGTATGTGGGCAGTTCCACAATTTCGATTCTATCGTTCACCTTGAACGACGGAAACAGACCAACCTGATTGGTGCGGATGTTTTTTCCTTTCGAATATCCGTTCCAGTGGTTGCCGGCGACACCGACTAAGTCGCCCGGTCGAAGCTGAATTTCATCGTGACTCTTCGGATCGTGCGGCAGAACGACCTCGCGATTGTGCGAGTTCTGCCCGCCGTAATAGTAGATGTCATCCAACGAGCGGAATCGTCCTGACGCGTCCGGGTACATGCTCTGCATGATTTCGTAAGCTACACGACACACCTGTGAGCTAAATGTGCACACGAGATAGTCACTCAGAGAGAGCAGGTGTATGTCCAGGATGATTCCATTCAGCGACGAATCAGTGTACCGCGTAGAGACGGCTGCCATTTTGGCCACGTTTGCATCACCGACCACCTCGTAGTGAGGATATTTGTTTTTCGTTTCTTCAATTACCTAAAACCAAAAAATTGCAATCACGTCAAACAATTGTATCCAGCGTTCGAATCCGAAAACAGATCTTGCTCCATGCCTTACCTTCGGGTCATCACTTGCTACAAACACGCGCCGTTTGTCAACTTTTTCAGTCAGTTCAAGCTGATTATAATAGTCATCTACGGCAGTCATGTACTCGTCTATACCGTGAAACGCTGCTTCGGTGCCTACTTTGTCCGTGCGTCGTACATGCACTCTGCAAGCAAAACGACACCATTACCAAATGCGCAAATGGTTGAGATGGTTTAGTTTACCCAACAATTGGTTTTTTAAAACCGAGCCGCTCGATGCCATTTTCTAGCATTTGCCTCGTTTCACCGGTCGGCTTCAGTAGGTACTTGAGAAACTGTCCGATCCACCACACGATGGGATCACCGTGTAGCTTCATCAAGCGCGGGGCCAAATCCGCCGGAATCGCCAGGGGCAGATACGGGGGCCGCGGGTTCAAAGAGTCGATGATGGGCAGAGTGAGAACCTGGGTGTTTGCCTGTCCCGGCCAGCTGGCATGAGATGCGCCGTTCGAGTCCACACACGTGTCCGAGATCGGTTGGAAGACCTCCTCCCAGCCGGCTTTGTGGTAACGCCAACCCTTCGATTTCAGTATCAGCGTGCGCTCAGTCGCGTACGCCATAATGAAGCAATACACGACATGATGCAGCTGGCAACCGTAACCGCAGCCTTTGTTCAGTCGGCAGAGCAACTTCCGTGCCGTGGAGCAATTCTCCGGGTTTTGGAGGTGTGTCAGACGCTTCTGAACCAGCTCGCTAAGATCGGCCGCTTCTCGATGGCGCCAGCCCTCGTAGCCATCGGCAACACGCGTCCGCTCAATATCGGTCAGAAGGGATCGTTTGTGTTCCACTGCCAGGGAGAGGAATGCGTTCAGAGGTTTCACCAGCTCCGGCGCAGAACGTTGCGCCTGTTTCTGCACCTTCGTCACTTCAGATTGCAGAAAGTTCCACAGCTCCTCTGTGTTCGTTTTGACACGCCTCCGGAGCTGTTCGTACTCGAGTGACGGACTGCTTCGCGGGCGCCCTAACGCAAACCCGTCTTGGTCGAGTTTGTTACCTAGCTCGTCAATGAAGTGTTGCTTCCGATCCGCCGACGCCCCGGCTTCGGCCAAATACTCGTCGACCAACATTCGCAGTTCGTGGTCTATCTGTTTCGAGTGTTCTAGTTGCTGGACTGCCTTATCGAGCCGCTTGAGCGAATCATCGTCTTCACCGATCGAGCTGCCGGCCGCAGTGGTATTCAGCTTCGAGTAGAATATTAGCACAAATAGAACCCACACGAACAGGAAGGGCACTAGCACACGGGCCCACGGTTTCAGCCCCATTAGCTGCCGGATAATCATGTTTGCTGGAATGTATTTCGTCGCTTGTTCAGTCGATCTGTTCGCCAACAGTATGCACTAGACACATCTGAATCCTTTATCGACTGCGGCAACCCTGCCTCGAGCCACTTGTCGGACAGGTTTAGGAAGGCGTTTGTTATGGGAGATAATGCTCGCCTAATCAACCACGGTGACGTGGAGGGCACGCATTAGTTGTTCTGTCCGTTGCGGTGTTATTCTTCCTTCGTCAGCTCTACGTACCAGAGTTAGAATCCTTGCGACGAGTTGTTAGAATCGTATTTTTCCATCTCATGCAAACACCGCGGTTCAGTCGTATGTTTATAAATTAACGCAGTACGCAAGCCCATCGCCTGTAATTTCACAACTAGAAGGAGGTGTACCATGTATCACCTCAACACTGCGGGTTGCTACGATCCTATGCTTTCTGGCACGACTCTGGTAGTTCTGCTAGTTGCATCCCACGTTCGCATACTAGCGTTGAGTTTTTTTTTCTGCCGTTGGCCTCCACGCTTTTGATGATCCGTATGATGAGCATCCGTATTAAACCATCCCGCGCACTTTCACACCCTTACGAATAACGTCCACCAGCAACGCGCTAACCGGACACGGGGGATGCGCTTTCATTCATTGACCCGATGGAGGCAAATGCTGGCAACCTTTTGTCACGCAAATTTCCGCTATGTTTTTGCGGAGGTGGATTAGCGATTGCTGTGTGACGGGGCAACCCCGTGTCGCGGGTGGTTTGTTTTGATAATGAACAATCGTAAAGGCGATGCGGTGCGGTGAAAACAAATACGAACACAGTTTGCTAGACCACCACCACCCGTTTCCCTTGGGTGCCTGCAGTAAAGCACTGTGCAAGATGTAAATAATTAACTATTCCATTTACGGTACGTGCCACCGACCGCGGATGGTAAAAATACGCACGATTCCAGCCACAGTGTACACCGATTTAGATTCTCCACAGAGCTTTGACAATCGGATCAAACCGCCACGAGATTAACGAGACAGAAAAGACAACGTGCGTTTATTACTGCGAGTCGGGTTAGGGTTGAACAATCGGACTCGAAACATAATTCTATGTGCGTTGTTTTCTATCTCGCAAAATAATGCGTATTTTCCCTTGCCTAAAGCCATCGTCTATGATATTTGAATAAATATGACCCAGAATATAAAGAAACACCAACAAGCCAGCCTCGTAGGGTGAAATAAATAAAATGCTTTATTCAGCCATTAGAAGGAGCAATCGGCTGTTGCCTTGATGGCAAAGGAGATTTCGTACACGCCAGCAGCCGGGTTCGCTTTTACTTGCCACAGCATCCACCCGATTTTTCCTTGCATCCACCGGTAGCACAGGCACACTTGCAATCTGCAGCACAGGGCTTTCCGCTACCACATCCGCCGGCGCATTTGCAATCTGCGAACGAAAGCGTGTTCCGTTAGGTTATCGACCGGCCTGCAATGGTAGCACGAAAGCAAAACCCATCACCTGAGAAATCTACTTACCATTTCCGCAACACTTGCAAGGCATCTTTTCGCTTCTTCCACACGCTGGGACCACTCGGATACGAATGAGAAAATCAACACCTTCTTTGGCAGTTATCTATGCTCTCTTGATGTGGCAACGCCCGCTCGACACTGCTCGCGAAATCCTAATACGATCAACAACAACAAAAAAGCTACTATGCTCACTCTCTTCGCTTGACGCAAAAGTCTACGAGATTGAACCAGACGAGTACATACTTTTATACTCCCCCAGTCGCCCGGTCGGAGCAGCAATTGAGCCGTTTGAAAAGCGTCGTGCTCGCGTGCACTTCCGCACCGGTTGCAATTGGCGCGTTGTGAAACGGAGACAGCGTGCGATAAACAGCGAGACAGTGACAACAAAAGAGTGTCGTGTGCAAACAGCGTTTAAATCATGTATTTGTTAGGTGATTTTCCCCGCCACTCCCTGCGCTCCACCGGTTGCCACCGGTGACATTAGTTTGTCCTCGGTTTATCGCTGATGCCACCGTCTCGCGAAATGGTGACGCGAACAAACGCGACGTAGCTATTTCTACCATGATATGCGCCAAAGCCGTTGGCCCCAAATCCCCCTTTTATGGTACAATTTTATGCTACCGAGAACAATTGATTTTTTTTTCTCGTATATTCACGCCTCGTAAACACTAAACCAAAAGCACGCATAAAAGACACGTGTAGAAGCATTTCAGCATGTATCTTATCACTTGCAGCCAAGCGAAAACGAAACAAAAAAAACCGGTCAACGACGCCATCGACACTTGACTCATTGAGTTCGCGGTTTGCACTCAACACCAACGTATTATTGTGTCCGCACGTCAACAAGGTGAATTGTGCGTGGCCATACGCGAGAATCAAAAGCGCAGATGTTGCACACGGTGTATTGGAATGGTTGAGGATATAAGCAGGGTGTGTGGGAACCAGAAGGCACAATCTATCAAACGGCAAACTATCCTAACGAACATTGTTCCCACGAGTGCTAAGTGAGAAAACAGTGTGCTTCGCGACATTAGCGGTTAAAAACCAACCACAAAATCGATACAAGATGCCCTGCAAAACGTGTGTTGCTGGTGAGTAAATCAAAGCGCAAGCTTCCTGTGATTAATTTCATGCTTCATACTAAATCCATTGGTTCATCGGCACATTTTTGATCGATTTTTTTTTCTAGATTGCAAGTGCACCAGCTCGAGTTGTGGTAGTGGATGTGGCTGCGAGTCACGTTGTACCTGCCCATGCAAGGATGGCGCCAAAGAGGGCTGTTGCAAGTAAAATCGCACACAGAAGGACGTACCACCCTTTTTAATGAGCTGTACTCCGCACCACGCAACCCCATTCGGATGAGAAGAATTGATCATCATTAGGCAGACCCATGTTTTCATACACATTAAGTACATTTTGTATTACCACTGCACAAAGTCACTCGCAGTGGAACGACACTTTTTTTTAAATTATATACACCACATAAAAAGAACATAGAAAGAGAGTCAAAATATACACCGCACGGGTATGGAATAATGTAAATGCTGTAATTGTTAAAAGCACGAATGTGAAAACATTAACAAAGAGTGTTCCACAACAGAATGATGATCATTTCAGGATCCTTTTCATTCGCTTTGAGAGCGAGGTTCTCCCAACCCGCACACCCTAAGAGATTTTTGAGGAGAATTTCGTAGATTACTGTTTTGGCGGCAACGGTGCGGGTGAGGGTTGCTGTGCTAACGGCGGAAGAGGAGGCCACTGAACATTGTTGAAGTTGTACGATGGATAGAGCGGAACATAGGGTTTGGTACCGATTGCATTCGTATCCGAATCGTCGGTTATAACTACTGCGGCAGCGTTCATCGCTTCCTCGTAAGTCGGTGGAGCTACAAAAGGAGACAGTGGAAGCATGAGCTTCTTTCCCAACATTCCCTGGTTCTAGGGTAATCTACTTACGCAGATACTCTGGCGGGAGTGTGCCTTCGCGTTCGATACCTCCAGTTCTCTCCGTGCCCGTAGAAGAAGTTGGCAGCTGATCCTGCACGGTACCGAAACTAAATCCGACATTTCCACTAGTGGATGCTACTGCACCTGCAGGGTTGCTTGGTGGTTGATAGGACAGTAGAGGGATCGTTCCGATGGTCAGCGGGATCTCTAGTACCGGATCCATTCCGCACCCTTCTACTCGTACGGTCATGTGCAACCGGTAGGATACGTTGATAAGATTCAGACCGGCACACGTTGGTGCTACAGTCGGTACCACTAACCGCTGTTCGTACTTCCGCTGCGTTTCACCGGCAACACCTTCTCCGATGTGCTTCACGACGGTGTGCACTTCCTGGCGCGTTTTCTTTTCCGGAAACTCCACGTTGTACGTCACCTCCTGCAGCAGCTTCATGTTTACACCCTCAATCATGCGCGAGGATTGGTTGTTCAGGTCAATCGTTAGTGGAATGGCCTGACCGGGCACATACCCAGTGCAGGGAACGGTCACGCGTACAAACAGAGGTTTCGTGCGCCACAATCCACAACAGAATACGCGGGCATCTTCCATCCGGGCTGGCATGCGAATCGCAGGTGAGACCGTGTTCAGATCGAGCGGTTTAATGACGGTGAAGCCAACCTTGTACGTCAAGTTGAACTTCCAGGGCCGATCCATAACCACCTGGGCTGTATAGCGGCATTGTCCATACGAACCCTCGAAAGATGTCGGCAAGTTAGCGGGCAGGTCGCAAGCAAATTCGTAAACGTGCTCTCCGGCAGGCAGTTCTGTCGTAGTTCCTAGCAACGATGAGTAGCAACAAAATATAGCAATTGGGAGTTTTCACACTTAACTGGTTCACCCCTCCAAATGCCACGAAAACTCCGGATTAAGCTGAACCAACTCAACTTAAGGAAGGTTTTAAATACATCATGTTGATATAGATCACCAATGATTGCAAGGAATAATAAAAAAGGGGATTTCCTTGATCACACGTGTTCTTGAAATCACGTGTAGAAAGCACACGTGTCATATATGTAGAAATAAACATTGGTTATGTCAACCGTTACATCATTTTTTTTAAACGGTAGCGAGCCACCGCATTGCGCATGCAGCGCCCTCTGTTGGGAAAAAAGGCAACGATCGTTTGATCGCCCCGCATTCATCTGCACCATTTAACGAACAGCAAACGGGAGCAGCAAAAAAAATCCCCATGAAAACGCTTACATTAGAGGCTTACCACCCTGCTGCGACGGGACCAGCACCTTTACCGATGACAAGTGATCGCGTTTGGCGGAAAAGTACACCGTTCGGCGCCGTCTGCCCTGGCCGCGCTTCTGAGACCACTGCACATTGGTGTAACCGACGATCCGGAGACTGATTTCTGCGATGTGGAAAGTTGGAGATAAACAACAGAAAAAAAATACACACATTCAAAACCAACAGCGAACCAGTTTGCGTGATCGCGGTTGCCACAAACAACCAACGACGATCGTATCGTCGCGGTGAAGGTTGGGTGGCGTAAGCGATGGAGCAACAACAAGAAGAAAAAAAACCGCGATCACTAAATCATTATGCGCATTCTTTAAACAAGGCAAAATGGCGCACCATTAAACTTTTTCGGCTCCGTTAGCTTTAGCTGGACGTTCCCGGTCAGCCGCTGACCGCTGAGAAACGTCCCGTGAGTGCTGTTGGTGAAACGGATATCACATTGCACGCCCATGGTCGCGTTCGCTCGTGTTAGGGATCACAACACACACGCACCAAAAGCACGCCACTTCGGTCGGTCTCACGATCGTCGCGTTCGCGACGGTGTCAGTTAGTAACTGACGCGGTTTAGTAGACCGCGTGGAACGTGAAGCTGCGCTTTTCGAGGTGTGGTGGGAGTGTGACGTCATGTGGCCTTCGTGCAGTGCCACTCCACGCGCCAAAGCCGATACGAGTCACATAAACCAAGAGATATGACAACGATCCGGTCCCGCACTCGACGTGGTATTGGTGGAGCTGCGGATTGCGCTGGTCTGATTTCGTGATTTGAACGGCCGAATTCACCATCCACCGATGTATGCGTAGCGTGCGTGCGTTCGTACGTAATTCCACCATCGGTCCATTGTCTTAAAACCACCCAAATGGTGGGGAGGGAGATCGGACTTCACGATCAACCCCTAGTTTTGTGATTGCGGTTGATGTTGAACGCGCGCTTCCATCCGCCAAACCATAGAGATCCACCGCTCTGCCGATCACTCTCCCTTGTTGCCTTGAAGACATCCGTAGTCCTCGCCGGTCGCCTGAGGTCGTGAGAGTTTCTGACGGGTGGCCATGCCGACATCACATATCAGCAGATTTCCACTTGTTGAAGGGCGGTTCGGTCTGTGGGTCCGTATCATCGGTAAAGGGTTTTTGTTTATGTGGCACCGCCCATACGGCGCCTGTTTTACCGATGTTTACTCTTCTTCGTTTATTCGAAACATTTTGCCCGGATTGCGGAATGAGAAAAAAAACGCATTCGTGGCGTCTGAGGCATGCGGATAAATACGCAAGCGCCGATCAGTGTATGCGTACAAAATTGGAACTTTATGACATGCATGCTATGATGAGTTGTTAATGGATACATTTTTTTTTTCAAACTACTTAAAAATCCATTCGTGTATTATTACCTAACGCCTAGCGTGACAGAGATGACCAGGAAGAATTCTCGTATGAATCATGCATTAAAAATGTGCGACAACTATGGTACACTGCTACCGCAAATCAAAAGTCCTAAGAGAGCGTGTAATGAGTCACTCGCACTCCATAGCCACCGGTGTGGGTGAAAACAATTTCCCATTCCCGTACTGGAACACTTCAAAACCAACTGACAATTCTGCACCCGCACGTTGTCCCTAGGTTCGAACGGAATGCCGATGCACACTGCCCGCAAACGGTGGCGTCTGAGTCCATGGCCGCACATGGCACCGATTGATGTGGTGTCAATCTACTTATCTTATCAACATCCATTAGAAAATCGACGAACTCGCGTGTAGATAAACCTTCCAGCAAAAAGGCCATGGTTTCCCAGGGAGTAACACGCGATCTCGTCCGGCAGTACGATTAGAGTCGCGTAGGTGTTCAGCCACCAGGACACCAGGCACGATAGTTGTTTGCATTTTTTTTCTCTCTCTCAGTCTCTTACTCCATCCCTGCCTTCGAGGAAGCTTCTCCACCAAGTAGCATGCCGGAAGCTAGCGTGTGTCAGATACGGTTTGATAATAACCCTTGCGGTGTTTACTTCCCCGGGCAGAACCTGTCCGGCCACGTCGAGCTGCGCGTACTGGAAACGTTCAAAGTTAAAGGTAGGTCATGCCTGTTGAGAAGGTCAAGCGATGCGTGAATCATCCGCCATCTTGCTTCCTTGCATGGCAGGTGTCAGCCTGCAGATTAAAGGATTCGCCGAGGTCAAGTGGTCGGAAAGCAGCGGTACTGGAAAATCCCGCCGAACGGTGTACTACCATGGGCGGCAGGACTACATCAACACCGTCACGTACCTGCAGGGTTCACCGGAAGGTACCGCGTTCGATATTGCACCCGGAACGCATACGTACCGATTCGGTTGTCAGTTGCCCACCAACCTGCCCACCTCGTTCGAGGGTCAGCATGGCCACATACGGTACACGGTCCGGGTGGTGCTTCATCGCCCGTGGAAGATAGACCCGACGTATAAGGTCGGCTTTACGGTGCTACGCCACGTGAATCTTAACGAGAATGCGCTCTCGCTGTCGGTACCATGCAAGCTCGAGATCCAGAAGGTGTTCTGCTGTGGTCCTTGCGCCTCCGAACCACTGTACATTTCCGCACAGATACCGATCAGTGGGTACGTGCCCGGTCAAACGATTGCGGTACACATCGAGGCATCCAACCGCAGTCGAAGGCGGGTGCAGGAGTTCAGCACGAAGCTGGTGAAGAACGTGTGCTACATTAGCCAAACACCGTATAGTCGCGTAAAAATGGTGCCGGAAGTTGTGGCGGAGGTACGCTGTCAAGGAGTAGCCGCCGGTGATCAGGGTACCTGGGATCAGCATATACCGATACCGGCCCTTCCCTCGACCAGTAGTCAGTGCCAGGTGCTGACGCTCGGGTATGAGGTGGAGGTGGAGGGAAAGATACCGGGACCAAACATCAATCCACGAATTCGCATTCCGATAACTCTCGGTACGGTTCCGCTGGCGGCACATGCGATTCCGACGATGGGCATAATGAACCATCAACTGCAAGCATTTCCCGTACCGTCGGTGTCAGCTCAGGCCGTTGCAGAAGCATCAGCACCACCGATACCGTACGATCAACTCAAACCGAATGCCGACCAACTGCGTAAGGACTGGTCCAACTCGAGACTAGCATTTATTATGGGAGTTTTAAGTAAGTTTTTTTTTTCATTTGTTCACTCTAATCACTTCAGCACCACCTACGTACGAAGAAGCCGTTGGAGCAACTCCAGCCAACATTCTCGAGGAAGGCGAAGAAAATACGGGCAGCAATCGTTTCACGCCACAGTACATGGTTTATCGTTTCAACGAGTAGAAACTGTGGAAGTTGTACTTATCACTGGAGCTACTGTGACCAAACAAATAATGTCCATGTTTCAATGTTAATAAAATATTAAGTATTTACGTTCTAAAAATAAAAGCTATAATTATTTTTCTGCAGAACTTATATATCGAGTTTACAATAAACCAATAAACCCGAACAATAAACCCGAAAGAACACTCTTCACGAGATATCATAGCAGAGTTTCTAGAATTTGTAGCATATCGCATTCTTTGGGCTCGATCAACACCCGAGAAATGTCAAATTTATATCAGTAAAAATGGCACATCCAACCACGAGCTAACCTAGTATGCATGAACATCATAAACTTTGGTGTAGAGTGGGGCATTTACTTGACTTTTGCCCAGTTGACATTCAGAACGCCAACGACAACAATACCGACCTTTGATATGACTAATCTTGCGTTGCCGGAGTAAAGACTACAAACATAGTGTAGGGTTGTTTTTTCGTATACTAAAGAATCGCCTTTCAAACATTGACAATGCCACAGTCGCACGAGTGTGAAATACGTTTCGAAGACAATCCGAGCGCCGTTTATTTTCCCGGGCAGGCTCTGTCGGGTCACGTCAAGTTGCGCATACTTGAATCGTTCAAAGTTACGGGTAGTGCATTACACCAGCGATGGAATTGAATAACATAAAAAAACTTATACAAGCTCGTTTTTCTGACAGGTATAAGCCTCCATCTTAAAGGATTCGCCGAAGTCCATTGGTCGGAGACTTCTGGTTCGGGCAAAAATCGCAACACGACTCACTACCGTGGGCGACAGGACTACATCAACACCGTCACGTTCCTTCAGGGTTCACACGACAGCGGCTCATTTGATCTTGTTCCTGGAACTCAGAGCCACCCTTTTTGCTATCAGCTTCCCGTTAATCTACCCAGCTCATACGAGGGCAAACACGGACACATTCGGTATGCCTTAAAAGTGGTGCTTCATCGCCCCTGGAAGATTGATTCGAAGTACAAGGTCGTCTTTAACGTACAATGTCTCGTGAATCTCAATGAGAATGCGATCGCACTAGCAGTGCCGTGCAAAATGGAAATCCAGAAGATATTCTGCTGTTGGCCATGCGCTTCGAAACCACTGTATATTTCGGTCCAAATACCGTTTAGTGGATATGTGGCCGGTCAGATGATAGCGGTACACATTGAGGCTTCCAACCGAAGCGGAAGGAAAGTGCTTGGGTTCAGTACGAAGCTGGAAAGGATCGTATCCTATATTAGCCAGACCCCGCGCACTCGCGTGAAGCGCATAAATGAAACCGTGGCAATAGCATGTGGCCAAGGAGTGGCAGCTGGTGGACAGGGATCCTGGGATCACCATTTGCGCGTGCCAGCCATCCCTCCTACGTGTAACCAAAGCCAGCTTCTGACGGTCGGATACCAACTGGTGGTAGAAGGGAATGTTTCGGGACCGAGCATCAATCCAAGCATTACCATTCCGATAACTATCGGCACGGTTGCACTTGTCGCGAATGGCATGTCTGCAATGGATTCGAATCACGACCAGTTGCAGCAGTATCCTGTATCGATGGGCCCAATAGCAACTGCTCCGGTCCTACAGGAACAATCTGCATCTTTACTTCCATACCCATCGACACCCTTCTTTCCTTACGGCGACCCAGAACCAATTGCACCACCTAGCGTTCCGGAGGAACTACTCCGTAAGGACAACTGAGACACACCCTGCTGCTGGCATAGTCGTTATGGGTAATTAATCGTTTTCATTTATCTTTTTACAGCACCTCCAACATACGAAGAAGCAGTTTCAGCCCCTTCATTCAACTTCTAGAAACAATTTTCTAGGAGAGCACAACGAGCAGCTCCCACCCCATGACATGGGTAATAATTAGAGGACAAATAATGAAGATCTATACAATCTCCATCAAGTTATTATACATACAGTGCCTACAAGTAAGCGGTGTTTGTACGCTTTAAACGTTAAATTTCGGTGCCTAACATTACGCATTTACAAATATACCTCAAAGGTGAATGAAGCCGGTAGGCTTAAAATGTCGTGAAAATGTTCATCTTCAATGTTTATGATAATAAAGTGTTGCTTTTTAATATGGCATCGACCAGTTATTCAAAAAAAATCGCTACTGTTGTTTTTTTGCATTTTTTTTTTTTCACAAAAAGATTGACCAGTTGGAAATTTATTAGGGCTTATGTTCAACGTTTTATAACAACGTCGTATGCAAATAATGCATCATTCTATGAGCCTGCCTACTATGGAGCCCATTTTCACCACATGCGCCAGAACAACGTGCTATCAGGCATTGGCAACACTGCCTAGTCAAATACACAGGACGAGTGAGCGATTCATCGGGGAAATGTTTTGCGAGAGCACTCGCGCGCGCGCCAGAGAGAAAAAAGGAAATGTTTCAGAGAGCGAATGGAAGGACTCTTTTTTTGTTGGTCGTAGAGCAAACAAACCCCCTTGCGCGACGCCCCAAAATCAGAAACATCCTTGGACGATTTACGTCAAACTCGGCAATACCCGCCCGGTTTATCGAGTGGTGAGTGTGTGAAAAGAAACCACTACCCAGTCCCAAGGACGGTGCGGCGGCATCGCTCAACATGTTTCAAGTGTTTTAGATGAAAGTGCAGAAGAACTGCGATGGAAATGGCATGGGTGAATGCTGCATGCACCACGGTTTCTGTTTCGCTGTAGCCTGAGTGCGGTGTTTAAAATCAAGTTCCTAAAATCCTCAGATAACACACAGGTAAGCGCAATCGATACAATGGGGTGGAGTGTGCAGGAATTTGAGTAACACGTTGCCCGCAATCGAATCGAATCGCGAATCGGTGATATCATGGTGGGAATCCCTTTTTTTCACGGCCCAGATCCTTTGGCTGACGGAAGAGCAGCGTAAAACCTGAACCATCGTCCTGAGGGCTATGAGCCGTACGGCGACAACGGAGAAAAAATGCCCGACCCGGAGTGTCACATACGATTCGATAACAATCCTTATGGCGTGTATCTAGCCGGGCAAATTCTCGCCGGTCAGGTGGAGCTCCGTCTAACGGAGGTACTGAACGTAGTAGGTTAGTTAGAGTGCCATTTTTTTTCACTGTTCACTGCTAAAAGTCACGCCTGGTCTCGCATTTATCTTCCCTATTAAAGGCGTGAGTCTACGCCTAGATGGGCTCACCGAAATCGAGTGGTCCGAAGAAATCGAGTCGGCTGCCGGTCAGCCCGGTCGTAAAACGACCCGTTACTACGGCCAGCAGACTCTTCTTAACTCGACCAGCTTCCTATGCGGTTCGTCCGTTGGGCCGGTGCGTGACCTGGCAATCGGAACGCATACGTATCATTTTTCCTGTGAGCTTCCAGCCCACCTACCAACCTCATTCGAGGGATACCACGCCCGCATCCGCTACACGGCCAAGGTGTCCTTGCACAGGACGAAAGCACGCACCGATCCAATCGGTCAAACTAGCTTCACCGTGCTTCGGCATCTGAATCTGAACGAACACGCTGCCGTACTGGTGCTCCCAACAAAGAGTGAACTGACGAAGGTGTTCTGCTGCGGACCGTGCTCTTCCGAGCCACTATACATATCGGCCCAAATTCCCCGCTGCGGGTACATACCGGGCCAAACGATTGTGATCAAGATCGATGCCGTAAATCGGAGCCGTACAAGGGTGATCGAGTTCCGCATCAAGCTGATCCAGAAGCTGTGTTACGCCAGCCAACATCCGACGGTCGAGAACCGCTCAGACGCGCTGGTAGTTGCGGAATCGCGTTGTTCAGGTGTTACCTCGGGTGAGGTGGTGAAGCATCAGCAGAATCTGCTCATTCCGGCTCTGCCCCCTACCTACACTGATGGATCGCCCGTGTTTAGCATCAACTACGAGCTGGAGGTCGAGGCACGTGTTACCGGACCCAACATAAGTCCGAGGCTCGCCATGCCCATAACGATCGGGACGATAGCGCTGGAAGCATCGATGCCGAAGGAAAAACTAAAGCCATTGACCAAACCATCGTGGGATCCATTTAGTAAGAAAATGGGCCGATCAACGTGCCTGAATAAATAATAGTTCCAGTTCATTTCAATTTCATGGTGAATTACTCTCCCCGGCACAGGTTCACAGCACACGGACATAATAGGTACACGGATTCCGCTCACTAATATCGCTCGACGCTCACAGGCTGGTCTAGAGGACATTCCGAATGGTTCGAGCAACGTGCGACTTCACTACATTGTACACCGGAAAAGCGATGAGATGTGCGAAGAGAACTGAACGTGAGAACACAAAAATAAGAGGGCAAGGGCTGATAACAAATCGATCAGCGCCCTGATTAAGGTTGCTTGCTATTTACACGTAACAGTATATTATAATTTAATTTTTGAATTAGTGTCGCTGAACAAACAAGTACAAAGTGATGAAAAACACGTCATCAATTGCGCATTGCCTCTCGCCGCTTTTGGCATGCCTGAAACGCTTAGGAAACACGTTATAAAATTGCACGCATTATCGGTGACATCGGTAGCTTTATTACGAATCAATTGACTCGTTTTATGTTTTAATTTATCTTTACTACAGTCTACATAACTCACCTGATCGCTGTCTATTGCTTATATGTGCCGTGCTGAGATTGCATGTGAATTTTCACTTCACACATTTTGCTACAACTAAGGTGCGTCAAGAGAAAACCCAAATCTACCGCAACGCTCTTTTATATGTGCTTTCCCAGTAGCTCCTCTTCGGAGCAGTTGTACAATATTGAACTCAATTACATAGCGTAACGTACTCGACGTGCTGCAGTTTTTAAATGAACAGATGATGTGCGCTTATTGTCAAATGAACTCAGAAGCGAAACCTCCGCTGAACTACCTCAAGTGCCATTGAGATTTGTTGCAATTATACAAAATATGTGAAAATGCTGCTATCAAAACATAATGGTATTTGATGTGTATAAATACATCATCTTTAGTAGAATGCGTCCGAAGACCATGCTGTTAAGACATTATTGAAACAACGAAAGATTCAAGATGACTTTCTTACACCAAGGATTTCTTCTCACTTCGCTCTAATCCAATATAAATGTATATATATATATATATATATATATATATATATATATATATATATATATATATATATATATATATATATATATATATATATATATATATATATATATATATATATATATATATATATATATATATATATATATATATATATATATATATATATATATATATATATATATATATATATATATATATATATATATATATATATAGATTATTCAAGGATACGTGAATTACAAGGAATATATATGAAGCGATTTTACAAAGTTGTTCATAAAACCACCAGCAAGCATGTTTTTAAATTTGAGTCAATACTCATGTACAAGAACACGGTCTAAGCGTTCCATGCACTATGTTTGTCAACATTTTCTTTTCTTTTTCTGCAGCCGTTCTGTCAAATCGTACCGTTCGACCTAACCGCCCACTCTACACAGTTTGCGCAGCAACGAAACAAAAAAACAGGTTTTCGCATTGGGCTGTTGTTTTCCCGGCGTCGTGTGGTAGTGAAAATTTTCGATTGGCTAAGTGTATTCTCGTTTCGTTTCCATTTTGACGTGGCAATCGGAATACGCGTCGTTTCACACCGTATTACATTGTAATATCAAGCTTTTTGCCGAGAAGAGAAAGGAGAGAAAACGAGAAAGAAAACCGAAAGATTTTAAGCGTCACAACCGTCCGGTGTTTTTGGTAACCGCAAATTTTGCTCAGTGTGCATACTGCGTGGGTGCACAAGCTGTGCATTCTCTAACTGCCGGTAGACTGTTAGCGAAAAGATTGTGTTAGCGAGTTTGTGTGTGTGTGTGTGTTGATTTGTGTGCACCGAAGAAAAATTTCAATTCAACATGGGTCTGAAGGATTGTACGATCGAGCTCGATAATCCGTACAATACGTACTATGCCGGTCAGACGGTGAACGGCAGGGTTACGTTTACCTTCGATTCGCCGAAGAAAATTCGAGGTAAGTCTCGCGACAGCTCGTGTGACAAAACATATGGTTCGGTGGCGGTGGAATAGATCCACGGTAGTCATGCTTGCAGGTGATGTGAAAAAAAAACACTTTGCCTGCCGAATTGAGATGACATCATCTGTCAAACCACCCTGTATACCGGGGAAAATCGTGCCTAATTGCACCTTCCCCAAATAGTGCCTGCTGCAACACATCCATCAGCAGAGAGGCAGCATCATTGCAGATTGAATCGAGAAATGAAGAAAAATTTAATTTCATCCCAAGTAAATGGGACGGTTCAAAAACATTCCTCGAACGCCTCGGTCGTTCGGTTTAATCATGGGCGATGGCCGCTTAGTTAATCATGGCTTGGTTAAGCGGCAACGTAACACGCTTTTCTGCTTGCGATTACTTCACTACATCGGAATGCGGTGCCTACTATGTTTCGTGCTAAGAATTGATCGCAGTCAAACTCATTACCCCCATGAACCTAATCATCTAGCGCTACCAAATATGCTGGAATAGGGGGGTTTCGAACGCGTGCGTATGCTTTTTTTCTCCCTCTTCCTATCATCAAATTGTGTGTGTATTTTTTTTTCACTCCTTTGCCATCGACGTGACGCGAGCAATACCACACCCGAAAGAAGAACAGCTCCAAATCGTCCACGGGGAGAGCGAGTTTTGCTCCTCTGGGGGGCTCGGTTGAAGTGAGCATGTTTATTTTTATATGTATTATTGCTTCGGTTTCCGCGACCCTGTTATGCTCTCGTTACGCCGCTCACACAACCCCAAGATGCTTCCCATCTTCCCTGCGGTCCTTTTTTGTTACGACCTCTTTCCCAAAAACCCGTAAACTTTGGCCATTAAAAAAACGTTGCAGAGAGCGCGATCTACTGGCGCCGATGTTCGGTCATTTAAAAATATACATACGCGAGAATGCATGGGGTCGCGTCTTACGTTCCCTGTTCAGCTTCGAATGGAGGCATTATGGTCGTCGTTTGTTTCCCTGTTCCCTTCCGGTATGAATGTTTCCCAAATATTGTACTTTCGTACGTTTCGAACCTTCTCCCAATCGAGGATGTGCGCTAAAAGAGGCCATTTCGTTGGTTTTTGTTTAGCAAGTTAACACTGAAGAAATAAAAATTATCAACAGTTTGTCATTTGGCGATACCATGATAGAAATAAAATCCACCAGTGACCTTGAAACGAAGGCAAAGATTCAACATCTGCTGGTGCTAATGCTTTTGATGGTATTTTTGAACAACGGAAGTGGCGCCTTGCTGGTTTTAATTGCCCGGAAAACTGGCCCATCCCCTTCACCAGCCACTTTGTCAATGTCACGGTCGCCCACCAAACCAAACACAACCAACCGACGGATCTAACGAAGGTGTTGTTCCGTTGCAGGCATCGTAATAAAGTTTGCCGGCGAGGCGGAAACGAAATGGAGCGAAACGGAAACAAAAACCGACCCTAACGGCAAGCAGTACGAGTCGACGACGAACCTGACGGGCCAGGAGGAGTACTTCCAGATCCAGTACTATCTGCTCGGTGGCAAGAACGCCGCCGAGACGCAGCTTCCGCAGGGGATGCACACCTACCCGTTCACGTGCGCTCTGCCACCGACTTTACCGTCCTCGTTTGAGGGCGAATGGGGTTTCGTGCGCTACACGGTCAAGGTGACGCTCGATCGGCCCTGGAAGTACGATCAGGACATCAAGATGGCCTTCACCGTCATCTCGCCCGTCGACCTAAATTTGAACCCACGCGTGAAGGACCCGTTCAAGCTGGAGCTGGAGAAAACGTTCTGCTGCTTCTGCTGCGCTTCCGGCCCGTTGAGTTTGATCGTGCATGTCCCGGTGACCGGGTTCGTGTCGGGTCAGTCCGTCCCGGTGACGGTTGAGTGTGACAATGCGAGCAACGTGAACGTGGAGAAGGTCACGATCAACTTGCGCAAACTGTTCGCGTTCCACGTGCACACGCCACGGCGTGAGACGAAGCGTAAGAAGGAGATCGTCACCACCATCTCGATGGGACCGATCGAGGCGGGCAACAGCCAGACGTGGCAGCAGAAGTTGCAGATACCGCCATTGCCACCGTCGAACTTGGTCAACTGTGGCATCATCGATGTCGACTACGACATTAAGGCGATCGCCGAGGTTAGCGGCATGCATGGCAACCTGGACGGTAATATACCGATCGTGCTCGGTACGGTACCGCTCGAGTCGTTCCAGGCACCGCCACCCTACACGGACAATCCGCCTGTGGTGAGCGATATAATCGCTACTGAAACTGACCCGTCCATGTTGCCGACACAACCGGTCAGTCCGGCTAGTCCACCCAGCAATGGAGCCGGTGGTGCGCTTGGTTGGAATTTTGGTGACAACAAGACGTACCCTAACATACGTGAGTAGATCATGATGATGGTCCTGGCGCGCTGTGACACTTCCTCATCACGTTCCAATTTTGTTTTCCTTCATTTTAGCTCCACCGACGTTCGCCGAGACCTCATACAAAGCGCCTACAATTTCTGACAAGAACGATACCGAATATACTCGCATGGTTGGTGGGAATGAATACGCACCCCGATACCCGACGTACGCGTTCATGCCGACTGCACCGCCGCCGCCACCCTCGAACTACTGATAAGCTTCCGGAATAGGACGGACCAACAATACCTTCGATCATCGACATCTGCCATCCGCTTGCTTTTCATCAGCTCTCCCGCTGTCTGTTTCTCTTGAATATCCTTTTCGGTGTAACCGTACATAGCAGCGAGTGTTTGTGCGTTTCCTGTTGTTAGTTCCGTTTCCGGAACGGAGGTGCTACTGTATAAGTTTCAAAGTCCGTTCGTCCGTATACACCGGCTTCCGTGTGCTACCATAAACGAAAGCAGCATAATAGAGAGGGGGAGGGGGAGAGAAAAAGGAGCATAAGGAGAAGAGAATGCAAGCCTCCGGACGCCGCACACGCAAATGATGCATATTGCTTACTGCCCGCACGCACAGGCTATTTGCCTTACGCTATCGCACACTCAAGTTTACGTTTTACTACATTAATTGCGTTTCGTGTTTCGCTTCAAGCCGCACCAGTTAGAGCAGGGAGAAAAGGAATAAGCAAAAACGACAGGACATTAGGTATGATAGCAGCAACAATCGCTTAGCGAGTTATGAATCTTCCGGGTGCGCAAAACTACGCCAATCGGGCGTAACCTCAGGCAAGGAATTATGGCGCACGCGTGCATAGTATTCTAGTGATTATGTAGTTCGAACAAGCAGCTTAGTACTACTTTACTACTTCCGCGGTAATCAGTTCGGTGCAACGGTATTACTCTCGCTACATCACCGTCTTTAATAAGGACTAATAGTCACACGCTCTCCCTTTTTCTCAGAAGTAAACTGTACCTTCTAATGATGAATGTTAGAAAAATGAACACACTACGCAAGGAGAGAACAAAACGTGACTGGGATATATAATTATATGATGTAATATGTATACACACAAACAATAGAAGTTGTATTAGATCGAAGTTGCCAAAATGAGCAGTTCAATGAGAGTAGTAGCTGGTGGTACAAGCACCGTCGGTATGTGATACTGATATACTTTCTCTCTCCCTCTCTCTCTTTCTCTTTTCTATTACTCTCATGCAAATATACTCTCTAGAAACATGATCGGAAGCCGTTCGCATAAATAGTGCCTACAGTAACGTTTTATATTAGCCATTGATGAGCAGGAAGCAAGGAAGAGGAAGAAGATGTGTGAGTGAGCAGATAGGAACGGGTGCACACACTGAACCACATGTACGTGCAACAATCAAAATTGTACCAATTTAAGATGAACTGGGCAAACTATTGACGAATCTCGACATCGTCGAAAAACTAGCACACTCGATTATACACATTCAATGTATGAGACGGATTTATGAGACAATTTGCTCCGTCGGAACTTCCAAGTGCAACTTTCAGGGCAAACACGAAACAGTGTTTTTAATTACCAGTACGGAGCGGAAGAGAATAGTATGAACATTCAGCGCGAACAGCATAAAATAATCTTTTGTATTGCCTCACACGGCCATTGAAATGAAATAAATACTGCGGATACCGTATATATTGCGTGATTTTCCTTATAGTGTAACAAAAACATCCAGAAAATCATCCGGCAGGCCAAAATGGCACAACGAGAGTGCATCGATTAAGGATTTAATAAGTGCTCCAAGCATGGCATCTAAGAAATTGTGTACCACGTGTTGATAAGCTAATGTTTCTTTTAAACATAAGAACTCATCGAGGAGTGGCCTTCATATGAATGGACAGAGGAATAAGCTCTCGAAATGAGTATTATAAACTGTACAAACTACGGCCGGTTTCGGTTTCTTCTGCGAAGACTGTTGTTCGATCGTGGTTCCGGACAAGTTTCACAGTGATGAATCTCACATACACGTTCTTCGGATGCGACATCTAAGCCATGATGCAGATCGCGGATCAAAGTTTGCTACCTTTTGCACGAGAGTGTATTTACAAATCATGTATGATACAACAATCTCCTTTCTTGTGTATTACAGAGCCACCCGCGCGTAGCTCTCCATGCATCATTTTAATGTTAGTTCGCCATTACTGGGGGGGAGCTGCTCTAGTATTAATGCATCTATGTTTTCACTTTTATCTATATTAGAATATCCTGCTTGCCTTACGCGTACATGCTTATTCATTTATCTATAGTCACGAAAAAGCCCCGATGCATATGGAGTGTCTAAATTTCGGGGACGTTTGCTTTCTTTGTTGCTATTGCGTGAGGGGACAGCATATGTTCTTTTGACGGTATATTGTCACACACTACCATTTACAAACCACACATTACAGGAGCCATACCACCGTGGGTACGTTTGCACTATCAGCAAGGGATTTCCTAGTTTCCTCGCATCCACCGTAACGGTAGTGCGGCGTTTTGCAACTTACATTTAGAAAATATGGTGCTCTTATTCCACCCTGTGTGTGAGCCTAAAGCTGGAGCGTTCTAGCTTTTTTTTGTTGGGACTGACTCCGGATTATTTCACACTGTCAAATAACTTTCCTTCTGCAGGCTGCATATCCTATCACTACAATACTTCTTTGCCGCTTTCATTGGAGGCATTTTTGCTGTGTTTATGTGGTGTTCCACTATGAGATAGCGAATCGAAATAAAAAGTATGAATGATAAAACCAATATGTTTCCCGACCGATATCGCTTCACTTTGCACACACACACACGAGACTAAGGGACTTGCAACATAGCGTGGACTCTTTTGTGCGCCTTGCAGGATTGGTGAACACTGGGATAATACCAAATTACCCTTCAGGACTATCCCAACATCACTTAAAATCATCCCCTTGCAATTATGGTTCGTCTTCTCTATTGACTACTATTGGATGATAGCAAAAAAATACATGCAAGATCCACATTCTGCACAAAGGATCGCTGAAGTCTCCTAAATACGTGAGCGATGGTGCGTCGCTCGCGATGGTGTTCCAGATGATTGTAAGTAAGCCAACAATTTTGAATTTGGAAGCCCCGCATTCTGTCGGGCCAATAATACCGTTGAATTAATCGAGAACAACCCGATAGAAGGAATAATCCTCACACCCATACGTACACATACACATCTTCTTTCATACCACCTCCTTAAGGAGAAGTGGCTCTTTGTTCATTGTTTCAGTTTTAAAACGATTATGAATCGTGCCTTACTTAACGCTGCTTTTGAAGCTCCTTGTCCTCCTCACGTTTTAAAACAGAATCAAAGGTTTTGAACAAACCTATCGTGACTGTCCTATTGCAAACAACCAATTAGACTTCAATGAAAAGAAATTGCACTGCTCAGTACAGAACAAAATTGCACCACACTATAAATCAAGCGATCGTATACCTTTATGCCCTTCTTTCCGGGGATCGCTCTCATTCCATCTCATCTAACCCTCTCGCAGGCTTTGAAAAAGCCTGCTAGAAGATGCGTGTGCTACTGGCTACTCAACGTCCTAGAGCTCTATTCTACCTGTCCCAGCCATTCGATCATATCCAACCCCAACCAGGGATGGTTGCATACACTAAACACTAAGCTTTCCAATTCTAAGTACGGGCTGAACCGTATCGACATGGTGTTCCTCTACAGCGTGTGCCCTAATTAATCCTATCCCTAGATTGAGCTGGTTCTGTAAACGTAGTAGATTGCAGGGATTGCGTTAATAATCATCCTAAACTGAGGAGCACGGCGAGGAATTAAATTGCAAAAGAAAAACGGAAAAGCCACGTGTGAATGACACACACATACACACACACTCAAACTGCATCGTGAGCGTGTGTTAAATCCGCGGAAAAAGATACCCCCGGGGGTTCACGGGTACATCCCGGTTCCCGCGCACTAACAGTTAAAAACTTAAAATTAGTCTTTGGTTTCATTTTGAAGTGTTGATTTCTTCTCTACCGGAGCTTTCTACACTGCACGCTGGTGGTGGTGGTGGTGGTTTGACCTCGCCAGTTCCGGAACACCTTGGATACCAAGAAGTTCCTGTCACTGGAATCCCAGGAAACCCTTCACTGCGTCTCATTCGACGATGGATGCTGCTGCTGTGGTTGCGAGAGGGTTTTCCGTTTGTCCACCAGCTTGATGTCGTGCAGTTGCAGATCATTCTTGGAGGTCGAAGCGAACTTGATCACCGCTTGCGTGGACACCTGCGGCACGTGGCTGAGATCGAGCCGTGTCAGAGCGTCACACTTGGCCAGGTGGTCGAGCGATAGCTCCGTGATTAGCTTGCAACAGCTCAGATCGAGCTCGATCAGTGTTTTGATGGCCGGCTGGGAGGTTCCGATCTGAGCGATGGCCGCATCCGTAATCCGCTGGCACGAGCTTAGATCGAGGTGTGTTAGGTTCGGAAGACCCTGCGTGATGTACCGCAATGCCACGTCCGAAATGTCCGCTCCGGCCACCTTCATCATTTTTAGGTTACGCAAGCGTGACTTCGAATCCGCTAACCCCGGTCGGGAGTCCTTCGGGGGTGACAGAATCTCACGGATCGCGAAATCGTTCAATCCGGCGATGAAACTGAGATCGAGCACCTGCAGTGGTGGACACATGCAGGTGTGCAATCCGAGTACAGCCTGAATGTGTGTGCCCTGCAGTGAAAGGTTCTTCAGACCCGGAATGCGTGATATCAGCCACGTCACTTGCCGCTTTCCCAACCCGATCCAGTCCATAATCAGGTGTTCCGGTTGGCGACGGACGATCGCTGATAGCAGGTTCGGAGACAGCTTGTACTCGGCGCAGTTCATGCGCTTCCACAGTGACGAATCGACCGCAATGTTGGACCACGTCTTGCACACCATCGTACAGGTGACGAGCGTTTCCGGTGGTAGATACCGGAACACCGCCAACAGGCACGTGCTGTCCAGGGCGTAGTTACCCGACAGGGGCATCGCAGGCGCATGTGTCACAGCGGCCGGACGGATCGGGTACAGTGGTTTCTTCATCGGTTTCGTCGACGTGCTGTGGATTTGGTGCGCGAGTTGCATCCGTTGGGAGGACTTCTTCCGCGGCAACGTACCGTGGTTGTTCTTCGTGTCGTGTATATCCGTGACACCCGGTCCTACGGCACCAACATGGTTCAGATTACCCAAACCACCTTCTTCGCTCTTGCGTCGCTTCACCGGAACACCAGCGGTGCCACCAGTGCCTCCGGATGCTGCCATCAACTCGCGGCCATCTTTAATAACGCTCGTGCCGTGATGATTCGCATACGCATGGTTCTGTTGCAGCTGATCCAGCGGTTCGTCTTTCACCTCCACCTTCATCGCACCGCTGGATTGAAGATGCATTTTCTTGCTCATTCCTCCACCACCGGCAGCATCATTTTCCGATCCACTCGACATGTCTTCGTCCTTTATCTTAGGCTTCCGTTCGAACAGGATATTACCCCCGTTGCCCCCGACGATAACCGCACTTCCCGATACGGCGAAATCGTACAACATGTCGTTCTGGAACCGTGGTGCTCTCGGTGTGGCCACGTTCGATCCACCTCCGCCGCCGGGTACTATGGCATCACCGGAATTGCTCATCGATCCTTCGCCGCCGCCACCACCACCACCGTTGCCACCTATCCGCCCCCCCTGCTCGACGTTGTGCACCGACGATGCGTCACTGCTGACGGACATACGGCGGATTTCGGAAGATTTCTGTCGCGCTCGGAAGTGACGAGGCTAGAGCACGCGAAAAAGGGGAAAAAGGGGGCATTATTGGCCGATTTAGATTTACTTTCAACGACTTTACCGCACCCGACAGCACGGCAGACTTGCAGCTGTGATTCGAACGTAATGGGAGTACTTTTTGACACGCGTTCCCCACTGACCGAGTGTTCTTTGGAACTGGTACAGGAACATGGATTTCAAATCACACAAAATGTATGCTTTTTTCGGTTGTGTACCACTACACATACACATACACATCTACCGATTCCGACAGTTTCCCGAATTGGGTTCGGGGCCACCGTATAAGCGATAACGCAATCGAATTCGATTCATGTGTAATACAACTAGTTCTAACATTTAAAGCGTCGAAGAACCCAATCGAAAAGCATACAATTCTGTACCGGTTCCTTGCTACCAGAAAACACCCGGCCATCGCTGAATCAGCTTGCTGGCAAATCCCATCCTCTCCCGGTGCTTGGCGCACTTACCCGATAGTCGGTGTTCTTGCCAGACTTGCAGCACGTCGGACACTCCCAGCTGTTGGGGAGATCATCATTCACGATACCGTGCGCTTCCGGTGCGGCTCGTTGCGCACAATCCGGGTGCGATATCTCGTAGCACACGGAGCACTCCATCAGCGCCGAAGGACCTTCCTGCAGTTGAGCCTGCAGCTTAGCCTGGGCGGGTGCCGTTATGGGCGCTTGTCGCCATCCGTCCAGGTTACAGTGGATACATTGGGCCGTTACCGGAAGCATCGGTTGCAGGCATTGGCGCATCATACACGTCTGCTTTGCCCGACCAGGTCCTCCGAATTTTACCATATCGAGACAGAAGCTACATTCACCACAATCCGACCGTTGGCAGGCTTCACAGTTCTTGCAACGTGTCCTTCGTCGTCGGGGTCCATTGCCACCATCCCGTTTGTCACCGTTATGCCCGTGACCGCCACCACCACCGGCGTGCTTTTTGTAAGGACCTCGTCCTCCGGCAACGGTGCCACCAGCTCCACTCGACGGTAACCGGTTCCCGGCCGTTGGTTGTGGTGAAACAAAGTTCCGATCGTCGTCGTTGTTGCCGTAAGGTTGATGCTGGTGATGGTTGTTGTGTCTGGCTGGAGGACCCATCGTCGTACCACCATTCGAGCTACCGATCGGTGACCGGGATGGACCGAGTGGAGTCACCACACCACTCGAGGACTCCTTCCGCTGGTGTTGCTGCTGCTGCTGCTGTTGCACGTGGTTGTGGCGGTTTTGGGAATGGTGATTTTGTTGATCCTGATCGATCTCTTCTCTCCGTCGTTCACCTCCAGGACTGCTCTCGTTTCCGGTGTGCATTTGTGGGTGGTATTGGGATGATGGTGCGGTATCATTGCCACCTTCCCGTCCAATCGGAACAGGTCCGTGACCATTCTTGTACTCCTCTTGCAGTCGGCGTGATCGTGACTCCTCACTTCGCCGTCGATCTACTCCCGTTGTGGGCCCCTCGTCCTCATCGTCCTCATCCCCCCCATCGGGATCATCCTCCTCGTCGTCCTCACGATCTGCGTTTCGGCGTGGTACCGTCGAGCTCTCGTTGTCGGTCGTTCGATTGCCACCTCCATCACCGGAGTAGTACTCGTAATGCTCGCGAATGTACGAATTGTTGCTCACGTTCAGATCCGGATGTAACACCGGCACTCCCGTCACGGCCAGCTCGGGAAGATCCTTACAATGCCGCTCAACGAGTGTTCGCACGTCCTTGATCAACGCCACCGGGTCCTTGATCAACTCCGGTACGTTCTTTTTCTGCGCTGGCAGATCGTACAGGTACATCACGATGTCCTTTAACCCAAACAGCTCGTAGTGGGTGAGATGCACGTGTGGTTTCCCCACCAGCTCATGCTCTCGGCCAGGTTCACCCTCAAGATGCGAGTGACCCAACAGCGTGTAAACGTACTTCGCGAGCACGTACCAAAGCATCTCGGTGAAAAAGGGATACCGGAACTTTTGTGGTACCTTCGTGTTATCCTCAACCTGCGTGATCTTCAGCTGCTTCACGATCCCGAACGAGTGCAGGAAGTTGCCACCAAACACCAGCGAATCCGTTGGCGTGTAAACGGCGTGAATCCACCCAGTCGGGATGAAAAACGTGTTCCCAGCCGTTAGGTAAACTCGGGCACACTTCTCAACCGTATCGCCAAAGAACACATCCGACTGTTTACCCGACAGGACCCACTTTTCGTACAGCTGCAGGTTTTTCTCGGTAGGTGGGATCAACCAGAACACCTTACTGCCTCGCAGAATATGATACCACACCGACGTGCCCCCGAAATCGACGTGAAAGTCCGTGTAACAGTTCTTCACCGACATTAGGCAGTACTTCTGCACCTTCGGGTACATCATGTCGTTCAGCAGGTTCGTCGATTCGACCTGCGATTCCTTCAGCTGTTTCGGCCACACCACATCCACCCAATCGATCTGCCGCACGATCGCCGGACTCTGCACGTAGTTCTCAAGCTTGGTGTGTGAAAATTCGAGCGAAATCACGTTCAGCAACTTCTTCTTCACCGGGTCCTCGTAGTACTTCTCCCACTCCTTCATCGTCATCTCGACGTTTTTCTGCGTGTTCACGTCCATCACGTCCAGGACGCGGCGAGATCCGACGCACGTGCGGACGTCACCGATCGTGAAGTTGGCCGTTGGCACCTGCAGCCCGAGGCCGGCTTTCTCCTTGAACAGGAGCGGAATGTTGAAGCCATTCTGTTGCAGAAACCTGCGAGCGAGAGGAGCACAATTTGCATAATCAGAGGAAGTGCGCTTTCTCGCTGATTGTGTGCAACGATCACTGGAAGCGAAACGGGTGTTGGTGTAGCGCGTACAAACCGGGCTTGTGGCACGAGGACGCACGCGACGCTTTAACATCGACCACGATGTCCTTAAAATAACGGATTCAGGTCAACCCCCTCCGGGCAGCGTTGGGGGGGCGCTGGTTAGTGGACCATTTTTTAATTGAATTAATGAGCCCTAAACAAGTACCCACCGGCACGGAATTTTAAACAGGTCAACAACGTTGCCATCGCGAGCGATTTTCCCGCCTCCGGAAAATTTTGACCCCCTACAACGCGAAACCGACCGGTTTTTCTTTCACTAGGTGGTTCCAAAAATTCAGCTTCTCTGTCGCACGACGAGTGAGTGACAGAAAACGCCCCAAAAAACGCGATATTGGTAAACGAGAGCACGTGGGAAGAGCAGAAGGCGAAGTTTGCCAAATCGACCAAAAAACTATCCCGTCCGGCGGTCTTTCGCCAGACGCATTTGGCCGGCTTTTTGCTCTCATTCTCCATCGTTCTCTCGCTTTCTATCTCTCTCTCTCTCTCTTGTCTCTCTATATACGCTTGGAGTTCTGCTCCATCAACCCGGTCGGTCACCGGCTTCTCCGTTCACTTCCTGGAAACGGTTGAAGGAACACCTCTGGGACACAACACCATACATGGGATCGATCGTCGCGTATCGATCATGCTCAGGGGGGAGGAAAAAACATGAATGAGAGTTCCATTCTCGCAGTTGCTCCACCATGGGGATGCACTTGTGATTGAAATCTAATTGGCGATAATTCGTTTTATGTCAACTACACGTGCGCTGTTCTGATTTCGAGGCTGATGATAGCCTCTGTGGGGAGCTGGGAAGAGATTGTGGATTTGTTCCCCAACGTGTATATCCCAAAACAAAAGCATCTAGCGAAATAAAATGATTAAATAATAGATAAATAAATATTAAAGCCATATTCTCTGATAACTGAGCGATTAAATTGCCCATCAAAATTTTAAACTTTTCCAGCTAAAACAAATATTTGAAACGATTTGTCAAGCACACACGTGCCTCAGAATCCTTTCTGATACATTCCCAGCCAGTGTGTGTGTGTGTGTGCTTCCCGATATATTGGATTTCCGGCCAAGTGCGAAGACAATGTTGTTTCTCGGTCACCACTTTGCAATTAATCGTTAAAAATAGCACGTGGGATGAGGCTTTTGGAAGCCATTATCCGGCACATGCCACCGTTAAGGGAATCAGTACACCAGCAAGCGAAAGAAAGAGCAAAAACAATCCCCATCTCAGTGGCGAGGCGAGGTAATGGCCCTTGAGAAAATCGAGGACCGCAATCGCACAAAACTTTCGCTTCACGAGCAAATTTTCCCATGATCATCATTCCCGTTCGAGGCCACCGGTTGATCACGGGCAGCAGCAATTCCGATGGCCAGATAATGGGAAAAAGAAGAAGGAAAATCGGTTGTTCCATTGTGCAACAACATTAGATTTAGACACAACGCGAAGGATGGACATCCTTCTCCTGTTCGGGCGGTGTCTAAAACTGAATCCTTCTTCCCCGGTCAACAACGGAGCGCGATGTAGAAAGAGACGGAACATACACGACCCACTGAACCACAACAGGACAGTGGTAGAGAACGCAATCCTCAGAGAGAGCTGCACTACGGGTAACAGGTTTCAGATCTGGCCATCTTCTTGCACCAACACTGGAGTAGTGCAAGCCCGAATCGAAGAAACCCGAGAACAACCATGTCTCCAAGGGTGGAGTGAGTGAGTGAGAGAGAGAGATGATTCGAAGTGACCGGTTTTGGGGGGGGGGGTGACCAAAATCGGAGCATCTCGAGATTCGGCGGTTCGTCTTCTAACGCGCGACGTCAACAACAACAACGCTCTTATACGTTAAATTTCACACTTACCCGACGGTTAGATTTTCGCCCTTCATCTCACGCACCATGCCGGATTGGGCGAAACGGGACGATTCGAGCTTTTCCGCCACGCTAAAACCTCGCGCTCCCTCGTAGTCATCATCGCCGAGGTTCCACTCCTCCGAGTACAGCTTTCTTTGTTTACGTTCGCGCTGAAACAAGGGAAAAAGAACACACGTGTGAGAAACTGTGACCAAATGGGTGATTTAATTTACACCCCAATACAACACACTTCCGCGCGAATGACAGTAGCATTTGACGTATTAATTCGTTTCCTATCCCTCGGCAGCGTCGCCTACTACGGCACATCAGCACGTGTTGGTTAGAGAAGAACAAGTTGCTTTTCAAAGCGCATCCAGCATCACCTACCCACCCACCCACTCATCGCGAACATGAAAAGAAAACATGATTACAGCATATTTATTTACGCGTCGCTCTTTCACTCTCCCTCTCTCGCTCTCTCTCTCTTTTTCTCTTGAGCATCCCACCCGGGGGGTTTTGTTTCGCTTTCTTTCTCAGCTCTCTACGCAGGGGTTGCTCTCTTTGGGACAACATCCCCAGGAGGCTGCTCCGCCGGTGGTTCTAAAGTTACTGTACCATTTCCTATAGTTCCTTTCACCCTCCCACTCACCCTAATCATTGGTGGCGCGTATTCGAGCACCACGGAAAGGGACTCTTCTTGACGTCGGTGGCTGCTTGGTTTGGTGACCGTGAAAAGTGAAAGTCATTCCTCAGCTGTTTTCTTTGGCCATTGTGTTGCCGGTTCTTTGCGTATGGCCCCGAGCAGGATGTCACAGGTGCAGTAACGCCTGCTTACACATGGTGCAGCACATTTCGTTCCATAGCAATCGTGATCAGCTGACTGGTAATCGAACAAAACATAAAGAAAAACAAACTATCGAGCCCTTTAGCCAGACCCGTGGATGGGTGCACACATTTTCCCGCCATTATCTCTCTTTTACTATTTTAAAACCAACTATAAACACCTTATCATGGTCGAATAGTATGTTGCTTCATTCTCGGTGTTCAGTAAATTGATTGTAAAAATTGAACCCTACATCATAAATCGCACAAATTCCGTCTAAACGACGAACGAGAATATGACAGCATTTGTCACCGCCGTACACGCTTTCTCCCTTATCTTTTCCCAACGGCTGCACAACTACACCGCCTTATCGGCCAGCCTCCTATACACACTTGCACTGCTACTGATTTGTCGATATGCCACGGTGCAACAAAGATAACAGCAACACCGCTGATTTGATGCGCCGTATTTCATGCTTGTCACACGAACTACACGTCACTTTTCGTCGCGTACGACCATCTTCTCTTCTGATGGAGAGGTTGGTTGAGAGAGATTCCTATCACTGCCAGCATCGTTCGATCCCAATCGAATAAAACTCAACCCCCGGAAGGGTGCAATTTACGCGATCGATACGACGAAATATATAGGGCTCACGGAGATAGGATTTTGCGGGAAAAAAAGACCCCAAAGTTGACCTCTCCAGAGCAGCAAATTATAAATCCTTGAAAACCCTTCCAAACCCTTGCCAAAATTGCTCCCAATAGCTCGTTCGTTCGCCGTTCATCAAAGCTCTCGTTTGATGCTCTAAATAAGAACATGTACAGTTTGTCTTTTTGGTTTTAATCGCCCACAAGACCTTTTTTTTGCACTACCCGCAACCAAAACGGATCCTCAAACCGAACCGAACCAAGGCAACGCAGAGACCTTTCCATCGGCCTTCCAAGAATAGTCCAGAACGGTTTCACCGGACCGAAGGGTTTTTCGTCGTTTGAAGAGCTACGAACCGCAAAACCGGTTTTCTTCCGTTTTGGAGCCAGTTTTAGGACAGCGGCGTGACTCGTTTGGTCGTGCGTTCGATCGAAAATCGACGATCGAACCCCGAAGGAAAATGACACCCTCTGAGCATTAACACCAGCACGCCACGCAGCGCAGTTTAATGGGGGCACACGGCTTTTATGCTACGTCGGACGCTTAATCCAGCGGCACACCATCAACAGTTCGTGGTGTCTTGATCCGTCTACGTAGCGCGTGTAAACAATAACGCGCGAACTGATGGTTCTCATCCATCACGGACAGAGAAAACACGTCACACACAGCAGAACAGTATCGACAGGACTCCACACAAAACCGGAAACGGATTGATACCTGTTTTCCACGGAATTCCACGGTTGCGCATCAACAACTGCACTCAACTGGAAGTCAACCACTAATAGGGCGTTATCCGATTTCTTACAATCGGAAGTCAGTGGCATGAATTGCAGACCTCAAATCAGCGATAAGATACGGAGGAGGAGGAGACAGAACACGAAAGACGGCTTTTAGTACAGCCTTAAGCCATTGTTCGCGACCACCTGAACGGACACGTCTCTCGAGTACCGGAGAGAGGTTCTCGCGTCGTGAAGGGTCACTTATCGCGGGCACGTTAGGTTTCCGTGCGTGACTTTCCACTCACCATGGCCGGAGGGAACCTTGCGACAGGTCCACAACACGGTTTAGGTTCGATGACGTGAAAGAGGTTGATAAGAACCGCTTAAACACCACCGCGTGCAGTAAGTAAGCCACAACACAAGTAGGTCAAAGGCGCTGTGTGTCTGGTCTGGTTGCATTATTGTTGCAATCGACGAGAGGACTATTACACTGTGGTCATTCAACCGCCGGTTCTCGCTCGTTTAACGGCCAACAATTGTCGTCGGTGCATCCTTACGACGGGATGAAGGAAAGGCTGCTCTAAACTGCAACGAGCGCGGCTGCTTCTTCTCGTTCGTCTGGAAGATGGTCAAATTCCGGTCAAACGGACGGTGTACAAGTGGTTTTTGAGCCGCTCATCAAATATTCATCTCCATTAAAACTCATGGGTGTGAGTGTGAGGAGGAACGTTCCATTTGCCATTCGGTGGAATGAAGTCGGAAAAGAAAAGAAGATAAAATTGCTCCACCGATCTCGGCACATTCTCAAACGACCCGCCTGGGAATGAGGGCGGAGGGGGGGGGGATGCGAAACCCACAAAAAGAGGGTTTTTACCGGTCTCTGGTCGCGAATAGCCGGCCGGTCAAGCTGTACTCTCTCTCTCTCTCTCTCGCTCTGTCCTCTTAAGGGAACTTCGTTCCGCGTAACAGCTTCAACTCACAAAAAGCGCGAGATTGGAGCAAATCCAGCCACGCCGAATTCGAAGGCGACGCAAAAAGAACGCTTGGCCACCTCTCCCCACCCCTCTCGCCCTGTGAAAGAGGTAACCAACCGAAACGCGCTCCACAAGGACGACGATGGGCCGGTGGAAGGGCGTGCGAATTGATGTGTGTATGTGTGTTTGTATGTGGATACTGGGGCAGGAAAGCACCGGCACACGCAGGCGCGCCCGCGCATTGGCTTCCTGTATCGCAGTTTTCGCCCAACCACCCCCCGGGTACGGGACCACTCGATGGGTGGGAGAGGCGTTGAAGGAATAACCCAAACGAACCCACAATCGCTCTTCGGACGTTCGTTCTTGCTGGGGGAGGGGATCCAACACATTCACTTGACTGGGGCGCGCCTCATTGAGAATGTCTGTGTGTGTGTGTGTGTTTAGCGGGGGAAGCGTTGAATATGCTTCTCTGCATTTGCCAAACTCGCGTGCGGGCGAATACGCAGGATCGGGCAGACCTCCGCGACTCTTGGGCAGGTTGTTCGCGATACACCTCATCATCATCTCTCTCTCTCTCTTTTCTCTCACAAGAGCAAGAGAGAGAGAGAGAGGAAACACTGATGGCGCGGTATGAGCTCATCTCCTGCAGCCCACTACGAAGAAGCCCACGACGTTTTCGCGTCCATTTCGGTGGTCCTCGTCGTGCGTCACGCGCGCGCGTTCATTCTGTCTCTCTCTCTCTTTCTCGCATTGTCTGGTCTCAGCATCAGCACCAGCATACGGCCCGGCCCAGGAACCGAGCAAACATCGAGCGCCAGTTTCGATCCGTCTTGTGTGCGGAATGGCCGCGTTCTTCGTGCTTCGGGCGTGTTCGAAGACAATGCAATGCATAATCCATACACAAACCGAACGAGACACGTTTTATGTGGCGCGACGAACTGATGATGATGCAAACGGCTGTTTATGATGCAAAGGTCGGGGAGGCGTTACTTTTTCACTAACTTTGTTTATTATCACGATGAGTTTAAGCGTTCATTTCTGCCTGCGTACACACCATCGGCACACTAATTAGGTACGAGATTTTTTGCTTCTTCTTTGCAGCAGCAAACATGTGTTTGTTTTACAAAGCCCCCCCCAACCAAACGCCAGCAAAACTTCGAACCACCTGAACATCAAAGCATGCTGCGACGGATTTTTATTTATCGCAGGCTAATAAAACGATGCATTTTAGCCCCTTGAAAGATGTACTAATAACGTGCGTTCAACCCAAGCGGTGCATCATTTTCGAGATTTCCTTCAAAAAAATTCTCCCTCCCAACACCACCCACGTACCACCAGTAGTCGGGGAGCCGGCTATTTCAGGAACGAAAACACACCCCATACGACGACGACGCTTGCTTGCTTGCCCTTTTGCCTTCCCCGTGGTGCATCCCCCCCTCTCTCTCTCTCCTCCCCCTCCCCCCTCACCAACCAACCTTTAGAACGGTGTGTCGTTGCGCGTGTCCGAGTCCGAAGAGAAAAAGAAAAGCGCAGTTGTTTTGATACACGTCCACGTCACGTCCATGATGTTGTCGAGAGGGATTTTCTTTCCCGCCCCCACCAAGAAGATGACAAGAAGAAGTGGAAACACAACTCATCTTTCAAGAGCAATAGTCCGGACCCCGGTAAAAAGGGTCTCCGAGACGGAATGCCGGCTGTATCCTTCTCTGTCCCGCAGTTCGTGGGATGACCAGAGAAAGAGAGAAAGAAAGAGAGAGAGAGAGAGAAATTCGCCTTAGAACTCGAGGCCGGGCGGAAACATTCTTTGCGCGAAACATTTTTTTCTATCCCATCCGGGAAATTCCCTTTCAGTCGCGTTTCCGGATGCGAAAACTTCACGTTTGAACCTTCGCCTTTTCTCCCTTCCCATCTTTCCTCTCACTCCCCCCCCCCCCCGGGAAGGTGGCTGATACGTGGGTGGTGCAGACGTGAGCATCTTTTTGTGACTCAACAGTGCGCGTCCCCCACCACCCTACCAAAACCCGAGCCAAAAACGGGTTTCCCTTTCACTTCTCCTGCCACAGTGAGGCGTGGAGAGGCGATTAGGAGCCACCGAGAAAGGCATTGCATTCGTAAAAGGAAGGCTTCTCGCGACACACTTTTTGCCACGCGGGTTAGTTTTGCGCTCGCTCCCATTCGAAGCCACGGCAAAGTTAGCGAGCTTGGCCTCCCCCTTTTGAAGCCTCGTGTTTTTTTTTTCGCTGTTGGTTTCTTATCATATCTCGCTCCACCCTACTTTTCGCTCTTTCTAGCACACACGTTAGCCCCCCAGCGCTAGTTACTCACCAGTTGACGGCGGCTTTTCGAGGGCGATATCGGCGGCGGCACCTTATCGGAAGACATCGTGCCGCGCGGCTTTTTTTTCGTCTGACAATGCCAATGCGATGGATGGTGGAACACAACACACAAGACCGGTCTGGGGAGCCTGGGCCCCGGTTGATATGAGGGCTATCCGGTGGTGCCCCTTTTCCTGGGCTCACGTTCGAGTACACGCACTACACTACCCTTCCTTCCCGGAGGTGGCCACTTTGCGCGGGGTAATTAATTTATTTCACTTCCCGCCCCAAAGACCCAAGAGTCCCCCCGACACGCGAACTCGATGGCCTGTTTGGTTGCTATATTCGCACAGCTGGTACTACTGCTCCTGCTGCTGCTATTGCTGCATATGCTACCGCCTCTACGGACGTCACTTGCTTACGGGCGCTAAGTGACTAGGTAGGCTGTGACGACACAATGCGCCTGAAGGAAACGTGTTTTCTTTTTGTCGGTTTTCTTTCTTTTCCGTTTTGTGCACCACGAGTACAGACCGCAAACAATTACTAGTGAGACACGCACGTTGTGGTGGCTTCTCCTCCCTGCTCACTCGATTATTGTATGTGCGTATTCCGAAATGGAGGACACGGACCGAGATGGAGGGGACACGTGGTCACGGGAAAGGCACGCGCGACACCTGCTCTAGCGCGAAGACGGTGGTGATGATGTTACCATTTTTCACTGCACTTTTAACACTCTCGAACCCAAACACATATACAAACACACACACACACACGCGCGCACATACACGTTTTTACGCAGAACCACGCCACAAACTTTCATCATCGCCCGCGGCGCGACCCAACCGGTGGACGAAAGGCGAAAATGGGACCCTCTTCAAACCGGACGACGCCGACGGCAACCGTCGATGACGATGACGATGACGCTGGTGTTGATACCACGGAAAATCTTGCTCGCAACGAGTCATCCATCCACCGCCTGCTGGTAGTGAGAGGTAGGGATAAAAAGAGCATTTTGGGGGGGGGAGGGTAAAAAAACATGAGCACACATTACGCCATTTTTACACCAACAGCAGAACATATTGGTCCGTTCCCGTCCCGTCAGTAATGGGCCACTCGCTTGATGGGAGCGAGCGAGCGAGCGAGGGAGAGAAAGAGCGAGCGAGAAAGCGGAAAACGGGAGCGAGAAGGGCTACTGTGATTGCCAAGGGATAAGGGGGGCCCGCACGCGATGAGCAAACGCGTTGGAAACGCAAACGCAGCAGCACCCGAATATAAACGCATTCCAATAAACTGCACCCTTGACACTTTCTTCTGACACTCCCGTGAAAAACTGATCCTTTCTGCTCTGATCGCCTCTATCCCTTACCTTCGCAGGTTCCATACCCGTCGGATCCAACCAAACTGCCTATCTATCTATCGCTCTCGCTTCTTTTTTACACACTCTCTCTCTCTCTCTCTCTTTCGATGTGCCCTTTTTACGCTTTCGTCAGTTCACTTGTCACGGTGTGGTTGCGTTTCTGTTGTTTTTTTTTTCGTTGGTTGCTCCCCTCACACCTAATTACAGGGCCAATTGACAGATGAAGAATGGCGAAACGGCATCCAGCACTGGGATCTAGAATCATGCCTTTTTGCCTTTCGTTTTCACGCTGTACCCAACAAAGCACAAACACACGCACACGTGTGCTGCAGTGAGGCACAAGGTGGCCCCCCGTCGGACAGTGCCGATTCTGGCAATTAGCTGAAACTCAACGCGCGCGTGAGGCTCCAAACGTGGGCTCCTCCTCGACGGTACAGCAACGCCACACCAAACGGGCGAATCGAACCCAGCGAGCCGTTTGCAGCGAAGGCCACCGTGCACAAACGCGCGCACAAACACACACCCACACGTGCACCCGATGCTTGATAAGTGGCGAATGCGGCGCGGCCGCCGGAAGTCGCAGCGAGCGCGAGACCGCGATGACAACACCACACTTGCTGGTCGCGTTGACGGGAACGCGCACTGATACTGACCAATCGGTCGGTCGAACTGCGCCACGCTGCTGCGTTGTCGACGCCAGACCAGCTACTGCCGGGCTATGTGTCGTGTGCGATGGTGTGGTGTGGCTGCTGCTGTGTCGACCGCGCGCACGGCTCACGCTAGAGATCCGCCTTCTCGCTGGCACGCACACGCCCGCACCGAGCGAACGAAACGCACTAAACGGTCGAGACCGGGGAGCGAACCAGAGCGCGCGCTAACTGAGGCTGAGGTTTGCTGCGGCTTCGAGAGATTTCCCCATGAAGCCAACCGGTGATGACGACACCAGAGCGCCGGTGACGGCGACGGCAGCGGTGGCGGCTCTGCGGGCCTGTAAACACTGCTGCGCCTCGCGCGACCGCGAGCACCAACACATGCGCGGCACAGTGCGAGCGAACCAGGCTATCCGGCCAGAAGAGGACACCCCGTGCCGAGAGAGCTGAATTCATCATTTGATTTTCTTTTCTTTTTTTCTTTTTTTTTGCTTTCTGCTCTTGATGCGAGGCCGCCTTTCCACGCCGAGGAACCGAACAACGCGCGCCCGCACCGTCACAATCTCACGTTCACCAGCGACGCCGCCCACCCCGCCACCCGTCACACACTGACCCTTGCGGCGACAACCGTTCGCGTAAACGCGCGCGCTGCACTGCACACCTCGGCCTCTGCACAACCATGCCCCGCTGCGTTCACGCACTTTTGCCACACTGCTGCGCGATAAATAGTGGAGCTAATTGCGATTCCTTGATAGAGGGGCGTTTAGCAATTACCTTGGGACGGGGCTCTACATATTCTGCACTTGCACCGCGCGTCCGTAAACACCGCCGCCAGGATGAAGCGCACACGCCGCCACGGCACGAACCCGACGAATACACCGGACACGCAGGCGATGGCGACGGAACGAAAGTCTGGCGGAAAATTTCACTGACCGCGGTGAAGCGCCACCTGGATGCAATGCGAAAAAAGCACCGAAATCGGAAACGGTCGCGTATGGTTCTTAGTTGTCGCGTAGTGCCATGCTGCGAGACGGCCACACACACAGCAAACTACGACCTTCCTTTCGGGGGTCCCTATTGCAGCCCGAAACACGACGAAACACCTCTACCCTTGGACGAATCGAGCCACACTTCAGAGCCTGCACCTACTTTTTGGCTTATTTTAATTTTCGAAGCGTTTCGATAAACAGCCAAGATTTGACGGACACCTGCGCCGTTTATATGGGCAGACGTAATACTTCAGCATCTGCTCGCGCTCGGTATGGCTGCCTTTGCGCACTTTGGTTGTTGCATTGCCGCACTGGAAGCTGTACTTTTGGACCGTTCGCTTATTTGTCTGGTGGATGTGGTTTAAATGTAAAGAATGATATTTGAGTTAAAGCTGTGATGCTTACTGCCACATGCTTGATTTTTAGCATCTATCCTATCTCTACCCGCAACTCAAGAACATACGTTACTTAGTAAATTAGCAATATATAAATAAGGTGAAACGAACATCAGATTCATCGTACATTATCGTAAATAAAAACACCATTTATTTTTGTTTTTTTTTGTTCTCGTTAGAAGATGATGATGGAAAAACGCACCTTCTAAGTACAGATAAAATGTACAGTCCACTTCCGTTTACTCTCACCAACTGCTACCCTAGAGTTACATCTCAACATCCATTGTGATCGGGAAGGGAGCCAGCCGTTGCTGCCAATTGTTCCCATTGCCTTCTGGCTCAAAGTCCAAATCCTCGTCGTATTCCGGCAGATCGGGTAACGGCTCATCACTAATGGCCATTGTGTCCACGTCCTCGTCATTGTTATTGTTTTTACTGGAACTGTTTTTCTTGGCAGTTTTCCTTTCGGTGCGTTCGTGTTCCTCCAGGTTTTCCGACACTTTTGATATAAACGACTGGAGCCGCTCTTGGGGAGGTTGCCAGATCATCAAAGCGGTGCATGGTTTTTCGATGCGATCGAGCAACGCCTGGGGCAGTATTTCAGCACGACTGTCAAGTTTGCGGACTTCCTCACAGATCGCAATCCGTTGTGCCTTCTTCAACCGTTCCTCCAGTTCCTGTGGCGACATACATACACGATACGCTTCAGTAGCGTTATTCATGTCATTCAAGTCCTCTAGCAACATTGCTTCCTCGGGCGTAGAATGTGCAGGAACAACGGATTCCGATGTTTTCGATCGTACATCGTGAGCAGTGTATTCGGACGACAGGTGCAAATTGTTAAAATGCGACGACATTACTTCTTCAGTGAGATACTGTTTGGATGGCCTGTGTGGTAAGGTTACATGTATGTATTAAAACCTCGCGCACGTGCGAAAAATGCTGTGAGGCGCAGACTATACTTACACTGGTATGACATCGGGATCTGGCTTTCTTTTTCTAATTTCTGGCAGGAAAGTCTGTGGCATCGAAAGCCCGAACATAGGCGGGCTGCTCGTTGAAGGTATCGGTGATGGTGGACCATGCGGAATCGCAATCGGGCTTGGCCGTATGACAGCATTGAATTCCATCACTTGCCCCGGTTTCATTCCGTACGACCAGGGCATTTCAGCGAAATTGAATGGAGCTCCCGTCGGAGATGGCATTATTTGCGATGGCAAGATACTTGGATTTCTGAGAACGAACACAAACGATAATCGAAACACAATTCGTGAAGCATTTAATCTATCCGCCTTTCTAAAATGTGATCGAAATCCACTTTTCAAACCTTATCTTTAATGGAGAGATTCGCTTCGATCCTTGGTAGAAACTCGAATGAGATGCCATGCTGGTACGAGAGTGGCCCTTACGCTATTGCAGTTAGCGATGTAGTTGTAAAGTACAGCGAAACAGCTCGAACTATCTAGAAAATTCTCGAAACGAAGCTGCAAAGCTAACGCGATAACTTTACATGAATATTCTCGATGGATTTGGAAATATACTGCGCGCACGAGCAAAATATAGATTTTTACAATGTTTTTTTTTTTATTTTCTGTTGTTTTGACACCACCGACAGTAAATATTTAGAAGCGAAATTACGAGCTGCATATTCTCATTGTGTGATTCCACTTAACTGGAGTCTCCGGTTTGTCTTTACTATGCGCAGAAAGGCTCTATCTGGAGTGTGTTTACAATTTGCATTCATATTATGGCACACGAATGCTATACCGACCTCACTATAGGGAGAAACGAAGCGGAGCGTTTCGACTGGTGCCTCAAACACAAAAGATAATTATCAATAATTCGTTGGTTTCAGCATTTTTATCAAATACATACATATTATATCGACGATATATCTATTTAATAAGTTTAGGGAAGCATTTAGGAAAATAATAATAAATTTAATACTGAAAATATTCCAATCATGTGCAAATAATGAGATTGTTTTTATGTGCACTTTTTTCACCGGGCACAGTGTTTACGCATCGTTATGTTCAACCGCGCTTTCCCATGGCAACTGACGTTTCTTGTCGTTTGGTCTGTTAAATGTGAAACGGTCGGTTGTGATGCTCGGTGCAATAGTACAGCATTTATTTATATCTTTTTAAAGTGTTTTCTTGTTCGGATATATATTCCGTTTGTGTATGTTTACTTAAGTTTTATTATATCGATGTAAATGCAATGGCGGATTCTCCACGTAGCATACTTGCCCGGCTTGAGCAACTCAAACAATGGCAGGAAGAACAAAAACGAGTTCTTTTGGACAAACATCTCGCCCAACAGCAGATCTTGGAGCGAGAGCAACTGAAAATGTACGAGGTTTTAGGATTGCGACAATCTGCAGCAAATGAAAAAGATGGAGAGGAATTCAGCGATGATAGCGTTAGTGAGCCGGAATACGAGGAAACAAATTTGGAAGCACAAATTGTTGCTGAGCGGTCATGGCAGGCTCCAGACAGTAAACTCAAGACAATGTTCAATTCCGATGCTGAAAAACCTACGATCGAGCAAGAGGAAGCTTTACTAAAAACGAAAAACATTCCTAAAAAACGATTTTTGAAACGAGGAGAAGGATTACGTGCTAGGTTTAAAGTAGATCCCAATAAATTTAAGCTGGACAATTTACCTAAATATAAATACGCTACTCATAACAGGGAACGAAGCAATCGCAAAAGTGATGCAAATCGAGAATCATTGCCTAAAAACGACGGCTCGAATAAGACGATCGCTGCTGAAAAAAATCCACGAGTCGCAGCCATAAAGCCAGATAACGTAGAATCAAAAAGAAAGTCCATGGGAAAGGAGATCCGCAGGAAGAGTGTTGAAGGTATCGTTCTCGATGTAAATAGAGTTAATGATAAGAAGCTTGAAACTAAACGACAAGCTGGGGGTTCGTTGCCGTCGGGGGACTCGATTTCGAATGCAGATAGTGTAGAAAAAATCGTTGATTTATTTGCTGGCAAGGTTAAATGTTTAAACATTTCAGAAACTGAAACTATCTTGCAAAATAAATCCACAATACCTGACGCTCCATGGAAGCAAAGGCTTAACCCGACGATTTCGTTGAATACGTCAAAGGAGCAACGTGAGCTGAATTTTTTCGAATTACTTGAGCAGAAAGTTGTTGGTAAGAGTTTTAATTCCAATTCGAGCAGCATCCTTCGTTTCATTGCGGCCAATGAGTCAACTATAAACGAAGAGATAATTAGTAAAGACGACACGGCTTACGAACGCTTAGAATGTGGTCCTTTGGTGCATCAGCAGGAGATTACATCGAGGGACAGACTTGCTCCTTCTCCATCACAGCTCCCGCTAAGTAGCAGTGATTCCGATGCAAGTGATGGAGAGAACGACAAGGACGGTCAGACGCATGTACATTTTGCGGACGAGAAGTCTAATAAATCCAGCAACGACTCGAACGATACCGACCACGTGTCGTACAACCATTTGGACGAAATGACATCCAGCAAAATGTCTACGCCTAATGATAAATTTATTCATCGATCTCAATCGCTCGAAAGAACAGGTGAGTCAGATGAAAGTGAAGAAAACCAGTCGACCCACTGTATGGACGACGATGCAACCGTTGACAGTGCAAACGGACAATCGGAGGATGAATATGAGCGACAGGAGACCAATGCAGTTCCTGAGTCGCTTGTAGACGACACACTTCGAAGTGAAATTCTTGCAAAAAGTGAACTTCTTAAGGAAAGACTCTCGGAACTAGAACGGGAAATCGATAGCTATCGTCGGGAGAACGCTGAGTTAATACAGGCCAAACAGGACCATGAACTGGATCGGCTCAAACTTCAACAGGATCGAGAAGAAATGGAAGAGCGAATTAACGACGAACGCATTAAGATGGAGGTTTACTTTCACGATGAACGGATGAAGATCGAATCAGAACGCAAACAGGCGCTCAGAGAGGCACAGAAACCGAATAAAAAGGATAAGGAAGAAATTTTGCGGCTCAAGGATGAATTGGATGAGCTGCGCAAGCAACAAAAGGAACGTGAGGCAAAGCACAGTGCATCGTTGGCGCGATTTCGAGCACAGGTGAAAACTATGGAAAAAGATCTGCAAGAAGTTCGGTTGGAGTTGGAAGTTGCAAAAAAGGACAACCGCCGTTTAGAGACCGAAAATTCCCGCTTAAAACGGCAAAACAACAGTCGCATGCTTGTTGAAATTAATCGAAACATTGCCAAACTGGCCGCGGTAGGTCCTGAAACCGAACGACAGGAACCGAAAAAAGACGGAAAAGCCGAGAAACTACCGAGAAAGGCACAAAAACAGCAAATTACAACACAGGAAAGAAAAACACTATCGCTGGTGAGGGCAAAAGTTACGAGTCATCCATCGGCACGGGCAAAAGGTACTTCCCGTGCGACGATAATTCCAATGCAGGAGGAAGATGTTACATCAGAAACGGATGAAAATGAAGAAAACATACCGTATTCAGAAAACGATACATCTGACGAAGAAGATGAAGATATCAATTCTGAAGAAGCGCTAGGTGCTAATTCTAGTTCGATGAATGAGTGCGAACCGTCTTCTTACTTCTCTAAAAAAACGCCCACGGTTCGTAAAACACTCTTTGATGCAGTGAACCTGAACGACGCGTCCATGCCTCGACAAGGCCTAGTGCGGAAAGAAAATCCCCCTACGAAATGCGATTTGCTTGATCGAACGCCTGAAGCAGCGGAAATGATCAAGAGCATGAAAAGGGAGATCGTGAATGCTGACGGAAGCCGGGACGTCTGGTATCCCAATGGGAATCTGAAGAAAATATCATCAGATGGGCTTATAATTAGGATGCTATACTTCAACAAGGACATCAAAGAGACGAACATGACGGAAGGCACGACCAAGTATTACTACTTCGAAACCAACACCTGGCACACGACCTACCTCGACGGGTTGGAAATATTAGAATTCCCAGAGTAAGTTACAATCTCAACCGAACTTATTTAGTTACTCATATCTGTTTTTTTCTCATTCTACCCGTTCAGCGGTCAAACCGAGCACCGGTTCAAGGATGGGTCGACTGAGGTGCACTTCCCCAACGGCTCGATACGTACAACGAACCCGAATAGCGCAGATATTGCCGAAGAGTGGAAGTACCCGGACGGAACGGCAGTGATAATTAGGAAAAACGACGACAAGGAGATTAACTTACCGAATGGTCAGCTGGAGATACACACTCAAGCCCATAAGAGGCGGATCTATCCGGACGGGACGGTGAAGTTTGTCTATCCAGACGGAAGCCAGGAGTCACGGTACTCGAACGGTCGGATTCGTTTGAAGGACAAAGATGGTCGTCTGATTTCCGACACTGGCGGGGGATCTGGAAAGCCTCAACTCTAACAGTCCATTAAACGAGCCTCTCCCTCTTTCTCATTAGTCATGAAGGGACCATGTTATACTATAAGGAGCGGTAGAAGAAAACCCCCACTGGATGGTCGGTTATCGAGCGCCTAGTCTAATTTATTCATTTTGTGTTTTCCGTATAATAAATCACCTTTTCTTGCTGTTTAAATTGGTTTGCAAGGAAATGACTAATTACTCTTTTGGCGATTTTTTACCTTTCCGGCACTTTTTTGAACTAAATTTTGGGCACAATCTGTCAGCGTTAGTCTAAAGTTAACCGGTTTCATGTAGAGCTCAATGCCAAAAAGCTTCCGCAGGCAATCCCGTGCCGCTTCTTCAATCGCAATCGTTTGATTCTCGCCGAATCCACTCCCCAGCAATTTCCGATCATTATAAATACCAACGTTGTACGTCGCGAGGATTGTGTTCTTTCCGACGTTTCCGATCAGCCGTGGTTCGGGATCTGCTAGTTTTCGCTCTTTGCAGTATTCTTGCAATGTTTGCAGAGGATCAGGGATGTCAAAGAATTCAAACAGATCCCGCTGGTTCAACGTGGTGCACAAGAAGTCGCGAACAAACAGGAAACATTGTTCGTCGCCAGATGAACGATGGAGCGCTGCTACGATGGCCTTTAGTGTGTTTGCCAGTAAAGCATCACCTACGGGAAATTCTGCCGCCATGATGACATCTTTCGTGCCCAAATGAGACGATACGTGGGCAAGCTGCGATTCGCTGGTAAGAGCCTCTCGCAAGCACACTACAAAATGGCGTGGTAAACGGGGAAGTGTCGTAAGTAGGAACGCATCGACATAGTTAGTTATTAACTGGTCGCCGTGTGCTATTAGTTCCTGGTTATCATTGACACCCAGTACCGGCTGTTCGATGCCAACCGAAGCCTGTCTATGTGTTTCTTGCTCAATGAATGATTGATGCGTAAATGCTTGCTGTAGAAGAGCGGGTTCAAAGTTTTCCTGCAACCGTTTGCCAAACGCGAAGATTTCTGCATTGTAGTTCCAGTCCGTGTGAGATGATCGGGGCAACACCGCTTCCGGACCCATTTTCTCACGCCGCTTGCGTAGTTCACGCAATGTTGGCGCTACCCAACGGTGCACGTCACGGTGGCGATGAAGATCAGCCCGTTGGGCCCCGCGTAGAAGCGCACGAGTAGCACTGAATAACATGATTTCACGTGAAACTTTAACTCTTAATTTCTTTTTTATGTTCTTAAATCAATCGAACATGTTCTACTACAGAATAGAACGTGCGTATTTGTTTTGATTTGGTTCGTCTGTCAGTTGCATAAGCAAATTTTGACAGATCTGGCGAGCCGGCTCATAAGCGCAAACATTAAACATACACAAGCTCTTGTATGGGCATTTATTTATGCGTGAAGCATGATTATTGTCTTTTAAAAATTCGAATAATGTGCCTCCTTTTATCACATTGAGAGCAAAAGATTCTTACAATGGCAGCAAAACCAAGTAGCTTGTCGCTTAAGAGTAAGTTCACTTCCGTCACGGCAGTTACAATACTTTGGATAGTTATTAATGCAACGGTTTATATTGCAGGCAATCGCAATAATGATGAGCTGTATGTTAAAAATGATTGTTTTACTGTGCAGGAAGATGAGCATTTGGAAGATCATCGAGCTATAGAAAATGACAGCGATAACGAATGTAAAGCAGATAGTTTAGAGCACAATCCGGACAATTCTTTGGAGGAATCGCTTCGACTATGGGCACTTTCATCGGCCGTCCCGCGTGAAACGTTAAAAGAGTTATTCACATTGCTTCAAAAAACAACGAATATTCAACTTCCAAATTGCACTAGCCCGATTCGTAATCTATTCATAAAAGACGTAATTGGAGGACAGATTTGGTACCACGGCGTGGAAAATTCCCTGCAAAACTATTTCCGGTAAAGCTAGCTTAAAAATTTGACGGTAGTTTTGTTGTTTTATCAAAGGTCCTTTGTACTTCAGAAACATTTCGCCCGATGAGAACGAGTTTTCTGTTAATCTATGTATGACTGGTATTCCACTGGACCACGACGGGCCCTCGCAGTTTTGGCCAATTTTAATCTCAGTGCCAGAAGTGGTTCCTGCACTGGTTGTTGGTATATATTTCGGCTTACCAGATCCAAAGAATGTAACGGGGTTTCTTGATCTATTAGTGAAAGAGATAAACCGACATATAATTGACGGGATTACCATTAACGATAAATTAATCAAATTACGTTTACGTTGTATCATTGCGGATGCACCAACACGAGCATTTATCCAAGGTAGATAACTATTTTAACATGAGAAAAAATAGTGGATGGAAAATTGCTTCTCAGCATAACATTAAATGTGACTTATTTTCAGGAGTTTCCTATCAAGATGCGATGGTGTGCTGTATGAAATGCAAAGCCGGAGGACAGTGCATAGAAAACTCTCGTAAAGTCATATTTCCAGGAGTGCTCGCAGATAAGCGCACGGATAAAGAGTTTAGAAATGCTTTAACTAAGCTATCCACTAGTAAAATTTCACCGTTAATCGAACTGAGCAAATTTAACTTTTTCAAGGGTATAATAGTCGGTGACAGGCGTCTACTGATCGATTTAGGCGTAATGCGGAAACTGTTGAACGGATGGGTGAATGGCAGCTTGGATCCGTTTCCGCAATGGTCTAGCAGTATGCAGCATGAAATTTCCGAGCTTCTAATAGAGATGAAATTTCCTTCGGAAATAAGCCACAAATTGCGCTCGTTAAATCTTCTTTCGATTTGGAAGGCAGACGAGCTATGCACGTTCCTCCACTATGGCAGCATCGCGGTTTTGAAGCATAGAATCAGCAACGAAGCGTATCAACACTTCAAGTTGTTCTATTGTGCGATAACTTTTTTGTCATCAAAAGCATACGAACAGCATTGGGAATACGCTGGTCAATTGCTGGAAGAATTTGTAAAAAAATTCAGTACTATTTACGACAAATATCACTTGACTACAAACGTTCATAACCTGTTGCACATAACTGCGGAAGTGCGCAAATATGGACCGCTGTCCTCAATTTCAAGTTATCCATTTGAAGAAAAGTTTCAGAACATCAGAGACTTGGTGCGACATAGAACTAAAACGCTCGAGGGATTAGCAAACATTATGAATGATATAAGAGATTTGAGCGCTGGATTCGTTAGAAATGATCAATTTCCTCTTTTGAAAACTAAAGAAGGAGAAGTTAATACTCATATCAGCTCAAAATTTTGTCTGATAAAAGGTCACAAAGATGGATGGTTTCTGACGAAATCGAATGTTATTGTGCAGTACATTAGTGCGGAATTGGTGAATGAAATAATCGTTATTCTTGGCTATACAGTTGAACGTCAATCGGATACGTTTTCTTATCCATGTTCGTCTCAAATTTTACATAACTATAAAGTGGATGTGTCGAATATATCACCAATATTGACGGGAGTTCCAGTCAATGAAGTTAAATGCAAGCTGGTGGCTTTGTTAGCTGATCACGGCTCAGTTATACTCTTTTATCCACTTTTACACACGCTCTCTTAGTTTTTAAGCATGTATCATGTGTTACGTGGCGCCTTCTGAAACAATCATATAATAAAAAACTTTTATGTAAGTTTGGTTTTGCGTTGCTAGATTATTTTGCGTTGAGAAATTATCACATTTTCCCGGATTAAATGATATTCGTTTTCTTCTCGCGCGTAGGCTGCAATGTTCATTCAACTAGTCATGTTTAAACGGGTTTCTTTTCATTCATTCAAAATGGAAAATATTATTAAAATATCTGATGGTTCGATTTACGATGTATAAATGCACGTATTGAATTGGTGTTTGTCGGTGTTTCGTTCCCTACGGTTTTTTTGAACTAACTTTGAACATGTAATCAATGTAACCCCCCAATCATACACAACCGCCCCTAAGCTGTTCTAGTGAAGCAGCTTCCATGCAACAAATGAAGATGCTGCTCCTTCAAACTGGTCCCGGTCCCTTAAGCTAGTGCGTGAGTCCTAACGACACCTGCCTTACTCCGCCACGGAGTTGCTTTGCAGGTACTTCTGGAAGCAGCGATCCGACTCGAGAACTGGATCTGAATCGGCGATAATTTGTACGAGCTTCGGGTTGTCCAGCATCGTAATGTGGTTACCCTCGACGAACTTGAGGCTCACGTTGCCCTCAGTATACCGGGACAGGTCGTAATCCTCCTCAATGTCCACCACCGACACCTCCGTGGGACGCACGAGCAGAATGGGCGATTGGACCGGTTTCGGGTGTTCGATGTCCGTCTCAAGGGCAATCTTGATGCGGTTGAACAGAGCCTTTGGCATCATGCGCAGGTACGCTTCAGAGTACAGGTTCTGATCCTTGGACAGCTCGAGCAGCTTGTCAATGCGCTCGTCGAACGTGGTGCAAGAGGCCAGCAGGGGTAACACGTCCGTGTTTTCCTCCGGGAAGATGGTGTTCACGATACCGGACGTTAGCACCACCTGTATGCTGTCGTCGGTGTAGTTCTCCGTCATCTGATCGATGGCGAGTTTGTGCAGGAACTTCGGTGCTCCATCGATCAGCAGAATCTGACCGCGCATGCCTGTCTCCTCAAGGATACGCGCCAATTCGAGTGTGATGAACGCTCCGAACGAGTAGCCCACCAGGTAGAAATGTTCCGTTCCCTTGAACACGTTCTCGATCAACTCCGGTGCTAGGAAGCAACCGATCTCCTCTACCGTGGTCATGTTGATCGTGTGCGTTAGCTGGGTGATGAAGGTGGGCAAGGATAGTTGAGCGGCGATGTTGTGCCACGCGTTACCTGCAACACCTTCGACACCGGGAGTGAACAGAACGCACGCATTGTACTTCTTCGAGTCGTTCTCTGACTGCAGGCGTAGGATCGTGTGCTGACTGTTGAATTCGTCTCCCAGATTTCGCAACAACATCGCGACACCGGTGGGTGTCTTTTCGTTGGCCAGCTTCAACTTGACGTTTTCGTCGGCGGCCGCCTTCGCTTCGGTAAGCTCCTGCAGCTTCATGAATGTAAGCGACCGCAAGTCCTGTGGCGTCAGGAACAGCTCATATTCGCGCTCGAGCGTCTGCTTGATTTCAACCGCCATCAGTGAATCCATGCCCAACTCGGACAGGGTCGTATCCATCGAGATCGACTTGATGTCGCGGATGCTCATGATGTTCATGACGGATTCGATAATGTTTTCCTTGCCGCTGGTGCGAATGCGCTTCTCCGCCACCACCATGCTGGCCACGATCGGTTCCGCCGTCGTCAGCAGCGGATCCAACTCCTGCAGGCAGGACGTGATGCGTTGCTGCAGTGTACCACCGATCTCCATGTCCAGCTTGTCCTCTTGCATATCCGCCACCAAGCCGACTTCTCCGACAGCACCCCACTGCACGGCCTTCGCCGGTAACCCGTCGGCCCAGCGTCGCTCAATGATGCGTTCCATGACGGAGTTGGCCATGCCATAGTTGCTCTGGCCCGCGTTACCACGTCCGCAGGATACGCTGGAGAAGATGACGAAGTACTCCAACTGAGGACACACGCGTCGGCTCACCTCGTCCATGTGCTGAGTGGCAACGGCTTTTGGAGCCATACATTCGCGGAACCGCTCCACCGACTGGTTCTCGAAGATTCCGTCGCGCAGCTGTACGGCCAGGTTGAAGATACCGCCAACAGGACCGAGCTTGTTAGCTGCCGAAATCAGAGCCTCGCAACCGGCACGAGTAGCGATGTCATCAGTGCTGACAACCACCTTTACGCCGTACGTTTCCCATACCCTGTGAAGGACATAAAACGCAGTAAGTACACGTGTCACAAAATCGTTCCTGTACTCGTCTTACTTGATGCGGTACAGCTGATACGGCTTGGACAGGCCACGACTGGAGCTGATTACCAGTTTACGACAGCCTCGGAGAGCTAACCAATCAGCAAGCTCGAGACCAAACCCACCCAGACCACCAGCGATGATGTACGAACGATCCGGATTGCAGTAAACCCGCGGAAGATAGCTGATCGGTAGTGAGTCTTCGCTGTTCGGTGTATCGCGCACCTTTAACAGCACCTTTCCGACGTGTTTGCCACTGGCAAGATACCGGAATGCCTGCTCAATATCACCAACAGCAAAGACGTTCGTTTTCAGCGGCACGATCACACCATTCTTGATGTCCTTATCGAGCATGTTGCGTAGAACCTGGTGGAAGGATATAACACATTCACACGGTGTTGATGGCGATCCTCTTCGATACACCTCGCTCTATCTCTTGCCTTACCATCTTTTCCTCCTGTGGGGCAGTGAACAGGAAGTCCACCAGTACGGCCGTGAAGGAGAGCGCCCGGAGGAACCGATTCAGTCCAAGCTTCGAATCGTTCGCCATGTCGTACTTACCGATCTCGAGGAATTTACCGTACTTGCCCAGACAACGCACCGATGCCTGCAGCTTGTCGTCAGCCAGCGAATTTAGGACGTAGTCCACACCCTGTCCGTTCGTGCGCATCATTATCATCCTCTCGAAGGAGGTATCGCGTGAATTGCCGATGTTATCCGCCTTCAGCTGCGGGAACGTTTGCAGCAGGAACTCCTTCTTTGCGTCCGTACCGACCGTCGTGTACACCTCTAGTCCGTACGCGAAACAGACACGAATTGCGGCCAACCCGATACCACCGCTACCGGCGTGAATCAGGATGGATTGGCCCTTCTGGATGTGCGCGTTGATAAATAGGGCGCAGTAGACGGTCACGTATACCACCGGTACGGTGGCGGCTTCTTCTAGTGACCACTTCTCCGGTACGGTCCACGTGAGCGTGTCGTCACATGCCACGTGGGTGGCCATAGCTCCCGTCGTCACCATGCCCATGATACGGCGTCCCGTTTCACCGATGCCGGAGTACTCGAAGCCCAACTCGCACTGTTGGTCCACGCGGGACAGATTGGCAAAGTCCGACGATAGCTTACCGGTGGCAAACATCACGTCGCGGAAGTTGAGCGAGCTGTACATCACCTTCACCAGTTCGCCCTTTGGACGACCGTGGTTAAACGGACCACTCAGCCACGTCATCGAGGAAAGATCACCTTTGACGAGCGCGTTTGCGTAGCAGTGATTGCGTCGTGGCTTCGACTCCACCTCCTGGATGAGCTGCAGATGCCGGAAGCTGCCCCAGCGGCCCTTTCGGTATACGTTGATCGCCAGACCGAGACGCAGCTGGCTCTTGAAGACAGGGCTATCGAGATCAAACGGTGGCGCAGTCGGATCATCGACGAACACACAGCTTACCATGCCACCGTCTGGTTCCTTGCGGATGCAGTTGATCAACCCGACGATGCCGGAATTGCTGTCACCCTGTGACACGGCGATAACTGGTCCAGCTTTGATCGCTTCCTTTAGCTTCACGATCCACTCGTACCGATCGTCCATCGGTGGGATGTGAACTATCGACGGTACGGCCATGAATTTACGCTTGATCCGTTGCAGCAGCACCAGTGTTTCATGATCCGGCACAGGGAACACGGCAAGCAGCTGGAACCCGGCTGGAGGAACTATGCTGTCCACGACGAGGTTGGCCGCTTCGCGCGTCAGCACATAACCGCTTTCGTGCAGGCTGCTCACGGATTCCTCAACGAACTCGGGCCGTCCGAGGCAGTTGGTTGAGATGAGGAACAGCGAGTTGGTTTGCGTAGACAGCTTGCCATCTTCGACGTGTACACCACCCAGCGAGAGTTGTTGTTTGCTCAGGAACATCAGGTCAGCCGTCACAAGTGGCAAATCCCCTAAGGCTTCTGCAAACAGTGGCGTGATCGGTGTGCTTTCTCCAAAGTCAACCTCGACTACCTTGACCTTGGGCACGGGAATGTTCTCCAATGCCAGCTGCACACACACGCGCACGGCATCGGCTTTCGTGAGCGTTGGTGCGGGCAGATGTGACACGAACTGGTACGATTCCAGCACGGGAATACCTGGAGGCTTACGGCGTGCGACCGTACTGGCTTGCAATCCGACGATTTCGATACCACCGCACCGGATCGTGTTGAGAATGCGTGAGTTTTTGAACTCAAACACTTGGCTGCCTTCCTCCATCGTGTTTGCGATCGCGAGATGCATCTTGGGATCGATGCGCATCCGCTCGATGCACGTCGGGATCATGAGCGTGCGCGTGTCCTTGCCGATGATACAGCACTGCAGCAAACAGTCCAGGAACGACACCCAGTTCAGTTCCCAGTTGATCTTGCCACAGGCACTGTCTGCGCGGGCTTCCAACACCGATCGGAAAGCGCCACTGTAGTGATATCCTCGCAGACGCAACTCCTTGTAGAAGTCTCTCGTCGCCAGGACGGGCATGTCGTTTGCTGGAGGATCTGGAATTTCCGAGAGTGTGATGTTTTCGACGTGACGCACGTATCCGGTAACTACGGCCGCTGTTCCTTCGGTGATCTCGAACCGACCCGTACCAGGTTGCAGCATGACCGTGAACTCGATCTCCTGATCTTTCGTGATCGAGGTTGCTCTCAGGAACTTTACATCCTCGAATTCGACCTCCAAATCAAAGTACATCGGGCCTTTAACCATGGCCAGTGTTTCCCAGGCCAGGTGCAGGTAGGCGGTAGCCGGGAACAAGACACGCCCGTCGATCACGTGGCCAGCGATGTAGCTGTAGTCTTCGTCGTTCAGCTTGATCTTCACGCGCCGTTCACCACTCTTGGTTGATTTTTGCATCTCAAACTTGGTCACGAACCAGTCCTCCGAGTGGTCCCAACGCACGAGATGGGAAATCATCGGTGTTCCGCGAGACACCGGGAATTCTACCGATGGATAGAGCCGTGCCACAGGGATGTCCAAACCGTTAATGTAAAGCCTGAAAATGTCGACAGTCAGTTTCGGTTCACAAGATACGCCACCATGACTACTTACTTTCCAAGTGCGTTAAACATGTACTGCACATTGTCCTTGTTTCCACGCTTAGTCAGTCCGATGTGGATGGCGTTGGGCATGGATTTCTTCAAGATGGCCTGCAACAACCCGTGCGGAGCGATTTCGATCGTCAGTGCATTGTTGGGCAACAGCGCGGACGTTTCCTCAAAAAGCACCGAACTGAGCAAGTTGTTCGTGTGATAATGCGCCGACGAGTACTGGCTCTCTGGCTGATCCCAGCGAATCTTGGGCACCGACGAGCTCAACCATTTGGCAGACCGTTTCTTCGGCTCAGGAATGACCTCGTTCAGGCGGGCCAACAGCCTCGGGCCCATTTCCGCGATGTACTTGCTGTGATAGGGAATGTTCGAGCATGGTACCTCCTTGGCAAAGATGCCCTTTTCCGTGAGCTGCGCAACGTACGCCTCCACGTTCTCTTTCGGGCCGGAAATAGTACACGAGTCCGGTCCGTTGTGGCAAGCCACTTCGATACCCGGTGGCAGCATTGTGCGGATTTTGCGGAAACCCAACCCCACAGCCGCCATCGACCCAAACACGGTCTTCGTTTCCAAACTGGCCATACCACGCGAGTACGCCGACAGGATCATCTGTTCGGCCGTGAAGCAACGATCCGCATACGCACAACCCAGCTCACCAACCGAGTGGCCGATGACGAAGTCCGGCTCAAGATCGAGCGATCGTAGCACGTCAACGATGCCAATTTGCACCGCCGCAATGCCTACGAACGAGTGCAGGATGTTGTCGTACTTGCAGCTCTTCGACGTAAGGATCTCGATCAAGTTGAGACCGCGTTTCTCCAGCACACGATGACAGTGCTCGATCGCCTGCCGGAACACGGGAATTTCCATCAACGACGTGCCCATTTCACTCCACTGCGAGCCCATGCCGCTGAACACCCACACGAGCGGTCGTTTCAGACCAGTATAATGCTGCGCCTCACGACCCAAGCAAATCGCGTTCTCAGTGCCATCCTTAGCGTACAATCCGTACCCACGGAACACGTTTCCGGGGATGGACTCACTCTGGACGTTGTGCAGCAATGCGACGTACTCGGCATCAAGATGGCGCGTGCTCATGTCCGTCAACACCGCATCAATGGCTTCCTCCGTACGGCCTGACCACGTGATCAACCGGGGCAGATTGTCTGCCGGCAGTCCGTGGTTGATCTTCTCCTTCGTGCTTCCGTACAGCAAGGCATGCGCATTGGCTCCACCAAATCCGAACGAGTTGACGGCAATAAGCGGTCCGTCGAGAGGCTCCGTGTCGGAGACCACCTTCAACCGACCGTCAACTAGCGCGGGAATGTCACGCCGAATTTCCCGGAAGTTGATGTTGGGCGGTATGAGTCGAGTTTCCAGCGCCAGGATGCACTTGATCAGTGAGCAGACACCCGAGCTTGACTCCGAATGTCCGATGTTGGACTTCACCGAACCAACGGGTAGTGGCTTCTTTCGGCCGGTGCAGAAAATCTTGTCCAAACCGGCGCACTCCTCGGGATCGCCAACTACCGTACCGGTGCTGTGAGCCTCCACGTAATCGACCGTGGATGGGTCGAGCTGGATTTCGCTGTAGAACTCGGTGAGCAGCTTGCGTTGCATCACTCCTGACGGGTAGGTGATGCCTTCTTCCTTGAACCCGTCACAGTTCGTCTTCGAGTACACCACGTTGGCGTACACTCGCTTTGCATCCTTGGCCTTCTGCAAGTACATCACGGAGATCGCCTCGGAACGCGTGTAGCCGGACGCATCTTTGTCGAACGGACGGCAGTACCCGTCAGCGGCAAGAACACCAAGTCGAGCGAACTGCAGCGTTACGTACGGATGCAGCAGCAGATTCGAGCCACCAACAATGGCCGCGTCACATTCCCCGTTGCGGATCGCATTGAACGCACAATCGAGGGCGTACATGGAGCTGCTGCAGGCGGTATCCAGCAGGAAGGACGGTCCGTTTAGACCCATCGTGTACGAGATACGGTTGGCCATCATAGCACGTGAGCACCCCGTAATACCGAACCCACCGGACGAGATCTTTTCGTAGAACCACGTCTTCTCCGATTCGGCAAAGCACGCTCCAACGAATACGCCCGTACGCGAACCACGGAGGGATTTCGGATTAACACCGGCATCGATGGCGGCCTCGTACGCGTGCTCTACCAGGATACGACACTGCGGATCCATCGTGTGAGCCTAGAAGAAGGAGAGATCTCGTTGAATCACAACTTTTGGATCTTCCGGATCACAACTTCCGGGCCGATTCTGTTTCATACCTGCTTGAAGTGCACACCGAAGAACGTCGCATCAAACTTCTCGAGATTGTTCACCTTGCCCATGCGACGTGGAATCTCGACGTTACTATGCCGCCAGCGGGTTTCCAGATCATCCACCATGTCAATCTTGTTGTACAGATTGTAGCCAAACTCCTTCACACTGTCCGAGTTCGGAAACCGGCCAGCAATGCCAGAGATCACGATCTCATCCCCCGGACAGGGTGGTTTAGCACGGAACGCCAGTGCGCTTGCGTCATTCGATTCCATCGTTACGAATTGAATGTCTACTTGCGCGACACAAAATGCGTTCTACAGACGATCTTCACGTTCGTCGAGGAGCACTTGCAGTTTTCTATATGTCCCTTAGCACTTTTGCAACTTGCTTTCAATCGCTTGGCGGTTGAGAGTTGATTCGGTTCAATGGATGTTTTTTTTTATCTTCTTAACACTTCAAGTAGGTTCACTTCGTACAAACGCTCGTAGCCACACACGCCACCAAGGACAAGGACCGGATGCGTAACCCCGTTTCGGTACAACCGAGGGGAAGAGAAACTGAAATTCACACAGCTGTAAACAGCAGACACATCGGTAGCAAGTAACCGGAACAGGATACACGCAATAATCGCACGCAAGTGTTAGCAATCGCCGAACAAAACACACCACGCTACAACCATCCAAACTGGCAGGCTACGGAGCTGCGAGTGAACGGCCGTTCCAGGGTTGCCCGAGGGTTTTATAGCTCGATCCTTAGGGCCAGGGCATCCTTCCGGTTCACAGGACGGGGGAACCCCCGGAGAGGAGGCAATAGGCACCGTGGACAATTAAGAGACACCCATGAAACCAGGAATGGGACGGTTTTCTTCAATCGTCATTTGCAATTCCGCATCTGATTAGTGTCTCCAACATTTCATTAACCACGGTGACCGCTAGCGTTGAGGCGGCCACCGCCTGTTCGGGGCGCTCCATCGAAGAAAGAATTTGTTGTTCTTCTGTCCGTTATTGGTGTACGTTTTAGGAAATATGTAGTCAAGTCGCCGGAGTACCGGAGCATGCTCAGACTTTACAGATATGTGGGAATTCTGCATGAAGTATAAGAATTTTAGTGTCTAGCAGCACAGTATATTCTCATTTAGAATTTCGCTTTTCGATTTAAAATCACATTAACTCGTTAATGCTGCTTTAAATTATGTTCAACGTTTATACGATTCGCGCCACCCTTCCACGTGTAAGAGCCTACAAAGCACATTGCCGAACGGCATGTAAGCGAAAGAAAGGAAGAACGTTGGAGTTTCCTACGGTTACAAACTTTGCCGTTACGGATACATTTACATAAAACACGTGATAATAACCAATCGAGTGTTTCACCGTGGCCACCGAGCTTCCGATATCCGCGTACTTGCCTCAACCAACGTCGCTGTATCGGTAACAGTTTTACACCTCGTGTAACCCATTGACACTGGCCTTTACAGGGGAGGTTCATTTCTGATTCACGGACAGCGAAAGTTGGTGGCTACTTCAGCCGATGTTACGCTCTCTAGAAACATGTCTCATAAATCTCGTTTCATATCATCTTCATCTGCATTTTCCTGTCAAAACATCATTATCGTTAGACGATCAAACAATGTTCAATTTTGTTACGGAAGTTTAATGAACAAAATCGATCGCAGGGCGCACGTTTAAGGTTAATCATGATCACCCAAAACCCACCACGTACGCTTAACCCCAGCTACTTAACATAAGTCAACGCTCCGTTGAATCGGAAGTCGTTTTGCGCGTGTTCTAAGCTATTCGTGTGAACTCCCGGAGGTCCTACGCCATTCGACGACAACATAATGTCGTCAGTGTGACGCCAAGCGACTGTTCGTCCATTGCGTAATCCATCACAGGCAGCCATTTTCTTCTATTTCTATCGCACAACATTTAGAAGCAATTTCCTTAGATTCGACGATATTTTGTACAGGATTCATTTATTATCAAATTCATATACGATTTATTGTAGCTAACTATTAATGCAAAAATATTAATAAAAAAACAAACGCACAGACCAGAGTCGTCGTGCAGCTACGCTTTTGGAGACCACGTGGGCTTCCGATCAGTACTAGGAACATGACGCAGATGGAAATTAGCGATGTAGTCTGTGTTGATGCGTTGCACGCTGATCGCAAACGGTTCCGTCGGGTGGAAGATGAAGGCCACTAAACGCCGGCTACCCGGATGGGGCGTGATCTGATGTCCCATGCCGGCGTAGATACGAAATTTCAGCAATCCGGAATCACGCGCATAGAACCGAATCGGAAACTCAGAGAACGCCTTCGGTCGCTCCATCGCCGATACCCACTTGTCGTCGTAGCTGAACAATCCCAGATCCAGGTACGGTGAGCTGGTGTAACTTTGCGCGCTGATTGGCAATTGGGCAAGGATACGCTTCGTCGCTTCGATTTGGCTGCCACCTCGTGCTCCGATAATGGTCTGCTTGAAGCGTGTGTGGAGCAGATTACTGTACAGGTTATTGCTCGGCGAGCAGGTGAATGGTGTCCGGTGGCTGTGCGAAGCATTTCGGAAACTGTCGCAAAAGTTTTCGTACAGATCCAGCAGCTGCATCGACTGGTTGGTGTACACGGCGACGATCTGCATGTCCCAGATGTGATACACCACAAACAGCGAGTTTTGGCTGTTTGGTTCGTGCGCCTTCAGCGTTACCACGTCTTCGTGGGCGTACTTGATGAGCAACAAATCGTCATCTAATAGCTGCATCTTCCACATACGCAAATCCTTGTACTCATCAAAGTGGCGGTAAAACTTGCGCAGCGCTAGCGTATCTTCCCCGGTGTCTACTAAGCTCTTAGCCTCCCGGAACAGGAACACCAATATACGATGCTTTAGACTGTTGATTGTCGGTTCGCGGAATGCGCGTGGTGGTGGTGCACTGCCCCGTTCCGGCGCGAACGCGCTCGTATAGTGCCGTTCATCCTCGCCACTGCAAAACCGACCTATCGTACGCTCGGGTATAAATGTTCCGTCTGCGATGGAGAAGATGTACATCGACTGGTGGTGTATCGAGAGTATTGCCAGCGTGTTATTGTAGAGATACACGCCCTGGTTGTGGGACAGTATGATCTTGTCCACACGAAAATCCCGTGAATGCGAAATGCGTCCAAAATGCAGATCGATTATGTACAGCGTGTAGTCTTCCAGGGGTGAACCGGCAGTCGGTTTGATTACTTCGTTGTTGGTATACAGCTCGTAGAAATTGGGTCGATTTTCTTCCGGTATGAACGAGGCAGCTCCTACAATTACGTACCGCCCGTCATTCGTGAACAAACTACACTCCCGGTTGAGGTGTTTCTCGTGATTTTCGAGGTTCACAACGTGTTTCAGCTTGAACAATTGATCGAATATTTTACTTCGAATGCCACTGTTGTCAGGTTCATTGTCCACCATCAGCTCAGTGTCCTCCCATACGCGAAGTAAATCGCCGGCTGCCGCACAGCCCTGGTACTCGTAAATTTCAAGCGCAGCCTGATCAGAAGAAAATGCGATAAGGTATTTTCCATCGGGACTGAATTTTCGTAGGTAACATGGTGGTCGCTCGACGTTGACTACAGTTAGGTTGGGGTACACATTCTGGTACAGCTCCCGGACAGCATGCTGTGGTGTGCGATGTCGTCTACCTGTTTCCCGGTTCCTTAATCGATGCACGATATTCTGGGAATGCAACTTGCGGAAACGAATCCGGTCGGTGCAGAAGGCATCTGATATGTTCGTGAATGCGTTTGGTTTCGGCACACTTGAGCGACGCCGATTTGCCATTACTCTACACCGCTAGCCTGCGCTGGGTTGCCTTTCGCTAGCTCATGAGAGGCAAGTATTAGGCACTTTTAAAGTAATTTTAATCGTAGTTTGCTTTCAGTAGCTTTGAATTTTAAAAGCCATTATCCGCGCACCGACGAAACTATACAATACACACCATTGACAGCTGTTTGTCAACCAAATATGATGTATGAAAAAAAAAAACAATAGTAAGCCAAAAGTGACAGTTGCTTTAAACTAACCGGGATTATTTGCACCGCGTTTTTTGAGCGGTAGTTCGGTTAAACTTTTCGTTTGTGTTTTTTTCTTCTAAGTATATACTCTACGTTATTTTTATGTGTTTTTTTAAATGTATATATATGTTGTATAAGTGCAAGTGGAATCGTTTATAATGGAACCTTATTTAAAACAGTACCACGATGAAGAGATCACTGATCTGCTCAACAATCCCGATGATTTGTTGCACGTTTGTATTCGCGTCAAGTATGTTCCTGCTTTAAATTCAGCTATTGAAAGCAGTATAGAATCCTGCAACTGAAATGTTTGCTCCTTTTTGCAGCCTAACGCATCTCCAACGCAAACAACCGCAGCTGTTTACCAACCTCTTTCAGGATACTACAGCGGAGCTTACTCGCTGGAACGAATGTTTGCTGCGCGCGCAAAAGGCACTCATCGAGGGAAACTTGTTCCTGGAGCCTGGATTTCAAATAAAGCAAAACTGTCACGTGCGGTTCGTGAATTTGCCGATTTCGCCGGCGGACTTACGAAAGGCAGCCTATCCGAGCATCAACAACGTCGGTCAGTTCCTTCAAGTAAAAGGCAGTGTCACGCGTATGACTACCAGCCGGTTTCTCGAGTTTAAGCGTAAGTATGTGTGCACGCGCTGCAAACAAACTGTGCTGCTTGAGGCGGATTACACCAAGTCGTACGTGTTCGATCCTCCTGGTCCCTGTCCAAATGCGCGAGAGGCCGGATGCCGCGGTCAGCTGCAACCAATATCAAGCCAGCCAGAGCCAGAGTATTGCCGTGACTACCAGGAGATACGTATCCAGGAGATCATGAGCGAACGAAACGTACCGGCCTCGTTGGTGGTAACACTTGAGGATGACCTTGTTGACTGCTGCCAACCGGGAGATTGTGTGACGATTTGTGGACGCATTGAGCACCGTTGGAAACCGCCAGTTGTTGGCCGACGCACGGAGATTACTATAGCATTGCGCGCGAACAGTGTGATGCGCGAAGAGAGCAAAGCAAACTGGTCGAAAGATTTACCAGAACATTTGTTGTGCGTTCAGGCTGAGTGGCAGGAATTGGTGCGCGAAATTGGTGAGTTGGCCGCACGGGATCTGCTGGTGCAATCAATTGCGCCTGCTATCAGAGGCATGTACCCAGTCAAGTTGGCCATTGCGCTTGCGCTAGCATCCTGTGCCGAGCGGTTGGTTGACCCAGAAGACACGATTAGTGGGGCCACTGTGCGTGGTCACTCTCATTTGCTGCTTGTAGGAGATCCTGGCTTGGCTAAATCACAGTTGCTCAAGTTTGCTTCAGAAATTGCAAGCCGCGCTGTGTTTACCACTGGTATGGGCTGCTCCTCGGCGGGGCTGACAGCGGCCGCGGTGAAAGACGAAGGAGAGTGGCAACTAGAAGCTGGTGCACTCGTCCTAGCGGACGGTGGGGTATGTTGCATTGACGAGTTCAATCTTATGCGTGAAACCGATAAAGCCTCCATCCACGAAGCGATGGAGCAGCAAACGATTAGCGTGGCCAAAGCGGGCATGGTCTGTAAGCTTAGCACGCGATGTGTCGTTCTGGCCGCCACTAATCCAAAGAATCTCTACACAATGTCCCACGGAGAAGGCATGTCGGCGGCTAATATAGGCATCGGGGGTCCGTTGCTTTCTCGCTTCGATATGGTGTTAATTTTGCAAGACATTCGGGCACCCGACTGGGATGCGGATATAGCGAACCATCTGCTGGCACTTGCTGTAACGGACAACGAACGGAAAAGCTTCGATAACACCACCAGACATGTGGATCGCGTAGCTTATTGGGATTTGGAAAAATTACAGCTCCATTTCGCTGCCATTAAAGATATTCATCCGAGAGTTTCGCACCAGGCGAACATCATCCTGGGAGCGTACTACAAAGCGTGCCGTTTAGATCCGTTTCGAGATCCTACGCGTACGACGATACGTCTGTTGGACAGTCTGTTTAGGTTGGCGCAAGCACATGCAAGGCTACTGTTTCGCTCGGAGGTTACACCGATCGATGCGATCACTGTCATCCAGCTGATGGAAGCTAGCTGGGGTTTCGGAAAAATTGGCATTGTTACACACGATCTAATTAAAGCAGATCTACCACTTGGACCGGAACAAAACTTCATCGATCGCCTGTTACATGCACTAAATCTGCATAACGATTTGCAAGATTCAATAATTGTGCGTCCTGTCGATGCGAACATTCTTCGGCGGTATCACCGCGAAATGATAGCAAAACAGCAACAGAAGCAAGCGGATCAACAAATATCCCAAGTAGGCTGTTCCACGATCACCGATCGCGACGTAAGCAGTCAGCTTGCAGTGAGTAGCAGTTTACCACTATCCAATGTTTGTGTTACATCGACACAGTTCACAGAGAATATACGTCAGGGCGGACAGGATACTACTTTCCAATCTCCTTCTGCACAGTCCAAGTACGGCTTTCATGCGAAGGTGAATTTCAAAAAGCTGCGGAATGCTGCAATAACAGATGCATCAAAAGAATACAATGATACAAGCACGGTAACTACGAGTACCAGTGGATTAACACGGAAACGAAAACATGCACCGAGCGAAGTTGAAGAAGATCTGTCCGTGAAATTACCGCTGAATGAAGCGGCCCTGGGGAATTTACTGGGATCTTTGCGTAATAATTTTACTAGTGGAATGCTATCAATCGACAGGTAATCGAACAAGACGCAAAGTAAGGACGCTTCATTCAGCGCATTATTGGATACAAGTAAAATATTTGACGACGATGATGATGACTTCGTGAACGAACTCAAAGACGATCTCGAATCAGCACGCCCATTGAGAATGGAACCGTTAGAGGTGATTCCAATAAAAGATCCTTCCGGTACGGTTTCAAACACGACGCAATTAGTACCAACAATCGAAGCTGATCCACCAGCGGTCGAACATCGAAGTCAACCGTTTAGTATCGATGCGGCTGATTCAATCGTACCAAAACCGAGCAGGGGAGAAGTTTGTTTAGCACTGGATGACACAATTCCCAATACGCTAGGTACTATCAATGGAAATGATATCCCGGATGATTGCTCAAATCTATCAGCGTATCAATTTAAACGATCAAAACCACGCACATGCCCTGTGGAAGTTACATCGTCGCCTACAGTACCCGCATCTATTAGCGCCCCACATGATGTAGACGACCTTCTAAACTTCCAAATCGAAGCCTCTGGAGAAATTCCACTGCTCTGCGATGCTGTGCCGCCAACGGCCAATATCTCTTACGTCCCGGGAGTGCGCACTCAGACACGTGAAAAGCTGCAACAATTTGAATTTCAACCGAAAAAGCCTGAACCACCGCGCATGCCGATAGAGGATGATAGTGCGTACGAGTCTGTCATACGAGACGAATCATTGCGGCATGATCCTCGTAAGCCGACATCGGCTAGCGCAGAAGAAAGCGTTTCACAGTACAGCGGTCTTTTTGATTGTAATGAAAACAGAAATGCAGATTTTGAGTTGCATTTACTAGACATTGAGTTGTAGGGACCTTGTAGCCATTAGCAACACCTGTGATATTTATTGATTTTCTTTTTGCCTTCTTATGATATTGTTTTGTGTTTTATTTTGTCGTAGTTCTTTTCGACGTCCTTATTGCATTGTATTTTGTCTTAAAATATAATTTACAATAATATTGCATAGTACTCGATTCGACCGTCTTTTACTTCATCACCGCTCCTTTAGTCCGAACACATGCAGTTAAAAATTAATCAATTAAAACATCATAGAGTTTCAGAATAAAAAAAAGAAATCCACTGATGTGGTTTCTGCATTAGGCTCCTCTATAAAATACAATTTCTTCGTGTCATCTATGATAACGAAAAACTGCTTCCGTTTATCGGAAGGAATAAAGCAGCTTCATTTTCTTAGCTTCACACAGAATTTAAATGAAAAAGTAACGTTTACGTCCACGCTAAATTGTGTTTAAGAGACATTTGAGCCGTTAGCGCCCGATAATCAATCAATACATTGCATGTAATTGAAATGATGTACTATTGATTTATGCTTTCTTTATACACGTTAGTAACGTTCCTTTGGGTTCCAACCAGAGTATTTGCGCATTTTTATATCACCTTAAATCTTCAATTTTGTAGAAATTAGATCAATAAGCAAAATATATTGATGAACTTTTTACAATGGTTTCTGCTGTGTACCGGGCGCCTTTGGTAAGTTATTTATTGTTTCTAACTTTATACCTTCGGGATTTTGCTACTGATGAATAAGATTTTCTTGCTGAGCAAAAAATTGAATCATGTGTGGGATTTGATTTGCTTTTTCAGCTCTCTCGATCTCGACATATTTTCCACACAGTGTACAATCATTTATAATCGGAGTCATTCTCATCGTTGAGTTCTAACATGAAAAAATAATAAAATGAACACATCATTTTCCATTTTCAAGCTTTTTTGATTTCTTACCGTTCATGCTACCTTTATTCTAATACTCAGTAATCCATGATTAGTACAATTCCATGTGAAGCATGGTCTGAGAGTAGGTGTTACTAGAATGTGTTTATCCAACTTCTGTACAACAATGTCTGAGGATTTTATTCGTATCCGCAGTACAAATCAATGCATCTGAACTTTATGCAAGATGAATTGCATCATGTCTTAAAGGTTCTTATCCCCGAAGTGTGTATACGTATATCTAGTGTGTATATATTTGAAGTAAAATATATGTATAAGACTACCGTTTCTGGATTTCTTCAAAGTGCACTGAAATATCTTTCTCTGCCACTTGTATCACTCTCATTATAATGTAAAAAAACAATCCAGGGTAATAAAGCCTAACGGCCCAATAATAATCGCTGTACTTAGCATAACAAACGAGAATAACAGAACTAAAACACATCAAAAAAACATTCATGAAAGTTAGAAAATCCTGCTAATCATTGTCATACTATTTCATGTTTCCTTTTGCGACATTAAGTTTCACATTGCTCTTGTTTGAGTGTTAGGATTGCATTACTGTAAGGATATAAGTGATGATGCATTCGTGTTTTATAGTTGAAATAAATTTGGCTAAATTTTTCCTTAATATTCGTACTTCAAGAACGTGTTTTATTTTTTTTACGATTTATATCCTATTGCCATTTGATAGACGGTCGAGTTCTGCATGTTGTTCGCGTGTATAAACTATTCTGTTAAATCATTAGTTAGGGAATTCATTACATAATTACATGCTCTTACAGAAAATGTCGAAAGGATTCTAATTCTTACTCTCATGCTTACTGTTGCAATTTTACTGATGAGCCCTAATTCATCTAGCGGACCTAAAAACTCTAGGCGCATGTTGATGCTCAGAGTTGGATTGTGGTATAATTTAATGTTGTGTGTTTTGAGGTAAATAATATAACGCATAATTAAGGCCAAAATCTACTTTGCAATCAAATGATCAAAGTTTGACAAAAAATATCCTTGCCCGATTGTGTAACTACGATTTGCAACATTTTACCGAACAATAGCAATAGGAAAAATGATTTTTTTTCAGCACGATCGTAATAGTGCTGCGTTGAGTGCTTGCATAAACCGCGTACCGTTGAATAGCTCACGAAATTGAACAACTCGACTTTTCGCTCGTATTTCCGTTATCCCGTTCTATTTGCGCGACTAGCAATGAAAATACATTGTTCACGGACTGTAAAAATGAAAAACGAAATGAATTAAAATAGTTTTTTGTGTAACATTGAAAATACATACTTCGTTTTGTTTAGCAGAAGTTTCCAGGAATTGTGCCTTCCACTGTTCGGCCAGCTTGCGTCCTTCTTCGGTTGGAACAGCACGCTCCTGGTGGAGATCTGTTTTGTTTCCAACCAGAACAACCGGAACACTGAAAATATGAGCAATTAAACCATCATTAGTATGGTCCTTTTTGGGTGATACAAAGCCGTGTTTTGGCATACGTACTAGGCCTTCCCCATCACATCGAGTAACTTGTCGTAGATGATTTTTATCACTTCGAATGATCGTTGGCTAGTTATCGAGTAGACCAAAACGTAGCCATGGAAATCCATGCTATACTGGGCGGGGAAAATGCTATACTCGTCCTGTCCGGCTGTGTCGACTAATCGAATTTCATAATCAGTCTGATGTATACGGGTTTTTTTCGTAAAAGCTGTTGGCAATCAAGTTGGTATTCATTAAGTATCAGTTGCGAAGAGAAGATCTTAGACTACTTACTATTTTCGATAGTGGGATCATAAGAATCCACAAACTGTCCCTCGACAAACTGTATGCTAAGAGATGATTTTCCTGCAAAATGAATAAAAAGATTATAGTATAACTTCATTCTTTTCTATCTAAAGAACATTGGATAATTGCAGCCTTTCAGGGAGTGGATATATTACAACATGTTGATAGTGACGGTGATTCGTCATCCTAAGGATATCAAATGTAGGTAACTAGAACGCAGACTATTTTCATTGATAAATGTCACATACATGCGATGACGCATTCACTATTTAGCTCGATTGGCGACACCGAGCCGGCGCTAGAGCATATTTGAGCATATGATTACGACTGAGATCGACCGTGGATTTACAAACGGGCTTGATTACGCAGATTCTTTTTTTTCTTTACGAAAAATTGTTGCTCATAGAAGTGACATAAAAAGTATGGGCCTATCGCGAAACTTGGAAAACCTATAATGCTTGAAATAATGGACTGACTATAAAGTACTTACCTACGGAACGATATCCCATCATAGCCACATTACGCTGTTTGTGAGTCATTTTTAAGGATATACGCTAGCGTAGCCTTTCTGGCTCTAATATAGATGATATTTTATGTTCAGCGGCGACCACAACCCACACGTAGGATAATGATCGATTAACGTTTGATCTCAGTAAGATGAAACGTCAGAGGCACTACACAGTCGAGAACAATGAACTGTTCTCTTCCGACCTTGGCTTGTCGTTCGTATGACCAAAGCAATTGGCTAAATAATTTGCTACACTCTGTCGTAAAATGCAACGCAATAGTCGTAACAGGAAAGTTTCTACATCGACAACAGGATAAAATAGAAAGGCAACCCCTGAATGGCCACTAAACGGTCCGTCCTTGAATCACGAAATAACGGGGCAACAGAGTAGACAATTTTGCTGGGAATGGTATCAGGTACGATTTTTGCTTCATGCCATACGCACGGCACACAGGTTCGCGTAATCCCAATATCACGGAGGAAAACACCCGAATGACTTCTTGGCCCTACGATAAGCAGCACGGGCGGCCGATTCAGGCGAAAATGCTTCTGCGCGTGTTGTTCTTTTTGCGTTCCAAATGGAGCCAATTGTGGTGGAAGATGGCAGATCTATCAGTCAAACTCAAGCTGCCATGCATACGAAGCAATAGAAGACGAGAAAGCACAAACGCAGGTAAAGCCTTCTCTCTGCGTATTTTGAATTCCAGTGCACCCATCAAATGAAACGAGTCAGCTGTCAGGGGGACCCGTTTGTTTGGTTGATCAAACCCGGTTCAATTCATAATAGTGGCATATTATAATTTACGCAGAAATTGGTCTTTGGTTTCTTCGTGAAGGACAAAATTTATCTACGCGCACAGTGTTCGATAAAAATAATATACACTTCCTTCGGCAGCACTGCTCCATTCGGGAATGACTACTGCTGTCATGCGTGGTTTGACGTTTCGTTCCGCCCTCGCCACCCCGTTGTGTAAAAGATCAGGCCTCCGCGAATCGAGCCAACAAGAGACGTGCTCTCTGAATAAAGTCACAGTACCGAACCGCTAGCCGCAACCGTATCTCGCAGATCCTGATTTTCCCCATCGGAAGGAAAGATGTTTGCCCGTGCCGTGAAAACCGTCGCCAGCCAGGGTGCCAAGAACTTTTCCACCACGAGCCAGGTGAGCTTTCGGCCATTACACTCCCGGTCCATCGGATTTTATGATCCGCGAAAGATTTGTTGGAAAACAAGAAGGTGACCTTCTATCTGATTCTGAGCCTTGACATAATCTCGACCTTCTCAAGGCAATCGATAGACTATGTGCGTTTGTGTGTAGTGTGTGAAAAAACTGAGCGCGCGAGCGCGAAAGGAGGCAAGAATTTGCCAACTGTTTTAAGCAATGCACCGGCGGAGCGGCGAGGGGCAAATGTTTACGTAACGTTGTACCTTAATCTTATGGGGACAGTTTTTTCGTAGGTGGTTTTAAAACGGTTTATACGCACACAATCCTCACAGACTTGCCGATAAGAAACAATCACGTTAAGTCACGTTATCGTTTTATGTTTATTTCCTCCATTTGCAGAACAATGTAAAGGTGGCCGTTTGCGGTGCTTCAGGTGGAATCGGTCAACCACTGTCGCTTCTGCTGAAGAACAGCCCGCTGGTGACGGAACTGTCGCTGTACGACATTGTCCATACGCCCGGTGTTGCCGCTGACTTGTCGCACATTGAAACTCAGTCGAAAGTGACTGGATACAATGGACTGGAAAATCTGGAAAAAGCACTTAAAGGTGCCGACATCGTCATCATTCCGGCCGGAGTACCTCGCAAGCCCGGTATGACTCGTGACGACCTGTTCAACACGAATGCTTCGATCGTGCGCGATCTGGCTGCCGGTTGCGCTAAGGCCTGCCCGAAAGCACTCATCGGAATCATCTCCAACCCGGTCAATTCGACCGTTCCGATTGCGTGCGACACGTTGCAGAAGGCCGGTGTGCTGGACCCGCGACGTGTTTTCGGTGTTTCGACGCTCGACATCGTGCGAGCAAACACGTTCATTGGCGAAGCAGCAGGTGTCGATCCTCAAAAGATGAACGTCCCCGTCATTGGCGGACACTCGGGTGTCACTATTATTCCGGTGTTATCTCAGACGAAGCCAGCAGTGAGCTTCCCGCAGGATAAAATTACTGCCTTGACCGAACGCATTCAGGAAGCCGGCACGGAAGTAGTGAAGGCTAAGGCTGGTGCGGGTTCGGCCACCCTTTCGATGGCCTACGCTGGTGCTCGCTTCGCTTTGGCACTGGCACGTGCAATGAACGGCGAACAGAACGTCGTAGAATGCGCGTACGTCCGATCGGACGTTACTGAGGCCAAGTACTTTGCGACTCCATTGCTGCTCGGTAAGAACGGCCTAGAGAAGAACCTGGGTCTGCCGAAGTTGAATGCTTTTGAGCAGGAGCTGCTGAAGAAAGCCATCCCGGAGCTGAAGAAAAACATCCAGAAGGGAGAGGACTTTGTGAAGAACAACTAAATGGAACATGGGAACATAAATTAACGATTCTCGACAAACAAACCAACGTCGAACGGTTGGCTAGTAGAGCATTTCTTTTAATCAATCCCTCACGAACCAAAGTTTTCCTTAGCTCGTAGGTGAAACCCATGAGTTCCGGAATAACCACGTTAGCCTCATCGAGAATGGCCAGTGAACTTGAGCTACAATAAATAAATCAATATACAAACAATCCGCCATAATGTGTAGACCGAAACAAACGAATGTTGTATGGAAATAAAATTTAATTTATTTGGTACAAACCAGTGGACTCATTTACTGTTGGAGTTTTGAACGTTGGTCAAACTGTTAGTATGCATGCATGTATGTTGTTTCTGTGCCCTTGACCTAAGATGCTTGGCATACGTTTTTATTCAATAGGGAACACTTCCGAATGATGCCAATAGCCCAAGGCTGTAGCAACTCTCGCAAAGCCCTTGGTCTAAGATTAACGTTAATACAAATAATATTAGTATCTCAGTAAGACCATGAGGTAATTTTAACGTCTACATGGTTTTGAATGAATCCCAGCAAGATGTTGATGAATATGCAGTATAAAAGTAACTTATTTGTATACTGTATGGTTAAAGGGGGAAGTTAAAAGATTAATCTAATAATGCAATCAATATGTGTTAACTAATAGTTTTTTGAAAAGTTGTTTTGGTGGAACAGATAAAAAAAACACTATAATATGTTCACTTCACTAGGCACCATTGTAAACTTCAAGAGAGCGAATTGTTTGACATTTTACAACGCAGAATCCACTAGGCACACAGTCGGGTGCAGGAAACGTTGTGCAAAACAGGCAAGATATTATAGGGAATTTGAACAAACATAGGAGAAAGACCTAACACATGGGCAATAGAAACCGCGATTTATCGTAGCGAGTCAATTGTGCGATTCTGTCGTTCGAAATCGTCAGTGAATTTTCTACGGGAACCTCGCGTACCGCAGAGTAAATCATCTCGGAACGAAGACAAATCGAGCAAAAGGACGACAACGAAGAAGAAGAAGAAATTAGTTTTCACATCATAAGCTCGCCATCGCTGGGAAAGTATGGCCACTAATAACTACTTTGGGTTTCCTCATGGAGCGACTCAGTACAGGTAAGTTCGCCAATAGTTGAAATGCACCGGGTCTGGTGCAGTCGGGTGGTTGACGTGCTTGATTTTTGGGTGGGAGAAAAGAGACGGCGGTTAGTGTTACGTGTTCCGGCCAACTAGTACCAACTAGCCGGCATTTGTAGGTTCTTGGTAGGAACATGAATTGGTCGAGTTGTGAATGAGAGCGACGTTGTGTTGTTCGGGTTGCTGTGTTCCTCTCCGTCGCATACCGTGATCACCCAGTGCTTCTCCAGATGAATCGTTATAATGATGGATGCTAACAGGTGCAGCTTGTGGATAGAATGCAACCTCATGAGAAAATAGTTGACATCTTCAGTTGGTGAAAAATAGCATTTCCTGAACAAGACCTCGGGCAGGTGTTAGTATGCTGTGCGCGTATAGGTAATGGGGCGACGGCGGTGGAGTACGCTGCAGCAATCTGTCCCGCTTAGGAACGACGTTGAGCTCGGTTTGAAGAACGCACCGCGAGTGTGTCAAAAGGGTATTTAAAGCTCTGTGTTGCATAATTAAAAACCATCCGGAAAAGAGCACATATCGAACGGCAATTTCCACGGGGTGCGCGTACAATCGCTCTCGCTGTCGGGGGAAACCCTTTCAATGATCAAACAAAAATGAGCACGCAGTGATCGTTGGTAGAAAGAACGGAAGAGGGTGTACAGCAAGCCGCACATCGATATTGTGCCGTAGAGCTGTAGCGTGTGCGAGCACGTTGCAGCGTGCCTAAGGCAGAACGAGGGACATCCGTGTGGAGGTCCCTGTATTGGAGAAGGATTGAAATAGACATCTACGGAGCACGGAAGCAGAGAAAGAGCATTTGTGGAGAAAATGCAATATCGCGAGCAAAACCCGGCGAGATAGTGGTGTAGTTAGGTGGTTGCCCTGAAAATCGATGATATCACGAAACCATCGAAGCAACCGGGATGTTTGCCGTGCAATTGTGATCGGAAAACGGAGAGGATCAGCTGCAAGAGAAAATATTCGCCGTGTCTGGCTCTCGTTCCAGAAAATAGCTACTGTGTTTGGCTGCGCTTTTTGCATTCCGGAAGAGAGTCGAACGAACTTTTGATTGCCGCAATCGGAAGTTTTCTTTTTCTCGAGCAACCCGGCAAACGGCGAATGCACTGGTTCACTCTCCGTCCGACGTTTCCGTATCTCGGCAGTTTCAGCTAAAGTGTCTCAAACAATCGAGTGCAACATTGCTCAACATATCGTGGTGATTATGTGCATTTGTTAAGGAGGTGGTCGGGCCCCGGGATAGCCAATTGGGTGCTGCTAGTGATCATTTCGAGATAATGCTGTTTGCGCGATGACGGTCCAGTCCACAATTAAAACGGCGTTCGTATTTCATTTCCTTCCGACACTCTCGTTTGCAGCACTACAGCCACAGGAACTGCCTATCCGACCACACAGACAGGCTACGCAGTAGCTTCCGCACCAGCTCCGGCAGGTGCTTCCTACGGAACGGCCCGTCAGACGGGATACGACCAAGCATACCAGGCCGCAGCCACACCGGGAGCATACGCCAGTAAGCATCACTCGATATCTGCATGTGCATGTGCAGATACTCATGGTTCTCTTTTCATTGTAGCCACGGCAACGGGGGCAACGTACGACTACGGGTACGGGCGCACCACACAGACGTACGATACGTCGAAAACCTACTACCAGCAGGCGGCGGGGGCAACGGCAGGATATTCGGCACCAACCGGATACGACGCAACCGGTGGAGCACCGAAGGTGATTGCGGGATTTCAACCGGCTCAGGCAACTGCCTACGCGCCACAGCCGGCCCGTACCGCCCTACAACCGAACAAAGCGTCCCAGCAATATCCAACTGCCCAGCAGACGGTGGCCCAGCAAGTGGCCACACAAGCGCAAGCGTACGTGCCTACGCAAGCGACCGGCTACTCACAAACGGTGACGACCGTGCACTCTACACCGAAACCGGCCACCGTTGCCGGTTCTGTGGTGCAGAATAATTCAACCAGCTATCCGAGCTACGACGCGGCCCTGTACGGTGCGGCCACCATGTATGTCGCGCAACAGCAGCACCCCCAGCATCCGCCCAACGCCAAGGCCCCCGCGAACGTGCCTGGGGGTACGGGAGCTGTGCAGCAAGCGGTAATGACGGGTGCACCGGGCTCTGTTCCCGGCAATGCAGTGATGGCTAGTGGACCCGGACCGGCAGCCGGTACCTGGCAGGGCTACAAAACTCCCAAGGGAATGCATGGCGGCCATGGAGGAAACTATAAGACACGCAAGCCGGCACCGAAGCCCCTGCTGATACATTACTGCGATGTGTGCAAAATAAGCTGCGCCGGACCGCAGACCTACCGGGAGCATTTGGAGGGCCAAAAACACAAGAAGCGCGAGCTATTGATGAAGCAGGCGACCGAACCGGGAGGAGCTACACCAGCCCGGCCTGCCAACAGCCTGCACTGTGAGCTGTGCGGTGTCACGTGCACAGGAAACGATGCGTACGCGGCGCACGTCCGTGGGGCCAAACACCAGAAGGTTGTGAAGCTGCACACGAAGCTTGGCAAACCGATACCCGCCTGCGAACCAACGCCTAGCGCGGATGAAAAGAAAGACGGAGGCACCGGCGGTGAAGCATCGGAGGGGGGTGGTGCGGGTGGCGGAGGTGGGACCGAATCGTCGGAAGAATCCGTCCGCCCGGTGGGTAGCGAGTTCATCGAGGAAATAAAGGACGACGAGGGTAAGCTAGTCAGCTTCAGCTGTAAGCTGTGCGAGTGCAAGTTCAACGACCCGAACGCGAAGGAAATGCACATGAAGGGACGACGGCACAGACTGCAATACAAAAAGAAAGTGCAACCGGATCTGGTGGTGGACATTAAGCCGACGGTAAAGCAGAAGAAGATAGCGGAAGCGCGTGCACACCGCCAGGCCATGCAGGAGGAGTTTTGGAACCGTCGGCGCATAGCCGACGCCGAGATGGAGGAAGACCATGGCATGCGTACCTTTGGACGGCATCCGTTCTTCGGTATGTTGCCTGGGCGACGTCCGGAATCCTCGGACGATCGCCACGTGGTAGCGCGGCATGCCGAAATTTACCCCAAGGAGGAGGAACTGCAAACGATTCAGCGCATTGTGTCGCACACGGAACGTGCCCTGAAGCTTGTGTCGGACGTGATGACGAGCGGTGGCGGTGCCGCTGCCAATGCTCAACCCGTGGCATCACCCTCGGCGACATCCACCACCACCACCACCACCGAGGTGGTGAAGAAGGAACAAACCAATGATCCGGCGAAAGATCAAGAGGTTCAGCCACAACAGCCTTCGACGGCTGCTACGGCCACCGGTTCCTCCACAGGCGGCAAATCAGGACAGGCCAATCAGATGATTTCGTTCCACAAAGAGACGGAAGGCACTACGATTCGTCTGCTTAAGGGTGTCATGCGCGTGGGCTTGCTTGCCAAAGGTATGTTACCTCGAGCATTTGCAAAGATGTGTTTTCTTTTTTCGTTAACATTTTTTTCATCGTAATTGCTAGGGTTGCTGCTGCACGGCGATAATTGCGTGCAGTTGGTAGTACTGTGTGCGGAGAAACCGACCACGTCACTGTTGAAACGGGTCGCAACGGAATTGCCGATCCAGCTGAAAAAGATCGCTGAAGACCATCGGTACACGGTGACAATGGCTCCTGTCGAAGGGGCTGTTCTCATCACCGATAGCAACATTACGGTAAAGATATCGCTCACATCTCCCCTGCTGCGCGAAGGTAAGTCATGTTTTTAAGAAAAAAGGTATAACCCTTTAATTGAATTAAATTCAGTTTTGCTTTCCTGATCCGTTGCTCAACATCGTCCTTAATTTTTCTGTCATGTATAGGAACAAATGACATACTGTGATATTAACGTTCCAGAGTTATCCGTTCGGGAATTAAAATTTGGCATCTCCATAGATTTCAGACGCATAATATATGTATTGAATATTTCAAGAAAGCCTACCGTTACTGGCTGTGAATAGAGCTTCAAAGCTAATATGCACCATTTCATACATTGGTTCTTCCGTTCCGTTCCGGGAGGAAATATTGACAGATAAATACATGGAAACGTTCCATGCCTTGCGGTTTCATTTTGCTATCGTACCGATGTAACGGATGCGTTTTGGATTTCAAAAGCAAGGTTTAATCTTTCGCTTCGCTGTCCGGACAGGAGGGAAGGGTTCATTTTCTTCTCTTGGCGATCTCGTGTAAAATGTTTTTTTGTCGGCACATCGTCCACAGTGGAGTAGGTTGGATGAAACGGCAAGGGATAAAAATAAGAACAAATAACGAGGAATCTTTTCTGGAAGCTGTGGCGTTTCAGTAGTAGTCTATTCTAGCCAACGGTGGGAACGACAAACATGATTAAATTTCTGACAATTTTTACTTACCAAATATAGAAGTCCAGGTATGGCTGTAAATTTTCAACAGCGTTCAATTGTTTTTATGATTTAAACTTTCCGGCAGAGTACCTTGTTGGTTTAAAATAATGCACATACTTTGCGTATTATGTGCAATCGCAATTCTGTTTTTTTTTCATTCACTTTTGCTTTCTCTCATTATCGAAATCAAGTAATGTCTAACCAATCATGATCCATCAGTTTGCCACCGTTCGCTGGAATCAAAGTGTTTCTGTTGGAGATTCAAGTGTACTTGTTACTCGATAGTCTAGAGCAAAGCTCAAAACAACAAAATAAAGAAAAGTTGAAGAAGAAACAACTAGCTACAGCATACAACATCGCAAAACAGGATTTTTGACCATCCTCTGGCTGTCCACAAACCTTGCCGGAAAGGCGATAAAGAGCCATTGGCCCCGGAACCAATGAATGTGCTCATGTATCTCCTTTCTGGAAGTTTCCAAGTTCTTGATATGAAAGATGTCCCTATTCAGTTTTGTTTTAATAAGTGGGATATAGTAAAATACAAGCAATTCGTTTCGATGTTTTCTGTTGGCAAAAGCTATATTTTAAAAACATAACGAATGCTTGATCCGTTTTTGTCTACGATTCATATCCCGCTACGCGTGATGTCTTACTGAAATTGTATTTAAAAGAACCATGGTCAAACACCCTGTCTAAAATAATTCTTTTCTCTTTTCTTCATTTTATATGTTAATATCGAAATCGAAACTACTGCTACTCCTACCTACTACTACTACTTCTACTACTACTACTGCTATTTGCTACTCTGCGCGCGCATTGTAATGCATTGAAATGAAAAAACAAAAAACGAATCGAATGCAAAACATCCGCGCTTCAACCCGTTCCCGTGTATTTTTGCAATCGAACGTGTTTTGTTGTGAATTGAAACAAACGAACAAAAAAATAAAAATAAAAAAAATGCATAAAACAAAAACCAACAAAAAACCCACCCAACACCTGTACCAAATGCGGGGAAACATAAAATATGGGATAAAAATCACACAAACTTATCGACCAAAACTCGATCAACAAAAAAAAATACGACGGACGATACTGTTCCTGCCTTCGGCATGTCACAATATCGAAACCTGCATAAAAAATGTACCTATGTAAAAAAAAAATGTGCATACAAAAAATGTTTGAACGAAAACGAACAAACAAAAAAATGAAGCTAATGCATCTTCAGCGGAGCAGACTGCTCAAAATACCGAAGATCTCCTGCCACGCGAGCCCTGTCTACAGGCGCTAGCTGCACTGCGTCATGCAAAATGGTTCCAGGTTTGTGTATTTTTTTCTCCAAATTCTTCCTTCCTTTTTTTCTCTTTTTTTTGAATATCTATTTACAATAATGCATACATGATGATACATATTTAGTTATGTCTTGCGTATATTACCCGTAACTTCACGACGGCGATACGTTCGAACGCTCCTGTCCAGCGAAACACAGGGAAAAGTGTGTCCGGTTCGGCGACTGGTTTTTGTTTTACTTGGCAATCCAACATGTATACGTATTTAGCATTATATTACCCGTGCCATCCTGAAGAAAATGTAACTCCTTACTCGTGTGTCGCGCTATAGTTGAGCGTACGAAAGCGATACCGCCAAATAGGAAAAGGAATATGGTAGCTTTTGCATCCAACCCAGCGATTGTGGAGCTTAGAGAGAAACAATTAGGGAATTAATTAAGTTGACTAGCTCTGGATGATAACAAAAATATAATGTAAATTCAGCTTTTTTCCAAAGGGCAGAAAATTAGCTACTTAAAATGTTAGTCATTTAGATACTTATTCCATAAATTTTCTATCATTTTTTTGTTCTTTATAAGGTGATGGTTGAGTTCGTTAAATTGATGTAAGAAAAATCAACTTTCGCAGTGTAAAGTACAATGCAACTAGAATTAATTGGAAACTTTCAGTGCAAAAACGTTACATTTAAACAATAAAAGCCACGACGAAAAAGAAGACAAAATAGTTATATCATGCAGCATCCTACAACTGCTATCAAACGTCCAAAGAAGTATAAAGGAATAGCACATGATAGGTTATCAATAACGAATCCTCAGCATAGAATGCCAATGAGAATCATAGGACAATAACTTCATAATAGTCAACCAGTTTAGTTGCATTTTGAAAGGTTCTATTCATCAGATTGGATTTGTTCGATAGAGCGCTCCTGGCACAAAGAGTGAAGAAACAGATTTTGTACTCGATAATCATTGGCATAACAATTAGCTCAGTTTTCGTACGCAAATACATTAGCAGGAAGCTAGGGGTCAAACGTATAAGGCATGGTTTCAAACGATTAGTTCTAATTTCCATTTGTTTTTCTTTCATATGTGCATTTGTGGGGATGGATTACGCATTCGCGTGTCTGATAAGTGTTGGTTTAGAGATATATATTTAAATAGTGTGCCAGCGACAGCTTGGTGGCAAGAACACAATGTTGCATAGAAGTGATACTAATGTTTGGCTGTTTTTCTCTTTTTTTCTCGCGATCACCTTCCGCCTGCACATTGTGTTTAGGCTAGAGCCACAGGGCTGCAATCGTGCGTGATGATTATGCGCATTATGCGTGACCTGTGCCAACGCATACCGATCTGGAGCCATATTAGCCAATGGGTAAGTCTCGCGGTTCTGTTCCGTCGGTGGTGCACAACACCCTCGCTTGCGATATCATGCTCTCCCGTGTGTGTCCCGTTTTGCAGGCAATGGAGCTGTTGATCGAAAAGATCATCTCGTCCGCGGGTGACGCACTAACGCCTGGCGAGTGCTTGCGCCGCGTCATGGAAGCGATCTCGTCCGCCATCCTTATCAACGGTCCGGGTTTGCTGGATCCATGCGAAAAGGAACCGGAAGATACGCTGGCCGGCCTGAGTAAACAGCAGCGTGAGGACATTACTGTCTCGGCGCAGATGTTCCTGCGCTGCATCGCCTTCAGGCAGATCTACAAAGTGCTCGGCATCGAACCGCTACCGCCACCAAAGTTTGCCGGGAACCGCAATTGGCGCTTCAACCGCAAGCGCCGGCGTTCGGGCGCGGAAGCAAACGAAAGTGAAGGTGAGTAAAGGCGCGTGTGTGTGAGACCCGGCTTAATTCGATCGTCCCCTAATTTCAGTCGATAACGGGAAGATGCTAAAGAAGGAAGACTCGACGGCTTCCTCCACGGTAGCTGCGAACTCCTCGACAAGCGGTTCCACTAACGTAACTGCGATGGAAGTGGACTCTTGCAAAAGCGAAAAGTAAAGGATACCTCTGGTAGAATATTTCCGCTAGATTAGTGTAGACATTTTAAAATGTAGCAACCCTACGTAACAACAAATCTTGAGTAGATCGTTCCGCAACGGATCGTTCCATCGCCCTCGATGGGCTGCTAGACGATGCTGCGTTAGTTGCGTAGACTTTATCTACCCCATATACTATGTACCGGCAAACACGGTCTCCATCAAATTACTACTTTACATTTGACACCCTTATCTATCGACAACTCAGTCTATCTTTTAACATTTAGCGCTAGGCCAATAAAGGTGACCGGAGCAGGATAGCTGGCCACTATAATTAAACGCCTTTTTACGTGACTAGAATGGTTGATGTTCTCCTTCGCCTAAAGATGAGTGTATCTCGCACCTAAACTAGCAACCAGGAAAGTATTCGATAACAAAATCAATTGAAATTCTTGTTAACTATTAAACCAAGCGGCGCAAGCGTGGAAAACACAATTACTGAAGCTCAGGAAGAGGCAATGTGGCGCACGGACAGAAGAGGAGGAGGTGCATGTGAGATAAAATATTATTAGACTTATTCGTAAATTATCCAAAATTTGACGTGTTGTTAGTCAGTAGATGAAACTTGTTCTTGAACCCGACACTGATCTGGCTAATGGGCGAAACTAAATTAAGAATTGTGTGCGTGTGTGTGGGCGGTACAAGCGTGGCAGGATGTTGTGTTGAGCAAGGCTTACCCACCCTTATCTCATGAACCTTAAGTTAAGTTCCTTTCATCGTTAGGCTGCATAGGGAATGCATAGTTCGATATTATCATCCGATTGTGTGCTATCCTCTACGATTATTTGCTACGTATTGTCTTGATGCGTTTGTGCAGTGCACGTGAAATGGATAGAGGCATGTTTATTCTGAAGCGCAGCGATTGCAAATCTACATGAAATCGTATTTATTTCATATTTTTATCAATTGTTTCACCACATCCGTATCGTTATCATCTTGAGGAAGGATAAGTAGTTGCATGTATTAATTTTGTTCCTCAACCAATAGCAACGAAAGTTTAGAGAGAGAAGAGAGAAAGTTCAGAAACGAATTGAAGCATAATGTTTCTAGTGAAGTGTTTTTTTTTTTCATCGGCTAGATTGGAAGGTTTGGTTGGCGGCTGGCTGGCTCCTTGTCTGACTGGTAGTAGGATAGAAAAGATAAAGAAAAATGTTGTGAAATAGCTAAAGTAACGAAGTATTTCACTGCAGCTGGATGTGCCGCAACCCGCGGGAACCATTTCCCGCAGATACTGTACTGCGCGAGGATTTCCAGCATTAATAAATCCTTGAAGAGAAAGCTAGAGCGTTCGTGTGCTGGCATTTCACGCCCTATTAGATAGGATGAGACTTTATACAGTGTTGTAGCATTAGCTGCGTAAGCGGCAGGTATAAGAAGGTATAGGGTATGGTTTATACTACCAACAAGCAAATATAATTATGCGCCCTCCACGTCTGCATATGGGATATCTCTGAACAGAATGTAGGATGTATCCGTGACAGCAGGAAACGATTTTAACGTTTAACATAATGTAATAGACACACACCAACCATTTAAATGAACAAAGCAAGTCATCTTGGAATTTATTGCATCTTTATAACAATGAAAATATCTAGTAGGCATCAAATCGAATATTTGATCTTTGAAATAAAGTAATGCATCCATGAATTTACCTAGCGAATATTCGTTTCCGGCTAAAAATGTGTTTTATTGTTGCATTTGTGTTTACCAAAGAACGATACGTTAATGTCAAACGGTCACAGACCACTTATTTCGATAAACATGTGGTTTTCCATAAGTTCTGTATAAAACTAACCGGGCACTGCTCGGGCTAGACGAAGACAATTTTACGCAAAAGTAACAGGAGAGCATACCGGGAAGGAGGTACCATTTTTCTGGAATGAGCCTACTGTGCTACAAAAAAAATACTACGTATAACACAAATTAGATGCCATGCTTGTAAGAATTGCCCATAGATGACGCTACAAACTGGTATATGAAATATTTCATGAATTTGTAAAGCGACACCTATGAGCGAATAGCATAAGTACTTAGTACTCCATCAGCGCCATCTATTAGTCAGTAATGAATACTAATTTTAAGCGTTTTATGTATTTTAAGCGTTTACATTTTTAAAATGACTACACCTTCGACTGGTATGCTCTCCTGTTACTTTTGTGAAAAAATTATCTGTTTTGCCCGAGAAATACTCGGGACAAATTTTTTAATCTTTTCCACTTTGCACGTTGTTGTGTTTTGGCTGCAATAAGCTAGTTAATTGTGATTATATGTCACGCAACATATCTATTGTTCGAATCGTGCGGCGTGCAATATTATCACGTGCTGAAATATGCTCGTAATTCAATATAGATTATGTAAGAGTAGTTACACATTTGAAAACGCACAAAATAATTCAGAATTTGAATGAAGGTTACTAACGGGAAAGTAAATAAGAGAGCTGCTGTTAAATTAAACTCGTACTAGAGAAACACGTGCGTAATAATGATACTAGTAAAAATGTAATATTTCTAATGAAACCCTCGTTGACAAAGGGCTTTTATTGAAAAAAAAAAAAACAATTTATATATCAGCGAGACTTGGAGAAATATTACTGCAAATAAAACAGATTTACTCGGTTTTGAATAACCTGGTGAGCAGTAATGGTGCTGATGTATGTAATGATTCTTCTGAAATATTTTAAATATTTATTTAGTCACAAGCACTAAAGGACTTTTGCCTAGTAACAAATAAGCTTAGCAATAACATTACTGCATCATAAAACTGAATTGTTCAGTAGGATAAGAATGGCTAAGCAAGGATTGTCAACAGATATCCAAACAACACATGGATTACTTCATCAGTTATGTTCTTAGCGCACTTTGGCATTAGATTTTTTGTTAATGGTAAATGGGCACTCCCGAACATGAGAACTGATAAAATGTGCCTGGAGTTTGCATTCTTTCAATGGGAAGAACTAAGTAGTGTTACAGAAAGGACGGCTAACTGGAGCGCAGCAATCGTTTTAACTGACTATTCAAAACAGCACCCATCACAGCAGCTGTCAAGAAATGTCAAAATAGCTGCCACTCTTCGGTTGTGCAAAATCGTCACTGAAATCACGCATTGATTTTCCGTGTTTCGCGAGGAGGATTTTCTTCCGAATGCGGAAAAACGTATCTGGCACGGGGATTCGCCCGTAGTGCTTTGCCGTTGGTGAAATGGTGCTGCAAGTGGCGAACAGAAACAACGGTGTGTCGTGGGAGAAGCCGCGTGATACGGATTCGCGTGTGAGGATGCATTCGCGAGTGTAAACTAGAGGGGAGACTGTAAAAATACACACATCACAAAGGGCAAGCCGCGCGGACTCGGGGTTGTTGGTAGGTGCGCCAGCTGCAGCATTGCCTGCGGGTAGCATCATCGCCTGCTAGATGCCATCAGCCGTTCGGCCGTGGCCGTGGTGTGAAGCGATCGATTTTTGCGTTTCGCAGTAGGCAGTTTTGTGCCAGAAGAGTGTACCACAGCAACCTTAGGTTTCACAACAACAGCAAAAAAATCCTTTTCCTCCCCCCTTCGCATCGCTAGCTTACTCAGCTTGATGATGGACGTCGCAACGATGCAGCGGGATCCGGAGGGTCAGGAGTTTTTGCACAACACCAACAACAACAACAATAACAACAACGTCGTCGGTTCTGTAGGTTGCGCACTGGACAATGGCAGTCAGATCCTGCCGAATGATGGGGCCAGCTGTGAGGTGTCACCACGTGATTCGGTAACACCGAAAATGAGCTCCAGTGTGGCCAGCATACTCGACGATACGACACCCAGCGATTCCGGTGTCCAGCTGCTGGATTCGGAATCGAGCGGACTAAACGAGTCGATGATATCGAGCGCGGGTGGATTCGAGTTCGATGTTCCCGCTCCACCACCAGCGGTAGGGAATGCGCACAACAACGCCAACAATAACAACACCTACTGCGGTCGTCCGATGGGCGAAATGGACGTAGATGCCGGGGATGACGAATCCAAGCAGGCTGGGGCGCGAGAATGCGCCCGTTTGAAGGAGGAAGATGAAGCGAAACTGAGCGCGGATCAGGAGATCGGAGAGGGCATTGAGGTGGACCAGGGTATGACGACGAGCCAGGTACCGGATGAGCTCGTGACCAGCACCTGTTCGACGTTCGATAGCGAGAACATCGTGTACCGGCGGCGCATGAAGAAGACCCCGATCAGCAAGACGCCGAAGAAGCGCGTGTCCTTCCACGAGGACATCCTGAAGAACACCAAGACGGACAACATTCACATCGAGCACGGGTTCATCACGTATAAAACGGGCGGGGTCGGCAAGAAGGGTGTCGCGGGCAAGGGCCGGTACTCCTGGTGCTCGGAGGATGACGGTGGGTTCGATTACGGCGATGAGGAGGCACACGAAGGCCGCCGGCAGTACGTGTACCGGAATGCGTGCTCGGATGTGCTCGATTACGGTAAAACGGATGTGTTTGAAAACGTCGAGGACGAGCGGAACTACGTGAAGTACGACAATTCGGGTATCTTCGAGTACGGACCACCGACAGAGCGAACCGGGCGATCGGAAACCGACAAACTGCTGTACAAATGCAGCTGTTCCGATTCCAGCTCGAGCCTGGACTCTGGTGAAGGCGCCAACGAACGGACAAACTACCGGCAGGGTAAATCCAACAGTTGCGAGTGCATCGGCTCGAATGCGTCTGGACGGCATCATGGAAAGCATGGTGGGAACAACAACAACAACGTCATCTCGGACAACTGCTACTACAGCGAGCCAAGCATCGAGCATCTGGATGAGTTCAACGGCAACGTAACACCGGGAACAGGTGCTACAGCTGGTGGGGATCACTTCGTGAAATCGGTGTGGAGCAAAGAGAAAAAACCCAAGAGCAGCTGCCTGAAGAAGACGAAGCGGAACAGCATCTTCACGAACGTCGTCGTGCCGGAGTACGATCTGAACCGGAAAGTGAAGAAGTTCAACGTCCACCAGCGGCTGTCGGTGATCGATAACAGCCGCATGATATTTGGCTCGCTGAAGGACATCTTCGGAATCGCGCTGCCGGAGCGTGGTGTCCCCGAGGGGTCCGAGGATCTGTCGTCGGTGCGCGAATGCATCCCGGAATCGCATGATGATGGGTTGGTGGACGACTTTACGCTGGTACAAAAACCCAAATCGTTCCTCTCGAAGAGCCTCGACGGTGGGTTTCAGAGCCGTGCCGGTGGTCGGACCAACGCTGGCCAACAGAAAAAGTACGTTCACAACGTGGACGAGCAGCTGCGCCGAAAGAACGATGAGGATCTGTACGCACCGAGCCGGAAGAACAGCGTTGAGGACGACATTCCGGTGGTGAACGAGGACGACATTGATGCACACGACAGCAACAGGCAACAGCCTCCGAAGGAGTCGTCGCCGCCCGCGTCTACGATCCCACTTCCAGAACAAATCACTGCTGAAGGTGGTACTGACGGTGGAGGATTGGCCGGCGGATTGGTATTGGGAAACATGACCGGAGCCTATCGCAATAAATTCATCATCAACGGTGAGAGCACCGTGTTCGAGCACACGGGTGTATCGTACTGTTTCGAAGACGGCCAAAGCAAATCACCGCTCGAGGAGGAGAAAGAACTGCCGGTTGGTGAAACGACCAGCGGGTCGTTTATCGGAAAAACGCAGATCAAGAAAAAGCTCTCGAACATATTGCAAAAGATCAACGTCATCAGCTCGCAAGCGTCCACGCCGACACCGGTACCGACACCCGCTCCACGTACCGGTGGCGATGGCGAAGGAGACGTCGGCGGAAGTGCGCAAGCAACGCAACTCAAGGAGGACTCAACGGCAGGATTGCCGCTGCAATCGTCGCCGTCGTCTCCGAAGCTACCGGAGCAAGGACTATCAAATGCGACCGCAATGGAAAGCAGTACGATTTCCTCCTGCGGTAGCGATCATTCCGACCATTCGAGTGGCGTTGCTGCAGGCAAGCAGTCGGATCTGAGTTTGCCTCGAGCGAGTGCGAATGCGGGCAAAACGAACCGTCACCTCTCTTCGCCGCTTAGAAGCAAATCTCTCACGACCACGCGCTCGTCATTCCGCATGAGCCCGGATTTATTTAATCTCGGCATGGTGCCAGCGACTGGAGCAATGGCACCACCGGGAACCGGACCTCGACATCTCAACAACATTGACCCTCAGCTGGCGGAAGAGTTTGAGGACATCCTGACGATAACGGCGACCACGACAACAAGCAGCACCAACGATTCGGGTATCGAATCGGCGGATGTGCTGCACAGCAAAAAATCGTTCGTCGAGGACGACATCGTCCTGGTAGAGTTTCCCCCATCCGTGTCGGGTGCCTCGAGTTCAGCGGTCCTTTCGCCAGCTGCTACACCGCAATCGGAGGAGTACGGCGTACGGCTGTCGCATCGGTTGCCCGCGTACCAGCAAAGACATCGACACCATAACGCGATGACTTCGTCTACCACAAGCTCGGCCTCGACTGCCTCGAAAAGCTCACTGATCAATCGCTTCCTGCGCAACGTCACGCAGAAGAAGATCCTCGAGGCAACGATCAAGCAGAATCCTTTCTTCCAATCGAAGGTCAACGGTGAGCGCAAGCTGTTCGAGAATCTGTGTCCCCGAGGACCCGCGCGATCGATCAACAAGGAGCTGATCGAGGATCTGAACGCGGAAATAGCGATGGAAATCGAACTGTCGTCGTCCGCGTGCCAACTGGACCGGATCCAGCTGAACGACACGTACGCACTGTCCGGTACAGACGACAGTCCGTTCACCCTCGGTGGCGTCAAGTTTGATGGAGGTGGCATCGGCGTGGGAGAGCTACCCGTGGAGCTGTTCACGGCCGGACCGCGACTTGCCATCTACCGCAATGACAGCGAGGTGCTGATGAAGGTGTTCAAGCTTTTCAACGGATACAGCCGGGAGGGTTTCATGACACCCGTGCTGGTGTTTCTGACCGATCGTACGCTCTACGTGACGGACCAAGTACGGAACAGGTTGTGCAATAAGTTCGTGCTGCCGTACGCCGAACTCGACGTCATACTAGTTGGTCCGTACGGCAACACGGTGCTGCTCAGCAACTCGGCCCGGGACATGCAGCAGGTTCTGCTGGCCGGTGGGCCATACCCGGCCGAGGGACTGGTCTCGAGCTTGGAACTTTGTGCACGACGTGGAGGATCCGTTTTACCCGCTGTCGGACAACTGACACTCGATCATCTGGCACCACTGCAGGCGTTCGTGCGAGACCATTCGAGTGTCAACCGAGAAGACTCGTGGAGGTACTACGCGGTTGTGAACGTACCGGCGGGTACGCTCGGAAGTGAGGAGGCCCCATTAGGACCCCACATCAAGGGTCCGCTGATGCACCGGCGTATGTCACACGCTGGCTTCGTGGACAACTGGTCAGCGGGTTACTTTCTGCTAAAGTACGTAAAGTCGTGACACCGTTTTTAATCCACTGACAACCAGGCTAACGGATGTTTTGAATAATCGGTATGTTTGCAGAGCCGGAGTGCTGTACCTGTTCGCAGACGCGTCCCAGAAGCTGCCGACATGGGCCGTCGCATTAGCCGAGTGTCAAGGGGCACGCCGTTCCGTTCACTCCGGTCGGCCGTACTGTTTCGAGTTGCTGCTGCGCACGGGAGCCCTTCAGCTGGCAGCGCCGGACGAGTATGTGGCTTCCGATTGGCTGCAAGCACTGGTGCAGGCGGCTAGTGGGGTGAGTGGAAAGCAGGCGGTAGAACCGAAGGTTTGATATCCCTTTTTGTTTCTTAGTTCTTCTCTTTTGTTCACTCAACTTCTTCTGTGATCGCAATCTTCGTCTTGGCGCAATTGTGAGCTAATGTTTGAACCATTTCCCGTATGTTTCAGCTCTTTGAGATGCAGGAACGTCGTCGCACACTTGGATGCACTTTGATCATGACGTCCAACCATCTGCTAACACTACGCGAAGATTTCAGTGCGCCTTTGAGGCGTAACACCAGCTACAACGTTTCCGGTGGGATGTGCCATCCGTCGGCTTCGTCTATGCTGCTGCAACTCAGCATGTCATCCCCCTCGAAGGAAAATATAAATCCGAACGCCACCCATCGGAAGACGAGCAACGTCTCCAGTATTAACGGTGGACCGGACAACTGGAGCGAGGTACGTGTAGTCCGGGAAAGGGCCATACGTCGTTTTGGGTTAACATGTTACCGTTTTGCTGTGCTTGATTTGCAGATAAGTTCCATACGGTCGAACTGCAGCACACCGACTCGTTCGAACGTGGCAGCTCAACTCAACAACGCGGATCGACGTTCGAACTCATCGAGCACCAGCACACCGACCAAAGGCAGTATCACACAGATGCACCAACAGCAGCAGCAACAAATACTGAATTCGTCTCCGGCTAGAAGTTTACCGCGATCGGTCGGGGTATTGAATAGCGAGGCACCATCCCTGGTGGAGCTACTTGGTAGTGGCACGGAGGAAAAGAGCTACACAAACATGAGTAGCTTTTATGGTAAAAATTCCGGCGTGGAAGTGCTCACGTGCGCCAGCATCGATGAAATGTCCGCCATTAAGATTCCGGCCGTCTCGTCTAACTGGTGGTGCATTTTGGTAGGTTGCAACACTCGTTGCTTTAGCAGTGCAATTGTTCTCATCTCTATCTCTGCCTCTTTAACTAGGAATTCGAATGCCAAGAGGTACGGGAAAATTCAGACGATCTGGTGATATTCTTCTCAACCAGCGCGGAGCAGGAACGCTTCCTGTCGATGCTCGAATCCATCTGGCACACCAAAAAGGTACCGGGAGCATCAGAAAACATTTCTTTTTCTATGCGTGTTTTGCACTTTTCATCATGACCATCGTGGTTTTTTTTAATGATTTCAGCGCGATGCGTTCCCAGCCTCGATCGTCAGCAGCGACGATCCTGTGTATGATCACTGCTCGAAACTGTTTTTGGAGATCAATCGCTCCTGGGAACCGCTGTTGTCCGCCGCCCTTGGTTATCCGCAGTAAGACGGTACAAGTAAGAAGTGCAGACGTCCCAGGCGAGTTGCTTTAGGCTTTAACATTACTTTCACTCGCGTTTAATGCGCACTGGCGCGCTAGGTGCTTGGGTAGTGTGTCCAGCTAAATGATGTGTGATGAGCGCGCAAAAGTGCAATAAGGAAAAGTATTATTAGTATTATACGTAAAGGGCAAGGCAGGTGCAATTCCGTTGGGCAATGTTACACGTTGCAAAGATAAGCGACCAAAATGTTGACACACTCTAGTAGTTAAGATTAAATTTTTTTTTGCAGTTTCATAGGCTCTCTTGGGAGAGACAATGGACATAAAATTCACGAATAGTTTAAAACAAAAGTACACTTCAACTCAACTGCGAACCAATCAATCGGCGTTTTTATCAATGTTCCGTTTTGAAATAGTTTTGATCTGCAAATAATGCTTTTATAGAAAGAAGTTTACACTGAAACCAGTAGAGACAAGTGAGAGGAAAATGGGAATTAGGATTAAAACTAGAAACAAGACAATTAGGATCGCGTATTTCCGCTTGGCATAGAAACGTTTTGCAGATCACTACCAAAGATAGGTGCGATATAAAATCATGATTAACGCAAATTTGTGACAAAAGGGCAGCATAAATACGATACCATTTGGTTTGGAACAACCATTGGAACGGGAATATCAAAGTGTCTTTCGCGGTGTGAGAGAGGGTTGATTATTTGTCATATCTATTCCATCGACCACCGTAGATCCTTTATCGCGAGTTTATTACTGCTTCGCTATCATAGCAATAATAGCTTGTGCTGCGTGCGTGTTTGGCCTAGAATCGCCCTTCGCTTATGTATCCTTAAGCCTTCCAAATGCTTTCTCTAGTGCTTTCGCTTTCATGGGCTGTCCTGTAATGGAACCGAGATATAGGCAAACAAGCAAACATATACTCAAAATGTGATTGATATATCCTTTCGATAACAAAGAACACGTTGGAAAATAGCACACATAGTAGTTCTATTATCTATCCAGATATTCATGCATGTACTACGGCGATACCACCGTAAGAAGCTTAGGTTAAGACACGATAAATAGTGCACTACCATTCGAAATTGGTCTCCAGGAAGAAAACTATGTGTATTGCATGTTATCCAAAGTTATTAATCAAAACAATTTAGGATAAAAAAATTATTCTTTCCTTTCGATGCTACCTGCCCAAAAGCCAACAGGCATAACGACGTAATGTGGGCCTGTCCTACGGCCATGCGGTATAATGTTTTATGTTAAACTTTTTGTTTGAATTTCCTGCTTACAGTCTCTATGACTGGTTCGTTAATGTGGCTCCGTTTTGGTAAAAATATTTATCAGCATGTAGCAGATGATAGTTAAAGAAAATGTTACCGACAATACAAGATACACGCGTATTGCAACATACTAACGAGATATTAACGTGATCGTGTTTTAGCAACTGTTCTATAACTACAACAAAAAACAATCATATATGATTGGAGAAGGAAAAGAATAATCACCGTAATTGTGATTAAGTTTTCGTTATAAGGGATTTTGTTTATCAGGAATAAGTTTTTAAAGTGATAATTTGCTAGTCAAAAATTTAAAAAAGGATATGACGAAAATGATACATTATAATGTGATTTCAAATCAGCCATTAGTTATATAATTTTTATATTTTGCTGCAGTAATTCATACCACTTTACAGCAGGCTAATGTATTCAAGAAATTGTTTCAATTTTGCTTATACATCGCATGCATCGTCGGATAAGGTTTATCGATGGAAATAAGTTTTATCAAAAACAAAAATTAATCAATCTCGTATCTAGTTCTGAACGATCTGGTAAGCTATCTAACTACACACTCTCATACATCGTGCATCGTACGCAGAAAGGCTATGCATTCGTAGTAAAAGCATATATATATATACACTCACTTTAGAAATCCTACCCTCGTTATCGTCCCCGTATATTATATATATATTTATTCTTGTACAAGGATTTTGGAGACAAGCATGTATAGCTGGAGCGTATAAAGTGGATATTTAGAATGCGGTTTATAGCAGGATAAAGATACATAAGGATACAATTGAATCAAACGTTCCCTCGATCGTTTTGACTGAGTAGCGTTGAGGAATGCTGGAACGTTTATTTTCCTGACGTCGAGGAAACCGGTGTTGTAATGGCCTGATAAAACGTATCCTGGATTAAATAGCATACAAAACAGGAAGCCACACGATGTGAAAAACGCGTGACAACATTGTTTCCAAAATCAGTGAATCGTTAAGCAAAACTGTCGCCATGACTAACCACACATTTCAAAGTAAGAAGGTCGTACGATATTCCCTCATATCGAAAGGGATGCATATTACAACTATACACGTTACATAAAACCAACTACTGCATTGGGCAGAGTATTGATTCAGTCCAAGGTACGATAATAAAGCAAATATGTAATCTCATTGGCAAACGGCATTTTGTACGAAATGATATCGCTTTACGTCCGAAATTTTAAATCACTTTACTTATAAAGCGCTACAGCCACTCAGTGGTTTTGTTCCGGAGCAGGAGACACCAGAACCATATGGTGTCGAGCACGTGACTTCCCACAGGACCTCGGTTCAGGCAGGCAGTGCCACCACGCACCCGAAAGACTGACGATATATCTGCTCTTTCCAACGTGGAACGAGGTGTGTTGGAATAGCAGCTGAGTACGAGAGCCTCAGCTGAAGGGTCCGGCCCGGTCTACCGCGCGCCGGTGAAACATTTCAACCGCATTAGGATAACGTAGCGAGTGCGATATGTATCGTGAAATGTTTCCACCCCGTCGTATCCAGCTGGTAGCACTGGCCCGGGGATTGCAGAACGTCATGACGGAAAAAGGGTCGCCCTGGGCAGGGTAACGACAGCGCGTTTTGTTTGTATGTTGCGGTGTTGCTCAACGGTCCGACAGCTTTCGCGTTGGTTGCCGCGTATGTGGGACATATTTGCTAATTAGGAGCCGTGCTTCTACTTTCCTCGGAGAAGCAGGTCCGGTTCGACGAAAAAAGAAAAACCAGTATGCACTGTATAATCGTAACCTGCAAGGCGTCGCTCAAGTAGTGCGCCTGGCGAGTTTTGCCAGAGTCGGGGATGTGCCAAGGCGCGGTGGTGGTGGTAACCGACTGGACGACGGCGACGGCGCGGCGGATGCGGATAACGTAATAAGATCCACTTTGAGTACGTAGTAGAGGTTGCTTGCGGAGCGCGACAAGAGAGGCGACAAATTTGCAATCACCCGTGCCTGTGGTACCGGGAACCGTGGAGTAAAATTTGCGTTAAAAAAGACATCGTTAGCAAGGTATGTTGAATTCTAAAGAATATATAAAAAAAGATGTAACGAAGTGAATGTCATTTGTGTAAAAATTCAGTTCCTTGCTTCCGGTTAAATACAGTAATATCTGCCCATCAAATGCGTGTGTGTGTCTCCGTATCTGCTAGTTAACGTCTATCTCCACCCCGTTATCATACATTGGCCACACCTCTAGATACGATAGATAAAGGATGCACTACTCAGTGAGGCACTTTTATCACGGGGACGTAAGCCCAAAGTTGAAGCCTATCAAAAGTGTCGTAATTATCGCGCAATCACATCCAATCGTCACATCCTGATAATCTCCTAAAAGCACGCCGTCCTGATTAGGCTGTCCATTTGAAATCGGCAATCATGGTTTGTTTCTTCTTGGATCTTCTCTTTGGCAGGAAAAATGGAAACCACTGGCAAAGAGCTGCCGGGAATCGTCCCAGTGGAATCCGTGACGATAAAGCTGTCCCCCGGGAAGCTATCGGAGTTCCGGAATCTCCTAGATACACGGTATCGCGCTCGTCGTGACATGACGAAAAGGTACTCCCCGTCCATTCCCATCCCAAAGGCCGAACCAATAACGCCCAACAGACTGAAGGCGCTCGTACTGGCTAGCAGCCGGATCCAAATGCTAATTGACGAGGTAAAACTTCTGAACTTCGCCAACGTGCAACGGGCGCGCTGACGAGCGACGAAAGGGATTTATAATCTTCCTTCTATATCTCCCTTATAGCAATCCTCTGGTGACAAGAGTAAGAAGGCACTAAAAGCGACGATCGCACAACTGCTGGACGAGATCGGGTTGGCTGAAAATCTGCCCGTCATTCGTGCGCTCGGCACGGTGCTGAATGGTATCTTCGACCGGATCTACAGCGGGCTGTACGTGAACGAGGTGAAGCTGGAACAGTTCAGGTCCCGATTCGGACGGCAAACGATGCTGTACCTGCCGAGCCATCGTAGCTACGGTGACTTCATCCTGATGTCGTACGTGTTGTTCTGCTACAATATCGCCATCCCGGGCATTGCGGCCGGCATGGACTTCTACTGGATGGCAGGCATGGGCAGGGCACTGCGTAACACCGGCGCGTTCTACATGCGGCGTACATACGGGGACGATCGGCAGTACTGGTACGTGTTCCGGGAGTACATGCGGCAGTTGGTCGTGGCGTACGAGCGTGGGGTGGAGTTTTTCATCGAGGGAACGCGCAGCCGGAGCAACAAAGCACTGACGCCTAAGATCGGGCTTCTGTCGATGGCACTGGAACCGCTGTTCATGGGTGAGATTCCCGACCTGATGATTGTTCCGGTAAGCGTATCGTACGATCGGCCGGTCGAGGAAAAGCTGTTTATGTACGAGCTGCTGGGAGTGCCGAAACCGAGAGAAACGACCCGAGGTTTACTGAAAGCACTCAGCATAATGCGGGAAAACTTCGGCAACATTTACTTAGAGTTCGGTGATCCGCTGTCGGCGAAGGATTACTTCGGGGACAGATTGAACCGCACCCGACACACGGTCGAACCGACCTTTGCGCAGGTGCTTGCCAAAGACGAGAGAGATGCCATTCAAAATTTAGCCAACGACGTCGTACACCTGCAGCAGCACCGCATGGTACTCATGACATTCCACCTGATCGCACTGTACTACAACTACCGTAAGTACCACGGTCGTACGGTGGATCTCAATGAGCTGGTGGAAGGTGTCTCGATGCTGGCCAAGATGTTCGAGGATCTCGGTGCCCTCACCGAGGTGGAGGGTTGCCAAAACGTGGAACAACAGTGCCTAGCAGCGCTCAATGTACACCGCAACATCCTGCAACTAACGAGCGATCGAGTGTTGGTGATTGTCCAATCGCACCATGATTTTAGTCGTGTGGACAAACGCAAGCTGAAGGGTTACAATCTCACAGAAGGCGTAATGAAGCTAGCGGTACCAATATTTTCCCTTCAGCTGTACTGCAACCCGTGTCTGCACTGGCTTGCCGTTCCTGCAATGGTAGTGTTAGCCGAGCGCACCATTAGATCCACCAAAGCATCCGATACAGCGCGAGACGTTATTTGGCGATCGGAGCTGCTGCGCATTGTGCGGGAATTGAGGCTGCTGTTTAGCCTCGAGTTCGTTCTCTATACCAACCGAGAAACGGTTGAGTTTGACGCGGCTCTTGAGCATCTGTTCCGGCAAGGGCTCCTCGTATGCAACCCAGTAGGACAGGAATCGTTACACTTTGGGCCAAAAGCCGCTGGGCCAGAAGCGAACGTGTATCTAAGCGCCATAGGGCCATTCTTATGCACGTACTTGCAGGCAACGGATGTGCTAACGAACCACTTCTCCAGTAGGCCGCAGTTCACCGAAAAAGAGTACCTTGCCACGGTTCAGCAACACGTCGAGCAAAAATTATTGCACCAAGAGCGGAACGTCCACCCGTACTGTCTGTCGCTGGACAGCATCAGTCTCGCATTGCATTCTTTAGTCACACTTGGTGCAGTAGGCAAGTCTAAGATGTAAGTATTCACCACAAAAAACAGGCACTTTTTTAAGGGGTTTGACCATTTTTTCCGAATTTCTCACGCAGAGATGACGAATATCGGTACGAACTTGCCACGAGCGGCATAACCGGATCAATCAACGACCAACTACGGAGTTTCTGTGAGCTGTTACCCTTCGAGTACCTCACATTCCAGAGCGTGGTGACCGGTAGTAAGCTGTAAGGCCGTTCTCCTTTTTTAGTTCAAAAAACTCTTCGAATAATATATGTTAGTGGTGTTATTGGTGGGCGGTGACGGTTTTCGAAGTAAAACATAGGCTCTATCGTTCAGAAGCCGCTCGCTTCATCGGGTTACAAATCCATCGCTCAGAAAGATGTTTACAACGATACTCTTTCATTTAGTTTAGCAAAGTTTGCATTTAGTTTGTCCCTGTGCGCGCGATATTTCTAATTTTAACAGCTACATCAATTTAGCAGGTATTTTTTACTATGGGGAAAAGGATTTCCTGTCATACCGGACTCAATAAAATACACTCTCAAACGGACAATAAAGACAGTCCATGAAATAACGATTTGTACTCACTGCGGTTAACATATCATGATGATATCAACTAAGTAAGTCACTAACTATGCACAATCACATAAATTCGTGTTAAATAGAAGTAAACTGCACATTAAATTCTCTAACGTTCGAGCGCGCGCCTTTCACGTTTGGTGTTTACTTTGAAACTGACACTTGTAAAGCGAAATATGACAGAAGTCAAAAAATTTGCCAACGAACTGTCAAAACAAAGCAAAACTGTTTAAATTTTTTTCAATAAAAATGTTTATTATAAATTACTCAAAATAACAGAAATTCATCTAAACATGTAGCCTTTTAAGAACAAAACTATACAGCGCGAGATGCAGTTGAATTGATCCACGAATTATCGATATTAAACCATAGCAACTGTAGAATCGACGGCTAGCTTTACGGCGCATCCTCACCGAAGAGGTGGAAAAAGAAAAAACTGCAGCTGTTGTGAGAGTGAAGTGCTACTTTTGTGAACGGAAACATTCCGTTTGGAACATTCCTTTTCGGCGAAAGCCTATTTCTTTTGCCGAGTAATGTAAACTGCAGTGGGAAATGTTGCTGGTGGGTCGCAGAAAAGCAGAAACATGGGTGCACAGCTTTTCGGTGGGCAATGAAACGCGCAAGCACAAGGGCTACACCGTCTACCGCATCACGTCCATTGTAAGTAGAATCCATGAGATCTACTGTTACCGTTGCTTGGCACTACTAGCCGTATGTAGCTCAATCCAATTAAATCTTTCTGACTTGGTTTGGTTGCAGGTGTTTAAGCGATCCCACCCCGAGGGATTGACTCGTGTGACCCTATGGAAGCGCTTCAAGGAAGTAAAGCAATTGTACAAGGAACTCGTTCGGCGGCATCGTGAACGACACTTGGCAGGAACAGTGCCGACGTTGGCGGAGCAGTCGTACTTCAAGCGCTTTGATCCGGCCGTTATCGATGAGCGCAAACGGTACATCCTGCAGCTGCTGGACTTTGCCGGCCAGGAACCGATCTTGTACTTGTCACACGCGTTTGTAAACTTCTTCGCCCACGGAATCTCGCTGGACGACCAGGAGGGGGAAGACGACGGTGACGACGGAGAGAGCAGCTGGGATGGTAGCGGTTCGCCGGTGAAGGAAAACGGCACGAGCCACACCGGGCGGGGCAATATCGAGACAATAAGGGAGCAGTTGGGAATCCGACGACAGGACGAATTGAGTCTGATCGATCCGAGCCGCGATCGCCATGAGGGAGCGGAGGTGTACGCGGGTGACTCGAACACAAGCGGTGGCAAGGAAGCAACAGAACACCAATTCGATGATGATGGCATTGAAAGCGGTGGCCTTTTTCTATCAGCTTCAGTGGACACGTGCGATGGGTCACTGATCAATTCGATGATCTCGGAATCTGCATCGAGTTTGTCGGAGGAACAGCAGCAACCCCCGGCAACGATGGTGACGGAGGATTATCTCGTCGCTGCGGCGATGGTGTTCAGCAAGGCGGTTGAAGCGGAAGCAAACGGCGATTACAAGCGCGCGTTCGAGCGTTACAAAGCTGGAGTCGATCGGTTGTTAAGCGGTGCCAAGGATGACTCGAACGTGACGCGTCGCAAAATTGCCAAAGAAAAAAGCTGCAAGTACGTCGCGAAGGCGGAGGAAATCTACGGACGGTATCTAGAGCGCGACGGCAATGCTCCTTTGAGCCCGATTGCGTACGACGATCCGAGTTCGCCTATCCAGCTGCTCGAGCGCCCGCTCAACTATCTGTCCCGTTACAAGGTGGTCAAGGTGATCGGAACCGTGATGCAGGTGCAGGACGTGACGGACAAGAAGTTCTACATCATGAAAAGCATCCGTCGTCCGTCGCCTGGCGGCATTCCTTTTTCGAGTGCGGCCGTCTTCCCGCAGGATGTGCCTTACATGGTGCCATTAGTAGCCTACTTTCAGTCGACGGACGGTGGCATATTCCTGCTGTTGCGACTCGTTTGTGCCGGGAAGTTGTGGGATTTCATTCGATCTTATCGCAAACAGGAAAGTTACTGCCCGATGCCGGAGGAGCAATGCGGTGAATCGAAGGAAGTTGATGGGAAACGATCAGTCGAAGAGAAGATGGCAACGGTTCCTGTAGTGTCCAGGGAGGAGCCGAACTACTCTGGCTACGATTCAGGGTTTCTTGAGCTCGTGAACGAGTACAGCAACGGTGGTTCCGAGGAACGTTCCTGTCCCGATCGAAACGGAATGGATGAAGTAGCCGTCGAAGCTCGACCAGATGAGGACGCATACGAAGACGAGCCGGAACCTGCAGAAGTTGTCATTCCCTCGTTCGATGCGCTCTCGAAGGATATGGATGTCCGCGAACTTCTGTCTTGCAGCCAGCAACTCTTGAAAGCCGTCACGCAGACACTGGAAGAATCCGGCGAAAATGCTGATGGTGTCGTCGAAGTTCCAACTGAACCGGCTGTTCCTGTCGAAGAAGCGTGCGATTGTGGCCCATCGAACAAGGAAACAAATAGAAAATCTCAGTCTAGTCAATTAGAGTTAGTAAGAATGGCTAATATTAGCGAGGCGGTGGATGAAGAACCCACCCCAGATCTTCTGCCGGAAGGCAGCATTCGTCGGTGGATAAGCGAGCTAGTTATCGCTGTCGATAGTTTGCATTTCAATGGAATTGTTTGTGGGTGTGTATGCTTCAGGGTGTTTGGGTCCATAACGCCAATATCCGTAATACGTGCCCTTTGTTTTCGCAGTGATCTCACAATGGATAATCTTTTGCTCGGCCCGCAAGGACAATTGATGCTGACGTACTTCCATCGTCGCGGCGATTCCTATTTCTGTCAGCCTGGCGGTGCCTATTCAGTGGCCCCAAAACAGACGGCCATCCGGAATCTGTACGTAGCACCGGAACGTCCGCTCGAGCCGAAGTCGGACTTTTGGTCGATCGGTGTAATTATGTTCGAGCTGCTGACCAAGCGAACGTTCTTCTCATGCCACCCATCGGGTGTGTTTTGCTATCACGAGGTGCAGTATCCCGAGGGGATCGAGCTGTCGATCGAAACCCGCGAACTGCTGGAGGGTTTGCTGCAGCCCGATGTCGAACGACGGCTCGACTTCAAGGAGATCATTGCCAGCCCGTTCTTCCGCACGGTCGACTGGAGTGAAGTGAAGCAGCGTGGATCGTTGTACCACCGTTGAGAGGAGAGCAGCTCCGAATTCTCGAATTAGCAATGTATGTGCAACGTGAACGTGTTTTCGCTATGAAACATGGAACAGAAATAAACCCCAGAAACAATAAACACACACACACAAACATGGTGTATGATGTATACTCCAAACGGATTCCTCCCTTTTGCTATTGTGTTGGGCCGATCCGCCGATTGGAAGTTAGTATATTTTCATCCTTCGTTCCTCTCCCCCAAACACGAACAAACCCAAGGCAACTAGAGCCTTCCCAAACGGTCACACGAATGTACACCCGTAGCGGTACCAAACAATCACGCCTCGACCACCACCTCCGCGACCTCCTTTGGCTCCGGAACCTTGAACTTGGGTTCGCTGCGCGGCGACGAGTACATGATCTCATCCTTCGGCTCCACCACGGACACGTTGTCGGGCAGGGGCTTCTTGGGGCCGATCTTTCCATTCGGATCCCACGGCAACATGATCTTGACCTTGATACCGAGCACACCCTGGCGCAGCAGGACGTGTCGGGTGGCGGTGTCAACGTACTCGTTGCACGGATCACCCGAGTGGATCATCAGTCCGTCGACGAATTTCATCGACTTGGCACGCTGGCCACGCAGCTTGCCCGACACGACCACCTCGCACCCCTTGGCGCCGGATTCCATGATGAAGCGCAGCACACCGTAGCAAGCGCGACGGACGGCCAGTCCACCGATCAGCTTGTAACGCAGGGATTCCGCCTGAGCGATGGCGCACAAACCGCGAGTGGCCACCTTCTCGGCGTACAGCTCGACGGAGCCAGGGGCGAATCCGAAACTGCAATGATGCGAATGCAATCTTATTCTGCCGTCCTCGGGTTGAGATTTTGCTTGATACTTACCGCTTACGGACGACGGCCGTCAGCTCGCGGATGCGACGTCCCTTCTCGCCGAGGACATTCTGGGTACGGGTGGCCATGATGATGATTTCCGTGCGAGTCGGGGTTACACGGACCTCAACGCCGGAATAGCCATCCTCAGCCAGCTCACGAGTCAGAAACTCGTTCAATTCAGCGTGGAACATGCCATTGGCAACGAACTGTGGAACGAGAAAGAAACGAAAGCAATTAATTTTGCTGTTATTATTAACTGTACACGTTCATTCGGCACGAAATTGGTTGAAATGGAGTTTTGCAAGTTTCTACTAAGCTGGCCTTTACAATGGAGAGAGGTTATGGGTGATCACAACAACAGTTTGAACGGAGCACAAGAGGTAGCGCTCATACACTGCTGTCTGCTAATTTTTATACACAAAAACACTAGCCGGAAGTCGTTTCGGGAGAGTAATCAACACAAAAGTACTGACACTCAGCACAATCGCAAATATTTGTGCCGCTTGCAGGCATCACTTGTGCTGCGATACAGCAGTCGGTCAGCGCCCAATAAGTACAACTTTGAACGCCACTTTTCCCCAGCAAAACTAGTCCGATCAGCCATATTTTTACACCTCTCACTGCACTAAAGATTACAGCACCGAATGGTGGTAGAATGATACGAAACAATGAGTATTTACCCGGCGTTTTTTCGACACGGTGTTATACATTTTGTCCGAACCACAACTTGTGTAAAACGTGGTAGAAGCAGAAAAGAAAGATGTCAGATCGGTTTCGTTGACATTTAGACACGAAGGGGTGGGAAAGAGCCGAAGAGACGCGGTGGCAGTCAAGTGACGGCGGTCGACAGATGTCGACTAGAAAAAACGCATAGAGTCACAGAAACGCGTACTATGGGAACGAGAAGCGATCCATCATCATGCGTTTTTCTAACGTCTGACGGCGTGCGTTAATGGGTTTTAAATTAGCTATAAATGAAGAAAACTTTATGTCTTGCTTTTGGGTAAATGTTGAACAAAAGAGATTGTACATAAGCTCTAGCATGTAGCTAAAATATGAAATGTGAAGTTCATTTAAACAAGCTTATATTTTCCTTTCCGTATGCGTTCTTTTGGTCGACCATCCATGCGCTGTCAATACGACAGTGCTCACAGCGCCCCCTTTACCGACAGCGGCCGATTGTCAAAACACTAACCTCAAAAGTTCTTTTCGTGGAGTGTGTTTCACTTATTTACACGTGTTTCAGGATGGCCCCTACGGAAACGAAGGCCGCCGCACCGGCAAAAAATGTTCGGCAGCTTCGCAAGGAGCGCAAGAAGACGCCTAAGGTCAGCAAATTCCCGACCAGCCTGCTGGCCAGCGGAGTGTACCGTGTCGTGCGCCGTAATTTGGTCAAAACCCGCAAGCCTCGCAAGTCGGATCCGGAGAAGAAGAAGAAGCCCGTTACTGTTGTGAAGAAGATCGGCGGGGCCAAGAACGGAAACGAGCGCACGGTTAACCTGCGCAAGAACAAGGCCGATCTGCCGACGAAGCGCTTCGTGAAGAAACGCCCGGCCAAGAGCTGCTTCCGCAACCACAAGCGCAACACCCGCCAGTCGCTGAAGCCCGGCAAGGTGCTGATCCTGCTCGCTGGACGCCATAAGGGCAAGCGGGTTGTACTGCTGAAGGTCCTGCGCACCGGACTGCTGCTTGTGACCGGCCCGTTCCAGGTGAACGGCTGCCCGATGCGTCGAATCGCGCAGAACTACGTCATTGCCACCAAGACGCGCGTGAACCTGAAGAAGCTGAAGCTGCCGTCGCATATCAACGACCGGTACTTCCGACGGGTGCATCCGAAGAAGGACTCACGCACCGAGCGGGACATTTTCGCGAAGAAGGAGTTCAAGTACGTGCCGACGGAGCAGCGCAAGGCGGACCAGAAGACCGTCGATACCGCCGTATTGGCAGCCATCAAGGCCCACAAAGAAGGATCCCTTGTGTTGCGCTACCTTAAATCGATGTTTTCGCTGCGCACTAACATGTATCCCCACCGCATGAAGTTCTAAGTGTGGCGGCAGCAGCGACGGCGGCAGATAGTGGAGCATGGTGTTGTCATGGAATCCATCCGCAGAAAACACGACCGGACGGGTCATGGCTAACGACCGATCGACGGTGATGCTGTGCCCATGTAAACAAGTGCGACCGTGTTGCGATGGTACCGGAGGCGCAGAATATTTACTCTTTAACATCCCACAGCTGAAGGTGTGTCAGCGCTATGAAAAAATAAAATTTAAAGATTGTCTCTTTAAATCAGAACCCGTGTTTGTGTGTATGACTTTTACGGTAACTTGAGAAACGATTTGGTTGATAGGAATGATAGAAATTACGCGTATTTGCTTTCAATACTAATACATTTTCTGCGAATTTAAAGGCATTTATTGCAGGTTTTAGCAGAATGAAGTTTATCAATGATTCGCCATGGTCTGACTCGACCTCCTCATGTGTTGCCTGTTTGATGTTATTTCGCGGTCGGTTCATACATAGCCTTAAGGAGCGTGAAGTACGAGAAGGATGTGCTAAGTATCTGCAGAGAGAGAGAGAGAGAAAGAGGCAGCCGAATGGATGCATTGCCAATACCGAGAAAATCATTTAATCCTCAAGAAAAACTCAATGTACCTTCGAATAGCTTGCCAGCGAAACAACGGAGAATTTGAGAGCGGTTAGCTTCTGAAGTGTGGTTGAGCGTAACATAATAAACAGCAGCGATCTTTGATAGGAAGTCGATGCTCCGATCCAATGTCCTTCGAACGCACTGTAGGGTATCTGGGAGCTCTACAAAATTTCAGATAAACTTCGGCATGAGTCAGTGCGTTTGGTTGTCCACCTGCACGTGTTAGGATTAGAAGTATACAATACCGCCACAATCAGCTTGTTGCCGTAATAACACAACAGAAAAACCTGCACCAACGACGACACAAGAAAAAGTACAAATTTGAACAGATCCGCTGGAGTAATACCGGCCGTGGCCTGAAACCCAACCAGACAAATGATAACTGAACTGCTGAGAAAGTTCACCAGTAGTGAGGGCGAAAACATGTGTTCGAGTTCGTTGCACAGCTCGACCACAGTCTGGTGGATTTGAACGCAGTCGATCAACTCCCGGTGATCGTCCGGCAGAGCGTGTTTTAGCCGGTATGCCACGATATCGAACTGCAGGCAGATCAGCAACACGATGGCGCAGAACATAAGATCGGTGGACAGGTAAAAGACGGCTGAAACAAATCCACCCCAGTTCTGGTGCAGAAAGGTCACCTCGAAGAAGCCCGGCCGGTGCCAATCGTACCAGTACCACATGAAGTAGGGCAGCTGCTTGTGCCAGGTGCCCTCCGTGCAGTAACCCACCAGCATCGATACCAACGGGAGTAGATTGAACATCCAGATGAGGATCATGTACAGGATCGAGAACGATTTCATGACGACCTGTGACTCACGGTTGTACTGAAACACTCCGTAGCGGTCCTGCAGAGTGATCGATTTCGGGAACAGCGCATCAAGCCGGTGCAGCATGCCGGTTAGCTTCACCTCATTCAGTTTGATCGTCATGATTTTCACGAAGGACAACGCGGTGAATCCCATACACGGAGCCAAAGCCGTCAACTGGAGGAAATTGGTAAAGTTCCCAGCTGCTTTAACGAAGTAGATGTGCTCGATCACCAGGCAAAAACCGGTGTTGGCGCAAGACGACCAAAAGAGCAGCTGCTTCAGCCGAGCACGTAGCGTACCCTTCGGTTCACCGTAGCGTGCTACTCCGATCATTGCGAAGAATATCTCCGGCACTCGGATGAACGACTCGAACTGCACCAACTGCATTTTCCGTGCGGTTTCACTTGGCAGGCAGGTAATGGATGGTCCTAGCAGTATTGCCAGGATATTTAAAGGTTGCTTCCCCAGCGCTTTAGAATATTTCATAAAATATGCGCTGATGAGCTTGCGGCCATCAGCGTTGGATTTAATAAATCGCAGACTCGTGCATCAATAATCCATCGAAGGAGTAAAGCGCCATACCAATTAGGGGACGAATTCTCCGGCAGCGGTCCTTATTCTTTACGCCATCCCATGGCAGCTAAGCCATGCTGCAGATGTTATCGATTCCCTCGCTATTCCACGATGTCACGTTGACTTCAAGTGGTGACCACGTGGCTAATTAGCGTTAAAGCGCTACCGCTATTTTTAAACATAAATTGATACAATGTACCTGATGGATGGATATACCTGAACCTTGCGTATCCTTCCAGCACGCTGGCTACAAGGTTAGTCGATGTTTATTCACGGTCGTCTGCGAGGTTATCAATAGTTGGTGGCTCTAAAAAGCAAATTCTTGAGTTTTTCCGCTCCCCATACCCCATGTCGCCGTTTGATGCTTCTCGTGCACAATGACGCCATTTTTAACGATACTTCCACAACCCTTACAAACCAGGGGGAAAAGTTGAAATAAGGTACTGATCCACGGACCACAAAAGATATTTCGTGAATCAAGTTCACGTGAACCACACGAAAGGTTTGTCTGATCCTGGAGTAAACGAAAAAAAAGGCCATTGATCTAGCAAAGCCTTCTCTCTTCCATCAGGTCTCGTTTCAGTCGTTAGTCCACATTCTTGGTCTTGTTTACTGGCCGTCAGTAGCGCTACAGACTCACGGGCTCTTGAACCCGACGCCCGATGGCAAGTGCCCTCCGTGGAGCTGATTATTCCACCTGAACACCTGCACCGGTCCATCATTAGACTCGGTTTTCTCGAGGGTGGATTTATTTGTGGAGCAAAAGCGCTCAAATGACGCTCTTTTTTTGGTGCATACCGATACCGATGCCAAGTGGTTCAACCGCAGCAATGCAACAATGGGATCCACAACGACACCGTTGCTATTTTCCTTAGCTTGCTGCCTTGTAATACGCAAGCTGATCCCGCTGCAGCAATCCTGCGTATCCTGCCGCTGTCACCCACCCACCATGCCGTTCAACCGGTTCGTCCTGTCGGGTATTGTTCTGCTATATTTTCTTCCTGCGCTGGTGTGTACTAACGACCAGAACGACCGTTACAGTGAAGCGGGAAAGGACGAAAAATTTAAAGGGACTAATGATGCCACCCAGGAACACCAAAACACACTTACACACACACACACACACACACACACACACACACACACGAACACTGCAGTCTCGCTGCCGATGATGGGCTGCACGGTGGATGATGATGGGAGATCAAGGACACTTGAGGAACAAAGATGCGAAGGACGAAAACAGGCGAGTGGGTGGACGATTGGCAGCGGTAGACTGAAAATATCCCCCCGCTAGTATCGTTTCTGGTCGGACGGAATCTATTTAAGAGGGTCTGGATGCTGGAAAATGGCTCAGTGCAATCGTTAAGCTCGACCGCGAATGATCGTCTTTCCGCCCGGGTGCACGTGGTCGCAAATAGACAGCCAGTTTGGGTGGCTTGGAAGTTGATTGGCGTTAGTGACGACACAAGTGGGACGGAAAGCTTCCAAAAAGGGTGCCAAATTAATTCACATCACTCTAATGGACAGTGCTCTTGGGTCGTGTGTGAATGGGTGGAATCGTTTGCAATTCGTTCTAGTTCCGCGCAGGAAAATCGTTGAAATGTGCAGATAATGAACGGCGCCTGAATATTGTGTGAACGTTGTTGCAGGTGGGAAGCGAAACTACATCAGGCTCTGCGTGCTAAATACCGGATATTCCGGGGGAGGAATATTATTTGCAGGATATCTTTATATTACGCCGTGGAACTGCATAAACCTACCACGTAAGTTGCGTTGCATGCTTAACTTCGCATTTCCTTCCTTTTTGGCGGTGGTTGATGAGTGTGTTTGTTTGATGTTGAAAAGCCTCTTCCTCGTCTTATCTAATTTAGGTGGTTAAAATTCTAGACGTTGGCTATGTCCATATATGTAACGTTTATTTTTGACTTTTTATATCTATATTAATTCCAATTAAATTACATTGTTACTAAACGATGATGAATGCTTTGCTATCTTCACAATACATGCCCTGCGAATCATGTTGGCATGGCAACCGTTGTTTTTTTCTTACATTACGCAAGGAAGTCCTATTCAAATTTTACAACTGGCAAACAATGCGCGAATGAAGCAGACCACGCGTACACAGCTAACTGTCAATTAAGCCAATTGCGTTCAAATACGAAGTGGATGAAGGCCGACTTTCCACTAGAAATATCTAACAAAAGATCATTTATTGCCAGACTTCCGATTTGAAGCTTTTAACGATGTGCAATATGACATCTAAAACCATCATTTTGATGTAATTAATCTTCCAAAGAATTTTAAAATCACACATAATTTAATCAACAAGGAAGTGGATACGTTATAACAAATGTTATGAACGATTAGGACAGCCACACGAAAGCATGAAAATATTGCAAATTCAACGAAAACAACAGCCACAATAGGCAATAACACTCGGCGAGAAAACTAAGAGCAGTTGTGTGCCGTACCGCTATAAGTCCTGGGAGCCGAATTATCAAGAAGCAGACAAAAAATCGCACAGCCTCACGATACTTACAGCTGAAGTAATTATAAAAATAGGTACCACATGGGTCTCCCACAACCCCCTGAAGGACGGTTTAAAGGCACTTATCGAGAGGCTCGAGCATGTGTTTCCCACCCACCACCCGCCAGCCGTTTCCGTTTTGGCCGTTAGACCGTAGGGGCCTCGCGTGAGGGTGAGTGATTACGGTGCATTGTGTTCCTCCATCGTCTCACAGGACATTGCTGGAGAGGTGGAAAGAAGCCAAAGGACACGCTCTCGGGTTTGCGTTCGCGATTATACGTGCCACTATCTTCGGGACGGGAGTGGTGGCGCGTTGGAGACAAAGGACAACGGCAAAAATCGCTGACACGGACTATCGTGTTCCGCTTCCGCTCGTAGTGCTCATGCTGTCAACAGCGTTCTTTTTTGTTCACCTCGGCGTGTCTCGTCGCTACTTCTACCAACCGTTCTTTCAGGTGGCATAACGTTTAGCGGCCTCCCTCCTGCTTGGGTCCTGTTCCCTGTGAAGGCGTGCATAATTCATTATGATCCGTTTGGGTAGAACGGGCGGGATGCCTCTCGATGGGGACATCCTTTTTTCGCTTTTCTTCGCTCACATTCATCCTCGTCACGAGCCAACGCGCGGGTGGTGCGAGAACACACAGCCCATGGCCCACAGTCGAGTGGTGGCCCTTCAGTGGATTTCCAATGTCGAAGTCAACTAACACTGGCGAATGTGGCGAAGCCAAACAGACAGGATACTACGGGTGGTCGCGTGGCGGGATTGTGGCATCACCAGTTATGACGTTAATCGTTTGCTCCGCCATGACCATAGCATGTCCTGCCATTGTTTGCCTGATGGCAATTGTTTCCGCCGGAGCTGAAGCCCGGTATCTCGATGCTGATCTTCTGATGCTGTGGGAAAGCCTGGCTTTATCTCGCTGAAAGCCGATTGATCATTGTTTGGTACGCGGGTTGCATGTGTGTTCAGGATTTGCATCTCGTGCGGGGGTTTTTTTGTTTGAATTCGTGTAGTTCGTGCCTCTAGTATGCAAGTTATCACTCCTTATCTCAAAACTTCCCGTTCTCACTTTCTCTCCTTGCACCACAGACAAGGACATGTTGATCCAGTATGCGATAAGTGGTCTGTTCGTGATAGTAGCACAATGCGTTCGGGAAATCAACGGCGAGTATCAGTAAGTAGATCATTTTTGACCAGTAAAACGGTTTGTGGTGAAAATGCCTACGGAATGCCACTATCACCGCTACTCACCGGCCCCTTGATCCTTTCGCTTGCTTCCACGCTACAGGACTAGTCTCACATTCAACGATATCTTGCCTGAGGATCCGAAGCTGTACGACAAAATGCGACCACCGAAAAAGGACGGCCAGCCGACGAGCGTTGCCTTCCACGTCACCGTCATGGGGCTGGATTCGATCGACGAGAACTCGATGACCTATGCGGCGGACATTTTTTTCGCGCAAACCTGGAAGGACCACCGGCTGAGGCTGCCCGAAAACATGACCTCCGAATATCGGCTCTTGGAGGTGGATTGGCTCAAAAACATTTGGCGACCGGATTCGTTCTTCAAGAACGCCAAATCCGTCACCTTCCAGACGATGACCATTCCAAACCACTACATCTGGCTGTACCGCGACAAGACGATCCTGTACATGGTGAAGCTGACACTGAAGTTGTCCTGTGCCATGAACTTCCTGATCTATCCGCACGACACGCAGGAGTGCAAGCTGCAAATGGAGAGTCGTAAGTTTGAGAGCTAATTGTACAATATCGAACGGGCCCGTTGCTGTTTGCTGATCGATTTCTGTTTGCCCGCAGTATCGCACACGACGGACGACATGGTTTTCCGTTGGGACGAAGAGGTACCATTGGTAGTGGACGAGCATATTGAGTTGCCCCAGCTAGCCCTGGTGAAGAACTACACGGCCGATTGCACGCAGGTCTACTCCACGGGGAACTTCACCTGTCTGGAGGTCGTGTTCGTGCTGAAGCGACGTCTTGGGTACTATCTCTTCCACACCTACATACCGACCTGTCTGATCGTCATCATGTCGGTGAGTTTTGCAACCTCTGTAGATGGATCCCGGCATGGGCATGGGTTTTCGTAATTAGTCTGTCTGCTTTTGGTGTCATCGTATCGTTTACAGTGGGTTTCGTTCTGGATCAAACCGGAAGCGGCTCCAGCTCGGGTCACGCTTGGCGTAACGTCTCTACTAACTCTTAGCACTCAGCATGCTAAGTCGCAGGCGTCACTACCGCCGGTGTCCTACCTGAAGGCGGTCGATGCCTTTATGTCCGTTTGCACTGTGTTCGTGTTCATGGCGCTGATGGAGTACTGTCTGGTGAACATTGTCCTGGGTGACTCGGACCCACCGTCACCGAAACCGCACCCACCGAAGCTGGACAAGTTCTTCGATTTCACGGCCAAGAATGGCAAGCGAAATAGCAAGTCGCATGAACACGCGCACGAGCATCCGATCACGACCTTCCAGCGTCAGGAGAGCACTCTGCTGTTGTCACCGGTGCCACACATCCAGACGATACCACCGCCACCGTGCAAACCGGCCTCGGCCATACCCAAACTAACGCCGGCTCAAATGCGGCTCAAACGGGCCATCAATATTGATCGGTTTTCACGCATATTTTTCCCGTTTCTGTTCACGCTACTCAACGTCACGTACTGGATAATGTTCTATGAATATATATAAGCCGAAATAGCAGGAAAATATACTGTAATAACGAAGATTACTGGTAGATAAAAAAAACATGTAAATTTCACAAAGCACCGTACGCCTCCATGAAATCGTACCCAAAGGGAACCGGAAGGTTGAATAAGTTTATCGAGGATCGGCCAGTGTGTTGTTTAGCGTAGAAAGCGTAAATGTTACATAACTACAACCAGTTAAAAGGCAAGCTAAAATTTATATAATCTACGAATAAATAATAGGTGCATTAAAAAGAAACAAAAATACAACTGATCTAGAAACGTAGCCGATTTGTAGACTCAGGCGCAATGCTATATTGCGGTCAAATATTACAGGTGTACAAAGCAAATAGCACGTGAGCGAAAATCATCAATAACACCTAGTATCAGTAGTCAGTTAAATGGAATTTACATTGCAATATTGTTTAATTTAAGATAACTATTGTACTACTGATTAACCGTTTAACAGTCAATAAAAGTTGGTGGAGTAATGTACTCCACAAAATCGACCAATATTATCTCTTTCTTTTCACATGAACTGAAGCAAGAGGAGCATGCCGTGTTCATGATTCTTACACGAACATAGCGATTCGATCAAAATAGGTAGGTAACGTAAAGAAAAGAAAAGGGTACAAAGTAATCCATTGCATGATGACCATAATTCTGCATAACGATATTCTCTCGTTTTCGCGGTTGTAACATTTGAAATCAAATGTCAAACGATGAAACGTCAGAGTTAAGAAAAATTCTAGAAGGAAATTTATCTGTCAGGGGTGTCAGCATTAAAATCAACAATATATTTGATGCTTATCGAAGCAGCGCCGGGACTGTGGAACTTAGCATAACTCAGATAAATTGAGATATACTTCAAATCGGAAATTAAAATTAACGTTGTGGTGATTAGGAAAAAGAAGCTAGTGCCACAATGGTGGATTACAGCAAATGGAAAAACATTGAGGTTGGGTCATCAGAAAACGCATTGTTAGAGCGTGAACAAAAAAGTATCAACAATGCTTTCAGCAGGGATCCTGCGAAAGATAGTCGGAGTAGTTATCTTGATTTTGATTTATGTTCGATTGCTGAATTTCAGATCTCGGACGATGAAGACGACACCCATCCAAATATCGATACGCCATCGCTTTTCCGCTGGCGGCATCAGGCCCGGGTTGAACGTATGCAGGAACAGGAGAAGGAGAAAGAAACTATAGAGAGCAAGAAGAAAAGCGCAGCGGAAAAGCTTAAGGATGCCAAGGAAAAACTGCAGCGGAATGAAGGCAATCTGGATGAGCTGAAGAAGAGCATTGAGGAGCTGGAAAAGGAGCAGGCACGCGTGAAGCAGGAAGAGGAGGAGCTGCGCAAAAAGGAAAAGATGCAGCCATGGAATGTGGACACGATAAGCAAACCAGGCTTCGCGAAGACGGTAATCAATAAGAGCGCGATAAATAAGAAACCGGAAGAGCTGACCGAAGAGCAGAAGGAGTTGAGTTTGCGGGATTTCATAAAAAAGAATGAAAAGCAAGTTAAAAAGTTTGGCATGTTGCGGAAGTACGACGATTCGAAAAAGTTCCTGCAGGATAATCATCATTTGGTGTGTGAAGACACGCCCAACTATCTGGTCATTTGGTGCATCGAGCTGGAGATGCAGGAAAAGCACGATCTGATGGGGCACGTGGCACACCAGTGCATCTGTATGCAGTACATCCTGGACATTTCGAAGCAGCTTGAAGTGGATCCGCGCTCCTGTGTAGCGTCGTTCTTCCAGCGCATCCAGGAGGCGGAGGCGAAGGCGGAATACAAGCAGCATTTCTTCGCGGAAATCGAGGCGTTCAAAGAGCGAATTCGCAAGCGCGCACAGGAAAAGCTGCAGGTGTTGATCCAGGAGCAGGAGGAAGAGGAAAAGAAAGCACGCATCGGTCCCGGCGGTTTAGACCCGGTGGAGGTGTTCGAATCACTGCCTGAAGAGCTGCAAAAGTGCTTTGAAGAAAGAGATATCGGCATGCTACAACAGGCAATGTCAAAACTGCCCCCAGAAGAAGCCCGTCACCATTTGCAACGTTGCATAGACTCGGGGCTGTGGGTGCCGGATGCAAAAACTGCAGCCGCAGCCACCGGTGGAGGTGGCACGAGTGCTGATGATGAAGAACCCGTGTACGAAGAGGCAAAGGACAAGGACTCTGCTTCGAAGGCTGATGAAGAGACAGATAAACAATAGATCAGTCAATCTTTGGCCAAGGTAAAGCTACTATCGGTGGCGTTCCATTTGCAATATCTGTATTTTTTGCTAGCAACTGATTTTAAACAAATCGTTCAGCGCGGCCCTTCTATGTTACGTTGGACTTGTAATCCGACTTACGTTTAGAGTAAAGAATATTGTCTCATACACAGCTCCCATTGTCATAGATCATTACAACCTAATTAAGAAAGCTTTTATCAAGAAGAAAATTTTCTTTTCTGCCAAACGTACATAAACTAATGGTTATTTTATTACAATTAGAAAGAAATGTTTTAGTTCGCAAAATTGTTGACCGCACATTGCGAATGTTAGATAGTTTGGCAATCGGAATTGTTCCATAACAGCAAACCCTTTTATCGAATTGAATGTGCAATACGTAATGCCAAAATAAATGATCAACGGATTGAAATTTTGTACGGAAAATAAATTCGGATAGCATTTCTTTTACGAGTCACCCTTAAAGTCGAGTTTACAAATCTATTTGCTCAAAGAAGAAGGTAAACTCTCTCACACTTCGTAGTGCGCCATGGGACAGAACGAATTCATTATCATTTATGTCACTTGGCACATGAGGGAATAGGCTGTTAAATAACGACAATAGATGCTGAATAATTGATCGTTTCTTATCCTTCTAATGACGTCCTTCTCAAACACGAGAAGTTAGCATCGATTATCGATTAGCCTTTAAGATTGGAACTATGTCGATCCGACTCGTTGTGCGACAATCCGGTCAGTTATGAGCCAGTTCCATCCAAGATACGGTTCCAGGCGGTTTGAGACTCGTACGTTTTGACTAACAATCTGCCCCGCAATGAGCCTTTCTTTCAACGCGGACACGCTGCGCTTCGAGAGCACCATGCACGAACCCAAGCGCAATCGCAACGTGTTTCTCGATGTGAAACCCGTCCTGGAGGATAACACGACCGCAATTCTTGCCGGAAGACGGAATGCGGCTGTTTTCAATAACCGCGTTGGATTTCCGCCAGTTACACCGAAAGAGGCTTTTGTGAACCCAGTTTCCAACGCACAAGTGGTGAGTAATGCGATTGGCCTGGCGAAGTCTGCTACCGAAAGAATGATGGCCCTCTGGTTCCTCATTCACAGAGCATGGTATACGAGAGCTCCAAGCCAATCTATCTGGTATTGCGAGCCTTGGGCGTATTTCCGTACACACGCCTGCCGTCAGGTGAGACCACCTTCATGTTGGCGTCGTCCTCGATGATCTACTGCGTGATATTCTTCCTGCTGCTCACCGTGTACATCGCGTACATCCTCATCAACCGGATCGAGATCGTGCGTACGTTAGAGGGACGCTTCGAGGAGTCCGTCATAGCGTACCTGTTCATCGTGAACATCCTGCCAATCCTGATCATCCCACTGATGTGGTACGAAACGCGCAAAGTCGCATCGGTGGTGAATGGATGGGTCGACTTCGAGACGGTCTACCGGAAGACATCGGGCCGTGCTTTGGAGCTGCGGCTTCGCACCAAAGCACTGCTGATTGCTGTTCTGCTGCCGATCCTCTGTTCACTCTCGGTCGCGATCACGCACGTAACGATGGTGGACTTTAAGCTACTCCAAGTCATCCCATACTGCGTGCTGGACACGATCACGTACATGATGGGCGGTTACTGGTACATGACCTGTGAGACGCTCAGTACTACAGCTAAAATACTGGCGGAGGATTTCCAGCGGGCGCTGCGACACGTGGGACCAGCTGCCAAGGTGTCCGAATATCGCTCGCTTTGGTTGCGACTTAGCAAGCTCTCTCGGGACACGGGATTTTCCACCTGCTATACGTTCACCTTCATCTGCCTGTACTTGTTCTTCATCATAACGCTCTCAATCTATGGGCTTATGTCGCAAATCTCGGAAGGATTCGGCATAAAGGACATTGGGCTCGCTGTGACCGCGTTCTGCAGCGTCGGGTTACTGTTCTACATCTGCGACGAGGCGCACTATGCGTCTTTCAACGTGCGCACCAACTTCCAGAAGAAGCTGCTCATGGTCGAGCTGAGCTGGATGAACACGGACGCGCAGACCGAGATCAACATGTTTCTGCGGGCGACTGAGATGAACCCGTCCAGCATCAATCTGGGAGGGTTTTTCGACGTCAACCGGACGCTGTTCAAATCGGTACTAGTGAACTCTTTACAAAAGGCTCTTTACAAAATATTTTTATATTGAACTCTTTCCCCTCGCAATAGCTGCTCGCGACGATGGTCACGTACCTTGTGGTGTTGCTGCAGTTCCAGATCAGCATTCCCGACGAACCTAGCGCCATGCTGATGCACAGTAACACAAGTCGTTCGTAAAGCGGAAAAGAAGGAACTCTGGGAAAAATATTTTAAGGTACGTCTAGAACACGAAAACGTACAATTACGTGGGAAAATAAAACATGCAAGCTTCATTTTTAGTCTCCATTCATTTATCGCTACCAAGACGGAGAGGTTGACTGATAGTACCAGACGAGCTGGAATCTGCCTTTACTGTTATGCAAATGCACCAGGAATACGAAATACGGAATTAATTAACCACCGGGAGGTGGCTTACGTCAGTGATTTAATATTTTCTTCGCACTTAATGCACTCGATTTACTGCGTCCATTCGAACCGTTCGACATCGGTCACTGTCACGAATGGCCTATCGAACGGCCACCATCGATGCAGATCTAAAATGGAACTCGACTGGAGCTAGGTAGCTGTGCGATCATCAGCACGATCCATAATGAGACCCGGGGATTTGGCTTTAGAACCGATACCAGGGTGGTCGTCCGGAGTACATACGGACCAAACGGCAAAAATCACACAGCCCGATGGTGCACATTAACCGCATTGTACTTTTACGATCACCTCCACCGGCTCCACTGAAGTTCCACACACTCGTACGGGGTTGATTGGGGCGAGATACGAAAATGGCAGTGCTAGCCGATTAAAGTCGATGAACGATGGTCGGGGGAAGTCGATTTCCCTGCCAGAAACCGCACCCAGTTTGGCTACACCGGCCGAGCGTTCGAACTTTGAATTCAAATCACAAAATACCCCACCAACAGGGCATTCGCACCTGTTCACGGACCACCTGTGTCCCATGGATAGGGTTCAATTAATTCTAACGTCTTATTAATCAGTCTGCAGCCTGCAGCGCCTTTAGTCTTGGCGGGTCTCTAACCCGATCGGATGAATGGTCTAGTCCGTCTTCTAGGAATGGGAAGGGAACGGTAAGCAGATGACAGCTGACATCAAAATTATTATGCAGTCACAGCTGTTCCTACCGTGGCCGCACCACTCACAGATAGGTGGCCAGCATAACCTAGATCCTCAATATAGCGAGACAGAGAGAGAGAGAGAGAGGTAGAGAGAAAAAGTAGAATGATCAAGCCAGTGGCGAGAAGTGTCCGATTAGATGGTAGACCTGTTGGCTCCAGTCAAGCAAGTCTACGCAACTTCTTACAGAAAAGGGTGAAAAACATCGATGATTCTTGCGTCCCTCCTGTTGTCTATCATCGCTAACAGATAAATGCGGAGAGTGCAAAATGTGAAACTAAAGAAATGGTGTAATAAACATATCATCTAACAGTTTAATGCTCCACGCTTCATGCCATTTCTACGGAGATACGATCGGCACGGGATAGCGCATCCATTTGATGACAGACGCACTTTTACCTTCAAAGGTGTTGTTTGGTAACAGATTAGTAGATGGTCAGATGACCGGGTTGCACTGTTGGCGTTGGCAAATGACTCCGTGCCAGCATCCGGCAGGGCTCCTTCAGCGTGGTTGGTTGTTTGGTGTTTTGTTTTCAAACTAGCTCTCGTCAGCGTAGTTGCTGTTGAAATTCCACCACCGATTGGTGCTTGAATTGGCCGCTAAATACGAACACCCGCTGGAATGGCTGGATGCGCAATTTCCATGTGAAAACTACAGCCCCACACCATGTACGCTGTGTGGCGTAATTCGTCGACCAGGTCACGGAGTAGGAGGCGCACATTCCTCTCAGTAGGCCGTGGAGAAGGCTGTACTGACGTGCCAGCACCGTCGCTTTGTCGTAAGTAGGCTATACGGCACCCGAAAATATTTCGCGAAAGCGTCGAAGCCCTGAACCGATCACAAGCAGAATAATAACCCGCCATAACCGTTTGTACAAATTTACGTGAATTATCGGCTTGCCCGCGGTCGCAACCCGCTGCTCGGTTCTCCTCCACAACTCCACCGGGAACTTCATTGACAAACGACCTCAGCGTTGCCGTACGCTATGCGCATGTGCATCTGATGATCGATCGGTCACGATCATCGCAACGATCGCTGTAACGGCTCTAAGTGTGACTAAAAATAATCACCAGGTTCGTCTGCGGGCCGGTCGCGTTGGGGAAGCCACCGATGTTTAGCTGTTGAATGGTACGTCTTTTGAGACCCTCGTTTTAAGCCAATCCAACGCGAAGACCGTGGGGAAGAATTGGCAGGGCCACCGTATGCGTTATGCTGCGCGTGAAACAATCATGTCAGTTTGCGTCACATGTCCTGGGGGTGCGCGCTGATTACATTGTTTTGAGGGGACCCGGTTGAACGACACCTACCGAAATCTTATCTTTTGAAAGCATGATGTAGCTGATGTCCACAAAACACGATTAAAAAGAATATTACAACGCAGAACATGAAATCTAAATCCTTCCAGGCGCTTAGATATCCTTTCGGTGGAGGAGAAAATAAATAAATAACGAATAAATCTTCTATAGTACGAAAGGTCGAAGGTATACTTGTTTGTGAGCAATTTGTAAAGTGATCTTCCTCCCAGAGGGAAGAGCCCAAAAAAGGAACGTCACGGTGCGTCATGGCGTCTTGATGTACGGACATTATGCATTAGTGCAAAATGAGTAAATATTGTCACACCGGTCGTGAATCCGGAGATCCGAGTGGAGAAGGTCACCAATCGTCTGATCTTGCGATAGGATCTTATCTTCCATCGACGTTCTAGTCCTCCGTTCGAACTCTCTGGCGCCGGTGGTTTTGGACATCGATCAAAACCGTCCTAACCCTCCGCCGATGGCGTATGTTGCCCAATGTTCAGGTATGGCTCCAAGTAGGTCGCCATTTTCGCACATTCATGGTAGAAGGCATTGGAATCCTTCCACACAGTCGGAGCTGTCGGTTTCGGCTATAAATAACTCTCGGATCGGATAAATCACCCCCTTCTCCCCCTGGTAGCCCTCGTTTGGGGTGTTGCGATAGCAAAAAAAAGAAGCACAGAAGGACCTTCCAGCAGTACCACTCTCGAGAAGGTGGTCGCGGGCATTGGCAAATTACAAATTGTAATGAAAAGCTGGCTCACACACCAGACGCCTTTGGCCGGATTTGGTCGGTGTAGCTCGGGGGCGCCAGATCAGGCGCAGTAGGCTTCGACCGAGGTTGCTATCGAGAAGCTGTACTTCATCAGGGCAGAGAAAATCAGCTGCTCTCGTTACCAAGCAAGAGAAGGAAGAAAGAGAGCGTTTGCTTTGAGATCACGGTGTTATGGGCGCTTCTGAAGTAGTAGCAATCCATCCAAAAAACGAACTGCCCATCCCGGTGGGTGTCGCGGTCACGTCTAAATCGAGCCTGCGAGAGGGGCTATGGTGGTAGGGACTGCACCACTAACGATCTCCTCGCGTTGCCCATCGACTTGGACGCAATTACTTCGAAAAAGCTCATCGATCCATCGAGACAGCCATCGAATGCGTCGTCGTGTGTCTGTTCAGGTTGGCTCCATCGGGAAGGCAAAAACCAAACGGACGCAACGACGACCCCAAGGGGTTGAGAGGGAGGAATAAAAAATTAAAACGTGTATATAGCCCTCACACATTATATGCACACATTTAATTCATTCATTCGCCATATACGCCAACTGGAACAGGCCGAGTTTGTAACGCTGAAGGTCGCTCGGTTGGTTCGCGATGTCGATCTCGGAGGGTGGACCGGGTCTCGGGTGGGTTACATCGCCGTCACCGCCCATCAGTAACCCCTCCTCATGATTCCTCAGCCTTCTACGTCCTTGCACACCCTAGCAAAGCACCCTTTTGATCAGCTCGTACGACCATCTGTCTCCGAGGAAACTTCGTCCAGCCGCCACCTCGGAGTGATGAGTCGCGATCCTCGCGGTCTTCCGCGTTGCTGGAAGGAAATCCTGACGAATTCCCACCCCATCCTCTCAACGGTCCTGCCGCGGGAAACCGCACCCGAGCTGATGGTGATCGTGGTGTTGTTTTTTCGTTTGTAAATCAACCCAAATGTCATGTTAATGATTTCGCTCGTTCGTCTTCCCGGTCGATCTCGTGCTTCCGAACGATCCATCGTGCGGAATAGGCGGGATTTAATCTGCACCGTGCACCGCGAGCCCGGACCGATTAAGGTGGGCGATAGGGTTCGGTTTTAATTAGAAAAAATGCCCATCATTAATACTCGGTGGCTTGCTCGTTCGCGTGGGGGTGTTGGCGGAGATGGCGCGAGAGGAGAGAAACCAATTTGCATTAATTGTATGCATTGATCGCAGGAGACTGCGTGCGTGAATATTCTTTTTAATTTCCCGTAATGCAATTAATTATGCCGTTTATATAAAAAGCGCCGTTCTTGAGGTTAGGTAATAATGGGGCTGGCTTATTATTTGCGAAGCATTACATCAAAACAATTCACTTAGCGCGTTTCGTTGCTTGATCGCAATGGAAACAGGTTTAGAAGGCAAATTCAAAGCTAGATTAGATGAGAATGAAAGGATCCATCAAAACAAAAGGACAAGAATGTTAGTTTTCAGGACGAAACATTAATACCAGAAAGGAACGTTTTACGAAATATATACGGAGGCGAATCAATGTCGATAATAGTGTCACCCTTGTGCAAAACATCATGAGCAGCCCAGCAATAAAAAAATCAACGATCATTGAGGTTGATGCTCTATCGCAAGCACGCACTTGCGCCATCAGCATACGCACCGCCATTCACAATCGTCCGGAGATTACGGTACTTGTGTGACCCACGATTAGGATCGCCCTCAGTTAGCGTCGTCATCGTCTGAGGGTCTACGTTAAAGGCCCACTTGCTCTAGTCGGCGTCGAGGTTTCAAGTTCCCCCTACGAACGTGGATCTTATCCGTGGTCACTCTGTTTGGGGAGGTGCGCACCGGATCAAGCGCAAAAGCGTGCCGCGTGAACGCGCGAACCTTGCGTATCGCCATCATCAGGTCGTCTTGCGCGGAAACGCACGTGGAGGGTGCGATAATCGGCTAATTTCGCGTTCGGACACTCTCTCTGAGGTTTGCGAGATTCACGTTCTGCTGATATTGATTGCAGCTGATCGGACAGTGACGTCAGGGAGAATTTTTGGGGCTTGGCTCAATCGCTGGTTGCTGAGCAAGGAGAAGGAAGAAAAGCTGGCTTTAAGCTGAGCGATAAGTCGAACCGGTGTACTGGTCTCGATTTGGTGTTAGGTGGTTTGACGTCACGAGATGCCGTTGACGTTGGAAGGGTTCCCGAATCGCGACACGAATCTGAAGCTATCAACACGCCCTTCAAGATGATATCGTCTCTGCACTCGCGCGCGATGATGGCCTCCCGAGGATCGACGTTTTATGGTGGACTTGGGAAATGGAATGAGTAATACGTCGTGCAAGGCGCCAGATATCTGTACTCCCAGCATGACACGATGAAACTCGATTTGGAACAGGAGTTGATTTGATTCTATTTATAACGTATCTCAAAGTAAAGCTGTAAAGTCCTTGACTTTCGCGGTGATTAGACGGATGGTATGTGCGTTATCAATTTCGATTTCAACCCACGCGGAGGAGACTAGAAATTACTTTCGAGTTGTAGTTTTGGCAAGTAAACAAGCCGTTGAAGATATACCATGTTGCATCACGTTTAAGCTTAGATAAGAGAGATAATATTACAAGATATTGAGTTGCCAAGTGTTTATGATGTAATAAGCTACCGAACATTTGGAATTGTCGTATGTAAAGTCGATTCTGGAAGATCTAAGGACATCTGAAAACAATGAAGCAGGATACGTACAAATACAGGACAGCATCGACATGTCTACGAGCGTGCAACGTCGGGATCGTTTCGATAGCCTAGATAATTTGAATCCTTCCCCGCTATGATCATATTCCAGTGAGCGTGAATCAATGCGCATGACTTGGAGGTCTAGTGGTGAGTCGAAGTGAGTGAGATAAAGCCTTCTCACTAATCGCGTGAGAGAGTGAGAGCGCACCCCTAAAAGCGGTTACGATCGCACCATGGAATAGTAGAATGGGCAAAATTGTTCAATATATCTTTTTTTATTATCTTCCTTAATTTTGCATGTTTGCTTTACATGATAGAGAAAAAGGTATTAAATTATTTTGATAAACTTACGATAGTACAAATAGAAATTAAGTTAATTTAAGAACATCAATAAACTGTTTTAGTAACTATTTAACTTTTAGTAACTTTTATTTGTTGGCTATCCAAAACACCCTATTTTTTTTAGCAAATTTCCACCAGCTCCAAGAGAGTCGGATATTTCTGGCCACGCTTCGTTTCTCAAGGCCCCACAGTTAGAGCTGAATGCGCACGTTCCCCGGAGAGCCAGCACCACGCAGCGACCTCGACGCGAATCGACGCAACGTGTTTGTAGTTCGATTCCAAACGTCGGCGCGATCAGCTCAAGACTTTGCGGGGGTTTCACGCAAACGGGTACGAACGTGGGATCTTTTTCCCATAAACGATGCCCCAACGGTGAACTTATCCTTTTGATCAGCTACAGCAAGGATACGCAGGGAAGCACGATCAGAACGCACAAAATGACAGTTCCACTCGGTGTCGCTCGGTATCGATGGAAGTGGTGACTAAAGCATACAGTGGCGGATTTTGAAAATCCGGTGGTATAAACGGTGCTGTGTGATTGGTCCTAGAAGAATCCTTACGAGGGTATTCCTTCAATTCGCGTGTCTGAGTGTCCGTGAATTCTATCAAAACGACCTACCGGCTTCCAGTGAGTGCAACGGGGATTGATTTAGTGACGAAAAACACACAAGCAGTACGAAAAAAACAAAAATACGAAACGAAAAAGTAAGTGCTGAATGTGTTAATCGATATGCCTCCGTGACGCTAGTGCAAGGCTTCCGGATATCAGTGCCCTTGAAGTTCGTACGGGAGTTAGTTTATCGATTCGGGAAAAGATAACAAACCGCACAATTGGAGCTTACTCGCTTAGGAACTCCCGAAATCGGCCCGGGCAACTCGCTTGGAAAGGTGGACCAAAGCCAGGCGACGAAAGCGAACACGCAAAGCTAGTCTGCCGTGGACGCCTTTTGCTCAGCCAAGTCGTCCGGACCGAAAAGAAGAACCAGTAGAACGAGAAGGAGTGCAGATTTGTCCACCTGTTTTGCCCATGGGTTGCGGGGGCTGAGATTGGGCCACCGGTGGGTTGGTTGGCTTTCGTCCCACAAGCATCCCGCGAATTCGAACCCGCGCGGATCCAAGGTTCGAGATTTGAATTTTTATGACTTCGCCACCGATCGGCAGAGTTGGGGGGGTTTTTATTTTTGTACTTCCACCTCGCGCCAGCTCGCCTTGCTCTGGTTCGGATTCCAGTCTTCTGGAGGAGATTTTTTTTCTTGATGAAGTGCCTGCATTTTTTTGCCTTTCGCGGGAGGATTCAAGCGCCAAGGGATTACCGTTAATCTGTTTGCCGATTTTCCCGCCAGGTTGTCCCTTTTAGAGAGGGGCTGATCTTATCAATATCGACCAGCGTTAGATACGCAGGTTACTGCGATCGGTTTTGAGCTCTCGCTTAATCCCCAGCCCTAATACCACGGGTAACATGCAGTAGAGCAAAGACAACCGTCACTTGCTTGCTTCAACGAAAATGCAAACAAAACGCCCCACAAACGCCGAGTGTCGAGAACCGATCCGCCCACGAAACCGTGGACGCCTTTTTCGTTGGGGACTACTTTTGCTCCATTGGGATCCGGCGCCGCCAGGGCCGCGTTTTGCTGTGTGCCTGGAGTTGCCGTGTGGCTGGAGCACATGAATAGCGCATTTAATGAAACCTGCCCCCATGAACAGCCGGGTGTATAAAATTGCTCAATCGAACGAAACACCCAGCGACATTGGGATGCGCATCGGTCATCAGCACCTCGAAAAGCCCGCTGATTTCTCATCCCAAGTGACGCGATCGTTTTTTAACGTTCGTTTTAAATTCGGTCCTTCCTTGCACGATCGCCGGATTGGGGTAATTAATTGAAATTTATAACAAAAACCGGCCCTGGTTTTCGCGATTAAGCGGTCCGTTCTTGATTGCGCTCGCGGGTAACTCGTTCCTTCGAATCCGTCCGAATGCCAGCAGTCGGTGTAGACGTTTTCGCTGCATTGTGGCAGTGTGCAGAAAACTCGTTGAGTTGCGTCTCGAGGTGCCTCTCACTAACTAAGCGGCTCTTTCGATATTGATACGCGAGCTCAGTACGGATTCCCACGAAATTGATCCGATCTGGCTGCGGTTTAATCGCTTTTCAGGTGTATCGATTTGCTACGGTTAGCCACAACCGCGTTAGCAGACGAAAGTGATAAGCCAATCAGCTCGGTCACGATTAAACCAACGCTGATTATGCACGCCGCCTTCGATTAACGGTTTCGTTTGACAGCTTGCTATTCAAAAATCGATGCTTAGTAACGATAGTGATACATCGTTATCACACCATCAGCTTGACAGATGTCATTTGATCTTTGGTAGCATCGTACAAGTGATAGTGGTTTTTCTAGAGAGTGTCGATACGGCTACTAGAATCCCTTCTTCAGCAAGACTTAACATAAACAAATTGCTAGTGAAGGAAACGAGTTGCATTCATACCCGTGCACGTGATCATGTTGCCAAATGTCTGTTGCTCCGAGCAGGAGCTGGTTGTTTTTAAATGAAATAACAATTCATGTTCGTGAAAGGTCCCTTTCAGATTCCCGACCTGTAGCACAGAAATTGAGCCCTGTAGTAAAATTAAATCGATTTTTCAGCAACATTCACGTGTGCCACAGTCGGCGGACATTTCCTCGCAATTACGAGCTGTTTCCGCCTCGCGGACACTTCCGAAAGGACCAGAACGAGTTTTTTTGGGGCTTGGGATCCATTGGGTGGGGCGGAGGACGTTTTTAATTCCCTCCGATTGTAGTTCGCTTTTATTTTTTCATTCCAACGGCGGCTTGGCGTCTTTGATGCGTTTTGTCAGCCGCACGGATTAACGGCCACGGGTGGGTGATTTATTTTTGCGAAATTTCATTAAGCGGAAGCATGTCGCGCGGACACAAACGCGCTCGATGTTTCCTGTCTGCCGTACGTTGTCTTTTCCTTTCGTCTGTGGCATTCCCGATGCCGGTGGCGCTTGTTTCTGCGGCTGGTTTCGGAAAACAAAACGAAAGGAACGTACTAGCGGCCGTCGAGAGACATGTGATGAGGGAATTGTAGCAAAAAAAAGGTTGACGTGCTTGCGCATGTAATCCAATTAACCGATACACCATCACCATTCGGGGTAGATTTGGGTCAAATCGCAGCACGATCATGATCAGGACTTTTGATCGATATCCGCGCCAAAGGAGCCATAAAGCGGTCTGAGAATGGTGAACCATTTTTCACCCACTCGCTCCCCAAGGATCGCCGAAACACTGCACTAAAATCACGCCATCGCGTGTCGAGAACAGTTAGAGTGGACGAAAAACATTTGTATTTTTACGTGCGGATTTATTAACGAATCGAATTCGACTACAAGTGAAACGTAACAAAAAAAAACCCAAGTGAGTCACAAAAAATGAAGCAATCGGTTAATGATGGACGCGCTTATGAAGCACGCTTTTCTTCTCGAGTCATCGACACGATCGATCCATTCCAGATGGCTGACTCTTGGGATGCGATCGGACTAGACCGCAAGGTATTAAGTCGTAAAGTGAGCAATTCGAGCTGAATGAAGTCTAAGAACCCAAGAAGTCTTAGCCACGATCGATCATCGATACCGCGGTGCTTGAGCGCATTAAAGGAGATAGTCGTAAACGCAACCGTAGCCTGCGTAATTCCTGCGGGTCGCGTAGAACCTGCCTTCCTAGATGCGAGACAGCGCAAGTCTGCGCCACAGTTCGTTGGCGTTCCGACGCGCGTCGCCGTTTGGCGCCAGCCCCGTTTTGGGGGATTTTTTTGTCATAAAACCGCACTTTTACTACGTGATAATAATACCATATCAAGCGTGGGGTGGCCGAGATGCGCGGCTCGCGACATCCGCCACACATGTGTACCGTAGCCACCGACAAGAGGGAGAAGTTTTCGAACTGTTGAAATGTTGAAGGGACAGTTGCACCGTTGGGCGGTATATAGAGGGTTTTATTTTTTACGACCAGTCAATTAAATCGATTGCCACTTGGTGGGGGATCATTGGGGGTAGAGGACGAAGCGATGGGATATGGACAGAAGATATAAACACAACACACACACACACACGCATAGTTGGAGGTGGCTTATCGTTGTCGCAATGTTCTGCGCTTCTCGACGGGAAAAGACTCCGAAACGAACTTTTCTCTTTTGCTCCATCCTGCCAAAAATCCTTGACCACCACCTATCGGACGATCGACCGTCAGTTCTTGTTCTCGACTAACCAATCACAGGTTTATCTAATGATCAATCTCCGTCCATCTTCGGCAAGTTCCTCTAATTTACGGCGCGCAGGGCGAGAAAAATGTCTAGAAAATGATATGTTTATGGCTAAGGGATGCAGCGCACGCTTGGGATAAATATAACCTTCCGGTGGTTAGCTATTAAAAACTCATTTACTTAATTGAAAACCTCGTGTATTCGATGAACCAAAATCGAACCGGATTCTAGAGATCACTTCTTGACTTTTGCCCGATGGAGCTGTTGATTAGGCGCCAAAAACTAATGACGGGTTTTGTGTTTTCTTTTCTCATTCCATTCCTTTCCCTTCAGAACTTGCTGGATCTTCCCGATGCAATCCGTGAGCTGAATGACTGAGGCGAACTCATTAAAATTGGGCGCTCTGTCGATCGAACGACCAACGCGTAGCCTTCAATCGAAGTCACTCTGCACGCAGCTTCGCCTTCATCCGCAGACGTTGGGTTGGGATTGCTGCCGGCGCCGGGTGTTTGTTTTACTTAATTGTTATTTGTCTCTGTTTAATTAATAATTACTTCACGTCCGCTTATGGAAAGCGGTCTTCGGAGAAGAAGTGTTCCGTTTGGTGTAATTGGGCAACGAAGAAACACAACAGTGCAGAGAGAATTCAACAGTAGAAGCCGAAATCACAGCGATTCGTGAGCAGGAATCGCAAAGCGCCATTTTGCGACCTCCAACGGTGCGTTATTTGGTTTGGAGGTACGCGTCGGTTTGATTTTAAACGTCGTGAGTGAGTGGTTTTCCTCCCAAAATTTCAAGTTGACGCAAATAACAGCAGGAGGTGGTATACAAATACACAACGTCTTCAAGATCGTGAAGGCACCGTTCGCAGACAACTGAGCCGTGCTTCTAATCGAGCTGCTCGCAAGCTCGAAGAACCGGTGAAAACGTGAATCGTGACCAAAAGGCCAGTGCGTAACGGCATACAGTGCGTGTATCGGAAGTTACCCCCAAGGTGTTCGGAAACGGAAGCCACGCCAGCGTCGACGCAACACTCAACGGAATCTCCCGTAGAGAGGCACGAACGGATGCGACACCTCGGACGCCGTTCTAATGAGCGGAATTAACCATTGAAGGTAGGTTAGGGAACCGCCGTATGCAAATCCAGGCACGTATGGTGTTCGGTTCGACGGGTCCGGATTTGGGTAGGATACTTCCGGTTACGTGGGTTCCCGTTTTGGAGGCGCTGGATTCATCGGTGTCAGTCGTAGTTGACAAGCACGGCTTGACGTTTGCCGCACAGCCTACTGCGTGTGATAATCTGGTGGAGAAAATGCGAACGCGGTGCCAGGAAGAGGCGACAATTTCCCAGCATGGCCTTCTGGGACGCAGGTGTTTATGTACGGAAGGCTTATAGGGTCATTGCTTTAGGCGACACGTAACTAGAACTCGCCTTTCTTTGGCTCTCAGCGTTTTTTTTATCTCTACAAACAGAACTCCGTGATCCTTGTTATGTATGGTACACGTTTGTTCGCTTAAGTCACATTTGAATGATAAATAACCGCTCAAAACTGGCGTTCCATGACCCGACCGGATCAGAACCAGTCCTCTTTTGCGTGAGGAATCGTTTGACAGGGAAAACGAGTCTAAAGAATTGGGCGTTGATGGTCATTGACCCCACGTTGATTGGGGTCAATGGTTGCTGATGTCGCTGTCGGGTTTGCGGTGAAAAAGTTAAAAATTTGGCTGTCAACGCAGTGGCTCAGCAAACGCAAATCGTTCGAAGCGTGACAGCCTTGATTTAACAAAATGTGTGCGCGTCTCAACCGTTCAATTAATGGTTGCAGCGCGAAAGGCTTACAGTCAAAGCTTTCTTTCTTTCACGTAGCCATCAGAGAGGCTCGTGGTAAGATCATCATTCGGTAATGAGACGTTCAGGTTTTCAGGACGTCGTGTAGATCAGCCTCCTGGTTTCATGCAAACATCATCTTATGCAACAGGAGTACCGAAAGGGTCTAGATGCATCCTCACCTCGTACAAAAAATAACAGAAGCAAGACAAATATACCCTCTTTAGAGCACATTTCCCTTCAACGCAGGAAGGCTCCCTTTGTTCATTCATGTTTTTCTTTCGACCCTGTAACAAGCTCAGTGTGTGTGTGTGTGTGGGGCCATTTCAGCGTTACTTATGCGCCCGAAGGCAAGGTTTTGGATATGGAAAATTGATATTAATCACAATAACACTGGGCTGGTGCGAACGGCAGTTGTGTAAGCCTCGCCCCGCTGCACTTGGCCTGCGTGCCCGATCACGTTATTCTTTGCTGTAAAATGCTCTCCAAATGTTCGGGTTTTATGGTAATGTTGTGTTAGCTTCGCGTTAAGCTATCGAATAGAAGGGCCAAATACAACCGCCCAAGATCATCCCTCGGTAGACGCAAATACTCATGGCATAGAAGTCGTGGTCGAGTTGAAGTATCACTCCGCTGGTTTGGTGGTCCAAGAGCTGCTAGACCTTCCTTTTGGCAGAATTTATTAGGTTCACCCCTGCAGTGTCCTGCGGGTTGGGCGACCGTTTGGAACCGAACTCCATGTGGTTATGCTAAGACGCCGCCTACCAGAAGGCGACCACCGATCCGGTGGTGGTCCGTGGTGATCAATTCTTCCCTAATCGGTTGCCTTTTCGGGAACCGCCGGCTGCCTAGCGATCGATCCGCAGGCGGTTAGGCTCACGTGGCGCGTTCGCGTGGAGCCACGCAAATAGACACGCCACCACACGCCGCTGAAGATGATGATGATGATGAAGTTCATCAAATTAGCAAACGAGCTGGCACAGCACGGTTCCTTTCACGCATTAAAGGCCGCCCAACCACGGGGCCAGTTTCGCGACGATGTTGCGGCTAATTGTGCATGATTTATGAGTGCCGCCTGCGGATGTTTCCGTTTCGAAAGATCAGTCTCAGGATCGGAGTCGCGCACCTCTCAAATGGCGCTCGAATGGCGGAACCATCGCAGGCTACCGCTCGTGCACAATAGGTAATGGCTGGATGGGTGTTGAGAGGTCGGTTAACAAATTGTACCACATCGATACTGCAACAAGCCGCAATGTCTGGAAGGGAACCGATAGTCTCGGAGTTTCTGTGAGGCGTGAGAATTTATGAGCCCACGATGCGAACGCGCAAATGCACACGCGTATACCCACCGATCGATGGCTTATCGATGGTTCGCCTCATAAATAATGCGAGCCTCGTGGGCTCCAGGCGAGTTGCGGGCAGACTTAGAGTTCCGAGAAAATCTCCCTCACAGCACCTGACTTGGCACTGCGCAATGGGCTCTTCAATCAATGGAGCCACGAGAGATACTGCCCTCACGGTTGTCCCGTCGTCGCCAGTGGTCCGTTTCGGGGTGCATTTATTAATATTCATACGGAATGGATGGAGTCTTTTTTTCCTCTTCTCGGAAATTGCTCCACGGGACGCACGAGTTTGCAGAACGGTTGAAACAGCAATCTCATCGCCCGTGAACCAATGAGATATGAGAATGGGGCATGTTTTGCAATATTTCACAACACCCCACGGCAACTTTGCGGTGCATTGGCTCGAGCCTGGAGTCTGGAATCCGACACCACACATTGTAGCAATGCCTCGGATTGGAGCGATTACGGCAGCGAGGGGTGATAACTTACTCGATTTTCAATTAGCTGGAGTCTCACTGTTTTTTTTTTTTTTCATTTGCATTCTTATAGTCCATCCAATAAATTCTTACTTCACATTCGCTCAAGCTCCAGCGAAATCGCCGTTAGGAAAGGAGAGTGAGCGAATGTTTATTGCAAGTTAATGCAGTTTATCGTAATGTCGTTTGATTAAGCACGTTATGGAGGTGTTAATGTTCGTGTTTGTGGTCGATCGAATGGTAGGCATATATTGACCTCAGTGCGGCCCCTGGTGTATTGTTTATGCCGTGCAAAGATCGCAAGTAAATTGCTCTCGTTTGCCAGCTGCATTGGAAGATGCTAAATGATGTTGATAGACCAAAGAATTGTAGGTATTCGTCAAATTTTTGCTTGGTTTTGACAACCAAAAGACCAGCGTAACGTCCTAAAACGACCGATGGCTTCATTTCGTTCTCCAATCGATGGTACGATCGATCGAACGCGAAGTTCTCGCGTAAACTGGAACCTCATTGCTGGCCCTTACCGATTGTGGACGAATAATCTCGATCGCACCATCATAACCGCCCCTTTGAAGTGCCGGTTTTCGTCATTATGTATTGCTGATGTTGCACCACGAACCTTGCGGCCATACCAAGCGGGCCCACCTTCCTCCAACTGCTACAGAGGGTCTGTTACACGTGGGGGGTTGCGATACTGCGAATTCATCGACCTTTCCGCGTGATCGAAACCTGTCATTTTGGTCCACCACCGAGCCGGATCATAGGCAGTGGCACCACGAACCTCGTCAGATTAAGCTCCACCGGGTCAGATAGGGGTTCTCATGGAAGTGAGGTGAATAATAAAAAATCATCAAACTTCGCCCACCATGTGTCGTCCAACGCTGTGGATCGCCGTACAACAATGTGCTCGTTTTTTTGGATTTGTATTTCGAGTGGTCTCACTCGATAAATCGCCAACGCATTTGCGACGTGTAGTTTCCCGGGTGTGTACCGCGGAAATGTGTTCCACCTTAGCGGACATTAGCTTCGTAGTGTGAAATCCCGAAAGACAGAGCCTTGGGGTGATTCATTTCGCACCGAATCCTACTGTTGGAAAGCCGCACAGCTCACGAAATGCTCGAACAAAGCCAGAGACACCATCGATAATCTCTCGAAAAGATGCACGAACGTTGAGAGGGCCAGAATTTGACAGCTTCCCTACCGGTTCAGGGTAGAACCATCAGTAGAACCAGTACGTGGGACGTTGGAGTAGTTCTTTTATTCTACGTTTTGTTCGTTTCATTCAACATCCCATCCCATTTTCGGACGAACACTGCCAGTTTGCCATCCCTGTCATCGTCGCTGTCTTCGTCTCCGATGGGTGAGATCCTCCAGTTCGGCGTTTTCAAGTAGGCTGAGTTTTAGAGGTGTGTTTCTGAGCCCCCGAATCTCTTGCGCACATCGCGATCGGAGTGAAAGGTGTGATCTCGTATCTTAGAACCGCAGGTTCTAGCCAACGGATACGTCTTTTCGGCACACGCGTCGAGTACAAAAGCCGCCCTGCGCGATCGAGAGGCTTACGATCGTTAAGGAGATGCGCGATTGTGGCCACGCCGGCACCAGCTGAGATCAGATTTCACGGATTGCGAAGGCGAGCCAACCCATGAGTCAGAAAAATAACTCCTCTTCTCCCCTGGCTATCGGGGCGGAATCTCGGAATCATTTTTCGAAGCTTTTGCAAACAACAACGGGTGATTAAATTTTTAACGGAGGACGATCGAACAAACGATCGCTACGCTAAACGTGCCCAATGAGCCCGTGGTTTTATAACGCTCCACGCAGCGGAAAACACGGGAAAAAGCGTTTTACAAATTTACCGATTTATGGGCGCAATAAATTCAACCCGTTGATAACTCGAGTGCGATTGTTTTTTGCCGTTTCCGTTTCGGTGCTTCGTGTGTGCCGATTTGGAACCGCGATCGATCTTGTGATGGCTCGATAATGTGATCCTCGACGACGAAAGGCGGTCACTAATGAGATCCGTCACGCTAACCATCGACGGAACGACGTTTTGCCAGCTGTTTTGCTGTTTTTTTTGTGGTCATAATTTTACATTCAAATTAAGAGATCCGAAGAAACCTTCACCACACCACGTTGGGGTGACGACATCCAGGTTTTCTAAGAACTCGCGCAGTTTATCAGCCAGAACACAAGCCATATTTCAAGTTTATCCACCCGATTCGGGAAGTTTGAGTGGCCGCAGGTTTTATGGGTAGTTAGCGTGCCCCAAATGACACCAAAGTGTTGTAAATTTGGGTCAACGATTCTGTTCACGCCTGAAAGAACGATTTTATTTGTTCGCCACACAGCGCAGCTCCTTCGCCGCTCAAGGTGATCCGGCGATACGGCAGAAGGCAGAGGTTTATATGGTTGAATTAAACACACCACACCGTGGTTCACTCGATAAAGCTCCAGGGTGACACCCTTCTCGTTCGACGATTCTCCCTGTTTTCCCGATCACCACCCGCCCTTATCGTGGGGAATGGAAAACGGCACATTTGCATACGTCGAATCCGTGATTGTCATCCTTTCACAAGGAGATCCCGAGAAGCGCCCGTGCTCCAATGTCGCGCGCGATGTAACCTCTACGCGACTGATTACGCGAGCACACCACCAACGACCTTCAAGGTCGTCTGCGCCTAGCGCCGGTCATATTTCTTCGTGAGGTGTAGCTCTTTTTTCTTGTATCCACTACTTCATCTCGCTCCGTGGATGTCGTGAAAACCATTTCACCACGACCTCGAACTTCTCCACTGCCATTCCATCCGCCATCGTGGAGCCATCCAAGTTATCGAAGCCATCGTCACCATCAGCCATTCTCAGTCGAGAGGTAGTCCTTCGCCCCCCCCCCCCTTTGGGTTGTGTGGTTTGTTTGTTTTTGGCGTTTCGGGAGCTACCTCTGGATCCCAGGTGCCACGAAGGAGTCGGCGCTTATTTAACGCTCGCTGTGTGTGCGCATACACTTAGCATGGAGCTGAGCGAGCTGAGCGGCATGAAGTCGCGACTGTTCATTCAGAAACCCTCCCCCAGGTTGGGTGGATGGCGCCAGTGAAGTCAGCAAATGGCGACCGTAGCCTTCGCCCGGGAGCCGTCGCGATAAACTGGTGGCTCGAGATAATTATTACCTCCTTTCCGGAGCGACGAAACCAACCGGACCACAGGAGAGAGAAGGTGGTCAGGTGGACCCGGCTTCCAGATCCAGTACCGCTTCCCAGTACGCACACGGTGACGATTTCGCCCGATGGAGTTGCCTTCTGTTGCGTATCCCTTATCCACCGACATCACGCACCATCGGTGGAGGTATACAATATTGCCGAGTCCCTTCCGTGCGAAGTTGTGACTGGCTCTCTACCGTCGGTTTCCACAACTAGCCTGTAAGACCCTCGCGCTACGAGCGCTGCGTGCGGGCAAGGGCACGATGACCGGTGGAGGGCAAGGAGAACGACAAAACTATGCCCAAATTTGGCACTACCCAAAGGTCGCACATGTGCACATTACCGGCTCTCCCTGGGACTGGTAGTTCCTACAGATGGCAGGTCGAGGGCTGAACTGCCGATGACTCAGGGAGCTGCGGGTTGCTTTGGCCGTCCAGGCGATCAACCGATATGGTCATTATGTAATGGAGCTGCGTCTCAGAACTTCATGTGTTTCTGAAACGGTGCACAGATCAGGAGAGATCGCTAAAAACTCCCTGTGGAGGTGAATCAGACAATTCACCACCATAAGATAGCATATTTGAAACGTGAAATGTTAAAAGAACTGAAATTTGTATCCGCTTTCGTTAAAACACATTGTAAAGGTGAATTACAACAGTATCAAGAGCACGTGTGATCTTCGAAACTGCGGTGCAGTAGCTGAACGACGATCATGCTGCTGCTGCAGGTGATTGGTTCATTGAGATTGCTTTGCCCTTGCGATTACGATCGCGGACGTCCGCGAGAAAGAAGGATACCAAAACGCACCTGTTAATAGTACCTCGCACGTTGCGCTTAATTGATTAATGATAACCCAGATCGCCGTTTGTGCACAAGCAGAGGTTATAGCTTCTTTAAACGCGTGAATGCGAACGTATGTTAATAAAGTGATTGTCACATTAAAGCTGCAAATATCATCAAGAAAGGCATTAAAGTTGCTTTGAGAAAGGGTGCCTAACATCTCCAGGAAATGTGTAATAATTGTCGTGCCCTATTTGAAATGTAATAAATATGTATATTTTGCTTTAAGAATCAGGAGTACAATCGTTTATGATAGCTTCTTCTAGCACATGCTACGCTTGCTGACGTTTGCATCCTGATTGGGGTGCAAAAAGCCTACAGCGCCTGCTACGATCGCCTGGCAGCAGCTCAGCCTGTCAGTGATCGATCGTAACTTTGATTTGGTGAGCGCTTCCATCGCACACATGGTGCAGCATCTCCACGAGAAGACACATAAATCAACCGGCGGCGATGCGAAGTAGGCATCGGTCGCTAATTCTGCCATTCCCCATGGCGCTCGGTTGAAGATGGGGATGAAAAACTGCTCGGCAAATTGCTCATAAATAGGATTAAATGAGTGCTCAACGCCGTTCGGCCACGTTTCCTTTACCGCGCCGTATCGGGGTCAATCACGAGCTCTGTGGGTGATAGTGGGGAGCGATGGAAGGGATGCAAAGGACACGATCTCCGAGTGGCACCCCTGGGCGAGGAGGATAAATTAACGCCAATAAATAAATCGCGAATCGCATCCATCGTTACGTGGTGCTATTAAGTAACATCGCGCAAGTTCGCGAAGGGTGGAATGGCGTTGCAGTTGTTAAAAGAATAGTTGTAATCCCATGAAAGAATCGTTCGACTCATGGTTGCACGTTGGTTGGTACAGCTGTTGGTGATAATATTGAACGCTTTTCAGCTTTATAGCTGTTGTTTTTATGCCCCTACGGTGATCCATAGCAGCCCGGTAGCTTGCAAGGAAAGTGAATTTTCTGACTGCAAAATTTCCGCCATTTGATGGCACACTCGAGTCGAATGTTTGGTCCTCTACTGTACGCACAACTGACAACCTCCACAAGCACAGGACGCGAAATGTCGACCAGTGAACCGTCGTGGCCTTGCGAGAAATTGACTGATTAATTGAACGGCTTTACGCTGAGCATCGTTTACCGGAGTCAGCGTATTGCGGGACGAACCTTCTTCCATTTGCAGACGAACCTTCAACTCCTCCATTCGCAATCTGCAGAGAAGACTTTGACTTTGGGAGCGAACGTTGTCCAGACCAAAAACTCCACACCGATACACGTGCTCGTTGTACGATAGGTTCATCAGTTTCCACACGCATCACGCTTACGTAAGCGAACTAAGAATGCGTAAGTGCTTCCAGCAAGTTCTTATAACACTGCATGCCGGTGCAGATGGCGTGGACCTTATCGTGCCCCAGTGGAATGTAGGGAAATGGTGCTAATCTTGGGATTTCTCGGTAGAGTGAAGTGGCCACATGAAAGGTATTGCACGCCCAGCTTCGTCAGCTATCTGTACTGGCCTAGCACAGCGGACATATGCTTCCCAGATTGGACCTCCCGTGGACATTGAACCTCACAAATCGACCAAATGGCGATGACTTGAGCCGTTTGCCGGATGCCACACCCTGGCGCAGGAATTTCGCCCATTTCCGACCAATCCAACGGCCAAGAAACAGATGGTATTTGCAAAGTCCATTAGTCATGTTTGCCTTCGCGATTGTGATTGCAATTTAACGCAGTTTCGTCCCAGCCGGTGCCGATACACGATAGTTTGCGGATGGTACCCCGATCGCTTCTGGTGCTGATGACGATTCGTCGTCGAGTCACGTCTCGAAACGCGACCGGAACTATTCACACCGCCCCAATCCAACCGTCTCATCGTACCGGCCATCGCACCAGGCCGGTTCAATCCGGCGTTGGCGCCATGGTCGTTCGCTTTCCTTAAAAGGACTTAGCTCGATGCGATCGAGTCCGCGCGAGAGCGATCCGTCCGCGAGTGCCCTTCTTGTCGATCACCTCTGGTGGTGCTTTCTCGTTTCTTCCCTTCAGCTATTCGCGCTTTGTTTCGCTTTCTCACCCTAAGCCCCGGTGTGATGTGTATTTATGTGTGATCATCATGGAGGACAAGGGCAAACATCCACCTTCGGTGTTTTTTTATACCTTCAGCTCGAATGCTGACTCTGCACGCTGGCAGCTTCGCCAGCCCGGCACCAGGGGGCTCTTCGAGATCTCGAGAACCTCGCACGTCCGTCGATCCTTCGGAAACGCACAGAATTTATTAGCTCCATCGCGTGCTCTCTCGGTCTATCTCTTTGTGGCCTCAGCTTCACGTCAAGCCAGCGGATCCGGATCGATAATTTGCAGGTTTGTGCGGTGATTTATTGGAGTAGCTGCAGTACACCACACCACCGAATGCCCCGCGGGGAGTCACCGTATCAATTTGGAGAAGAAACGCGCGTGTGTACGTCTATCATATGCGCTATTTTCGTCGCCCCCGGCAAGGCTCGTTTGTTGCGTACATATTTGCATAGGAACGCGAGCGTGAACCCGCTAATTTCGACGATTTGCGGTCCTCAATCGACCTGTGTTACCGTGCCCCGCGGCTCACCTAATGATCGGTTTATCATCCGTAGTTTTGCGTTTGATTTACAACCTTTCGATCAACAGGTGTAACTCTAAACCCCCCCACCGTTGGTGCGTAGTTAAAGCCATCCTGTAGAGGCTCAATTTGCCAGCCGTTAGAGCCCTCGAGAGGGTAGGCGAGCTAGATCAAGTTACGACCAGTGATGTCCGGCCAGAGTTCCCGCCAGCCTGGGATTGCGTGTGCGTGTGTGTGTGTGTGTGTATTAGCAATTAGCACTCCATTCTCACCCTGGTTAAGAGGTAGCTTTTAAGACGCCACAGATGAGCCCTTGTGGGGGTCTTTGGCCAGTAGGATGAAAAACGACCAGAAACACACGCCATCACAACTTCACACGGGTGCGTTTGGTCATCCATCATTCCGGGACGCTGTCAAGTGGGACAAGTGTCACCGGATTTGTCAGGTCCGGTTTTTTTGGGACAGGCGTTGGAGGCGTTTGTCAAATTCGCCGCTTGCCAATTAAATCGTCGCCTAAAACCGCAAGCCCGGCCACCGAGGAGGATGATTTGCATATATAGCTTTTTGGGAGACAGCCTCCAGTTGACGTGGTCGACGTTACGTAACGCTAGCGTAACTGCTGCGCTAATTTCTGCTTTTTGAGGCTCGGGGCCAACGAGTGCGAATAGAAATGGTGTCGAACTGCGCCAAACCGTGGGGACACTTTCGATGGGAACCCAACCGAGTGGCTACTTCTCGGACAAGGGCGCAGTTGACAAGACCCCTCTAGGGGGTTTTCTTTGTGCCGTGTCTAGCCCGTTGTTACAGTCGAACCGGTTGAGCTGCGAGTTTACCGAACGTGTGCCAAAATCTGTCAGCCTGTCTGTCTGTGGCTGCGGACACGATGTTGAACCGATAGATGCGGGTCTCATTACCCCGCAGACGGGGTGCTATTTCCGGCCCGTAACCAGTCAACCTGCAGACGCCCCTTTAAATGATGTCATTCCACCTCGTAGTGGCTCCGGTAGCGCAACGATTGGCTCTCGTGAGGCCTTAACCGGTACGCCAACGCATTTTGGGTGCGCGATACGCACCGGCAATAGGTAACCGAAGCAACAGAAGAAGGAGGTTATGTTTCTGGCCACCCTGCTGACGTTAGAGGCGACTCACTCGTGGGCAACCGTAGCAGGCGTTGACGTCGTTACCATCGCTACACTACACTAGGCTCACTGGGGTCTGGCTTCATCATTTTTTTTTGCTTCAAATAAAAAGCTCCTTTTCGATTGGCAAAATTGGCCGACCAGTTGCCAGATCTCCGGGGGATGTAGTAGCCACACTCATTCATGGATCCGCGACGCACCGTGGCCCGAAAATCTCACCACCCATTAATCTCCTCGCTGGTGACGGCGCATGTGTGTGTAGGTCGACGGAAGGGAGGCCAACCGGATCGGGTTGGGCGGGCCAGTACCGGCCCTTCGATATGTGCGTGATTAGTGGCCAGACCGGGTCGCGGGTTCTGCGGGTCACGCATGCGCCCCCGAAAAAGCATGAATGAAATCGATTCGTCATTCGGAACGGGGGCTGGTTGGTAGTTAATTAATTTCTAAACGAGAAAAGCGCACCATTTAAGAAGGGGCGCGCGTGCGATCGAACGCATGGGTTGTGGAGTTTTGGAGCAAATAAATTTTAACCCTGTCACACCAGCCAAACGATGTAACGAAGTTAATTGATTTCGATTATCTCTCGCTTTCGGTTTGCTTTTAATGCATCCTCTCGAAACAACGCCGCAACGGATTTCTTAATTCCACTAAATCATCGGGCACTAAATCATCGTCAATGCGCTTAATGTGAAACAATCGAAGCTAATGAAATGCACCAAAAGTGCACCACCAATAGGACCGCCGTTTCGCAATCGAACGCAACAAGGTGTGTGGTGTGCGGAAAGCCTTTTCACACCCAATAAAACCCATTCATCATTTCGGTGCGTCCTTCGGAGCTGACCTTTCGGTTCGCAGGTTTTGCTGCCTGCTGACTCTTCGCGCCCCTTCTTCGAGGAGCCAATTGGTCACGCCTTTCGAGGCATTCCACCTCGAATCGATGTTGGGCGTGCAGCAGGAGAAGATGAAATCGAAACGACACGAAGCAGAAGCAAAAGAAGTCCAAAAAAACGCATCGTGACACGCCGCTCGTACGCTTGGGGCAGGAGATTATTTCTGCACCCTGGGTGATAGCGCGTGGATCGGTTTCGGTGGCGCCCAGCTCGAGCATAAGGGCTTGAGCTCATGCGCGCATAAATTACACGAATCGAATAAATTAAGTTATTTGCATTGTGCGCCACGACAACGGGCGATGCGTTTTAGGCGACATTGGGGTAACATGCGAAAAAGTAAGGCACGACAACGTTCGCTTGGTGTGCGTTGGAAGGGAAACGCCCTGGCTCAGGGAAGGCCACTCCGTTCAGTGGAACAACAATGGCACGTTTCGGTCAACCCTTGCGCACGCGATCGAAAACAATGGTGAGCGTTTTGGGTTGGCCGGTGGCTCTGTGGGCCCGAACTGCATCTACGTCCGGTGCATCGCCCTGCGAAAGGGAGTAACAACGCTGATTGAAAAACATAAATCACCGGTAACACGCGAAAAGCTCTGTGGTAGGCTTTAAAGGGCATTTTGATGAGGAACACCAGAGTTGCTTACAGAACAAACACCTAGGAAAAACTTGCGACATAAGAAATCCCAATGAGAGGCATTTTTTGTACAAAGTTCTTGTTTTATCACAAGTATTAGAAGACATTTTCGTGTTGTTGAATAAGTGATAAACCAGTGATATATATTCAATTTCCAGAGTTTTTAACTACATCCCACAACAATCTATAGATCTTAGAAACCCTTCACAATTGCCCCCAAAAAAGGCTTCGTTTCTGAATGCTACATATTCTCGCTCCTGATCGCCCTTTTTTGCTTCAAAGTCGCGACATTCCCAGAGTGCCCTACGCAGGCACAGTCGGATTTATCGCTTTATTCTTTTCGGGGTGTTGCCGTACTTTCCGGGCTTCGAGTGGCAAATCTTGGCGCCACCAAACGCCTCCAGCTCGATCGATGCAACAGGTGCGGTCTGACGCGACCTAGCGATGCATGTAATGCACCCTGCACAATTGTGCACCACGTCACCCTCCATTCGTAGGGTGGTACCGACCAAAGGGAACACAATTGAATGGTCCATAATAGCCGTGCTCACGATTTCCCTCCCGGGATGGCGCTCCCTCGAATGCCACTACAAAAGCTCGTGTTTCCCTTCTTTAGCCCCAACGAATGGTACTGTTTCCCGGGCGGGAAAGAAACCCACCTCAAGATCAATTTGAAGGTTTTTCACATCGGCATCGGGCTCACTGGTGGCCCATTATCGTATCATTAAACCGAACGGAACCAATTTCGAGTGGTTGCGATCGATAGGTTAAGCTTAATATTAATTGTGTGTTTGTGTAAAACGTTTTCCCTTACGACGAACGCGATTTGCGACATTTGGAGCGATGGGGATGAGCATCGGCTTTATACCTTGGTGGAAATTAGCTTTAATATGCTTTAAACGACTGCTGATTCATTGCTTGCGATGTGAGGTAACAATAGGACGAACCGTTTTAGATAATTTTTCATTATTTTCGAAGAGCACAATCGAGTTAATATTCCATTGTAAAACAAACGACAAACCGATCGTATCAATTAGAAATAGTTTGTACCAATTAAAGCTCTCTTTTCGTGATGAAGCTTCCCATTTAACCGCATTGTAACGCGCAGTTTTGAGCTGTTGTTGTCTTCCTCGGAAGGTCACAGGTCCCGGCATGGTATCATAATTGACTCGGGGCAGCTCGAGCGGAATACCGGAACATTTATTCATCCCCTAAATGGCCACTCTGCACGTCCATTTTTATTCCGACGCAATACCGCACATCCTGCTATCTCCGGGGGTCACTTAGCACCAGGATGAACATTTACTTCGCACCGGCAAAACGGTGAACGGAACACCTGGATCAGTGTTTTTCCATGCGAGCTGTTTACACGCGTGCTTGTCTCCTTGAACCGACTAAATCGGTGTCGGAAATCTCGGCGCAAATCTCCTCATAATTATCAGAGGACATCTGCTGATTGTACCTTTTGCGCCAAAAATGGAAACCCCTGAGCTTGTGGGGAAGCGATTTTGTGTATGAGACACGTCTCTCACCCTCTCTCTCTGTCTGTGGAACAAGCATGCTTACACGGTGAGGTGCCTTTAAGCCATATTAGTGCGCCGTCGCGAGGAGCCCATTTTCGGCCATCCACCCAGGGCCACCCCGCGCCACGATCCTGTTCACCCGTCGCTTAATCATCGGTTCGCGATCGAGCGAGTCTTATGTCCCTGGTCGCTGGCAAACCCTGCCAACCCTGCCCGGTCTCCGACGACGGACGGCGGCGCCGGCAATAAATCGCACACGCGCACCCGGGACAAATACGCAGCAAAAGTTCGGAAACCGACCCTTGGGCCAGGCGCAAGGCTAGACCTTCAACTGGCCGCGAACGACAGGGTTGGGAGCGTGTTGAAGGGTAGAAGAAAATCAGCACCACTCCTGGGCATGTGCGGGGAGTGTGAGAGAGAGAGAGAGCGGGATGGGAGACAGGGCAGACAGGCAGGCTCCCGCTTCTTCCGGCGTTAATCGTGCTGCCGGAGTGTCGAAGTAGAGACGCGAGACAGGCTCCCAGGAGGTAGGACGAGACGCAAAAATCATGCCTTTTAGGGAAAATTCAACATTTTTAGTGTGGCTCGCGTGTGGCTGTGTGTGTGTGTATGGCCCCGAACGAGCCCGCGGTTGTGTGTTTCCTGTTTTTCCGCTCTTGGGCCGCGCAAACATTTCGCGGTCACTGGACCAACTGGATTTACGGAGGTCGTCACCGTGCGGGTTGGGTTTGGGTGTCCGCGGAAAGAAAGGACAAAAACACCAGTTCCTTTTTTTCCACCCGTTTCATTTTTGCTTCGATCGGACATGATGATGACAAGAGCGAACATATGATCTCTGCCTATAACGAATGAATAACGATGGGGGCGCCAAAATGTGTTCAGCGAGGACCTTTTTTTTCAGACCGGAAGATGCACGATCGGATTCCTTTCCACCCACGGTTGCAACCACCCGGGTTCATGTGTGCGGGTCGTAGTCACAAACCTACGCGAACATCATTTGACACGGAGCTGGTGGAGCTTCTTCGGCAACGAAAGCGCCCGCATCCAAGCAGGCGATCGAAACGAAATGCCATCAGCGATGATGACGATGACGATGACAGCGAATGGCAGGCAGCCTTCATCTCAGCTGGTGGCGGGTTCGAAAGCAAGCGCACGTTCGTCCTTGTGCGAGGTTGAGCAGCCTGAAATGTGATCCATGCTGTCGGATGGAACACCCCCCGGTAGGGCGAGGCGAGAAGGTTGGCTCATAAATTATGCAGCGTGAAGACGCGTTTCGCCTTCTCCGTATTCTTGGGGAGATCAACTGACGTTGATGCATTCTTCTTTTCGTACCATCAAACAGGACGCAAATGAAGATGCATTCTGCGATGTGATAGCTCCGGGTACAGTTACTGAGCAGTCCTGAGCAGAATATTTGCGAATATGCCGCATTTTGGCATTGAACGGAAGGGGCAATAATTTATGAGAGCCCAATTAGCATCCCCCCATGGCAGCCCGAGCCAAACGGATGGTTGATTAATTTTTATTATTTAATTTATATTATTCCCATCTTCGGTGGTGAAGCCTTCGAGGAGCCGTATCGGAATCGCGGTTTCGTTATTTTTGATTGCATCCCTTCGATAAGGCCGCCTATTTGCAAACCCATTGCCATTGGCGAAAGCGATTTGCGTGAGGGCTTAACAAGCGAGATAAATGAAGGCTTCGCGCGAGATTTACGGTGCGGATTTCAATTTCAAATTAATTACGAAAATCCACCACCGAACTGGTGGAGTGCAGCATCGATTGCAGTGTAGCGCCCGAGGGAGCGGTTTGGAAGGTGAATTATTGTTCAATTAGTCGATAGTTTGTTTAATAATGCAGCGCATAAATATCTGTCCGAAGGGGGTGCCGATTTGTGCGCCGTCTCCAGTTTGGGCACGTAAAAAAATTCACTCCGAACGAGGAAAATCAAGCTCTTACATATCCTCGTAGCGCCGTATCTTCATCATCTCACTTCCCATCAGAGATGCGTTTCAAGATCGTGCCTAATGAGCAGTCGAGCGATGTGTGGCCACATATCACCTTGCCGGTTATTTTTACCCCGTGAAGGAATGTAGCACCCCCCATGTTCAACTTAGTGACTCAGCTCGGCAGTTCCACCGAATGAGACATTCTTTCCGGCTTCCGCTCGATCCCACGTGCGTATGACCATCTTCGTCGGTTTCCCGCCACCGTCGCTGTTGGGCCGTTTATCTGTCGTCATCTGGCGAACAAATTGTGCGCAAGGACTCACTCGCCCCAAGCGCTATTAGAGCAGGCGTTGCGGTAGGTTGCGTTTATAGCAACGACGCTGTCGGCTTCAAGCTGGATTGGGTGTGCACGAGAGCCGAGAGGGTCTGGTCACAAAATGAAGTTGTACGATGGCCGTCGGAGCGCGTGATGTTGAAGTGGCAGCAAGTGGAGGAGAAAACACATGCCACATTTGCCAATGCCATGGCTATCTGTCTCCGGAGATCGTTTCATTGCTCCTCCATGTGCTTCCTTCGTTTCATGTGGCGTGCATGCGGGGGGTTTTTTGCTGATTTTTTTTCTCCAATCGAATCCCAGCATGCCTCTCTGTTTCTCATTTGTACGCAACACGAAAAGAACAAATCCCCTCTACGCGCGCGCAGGTCGCTCTAGTGGGCAACAAAGCCGCGCAAAGGCCCCAAACAGCTGAGAGAACCCGCGCACGAGTACGCGATCTTCTGGGCAGGGCACCTGCAACGCACCTGTTAGCATGATGCCCATTAAAACGTTCTTCCGGTGCCCAAAATAGGCCGCTTTTGGTGCCAATCCCAGGTATGACCCGTAAACGACATACTCCCGGTACAAAATTCGAGCAGTTTCAGGAGAAAGTGCTCGAAAAGCCACCCAAACTGCTTCCCGGCGCTGGTTGGCGGGCAATTTTTTTTCTTATTTTTTTTTGCACTCGAGATGCCGCTTGAGGCCACACGAAGGCTTTGGGAAGGCGCCAGTAGAGCGAACGAGAAGGCACGATCGTGGAAGGGAAGGTTTTGGTTAGTTTGCGATCGAGCCGACGATTGCTGCGTGAGAGGCACGCCGATCTTGGCGTGGCGGCAGCTCAATGAGCCGTCTCTCGGTCTCGGTCACATATCATGGCCTCTCCACCGTATCAGTATGGCCGTGTGTCAAAACAACGCGCGCCATCAGTGACCTCTACGGCCTGGGCAAAGGTCACTTCATTGCGGCGGTGAGCGAGCAAAAGCGGGATCCCTTCCGATCGTGGCCGACAATCAGTCCACGGAACAAAGGGCTCCCGCCCATTGGCCCATAATCCTTCTGGGAGGTGAACGAGCAGCTCACAAGAAATGACTCCCTTGTGCTGAAGGGTAAGCCTAAGCCAGCCCGTAAAAGGCACAATCGGTAGACGGTCGCATCATTTGCCAGCTCGAAAAGGGATCTTTTCCCACCCCATTAGGCGTTTATTAATAAGCGCAATGAATCTCGCGAACCACACGCGGATAAGACAGTCTCTCTCTCACTCTCTCCGTCATCAAGATCACACACGATCGGTCGACATTGACCGATCGCGTTTTGGAGCGTAATGCGAGGCGTGCAGTTTCGTCACGATCACGGCACGCGGTTGCCAAGGAAGCAACCTCGGAAATGGACCACGAGAACCCTCCTCGTAAGAGGTATTTGTTTTAGGTTCTAAGTCCTCCTGAAACTCCTCAATGGACTCCTCCGAAGGATCTCCATCCTAAGGCTCGTTTCGTGATCACTAGCTCTCTCTCTCTCGCTCTCCCGTTCATGCACTCGCTGTAGGTCAAGGACTGTGGGTACGGTCAAGATCGCAGGCACAGCTGGCGCCACAGATCTTTGGCTCCACATGTCCGGCCAGATTTGGAAGAGCACGCGGAAACGACACGGCACGGTGCGCTATCGATCCACGCTGAAGTCGCCGGAACGTCCCATTGACTGGCGGCCGGTTACTAACGAGCGATACTTCGCGTGCATGGCATTTCCACAAATATGGCCATCGAGGTTACCCGGGCGCCAATCTCCGTAAAGGGGATAATAATGAGCTACCGGTCACAGCTGTAAGGATCGCTCCCGCGAGTAGCGCTTGTGGGTTCGAATTTCACTCGCTTGGTTAGTGCATTTTTCACCCTTTACAAGCGATGCGTAACCGGGGTTCTTTACCGGTTCGTGGTGCTAATGAACGGCCTTGTGCGATGTCACGTAGATTTGGCAGCAGCGGGGCGTACTCAAGAGCCCCCATTGACATTGAGGCGCCGATTTTGACGGCGTGCCATTTGGGCTGCAATCGGGCTGCTTCACATGCTAATTTTGTGTTGGAGGCGGGTGACCTTCGGCCGCACTTGGGTGGATAATTTACCAACGCGACATTGATAAGTGCCATTGCACCGTGTTTTTGAGGTGAGATTCTCCCGAGTTTCATGTTCCGGTTTACGCAACCCACGTCGATGTCGCGTCGATATGCCGTCAAAAACCGCTGCGAACATGATTCACACGTCAGGCGCCAATACGACCGTCCCATACTTGGGCATCAATCAACGGAAAGATTAGGATGCCATTCGTGGAAGGTGCGCGTTTGTTGGACAGGACATCTTCCTGACGTCAGTTGATTGCAAGCCGCCATCTTTATCATTTCCGGTGCACTTCTAAAGTGCGTCTTCGTTTATGGCGTGTGGTTCGGTTCGTGTGCGTAAGTTTATTCACTCGACACTCGCGGCATGACGCAAAGAGCCTGTGGCATATGAATCATGCTGCGATCGTGTCTGGTGAGAGGTTTAGCCTTCTGGAAAGGTATGACTTTTTTTTGTGAGCAGAAAATGTGTGCTCCAAAAACCAATGGCTTTCGATCAGCGCGTAAATGCATGACAAAAAAAAACACCTCCAAGACATTATGGAGAACTTAAATCAGTATCGCACATCGCTTGTTCGATGTTTGTGCCCCAGATATTGCACCGATAGGCCCATAAAGCCGCTGTAAGACGGATAAGAAACAATGATTCAAGGCTCACAAACAAAAAGCCCGACGAGTGTTGTTGTCGACATGCCATAAACGCTAACATATCTCTTCTACGGCTGTAGACTTTAGACAATTGAGAACGACCTTTCGTGGGGGGCCGGATAAAAATTGAAAGTTACGCGTTTCTCCAACCATCGTTCGGTGGTCCAGCCAAAACTTTCCGTTGTTTTTTGTGGGGAGGTTGTTCTTCCAGCGTCTAGTCACGTGCTGCTGCCACGTGGGTTCGGGAGATGGCTTAGCTTTCCACGCTGCTTATCGCGACCAATAATGATCGACCCCAAAAATGCCGATCCCATTACAACGGCGAACATCTACATTTTCTCTCGGATCTTCTAAATCCCCCGGAAGGGCTCTCGTATCGTATGTTTGTGTGTGTGTTTGCGACTAGACACACCGAAAGTGGTCGCTTCCCACATTGGCTCCCATTTTTGTTTTCCCTCGCCGAGTGTCGCATAAATCAACCCAACCGCGGGCCATACGACGAAGGACACGCCTCGCGAGAGCACGATAGCACAACCGGAATGTGACGCGGCCCAAGTGCCGTTGGAAGTGGGTTTAGGGTGGCTTTTGTTTCTATTCCAATTGTGCGGTTCGAAGGGTGAACCCACACTAGGGGCCACCTCACACGCGCAACTTTCTCTCTCCCGTGAAAGCACCACCGAACGCGCGGGAAAGTGATCTATCTCCACATCGCAGTTCCGCGCACGGTGCATTCCACGGACCACAAAGTGGGCGGTAGCACCGTTTGCATAATGATGCACTTCCCTCACCCGCACGGTGCAAACAAAGCGCACCCAAAGACAATCAGCCCTCGTGAGGCTCCATGCCATTTGCGAATGTTTGCGCGCCAAATTTGACAGGTGAAACCTTGCGGCTATCTCGACCCACACGCGCGTGGCCACGGTGGTTTTGTGGCACTCCAGAGACAGCCCGGAGCCTTGTTGGGAGTTTTTGTGCGGGGACTGGCGAGAACTCGACGCCACAAAGTTCACGCCAGGGCATTTCTTACGAGTGGTGGGTGTGCGTTTCCGCAAACCAAATTAGGCACCCTGTGCGTGACCATTTGCGAATAAAATGACGTCTCAAAGATCTGTCAAACTGGGGCCTCCGCCGGTTACCGATCCAAAGCTGCGTGTGTTAATTGTGCGGATTGAATGACGGACGTGAGACAAAATATTGATTTTCAATGATCGGACAGGTGTTAGGGAGACTTGGTTAGAACAGGGAAATCGACATCAACACCGGCGTGATTAATAGCGTGAGGTTTTGTTTTTTGCTGAAGTTTCAAGCTGCCACAATGCCACGCAAGAACCGAATGTCGTCGAAGGACTACGTCGATGGTCGAACTGTCAAAACGAACGGATGCGGGGGCCCGATTACGTTTGATCAATTCAATTGACGCCTGACAAGAGGACCAACAATGGCGTGCTTAGTGTGTTTAGACGCTCGGACGCTCCCCGAGGAGACTGGATGGCGACATTTCGTCTCATTTCCTTCTCGCGGGAAAGGAAATTGAAATTTTCATCACGTCACCGCGTCGTTGTCGGTGGGCGGCGTCCAACGTCCACGGAGCTATTCCCAGGCACGTCTGAAGGGTGCGCCGGCTCGAAATGCTCCGAGAATCATGTACCGTCCCCGCTTGCAACCCTTATCTTAATCGCTAATCTATTCCACATATCTTCGGACCGAAGGTCTTCGTCGCCGGAGCGTCAGTCTAACGAAAGCAAAAGTTCCCGCCTTGGGATGGGATTGCCAGGCTCACCTCAGTGTGGATGGATTATGAAGATGCCCCCTAGATGGGTGACATTTGCCGGTCAGCTATGCTGCAGCGGGGGCTCTGTCACTTTTTTAGTGGGTTAATGCGCGTTGATGACCATTTGAATGGTGTCGCCGGAGGCTTATTCATGCCTCCGCTTCGGTCGGTACGTTAGTACAAAAACCAACGCACCTCGGAGGGCGGCTCAGATTACACCATTACGGTCGTTTATTACCGTGATCCGAGCAGAGGCAGGCGAAGGTCGTCAGAAGCCATTTGTGACGATTGATATTGCGCGGGTGGCCAATCTGCCTGCATCTGCGGTGATTTCCCCGGTGCCCGGGCCTGGAGGGAGTCTCTACGATGATGTATCGGTATGGCTTGGCGCAGGCGTACCAGGCGTTCGTGTGGAGTGAGTTATTAAGAGTGAGCGATCTGCTGGACGATCATCTCCATCTGCCGAACGCCCCACGGACAATCGATGATAACCTGTGGGATTTGATGTGTTCATAAGGCTTCCCGATTGCCGTTTGTAGGTTTGCCGTTTTCCAACACTTTCTAATCTCACCCCAAAGGGAGCGAGCTTTTGTGATGATCATTACACGAAAAACCCTACACCTAGATCACGTCCTTACGGACTGAATGTGGGAGATTCTACGTGCGAATGAAACCCACCAAAAAGGATCTCAAACATAGGGCACTTTTTGTCAGAAGATTGACTTAGAAACGCATTATTACCGCACCTTTACCATGGGTACTTGACAGCTCTCATGGCACACATTCCATCGCCGCTGGGACTAACTAACCTGCTTACACCACGTCGTCGTCACGGTAGAAAAACCCTTCGACCGATCCGATTCACTTAATGGCCCGATCGGTGTCCATTCGCCCAACGTAGGGATATATATTATGTCACGTTCACAGCTTTCGCAGACGCAGAGTTCGAAAAAACGTTAAGTACTTGAACAATGGCTCGAACTGCTCGCTACACACTCGTGCCTCTGCTGGGTCAGAGATGATTAGCGGCTGGTGAACGGCGGCTTCGAGCAGCGCAAATAATCAGCAGTTGTCAAAATGGAGCGATCTACCGTTTTGCGTCGATAGCTCTCGTCGAGTGGAGGGTTCCATTCGGATCTTGTTGTGGTTCCCGCTAAAAGGGCCACCGAACCTACCCCGAATGTTGACTCAACTGCAAGGCAGCCCCAAACCATCAGGAATGTGGTCACAGCAGCAGGAGAGACCAAACGCGTGACCGGTGAAAGTGATCGATTTACATCTCGATCTCGAGCCCCGAGGGCGCTTGGCGTTTGTTTGCGTGGCCGACTTCTGCGTGTAACGACTGCCGGAAGCGCATAGAGCACCGTGTGGCCACACAATGGTCGCGCCAGCGTGGTCATAGACAATCGGTGTACGGTATGGAACGCATCTTTCGTAACGGCAAGCAACGGTGGTATGTTAGGGATGGGATTTGCATAGGCGCATGGTGTAAATGCCACCAGCTGGTGACCTGCTTTCTGTTGGGAAGGAATTGTGCGCGAGATCACGAAGGTCTGCCAGGCTAAGTATCGGTATTCAACTACCCAAAACCGTGCACCTCTCGATCATACGTGTACGAAAGACTGCTCGAAATGCCATTCTGATAAACCGAGTTGGGCCGTTGAAGTTCACGAGCGATGTTACCCGGGAATGTGTCATCGTAGAAACCCTTGGACTGTATTCTGAGAGATACCTATCGTTAACATAGTAGGCAGCAAAATGCCTATTTGATTGTCTCTTGTTCTACCACACGTGTTTAATAAAAATCCTCTACGCGCAGACACACATTGATCACACCAGTCGTTCATTCGTATTCAATCGAATCCTTAATTACACACCTAAAAAAAGAACACCGAAGGTGCGTAAAGTATGCGCCATCGAAACTGAAAGGGCTGCTAGCGTAAATTCCAACTCCCAAGTATTTTTTTTTTGTTTTGGGAGACTTGTCCGCAAATATATCCGTTTAATCCAACTCTAGTAGGTCGATTGACCCTCCTACTGTAGGGTGGTACAACCCTAGGGGTTGTTCGTGTACAAATTGCACCCTTAATTGCATCTCGCGATCACGGGCCCAGCCTCGATGGTAGCCAAGCCGAGGTGAGCTTGTCAGAATTTGCATGCCACTGGAGTGCGATTGCGATCACACCGTGCACTACCAGGCACTCGGTGCCAGGGATAACGATACGACGTTCCAAACGCCTTGGTGGAACGCGAGAGAGATTAAATTTTTAAAGCCTGGAATGTGCGAAACTCCGAGAGGCCCCACACGGCCGTGGATATTAAAAACGAAACAATTTGTCAGGTTTGGTGGGGAGGAGGCATTTTTGCGAAACGTTCCACGGTTTATTCCACGGTGATGTTTGACTCACGGGGTGTTTGACAGGGCTGCCTCTAACCCTTCCATCGCACCCAAAAGTAGACCCGTTGGTGGACTGCCACTCAACGACACCGATTCGCATCGATTCCCTTGGCAGCCTGCCGTACCGAGAGTGTGTGAGCCCTTTTGCGTAAGTATGTTTGTCCAGTTGTGGCCCAGTCACGGTGCAACCTCTTCTTTAGGGCTACCTCAGATGGGAGGTGGAACCTGTGATGTGGTAGAGAGAAAAGGACACACAAACCCCGTTTTGTTGTTATTTGTCCTGCTCGACTAATTGAAATCCAAACAGTTGATTAAAACGTTTCGCGCGTTGTAATCGCGCATGTCGCGCATACTGCTCAACGGCTCGCGGGTGGAGAGAAAGAGAGAAGCCCTAGAGAGACACATACACATGCATACACAGGGAACACCGCTTCCGTGAAGCGTGCTTGTTACGCGCTAATAGAACCACTTATCCTGCATTTAGGTTGCGCACCGGTATTACGCACTTGATTTTAATCGCTTCGGCCACATTCGACCAGCCTTGCACGGGGGAATCTCGCCAGTCGTTCTCGTCAGTTGCACCGGGTTGTAGTAAGCCAGCGCCTTTTATTTTCCTTCTCACCCGCCGGTCGGTTGCGGTTGGGTGCGGGAAATTATGCACCTCCCAGCTGCCGTTTGCATCTGCGGGCGGCGTGCATCAAACGAGATGCAAATAAAATCAAAAAGGTGTAGCACCCGTCACGGGGCGGAAACTAGTAGCTGGTTGTGGTCAACTCGTTGGTTGACGGCGATGCCACGGGTCGGGAAAAAGTCCGCAACGTCGATTCATAATTTCATCTCGTTACGGGCTTACCTTTAATATATCCACCGCAGCACTGAAAGGCAAATAATCATTGGGTGGTCGATCGGTCGATAGTGCGGTAATTAAGGAGGAAACATCCTTTCGACATAACGATGAAGGGTGTTGAAACGCAATTAGGAGTAATTAGAAGGTAAATTCTGAGAAATGGGACCACTCATCCTGTGACTTTGTGGTGGATTTCCCAGCAGTCCGGGGCGCAAGTTCATTTAGCAACGGACACGCAACAGCTCTGGTTGTTGGCACGAGACGATGAACTCACTTGCTTTGAGGCGAAAAGAGTACATATATTTTAGATGTATTCCCAGAAAACAAAGTCCGCACTTACAGCCACGGACGGAGCAGTCCGCTGTCGCGTATGCTGGTTAGCTAACCCCATCTAAGTCCGAGTTGTCATCTTACGTGAATCATCCAAGCAGGCTTCTCCGTCAGACGCATCTGTCAGAATGCATCCGTTGGCAACGCCTGCTGACATGAATCTTCTATTAATCTTTAATTTTATAGACCAATTCATTTGACGTTCATTTCCTCCGGCGTCTCTGCCCTTCGATCGAGGATCGCCCCGTCCATCATGCACGAATATCGCATGTCATCGAGACGTTGCTCGATCGTTAATACACCGTACTCTGGAGACACTGTCGAGGTCATAGCCTGCAAAAGGGAGACGAGGGCCCACTTTCGCCCGCACTGCGCCGTAATGGAGAGAAATTGAAGTAAAACGTATCGAATTACACCCAACCCAGTAGGGGACGGCTTACGAGACGAGTCTTGAGCCCATTGCCTCGTTTAGAGTGGGCGAACTTGATGTTGTTAGTTCTTCTTTCTCTCCAGCATTACCGTTCTGTTCCGTTGCCAATAGGCCGATGATAAGATATTGCTTCTACATCGTTTCGTACAACTTGAGCTTCTACGTGGTGGATGGTGTGGCTTCAAAAAAGCACCCAGGGACGTTAACGCACGGGTTAATTAATAATTCAACGTCCTTTTCCACACAAAGGAACCGCCGAACTGCTGGCCGACTGTTGGTCCTGTGAGACGCTTTTCGAGGACCATCTACGGTCGAGGAATTATGGCGCATTATCGGGATTATTTCGCCTTTCCACCTGGTGACAAACGGCACCGATTAAGTGATCAACGTGCCGGCACGAAATACAAACAATGGCAAATGTGGGGCTGGAGGACGGAACAGCACCACCCCGACAGGACGCAGCAACTCTGGCTCGCTGCAGGTGGCAGGCAGGTATTGAATTACCGTCGATCAAAAAACCGATCGACCACAAATCGAACCGTCTCGGGCTCAACGAAGTGATCGATTCCAACGTCCGCCCGTGGGCCCCCGGAACGTTTCATTAATGAAAAGATCACGAATTTATTACCGTAATCGAAGTGACATGATTTCGCCTTTTTTTTCGTTGTTTTATTTTCTGCCGTTACCTCCTCGGCGCGAGTTCTCCTCTCCCGACGCCATGACCACCCTGGGCAACCAGCGCACGCAACAATGGTGTCCGCCCGTGCGCGGCCTGACCTTGACTCTGTCAGTTGTGTTACGCGTTTTCGAGCCGCGTGGATTCAAAAACGAACCCACATGGTCTTGTGGAGCCGCATTGCCTGCCGAGAAGGGCAATAAGGGCGCCCACACCTTGCACACGCTAAGCGATGCTAAATGACGGTCCTCCAGCAGGTAGATCAGCACTGGTTCCGTCCGTTCGAGGGTGGAGAAGACGCTTCTTGCCCAGCACCTACACCACACGTGTGTGTTGTGTGTGGGGACCGAGGACATTTTTCCTGGCCAACAATTAACGGCACCTATTAAACCCTTGCTGCACGGCTCGTTATTATCCACTTGAGACATAGCAGCTGGGATGGGTGTTACGTTTGAAAATTGCACCTTTCACCTTCAGCAACCCACGCAACGCCGGTGCACTTCGGAACCAGTTTTCTTCAGGTGACCTTCAAACCACCTCCAAGGTTAAGGTCAGTGAAGAGGCTCGGTTTCTGAGAAGATCGCTTCACGTTAAAGAGATAAGCCGCCGGATGTGAACCCACGATGCGGTGACATGCTAATTCCATTAGAATGGCAAATCGCACAGAACGCGATGCGGCGAAAATTGTTCGCCAATCATCAACGCCTGCGATCGGAGCAAGGTGTTCACGATTCCAAAATAGCACGCCAGCACAATGGGTTGTGGTTCCCGCAGCTCACCAAATCCGTCAGTCAAGCCCGATTCCGAGTGCCGCGTGTGGTTTTTCCGATTCAGGAAAAGAAGGCTACATTGTTCGGTGTTCGGTTGCGGACGCAATTGCCATTTAAGCCATCGCGGTATGGCCGCTGGTTGGGAGCGCTTAGAAATCGATCTATCAATCGCGATCGATCGCGCGATCCGTTACTGTGGGGCGAATAAATCAATCTCGTCCTACGATCGACGTCTATGAATAGACGGCCTGGGCGTCCTCTCGGGATGACGACGATCGGCAACAAAGAGAAATCCACGGATCTCTGCTTCCAGAACACACAGCGCGGTATCTCCAGGTGCGACAAACCGACGTTTGCCACAATCCCCGCCAGGGAATTCGCCGATCAATGAATAAATTTGAATCTCGTTCCCAACGGTGTTCGATCGAGCGGCAGCAGAAGCTCAACGACGGCACGACGGCGTACGGAAGGAAGGATGGTTTCCAGCGCACAAATGCACAGCCGTTACGAAATTCAACCATGAAACCTTGTATTACCCGCGTCGCTTCACGTTGGACCTCGCTCTGCGCTCTGCGAGCCACGTGCGATCAGTTTATTATTTCCATTCGCGCACTTTATCTGCTTCTGCTGCTCATTGTGATCCACCTAATCCGCCCACACAGATGGGGACCGCGTGCGATCGATTAAGCAATTGCTGTACCGGTCCAAGGGTAGCCCCACGAGCCAAAGGGTGCGTGGGGTTGGCCTGGAAGAACACCCGAAAAGGGGCCAAGAAGCACATCCGGTGGAGCTTGCTGATCTGCTCGAACCGACCCGAGTGGCGCCGCTGCTCTTTGTGTGAGTAATGTGTTTATTTTGTTAAACGATTCGCTTTGACACCTACGCGGCACCTTCGGCCAAACCACTAGAAGGGCATGTGCGTTTGTGGGGGAGAAGATCGTTGATGGACCGTGTGCATTGTCTGTGAACGCCTCCTCCATCACTGGCCAAACCTGACTGAACGTCCGACGCGAAACGGGAAACGATCGCCTGTCAAAAGGGAGCCAGCTTAGTAGATGCATCCGTTGTACTGCAGGTTTGAGAGCACGTGGCGAACTCCTGGTGATCTCCGATTTGCCGGGCTTTGTCATAGGAAATGTGATCCTCAAACGAATCTGTCAACAGCGTTTTTGGAGATACACGATCCACAAAGGACTACGGATGCTGTCAGAAGTGGCTTCCTTCAACGCTAGTCATTCCGGACGGTAGTCATTGATGTGCATCAAGTCTACACCCTGGGTGGTGCAGAGGTATGATTGACTTCTGTGTCTGAGTGACCCCTGTCCGAGTACCGTTTAAATGCGGTGGTACCGCCTTCCATCGTTAGAATTCCTTCGCGTGGCCTTATGGTAATTCGCGTTCAGTTAAATGATTTGATTGAAGGGTATCAGCCTTGTGACTAACAGATCAGTTTTGCTTCATCAACAAATTGCCCCTGAGTGTGTGTGTGTGTGTGTGTCTGCATCCACACTACTTCCATCGCTATCACGCCACATTCCGGGGGAACTGATCAGCCACGATCAAGTGACACTTTGTAGCGCTTAGGGCTGCGACGTTCGGACGAACGCTGTTCGCCATCTGGTTCTGCTTAAGATCTTTGCCTGTCTTTCGTCGACTTCCTGGTGTCAATTTAATTACAGATGCTCGTGGGACCATCTTCCGACCTACCGACTCACGTTGGTGGTGAAAGAACATATCAGCTCTCTCACAATTCTTTTCTCTTTCACTCTCCGGTGGGTTTATGGCCCTTGCTGAGTTCGATCTTTTGGCACTTGTTAGTGTCAATACGCCATCGGAGACTACATCCGGTGGTGAGATGGTAGATCGCATCAAGGGATATCGTATGATCTGGGCTTGCTCTCAGGAAACATTCAAACTAACGCAACTCTGAAGGCGTTCATTAGAAGAGCATCATCACTCAATTTCTGTGTTTCCATAAGCTCCATTTCTGTGTCACATTCCTTTGCCCTCTCTCTATCTCGCTGAACTGCAGTACCGAACGACGATTGACGTCTCGCTGTCTGGCGGTGAGGACTTTGAGCAGTTTCACTAATTGGCCGGCTAGCAATCACTGTCACAGCGAGTTTGGTTATCTTTGCTTTTTCACCTCCACTAGAACCTCCACTGATTTCGACCGTGGAATGTGTCCACTTTGCGCACTATGTACTCTGGTTCTTTATCGCGCAGCTTAAGCCTTCTAAAGCCGGTGTGTGACTAGCGAGTTTCTGGTCGAATCGATATATATTATTAAAAATTTTTTGGTCTTTATGTACTTTTTTTTTTATCTGTTTGAAGGTAGGCTTAACAACACGGATTTATAGATGAAGGGGGCTGATAAAGCAAGTTCATAACATGTCAATAATTTTGTTTTCTTCATGAAATTATATCACGTACACCAGACTGCAGGAAGATGATTCAACAACGCAGGACGCTAGTACCCTCTGTTTGTTTAGAACACTTCAAACAGCCTGTATTTTTGGCTGGCTTCATGCGGTTTTTTTTTGCGGAAGCTAGCTCAGTAGTTGTGACGTTTTACGACCGCATGGCATGCTTGGATGGGGAGATTCATCAAAAACATCCCCCACATCAACAAAAACAACAACTCCTTATGCAACACTCTCGCGCAAGGAGGCGCATGGAAGTGCAATGGTCTACTTCTCGCGCCATTCACTCCAGGCGGTCGATACGATGGAAACGATGTCAAGTGTCGATTGTGTCGAACACGGCAAAAATACCGACCGGCCCTACAACGCGGTGGCACCCTTCTGCGTGAGGCGCAAAGTGCGAACGTCAAAATAGCCACCCCAACGCAAAAGGGCGCCTCGAAAGGGCTGAATGCTTTACGATGATTTATCTATGCTCCATTGACTCGCGCGACTTGTGGTGCGATTGGTGGGGGTCTTTTCCCCCGTTTTGTGGCCATTTATGCTGTCTCGATGTTGGGGTATTTCCTACGTCCTTTCCCTGTCCTACCGAAAGCGAGGAAAGCTGACGAGGCGTAGGCATCAGCACCAGGATCACGCAACGGCGATAGAACAAACACGCCACCGGACGATGTTTTTGCGTTCTTTTGTATGTTGTGTGTGGCCTCCCGCTTAACTGGGGCTCTAATTTATGGGACCACCGGCTGCCGGCACCGGCACCGGCGAGAACATATGCGCCGTGACGGCAAACGAAGGCCACTTGGACGAAATCTAGTTACCGCCGTGGGCTACTAATTCACTTATACGCTTTCCCATTCGCTCATTCCTTTTACAGAGCGATTCCTGGCGCATCGATCGAGTACGGAGTGACTCCACCACCGGCACAAAATGGATGCCCGCATCGGACTGGAGTACATCATCGAGAACAACGACTACGTGAACAAGCTTGGGCTTGCGCTGGACACCAACAATGTCACGGTTAAGAAGCAAATCTTCGAGCTGCTATCGACGCTGTGTGCCTTCAGCGCGAACGGGTACAAGCGTGCGATCGAAACGCTGGAGCACTACAAGGTGAGTTTATGCTGGCCATCAAGGATCCGCGGTTCGCAAGGACCTTTACCTGTATGATCCTTTATCGTGGGTGCCATTTTCATTGACTCTGTTGTCTCTCTTGCCTTTCAGAGCATTAAGAACGAGCGGTATCGACTGAACCTGGTCGTGTCCGAGCTGGATAAGGCGACCACGATCGAGTACCAGATAGCACTGCTGGCGTTCGTCAACTGTGTTATCATTTCGGCCGGTTCGCTTAAGGATCGGATACGAATGCGCAACGAGTTTATCGGTGAGTAGCGTACGTCAAGAGTACGTCAAAAAGCGTTTTCAAGGGCCGTGACGGTGCCGTAAAGCCATCCTTTTTGGCATGCCAAGCACGTATCGTGAACATGAGGTATTTCTATTGCGTCATAGCGCACCAAAGCGGAGACGTATCCGTGTATACCTGTGTCAACCGATTCTCCAACGCAGGCACGCGCAATTTAGGTGGGTGTAATTTATAGTTCTGGCAGGATGGCAGTGCGACGCAGGTTGACTTTTTCGTTCACGTTTTGGGGTTTTGATTTGCATCTCCTCGAACCTTGAAATTCCTTGCGAGTGCACCGCAAACCGGTGCTAGTTTTAAAACGGTATAAATTGTTGCTCTAATTGTTTATGATCCCGTACGCGACGCCGTTTTCCCTATACTACATGCACTCCTGGCAGCGCATGTGCCACTAGCTTGAATGTTGAGCAAAACATGAGCAACTTTTGCACCTCAAAACGAACCCTAGCACAGTCGAAATTCTTTCCCATCGGCACGACAACTTCCCATAAACATCGCTTGCGTGCTTGTGGCCTGGAACGCGGGGTTCACCTCGCACCCAGCCAGGGTGAAGGATTGTGATAAATTGATCCTAATCCCTGCGACACGGACCAGTGGCATGCGATATATCTACCACGTATCGATAGGGCGGCAGGTGGCCCCAACAAGTGATAGCGGTCGCAAAGTTCCAGCAGCTGTCTGAACCAGCCGACGACCGAAACAAGCTGTACCAGACCAAGCGATCCCTGAGCAGGCTGCTAGAATGTGGTCCACCCGAAACTGGTGTGGACGCTGGTTCTCGGTGGTCGGTCGGACCTGTCCATGAAGTTGTTTGATGGAAACCCCTCTCTTCTGTAGGGAAAATAAACCCCGGGGCTGGACTGAAATTGCCATGGACTGAAATTGATACATGTCTTCTGTACCGAAGTCGGTCTGGGCCACACCGGCGAGGTCTTTTAGCTGAGTTCACCTCAACAGCGGGCAGGTTTACGTGTACCAACCTCCAGGGTCCAGCGCTTACGATGTGGAATAATGGAACCGTGATAAATTCGTGCTTGTCACTTAAGGATTGCACTGGCTGTTCGAGGTGAACGTGAACGTAACACACTGCAGTTTGGTGTCTCCTAGCACACAACCGTCAGGTAGCGCAGGATTAAACCGATCCGTATCTAACTGGAAACGTGCAATCGGACCGTTACACCCATGCTTCGTTGCTTGTAATTAACATGTTTCCTCCCCCGAATAGCCTCCCATTTTGCTATCGATAGATAGCTAACGAACGTATCTCGATGTGTCTGATCGATCCATTAGATCGACGCGAGATCTAAGATCGGACAACCCGGATCGATTGCGATCTCCGAGCTGCCTTGCGTTCTGGTCCATTGTCAGCGATCATAAACCACTTAGGACGAATGGCTAATCGTGGAGAGGTGGTGCTTTTGGCAATTGTGCTGCTGGTGGGGCTCTCATGATGACCATCATCATATATCGACTATTGTTTTGGTAAACAAACCATCGCTTATCTATTGGGGGCTGGTGATAAGGTCCACTAATTGCACTGTACGTGTGCCGTATGATGCCGTTTCCGCTGGGTTTTGAGGGTGAACGCTTTTAGAACACGGCACGTAATTACGCACCGGTGGGAACAGCGAAGCACACGACCTTGTCTAGGACGTGTGGTATCTTTGGACAACGGTTGGTGGAACCGTTGGAAAACTCCGCAGATCGCTATCGGAGCCGCTGGTTCCGGCCTGTTATTTTTAATGCTCTCCGATAATGACCCGCTGGCAACTGGCTAGTATCAACGATAACATCACGCATTTCTGATAAGCGTGTGGATATGGTCACTGATGAGAAATGGATAGGAAGATGTCGATCAACCGCGAAAAGGGATTACATATTCTGTCGCAATTTTGCCATTTTCCTTTTTGGTCTTAAAACATAAATGATCTAGCACAATTTAAACCACGGAAGCCCGATATCGGATAGTCCTGTCGATTCCGTTGCGCACGTCGCACACCAATCTTAGCCAACTTCAACCGTGATGTGACTATGCGAATGTCGACAAGGTAGCGTTATCGGACCTCCGATAGATAAGATGTACCGGTGTGTGACGATGAAACATATCGCTTTCGCCTGATGGCTCCCTCGTGCGGCTTGAGCCAGTTAGTTTGCCGTGATTGACGAGCGAAAACGTGTGGGCCTATGGTTCCGTTTTGGGCCTGAGGAATGACCGTCATGTTGCAACCTCAGCTGCATCAGCAGCAATCAGCACCGGTAGGGTTTGGCCCACTGGTGGACACTTACGCGGCAGATAGCAGGACCTTCTTTGGTGACGAACAGGAGCTTTCGTCCTTGAGCTTGGATCAGGAATATGCGATTGCGGATGAGTGCATTGAAGGTAGGCGCAGAGAACTCCAGCAAACTCCATGAAGGTTATCCATTTGAAGTTGCAATGAAGAAGTAGGGTATAAAGTAGAGAGTAGTGTATGCGAAACAGTGTGCACGATCTCACTATCCGATTGATTGCAAAAGCGGCCGGTCAAAAAAAGCTTCATTTTTAATCCCATACACCGATCGAACGTTCATCGACACCTGTATTGACGTGTTGTTTTCCGTTTTCGTTTCAGGATTAAACCTCATACCAGTATTAAATAATTTAAGGTAAGTGTTCCATCGCTCTAGCAGTGGTAGGATTAAGCAGCGCCGAAATGACAGCTTTAGTCAACGTAATGTCGGTGGAAGAATAAAAAGCCGCGAACGAAACCGCTCCAATCCAAGCTCCAATTGCTTTACAATCCCGCACGAGATAAGCCTTTGTTTGTGTGTTCCTGGTGGTTCTTTTGTCAGAAATCGGCAGTATGCATGTGCAATCGGCGGCACCGAAAAGTGACCCCAGCCTGTGACAGATCAGTGTCAGATAATCAGATTTATGGACGGGCAATGAAAGTTAAAAAAGAAACGGTGTCTACCAGGAAGGCGCCGGGTGGTGTAGTAGATATCCCCGCGAGGACACGAGTAACATCATTAAGTGGTTTGCTATCGTGACAGGATTTACGTTCTCTCGCTGCAAGTGCGGTGTGAATAGTAGTGAGGGTGTTGGACGACGATGACGACGACGACGCACCTATTAATCGGCGGAAAATACAGCGTTCCGCGTAAACCCACCATCCTTAGTGGACTAATTTGCTTTATCGTACACGGTGGTGATAGTGTAGTTTGTGCTGCTGAAAGTCGACGATAAAGTGGGGATCTTCGATGGGAATGGAGTGAATGGGTGGTTCAGAGGAGGCAGAGGTAAACGCAAACATACCCCAAGGTGTCATACCCCAGTTGTACTTCGGTCGTTTTGGGGTGTACTCAGCTTGCAACGTCCTTGATAAAGGCGTCAGTGCGAGTGCGTGATTGATACTCCACCGTAGCAGCGATAACTGGACGTATTACTGCTGACGATCACGACACAAGTGACTAACGGAGCGGACCATAGATTCATCGAAACGAGAATTAGCTGGCGATGTTGAACTAATGAGCTGTTTTAAGCAGTACTTCAACCACGTCAGATACGGGAATTTTTCCCAACACCGTTCTACGATCGAATGGTTTTTCCAGAAGCACTATCCTATAGAAGCACTAAGAACACTATAGAAGCACTAAGTGCCGCACATTCGCTACAATATTTCAACAATCGATCAGTCGGTGGTCATCACCGCTGCGGTTAAAGGTCACCGAGGTTGCCTAGCATATCTGCGCAATAAGCCATGCACTGGTTGGAGGAGTTTTCGATGATAAAATAAAAGCTGCAGTGGCCTTTGTTCACCGCACGCCCAAGCGCACGTTTTTTTGTCGATAACGCGCAATGTGCGGCTGTTACGGCTATACGTTTTGTTTATCAAACCTTTCGTAGTTCGTAAACATCAATCGGTCGGGTGGAGGCGCTTCCTTACACCGTGATCTTGACACACTATCGGCAATATGGGCTCCGGGGCGGGCCCCGTGCGAAGGGTGTAAACAAGAGCTGTAGATAAATTATCAACAAGCAATAGTCGTGCTTGCAAAGGGGTCTTGAACATGTGTCCCCTTCTCTGGAGTATCCCAGACACCACACGTGGTTGTTGGTTTGACGTACGATAAAAAAAGGGCCAACCCTGAGGTGTACACGACGACGTCAAGTGAATCACCTGTTCGATGTGAGCATCATCCTCTCATCTCACCGGCCGGCGCGTTGTTGTGGTTACAGATTGGGGAGTACGCCGAAATAGATCAGAGCCCAGAGCAATGTCCCACCTGCAGGTGTATGGGGCGCGAGAACCTCTCGCGGCTATGGCTGCTGGCCCACGAGAAAATCAACCCTAACGCGAGAGTTCTCTTTCTCTTCGAATCTCAAGTGCGCATGAGTCCGCAACACGTGCTCGAGCGAGTTCCTTGTGGCACGAGGAACGCTAGGCCGCAAAAGGACGAGAGCGAAATTTGATGCAGCTTTTCCGGCGGTCACTCAAGCTCTCGCTTTCCAGATCAGATGTTTTTCACGAATGTGTGTGCCTCGCGCGAAAAGCTTCCCGCCGCGGTTACGTAGCTCCAGCGAAAGGAGCTGATGTTGAAGGAACACGCGTTACACATTGTCGCTTTACTTTCGTCCTTTCGGCGCCCGGCAGACCGCGCGGCTGGGGTTTCGACTCCACGGGAAGGACGACTTCGAACGTCAGGATCACGAACCGTGCGCGGCATCCGCGACATCAGTGTGAAAGAGACCAATACGTGGCCGTTTCGCGTTGCGGCGTTTTTTTCCCAATCGCACGCGCTCCTATTCTACCAGTAGTGCAGTCCAGTGGCCAACGATGGCGGCGGGTTCCTAGTGCGCTAGTTGTTCACTCCGCCTGGTAGTAGTTGTTCGCACCCCGCAAGGACTGCGGCAGTGAGGCTCGCGCTGTTCTATCCGTCCCGCGTGCTACACCATCCGTTCCGTTCCCTTTCACGACCGCGTTTCAGCACTAAACGTCCCTTTCGTCTGCCACCGCTTTTCACTAGTTGTGGGCTATTTTTGGTCGGTCGTTCTAAAACAGAACATACCAGAGGAAGCAGGCCAGGAACTATTGGGTGGAGGACCAACGCAAACACACACACAAAAAAAAACAAGGAAGTTAGAAAACGCACCCTCCAAAGTACGAAGCGAATTATGACAGCTCGGTAGCATAAGCAGGCGTCGATTGTGTGCGAGTCGCGTTCTGTTTCCTTTCGTTCGGCAACATTGTTAGTTTTCATTATCCTTACTGTGACAGGTGCAGTACAGTACGTGCGGTGTACTGTCTCTTACATTACCAAAGGCCTTACACCCAAGAACTGTCCCTTCGTTTTTCCTTTACGTGTCCCCTCTCCATTCGTCCATGAGCGGTGTCAGAAAGCAACGAAGCCTGCATAAAAGTCTGTACAGTGAGGTTCGGCACACCGCCAGCATCACGTTCGTCCTTCCACGGACGTAGATTGTTGCCTCTAATCCGTCAAGTGCAGACGGAATCAATCGCGAATCAAGTCCAATGAACATCGTCCAGGAGTTGAGCGAACTATGCCGTCGGAAGCTTACCAGTCTCGGTGTGCGGTTGGCCAACAGTTGAGATCTAAAATTGCGTGATTTGTGGTAAATGAGCGGAGTCATTCCGATGGTGACCTTTTACCTTTGTGTCGTTTCCACGCGGTGTTTGCTTTTTTGTCCATCGTCGGTACTAATGGCTTGGTTCATTCGTTCTATCGTTCTTCCCTACCAGGCGCACGGCCAGCAACGTCCCGGATATCGCCTCACAGATAGAGGTGTTCGACGAGCAGCAGGAATGCGATGTCTCCCAGAGCCTCCAGGTGCCGGATGGGATCGATCTGAATTCGCATCTTGATGTCTTCAACGCTATTCTAGCGCAGGTAAGCAGCAACTGTGTACACTTCTCCGGTGTATACGAGATCTTCTGCTCGGGTTTCGTTCTCATGAGTCGTAGTCTGCAGAGTGGGGCTTATGAGATGCCGGGGGATTTACAGCCGGGTGAATTGGAATGAATTTTACATTAGCCTCGAGCCGTTCGCATGCATCCAGCGGGTCGTTGCAGTAAGATTAGCGTCGCAACGATTCATTCTCTTTCATTAGGGTCCGCTGTTCGGTGTCCAAAGGGGGGTAGTTTGCAATATTAAAACCCTATTAAGGGGACGGCAGGTTTTACCGTGTTTGCTTGTATGCATAGCCAGAAGGTCAGCCTTTCAAAGTCACTCCGATAAGACACGGTGTGTTGGAATGTATTCGCAGATGTCCTTTTAACGCGCTCCTTGTGCAATGTTTTGCAACTCTCGCTTCCAGGTCGCGGGTACTCCGCAAGCAACGCCATTTCTAAGCATACTCCAGCACCTGCTGCAGATCGATCCGAAGGAGCAGATCAGTGACATCGTCTGGGACACGGCCGAGACGCTAGTGCACCGAGCCACGCTGCTGGAAGACAAGGAAGCATCCGCCCGGCTCCTGAGGGCACCAAGTGTGCAGAAGTTCTTCACCTGCCCTCATTGCCGAGGCGACCTGAGTGGGGGTCCAGCGCGACGTCCCTCCGTTGGTAGCTCCCTGCAACCTTCACCCAGCTCCACCACCTTTGGGGCGCCACCACCACCACCGCCTCCAGCCTCGCTGCAGTGTGCCGCGGCACCACCACCTCCACCGCCACCTGGCTGTGGAGGACCAGCACCTCCACCACCGCCACCACCGCCTCTCGCTGGCGGCCGAGCACCCCCTCCACCTCCACCACCCATGGCCGGAGGTCCTCCTGCGCCACCTGCTCCACCTGCCCCGCCAGCACCGAACCTGCTATCGGTGCAAACCCCCGCCAGCAATGGCACCCTGGCTCGTTCGAAGACACCCGATGAGGCTCCGGTCGTGATCGTGAAGCCTCTACCCCAGCAGGAGACACCAGTGCCTCGTGCCAAGATGAAGACGATCAACTGGAACAAGATCCCGCCCCAACGGGTACTGGGCAAACAGAACATCTGGTCGATCGTGGCTGACTCCCACCAGGACAGCCCGATGGCCGATCTTAATTGGGACGAAATGGAGGGCTTGTTCTGTTTGCAAACGCAAACGCAAGGCTCCCCGAAGCTTGGTCATCGAGGTGGGGCGTCCGGGGGTGATGGAAGCAATGGTGGTGGTGGAGCCGGTGGCACTGACACACCGGATTCGCGGAAATCGCGCAAGGAGAACGAGATCACGCTACTGGACGGGAAGCGCAGTCTGAATGTGAACATCTTCCTGAAGCAGTTCCGTACGACGAACGAGGACATCATACAGCTGATCCGGCACGGCGAGCACGAAGATATTGGTGCGGAGAAGCTGCGTGGGTTGCTGAAACTCCTGCCCGAGGTGGACGAGCTCGAGATGTTGCGGGCGTTCGATGGCGACAACAACCGGTTGGGTAATGCGGAGAAGTTCCTGTTACAGCTGGTACAAGTGCCTAAGTAAGTATCGTTGGGTTTTTGCTAAGGTCTTTTGCGATCCTTCCCGTACTAATGAGATGTGATCGTCTTCGTTGTAGCTACAAGTTAAGAATCGAGAGCATGTTGCTGAAGGAGGAGTTCAAAGCGAATCTGATGTACTTGGAGCCGAACATACACGCCATGCTGTATGCGGGTGAAGGTGAGCATATCTCGAGCATCTTTTAAGAACTGGATCAATTTCTTGACACGCTCGTTTCCATTGACCCACGTTCGTTTCAGATCTGATGAACAATAAGGCGCTCCAGGAGGTGCTATACATGGTGGTGGTGGCTGGTAACTTCCTTAACTCGGGTGGATACGCGGGTAATGCGGCAGGCGTGAAGCTATCCTCACTGCAGAAGCTCACCGACATCCGTGCGAACAAACCGGGCATGAATTTGATCCACTTTGTGGCACTGCAGGCGGAGAAGAAGAACACCGCCTTGCTGGAGTTTCCCGGTCAGCTTACGATGTTGGAAAATGCTACCAAGTGAGTGGATTTCGTTTTGGTGTAGCAGGCAGAATCCCCCTATAATGATGGTCCTTTGTGTTCTTTTCTGATCTCACTTGAAGAACAACCGTCGAACAGATTAGCAACGAAGTGAACGCCATCGACAATCGCATCAAGAAGATCAAGAAACAGATCGAGCTACCGAAGACGGATGAGGATATCAAGTTCCAGATGGAGGAGTTCCTCAGTGTAGGTATCCCTGTGTTTTACGTGTTCCATGGGTTCAACCGGAATGCATTTAGATCGTGTGGCTTATTACGTATATACAACCTTCCTTGGTGCGGATTTCAGACGGCGGAGCAAGACGTCGTAATGTTGCAGCGCGCATTGAAACAGCTGGAAGCCATGCGCCTACAGTTGGCTGAGTTCTTCTGCGAGGATATGGGCACGTTCAAGATGGAAGAGTGCTTCAAGATTTTCCACACCTTCAGCGAAAAGTTCCAGCACGCCGTTAAGGACAACGAGAAGCGTCGTGTGCAGGAGGAACAGGCCATGATCCGCAGGAAGCAGCGCGAGGAAACTCTTCGCCGGAGGCAATGTGAGGATGTGTGCAGTTTGTTCGTTGTAATTCAGCGGTTTAAAACGTCCCGCTTTGGGTTTTTTTTCGTTGCAGCTAATCAACCTGGTACGCCAGTGTCTGATTCGGAGGGAAGTTTACTGCTGGACGCTTCGCAGTACGACCTTCGCTACAGTCCGGCAATGTCCCGTCGGCGCTTGGGATCATTCAACAGTAACGGTGATGCCCTTTTGCTGCGGGACGAATGTGCCTCACCGGACATTACACCGAACGGTAGCTTAAGGAGACGTCGAAGCCGGGTTCTGTCGGAGGAAGATGAAGGTAATCTCATGGACTTCTTACGCTCTTCGGGACACGAGAGCAGCAATCGAGAGCGGAAGTCCGCAGCCTACGGTAGTTTGGACCGGTCGTGGGCCCGTCGAGCCCGTTCCGGAAGTGGCAGCAAGAAGCGTCCGGATCTGCTGAATGTACAGTTCGGTGCGGACCGGGAGCGACCAAGCTCACCTTCGCCGGTGACCGAAACGAAGCCGCTCGCGGTGGAAGAACACAAACCAAGGTACGCCTGGGAGGGAGCTGTTTGCTGCTTTTGTGTTGCTATCTTTCCTCTAACTTTCACTTTTCTGTGCTAACCATGACGCATCAATGTACAAAATGTCGTCGAGATCCATTCTGTCATTTTCATCAATTCCATCACCATTCGCTTACGTACGCATTGACGCTTTGCACCCGGACCCGGTGGTCGCGGTCGTTCTCTTACTGATCCAGAATTTCCAGGGAATGGCGGCAAAAGATCGAGTCCTGGTTGCAGGCGAACGAGCAGGATGAACGACAGAACGATGACTACAAGAAGAAGCTGAAGCGCGTTTCGGCTAACAGGCGCTCGTACGAGACGGACAACGAAAGTGACCGCGGCAGCAAGCTGGATCCGTTACCAGAGGAGAAACCACCGACGGTGACTTCACCGGAACCACCGGCTGTCCCGAAGATTGTAACTCCTGCCTTGGGTTCTGGTCAGAAGGCGTCGGTTTCTCCATCACCATCCGATCAGCAGCTGTTCGGTGGATCGATGACGTACAAGCGAGTCTACCCGAATTGGCGACCAGGGACTTCGCTCGAGCAGACGGACGTCGTGGGTACGATAGAGGCCTTAACAGGTGAGCAAATGAGTACGGGGTTTTCTGTTCGTGACGTTGGGATCTCGATTATTCGGGTGACAACGCCTGAATGTATGCAATCGTGAATGACGCTGTGGACTGATCCTTTATCCTTTGATTCGCTTATTAGGTGCGGTCTCACCCGATGCAGATAAGTCAACGTGGCGCAAATCGCTGCTCAACACCGCCAGCAGTACGGAGAGTGATGATGCGGTGCAACAGCGCTACCGCCGCCAACGTTCCCGAGAGGGAGGTCAAAATCCGAGTTCGAACCTTCAGTCGATTCTCGAGGAGGACAAACGTAAGAACATCATCCAATCGCTAGGCGAACGACCACCGTCGGATCGACTGCAGATCTACATCCGGCGTGGCTCGGATAACCCCCCAGGGACGCCTTCGGACGGGTCTCCGGCAGCGGATGGTGCCAAGAGTGTCGCGGGCAGCACCGGAACCAGCGAAGAGAACAAACAATCGATCTACATCCGCCAACCGCTTACCAACGGAAAGCAGTCGAGCTACAGCTCAGCTGGCACGCCTTCCACGGTGTCCTCCAGCATGGCCAGTACCACTTCGGGTTCGGAACTAGTGACGGTGTCCGGTGGGGAAACGGCTACTTCACCATCTTCCGGTGCAGTAGCTCCACCACCTCGACGAACTCGCCGTGCACACCACGTGTACGATGAGTCGACCAACAACAAGATTGAGATCGACTCGGACAACATCGAAACACCACCCTCGATTAGACGTAATGTTGGAGGAGTCGGTGGTGCGGGAGGCACCTCAGGTGCGGGTACGGCGTCTGCCAGTGGAGGATCCTGTCGTCGGCTACACCACCACAACCAGACCGAGTCCAAGGATGCGTTGTCGATGACTGCAAATGACTCAGGCAAGGGCTCGTCAGCGACCGATAGCAATGGCGTGGAAGTGCTGGGTGATGGCCAATTCGATCGGTTCTCGTCGGCTAGAAGGACACGCCGGTTTAAGCGACCGATTGATCTTGGAACGGGTGCTGGTAGTGGCAATGAGACGACCACCACAACTGCCACCACGGCTTCTCCGTCGCCAGATTCACTACCGGATAGTGCGTCCCAGAGTCCACTTCTTGTGAGCACCAAGGTCTCAACCACAGCAAGTGGTAAGGACACAGCCAAACAGGAGCAAGAGCATCGATTGAAGCGGTGGCAGGACAAGCTAAAGTCTTCCACGACATCGGGCGCCGGTGTGGGAGCATCTCCAACAAATGGCCGAGAATCGCCTCGTTCCCACGCCGAAACCGTGTTGAACCGGGCAAGCAAGGTGGGTCGTACGATTAGTCGCATTAGTCAGGAGGACGTGCGTGAAGCCATCCGGAGCCTGAAGTCGCCAACGCCTGAGCGCACCTGGAGCCCTACGAAGGAGCTACATCAGCAGCACGCAAAGGGCGTCGTGGCTACGCATGAGCTCAATGACGAGGGCTTCGAGGAGACACAAAGTCTAGTCTCGGATACGCCTTCTCAGGGCAAAGACAGCGTATCATCCTGCAACGATTATGGTTCGGACACCAAGAGCAAGCGCGTTGTTCCGAGCTCCACAGGCAGCAAATTTTCTGTCGGAACTCCGAGCTCCAAGCAAACGTCATCGACGACAACGGGGATGCGCACTAGCAGTCCAAGCATGGCCAGCCTGTTGATGGTAAAGAATGGAGGGACTAGTCTTGAGCGTAGTCGATCCCTTCGTGGCGCACCCTCAGCTAGTCTGCCCACCAGCAAGAATCTCCTGCCACGTCGGACGGCATCCATGAGACGAGGTCCTTCGACGACTATATCATCATCCACGACCAGTGTCGATGGCACACCAGGACTACTTCGGCCTATCGCTCGTCAGGCACAGGACGTCGAACGGAGTAATTCTCGCACAAGCCTCCGATCGTCCCGGTCGTCACTTAGCAGCGCCGTCTCGACGAATACCGTCCGAAAGGTGCCACCACCGTTGCGATCTGCCACCGGTTCCACTGTTGGCACCTTCTCTAAAGCCTTCGCTCCGCTCTCTACGACGGCCACTACACTGTCCGCGAATAGTTCACCCTCGAAGCGCCCTCTAGCAACGGCCACCTCAGGCAACATCGGTGGCCATCGAGGTGCACCAGCAAGCCGCAGCAGCTCGAGCGGTTCTAGTATTGGTCCAGCGGCAGCAGCCGCTATCGTACGTAAGCCACCGGCGAAGTCCACGGCGGCCAAGGAGAACCAGCACTCGACGACCGGAAGTCGATTGCCACCGGGAAGTAAATCGACCAGCAGTGGCAGCTTGGCCGGATCTGGCACTGGCGGTGGCGTTAGTCCAACACCGGCCTCGGGACGTCAGTCGGTGACTGGGACACAGTCCACGGTTGCCTCCCGACGTACTGGTGGCTTTATGCGGCCTACTACCTCCAGTGCCACCAAAGTGAAGGGTAAATGATGGACCCTCGACGGTTCCGTTGCACCCTCAAACCGACACGGCCTGAGATCCGCCCTTTTCACGTAAAGGATTGTTTCATCGTGCACATTTTGTTTCTTCAGGGAGACACGTCCGTTCGCTTAGCACAATCCGTCATCATTCTTCATGTTCTGCTCGATATAACCTGCAATGCCGTCCAATTTACTGCACTTTCCACCGCAGCGCCATCTAGCGATGGCGCTCGGTCGAACGCGCTTAGGCTCTTATCTAGCGCTTTTCTAGCCAATTGTACTCTGCGCAATTTCCATTTTCAACGGCGACTGCCATAGCTGACAAACGTGCCCACACGATACGCTTACACATGACTGGCCTTGCCGGGGCACGACTGGGCAAGTTAGAAAATGGCATTCGCCATTTGTATTCACCCCCTGGCGATGATTCCGTTGCCAGATTTCCCTAGGAACATTTCTTCCCTAGCCAGGATGAGAGATCGATTTAACGTGCGGAAGGCAATAATAGCAATGATAATACGTTACAGTAACCGAAGCGAAGGATCGTTAAAAACTAGCGCAGCATAGGCCGTGCGATAATGTGGCGTGTTAGATTTTTTGGCGCAATATTCTAGCTACCGGATAAGTGTACAAGTTATGCGAGTATGTGAGTGTTTTTTCGAGCAAAAGTGTTATTTATTTACTTATATAGATATATATTCTGCATGTTACGGCCGCTCACCGTTGCCGAGAGCAATATGAATCCCCTCTCCGAATACTACACACATCCCATCCTGAATCGATCGATTGATGCGTGTCGTTGATAAACTGATAGAACGTGTTAGATAAAATTGCGATAGATTAGGTAGTTACTGCGCAGTGCCGGAAGGGTTTGCGATGTCCTCCATACGCTCCACGAACCGGACTGCTGCAAACGGTTACTCTTCGGACGATGTACCCTCAGATAATTAACGCCATTAGAGATGTAGGAACTCGATTTTGTAAACTAGCGAAACAAACCATGCTCGAAACGGAAACGAACAGCGCCATAATCCCTTTCCCCTTTTTCTTACTCGTACTTCACGATGTATTATATAGTGGAAAACCCGTCAAATGAAGCAAAAAAAAACGAAAAAGAAAAAAAACCCGACACTAAAACACCATCAGAGGAGCGATATTAAATGTTTCAACGTTTCAACGTACTCGTCTATTGGGTCTTTCGGAACATGCTATTGATATTCTTCGTAATCGTACGTTCGTATTACATTTTTGGTGCGGAACCTCGAAATTTATAATCAACATTACATTTTCATTACTATTTAAGGCCTCAAAGAGAAACGAACAAAAAAACAGGCACACGCGTTTATAAGCAATCTTGTCCATGCATATTTGCCATATAAGCATTCAAACGCTACGTTTGCGGATTCCAGTACATTAGTGGTAGGAACGGTGGATAGAGAACCAACGTAACAGTTAAAACGCCACATTTGCGTTAAAAAGCTACTAATCCATTTACTAATTCTTCTCTCCGAATGCAACAACTGAAACAAGAACAGTGCTGCAAGCAATGCAAGGAAGGCAAACTCGTGGATGAGAAATAAAACGCGGCACGCGAGTAGAGAAGTCCTGCCGCTGCCGATTCGGCAATTTCGTTCGCATTCGGTACCTTTTTCCATTTTTACTTCACTGTTCATGCAGCTCGATGTTGAAGTGCTCGAATAACAGCAGGGACGGATAGTGTGGTGCGAAGAGAAATTAAAAATAATAAATGAAAATGAAACACAAACATGATATATGTTAACAAATCAGTCGTCAGTCATCGAAAGAATAATAAGCGCTGCTTGATCATGTTACTCGATCGTTGAAGATCGGACAGTCGCATTAAAAGCATGGGCAGTTCGAAATCTTCGTAAACGTCAAAATGGGATTACGGTGACCAGCGCAGACCGACCGGCGTGTTTTCATTGTTTTGACAGCATACTGCGCGTCTACGCGACGTAGCATTTCAAGGCCATCCCTTTTTGTTTACCGACAAAAGTGACAGTCGGCGACTCGCGCAGCAGCTGCATATTTTTTTCCGGAAAATCGCTCGATTTAAACCGATTTCCGCGTGGATCGCCCTCTAGAGAAGTCGATACGGACGGTACGGCATCAAAATTGAGTCACCTAGTATGGTTTCTACCCGTGGCCACAACACGAAGTACAAATTCACCGATGGCGAGAAGGTGCTCTGCTATGAGCCGGATCCTACCAAAGCGAAAGTGCTGTACGACTCGAAGGTAGGTTGCTTGCGTTTGGTTAATGACTTGGTACGCGGAATGAACGCTAAAACCTTCGTCTTGCATGGTGTTTGTTTCACAGGTACTGGAAGTATCGGAGGGTAAAGACAAGCGTGGCCGGCGTATCGTGGAATACCTGATACACTTTCAGGGTTGGAACTCGTCCTGGGATCGGAAGGTCAGTGAGGATTTCATCCTAAAAGACACCGAAGAAAACCGCCAGTTACAGAAGGATCTGGCTGAAAAATCGCAACTATACCAGTGAGTGACCGTTAGCGTCAAAGATTCGTTTGACGTTTGTTGTTTTATCGTGTACTTTGTTTGCTTATCCTCAGAGGAGGTTACTTGTATCGCAAGGAACGGAAAAAACAACGGGCGAAAAGTTTAACCGACAGAATCGAAAGTTTGACCAACGCCAAGGCACAACCGCACACGCATGCCTCGTCCGAAGAGGGCAGTTCGTGTAGCAACGGGTTCAGCAGGGACGACAACGAATCTAATATCGACGGTATGACCGTTGATCCCACCAATTGTATACGGCCGGTTTTCACGCAAGCTTTGTCCGTAGATATGGATGAATATTACAGCAGCTCGGTGGAAAGTTCACACGAGGAGGAAAAAGTGTACCTGCAGGCTGGCGGAAAGTTCCGCAAATATCTCGATTACGACCAGCATTTGATAATGGCCGAGAGCATGCTGGTGGAATTACCCGCAAAGTTGCCCGTGGTGACGATATTGGAAGATTTCGTCCGCTACTACACCATCCGGCAGCTGTTCGAGTGTGGACACCAGGAGCAAACGAAATCTCGTCGCCGCAACAGTTCCGCACTGCGAAGTGAACATAAGGTACGCGACTACGAGCAGATTCGTACGAACGTCGACCTCTGCAAGGAGGTGGCCGATGGGTTGCGCGTGTATTTCGATTTTACGCTCCAGGACTACCTCTTATACCCGCAAGAGAAACCGCAGGCCCTGGTAGCACTATCGGAGGAAAGTCTGTGTAACTTCACGTACATTGCCTCCCAAAACCTGTCGCTTGACATGCTGACCGTGCGCCTTGAATCACCCACGACGGACGTCCAGCCCATCAGCGAACATTCCGATTCGTCGGCGTTGGCCAGCACGTCTGCCGAAGAACGCAGGCGACGCCGGTTACGTTCGCACAAAAACGAAGAGAACGAGTTTGTGCTGGATTTCGCTGCCTTGCAGCAACAAAGCGCCGCACAGGGGCACAGTCAACAGTCCGTTGCAACGGAAAGGGCCGGAAATGTTTCGCCCTTCGGTTCGAGTCTGAACATTCTACGCTCCATCATTCCCCAGAACGTGATTATTTCACGGGAAGCCAAAGAGGTGTTGGACGAGGTGTTCCGTTGGCGCATCCTTCCCTCGAATGCACCGCCGGAACCATCCATGATCTACGGCGCCATCCATCTGGCGCGCTTGATCGTGAAGCTTCCGGAATTTCTGTCTGCGACGCAGATGACCGACGAAAAGTTGAAGCTGCTACTCAGGTTCCTGGACACGTTTGCGGAATTCATTGAGGAGCACGAGGAATGGTTTGGAAAGCAGTTTTACTTTAGCTTAAGAGACGGTGACTCCATCGCTTGATGACCAGTGTGTTTGCCCAGAGTAACATTAATGCGGAGCCCATTCATACGTTTGTTACAGACGAATGAGGGAAGGAATATTTTGTACTGCTTGTGAATCGAATAAATGTGACCTTATCGTAAAAAAGCAAAGTTACTTTCAAACGAATCGTTCTTGCTTTGCAATCGTATCTTGTATCGTATGTCAGCGTATCTTTGTTCGTAACAACCTTGGCAGAAGAAACGTCAAACGTGTTGTTTAGAGAATTGTTTACGTTCTGTGCGAATGGGTCGCTAAAAATCGCGCATTAAGTCACCAAACATATAGATTTGTAGCAAATACTCCAAAAATCCAGCCAAAATGAGTCCTCCAACAACTCAGTATGGCATACAAAGTACTGCCGGGGCAGTACCAATTAAAAATACGAAGGGTACGTAGAGAATACAAGCAACAGTGAACTCCCATTGTGGTGGTCCATGGTCAGGAAGAAGATATAACCCATGTTCATCTCTTTTAGGAGAAATATCGATGCAGAAGGTGAAAGTGCATCGATATGTATCCGGAAAGCGCCCTGAATACGCCCAGTATGCCAGCAGCGAAGAGGAATCCGAGGATGATGATTTTATGGAGCATCGCCGTGCAAATGAAGAACAGCAACAACACGATCATTCGTGAGTATATGGGAAATAAAAACTATGTGACCCTATTTCTAACGCTTGAGCCTTTAAATGTAACAGTGACGACAATGACCTACCTGAGGATGTGGATGATCCCCGTATTCGTCGTTTGCAAGCTGTACGAGCCGAAAACCAGGATGATCTGGAGCGAGAGCGTAGGGAGCGCCATCGAGTTATACACGAACCAGAACTGGTACACTCAGATGATGATAACGAACAAGCCCAACGTGGGAGTGATGATGACATGGGGGAACAACGGAGACAAACAAGTGACGCAGAGGAGTATCAGGATGCGTCGGCTGGAACATCCCGCCGCAGACGGATCTCGCTTGGTTCCGAGTCCGAATCCGAGGCCGAACTGAGTGATACCGAGATCGAGCGTAGGCGCAACCTGCTGAAATCAAAGATGCTTCAGCAAAAACGTCGAGAGGAGGAGGAACTTTTGCAAAAGCAAGAGGAGGAGGGTATGTCGGATTCGGAGGAATCGGAAAGTTCGGAATACGAGGAGGAAACGGAAAGCGACGAAGAGAACGAACCACGTCTGAAGCCATTGTTTGTCCGCAAGAAAGATCGCACGACAGTAATCGAAAAGGAACGCGAAGCTAACCGCCAGAAGCAAATTGAGTACGAGACGAAAAAAATTGCCAAAGAACGGCGAAAGCAAACGCTTCGGATGGTGGAGGATAGCATCAAGAAGGAACTGGAAAAGACCAAGGTCGAAAACGAACCCTCGCTCAATGATGTCAACACGGACGACGAGAACGACGAGGTGGAGTATGAAGCATGGAAATTACGTGAATTAAAACGCATTAAGCGAGACCGCGAAGAGAAGGAACAGTAAGTATAACCGCGGTTGTGGAGAACTGTTGAACTAACGACTAGACTAACCATATTTTGTTGTTATAGAATCGAGAAGGAGAAGCAGGAGATCGAACGGTTGCGCAACATGACGGAAGAGGAACGACGCCAGGACCAGCGCAACAACCCGAAACAGGTCACGAACAAAAACGTGAAGGGCAAGTACAAGTTCCTGCAGAAGTACTATCATCGCGGTGCGTTCTATCTCGACCAAGAGGACGAAGTGTACAAGCAGGATTTCTCTGCTCCGACTCTCGAGGATCACTTCGACAAGACGATCCTGCCGAAGGTGATGCAGGTGAAGAACTTTGGCCGATGCGGGCGAACCAAGTACACCCATTTGGTCGACCAGGACACGACCAAATTCGACTCGCCGTGGGTAGCGGACACCGCGAACAGTACCATATTCCAGTCGGAGCGCGCCGGTGGCATGAAGCAGATATTCGACAAACCTTCGCAGTATCGCAAAAAGCGAGACGTGTAGGTTTATTTCCTACAAAATTGTCTTACATAAATTCGAACACTGTCGTGCTTATCATACATTACAAATTTAGTAGTTAAGAAATATAGTTTTAGACAAGAAATATTTAAAGAAAAATGGCGCAATGCAGTCAGCTTGGACTCAATGAACTGTCGGTTGTTTATATGACGATGAATTGCATATTTGGGTAGTATGTTTTTAGCATACTTAAAATAGTAACAATTCCACCAAAGAACAAATCCTATAAAAAAGCAACGAACCGGTATGAGCAAAGTTAAATTTTACGGCCGCACACATTGAGGGTAGGCGCGTCTCTTACCTGGAAGGATTGGTCTAGTACGACCATTTTGCAACCGTCGATGTACAGGAAGCTGATGAATACGATCAGACTCGCTAGGTGTGTCTGTTGCTGGCTCAATGGCAGTATTTCTTCCCCATCGTCCGCGATGATATGGATGTTGGCAGCTGTTATCTGGTGCAGATTGAAAGCGTCCTGAAAAGAGAGATTTCGTATGCCGATTATTTGTCTGTTGAATACGTTAATCTTCTCTTCTTAAATGGTCCAACAGCCGGTGTACGGTCAAGGTCTGGTTTTCTAAGCTATGACTATTTATTACTTGACATTTTCACGTAGCTGGATAGTCAGTCCTGCGTACGGGGAAGGCTTAGTCGAGTCCATCGGAGTCACATTCACATATATCGCATGCGCTCGGTTTGCACTCGAACAGGGATGGTGCGCGGACAGTTATTCGAGCTTCCCAGAATCACTTTGACGTTCCGGCGACGAACACACACACAGGCGTACGGCAGATTTGACCAGAAAGATGTGTCAAACGGGCTGACGAGTGGAGACGAACAGAACAAGCCAATCGGCGGCGACCAAATCAGTACGACCGTTTCTCCCCATCGTCCAGAGGGGTTTGCGCTTGTTGTTTATGGTGGGTGCAATAATAGTCAGCACACGGACACGGCAAAAGATCGGTACAAAAGCCTGCTGCGATTTAATCACACTCAAGCTTGGTTCCGCAGTGGTACACTAGTAGCGGGTGAAGTTTTTTCCGGTAAGCTACGTGGTAAGAAAATCCATACGGACATGATTCCGCGAGCAGTTGCGGGTATTTTGCTGCTCTTCGTCGGCGGCTCGCTGGCCCTCTACTCGTCATCGGATGATGTCGTGGCACTGACGACATCCAACTTCGACAAGACCGTGCTGAAGAGCGACGAGGTCTGGGTGGTGGAATTCTACGCCCCGTTCTGTGGCCACTGTCGCAGTCTGGTGCCGGAGTACCGCAAGGCGGCCACGGCACTCAAGGGCGTCATTAAGGTCGGCGGCGTGAACTGCGAAGAGGAACAGGGCCTGTGTGGACAGCACGGCGTGCGCGGTTACCCGACGATTAAGATCTTCGGTGCGAACAAACGCTCCCCCGTCGACTACAATGGACAACGCACGGCTAAGGACATTGCGGAAGGTGCTCTGGCCGAGGCGAAGAAGAAGATCAAGAACGTGCTCGGAGGTGGCAGCAGTGAAAGCGGTAACAGTGGCGGCGGCAGCGGCAGCAGCAGTGGCTCGAAGGACGACGTCATCGAGCTGACCGATTCCAACTTCGACAAGCTGGTGCTTCAGGGTGACGAAGCTTGGTTGGTCGAGTTCTACGCACCGTGGTGCGGCCATTGCAAAAATTTGGCCCCACACTGGGCAAAGGCGGCGACGGATCTGAAGGGCAAGGTAAAGCTTGGCGCTCTCGACGCTACCGTACATCAAGCAAAGATGGCCCAGTACGGTGTGCAAGGATTCCCGACGATCAAGTACTTCCCGGCGGGCTCGAAAGATCGCAACTCGGCGGAAGATTACAACGGAGGTCGTACGGCATCCGACATCGTCAACTGGGCACTGGACAAGTACACCGAGGACATCCCCAGTCCGGAGATCGTGCAGCTCACCTCGGAACAGGTGGCCCGGGACACGTGCGAGAAGAAACCTCTGTGTGTTGTGGCCGTTCTGCCGCACATTCTCGATTGCGACGCGGAATGCCGCAACCGGTACCTGGACATCCTGAAGACCATGGGCGACAAGTACAAGAAGAAGGAATGGGGCTGGCTGTGGACGGAAGGAGGCACCCAGCTTGAGTTGGAATCGACGCTCGACATCGGTGGTTTCGGCTATCCGGCCATGGCGGTGGTGAATCTGAAGAAGATGAAATACTCGCTGCTGCGCGGTTCCTTCTCGCAGGATGGTATTAACGAGTTCCTGCGGGATCTTTCGTTCGGTCGGGGTCACACCGCGCCGGTGAAGGGTGCCGAGCTGCCAAAGATCCACAGTGTCGAGCCGTGGGACGGCAAGGATGGACAGCTACCCGAGGAGGAGGAGCTCGATCTGTCCGACGTCGATTTGGACGAGAAGGACGAGTTGTAAACAACCGCCGGAATCTACCCGGTATATCTTCCCATGGAAGCGCTTCGTGTGCTCTAGTAGTTCGTAAGCATCTCGGGTTAGGAACATGCAACAAGTCGAACATTCACACAAACTTTGAGTCATTGCATTTACTTACACAATCAGTCGTCGCGCTGTTGCGTTGTGAATACAAAAAACACGGTTCTCGAACGGGGGAATCGCGTTGCGACACGGCGAAAACAAAAAGGCTAACACGATAATAAAGAACTGATAGGAAATCGTAATCCCACCACCTACCTGGTGCCCTTCTTCGTCTGGGTTGTCATCGTCTTCCGATGCGTCCGGTTTCGCGTAACCGAACGATAGCTGTATGGTTCCACCTAGTTCCGGTAGGTCCTGCGAAATGGCAGCCACTAGGCGAGTGACATGGCGCAGCTTCTGCACATGCAGCTTATCAATGACGGGCAAGATGAGATTGTTGAGGCACATGGTTCTCGAACTAAGCCTTTGTTTTTCTAGCTCTTGCAGGAAGCCAATCTTCTTCTTCATGTTTGCCATTTCCTGCGGTTTGTATCCCGGAGGCATCTGCCGTAGTTGTGCCTGAGCTTGGACGATTCTATCGAGCAGCACATCGGGTGCGGGTAATGTGCGCAGTGGTCTCGAGAATTGGCTTTGTCTGTGCTGAGTCCAAAATCGCGTCTCTCTTTGGTACTCCTCGAGCACGTTCACGGCAGATGCCACCCGTGCGGCGAAGGATTTTTCGCGAATGTCAAGCGACAGGATATCTGCCTCCAGTTCCTCAACGGTTGGTGATGGTGCGTCTTCCGAAAGTTCTAGCTCATTTGTGACATCCTCGATGTCAGCAAGGCATCGTCGAATCGTTTTGCAGCATTCCGTAAAGCCGTCCGTAAGCTTCTGATAAATTACGGACGGTATACCTTCTGTCGCCGAACGGTCTACTTCGTAACGGTGAGATGCAAGTTCCAAGGCGTCACACAAGTCGTTAAGCTCACTCAGCCCACTACAATACGAAATTTTGTTGACTGCTGCTTCGCGAATTGTCACATTAAGCTGATCAGTTAAACGCAACTCATCTGTCTTCAGCTGTTCTTCTGTTGGTAGTCGAGTATCGCGAATCTGGTGCATTAAATCTTTCAACGAATCGTGACGCGCTTGTAAACGGCATCGTTGGTTTCTGGTCACGGCACACCGTGCAATGGATTTTGGAAGATCCAGCCAACTGTGGTTGAACGACACCCTAAACAAGATTTACAAATAAAACAGTTATTTGTTTTTGGGAGTAAAAAGTGAAAAAAGAAATCTTCTCCCCGACGGGGAATCGAACCCCGGTCTCCCGCGTGACAGGCGGGGATACTGACCACTATACTATCGAGGACATGTAAAACCTGGATGTTACAGCAATATAGAAGCTTGGACAAGTTTACATCATTGGTATCACCTTGCCATCATTACATTAGAAGGAAAATACAAAAATTCAAGCACAATTCAGAGTATATAGCGATACATATTATGATCGTATTACTAATCCCAATTTCAGTAATATGTTGGAATAATAACTGCATAATTCATATTATATAGACAATACACATGACTCGAGTGAGGCATGTGATATGGTTGCCACACATTGGTTGGTACTAAAGTAATAATAATAAAATTATACTGAAATAAAACCACCCAAGAGACATAAATACAAAAAAGCATTTTCTCCCCGACGGGGAATCGAACCCCGGTCTCCCGCGTGACAGGCGGGGATACTGACCACTATACTATCGAGGATATGCTCTTACGGCAAAAATCTACTAATTAAAAACTTAGTATCACTACACGCTTCATTTTTAGATTAAGTAGACAAATATCAAACGGAGGGGTTGATCTCAAAAAATGCGTAAATTGAGGCAGAGAACATGTCCTCGATAGTATAGTGGTCAGTATCCCCGCCTGTCACGCGGGAGACCGGGGTTCGATTCCCCGTCGGGGAGGAAAGCACTTTTTTGTTCTATTTTGGTAAAATACACCAAGTGTCTTCTACTCTACATCGTCGCAAAAAGCATTCTTGTAAACAAGGTGGTAATACAGTCCCTTACTCTTTTGGACTTACGTATTTAGTTATCAATTAGCAATTAATGTCAGCTGTAACAAATAATGGTAGTAGGTACTCACCTATTATAGTTCACGCTGCTTCGCCAACGATCCAGCTCATCTTTTATTTCCCGCTTGTTTGTTAGCATGTTTGTCAGTTCTTCTTGGTGCATTTTTATTTGGTGCATTGCTTGAAACTTTTCCACTAAGCTCTGCACGCAAGCATCCAATTTTGTAACCATTTCTGCGGTGTTCATGCTAGACCAGTCTCCTTTTATAGGCCCGTTACGCGTCGGTTGTAGATTTTCCACAATATAAGTATGTAGAATATTTGATTTCCTCCCTTCGATTACAATGTACTTAAAGTTTCTAACATTGTGCTCGCTTTCAATCAGCCGTTTAACGCGAGAAGCATCTTGAGTAGATTGGAAAATCGCAGTGTACAAAACACTATCCTTCAAATCGAATTCATAGCCTTTTTCCATGGCTTGCTCGTATATGAATCCTTTAAAATTTTGCTTCACGCTGGGACATAAAACGGCAACAGCAAATTGGACGCTAGCGAGCATTATGAGCTCTTCATAAGCAATAGGTGGTAGTTGTAAGTACATTTGCTTTGCCTTTCGTTCATGTTTGAACACATGTTTATGGAGTGTTGCTATTTGTAATACGATTTTCGTAACATTTGCTATGTTTAACTGCAACCGATCCACAATGTCATCGACATTAGAAGCGGTATTGGTTTCGGAAGAGTTTATGCTATCTTTGAACGCCCGTAACTCATGCATGCATAATTCTATACCCTTTTCCGCATTCTCTAACTCAAGATCCGCTGTTGATTTGTTGTTAGGCAACGTCTGTTCGAGGTTTTGCAAGCTACTGAAATTTAAAAATAACGTTAAAAAGTGTATTATTTTGTACAGCAACTATTCTATAGGTTCTTACTTCAAATACGTTTTCTTATCGCTTGCTTCTTTTATCTTCGCCATACGAAGCAAAGATTGAACGTTTTCAATGGCACACTTTGCAGTTTCCACCCTGTATTCCATGTTTTCTAATTTTGATATTTTGTCTACATTTTTCTCAATGGAGACAATCATTTTCAGAAGTTCATTTTTGGAGCGCTCACTAGCATCCTGCGCTTCGTGGTAGCTTTGAACGTAGCACAGTTCCGCCATAAAACCGTCCAGCATATCTTCAAGATCATATTTTTTCTCGCATATTTTATCTCGTGTGTAATCTTTTAGTGCTGCCGTCGCTAACTCTAGCTCTAAGTTTTGTTTAGAGATTACAAGCTGTTGTTTTTCTTTTTCGACAATATTCTGGAGATTTCGAAGATTCTTTACATCCTTACTGTACATATTCACTCGCTGGGAATGAAAGCCTATTATCATTTCTTGGAGCTTGTTATTCTGACGTGACTGTTCATTTGATAAAGCGATGCGTTGCTGCAGTTCGGCAATCTTTGGCCGGTAATCGGTAAGCTGAGTGACAAGATATTTCCGCCGCATTTCCTGTTTGAATGCGCCCACATTGTCTTGCCGCTCGCTGAATTGCTGGCAACATAAACGATCATATATAATGCTCCAAATCCGTTCCGGGTTGATGGCGTGATGCCTGAAGAGTCGGTGAGACACGAGCAGATTGAGGCTCGGATATTTAGCGGTACCGTAAAAGAGCCCCGGACAAAGCAATTCGAATTTGCTCATTGGAATGTTTATGGAGTGATCGATCCGGATTATCCCAGCATGTAACTCATTACGTTCAAGAGTTAACCCCTTTCCATCGAATTTTGCGCATTTGTCCTTGCGTAGGTGTCGGAACGGATCGCAATCCGTTTGCACTCGTATCGCAAACTGGCCTTTCTTTAAGACACCAAACAACGGAATGTTCTGACTAAAGAACCACACCACAAATCGCCCCAGTTCCGGATCCAATGTGCAAATTGGTAAATGTACCAGCGTCGTTACTCCTTTTGTGCATGCGTCCGTAGTGTACGTTATCTGGAAGAAAACGAAACGTGCATATACTCTACTTCATGCTATAGTAACTTAACTTGACTATACCCCTATGATGCGCATTACGATTGAGAGAAAATTAACACTATTAACACTAGGATCACTTTATCAACTAGTTAATTGCAGTCACTGAAGAAATGGTAAAGCAAAATGGCGCAGCGTAGCAGCACTAGGCGGATTCGATTGCTAACTACCGTTACTGTTTCCATTCATGCACAGGGATTTGAATGCTACGCGAAAACAAGGTGTTACTGAATAGGGTATGACATAAGCCTGAATAATTATCCCTTAACAAATATTTAAGAATGAGTTAAATTTTTGATTACTCCTTAAATCTTTATGACACGTTTTGTATCATATAAAAAAGAAATATATACTCGAAATTCCTAACAAATAATCTGCCTCCGGTTACTAAATTGTATGAATCTTGAGCGGAACTAGTTTGACGTTTCGTTTCAAAACAAACGCGTATATTCATCAAATCGCCGCGTACGCAAACGAACGCGGACTTGGAATTTCCTTCAGCGCGCAAACAATCGTGTATCTTTGTAAATAAGTTCGTGCACGATGCCCTGGAGAAGTAATTCTTGTGCGTGATGGAAACGAATTCCGTGCAAACGATCACGCTAACAAATAGTATCATTGGTGTGGGCATTCTCTCCATGCCCTTTTGTTTTCAAAAAGTAAGCTGGATTTTGAATGCTTTCCGTTTTTTGATGAAACTTTTTCACATGGCAGCGTATTGTTTCGTTCTAGTGTGGCATTGTTCTTTCTATAGTGCTTTTGCTGCTAAGTAGCTACGTAACTCGATTGGTGTGCAGCTACATGGTAAAGTCGGCTATAATTTCAAGGCGGAAAAATTTTGAACAAATTGGTAAGTGATTTGATCCACTCATGCTTTCTCACACCTGTTCTAACATGTGACTCGATTTGCAGCATTTTACGCGTTTGGATCCGGTGGCAAACTGCTGGTGGAGCTATGCGTCGTGGGTTACCTGCTGGGAACATGTATTGCTTACTTCGTGGTGGTCGGTGACCTTGGCCCCCAGATCACGGCCAAGATCCTGTCGATGACGGAGAGCGATAGTCTTCGAACATGGGTTATGATCGTGGTCACCATCGTGTGCATCATTCCGTTAGGAATGTTGCGAAACGTGGACAGCCTTGCGACGGTATGTACGGCCTCGCTAGGATTTTATCTGTGCCTTGTGCTCAAGGTGGTGTTGGAGTCCAGCGAGAAGTTTCAGCACGACGGCTGGTTTGATCGGCTAGACCTGTGGAACTGGAGCGGAATACTGCAGTGTATGCCGATTTTCACCATGGCCCTGTCCTGCCAGATGTAAGTATTACCGGTGCATTGAAGCTGCTTTAGTTTCTCTTACGCTGGTGTCGGTTTTCAGGCAAATATTCGAAGTGTACGCCACGATGCCAACGACATCGCTGGATAAAATGAGCCGCGTCATTCGGCAGTCGACGAACATTTGCACGATGATCTACATTGCGATCGGGTTTTTCGGTTACGTCGCATTCAATGGGCATCGATTTTCGGGCAACATATTGGTAGACTTTTCGCCGTCCTTCGCGAGCGATATTATAAAGATGGGGTTTGTTTTGTCGGTGGCTTTCAGCTTCCCGCTGGCCATTTTTCCCTGCAGGGTGAGTTTGTACTCGTTGCTTTACAAGCGCGCGTCTGATGGGCACATGTACATTCCGGAATCAAAGTTTCGTCCACTGACGATCGCGATCGTTGTCGTGGCGCTTGTGTTTGGTTTGCTGATACCATCGATCGAGGTGGTGATTGGTTTGGTGGGGTCGACTATTGGGGTTGCAATATGCTTGATCATACCGGCCGCCTGTTACATGACGATCTGTAAGACAAACATTAGCGAAAAACAGTTGGCTCAGGTCATGATTGCTTTCGGGTTTATTATCATGGTGCTGGGAACGTACGCAAACTTACAAGCGATCGATCGTGCGCCGGCCCGCAACTATGATGCAACCGTTGCGCCAGTTGTGCTTGAAAAGCTTTTCGGCAAATCAGAGTCACTCGTAGGAAAGAAGCCATTCGAGGATCTCAAACCTCAGGCACCGGCTCCGCCGGCAGTTATGCCAGTAGAAGCTGTTACAGAGAAGGTCATACCAAAGATAGAACCGCCAAATGTGAATATCGCGAAAACTCCAGAAAAGCCAGTAATGCTTGAAACCGAGCAGAAGGATGCACTGGCCGAGGGCAAAGCACCGGTAGAGTCCATATCCCGGCCGAACGCAGTTGATCTGCCCAAGAGCCACCCTCGGGTGTCCATTAACAAAGAAGCGATTCTTAAGGAGGAGCACGAGATCGCCGTGGAGGAGAAGGAAAATATAGCTAAAGAAATCAACGAGCTTAAAAATGCGAAAAAAGTACTGCAGGCTGAGGTGGAAAACATCAAGGAAGAACTGGTGAAGAAAAACAAAGAAACGGAACAGTTGGTGCTGAAAAAGCTGGATGAGATAGTGGAAAAGATCGCAGAGCAAAGTGCCGGAAAAACATCACACGAAAGCGATCCTGCCCCGGTAAAGTCGCTGGACGGATTCGGATCGGATGGCGCTCTTCCCGCGCCTGGATTTAAGGACGGAAAGAAGGACTTCGGAGACGCTCCCAGCGATCCGATCGTTCAGTTGCTCAAAGCAGGCGGGAACAATAAAACGATCCCCTTAGTTTTGGCGAACCCTGGTGGGAAGGATGCTGTGAACGGAACTGATAACAACGAACGTTCAAGTTCTCCATCGAATTACGCGGATCAGCATCCGGCCGAAGGTGCTGGTGCTGGCGAGATACTCGTTGAACCCGTGGCCACTGAAAAGTTGCCAGCGGCAGAACGAAAAAGCGAGGAAAAGCATGAATTAGAGCCTTCACAGGATGAAAAACGGGCAGTAGTAAACGAAAATGAAGCATCACAGCTCCGAATAGATAGCCCCAAGTACGGCGGTCCGTTCAAAAAGGAGCCACAGGGCAACGTGCAAGAAGCAAAGCAATCGGAGGTGAAAGCGCACCTACCGCAGGACAGCGATAAAATCAAAGAAAACCAACCATTACCACCGTTACCGGTAGAGGAAAAGGTTGAGGAACGGCAGCCAAAGCCACCGGATGAAGGCGATGGAGGACCGGGCGGCAAGCGTGATTTGTTGGCGATGCGACTGAAGCGAGATGCCGAAATGGCCAGGTCGGAAAATTGTCCGAAGCGCGACGCGTCGGCCGAAATGGATGGTATCAGGGAAAGTAAACCACCCACCGTGATTGAATCCGAGCCGAAGTCGGAGAAGGATGGATTTCGATAGAAAGTTATTTACAGACTGAATAAACGAGACGGGGGTTTATTTTTGGAATTCCTTTATAACGGACAAGTAGCATTTTGACGAGCTTGTTTCGTGGAGTCAGACCGGAGGCAGATTAAGCGACAAATATCCGAAAGAGTATAACAACGGGCAGCAGCCTTAGGTGTTGGTGGTAGCCGTTGTGAGCCCAGTGTAGAGATGGTTGTCTGCGTCCAGTTCCTGCACCGAAGACCCTCGACGAAAAGTTCAACCCAGTTCCAGAGACCCTATGGTATGTCGATATTTTAAGCATAAGTTAGGAATATGTGTTATGTATTTCAATTATTTCTTATTATTTGAGCTTTTTGTTGTATTGTTCTACTAACTAGCTGGTTTGATTTCATTTTCGTAAACTATGTTCGTACTAAAAGGGATTCAAATTCATTCTCATTCCTGATTTAAATGACATTTTTCCACTATAATACAAAATTGTAATTCAATTTAACTGATACGCTAAGGGTTTTTGCGCTTGTTGGATTCTTCTACCAACGGTCCAATGAAGAGAAGGGAACCACGTGTAGGGATGCATTCGAACGCAATTGATTGGCGGCCATTTGTTTTATCCGATGAAAGAAAGCAACTCTTTCTCCTCTACTAGCAAAAGGCTTCTACGCGAGTCATAGTTTTTCCACACACTCTACACGGTTTTGGGGTTAGTTTCGTTTGCACTCAGCCGGTTCAGGTCGGCTAGCAGTCAGACCACTTCCAGCGGGCAGCGTGGAAAATGTATCGTTTTATAAAGAATTGCCCAATCAGCCAGTGAAAAGCTCGTGTGGTTGAGTTATTTTTTTCTGCTTACTCCGCTAGGCAAGAATCGGACGTAGCCTAATCATATGAATAATCGATAGGCAGCCGCTGAAACCGAAGCAAACCGATAGGTTGTTGATGTTGTCGGCAGGGAATGGTGAAATATGTTTGCTATATCCGTAACAACTCACAGAGATGATCAAACGGTACCGATGTAAAAATCCTATTTCATCAACAGAACAGAACAGAAAGGATTAATTTTTAGGTTGGTTTTTGTTAGGTCGCTATTGTTGAAAGCAATTTTGGAGAATTTGTATGCGTTTGAAACAGAAATGTATTTGTAGTGACGTGGGTGCTGGTTTCCCGCAACTGTAACAATTTGTTCGTAAATTTGTTGAAATGTTGAATTGCATGTTCGTGTAAATGATTTATTTTTATCTCGTATGCATGTCATGGGCTGTATAAATTTTGATTTCAATGTGCGCAATATAGTAATAAAGGATGTGTCTCATAGTTCGTACAGTGATTCTAAAACGTACCGACACCTTCGATGATCGTCCTTTATTACATTCAATGTAGGAATACGTTGCTTTTGTGATTTCAGTTTAACGTATTTTTGTTCTTAGTTTTACATGGTTAAATTTAACAAATCAATACCAATCATCCTATCATACAAAGCAAACATCAAAGCGAATATAAGATTGGCCAATGTGATGGCAAAGAAGATCGGAATAGGCCGAGGTTTTCCAGATCTGCACACACACACACATACCATGTGGTATGTTTTGCATACGATGGAGGGAATATTTTACAATCACAATTTCGTTCCGATCTGATTATCCGCTTTTGATATCCCACTCGCCATTTCCTTGGCCACTCTCGGCCGATGCCACGCCAGAAGTGAGTGTTTTTTTTCTCTCTCGCAGCCATTTTTCAACAGGCTGGCTATCAAAATGGGCTATGCATTTTTAACAAACATGATCGGGAACCATGGCACACGGTCAAATAATGCAAATGAAATTTGAGCATCCTTGTTGCGAAGGTCTTCTTCTTCCGGTACCTCTTGTTCCTTTTCTCTCTTGGCGCCGGCACTAGCCACGTCCTGCATCGATTGCAGGAGGTCGATCCGGGGGTCGAGGTTTTAGTATGCGGCCGGATGTATCAGCCGGTCGCCGGAATAAAAGGATCACACGGATTCGCGTTCGAATAAAAGGCTTAGCAACGGGTGAACAAAAGCAAAAAAAATATGCCAAACGCGCTTTCATGGCATGCTTCGATTTGTTTTTCCTCGGGATAAGCGCGATCCCTTCCGATGGAACGGGAGCGTCCGTGAGTGGGTTCATCATCCGGTGGTATCACCGGATGGAAATCTCATCAAAGGGCGCTTTCGCGAGGTACTTTTGGCCTTCGAGGAAATCGCCTTCTCTATCCCCGATAGATCCTCTTTATTGGCCTCTTGCGGTAATTTGTTTTGTTTAAAAAAGGCACTTTCGCGGAAAGGCAGATTGCAGCGTAGATTACGGAAATGTACGATGCGTTTATTATGTCGTGTTATGAGCTAGAGCGTTGCCATCTGCCTTGGAAATCCGTAATGGAAAAATCGTACAAATACCAGAAACAGTTGCTATCGCACGAGGCTGCGTACAAGGTTTCATAATTTTCATTTATTAAATCGTGGCAATCCTTTCTTAGCGTGGCTTTGTCTTGAGGCCTTCGACTTCGACACCAGAAAAGGGCGATGATCCTTTTCTCAGCCATGATTAGCCCCCCCTTGATGGCTTACCGGGCACATAATTACTTGCGAAAGATGAACTCCCTCTTCCTGCTTCCCTGACGGATGCAACAACTAAAATCACGTCCCATCGTCCTTAGCCCTGTTCGGGTTAAACGGAGCGTCAGGAATCACGGTTGATGGTGTGAATAAAATTCCCAGGCCTAGAAAATTAATTTCAATTTCTCTCGTTCTCTATCACCCCCGTTTTGAGGGACAGAGCTTCTCGTCCTGAACCCGCTGAGCCCGTTGATGATGCGTGTCGGGTACGTGTTTGCCAGGAAAGTTTTCGTTCGTCCTTTTGCGCAACAACACACGGTCACATATCCCGCCATTAGCAGGGGCAACAAAAAATACAACAACTCAGCTCACACCGGCTGGCTGGCCGGTCTGGGCCGAACCGGTATGACTGCGGGAAAAGTCCGCTTGCAAGGACCCCAGCCTGAGGCAATTCACCATTAGACGCCATTGTCCGCTTGCAGGGCCACTGACGCGAGTGGTGGTGGCTTAAATAGAAAGTTTTTCAACCATTGCCAACGGGCCGGCCTGGGTCGCCAAACGGGTGGGCAAAACTTTATCCTTATCAGCGTTGTTCGATCGGAAAATTGAATTTCGAAAGGACACGAATGGGGGAACGGTCCGACTGCCGGTAGTTTGGAGGTGACGTCGACTACGACGACGACGACGACGACTATCGGCCTATTTGTTCGCACTCCCGCACTCCCACTTTGGTCCGTTCCGAAAGGTTTTAGGGGCTCTGTCCGGGAGATGATACGCCCTTAGCTGACAATTAAAACACTTTCAAACTTCCATCACCTCGGTCTCGTTCCACGCCTGGTTCTGGTTGGGCCCGGGAGGGTTTGGGTCGACATCCTATCGCCACCGGCCGTTTAAGCCAAAATGGGCGAATGATGCCGACATAGGGACATGGCCGACTTGGGAACCGTTACATCTTCCTGCTTGAGATAACGGCCTGCAAACATCCCACACTCTCCTTCCTTCTGTTGGTCCTGAAAGTCCCTGTTCTTCACGGAGGCTTCTGCTTCTCGGCCATTGGGCGAATCTGTTGGGCAATCTGTGAAAATCTACCGATAGCGGTAAATGAACGCTGATTAACCGTATCGAACCCCGGGCATCTTCGGTTCGCCGGTGTTATCGCATTAGCTTTGCAGCTCTTAAAAGCCCACCCACACCAACGAGCGCTGAATGTCCTTCCCAGGGGAAACCAAGCGACCCTGGTGCAGTCTACCGCAGGTTCTTGAACAAAAAAGAAAACTCCGACTTCGGCTCTGGTTGATCGGTTGATGAATACAAATTGGCAATCGGACGCGGTTGTTAGAACTACGTGCCGTGTGTCACGTTCGGGTGCTTCCTTTCAGCGAAGTGAGGTTAGTTTTCTGAGGTGCTCATGGCTTGCTTTGTGCCCGCTGCAAGTCACAGCTTTCACGATGTAAATCACGATGATGAATGTAAATGAGCGCGCCAATTGCAACCGGTGCTGCCACCTGGCGGGTCGGGCGCTAATTTGCGAGTGAAATAAAATTACTCCCCTGCAAGGAGGGCCGAACTTAAGGGCATTAACTGCGTTAAAACTGCGGTAATTGGACCGGGAAGGCATTCGCACGACGGCGGCGCGGTGAGTTTGATAAATTGATTTCGAATGGAATGGCGAAATTATATTAAAATCTTTGTCACGGTCGGTGGTCGCGGACGTGCCTGTCGTGCCGGTTGGGTTGCTAACGTGCCGTACTTAATATTAATTTTTAAAGCTCCCCAACCGGTGCACCCGAACACCTGAAGGAGAAACCAAATCAAGAAAAAAAAGTAAGACTAATCCATTTCATCCATCTTCATTCGAGCGCGCTGTCATCAGGCGAAGAAGTGACGCTGTCTCTCGCTCTCTCTCTCTCTCTCTCTCTCTCTTTCTCTTTGTCCTCGTCAACGATTAAATCCTTAACGTACCTGCCTGGTGAAACACCGTCGGTGGTGAAACACCAAGAAGAAGTCAGGAAGGACCAGTGGGCTTCAATTAAAATTTGCCTTCCAAATCGCCAGATCTCGGGCCCGAGATTGATAGGCCTCCACCCTGTGACCCGAACCCCCCTCCCTCCCTCTCTTCCTCTCATTCTCGGGAGGTTGTTCCGTTAACTCCACCGGAACCGTGTGCGCCGTACGCTGGCACATTAGCGCCACAATCTGAAGCGCCACGCATCGGTGACCGGCGGCGAATGGCGCTTAATGTGAGATCATTTTCGCGGTCACGCACCGGCTTCCGGCTCCGGTAAGAAAAGCCGGCCTCCGTTCCGTTTTATTGCGTGCCGAATGAGCCAACCCAGTCTCGCCCACACGATCCGTTTTCCTTCCCATTCGTCTTCGCGGTGCTGGCTCAAGGACTTGCGGTGGAGTATCCTACGGTTCTCCTGGGTGGTTCAAGTGGTCATTCTTTTTTGCCTGCTTCGAGCTTTCCCTGCACGAGCGCGTAAGAGAGAACGGAAGGACTAAGAGAGTGTGCGAGAGTGAGTGAAAAAAAGAATGGCCACACGCTTGAGTTCCACCAAACGGACGAAGAAACCGTATCGGACCGTGTGCTTGTGTGGCTCTTGGTCGAGCTTTTATCCGGGCCCCGGGCTCGCATAAATCATTTACTCGCACAATTTCTCATTCCTTAACGTGGCTCGGATTCGCATGGTACGGCTCTCTCCCACTCCATGGTGTTGCCCATCGAGTCCGATCCTTCGTCCAGCGGTGTGTGGAGCAAGGTGTGCGTAACTGGAACCGCTCCGTCGAAGGTATGAAGCGAAACGGGAAAAAAAACGCGAGTTAGGAAGAGTTAAGGGAAATGAGCACGAGGCAGAAAAAGAAAAGAAACGCGTGGTGCGCGAAAGGACATATTATCGCATGTCAGATGGACATTTACAAGTTCACAGGTCGTTTGCGATGGTAAATGACGCCGCAAACAGTCGCCGAAGGTGTGCGGGTGAGGAAAAAAAGAAAAGCGACAGACCCAGAGATATGGAGAAGAGGAAAAACTTCTCTAGTCTCTACGGTAAGCGCGCAGGTGATTAGACAACAAAGTTATTATTTTTTTGTTGCCAGCGCCAGTAACAGGAACTGAGAGTTTTGATTTTTAAAGTACACATTTTACCAAGTGATGAATTACGTACCGATCGTGAAATGGCTAGAAAGGCACCATGAAATGGCACACGGTTCTGAGAAGGCATCCAGAGCTAACTCTGGAGCTGCCCTGTTCGGAGAGATTCATGTCTGTAGGACGAAACCTAATAGCAACAAATTTTGTGACAGTATGCCACCGGAAACAAGAATGAGCCAGCAAAAGTTCACGCAATCGAAGTAGCCAATCAAATCAGGTCGTGTTGGGGATGACTTCTTGGAATGTTGGTTATGGATTTGAATTGCTAGTGAAACAATTACGTAAAAATGACACAATTTGTGTGTGTGTGTGCAAAGGAATGAAGAAGCAGGACAGAAAATTTAATGCATTTGAAAGCTGTTGTGAACGAGTAAAGGAGGTTCGCAAGAATTTGTTACATGAGTATTTCATGTAAAGCAATTCATCGGAAGTGGTTCCGATGTTCCGGAAATGCGTGGTCAAAGGTTTACGGGCGTACAAAGAACGATGGTGACAACGAAAATATCTATTCCTCGAACCTGCGAAAGGCTTCATAGGCCCAATTATACCCCCTCGATTTGCCAACCAGAGCTGACGAGCGCATATCTCCCTTAAAGGTGGCCTTAAAGAGACACCAACCGCGAATTGTTGCATCGCTCGACCGGAAGCAGATATTTTACCGCTTGCGTACAGACCCGGCCGGAAACGCGGCTTATAAAATCCAATCACCCATCGTTGCAGGCATGTTTGCACGCGTTGCCACAAATTCACGGTGCAATCTAATCCTTTCCGGGTCGTGGTGGAGAATGCGCCTATAAATTCATGCACCATTACGATCCGATTTCGGCCGTTAACGATCGATCCTCGAATAGCGCTGGTGGTCAACTTTAAGCTCACGTCCGGCTCGCCAGTAATCCGGTCGACTAGCCGGAACCGTAATTATAATGAACCAACACAGGACACAAAGGCCAAAGGATGGGCTTGGGATGGGTAAATTATTCGCGTTTGGCATTCGTTTGGACGACCAACGTGTCCACGTCCAGGCTTGAACGCGCCATCTCGCAGTTAATCATAATGGCCAAAGCAGCATAGAGATGCTTGGGCACGTGCTCGGGTGCGCTGGAAAGAGAAAGATAGACCGAGAGCTCATCAAAAAAAAAATGCTCCCCAAAACCACGGCACTGAACCATGGCTATGGCCCCTGAACGTTCGGCTAGGTCGGGATTTTATGGAGTAGAAATATTTCATCTCGTGTCCTCGAGCTCTCTCGCGTCCGTTTGCTGGTTTGAAGCTAATGGTTCTACCTCCAGCGAGCCGAAAAATCGACTCCCTGTTCTGTGTGGCTCCTCCGGCATTCCCGGTGTCTACGAAGGCGGGCTTTACCACGCGGACGGATCGGGACGTTCGCGGACATCTGGCGCAATAAATCATGGACCATTTTTCGGCGCAGATCTCGGCCATTGCCCGCCGGCTGTTATTCTAGGTCCCGAGTGTCGGTCCGAGGTGTAACGGCTGGCTTTTTCTTCTACTCTGCTTCCCGACTGACCCAACGGCAGTCCTTGGACGTCGGGGCAAAGGATGCAATGTTTAATATGTCTGCGGTGAGGTCTGGTCCGGGGATTTTTTTGTAGCTTGTTGAGCAACGTAAGTAAATTACATGCAAAGGAAAAAAAAAGCATTACGCTAGTAGTTCTGGTGAGCTTTTTCTAATTTTTTTTCTCTGGTCCGTTGTTGTTACAGGACAAACTAACTAGTTGCCGGCTGGTTTTGGAGGGATGGAAAATTGCAGCTCGTTACTGCAGGGTTGAGTGTATTTTGGGACTGCGAAAGGAACGAACAAACAATGATGGTGGTGGTGGTAGCGGCCCAAAATGCTAAGCTTTCGGAAGATTGATTGCCTGCGAGCGGAAAACCCCTGGAATGCCGGATTCGCGAACCCCCAGACGGTTGGGATAATTTGAATATATATATTTCTGCCCTAAAAAGCACTGTGGCACTGTGGTTAAGTATGCAATCGAACAACGGTGCAGTTTTTTAGCTGCATGTAGGAGAAGAAAAAAAATGCACTAATAGTAGATTTCGTGGCGAGGGTTGAACAAACGCTTGCGCTGTGGGTAGTGTACGTTAGGTAACTAAGACAACTTAATATTTCGCTGAAGAATTTTCCCGCCTACTTCGCTCGGTTACTTTCGCTGGGTTGGCATTTCAATCTTGACAAGACACTCGACCCCAGGAAAGCTTCCGGCCATAGTTCCCGCAGGCTCGAGTTATAACGGTTTTCATCCCGAACATGCCACTTCCAAGGTGGTAGCCCTACGGCAGTAATAATGGCTTCTTAAAGTGATCTAATCGTTACTCGAATACCCAAGGCCCGAAGGCCTCACCTCTCGCGTGCTACGGCACCATTTACACGGGAAAACTCTCTCGTAACTGTCAACCCACCCACCGGGCGTGGGGGTGGGGTTGGGAAAGTTTCACCGGAACCACCCAGCCACGTGCCGGTGTTACACCGTTACGCACGACGGTCCGACCGTTCGGTTGGTCGGTTCTCTCGAGGACCGATAAACTAGCGCAAACTTCACAACAATGGGTCGTCCTTCCGTCGCGATGTGGTTTTGCGATGCGGTGGGTGGATGTTTTCCCGATCAGGACTCGCTGGTGGAACGCTAATTTAAGCCTAAGCTAGGTGCGAATGTCCTGCGGGAATGTCCTTCGAACACTGGAACTCACTCGATTCGGTAACGCATCTTTCTCCCCATCGGTACTGCGCTGTTTTAAATTCCTTGCAAGCGTAAACCTATAAACCTACTGCTCGACAAACAAACCGTTCTTGAAGCTGCAAAGTTTTTGGTGGCAAGTTTTAATCGGCCTTTTCCTTTCTCAAGAAGGACGGGGTCGTACGTAATTGTCCCTGCTGGACGTCCGAGAGATAATCAACCTCCTATATCAATTTCACGATTAGTCGTTACACGTCAGGGAAACTTTTCCAAGCAGCTCGAAACTTCCTTGAGAGTAGGAACCACCCCCTCTTCTCTCAGGCTCGGTTCCTGGGTGTCGGGAACACCCTCACAGTGCCCACGGTGTTGTTTGCCGGTGACTTCAAAGGTCTCACCCGTGTTCTACCTGTTGCGCGCACGAGTGTGCACCGGTGATTTCGATGGGACCCTCTGCACAAAAACTTTCCTCATAACTCAACCTCGAGAGTGGCCAAACCAAAACGCTTCTTCACGGGCATCTCCTGCTGATCGTGCTGGGCTAGATGCAATGTAACGCTTTTGCCATCATCCCACGAACCATCCATTAGTAGGTGGTGAAGATTTTCCTCTTCTGTGGGTGGGAGCTTTTCCACTACGAAGCAGTAAGAAGATCAGCGGACGGTTGTAAAATAATACCTGGGCCAATAAAAATCGATCACCGGTACGTGCGGGACATGCGAAATGTGCGATGGTCACCACCAGGCTGCCGGCCTACAGGCTCCTTCAGCCAGACAGCCAGCCAGCCTGGCCAGGGGTTGTTTTTTTTTGTGATGGGGGGCACATATTTTAAACTTACTTAAATCGGTTTTTCCCTCGCCTACGCCTGGCTTTTTTTTTATCGTCCTTTAGTCCTTAGTTCTTTGGACCTCACTTTCGTGCTTCTTTTTTCGTTCTCGTGAACGAAATCCTCTTACTTATTGCTCGTGTCGAAAATCAATACAAGTGCTCCATATTCTCTTGTAGAACATGCGCGACTAAACGGACCTGGAACGATGGGAATTCCCTCGGAAGAGCAGAAAAGATACATCGAACCGTCGGCACAGCAACACACAGCTCGTTTGCAGTAGTTATCGTATTTGCAAGAGCCATTCCCCGGACCCCGGGAAAGTGTTTCCCGAAAATCGACGAACGGCAAAAGTGCAGCCCTCAAAAAATGCAGTGTCAGGACACGTGCCAGTTGACTCCCTTCCTAATAGCCCTCTAGTATCGTGTCCCCCGGAAGAAACACGATGATGTCGGACATTTTGCAGGCAAGAGAGTCAACCGTAAACCGGGTTGTCCGAAACGCCCATAATCAGGTTATCAGCGACGTGGGAGGATGTGGGTGTGTGTTGGGGAGAAGGACGTCCTGTGGTTGTAAAATTTTACGACAATCGAATTGCGCACGGCATGAGACGGCCGTAACCCGCCTCATGTGGTTTGCAGGAACCGTGTGCGCCGTCTTTGTGGGTAGGTTCGTTTCTGTCGTTCTTATGCGGGGTTTGGGGCAACTCTGGGAACGAGATGCAAATTCTCCCAGCCCTCGACGATGGCGCCAACTTCACGGTACACACGGGTTTTGATGGGTTGCTCGCGTAATGCGACGAATGAATAACTTATGGCTCGGCCGGGATTTCGCGTATTTTGGTGACGGGTTTCGACGTGGAGGGGTTTTAGCAATACATTTTTAGTGCCGTACCACTGGTGGTGGTGGCGTGTGTCGACTGGCTTATGACGTTTTGTTTCGGATGATGGTGCTTTTTTTTGTGTTGGTTTCATCCCATTCACGAATCAAAAATATGTCACCCAACCACCCAACCAATATTGGCGTATCCTTTCGTAATTGCCGTCTCGCGTCACCAGTGCGATAAAGAATTCGTGCTCCCTGAGGGTTCGCTGCCTCGGGGAGAAAAGGGACGCACGTAATAAGCTCTTAATAAACACTCGATGGGCTGAACGCAGCCCAACTAAATTATAAGGCAATGAAAAGTTATTGGCCGCGAAATTCCCTCCAACCAGTGTGATGCTGGGCAAGTGGGGAGCTTCCCAAAAGAAATTAAGCCATTCTCTCTTGTGACCCTTGTTCCTCATTGGGAAAAAAGACGCCGAAACAATGTCTTCCCGCCCGTTTGCGGAATGCGGGAAGGGAACCATGCTGCTGGAAGGGATAAATCTGACAAAAATGGCACCGAGAGAGACATAGGTTTTCCCTTCCAACTTTTCTTCCATTCGTTATGACTTTCCCGCGTCCAGAAGCCACCGAACAACAACATGGTGGCTCTTTTTGGCCCGAGAAGAAAAGGAAAAAAGCCATGAACACACACACACCCACACAAACCGGCCCTCGGCGCATAACTAACAATCTCGGTAAATGGTTCTAAAGTTGATTTTCGTTATCGGAATTTATCACCCCCGGGTTCACAGCTCGAAAAGGAAGGGGAAATGCAGCGGCAGCAGACACGGTTGAGGATGGAAAATGGTTCCTCGTTTTCCGGGTTCTAAAGTGTGACCGTTATGATCATGATTAAAAGTGACCATACGGAATCCTGTTCAAGGTTTTAAGAAGGGGCTTTAGGTTTGGGTTGGAGATTGGAATTGAAGTGAAACACACACACGTGTTGAGGCCGTCCTACCTCGCCTGCTTCAAGGGAAATAGTTTGACATTTAATTTTCCATACGTCATAGCAGGCGTAGATGTTGCTCTGGCTTTCCCGAATAAACAACGGTTCTAACAAACGTTTATTTTTACTACTTTTCTAGATGCCACGTTTGTCCAAATAACTCGGGTGAGTTGCTGTTGAGCGTAAAGCAGCGCCATAGCTAGTCCGCGGCGTCTCATGAGAGATTCATGCGAAAAATAGAAAGGTTTTTGAATCCCAAATGTTTCCAATTAGAACCACCGGAGGTACTCTGCTCCGTACTTTGCTGCATGCATCATTGAACGCGCCAGAGTGCCCGTAGTTTTCCGATTGTCAATACAATGTCGTCCACAACCGCCGGTGTCAACGCGGTATCCTTTTTTGTATTCCTTTCCTGGTTGCGCTGGATTCGCGTCTGAAACGCTCTGTGAATTTTGAATCATTCCCGAGCTGGCGTGACACACCAACAGTTGATTTCCATGGCGCTGGGAAAACCCCGCTTTCCATAGGGAATCGCTCCTTTTACTCTTGCTTTTTCGCTAAGGCTGTTTGTGTGTGTGTGTATGTTTTTTTTTCTCGCCTGATGCGGGTGCAAAAAAGTTTTGCGCGAGATTTAATAACACGGTGCCGAAATTTCCGTAAAAATTTCGGTGTGAGCTAATTAGAGCGTGCCACGGTGGGGAAGCTAATTAGCCCTGTCGGGGCATGGGGGTTGGCGAAAGAACCGAAAGCGATAAGTTAATAATGGACCTACCGGGGTGTGTACCGGGGCCTACCGATGCATTTTAAAACAGCCGCGAAAAGTCCGCCGGATGGGCTTTTTTTCATTCTCTCTCTCTCTCTCTCTCTCTCTCTCTCTCTCCCTCTCTTTCATTCCGTGCCCCCAAAATCCCTCACAGCCATTTGCAGCCCTGAAGGAAGAACGACCCCCGACATTACAAGCAAGTGAGCCGAGTTTTTGGTGATGCAAAAACACGACGAAAAGAAAACAAAAATCAGCGAGAACATTTCCCCCGGGTGTGGGTGGTGCGTTCTTTGGTGAATTTCCTCCCGGGCAGTGTTTCAGGGCAAGAAATCAGCAAGTCACCATCACCGGTCTGTGAAAAGCGGAAAGTTTCCACGAAATCCCCCCAGCGGGCTGCTCGCTCGTGTGCCCGGAAGGGTTGTTTTTCTGGCACCACCGGGGGTGGGAGGCTCAACTTTTTGCCAGCATCACCGAAACGAAGGTGCACGGCGGAATGTAATGAGGCTGGTATTCCGTCGGGTCCGTCGATGGCCAGAGCTTGGCTATAATTAGCTCAGGGATTTGTGCTGTCTGTAGGGATGGGAAGCTTTTTGGGCGCTGGCTTTCGAACCCGTAGTAGGCCGTGGGACGCACACCATTTTCGGTACATGCGCTTGGAAAATGAAATAAAAACCCGATGAAAAAAAAATGGTAGCTCATAATGTCACTCTTCTTGAACGCAGAAAGAACGGTTCTCCGAAAGAAACGTGCTTCTACGCAAAGGAAAGAAAATGTCCCGAAATACGTTGGCCCACGTGTTAGGGTCAAAATGGACGATGGTCGGCAGCGCGACCAACGCGAATGCAGTAATGGACGATCTGAATGTTCTTGAGTAAATAACGAACAAATCCGAACGACATATCACACCTAACGGATTAATGACCCTCCTGTAGAAATATATCACGCGAGCGCAAGAGAACGAGCGATGCTGTTGCCGTCGTGCCGTCGTGCCGCCGTATCGCACTCTGATAACGCGAGTGAGTGGGAGAGATGCCGGCCTGGTTTAAGATAAGCGATCACCTCTCGTACGCATGCTCGCCTGGTACGCGCGTGCGGCAAGTCGTTTCGATATCGTCATTTTTGCTCGTGACAAAATTTCTTTCGCCGCTAATCCGGGAGCCTCGTGCGCGACCGGCTATGTATGTAGTGGTGCGCTTGATACGCAGACGGATCGTATTTGCTCCGCCCAATGATTTCGCACGTGGGTCGGTTGCATTTCTTGTCTCCGAGCGATCGCCGTGAGTGCGAACGAGAGAAAAAACGTACACGTTGCTGTTACCTACTGGAGGCATGATCTCCTGGTACTTAGAGGCAATTTCGTGCTGATTTGGGAGCTAAAAACGAGCAACGTTCATGCGACCCTGTTACAAATTACGCCTGGTGCGCCGATGACGACGACGTGAGGCGGTGGTCTATATCGATGATTCTTCATGTACACCTGTTGTTTGTTTTTTCGGATATAATAAATTGCATAAAATGGAGACGGATGTTTGTGCATCGGTAAATATCTATTTATTAGAACATCATTTGACAAACTTCCGAATACCCGGGCGATGGTAGCCTCGCAGGACGTTCTTTATGAATCGTTTCTGCTCAATTTATCGATCATAACCCATTAAAAAGCCCAGCATAACCATAAATTACCGTCGTAATTTTCGGCTTCCGGGGCGTGTAAACCTCTTAAATAAAACCGCACGCCCAAAGGTGATAATAGCCCTTCCGAAAAAAAAAAAACAAACGAAACACACGTAAAACCCGGTACGGCTTTTATGAGTCATTTTAATGCGCCCTTATTTATGGAGGTCGGCTCCGTTGGTGAACGAGCCCAATGCTAAATCTGATGTTCGACATTAATCGAGCCCATTTTCGAGGCGTGCGTTAAGGCGCATCCTTCTCGCCCACCTCCTTCTTGTCGGTTCAATTTAACTAATCAATTGTCATAAACGCAAAACAAAACCAAAAAAAAGAAACATACAACACCCTTGGCTTTATTTGTGCGCATTCGTTGCGGTTCGTGTTAAAATTTGTATCGCCTAACCTCCTCAACATCACAAAAACCCCGCGCAATGGATGGGCTCTGATGAAATGCGCAGTGAAGGAGGGCAATTTATTTCCGTTGATTTGTTGCGTTCCGGAGCATGCGAGAGGTTCCTCCGCCACCGGTGGGACAGATGGCGCTTTCGAGTGGGTCCTTTGGCCCTCAGTGAGATCCTTGGTGTCATTGGCGAGAAGTGGCCGACGTATGTGAGCGGGAATAAATAATATTTTTACGACTCGGCGTGCGCACGTGGCAGTCGTCGTGCAGCATTAATGCTTGGAATTGATGGGTTTTCCTACCGGTGCTGCCGCCATCGTTACTTTGTTGCTCGTAGTAGTAGTAGGGGTAGGTCCTGGTGGAGCTCAATGGCAGGTAGGATGCGAGGGTTGCGCTTTTATGGCCGTGTTCCGTATGTTTTTGCGAACGCGAACGATTACACGCTAGAACCCCCTGGTGCTTAAACGAGCCTACAATGTGGAGTGACGACCGGTGGGTGTGAGAGCTAGTATGTATTTTTCATTGCGGCTCAATGTGATTAATCTAATGCTAGGCTCGTGCTTCCGTGTCTTTTGAGCACTTCAATTTTCGCTTATTCCTTAGGCTACAGCGTAATCAAATTGCATTTTGTCATATTTCTCTCTAGCGGGTTGTGTTGATTTTTTTAACAATTCACCTAGATTTCAGAGGATCATCATCTCATCACGATATAGTGTTTTCATTATGCTCAACTACGCTAAACGAATGCCGCGTTCAGATCTATCTTAAAGCCTCCACCGTTTAAGGGAAACCTCAGCTCCGTATTGCTCTAGCCATAGGGAAAAAAAGACACACGCAAAAATTAAATTTCTTACACCGCTTGACGCAATCACTGTGCAATTTTCCTTCCTTTGGTGCTTCATAATCGTTTACTGAACCGTTGATTAAACTCAATTTCCACGTTCTACTTTGCTTGGTTCGGGAAAGGACGAATCTCGTTCTACTACCGCGATTGTGCGGTGCGACACCTTATTTGCCTATGTTCAATGAAGTACACACGTGCGCCGGATGTCTATTACACGCGTAATTTCGTGCGTTCTATTTGCTCGCACCCAAGAAGAGAAGAAAATTATAGAAACGTTATATTCTGCGGTTACGGTATCTAGCACCGGAGGCGTTGAAGTATGCCGGATGATATGTGCGGGAAGCCGGAAACACCTTCCGTGAACTTCAAGGTCCATTGAGCGTGTCCTTCTTTTCAAATTCATCTGAGGTGTAGATGTGCGTGTCGGACGAAGCACCCCTGAATTTGCAGTAACATTTTCACTGGGCCATAGAGCCTGGTTTTCATCATAGTAGGCGTCGCACCATATGGAAATTGTCGTGTCGATAGTGATGAGTGCCACACGTGTGGCTTCATTTGCCTTTCTGTCGACATCATTTTCAACGTGCGAACAAACAGCGATAATTGTGGCAAAAATTACGCTTCCGGGCGTTGGGAGGAACTTTTTTTCCACTATCCCATCTTCAGGCCCATCATCGGTGAAACGTCACTTTATCGTTCGGGAGGGCTTTAGTTGTCCAAACTGTTGCGACCGTTAATTGTGGAACCAAGCTCATTCAGCCGATGAAAAGGACACGCGTGACGGACCATTCGTCCTGTGTACCCACCGGCCTGTTACCAGCCCGGATGCACTTGCATGCTCTTGCGTTGCAATCGAATCATCAACCCGGTGGGCACAAATGAATGCATCCGTATCAGAGAGCCTGCTATGTTGGCCTTACTGTGGACGAGCTTCCGTCGGCACCGGGTGGGAAAACAATCAGTGTCCTGTCCCGTAGAAGGTGCAAATTAAAAATTAAATCAAACCAACCGACATCCTCCCACTCACACATGGATGTTGTGCTAGCATGGGTTGGGTGGATTTGTTGAATGTTCGATTTTGTATCGAGGTATCGCCGTTGGGTTTTCCGATCGATTCCGATGCTCCGTCGTGCGTGCTCTTTCCGGGCGTTGAACAACTGGTCAGCATCGGGTGGGCGAACACTGTTGCTTGTTGGGTAAGGTCCGGTGGCGTGTCGCATTTGTTTGCACCCGGTTGCCCGAACCTTTCCCAACAACACGGGGGTGGTGGGATATGGTGATGGTGTGTTCCGGTTGTTGGTGTGTGCTTGGCGGGAACCGAATAGGAACCGAATCGAAGGCTCCTGATGTTCCATCAATCACCGGCGGTTGTCCTTGCTTTGGGCAGTGCATGGAAGTGCATACGCACGCCTGGTGTGGCGTGTTTGAGGACATGTAATACCACGCGGTCGTTGTTCTGGTGTTGCAGACTATGAGACCTGTGGAAGGATACCAGATTAGTACACTCGAGTTGATGAATTAATTCAATTCCTTACCCATTTCACTCCATGATGTATAGAAGCATGATTTTGTAAATTGCAACGGATTTTTATATGCAACTCTTTCTACTTGAAGTCCGAACGATCCACAGAGCGATCCATCGTCACGAACGATAATTCGTCCAAAAGTTTCGCCACCAACTTCGCGCACAGACCACAGTGGCCGCCATGGTTGAATTTGCCAGAACTCCCGCACCCCATAACGAGCCATCCTCTCTGCGCGGCTGGTAGATGATTTTGTGGCTCCGTGCATTGTTATCCCATCCCAACCGATTCAACCTCCTCGGTGGAGGAGGGTTAGAAATAAATTGCTCGCATTTCGAATCGGTTACAAGTGCATCGATGGCCATCGGTTCGTGTCCGGGTCCGGCACGGTCTCGATTCTGCTGAACACGGAACATCCTTGCTCTTCTCTGCTAAAGGCACAAAACCACCGGTGGCGGTCGATGGACGAGAGCTTGGTGAGTTGATGGCGCTGTGGCACCAGCGCAATGTTGGCGTTATTTACCGAAACGATCAGATAATCTCGTTGACATGATCGGACGGTCGCGGTGGAGTGGATGGAGACGACTCTCGGTTGCGCCAGTGGCACGTTCCTCCAGAACCAGAACGCCTATTGTGCGCCACGCCGTCGGTGATGTCTGGTGTTTTCCCCGGAACCGGACGATTGTAATGAGATTATTTCCCAGTCCAGCGCGTGCAGTCCGACTATCGGCGCAAGGACCTTCTCGTGGTATCAAGCGCGTGTTTGTACAATGAAACGATGCACATTCCGTCCGCTATGCCAAGTGTAGGGCACGATTGTCTGTTAAAAGGAATATGTGCACTATTAGAATGAATGGAAATCCCAACGCGCGACCGGGGGAATAAATATTTCCATACCATTTCGGAGAAGGCAAATGAGCAATTATTCAAACCGGGAGACGGGAGTTTAAAAATAAAAGCTCAGTTAACCACGCTACTGCAAGACGGAAGTGTGTTCTCGAGATGCTCCTTGCAGCCGACTTTTCTCCAAGGGTCCCGATATTATGGTCATACATTTTGCAAATGCTTATGACGCTGAAATAAATAAACGATCAAGTGCAAGTGCAGCAGCAGTAGCACCACCAAAAGCAGAGATTCGTCGCCACATCAAACGTTGCTGCCAACCCCACCAACCGGAAGTGCAGATGCGCTTCCGCGAGCTGGCGCAAACTTTTCGTGGAAAGGCAAAACCACGCCACCATCCGTCGCGGTTTCCCGGTCGGCCCCGTGTGCGGTTGCGTGTCCGGAAAAGCTCATCATCTATTCCGGTCACCAGCTACTACTAGTAGCGTCTACCTCCGCGGGCTTGTGGTCTCAGAAGTCGGTCTTAGCGCGCTGAAGGAGATATTCGCCATCCGGTACTCTGGAAGAGGAGCGGGGAGGGGAGGAAAAAACGAGAAACGGAAGTGATTTGTTCTAAGCACTTGGAATAGGAAATTTTCACTTTACCCTCCTCGAGACCGGCACCTCGGGCGGACGAGCGATTTGCGCATCCGAATCGTGCCTTCTGAAGGTCCTGATGTTCTGATGGCTAGCTGAGGTCGGTCACCGGTTTTACCGATGGGAGAGGCCGCCTTCGAGTAGTTCCGGTTGCTTCGAGCGTCTCGTTGGAAGGCGACCACAGAGAAGTGGTCACACAATTTTTTCTCGGCGCTCGCGTTTCGCCCCTAAGTGAGTGTTATTTTTTCTCATCTGCCATCTGCATATAAAGTGGGCATCGTTTGACCAGGCATCCAGGCCATCGAAACTACCCGCAAGAAAGGCCAGGCGTGTGTGAGCACCTCGGTTTCTCGAGACCTCACCCCCACGCGGTCCGATGGTCGATCGTTATCACTCGAGAAGAATGATTACGTGCCGTTGTTAGCATTTATTATTAGCTTAAAAATATTCCTCCTCCCTTGTGAGTGAGAAAGCCGCACTTTGTCGGGAGGCAAACTGAGAAAATCCGGTGCACCGGATTCGAGTCGGAGCGAGCCGGAGGGCCAGGAAGGATAACGGCAAAGCGTGATAGTAGTGCGCACGTGGGAGGAATTTTTCATAATTTAAATCGCAAATGTTTCGCGCTGTCATCGCGGACCGTTCCGTTTGGGCTGGTGTGAAATTGAAAAAAGCTGACTGAGAGAGGCTGTTGGCGAGGTCGAGGACGAATTTTGTGCAAAGCTGCACTTTTACCGATTCACTCTTATCGATTCGAATTTGAGGTGACAGCAAAAATTGATGCGGTTGCAAACACGATCGAACAAAACCCCGCCGAGTCCGCCAGATGTGAGCGTTTTCAATCAGCCTAATTGAGTTTGGGGTTTGGATGACGAACGGATTGTTTCAGTTGGGTTAGAAGCGCGCGAGGCGAGAATCGATGGTAAACTAAAAGAAAAAAAAAAGTGTAAAAAAGAGCAAATATCAATTAGCATGGCCATTGTATGCTTTTCCTCTGCAAATAATCATATTTTTAGCAATACGATGCAAATTGATTGCAAATATAAGCGCACCAAATCAGATTTATCGGATATTCGAGAGAACGAGGTAAAAACGAGTGCGGAAAACATGAGACAATTGAGGTGAAAACCGTGAGAGGGAAATAATATATGCGGTTTTTATTATCCACAGTCGTGACTGTTGTCACAGGTAATTTGACAATAGTATGGTTTTTTAAACACTCTGTCGATTTAAAGTGCGAACGCAAATTTTGTATTGAATGCTAATTTTTTAGCAAACCAACAAACAAAGAGTTTGCTTATCACATCATTTAGTAGAGCAAAAGTCATGATTCGATAGTTAATTATTTGTCAGATCGAGTAGGATGTAAAAAAGTCTAAAGGGGCCTTTTTTAATGTCCAGGCCGCTGTCAAAGCACATTATTTTGCACTGGAAAATCTCTGGAGCACGAATATGAAAGCAAAATAAATGTTTTTGATCAAGCATTGAGAGAAGTGTTTGTCATCTTTTTTCGTGGTAAGTTTCGATTATTTAGCACCAGATGGACACCGCAGACAAGTCCCCATAAAAAGGCACGAAACGGTTCCACCATCGCTTCCCGAGTGTCGCGATGTAAAATTGGGCATGCTTTTGTCCCACCGATTTCCACACCATCGGTGAATTTGCGAATGTCGGAGAGTAAATTGAAAGTTGAGCGCATGTTTTCCGCTGAGTTATTTATTGCCCCCACCACGATGTCCCCGTACCCGTGAGCTTCCCACGCCCGGGTGGTGCCCCGATTTGCGTCTTTGTTTGCCAGGTCCTTGCGTTCCTCCTCCTCGGTGCGGAGTTTTAGTAGACAGGTAAGAATGCGGGGATGGAAGTGAAGAGGAGAGTGAGTGAAATATAAAGAAATTAGCAAGTGTCACAAACAGCAGCAGCGAGACCAAAAAAACATGGGCGGCAGTGTGGAAGGACTGAACAGGAATAAGAAAATACCAAACTCAAAACGACAAGCCCGTGCGGTGTTCTTCTGCGTCAGAGAGAGTGAGAGAGTGAGAGAGAAGCACCAAGAGATGCCAGCGGGACATGAAGATGAATAAAAATGTCTTGAAAAACAACTCGACGCGAACCCGGCGGGCACCAGGAATACGGCCTGCCTAATTTTATATTCAAGAAAACGCGTTTTCTCGCCGGCTGTTTTGCGTGTCGCGCGTTTCGCGATTCCACGGGATCCTATTGCCAGTGGAGCCTAGAGAGAGAGAGAGAGAGGCATTACACGACGTCCTGATCCTTCGGTTGGGCTTTTTTGGGGCATTCGGTTGGCTAATTTATTTTTACAACCATTCCTACGGCAGGAACGGCCCAGGAAGCCGTCGAAAACAAGGCAAAAAGGAAGCCCCGGAACCGGGAATCGTTTGTTGTTTGCGAGGATTTCCTCCTTTTCCCGAAAGGGGTCACAATGGCCAAGGGCAATGCGAGGCGTGGCACATTTTCGGGAACTGCAAAGTGCTGTGAAGCGTTTCGAGGCGATAGACAGAAGTCCAGGATCTGGCGCATCCTCCCGATGCTGGCGTGGAAGATCATCTTCGCCAGATAACGCTACGACGACGACGACGACGATATGTTGCACTCGGTTTCGTATGATCCATCACATCCGCTCATAAATGCTGCCGGCGACACGCCGTAAAAGGGCTTACCGAAACCACTTATTAACGGGCAGAAACGAAGGGATATCGAATTGCCCGGCGATGGCTTATCTCGGCGAGGAATTACGAAAATAAAACCCCAGCAATTATCACACCTTAGCCCAGGGAGAAGTGCGATGGGCGTTGAACCGTCGGTTTTGCCGTGGGGTTCAACGCCACAACCACCCATCATCTCGGAATGTCATGAATGCTATGTCAGCTAATTAAAAAAGAACGGGACGATCATAATTCGATGACTCGAAAATTGATGATATCGCGAGCAGAAAATGACTCGTCATTCAGATGACCGGAAGTGCAGGTCTATTGAACCTTGTGTCTTTGCTGTCTAGAGCCGGTCTAGCCAGAATACTCTCCAGTTCTCCGGCAAAAAAACTACACCAGCACGGTCGCCTGTTTAAAGAACCCGCGATAATTTTCCCCGTTTTATGAGCAACACCGTCCGCCCCTGGCTATGTGTCAACTTGTGGCACGATAAAACCGGAACGCTTCGGGCCGGTTCCTTGGGCAAAAGTCACGCGTCCCAAGGGCGCCGGAGGATCCTTTTCCCGGGACCGCTAGCGGAGCGTTGGCAAATAAGATAATTAAATTAATTTTTATCGTCCCACAGAAACAGGTTGGGGGCGCTGGTCCCGGTGCAAGGAGGTGCGATTCAATCGCGCGCCCGTGGCCACGTCCTGTGATCTTGCTGCGCGAAACGGTCGGGTCGCGGTGGAGCGTTATTAACAATCAATGGGGACGCAAGCGCGCTGGTAAAGTTGGTTTTATTAATTGGATTTAATGGGTCGGGGTATTCGTGGTGTGCGCTTGTTCGCTCAACCCAAGCGACCCCCACCATCGTCGGTGCCGATTAAATCCGGCTTAACAAGATGGTGTGCGAAGTGCGAATGCAATAAATTTGGAATTAGTGCGATTTGTGGGCCCGTTTTTGTTCGCTCATTTCAACCCAACATCGGGGCGGACAGATATTACGGATGAGTGCGAATTGGGTTTTTTTGCTGGCTGTATGATTATTATTGCTTTTTTTGTGTTAGTTTGTGAGTTGCTGGTGCATGGTCGAAGGTTGCAGCAAAGCCCACAAAATGGCCAATCGAATTGGCGAATAGCTTTCTGAGCGGTGATGTGCAGCATATGGCTTTTTTTTGCGGGAATGCGCGAGGATTATAGGGGACATTCCTTGTTGGTGTCGATGCATTTATTTAGCGACAAATAACGGTGTCATAAATTAAAGCCAACCAAGGGGAGGAAATAAAAATTATTAAAGCTATACAAAGTATCACATCTGATAAGCCGCTGGAATTAAAGAAAATAAATCTCAAATGAAAAGAAGAGTCTAAAAATAAGTGATATAACAAACGAATCATCTTAGTTTGATCAATTTGTGCCTAAAATGCCACCGTATTAATTAAATTATTATTAATAGCATTCAACTAGGAGCCGATCGTGTGTACACGTGTGTTTTGGGGGGAATAAATTTGTACAGGCTGCTCCACGTAATTGAATTACAAGCTAAATCAAAACACAGAACGATTCTACGAGCAAGCATTAATGCAGACAGCACGGGGCTCAGCACTGAAAATGGATGGCACTCGTTCCGGCATTTTCTAAGCTTGTCAGGTCCTGACGAAGCAACCACGTGACGTAGCTATGCTAATAAGGAGCGGCATTGGTAGCGTTGGTTGCTGCACCAGCTCATAAGAAGCACAACCAAACGAAGGGTTTCTGTCGCTGGCAAGGGGGAGTGGTGGGTGATCAAATGAATAAAATTTGTAACATGGAACGAGAGAGAGAGAGAGAGATGCGAATCTGAAGATGTAGCTGCAATTAGCCGCGTGCGATGGCGCAGATTGCTTATGAATGATGCATTAGAGCAGTGTTCCGCAGTGATCCGCTGGTTCAATACAACGAAGTTCCTGGAAAGGTTGTGCATCTCTTCGTCGATTAGCATCGCGCAATCGCGATTGAAAAGCTCGAATAAAGCGAAATCATGCCGACATGAAAGCTTCTGTTGATTTTGCTCTACGGCGAATCAGCTTCTAAATGGGGAGTTGTATAATGTCGAATTAAATGTAACAGCAAATTCCATTCCATTCAAGCTTCGGCTTCAATGAAAAACACAACATTAGAGCGTTATGCTAAAACACAGCTCACTTCACTAACCCGGAGTAAAGGAACTTTTTCGCGAAAAATCTGCTTCTAAATCTAGTTCCCTCAAAAAGCTCCTCATCAGCACATCATCTGCGTGTATATATCAATTAATTCCGCTTGCCGTTCCCAACAACCTGACGACTGCTGCCACACCCGGTCAGCCTCACACGCCCGATCACGAGTAGTCACGCTGGTTCCGATGCATAACAAACAAATAATGCAAACATACCCAGATGCGGCGGGCTAATAAGCCCCATCCGCCTACGCCAGCACCAGAGGTGGCTGCCTGTGGCGCCAACGATCGTGTCGCGTGTTGAGTACGTCCGCAAAAGGACCTCGTCGTCGCGACACTTTAGGCCCCAAGGAAAAGGCACTTCAAGCCGTGGAGGCGCATTTGCATTTTTGGTGTTTCACCCACGACCCCCAGAGCGAAAGGAATCGGATGCGCTAGACACCAGTGTCCACCGACCAGGCCAACCAGGCGAGGTTCGCTGCAACCGTTGGCGCATATTCCAACGCAGGAGAGCGCGGCATTAATTTTGCAAAACCTCGACATAGTTTTCTGTGATGAAAAATTTGCCCTAGTCTCGCGAGCTCGGCTTCGACTCCTGCTGGTCGTTCCCTTTCGTTGCTGGCTCTAAGCAAGAGAGGTAGCATCTGGGGCTTTGCTGCGAGTCGACGGAAACGTTGTTGCCAATTTTGGTGCGAACAAACTCAACGGTAGCGCGCGTCCACTACGCCACATCGAAAGCCGCCGACTAGAAATCGTACGAGACTGGCCGTGTATTCGTTCGTTCACTGATTCTCTTTTTAGTTTTAAAGAAGCGCAAAAGAACGAAATCTTCCAAGGGCTGTGAAAAGGCTGTTGCTTGAGCGGAATAATTTTGCCTGCTTGCATTTACGGTTCGGGATGGCTATGCACATTCTGTCTTTCGGTACGGCGAAATCTCCGACCTCCGGCGGAAAGAACACAACTTTTCCAATATCCAAGCCACTCCCACCCACGCACACACCCACACATTTACACTGTGGGAATGGATTTCCTGCGCGGAGTTGCTTTCGGCACTGGGCCCGTTCTCGAGTGTAGCTCTCGCGGAACCGGAAGATCAAGTAGCTAATTGGAAATTAATTAATTTCATCAAAAATCCATAAAATTTTATGTGTTGTTTGTGTTCCTCCTAAACGCCCGGGGATTTGGTGGGGTTCGTTGAACGCGCACACAATGTTTGGATGGGGTGAGTTTGAGCCGGGCTGATCATTTTCCATGGGACGTCGTTTGTGCCTTTGCGAAGAAAGTTTTTCAGCTGCGTCTGCGTTATTTGACATTTGTTAAGCAACAACAACAACGAGGAACAAAAAAATAAATAAAACAGAAATATCCCAGTAGGAGCATAATGCCAATGGAAATGAATCGCGAGCTCGTACGGGTGAGGCATCGTCTACGACACACACAGAAAAGACGGATTTTATCTCATTACGAAACTCCAAAGTAGATGAAGCTTGATTCTGGTGCGTTTCGTAAGGCAGTCGGACGTAGACGGATCGCCACACAAATAACAACCCTCGCTTGAGTGCGAAGCTCAACACAGAAGCCAGTACAGCTGGGGGGTGGTGGGTGATAACTTCTTCAAAGCAATGCACAAGGCACGCTTTGCAAACTAGCTGAAAGTGCATTATTCGGGACGGGAAAAACTTCTCCCAAAGCTTAGAATTGCATTGCACGTTTGTGCAGCAAAAAGATTGATCCTCAACCGTACCACCCCCACTGGAGTTGGGAAACATTTTTCAGCCAAACTCTATCTGGGCAAAGTTTTTGATTTATTTCACACACACACACACACACACACACACACACACACACACACACACACACACACACACACACACACACACACACACACACAAGCAGTGAAAAAAAACATGGCAACAGAAAACGGATTGTTATTCCAGACGTACGGATATACACGCTGTGAGATCAACGAGGTAAAATGGAAAAGAAATTGAAAAGCAACGACGCTCTTCTGGTGCACATTTTCCAGCGCAGTACTGCAGCCAAAGGAGCCAAGCTCGATGATGATGATGATGAGACACGCAGCATGCCATGACACGCCGATGATGTGATTTTAAACGTCACTCTCTGGTACGAGCACTGAGCGCAGCCATGAGAGCGTTAGGGATCGTGTCGCAAACATCCTTCTTCTCGGTGTGCACGGTGGAGGAAGTTGTAATTTAATTCAAGAAAAGTGTTTGCGAAAAGTGTGAACAAACGGTGTACGTGGAGCGCGTTTTCCAAACACGCCTGGTTTCCGTTGGCCGTGCCGCAGAACGTGGAGCTCCGTCCTGGGTTCCAGTGAGGCATTGGCAGGAAGAAAAAGGACACCGCATCATGTGGACGACTTTCGACCCTCAACGAGCAGTGCACATGGTGTAGTGTAAGTGGCACCAAGCAAGTGGTTAAGTTCACTCTTTTTTTTTCGAGCCTCAAGCTTGCGAGACACTTAGACCGAATGCAACCGTTCGTTGGCAGGGTTAAAGTAGGCCGAACATGAAAGATCCTTTGCACACCAGTAGTACCGTTGCTGGTTGCCGTTGGTTATTCAGGAGGCATCAAGAGCTGTTTCCAGTGCAGCGTGTTTTCTTCCGATTTCTTTTGCAACATGCACTTTGGATGAAGAAAAAGGGCCTTGTATTTCACATTGAGGGAGTTTCTTTGATATAAATGCCCCGTGTGGGTGCTTATGGACGCGACGTTTTGAAAGTTGTTAGCGTAGTTGGACTGAACAGAAGCGTGGTTTATTCTCCATTCGGTAAGCTATCATCAGATTTTCTAACTGTCGTTTAAGCGAATGATAGAAAAATCTCAAATATCCACCCTCTTTTTTATCTGGTTACTCTGGCTGATGAAGCACAAGGCGGCGGCATCATCAAGTGGTCCTGATGCAAACACTGCAAAGGACGATGTTTTTCGCACACAGGCCCCAACAAACACAAAACGACATATTCATGTTTCATTCAACGAGGATCATTCCGTCCGTTCCCGGAAGAAACGCGTACACACAATCACATTGATCATGTTGATGCGTTGTGCTTCGTTTTTTTAGCGTTTCACAATCCCTTCGCGATGAAATGAGTTGCGATATTTATTTGCCTCAGCGATGGATATAAATGAAACATGTTATTTATTTGTTCTGGCACGGGAATCGGATAGAACCATGCTTTTTTTTTCTCTTCACCAACCGTTATTCCTGTTGTTGCGTTGTTGTGCTGATGCCGAAATGAAATTGTTGTGAAATCTCCGCGGTAGGCTTTGTTCTCTCTCTTCTTTTAATTCACTTTGCTAAGCATCGGGTGATTATTTGCACAGAGATCCCCTTTTGCACGTTTCGATTGTCGTGTTGTACCATAACATCGGTGCGGTGTGTTTGTTCGATTTTTTCGGGTGTACATTTAAAAGGATTATTTATTCATGCACTTTCAGCCAATCCGGGTTTCAGTAGCTAAAATGTGTGGGTACGTGGGATGTGTGTTGTTTTGCTCGCAAAGATCGGCATAAATATTAAAGCGGGCTGCTGTAGCGTGTGCCAAATGAATGTGCTCAGAATGCAATGGCTGAGAGCATTCAAATATTTATGCGTCGCCGTATTTTAAGCGCAGTATATTGGACAGTTTGACGAGCTTGAAACATTCAATAGAACACCGCAAGCATGCTTCTCCATTGGGTGGCTTGTGAACAGCGTCGGTTAAAAGATAATTCCCGTTCGCATTTATTTTCGTGCCGTAGTTTCCTTTTCTACATTAGAATAATACCCTTGGCGGACGCGAAAACAGTTACAATTTTGTACGGCTACGGTGAGCGGTGATTTTTATTTTTCGCAAACAGAGCTGCTCCACCTCCATGGCTTTCTGGTGAGCTTTTATGATATTCGCCAAGTAGCAGCGGAATCAGCAACAGCTTGCAAAAATCTGTCCCCTTCGGACGTCCTCGTTCCCAAGCACTCTTCTCTTAGTCTAGTCAATAATGCTCCCGTTGGGAATGACTCCTTTTGCTCGGAATATAACGCGGAAAGCAATCCGATGCACTCACAAAAAAGCACAGCACAAGCTTTCCTTCACAGTGAAAGAAGCGGTGGAGATCTGAAGCGTACATTTGCAATATTGCGCAAAGGATAGACGCGATTCATTTCTACGCCTTCCGTACCAGCTGGTTTACCAGAATGGCTGGTTGGATTGTGGGCATTTCTTGATTATTGCCGTTTGGTTGAAATCCCGTCAAATAGAGATACACTTCATGGTGAAATGAAATTTACACCGACCCTGTAACAAAAGGCGTTGCAAAGTACCATTCAATATCCTTTAATTTGAAAAACTGAAGGTAGCATCAAATATTATCAACATTTCAAAGGATGCAAAATCGCTAAAATCGATCGCGAATCGATGCTGCCACTCTGAAAATATCCCGTTCTTTGATCTCGATTGCTTAATGCAATCGTGCTTTCTCAATGGCGCGAATAATGCAGCTGTAAGAAAGTTAAGAGCCGTGTACTTAACTTGCAGAGTGAGAATTTCGTATGATCCCATTTAAGTGAGCGTTTCGCGCGATGGCCTGTTCGTGGCGAAGTTCATGTGATGGAACTATGCACCGAATGATCGTATTTGTGTGTCAAAACTAAAAGCTACACTAAGAGCTCTGTTATGATATTGACAAAAAAATTTATATGTATACGTATCATTTCGGTCTGTTAATGGGGAACCACTTTTTCGAGTCAAAACTGAGATGATTATTCTTCCTAAAACACTCCAAAGTGTTGAGAATTTTTGTGATGTGCCGGATGCAGCATCCTACATCCTTATAGTCACTCACAAATACGCGGTACTGTCATTGCGCAATAATAATAACCGTTGTCTTGCTGCAAATGCAAAAATGCGCAAAATATCCTCCCACAGCATCATCTTCTTGGAGCGGAGTTGGATCCGGACCGATTTTACATTTCGTTACATCCCGTTTTCCACGCTTAATGTCCCGTCATGGCGTAGTGCACAACGGCTGCAAGCACTTGCACTTTAAACGTGCCCACTCACTCACGTTGTGTTACGCCGGCAAGCTAGTAAATGAAAAACGTGTTAAGAATTTATGGTGCCACGGAAATAACGGCACCGGAGTGTGCCCGCGAAGGACGCGAATATGCAGGATGAGTTGCAACTGAGCCGTGAGAGCGTCTTCTTCGCAAGCTATTCCCCACTCGCTTACTTGCGAGTTCTTTTTCGATTTATTGCATTCGTGGCAGACATTTGCAAAACCCCATTGTTGAGGGGGAAAACGACGGCGTGTCGGGAAGCAGGACAGCATCTTTCTTCCTTCTTCGATGGGGAAAGGACTAGAAAGTGGAGCTAGAGTGCGCGCGTTGGTTGTGCCAAGTGGACATAATGCACCCGCGGACGAAGTTAATTGCGTTACGTGTTTCCCGGAAACAGCGGAACAGCGAGTCCATTTGAATACGAAGTTTATTAGTGAGCTGGTCCTGCTAAGAGCGAATGCATCTCCGCAAGGATGTTGCCAGTAATTATGTTTACTGACGCATTTAGCATACGCCTAATGTTTTGCTTGAGCATAGTTTTTTTTGGTTTTGGTTGCAGAACAAATACCCCAGCGAAATTGCAGCAAAAGCGACCTTAGCAAATGTGCCTTTAATGTTTGTAAACACATTTTAATTCAAATGTAGCGCTCCTTGTGCTTCCAACTTCGTTATTTACGGCTCATGCGATGATGCCATCCTTGGGGAACACTAAATCAGTTCGCTCTGAGCGCCGGTTTGCAGGTGCACCACTGTTATGAGATGGTTGCGGATTTAGCCTTTGAAAAATGTGACCCCTTGTCGGTTGGACCGAGGGCAGGTGATAGTTTTAATGCTCGAAATGAAATTTGCTTACGGTGCGAAGGAAAAGCAGGAAAAAGGGAATCCTTGAAGGGGCTCGTTTTTTCACCGTGATTATTAGTAGTATCACATTTTAACGGAGGTAATATAATGCTCTAGAATCGAAAGGACATGAGAGACCACCAACTCACTTAAAATTCATCCTGAGCTTTTAGACAATTCGGTTTCTCGTTTTCGGAGGAATTACCACACAATAAATACGGCATTTCTGCCGGAAAATGAGATCCAGATCAATGTTTGGCTTGCGTTAAAGCGCACACAAAATATAGCTCTACTTGCCAACAGTAAAAAAAGCCGAGTTGGCCAACTGCTACAGCAGCAAAAAAAAAAACGACCCCAAAAGCACAAAAGGTAGCTTTTTTTTTCTTCACGATACTTCAAATCCTTGCCCCTTTTCCTGGGCTTCGTACGTTTTGCAAGTCTCGCGGGCACGAACGCACCAAAATGAAAGTTTATGCTTTTCTTCCCTCTCCATGCCGAGCTCTTTTGCATACTTTTACCCGCGCAAAACCGCCACAGGGTCTTTGGGGAGCTTTTGCAGCGGCCGTTGTGTGGAACTGGGCCCAAGAAACCAAGCCGCCAAGAGCCAGCGTACCCGTACGAAATAAAACTCTCAAAAACTCTAAACGGCGCCGCGTTGGGCCCCACCCGGAGAAGGATTCCATTCTATTAAGATAAAGCCACATTAAATCCGCAACTTTCGTGCATCCGTCCGCGTAGGGCCGTCGAAAATGGACCCGCCTGCTTTTGCTCGCTCGCTCACTCGTCGTCTTCTTCCCCAATGATGGTTCGACCTGGCGGCCAAGGGGATTGTAAGTAATAACATTTTCATTTATCATAATTATGTTAATGTAATAAAGCAACACGGAATTCGCTCCGGTGACGCTGTCGCCATCGAGTTGACGACGGTGGTGTGCCCATTCTGTGGAAGGTGTCCGGGAAGGCGAGCCAATGAATGTGTAATTCGAGTTGTTGGCAACACAACGCGCCACCGAGCGGGCGGAAGCGTAACACAAAAGGTGCTGCCGAGTCCGTTTTTCCTCCCCCAAAACTGGTGCGGTGTCGAGTGATAATTTGCTTTCGACGTTAAAACCGCCACCGAACCGAGGGCAAAGGGACTCTCTCCCGCCGACTAATGGGGAGTTGTGTAGGCCGACTTTCTGATGGGGACTTGGTGGGAAGGGCAATTAAGATGGCTTTGGGAGTGATAAACGTAGCGTGGAATGTGCGGAATGCTTGTATAATAAGGTTCCAAAATGCGCGATAAGAAAATGAATAGGGAAATCAGAAAAGCGTGCAGGCACTCGTAACAGCAAGTTGAAATCTGCAACGAAACGGTAATGAACACTTAATTCACTCACGAAACACGAGCGTGTATTGATTAAGAGGGTGATTGGTGTCGATTTGAAATGATCTCCGGTCATTTGGGTGCTCCGTAAAAGTGAACATTGGGAATGAGAAAAACCCCTGCCAGTCACATATCACACAGCGCATTTTACCGTACTGTAGTGCTGAGAACTAGCAATAGAATTAAGGAGAAGCTGCTTATTGCATACCAAACGGATAGCGACATCAGTCACCCGTAGGGCAAATCCCTGCAACTAATCTTGCATTACATTATCCACTTCCTGGCCACGTTCGATGATCATCGCTGCACCAGGAACACGGCGAAACAATCGCGTATGCGTCGTATGGCTCGATGGGGAGGTAATTTAAATTTGGCTCCAAATCGCAGCATTAGCCTGTTCGGTGTGGTCGTGCGCCACATTCCAAGTGAAAACCCGAAACCCGACCGACCGATTTCCACGGGCGGTAAGGCTCAACCGAGCCAAGCAATATGTTGCTGCGGCAGGAAGCAATCAAAGGCATAATCACACGTACCCCCCGAGTACGGCTGGTAAATCCAATAATAATCTCCACATGTGTTCGTGTGTGTGCATGATGGAGCTCGTCCCTGCCAGTGGAAGGGAATTCCGGAAGCCAACGCAACAGCCACCAGCACGTTACATGGCATGGGGAGAGCATATCACACTCTGGTAGGTTGGTTTCTTGTTGCTGCGCTGCTACTCGTTTACCAGTTGGGCTGGGAGTCCTGGTAGGACTGGAACACGAGGACGACGCACGCGGAGGTTGTCTCCAATTTTCGTGCTGCAGCATGGTGCGCCATCTCGTGGCGCGTTTCGGAACCATATATACGCCGGCGAGAAAGCTCCAGACTGCAGTCCGGATTGGCCCGAATGGAGACATCATTTCCGTGTGCTGCCGCGTGTGCACTCTTGGCAGATTTTAATCAATTTCACCCGACACGAGCTCTCGTCACGTAGAGAAAACATCACCCGCGCGCTTCTTTCTGCCGGCCTGCCGGGTTGCAAAATGCGGACAAAAATTCCATTCCTTCGGTGTTTACTTCGCCTCAGCCTGGAATGTAGTTTTTATTGCATGTAAATACTTGTACCATCCCACCACCTGCTAGAAGGGTGGGAGCACAAAAACACACCCACACCGGGTGCTGTGCATCGACATTGCGATATTGAACCGGTGAAGGACCTTCCCGTGGGTGTGGAGAAATCTTTAAAACGGCTTCACCGCACCAGCTTGTGGGACATGTTTTGTGCATTGTCCAAGGAGTACGATGAACAAAAAAACACAAACACAAGGCCCCTTTTTGTTTGCATTCGAACACATGCAATTCGGAATGCCAAGTTCATATTTCCTCGCCTCGTTCGCGTTGCTTTATTTAATCAAATTTCGGTTGTACATGGGTTCCCGGCCAGCTGGTTGTGATGATGCGGTTTTCGCAAGCAGCACGAGCGGATCGTTGTTGGCGAAGGAACAACAACACAACAGCTCAATTGTTGATTTACCGGCGGCTTTGGAAGCTGAAGCCCGCTGCGGATGCTAGCCCTTCCGTTTATCATAACAATCAAGCGCCACGCCGCCGAAAGTTCCCATCCGGCCACCGGAAGAAGACGCAGAGTGTGTAAATTACCTAAATTTCATGCCTCATGAAGGCTGAGTAGCGATTTATCACGGTTTATGCTCGACGGAACGACGTCCAGCCAGCTCTCTTCCGCCCAGTTTCGGTGGCTTAGGCTTCTGCCATCGTGGCGTCACGCCTGGACGCTGCTGCTGTGGCCGCGCTCTGTTGCTGTGCTGAAGCAAAGGAGCGAATGTTGCTTTTTCGGAAGAAACTTCCACCAGCTACGGCTGCGAAACTTCGAATCGGCCGGTCGCCCAACCGCAAGCCCAAGTTTAATGAGGTGCATACTTTTGAAAAATTAATTTTCACCCAAAACTCCGACACTGCCATAGGCAGAGGCTAGGTTGGCTGTTGTCCGTCCGAGGCAGCGAGGAGTGTTGCGGTCGGAGGGAAAGAAAATTTCCTCGGGCACCGAAAAGATACGCCCCCATAGATCGACCAAAGAAGCGGATCCTTCTTCTCTCCACCCACAGGCGCGTGATGGCCGTCTGCTTTAAAGTTTTTCCTCGCGATGGCAGCGAGAGTTCGCTAGGCCGAATTCAATTTGATAAAGATGTTACGGTGGGCTCGGTGCTATCTCACCGGTTCGATGGGACCGCATTTCGGGAGAGACACACTCGGCGGCCACGAAAAGCCGTGCCGTCGAATGGAACGTAAATTAGGTTAATGTGGAACACCGTGTTTGATGTATTTTTAACCAAAAAACCCACTGAAACGTTCGCTTGCAAGTGGGCGAGGACATTTTTCATTGGAAATGCCATCGGAACCACTCCCGCCCGGGTGTGCCCAATTTGGGGCAATCGAATATTTGTTGTTCGCAGAATCGCGATTAGGTAAGGTTAAGTGCGCCTTTTAACCGGATGTGCTACGGCGCCCGACAGCTGGCTGATTTTGAACCAAAAAAAGAGAAATGGGTAAAAATCGATCGAATTTTGATTAGATTACCATCCCATCCAAATTGGGTGCTTTTGATCCGGTGTTGGAGTTATTCGAGTTCCAATCACCAGCAGTACGCAATGTGAGCGAGTGCGCGTAAGCGTTTCTTATTAGCTTGACATTTTTTTTTGTTGGCCGACTATCACCTATTCCGTGTCACTGAAGGCGCTTTCTTATGGCACAATTTTGGAACCTCTAATGACCTCGCGGTGGCAGCACGTCCAACAATATCGTGCGCACGAGTGAAGGAAGCTTCAATATCGGTCCCGAGATGAGATTAATTTAAAAATTTCCACCATCAACGAAACGTGTGACGCGCGGTCCAAATGTTGCGGTCCTGCGGGTGTTCGTCCGCCTCACAATGGCACACGGAAAGGGAATGTGTCCTTCGAAATCTCATCGTACATCGTACCGAGCATCGGAACGGTATTTAGCGAACGGTGGCGTTTGTGGGCGGCTTAAATACGCGCTACCACCGCCAAACAGCGAATTGCGCTGTACGCCTTTTTAAAATCCGAAGCACCGAAGGAAGGAAGTAAATTGACTGCTCATCACGACCATTCGCTTTCCCGACGGTGGAAATTGGAAAAGTTTTTTGCGTGGCCCACCGTCAAAGTGCCAGCCTCTTCCTCAGCTGGTTCCGCGTACGGTTTGAGTTCGAGCGCACTATCGTGCGGGAGAAAGTTTAAGCGCCTCTTTCCGATGCTCCTTTAGACCCCAAAAAGAGAGAAGCGGGGCAGGCAGAACTCGCTTCAATTGCAGCAATTGTTTCACTTTACTCAAGTGACTTTTTATCATTCCCCAACACCATACTTCCACCGGCACTGTGACTTGTTATATTCGATTTTCACTCCCCGGTATGTCGGTGGGTTGAGAACTCCCCGGTCATTGCGAGAAGTTGCCCGGCGAATGTCCGGCGGCGTTAGGAATGCAGCGTCAACTTTTCGTAAAGTTATTTTGCTGGCTCCAGTTTGCCGATGATCGGTGCACAAGCTCGTAAAGCATAAGCAATCGGTAATGGGTTGCGACCGGAAGTTGGGTTAAAACAAGCGCGAGAGCTTTGCTCAGACAAAGGCCGCTTTTCTTGCAGGATTTTGAACGGTGCAAAAATGCCACACAATTTTCCTCTCGAGATGAGGCTGAGCCTCGCCCCATAAAAGTTCCTTCGTTTACCTTTCCGGATAACATTTCCGTTTGACAGCATTAATTGACAAATGAACAAACGTCAAAGCGCAAACTTATGTGCCTGATTGCAGAATACCACGCCGTCAACTTTGGTTGCCATGGGAACGAATTTTCAGAAGACGAGTGTGTACATCCCTTATCTATGAAACTAAGCAAAGAGACTTGTTTCAAATTAAAAGAAGTAAGTAAATTTGATGCCGTTTTCCACATGAACAGTAATTCCACATCACGTGGAAGAACTAGGGAGGTTCATGAATAAAACAGTACCCTTCTTTTGGGATGATCTATATGAGACGAGCTAACGCTCTCCAGCTGCGCGCTATTACTATATTACGCTCCTCGTAACGCTGATTTCGGTTGCAATCACGTTAATGCCCGAGACGAATGAAGTGGAAGGAATATTAGCGCTGCCATTGTACCCGACTGCCCTCCCGGGACCAACCGATCCGCTCACATCCATCCAGAATCGCAAGTAACGCACCAGGAAAGATGCGATTCCCTTCCATCATACTTCTCTCGGTGCGTACCGCCGCTAGAATGTGGCGTTGCTGATGTTTGAGCCCCAAACCCCCCCCCCCCCTCCATCTCCCTCGCTTCATACTTTTGTACTAGAACACTATCCCCTCCTGTCTGCCGTTTGCGTGATTTTGCCTGCGAAGTTTGCTTCCGAGTGGCATAGTTGCTCAGCTAGCAGAAAGCTGCATGTTTAACCAACCTCGCCGGCGGATCTCAGCCCTTTCCTAGCGCGCTTCTTAAGGATGCGGATAAGAAAGTGCCGGGGTAGTTCTTGGAGATTTGCTGCAAAGATCCCGCGGCCGGACTGGCATCGTATGCTGCTGTAACAATGCTCGGAGGGATTCCGTGGCTTTTTGGCGCTGGAGTGCATCGCCGCAGGAGCAACCCCCACCGCAACGGATGAATCTCGGGTTCGTTAGTCGTCGGTCTATTTGGTCGAGTTTGGGGGTTTGCTGTAGCGTGACTGCCTGATGGGGTTTGACTGGGTAACGAGTGGTGTGGTGAGGGTCGATGGGCTAGTCACCGGCGAAGGCGGCAGCAGCCTCGAGACCGCACATTGATAGTGGGTGAAGTCACGTGGCTCGTTATTTGTGGAGCGATAATGGCAGGGCATTAGCATTTTCACTCTCTCGCTCTCTCTTGCGTAAAAAACATACTGTGCGCACGTGGGTTGAAGGTGTACTTTCCCCGTTTGGAAACAAAATCGTAAAAGCTTTTAAAATAGATCGTTGTGAAATTTAACACCACGTAAAACTTATCTATTGCAGTTTTGAATTTTGGGCACATTTACCCTAGCCTAGTTGAGGATCGGCTTTCACGTTCAGCTCAACCATTCTTTTCCAGCGTGGTCCTGTGCAAGAAGTCCTGTTTAACATTGCACCATAAATTTCCTCGCGTGGCACTATTCTCTGACGGTACACGTTTCTCTTTAACAAAAGATTTTCCATTTATTGGCGTATCACACGATGGTTTTAGGTTCTGGTGAAGAAAACCTGCCTATTTCGTTTTTGTTTGTGTCTGGAATGAGTATTGAAAATTGAAAATTCCCCACTCTCCCGAACGAAACGGTGATTCGATTACCGAGCGAATGCAAAAGCTGTACCGAACCTAATCGAACTGAAACTTTCCGCAATACGGGAATACATTGGAAAAAATTCATATTCATATGCAAAGCCAGCGAAGGTAAATGGACAAAAACAAAAAAAAACGCAAGCCATACTGCGAGCCGGGGTTGATTTGGGAATCGTATTAAAAAGGCTATCTAATGTGAAGCGACTCGCGAGGATTTCGAACGAGCTCTGTACAGTAAAATGCAAAAGACAATCACTGACAATCAAACGCTCTAGGGCTGTTTGTGAGCCATATTTTACCCGTGGGCAGTGGAAAACCGTTCAAATCCTCTTGTTGGGGAATGAAATGGAGCTCTGGCTAGTTTACGGCACCGTTCAAATACGGCTCACGGTCATTTGATTATCGAAATCGAATTTTAAAAGAATCCCAATCTCCCTCGCTTCATTAGCATTTTTTTATCGTGCACTGAAAATAGACAATGGATTTTTTTTGTTATTTTAACGTTAAAGTTGACTTGTTTAAACAACAAACTCAAACCGTTCTCTATAGGAGAGGTTTTTGGTCACAGTGGGAATAAACAGCAATCGATGCATTATGGACATGTGCACCTACGCCGCATTTAACACAATCACATGGAACGTATTCAACAATATCTTCTTCTCGCCGGACACCAACGGGGGGTGGTTGGTATTGAGCTTCTCACACGCGTGACCGAGCACCGTAACGCATCATTAACGGGGAGCAATTAATATTTGAACGGGTGCGTTTTCGCGGAAGACCGCACGAAAGTAGCATTATTTGCGGTCGCCTGAACCGACTGCCGGTACCGTTTCAGGATGCACGTGCACTGGTGCATGCGGAATGCGGATGAAGTATCCTTTTCCCCGCGGTACGATAAACGATTGTCTGGTTACACACCATTTCCAGGCCCTCGTGCTCTCGTGCACGAAAGGTGGAAGCGTGATCCATCATTCGGACAAATGCATTCCCACCCAAAATAAAGCTTTCGGCGATCAGGCCTCAAAATGGTGGAAGGAAGACAAAAAAACAACATTCAACCAGCCTGGACCACACACGCCGTGGATCACGGTTGATGCGCTGGTGATTGATAAGAGCTCGTTGCTCATTCCACGTGACGGTGCGCAGTTAAGCGGTTTGCAAGCTAATGAACGCTTTAAAAGATCACCAAAATTGGCACAAGGCAAACGGGCCGTGGCTCACACCGGGTGGATCCTTTCGTCGAAACCACGGAGGAATGCTGCTAATATGTTTTTAATTTGCTTACGGTGACCCACGTCATGCATGTTTTATTGGCGTGCTCTGCCCCCAAGGCACCTCTCGTTTATGAGCCTCGACTTCCAAACAAACAAACAAACAAAGCGAGTCTTTCGTTGGTATAAAAATGCCCTCAAAATGACTGATGAGAGACAGCGAATTGATCATTTTGTAAAGTAAACAACAAAACATCCCTTACGGACTTAACGATATTGAGTAGTTTTATCTTAATCGATCACCGCAGATGGAGCAGAGAGAGAGATAGAAAGAGAGAGAGAGTTGATGATCGAAGCAAGCCGTGCAGAAATCATTGGTTTTATGTCAAGAAGTAATGAAGTGGTTTGATTTTGAATGGTCCTCCTGACCGGTTGAATCAATTACGGTTATTAATCACGTTGCATCATTATTCAGCAATCAATTTAAACACCGTGTTGTTTTCAGTTGAGCTATTGCAAATCATCATCACTTCAATTAACATTGGATGATGCTGGGAGCAACGTCAAGTGCACTTTGTTGCCCAATTGATGTTGCTCTAATATGGCGCTACAATTAAAACCGTGGAAGATAAACCTTTAAACGTGTTTCGGTTTAAATATTTTTAGCTAAGAAAACAAGAACTCTTTGCCCTCGTTCTACAGCAGCAAGAAAACCTTTTCTTGGGACCAAGATTAAGCAGGAGAGCCCGGTAGTAAAAAGGGTGTCTTACCACGATGAACGATTCTTGCTCTAGTTGTCGTTTCAAGTCAAACCTCGTTCTCGCACGCGAGCGTATGTGTACAGGATTTACTAGGGGATAAAGAGATCTTCCACGCGATTGACTCTCGCTGCAGTACGGCACGGTGGCAGCGGTTTCCCGGGATCCTCGGAACGAGTGCACGAAGAAGCGCCCGTTCCGTGACGTACAGCAGCTCACGCAAAGCCCTAGCAGTGTCGCATGAAATTTACGAATTTCCCAACCCCTGGTTTCTTCGTGGGCAATGTCTGCTTGCGTCTCCTTCGCGGTATCCCGGAAATGCGCCAACCCAGAAACCACTCCCCGTGCGGGCATATTTGCATATGGTTCGCGAACGAGCCGGCACATAAATTTCACCATTGTCTTGAGACGTGCTAAAGGAACACAGGGTGAGAGAGAGAGAGAGAGAGAGAGAGAGAGAGAGCGAAAAGAACGGCACCCGGGAAATGCAACCCATATTTCCCACCCCGAATGACGCGGCGAGGATGAAAATGGTTCTCCCCTCGGTATGGTATTTCCGTTTCCGCATGCAGGAAGTGTGACAACGTATCCCCCAAAGGATACGCCGCCGCCATACTTACGCCCCTAAACCTCCAAAACGCCGAATGCCAGAGAAAAGGTCCCCCGAGGCGCCCACGAATTAGGGTAAGGAAAACCGATGATAAGAAAAAAAAAAGAATCTGAAGCATTTCCCTACCGGAGCGCGGATCGACGATGGGTTGTTAAGAAATTGTGCAATAAATTCGGATCATTAGTGCTTAGAAGCGGCTAAATTTAACACCCCCGTTGAGCCTATGCGGCTTCGCATTCGCATGTGCGTGCTCTCTCTCTCTCTCTCTCTCGCTCTTGCTGTCGCTTTCTGCCTCGATCTTTCAGTGGATCAATTTTTCATCCCATTTTGTTTTACTCGAGATACTTGGCTTACCGGTGGAAACCCATTCCTCCCCGACCGGAATGAGCGCCCTCTGGTGGAGAGGTTCTTTTCTCCGACGGTACCTTTCACGCATTCGACACGGCGCCACGGAGCGCGCCCGGATGGGGCCATAATAACGAAATAAATCTGATTTTGATGGCGCTGGGACCACGCGGCAGGAACGGAAACGGACGCCGTATGTGAGCGATGCGATACTGATGGGCAATAAACATAATGGGCGCGGTGATTTGGTTTGATTCATGTCGTTCCGCGCGCGAAGGATGGCACCGGGGAAAAGGGTCCTCCGGTTGAGTTCCCACCCTCCCCTGTCAGTCCAAGAAACGCGCCGTGGAGTGAAAGAATTTTAAACACGATTACGAGACGAGCGATGCGAAATGGCACATTGTGCATTCCAACGGGGCCACGGGTGCGTCTCGCGTCCACAATCACGATTTCAATTCGACGCGGCCGGCTCCGGGGAGGCTTTTATGGTGTTTAGGACGGATTTGATTTACGAAATTCCACCGCCCTTCGCTGCGGAATGGCAAAAATCTGTTGCGGCTCATTGAATGCGCGTGATTGCGGTCAATAAAATTTAATTTATTTCGATTGGCGCCGCGTGCCAACGGCAGTAGTAGTGAGTAGCGAGCATAACGGCGGTGGGGAAAAGAACAGATAACTCCCCCAATCGCTCAGTGTGTGTGTGTGTGTGTGCTTTGTGTACACGCCCGGATAACATATGCAAAGTGACGCGGGATGCGGAATACCATCGGTCTGATTGAATTTGAAGCCGATTCGGAATCGAACCGCCGATGCAATATTCATGGGGCGATGTTTCGACGATCGCGCGCGCGCTTGTCATTTCACGAGAGGGAAAATTTATTGCGGCGGGTATTATGCGCGAAAATAGCCTGTCGTGTCATCGTAATTTGACGCATTTGATGTATTTACGTGTGCTGTTTAATCCATTGTACTTTGATTCGCCCACCAATCTGCAGAATGTCAAAGAGCGCATCGATCACGGAAGCTCCAAATCGGAGCGCTTTGCGACAGTGCCAATCAATTTAAATACACTGTGTCGTACCGCGGTGTACCAAAAAAACAGTAAAAAAGGTTGTAAAACGAATATTAAGCGAAGGGAGTGTTCTGGAAAACGTGATAGTTGTTTTAAATGTTCACAAAGAGAACCTCCTTTGCAAACACTAATATTTTAATCACATCACTGATTAACATTGCCCCAGCAACGTTCGAATGCGTGCTGCAGATATAAACTGCACAGCTTAAAACAACAGCATTTTTCATCGTACCGGGTCGAACTTGCGTTGCCATTGTAAAACAGTCCGTCTACGCCTCTCGCAGTCAAGGCAGCAGCAGTAGCAGCAGCATCACAAGCTGCACAGCAATCCTGAACGATAATACCTCCCTTTTATCCGTTTTATTTTCGATGCCGGTAACAAAAGAAAAGCTACCATGGCACGACAGGGAATGCAATATCAAAGACAGTCGGGTTTGTGCCTGACAGACCGGCAGACAAATGGAATCCTTAGTGCAAGTCCTTTCACCGGGTATCCCCAGGACTCTTCTTCTTTTCCTCCCTGGCTGACTGTCGCTGCATGTTTTGCAAGAAAGAAGCGGGAAAACGGGAGCCCAATTTTACTGGGCAGTAGCCTCACAGCAATCGAGTTCCACGGTTGACCAACAGGTTCGAGATCCTTAGCCGGTTTGTGGAATTCTGGCATAGATTTCATTCATGCAGCTGGTGGGTGTTCCGTATGGATTGAATTTTCTGGAAAATACGGTGCAGATCACTTGCAGATTATCTACCCTAGTGTGATACTATGTGCATGCAATGCAATGGAACCCAATAGCAGGTTGCTGTTTCTGCTGCGGCTACGGGATTTCATGCACCGGCACTCGGAGTGAGAGTAGGCGGAAAAAAATGTGCTATTTGCGGATATATGTTTTTTGTTTTTAATTTACTATTCACGGAACGTCGTTCTTCATATTTCACTGCATTGTTTGTTTCATTTGTTCACTGGATTTGCAACTTAATACGTTGTTTTTTGTTAAGTGAGTGAGCTTCCGTCAGAGCTCTAGAGCTATAGAAAACAGAATTTTCCGATCTAGCTCTATTTTCTATACAAATAATACGCCATTTCAAAGAATTCAATAACCTATTGCCTGCAGATTGTTTTGCATCATGAGTGTATCAATAGATTATCGGAAACAAATTTTGCAACACGTTAGATAACCGACAGAAGCACCATGTTATGCTGGAGATTACCAAAAAAAAAAACTAACTCTTTCCGGCAGTGTCCTTTTGGAGTGGCTCACGATTCACGTTTCATTGACACGCGCCCTCGAGGGGATAACCCCGAAGAGGAACTGATGATGCAGCCGAAGGACTGATGACAGCTGATGGCAGAGCAAAAACTTGGAGGATACCTTCACTTTTTGGCTCTAAGCGTAATGGAACGAAACGAATCGAAACCGTATTGGTGTTTGCAGCTGTCGAAAACTTTTGGGATTCCCTCCGAGATTTATCTCGGGAAGGGCAGGACGATCCATTGGAAACACCGGTAGTAGTATAAGGATGATTACGGGTAGCAATTTCGTAGCAAAGGACCCTAACATACCTCCCCCAAGAGATAGAGAGAGAGAGAGAGAGATGACTCACTTATGATGTAAACGAAACCAGTTCTCAAGCCAAAGCTTTCGTGAGGGTTTGCCTTTCGGACAATGCATCTAATGGAAAGCAAGTTTGATTAGATGTTTCAATAGCTGCACACTCGGCGGGTTGCGTATTTTTTGAAACATTGGCAAATTTCATTGGGCAATGGCCTTGTATATTGATTTCACATAACGTCTATTCGATATACTATTAGGCTTTCTTACGCAAAACTCACTGCTTTGCACCTGTGAGCATAAAAACTTCAAGCATTATTGAGATGCTGAGGATCAATATCTGGATCTAACGGATCATCATCTTGAAATGCCAAATGCAATCAAGTGAACCACGTAAGTTGGAACAGCACGTTCCCACACGTTCTTTGATTTTCACCAGTGCCAAACTTTGAAGCAGTTCGGCAAATATGAATATAATATTTGCACATGAGCCGGTACAATGTGGCGAATACAAACCGTCGCCGGCGGCAATCGCACCCTTTCTGGTGAACCATTTTATTGTTTGCATTCGTTTGGAGTTGGCAAATGTCCGCCACGGCATGAGATTGAGTGACTGAAGTTTTGATTAGGCCGTGATTTGTAACTCGCGTGACTGTGCGCGTGTTTCGAGAATGGGTACGAAATAGAGCGAAAGAGGTGAACCGTTACTGCTTTCCTGCCTATTTCGTTCGGAGACTTTGGTAGGAACAACTTCACTCAAAATCTCTTGGCAAGGCCAATTAAAAAAATATATTGCCTCCAGCAGGTGATCTACCACCACCACAAGCACTAGCTTAATTGCTGCAAATTGCTAATAAACGGGTGATTTGAAAACGACTTGTGCTTGCTTTCGGTAGCATTAATCAAACGCTAGTGAGTTACTCGCTTGTGGGGTTACCTTTCAACACAGCACGCGAAGGTACGCTAAAGGATATGGTACGTACACGAAAATCAACTGCTTCCTGGTACGCGAAACGCCGTACGATCCGGTTCCCTAATATTAGGGCACAATGTTACACCGCCGGTATTACTTTGGAGTTGTTGTCGACCTTGGTATGGTTGTGCGCTATTTTCGCATCGTATCATGGATATTGTCAGGGGATTTTCGGGACTCTAAGAATCTATCAACAGAACGCATTACCAATTGTGAACCTCTTGGACGGGCGAATGGCAATGACCAAGCGTACGTGTTTCGACCTTTGTCCTGGAGGCGTGGAGAAAAGCTAATCGGATTGGTTACGTGTACATGCCAGTACTTATTGAAAGCCTTTAGTGGGCAGAAGGTTACTTGTTGCCCAGTATTCGCCCGTCGGTGACGTTGTCATGCGATACCTGTTCATTCTGAGGGTTGGTTATTACCTCCACAATCCCGAGAACTACAAACAGGTCATTTGTTGAGGTTAGTTTAGCTGTTTATAGCGGTGGGCTCAGAAACAAGAATTATAGTGTTCACAGTTGTAATACCTGTTACACAACTAATTCCTCTATTCCTTTCGATAACAATTAATTAGAAGAAGAAATCGCGTTTATTGAAACTATTTAACCATCATGTTATCAATCTCATATTCATGGATCTTCAGAGTTTTAATGGCAAAAAATTCAAATATCTCCAGAATTCTTTCAGTTGTTAAAAAAAAGCTCTCGTAAGTTCCTAGCCCAGTAGTGAAGGGTCAGGAAAATTAACGCGAAAGATTGATATGCCGCAGCACAGCCTTTTACGTATATTTTACATCTTTGATCCAAGATACGGTAACGGCAACTCACGTAGGAAGGGTTTCGGAAGGGCAAGAAAATGCACATAAAATCTGCCTTCCATCGCTAGATGGAATGGTAAACAGCAGTCCGGCTGTGCAATGGCACCAGCTGATCCAGGTGGTAGCACCATTTCGTTCCATTATGCAGGTGACCATCCGGCAAATGGACGAGCGCTGAGCGCTCTTCGACGTCTGAAAGGACGCCAACTGAAGAGCCTTCCACAGCGTGGAAATAGGGAATGAAAAGAGAGAAAAAAACAAACCCTGGGAATTTTCCTCGGTCGGAAAAACGGAAGGTAGGAAAATCTGTTTATTCTGCAATCACTCCCGTTTGCATGATAGAACGCGGAGGCCCGAGGTTTCTTATCTTCTGCCACTCCACCCAAATCCGGCGCCACGATTTCAGCGAGTTTGTTTACCAACCAGTGAGCAAATCCTATCCCTTGCTCTTAGAGCACCTGACGGAGGTGCTCGGATCGTAGATTTGGTCAGATGTTTGTAATGTGTACATTGGACGATTTCCTCGCTCGTTCGTTTTTAAATGATTCATTTTCATACGAACGCTCTGCTGACTGCTTCTTTTACAGACAGCGAAAACGAATGGGCAATAGATAATTGATGAAGTACACTTTCCCCGCGGGTACTTGAAGAGAGCATCGCTAATAAGCCCATTTTGTTTGCGCAAACAGGCTGCGTACTATTCTTGCGATTGATATCAATGGTTGCTTTGTTACCGAACAACTGTGCTAATTAAACCTAATGCTAGAAAACTTCGTTACCAAGGAAACAACGCGTGTGTGCATTGTAAACTGTCAAAAGGAGTACTACAAATGCGTCTTGTGCCTGTTATTTTGCTCTCGTAGATGTATCATTATTGCACTTCATTTGATTGGCAGAAAAGCTAATTGATGCTTCGAAAGACTTTCACAAGCACAAAGGATGCACTGCAGGGTTGCACCAGTTGCACTGGTTGCACAATTTACGACACACTTGCAGCAACAACGGAATTTCAAACTACCTCTTATGCCTTCCCAACCACCATCACCGCCCAATCTTCATTAAACCCCGACTACGGGTCAAAGTATTTTCATTGCGTAGGAACGATGCGATGCCCGGAGGCTCCATTACCTAATTCGCTCACATCCCGTGGCCTAACGTGGCCCGATGGGTGGATCATGAAAGCGCGATGAAAATGTTCATCTAGCTCCTTGTCGCTCGGACCGGCAGGAACATGTTTCCTTGCTTTCCTGTGTTCTCCCACCGGTTCACCTGTTCCTGTTGTTACTCGTTCGCGGATTGGTCGTAAAAACCGCGACACACAACAACAACAACAACAACAGCAAAAAAGCGCCGTCCGCCTTAACGAGGCAAGATATTATTCCCACTTTTTTAATGCCCGCTATAGTCGGTGGAGGTTGCTTGCTGCCGTTGACTTTTTATTTTCATTTTTATTCTTCTTTTTTGTTCCTCCACCGGTACATAATGCCGAGACAGTTGGGGACGCAGTAAAAGACGCCACAGCGCCAAGTCAACAGGCCATCCCGGGATAATAGTGCCGGACAAATTACAGCTATTTAGAGGGAGGCAAAAAGGAAACAAATCTCCTGCCCTTCGTGCACCCGGCAAACATGACGGAAGGTAGCGATGCCTCAGACCGAAACATCCTTCCGCTTTCCGAGGTAGCGGCGCAGTGGGTCATAAACAGGAGAAACCGTGTACAACAAGGACCTTCTCGGAGCCGGGATGCGAGTGAGACCCGCGGCAACGGATTCCGGAATTCCTGGCGGCGATGTTTTGTGCTGTCCTGTCGGGCTGCTCTCGACGCGAGGAGGTACGAAAAAACACATCAAACAACGACCGCAATAGTAAACGGCATCCTAACGACACGACTAATCACAAGGACGAGTGAGTCTCTCCTGGAGCATTAAGCGTGTACTGGATTTTTTCTCCACCCTAACATGACGAACCGGACAGCGAATGGTGGGAGAGCTTACGGACGCCGCAAACCGAAAGGATGTTGTTCAAAAATGGAACACATTGTAGAGTGTCCGCTTTTTTTTCTCCCTTTCCGGCATAGCGCAGGAAAAGAAAATATATACACCCTTTTTAAATGGAATCGGTAAATTCCGTGATAAGACGCCAACAAAATCGAATGTCGTAAAAGAGGGATTGAGTTTGGCAAAATGTTCGTCCAGCTCGAAACCTTTAAAGGACATTTTCGATCGAACATAGTACGGGTGGTTCCCCATTCATTCACTAATGCAACATTAAATCATAATATTCAATTTATTGGGGAAAAATATATGATAAATAAAACAAGATTGACAAAAAAATGAAACATGTACATACCCTTTTTCTTTTGGGCAAAAATGAAAGCTTACTGGAGCATATGATTCATTATGGTCGAGCCGTAAGGTTCCACCGGGCCAACCGACGCGCATTTGTCGACATATTTTACCATCCATTTAATTGCCGACTCCTCGTCGTTGCCGCTTCACGGCGGCGTGGTTTTAATAACGTTAATTAGCCGAGCCGGTGGTGATTTCACCCATTTTTTTTTGCGTTTCTGTGGACACTGCTCACTATATGGTTCTGTTCGAATGGGGCAAACGCACAAAAAAACATCAACCCGCTGTCCCAGCTATGCGCATTATGCCCATTGATTTTTAATCGCCACTCTTTGACGGTTTTACTTTTGTTCCTCCGGACATTTATTTCCGCTTTTTTCTCACCCTCTGTCGGTGGTTTCAAACGGTGTGGGGTAAATGTTTTACGCTCTCGTGTTGTTTCCATGGCAACGATTATGCTGCGGGGAAATGGACTATGCGCGTTTGCTGGTGGTAAACCGATCGGAGAGCTTTTGTACGGGGATTGGGGGCTTTGGTTATTATTTCCTGTGTTTCATTTTCATCCCGCGGCGCGACTGATTATCGAATGGGTGTTACAAATGTGTCCGAACGAATTGACCCCGAATTGGTATGATTCGATTATTGATTATGAGGTTATTTTTTTCCGCGTCCACCACGAACCATCAGTAAAAGGATGTCGAATGGGATATAGGGGGGGATAAAAGTTGACGATGATTGTTTTGTGTTCGTGGGGGAAAAACGGACAAAATGCTGGTGTGCAAGCACACCTCTCAATACGTTCGAATCGTTCGGCTACACACAACTGTGTACCATTTGTTTCTACCGGTGCAGTTTTTTTCGCGTTTTGTCGTGGTGAATTTCTGTGAAATTGAATCGAATGCAAACATCGACTCCATGCTCAGTGCGGTGGTCAACGGGAGCATGAAACAAAAAAAAACATGATCGAAAATGGGCCCACCACGATCCCGCGTTCGTACAAGAACGAATAAAATGGATTTTCTCGAAATCTACGGCGGTAATATGCGCGAGTTGGCGGTTTGAAAGCTGATTAAATCGAAAATAATTGCTATTGATGTAATTGGCAAACGCAAACGGTGTGGCGCTTGAGACGTAAATGATTCGCAGCCATTTTGAACTGGTGTTGCGCTCCTTTATTATTTATTTTGGTTTGTTCAACTTTTTTTTACAACTCACAAACCCCATGGCAATGTACTGGTTCGTTAATTGGTACTTTGGCGAAGCCATAGAGCAGCTCTCTTAACTGAGCCATAGCGAACAAAAAGGCACGATTTCTCTATCTAGTGCAGGAAAAAAAACAGAGAAAATAAACGAATCAAGCGCGAGTTTTCGTGGAAAACCGTTTTGGCTCGTGGTTAACCTCGTGAGTAAAAGCAAAGTGATTGTGCTCCACATAATTGTCACTCCACTGATCGCGTGGGAAAATTTTGGAGCTCGGCACACGTTGATTAATGACTGCATTTGACACATCATACACACACACACGTACACGCCACAGGGTGACATTAATTTGACAACCTCTTGAACGACTGCCGCTGAGAGAGTCCTTACGTGATGAGAAGTGCTGTTTCTGGTTACTGACGGCAGCTTGGAGTTTGTGGATGCTTTCGGTTCATTTTGATGATCATGTATCACTGGGGAACGATAGAAGTATGTGGGAAATGTGGGGAGTAAGTAATTACGGCTCGTTAGATTCGTTACTGTTTTGTGTTTGTCCTTGGGGAGAATGAGCATTTGCTAGTTCTACAATTTGCGATCATTGTCGACGAGAAACGTCGATACGCTGATCATCACGAGAAAATGTAATTACAACGCCTTTAAGAGGTCATGCGTGTATGTAAAGCTAGCACGATCTGTGACAGTGCGTTGATTTTATCTGAATGCCATAACAAATAGTTTGGTTTTAAACTTATTTGATTTAGTCGAATATTTGCTCCATCATCATTTTGATTGATATCAAAGTATCAACCACAAAAGCTAATGAAATAAAGTTGGTCATACACATTGATCTGCAAAATTTATCGCTCAAAAATGCTTCATGACGATATGAGCGTACATTAGCGCAACTCTCTGTGGTTCGAGAACGGCAATGAATAGCGCACCTCTTTCCAGTTGAACCGGCTTTTTTCGTTTTTGCCCTTTTCTCAGCTGCTTTTATGCCTTTCCACCCTCGAGGAAAAACCATATTCCAAAAGGAAACTCGCCGTTCCCGAAATCAGTAGTGTGAGTGTGTGCGACAGACGAGATCAAAGTTCAAGTCCGTGGCATAAACACGTTTGTTTCGCAAACAGAACTGCAGTGCTGGATTCCGGGATGCCCGGGTGAAAAGAGAACACACGCACACAAAGGAAAACCTCGCACCACACCGGGATGAGCTGCTTCCTGTTGCAAAAGGGCCGCCGGGAAGAGAACGCCAGCCGGTGTCCCTTCGTCATTGGTGTGCAATTACAAACTTTTGCCCGGTGCAAATGATCCGACTGTCACCTGTGGGCATGAACGAGCGACACGGCGATGGCAGGCAGCGCAGTCGAAAACCTGACACCTACGGGCGAGAAGAAGTTGACCTAGAATGCAAATATTTGCATGCATATTTTAATCGTACCGTTCTTGAAGCGTGCTTTCAGCGCATGTCCTGGCTGCACGATCGATCGATTCGACCCCCAAGGGTGCGGCGAACGGTATGATCGGTTCGGAAGGGATCGGGTGGAATCAATTAATCATTCATTTTTCATTCATTTTTACACCTCAACAGAGCCGGCGGGCCGTACGGTGGCAAGACTCCAGAAGGGAAGATAAACAAACAACAAACGGTCCCCGAATGCAGGATCTGTTGAGCTTCGATCGGAACATGGAGGCGACAGGACACAGGAAGCTTTTCGCCTGCTTTCTCCGGAACGCGATATCAGATTGAATATTAATGTATTTATAAAACGAGTGCGATGTAATGCGCCCGCATCGGTTTTGGGAATTTTCCAGTGTTTTTTGTTCACTAGGTTTCCGTGATCACCGTAACGACCGGTAATGATGGATGAAAAATTTATTGGAGTGCGGTTGATTTATTGCAATGCTCGGTATGTGCCTGCAGAAGCCGAAGAAAAAGTCACAGTGACCTAGTTTTTAAGACAAACGGCTGCTTAATATACAATTTTTTTCTCTTAAAAATGCGCAAAAAAGAAAGGATAAAAAGAGCACTTTATTTTTTTTAAGTAATAGAACCTGCCTCCAAAACGGAACGATGCGTTGCGATGAGGTTATTAGTAAGTCACTTTTACTTAACTGTAACATCAGTTATCACTGGTAATCTAACCTGGATCGTCTCCCGTATAATTTAGTAATGCATCCGAGATGGTCACCGGTACCAAGGAGATTTCTTTATCTTAATGTGGTATCTCCCTCTTCCCCCGGTAGGGCCGGAATTCTGGGACGGATTTTATCGTTTCGAAAAGTGATAACCCTCCAGCGCCAGCCTCACCCGGAACGCACGCTTCCGGGATCGATGTCGAAATGGCGCAAACTGCTTTCTTGCCATCAATCACGCTCGCCCTTCGGAAGCCATCCTCAGGGGCAGGGTTGGTTCGAGCTGATAAGGGTTTGACCAGCAGCTAGCTGCTCCTTCCCGTGTGGTTCAGAAGTCAAGTCAGGATTTCTTACCCTAAGGCGTGGCCCGGGATAAGTCGATGGCATCACGTTTCCTTGCGCCCAGGACGCTTTAGCTCGACAGACGCACCTTCCCTGGTGAGCTACTTGAGCTGGTTAGAGCTTTCCGTCGAATGGCCGTTTTTTTTTGCTTCCGGAACATTCCGCAATGAGCTTGAACCGGGGAACGGGATGACTATTTTCCCATCCCTAGGCCGGAGAAACCGGGACCGGGTGCTGTCGCAATTGAGTAGAAAAGTGTTTCATAACCCTTTTCTGCGTAATTTTCACCACCACTCCCGGGTGCTCAGAGCTCTCGCATTCCATCGACGACGTTGGATTTGGGCTTGATTAACTTCTACCCCGACACTTGATTCCGGGGGTTTTCCCTCCGGAGGCAGATGGTCGATATAAATTGCGCCATGCGCGGCATGAAGGTTGAGTTTCCGATGACGCAGAAAGGATGAGCTTGATTGGAACGGAAGGGAACACTTTGATTGTTATGATGGGAAATGATAAATTGAAAAGTATCCAGTTCCATCGAAAGACCGGAGGGCACGATGATGTTGGAAGAATGGAAATGGTGCATTTAGTAGTGGTAGCGCGTTGTAAAAATAACGCACAATAGCGCTATGGAGAATGAAGCCCCTGCTTTGCAGGAAGACAATGAAGGACGACATTTGCGCGTGTAATTATTCAAACCGTCCTAGGAAGGGAACATGAGAGAACAGAGAGAGAGAAAAAAATGAAAAAAAAACTCAATTTGCTTGTTCGACCAGTTTGGGCAAAAAACAAACTTTCCGAATAATAACAGCCCAAATAAGCTTAGTTTGAATGCAAATCAGGTGCAATATTATTTGCAACACAAAACAAAGCACAAGCTCATTTGTAATGAGACAACATTTCCTGACTGTTTAATATGTACCGCCTGCAGAAACTGCGTCATCGAGCATAAAAACCCGGGAACGTAGAAGCCATTCAAGCATGTTCCATAAAATGAAACAAAACTTGGCAAAAAAAATTGTTCAAGCTTCACACAGTTTCCCTTGTAACACGATGATTTTAGTTATACATTCCCGGCGAATACTTTCATTTCAGCGCAAAAGTTGCATGAAGTGCGGAAGAAAATTCGCTTCGTTCAAACTTGCTATTTATAGCGGGCCCGAAAAAGAACTAAGAAACGTTGCCTAGCCCTGCAAAGGCAAACTTGTCTAGCCCGGCACATCCTTACGGATTTGTGGCGTAACGTAGACAAGGCATATTGCAGCGAATCCGAGAGCTTACACCGGAGGGAAGAAAAGGAACCAACCTTCACATTTACTACGAGGAAGCGGCTCGCAACCCAAGGAAAACCCCTTGGGTTCTGATGTTAGCTGAGATTGTTTAATGATGGGAATGTGTCGTGCTCGCAGCAGCAAAAGCAAAACCATGTCCCGCTGGAGCACCCGTAAAGGGGTTTCTTCCTTAAGTTTCATGCGTCTCTTTGCGAATGCTTCATTACCGTTTCCGGGGCAACCGATGATGTGGAGGAATAGGGTTGATCCAGCACACCATGACAACGGGCTTCCTTGGAGATATTGCGAGCAACCTTGCAGATTTTACATAAACACACAAAGGACATACTTCCAAACAACCCAAATTCAGAGGTTACAAATATGTGGACCACTGCGTGAATGTCACCAATGTTGAATGTTTTTGCTAGCGCACCCTTCCTAACGAAACCCCCTAATCGTCGCACTTTAAATTATCGATCGGGGGCGAGCAGCAGCCAGCACAAATGCAAATGAATCGGCAAACAAAAACACAAACACCCGGCAGCGCTGTTCGTGCCATTAAAGCGAGTGTTCCCAGAAGTGGGCCGTTGTTTCAATTTGAACACGATCCAATTAATCATTTATTGTGCGGCGCATTTCCTCGCATGTTCTATTAGCAATTAAAATAGCAGCACAATTTAATCATCACCCGCACCCGGATCTTCCCTTTCGGGTGGCCTTTTTCGAACGCTGTAGGGCGCTTTTTCCCATTCACCATGGCTATACACCATGGCGGTGCTGCTGCTGTACCTGCAGTGGAATGTAGTGGTGGTTCGTCGTGCCGAACGAAGACGGTGGGGGATTACTTTTATGCAGTTCACGTGCGCGTGTCCTAGCGACATGCACGTTCAGTAACGGGGCGGTGACGACGGCAGAACACAAACTTTACGCGTGGAGGCAAACTTTTTTCTGCTACAGGCTTCCTTGAAGTTTGCTGTTCTTGGGTTTTTGTTTTCGTTAGTTCACATTATGCATCGCCGGACCGCTGCGTGCGTTGGTTATGCTAAACAGGAGAACTAGCGACAGGGAAACAACATTCGTCGTGGGTGATTGTTGGGGTCGCAATGCATCGCCACTGTCGAGTGACTGTTTTGAACTGTTGCTTTCAATGCTCGGGCACGGTCAATTAAGTGTTTCGCCAGGCCCCTAATGCAATAAGAAGGAAGAAATTTGCAACAACATCAATGTGCTGGAAGGAATTTTCCACGTTGTAAGGCAGCGTAGAAAAGGAACCGCCTAGTTGCTATGTCTAAGTGCCTACTGAGATCAGTTAGGGAATATTTCCAGGATCATTATGGGTTGCTATATATCGTTTTGTATAGGTTCCAACACCTGACCTTAATTGTTTTTATCATTAATCTATAAACTAAAGTCATTTGTAAAACCTATATAGTTTTTAAATATTTGTCTCGATTCGATTTCTATTTTTGCCTCTAGTATAAGATCATTTATGGGAAAATCTTAACTTTAGCAGTTAGCTTATATTTCATAAGCAAAGCATTCCAGCTGTGCACAAGTGTAGTGCTAATAATTTGTTTACTTTGACAGTCTCAATACATTGATTTACTAAATAGTGACATCAACGTCTTCAATGCGCAGCAATCGCTCAAATCTGGTCCGACGACAAATGGCATCCCATTCAATTATAATCCGGCAAGGAACCACTCGTCGTCAGATAATTTCAAGACAAATGGCATCCATTAAATGGCGTACATTCGGGTGGGTTTGCAACGCGTTTACACCACACCACGCAATACCCGCAATTATGTGACGCTCAAATCTGATGGCATCTTCTCTGTTGATGGTTGGCGCGTGCTTCTTCGTCGTCTCGTGACATATGGAATGCCGGCATGATACGCGCACGTTCCCTTTCATGGGCACTTCGGGACGCATTGACAAACGATTACTTCCACATCGAGTTGTGAAACGTCCCGTCTCTGGACGAGCTTCGTCGATGAGAACAAATGAAAATTAAATGAGCTTGCGATTTGAGCAGCATGCATCAAACTTCCAAGATAATTAGGGTGCTCGTCAACATTACCCACATTCACAGGCTGGCGCTCGTGCGAGCAGGTTAACGTTTGAGTTCTTGGGTTGGGTTTCGTGATGAATAAGCTGCGGTTTTGGGTTGCCTTATGAAAGCTGCCTTCCCAGGCAGATCCTTCCTCTTGACGTCGTGTGAGGGCGTCTGGGGAGGGTTTGCGAATATTGCATTAAAATTTTATCCCTGGTATACCGTGTGCCTGTAATCTACGCCATTCACTGCTGGCTGATTATTTAAGCCATAAAACGATACTAAGCAGCACACGGACGAGTTTGTGTGATAAAACAAACTATCAAACGACGCTCAAAGTCTCCGAGGAGACGAGCATATCGAGAACTTTTGGTTCCCAAGTGGGGTACTTTTTCACGACTCTCGATCGTCGAACTGAGCCCGAGCTTTAGCTTGAGACGAGAGCATCTCTCGACGATTTCGGCTAAGAGGACGATGTCTGTCCATGATTGATTACCACTCTGCGCGATGACAGACGGGTAGCAGCAGCAGTAGCAGAAACAGCAGCAACACTAGCAGCTTCATACCTGCCTATCGTACGGGCGCATGATGCGCTGTTTTTAAGATGATTACCAGCAAAGTCACCGTACCGGATCCACCGGCAGCCCGGCCTGCCTGTTTGTTTGATTAGCAAAATGTGACAGAACATTTTAACTCACGCGCGGCGCTGTTGGAGTGAGCGCAGTAAATAAAATAAATGAATAACTCCGCCACGATGGCAACAGGCCGTTTGTCGATGGAGCAGTCGTCGGCCGTTTGTCGGCGCCTGGAGCAGCAACATGTGGGAATAAAACAAAAAAATAACTAAAGCACAGCGCTCGCCTCGCCACGAAACTGGGTAAGTGATGAGCGATGTTGATTAGATTTTTCGCAGACAACACGGCACTTCGGTAACGGTTTGGAACGTGTCTCTCCCGACGCCGACGGGTGAAAGTCTGTCACAGCTTATGCCGATACGATCGTATGCGTAGCCGATATTCCACCACCGCGAAAAGCGGGCTACGGTGCGAAATGCTGATAAATGAAATTTTGCCCAAGGCCCCATTATGGTGGATTAATTTTTTGACGTCCCTACTTTGCACACTGCTGGGAAGAGCTTGCGCTTTGGTAACGAAAATAAATATTTCCAAGGCGGGCGACGTTTCATATCAATCTCCGTTCAGATAAATATCTCTGCGAGGTGGTAATTTAATTTCAGCGTGAGTATTACACACACATACACTTGACTGGGAAAAAGCGTCAGGGTGATTCGAGGAGCTTTCGTGCATTGCAGAAAAAAGCTTCCTTCTAGACCTTCAGTTAGACGTCACGAAGAGAGCTGTTTGTTCACAAAAATAGATTGAATAGCAACAGCAAAAAAATATACATACATTGGTAGAAAAACAACACCATTTGCATATATTACACCCGTCACTAATCACTTTCCGATTATCCCCAATAAAATGCTTATCATGAGCGATTCAAATGAAATGTAACGAGCACACGATGCCGTGGTCCGTAGCCACAAGTCGGGAGCAACCACGGCCGGGGCCATAAACTACTAGATTGAGGCGAAATAAGGCGCCAGCAGTACGACGATCGAATGGCGCTAGGACCACCTCCCGCCCTAAACCTCCACTTCACGTGAGTTATGATATCGGCTATTCCCCGTCCGCCCGGTTTTGCCATACGATTTCCATAATCGTTCCATTCGCCACCGCGCTCGGCTTACCCAGCATTCTGGGCCCGTCTCTCCGTCCATCGAACCGACCAAATTGTAGTCGATTCCAAAATCAAGCAATCGTTATTGATCCGCCCCGGATGACGCCCGGGATAGCGGTGGCGGTTTGGCGCAAAATGAGCACGCTTCTCCCTGTGGCTCGAGCCACCGAAAAGTGCAACCACCGATCGACGGATGCTCGCGCGTTGGCGCACTTTTACGTCGCGTTCCGTAATAAATCGCTTCCGGTCGGTGTTTCCGTTCTTCTGAGGATCAGAGGGAGGCACACGGGTGCCTTATCAGCACGTTACCAGCACGGAAAATGCAGCCATATCTCATCATACGGGCGGGAGGGATAATAACCATACGCAACACACCCCACCCACACGTTCTTTCTAGATTGCGCGGGATTGAGTGGATTGCGGGAGAAAGCGGGAAACAATTTGGCCGTTTTCCCACAACAAACTGACGACGGCCTGTCGCCGCAAAATGCTGCACACACACACACCCACCATGGTGAAGATTATCTCGTAAATTTTCGATCCACTTTCCACTGCGATTCGATCCGAGGATGTCATCCAAATTCCCCAACCGTTCCTTGGTGAAACCCGGCAATTGGCGTGGCCAGTGGGCAACGAACGGGCAATTACTAAAATGTGGCGGAATTGGAATCATTACCGGAGGGCTGTGCTGATCGAACTACAACAAAAGCGAGCCTCGGGCGGTGTTTCAAAGGGATCATCATCATGGTTATCGTGTTGTTTCGAGAGACAACCATTGTCCAGGTTGACTGGCATCAGAACATGTTTGGATGGGTTTCACATTTGGATATTTCCAAGCCCGGCGGCAAACAAAAACAAAAAGCCCGTTGCCCATGCAGAGCGATGGGATGTGTTTTCCATTATTAGTTCTGTCCAATGAAGACATATTGATGCGTCTTAATGCCACCGGGCTGACTAGTAGTGCCTTTAGCGGATTTGAATTTTAATAAGTTGTTCTCGCGAGTGTGGCGAATACGGTTGATATTTGGCTAAGCTAAACAGTAAGCTTAAGCATGTAAAATATAACCGGCAACTTTAATCGTGCCCGCCCGCAATCAGACTGCGTTAAATGGTCAATTCGGTTCTTTTCGGGTGATATTTATTCCGGATTTATGAAGCGATGGAAAAGACGTTACGGCAAACGCCATTCTAAGAATCAGCAATGGCTGAATGGCTATACTGAAACGAAGCATAGCACTTCTTTAACTGTGTCTTTTGTAAACTAGGAAAATAGTTATCGTTAGCCAATATTTTACTACAATTACAACATGTAGCTATGAAGCTTGCACCATTTTCATTCTGCTCGCACCCCTCAAGTAAAACAAAATCTGTAGCAACAAACCAAGCTTTAAATATGCAAGAATTTTCTCATCATCAGCACCACGAACGGAATTCTGTTCAACGAGCGATGAAATGGAATGGTTGAAAATAGTTGCGAAATAATTAATTGACCGTCGGTGTCGGTGCTTCGCTTCCGTGGCGATCGAACGGACGCCGGAACGGCGTGCAAAACTTCAAAGCTAGTTCCGGCGATCAAAGACGCTTTCTTCTGTCTGCGCCATCAGAAGTGACCGTCCAGTTTTTTTTTATTAATTTAAAATGGATTGGTTTCACCAACCTTACATGACGAGCATAAAGAAGGAGAGGAAATGTTCCCATACCGAGTGGAAAGGCACAAAAACAGCAACAAGTGGACGGACGCCTGGTTTGTTCGTGCACGTTGAGCACATTTTCTAGAAATAGTCAAAATTAGTTCCTCCTTCATTGGGCTCGTTTTTTTCCTTCTTCGTTGGCTTCAAATCCAAACACAAACTCTCAAATCATAACGAAGGCAGGATTGCGAAAAAAGAAAACCTCAATTTGTTGTGTCCCGGCTCCCGAGGATGTGCAAAATTTAGCGAGAAGCTTTCATTAAGTCCCTTCTGCTTCTTTAGAGCCATTTCGTGACCGAAATAAATATTAAAGCAACCCACGAAAAACCTGCTCGCTTTGGGTTTGCTTGCTGTTCCGAGCATCGGCGGCAAAATCTCACGTTCTTGTCCGAGAGGCTCACTCTCCTGGGGAAAGCGAATTCATATTTCCCCAGCAACGAGAGAGTTGGTATTTTATAGCATGAACCGAAACACGGGCGCAGCAGCTGTTCCGGCGGTTTTAGTACAACTCGCTTTTCCATGGCTTGCTGCGATTCGGACACATCTCACGCGAGAGAATCAACATCATGCATGCGTTACGCGCAGGGGAAATCAAAGGAACCGTTGGAGCTCGGTTTTTGATCTCGCGTGCGCGTGCCGGCCCGAAGAGCAAAAGTCGCTGGCGGAAGCGGTGAGTTGAGTACGCCGGAAGCCAACGTAAGGGATGAAGGGGATTGCCGGATGAGCCCTGAGACGCCAAAACATGTTGCCGTCGGCGGCCGTTCGGTCAGTTCCCTGTGAGCCGTTTGCAGCTGCAGGAGTGCGGTGGTCGCGTGTGTTCCGAGCGAGAAGGAAAGATGTGACAACACCGTACTTGGGCTTGACTGGGCGCGGCTGCCCACGCCGGGTGACCGGATGTGCAGCTGCATTTCATTCATCAGTTGCGTCGCTCGGTAGTGGTTTGGTTTCGATATGTTTCTGCCCTCCCACACGTCGGATGGAGGTTAGTTTTTTGTTCGCGTGAAAAGGAAATAGTTCGAAATTGGTTGGCTTTCATCAACGGTTTACGAAGCGACGCGTGCCATGACGAACGACGAATTAAGCGAGCAAGAAGAATCCCTTTTTTAACTGGCAATAGCATTGGTGAGTACACGAGTCTGTGTTTTTGTTTTTTTAAATAATACGTTACGGAATTCTGTGTGCTTTGAGGGGAATTTTGAATCTTTGATACGAATATACGGGTTGGTGTACCACGTGCCTAGCCACAAAGAACTGATGGAGTTTAAATGTAGCATAATTTCATAACATAATTTCCACTGCAGTGAGCTATTAGCATACACATAATTATAATAAACGCATAAAAATAATCACCCTAACGTGATTCGAGGTACGCTACTTCGCACGCTAAACTATCACAGTTTCAAGTTCGCCGGTTTAAATTACGACTACGCGGCAGGTTCGTCCTGGCGCGGTTCCAACACGAGGGTAAGAGAGGTTTGGAATAGACGCGCAGGACCATAAAAAAGCATTATCCGCATCAGTAAGGAAAAAAAATGTCACGTAAATAGGAAGTAATTTTCCATACCCTAGCCCCGGGCCATTCGGACGTTGGTTAGGTTTGTGGTTTTTACCGCACGTTTTGTCCGGATGGCACGAAATTTGGCGTCATTAGACGCAAAACACGCTTGGCCTGTTAATGGTAGTATTATTAAGTGAAAGTAGGTTAAGGTTGGCTTTTTTTTCCGGCCATTGCGATGAATCAGTAAACTATTTGGGGTGGTGTGTAGGCAACAGCCCTGTGAATTTTCGAGCAGACAATATAACCATGAGCCTAGGTAGAAACGAAATGAACATGATAAGCTTTGCCCCAACGTAACAAAAGAGACATTCTTCATACTTCTCGCTTGAAATAGAACTACCATCCGGTTCATATTTCAGAAACTCTCCATCGTACGATTCTTTCACCAAACTCTTTCTCTCTTACACCTTTACGCTGCTAATGAAACGCTCAATAAAGATCAATCAGAGCGATCTGGGTGGAAAACAAAATGCCATTGAAAGTCATCTCACTTTGTCGAGATGGAGAGCGGAACACCTTTTTCTATTTTTCCCCATCAAAACTACCGCTTCTTGCAGGCCCCGTGGACATGCGCGTGTCCAAGAGAAAACGTGTCAACAAACTACTTCTTGGACGCCCGGTGCACATAAATCGATATTGGGAAGTCGGGCGCGATATCTTTTTTAATTGCAAACGAAGGCGAGCTGAAGACGGAGAAACAAATCGGGTTGATTTTTTATTGAATTTACATAATGAAGCTAAAGCTCATCAAAGGGGGGAAAAGGCCATTAAAAGAGGACTGGCCCTTGTGATGGTTATTGGAAAATGCCGACACTAATGATGGGAAAGAAATGCAATGAGCAAACACACATTTTGGTGGAGTTAAAACGAGATAGAGGCACAAAATTAGCCCACTAAGGGAAGCTATTTCACTTCTCTAGAATGCAGGTTTGAGGTGACCTTCGAAATGGCCCTTCATGGGAAAAGTTCTTGATTCTTGAGGAAAAAGAATAGCTCAGTGAAGATCGCTCACTGATCGATAAAAACCAACCGGTTCCAGGTTACCTTCACACCATGCCAGCAAGCGGACGCCAGCTTGATTGCGAATCCTTGACCGGTTGGTCGAATCGCAAGTGGCAAATAATTTATTAGCAGATATTGGACCTGTCGTCTTCACTTGCCCAACGGGAAAGAAGTTTAACACGCGCTGGGTCGAAAGGGAACACAACAAAACATAATGCACGGGAGGTTCGGCAAATATTTGACCTCGTGTCCCGGTTTCGATGGCGAACGAAAGCGTTTCAGCGCGTCAACAACAACAACCGGAACCGGATTCAGCACTTCTCCGATTTTCGGACAGACACACACCCTTCCACGCAAACACCCCCAAACGCTTCCACTGAATACTCTCTCCCCTTCTTCCCCGGGGGCTCATTCGGGGGCCGATGAATAATAGATTTCTCAATTTCGGAAAGCTTTGCGTGATTATCAATCTCCTGCTCGTGGTGGTAACACCGAAATCCTGGCGAAAGGGGGGAGACCGGTTCATTCCCGCGAAGGTGAAAATGAATTACAGCTGAATTTTCATCAATCATTCAGCACCCGTCGGGGACGACGATCATTGGATGCCGGGGACCTGAATACGACCCTGTGGATTCGTATTCTCTCGCGCCGTACTTCGCAAACAGGTGTCGCCTGGCGCGAAGGCCGTTTGTCTCAATTTGGCGTGTCATTGAATTTAATTTGGGATGGTTTTAAACGGATCTTTTCACCGTACCGTTGTGTAGTAATACAACCGATTTCTGTCGGAGTCTGTTTTCTGTGGGGTTCATACCTCAGTACGTTGTAAAGGATTCAACTAGGCGACGGTTACTCTGCTGTTCTAGCTGTCCCGGAAGCGAAACATACGTCATTTTTGTACAGTCGTACAGTAAACGATGAAGCGAGAAATTAGAGCTTCTAGGTTGCTTTTAGGGTACGAAATTTGGGTCGCGTCTTCTCATCATCAAAATGCGCTAAAAAGTGCCTGATTTATGACAACGGTGAAAAGGAAACTACCACCGTTTTCTGATGACAGGTGGGAAACATTTTACTCCGAAATAAACGTCCAAATGAGACAGATGAGACCGATTCGAGCAGTGAGAGTAGTGACACACATTTTCATGACACTTTTTTAGCAGTTTTGATGGAGTTACGCTTCATCAGAACGGTGACTGACTTGACACGCCTACAATGGATCATGCACTTCTTGAGTGACTTTTGAAAACGCACGAACGGACATGGACACACCCACACACCAAACGAGACACATGCGAGACGTGGACAGAGCAAACAAATTATCTCCCAAACTTCCAAAGAGCAAACTTCTTCGCCATTACATCCGGACGACGGATGAGTTTTGGTGAGGAAAGTTTACAACCGAGCACGGATTTTAGTTTAGATTTTTACTCTTGCGCGTACGAGCGATGTCTCTCCTAATAGGACCAAAAACTTGTGCATACGCCGTACGTTAAGGATCTTCGAGGCGTCTTGAACTGCTGGTACCGATGATAGTATCCCGGGATTGACTGTGCGGTTTTCGTAGTGAGGATGGGGGCACAAACTATCCTTCGGTGAAAACGCCCAACCCATTATTAGCCCAAAAGGAGATGCTCCGTCATTCGTCCGCACCAGTGCGTCGTCGGGTGGAATTTTGCGGTTTTCGTTCGTTCTTGTGCCACGTGTCCAACAACGACATTGTTGTCGTTGGATCGCGTTCACGAGGTTCGAGTGCACCATCAATAGCTCGCTCGACTAACTGGCAATGATTGATGTGATTGATGTGAAGCCAGCTGCTGGCACCTGTCTGCTTAAGACCTGCACCGACGTGATCCAGCTCGAATGTCAAGTGTGATTCGGCACTTTTCGACCTCCGTACCAAGCGAATGAGTTTGGCTCGCGAGAAGTCAAAGAGCGCTGAAGATATTGGCACAGTAAGTGACTAGACACCGTCGAGACATCGCCATCGAGTGGCGAATAATGAAGACATCACGGACGACCGGTCGGGTGGTTCGCGCTAAATTTTTGGTCGGCCCTTTCTCCTCAGTAAAAGCGACCGTTGCGAACGGAAACGGTAGGGACTCGTGATAAAGATTGATCGCGGTGCTCGCGAGCGCTAATGAAGTGGAGCTGTGCTCTAGAGGGCACTGAAAGGCGCTGGGAAATATCTCACCCCATGACACACGACACGTATTGTGCGCATTATGACACTCCCAACGGGCGACGACGCCCGGTGTCCCGGAGAACTCGAGGTTTAATGCGAAACGCATAAATTCTCCCCAACGCGGACGCAAGCGAGTCGGTGGTTTAAGAGTTCCGCTTCGGTACATGAACGAACGCTCATATTCGCAATCCATCATGTGCGCCTCTAGGGGGTTTTACACTCACATTTACGTGGCCCTACGGAGCGGGTTCGCCGGGAACCATGGCAGGTCACGGGTGAAGGATTCTCATTATCCTTCCTGCTGCGCTGTATTCCTTCCACCCACCGGAGGAGACGTTGTTTTCATTGAATGTGTTTTCTTTGGCAGCCATAGAACCATCACCTGCACCTATAAGACCTGCTTCTTTTCCTTCGAAACGCGGCATGGAGGAGTTTTACACGGAATTACTAATGACAGCGGCAAACATGCATGGGCGAGCGGCGCGCGCGGCAACTGGGCCTTGCTGGGCTCCGCTGTTTGGTGGGGAAATTTCAAATTAAGCACGAAAAAGACAAAGCATCCTGAAGGATGGAGCCAGATGTACTGGCTTCAAACCCGGCTCGAGCAGGGTGTGTGGGTGTGCCTTTTTGTGTGCGCACGGTGACACCGGAAACACCCGGCAAAAGCCGAACCGAGTCTCTATATAGATCCGACAAATTTCCTTCGTCGGCTCGCGGGAGGGGTGACCCATAGCGGCCAGACTTTTAAAGCCACCCTTTTCTCACGAGCGGGTGTATGCGTGGGTGTGCACCACAGCCTACCACATTGCGCCACACAAAAGTCATCCGTTTTATCTTCACTCGTGAAATGTGAATATAATGAATGGAGCAACCGGCGACGGTAAGGATCTACTGTTCGCCCCCCTTTCAGGTAAGCTTTTAAGGGTTGGCTGGGACAGAACGGCACGGAGGTTTGGGGTGGCAAATTGTTTGGTGGACGGAAGCGAAGAGAATGTTTGGTCGAGACAGGCATTTAAAAGAAAAGCAGCCTCACAAAAGGGACATTCTTCTCTGTCTGATTGGGGCGCTTTTCACGGTGCTTCCAAGCACCGACAGAGAGCTAACGATCCGATGTGTGTGTGTGGAAAAGAGAGCGAAAGAGAAAGAAAGCGAGAGAGTAAGAGAAAAGTGAGCAGATCCTTTGGGCATCAGCGGGAATCCCTCGGTTACAACGTCCTTTTGTGCTTAGCTGATGGAGATGAGCGAAGAGAAAGCGGTAGGGTTTCATTGTTTTCCACTCCTGTGTGACAAGAATTGTCCATTCATATCTCGTGGTGTGTGGGTGTGTGTTTGGTTGTGTGAACATCCCAGTAAAGCACTTTCACATGAGAAAAAAGGGGTTTAAAATAGCTACCCGACGCCATTACGCGACATCGAAGAAGGCTTAGTTTTGCAGGTGTTGCCATGACATTGAAGCAAGGTAAGAGTGTGCGCGAGGAGATGTGTTTTTATTACTGCACCCTGCCGACCTATCCAAGGACTTTTGGAGTTCGCTTTTGCCTCGTCTATCACAGACAGACGCGAATCCAAGCGAACTGGAGCGGGAGACCGGAAGTAATTTGAAGGGAAATTGCGTCCTCCCTTCTGCCGAACGATGAAAGCTGCCCACTAACGGAGAGTGCGGCGATGTAGTAACGACGCGAACGAATCGTTGCAATTGAAGAAGAATAGTAAACAATCCCTAGATCCCTTCCGAATGGCGGTAAGGACTGAAAAGGGAACGGGTGAGCGCTAGCCTCACGTACCCAACAAACCGCCGGTTGCGCGATTGGGAAACAAACACTCGTCCGGCGTAAGATAAGCCATACGTGTGAATGGGCAGTAAATCGAACCGTGCCGTCCACGCTGGATTTATGACCCGAGAGGACTCGAGTGAATTGGCCGCCCCCGGCCCAATCTGAAGAGGTATGTAAATTATTGCAATTACTCTGGGCTATGATATGTAAATCAGGTTCATCGAGGGCAGTATTTCTTCGACCGTTTGCTCCCCATCGCATGCTGGCGATGCATAAAATGTAGCAATTTTATGAATGTATGCTTGTATCCTTTCCTGATCTTTCGGTCGGTCTTTATAGAAGAGGTGATGCTACTAAAAAGGACTCGTTTTCGAGCGAACAATATTCATTTTTGGTTCAATTAATCCGCTTACTTTGTTTTATGTAAAATCGGATAAAGAATTCGGAATTAAAATGGATTCCAGGTGGAGAAAAAAAGGCGCCAACAACAACAAAATTGTGCATCTATCTTTTCCATGGTCTCATGTTTTGAAGAATTAAAAACCTCACTCTCAACTCAACACAAAGCGTAGAACAACATTTCCAATTAATAATAGCGAGTGTAGTCTTCCCTCATTTGCATGTAAATGTGATTATAAAACGTGGCGAAGGTTTATGACGAACGCTACTACCAAGAATGGCGCATCCCGGAGGACAGATTCGTCCGTGATATTACATCATCACCCGTAGGGAGGTTTCACCATCAGGGGAGAACTAGTGGAGGATAAAAAATCACGGCAAACATTATTTTCACTGCAATCCTGAAGAGCATTTTTGTATTTTTCGCTAGCCGTGCCCGTTACAATTATGTCCGTTGCAATTACCAGTGCAGTCTTTCATGGGTGGGTGGTGGGAGCTTTTCAGCAAGTTCGTCTCATTCGTGCTCGGCGGACCACGATAAGTTTGTTTGACGCAAGAGTTATTTAGAGAAAATTCTATTATCATTTAAAATACAGCGTTACAACGAAGCTAATTGAGAAAAGACGAGAGGTCCCTTCAAACAGAGTGGTAGTTTTATGGACTCGGGATGCGACATGTGGGTGAGATATAAATATATTTCAAAAAAAAAAAAACAAAACAAACGAAACCCTCTCACCATAGACAGTGACGATTGTTTGTTTGATATTTTTAATGAATCAAGGGAAAAGGAACAAAAACAGTACGGTTGGTTTGTGGGCTGTACTGCAGCTGCTATCTTTCGTGATGGAAACGGAAAATGTCCTCAGATGTGTTTTATTTTTAATTGAATTCCTTCCGTACCGGTCACGTCCACCCATTTGCGGACGCCGGGAGTTGATGGAATAGGTTCAAAGCGTCTGCACATTTGCTTTCCTTCCGTTTCCATCAGCGTCGTTGGTGTTCATGTGTACAGCTTTTTTCCGCTTTTCTCCAAATATACGATATGAATGGGGAATGTTGTCCTTGCTCAGGACGGTGACAGAAATTCCCGGAGGGGACGCGGTGAAGCACTACACTACAGAGCCATTAGTTTGTGCTACTAATTATCATATAGATTGAATGTCATAGCCAACATATTTCCAAGAAATCTTTATGCTTCCATCCTTATCAAATCTATCTATGCTATCAAGCGAACGCCCCAGTTACATGTACGGTTGCAATTTGTTTTCATTAAAAAACCTTAAATGTTGCATGTCGTGTTAGAAAACCCCAACACCTTTTGAACCATTTTGCTAAATTTGGCAACTTAGATAGTGCCACAATGCAATCGTCAAGCGATATCCAGCAGTTGAGATAAAATTCAGTAGGAGCGATTGCCCTGCTGGAATGTGGTATACAATGGCAGCATAATATCGTTACTAGGGTTGTGCTAGGAAGCAAACAAAGAAAAGAAAGCAAACACAGCAACTGGATAGTGCGGAGAAATTTATGCTCATTGCCTACCGGTGGAGCCTTCGCGATGGCAGAGCCGTAATCATTTGCAGTAAAATCTGACGATGCGTTAGCACGAATAGTCGTCGTCGGCCCCGGGAAATTATATCTCAGTCGTTGGGGTCGTTGTTTAAGTCCTTTTTAAGGGCTTAGAAAAGAAGGGTTCAGCCTACCAGATGGGGTATTGTAGGTACGTGCTTCGCAAACGGTGTTTCGATGAAATGTTGCTGAAATTAATTCATTTACCACCAGCGTTCGACGATTGGTATGGTTCCGCGGTAGTATTTACCCAATGATTAACGGTGTCCGTTTTTCGTACCAGTGTGTTTATTTTTGGAGATAATCTTTCAACTAAACAAACATTCTCTGGCTACCATTGCGGCGGGATCGTGTTTCGATTTGAGTTTTACGCACAACAGCAACGGCAGCAGAAATATACACAAAACAAGGGCATATCATGTCGTCGTTGCCGTTGTGGACTAATTAAACAAACAGCAACTCACACTCAAACCCGGGCCATTCGGTGCTAGGGGGTTTGAGCATCGACATGGGAACGAACGGGCTAGACGAAATTCCCGGACTCCCGTCGTCCGAGTCCGGAACGCACGTAATGCATTTGCTAATTAAGCCAAGGGGTTTTTGTTTGCGTTTTGTTTTTACATGTGCATCGGTCCGTGCGTGCGTGTGTGTGTGTGTGTACGTATTCTCCCTGGGGACATTCGACTAACAGAATCAGTCCCCGAACCGCTTGGATGTGCTCTTGCCCTAGAACGCAACATAGATTGTGTGATGGGTATGTCACTTTTTTTTTCTCGAAAATAGCAATCAACTTGATAAGCTTTCGTTTACAGGAAATAAATAATTGATTGTAAATAAGTGTACATGCCCTACATAAGCGGTTAATGGGCAACATGTTAAAACAATTGTCTTATGCAACGTCAATCAAAATGAAAGGCAAGTGATTCTATGTTTAGATGAATCGATTTAATGAGCAAAAACAAGGAACAGGTATAAATAACATCGCTCATCATCGGCATAATTGGTCAATGAAAGTTTCGAGCCACCTTCGCAGTGTCGCTCGTAACGAAGGTTGCTCAAAAGTTGTGCAAAAATTACTATCGAAAATAAAAACCCAGGTTAGGGTCGTGCTCCGTTGCCACCGGTTGACGGGTGAGCTTTTCCTTTCCGGTCTAACGTCTCGCGCTGACCGTTGCTGTTATTTTTGATTACCGGACAGCTCAAAGGCGCTTGTGTAAATCTCCACCGTCCGGCTAATCCGCTTTCGGTTGGCATGTCATTGGGGTAGACCACGGTGGAAGTGGGCAGATGCTGCGTGATATAGTAAAAAACGTTTTTCTTTGTATTGTGCTATGAAATTCCAAGCTGGAAGGGACGAAAAATTAGCGCTAAGCCAATTTATTTGTGAGCATCATTCCACCGAATCCGTCCTATAATCCAGTACCGCGGACCATGATGGAAAGCGTCCGCAAGATGGTCTGGCAGAGCCAGGAAATTGGGAGCTGGTTTCGTGAAAAAATATGATCTCATGGACAGCACCTCGCTGTGTTTCCTGAAAGTGGATCAAGCGCTTGGTATTCAACTCGCGTCGAATAACGACATTCAGCTGCGTGGTGTGTCGTCGGTTAAAAGGAGAAGAAATCATGCCCTTGTCGCATTTATCGTCAATAGAGTCAACCCAATGAAAATATGATTCACCCTTTTGAAACCCAAATTAGAATATGAGTATAATGCAAGCCCGCAGGGGATCCTTGAAGCACGACAAGCAGCTAATTAGCATCGCTCGGTATTCCACGTTAATGATTACCAAGTACTCGTTAAAGAATGTCACTCGGAACAGCTTATTTCGTTGGTTCGCAGTAGAAAATTCGCAAACAAACCTACATATGTTGAAGGAAACCGTACTTGCGGCACACATGCGTACACATGGTTGCGGAAGTTAAGATATTCTGCTTGGCGCGCTTTCGTCGCCAGCGATTGTGTACGAACAGTCGAAACGGATGTCAATATAAACAGCCACGGACTGCTTTGATCGCGTCATTTGACGGGTTGAGTTGATGAACGTCGAAAAGCATCCTTTCACGCACATCCATACGATGTTCGGGCACGTAAATAAATTAAACTCGACTGTCGAAAGGAAGTCAACCTTCAGTTATGCCGGTCTTCACCTTCCGCACGGCTTCCGAAATCATTCTTCACAAACCTTCCCGCTCGTTAAAGAATCCCAACTTCAAGCGTCATGGCGCCGAAACCTAGCGACTGGTGGAATTTGACTTTGAATTTGTTTATTGAGCGAAGAGCTAGGTGGAAAGGAATGGGAACTGTTGTTTTGTTTTAGGATTTCATTTCCGGCGAAATGATGCGCCATTTCATGTGTATGTTTTTGTTCCCTTGTTTAAAATCATTCCGACAAATGATAACTCTCAATTTTAGATCTCGCTTACCACGCAATCGGAACAGTCTTATCGTTGATCTCTTTTTGGTGGATTTTGGTACGAAGGTAGACGGTTGTCGAGAACATATGTCTTTTCCTGGATCGAGTTTTATGTTCGTTGTCGACAAGTATTAGCATGAAGATTGATGTTGATTTTGAATAATTTACTAAACGATGCAAATTCGCGCAATTCAACGAGGGCTTCAACGAAGGCTGTGGCAGGATATACGAAAGACTCAACGGCACGATAGCGAAGAAAATGGATGGTGCACTGCTAGAGGGACGCAATACCTCAAATCGTTGAAATAGACAGACACTGACAGAAAGGTTTGCAGTGATGGACGGAATGAGAATTGCTTCTTAAATGCATTAAGCGTTTGTATGTATGCCGAGCGACTGATTTGTATCAAGAATGACATGAGCACCGAAGAGATGATGCTAATAGCATCCGATGCGATCCGCTTAAACCTGATGCAACAAACTTATTCGTTCGCTCATCTTCATGGTTCACATTTCTCGCGATGCTAGAAAATGTTGGCAAAGGAACGTTTTTGCTTGGCTTTGGTTGATCTGCTTTTTGCCTGTTGGGGAGCGTTTCAAATCGGAAATTATGTCCTCACAAAACTTATATCCGATCTTTTTCTAAGACGTTTATACCCTTTTCTGGACGGGACAGGCACATGTAAAGGTAAAGGCACATGAATGTGCTACACCCTTTAAATTCGCCCCTAGCTGTTCAACGAATTCAAAACATTTGCTAACAGAATCATTCTCCACTCTCATCCTTCTCCGGCAGGCGCATCGAAACAGGAAAGTCCCAAAATTGGGCTGTACGACGAGTGACGTCGTCCCGGCCTAAGGCGGAAATACGGTTTCCATTCGGGTATCGCGGAGCGTACGATATACGTTCAACGTGCAACGAGATGAAGCTGTCAGCATTAATCAACGAGGCGAAGTTTTGGCTGTAACCGTGTAACATTTCTACCCTTTATCAACATACCTAAACCCCCTGACGTCAACGCACAAATATCGGCGTATAGCACCCAAATGTATCGCTGTCTGTCTATCTCTTTAAATCGTAGGGCGCGCTTTAATGTGCCTATCTGGGCTCTGCTGGATGGCAGGCTGCAGCCTAGCCAGCCGACTGTAAATTTGCAAAACCGTTTCACAACACAACGAACTTACCGCGGTCGGGCATAGGACCGGTTCAGTGCGTTGTAGGCGCTGAACCGTGCTTAGAACTTCTAGTTGGTAGCTGATGCGTGCTTGCGTCGTCCTTTTTATTCTCTCGCCGTAGTGAACACATGCGAATTGATGTACTATTAAATGTTCAATAAATGATTATCACGCGAATGGAACGTTGTTTTTTTTTGGGTTTAAAATTAAAGCAAATATCAACATCCGAAAGAAGTGGTTTGGAAATCGTTTCAAAAGAAGAAGCAAAAAACACAAAGCAATGTAGAGGAAAAACCTTTACATTCTTGTTGAGTGAGCACTTACCTGCCTGGCGCAGAAATTGATAAAAATACCTGCTCAAACGTGCCCCATCATTACAGGCGATTCATCCGAATCGAACCCGCATCAAACGGTAGCTGTTTGCTGGTGGTGTTGCAAAGGCGTTCTCTTGTTTTCTCCATCAGGATTGGAAACCCGTACTCACACACCGATCAAAAGGCTCAACCATGACCGTGAACCGTATCAGTCGTCCGGCTATTCGACCACCGGAGGAGTGGGTTGTTAATTATCGATCGACTTGTATATAGTATCGGCCTCCGTGAGATGGATACCTACAACATTACCAAGCAGAGTTCGATCGTGAACCAGATTGGGAAAAGCCAGCAGCACGTGGCGTGGCACGAGAAATCAGCGATTAATTAATCTAATCAATTATACCTCCCCCTAAAGCCCTCCCGACCGTTAGCGTGATTGAAGTGTTTCCAGCATCCTTGTTCAAGGATGTGTGCAAGGTCCATGTCGTTGTTCCAAGGCTGCATGCAACCAGCTCCGCTAACGACAGGATGGTGGTGTGTGGATGAGATCGAACGGAATATATCAAGGACATTTTGCACACGGTGAAAGGATTATTAAGCCCCATCTTCTCCCATTTGCGCGGGAAAATGTGTCACGAAGCCATCCGGGGGACCAATTTTTGGAAGGACGCGCGTCGCAATCACATTAAAGCGCTTGGGTGCGCTGCAAATTTTCGGTAGGATAATGAAAAACCAATTACGTGCTCAATTAACTGCCGAAAAATTAACTTGCACGAAAGATACTTTACCCGTAACGAATGGAACGAGTGGGGCACAGAGTGGTTTCTACATTGGCACGAAGAAGCCTTTCACAGGAAAGGTTTCACCATCTTCACATGACTTGATATTGGAGGCAATTGTGATTGTGAAGCCAAATTGTAACGCACAGCGTTTAAATTAATTTTCGATCCTTTACGGCACGGTAGCTTCATCAGTTAGCCTGCAACTGAATCGAAAGAGGGCAGCAAATGGCAAACAGACTTTCGAAAGTGAAAAATTATGCAGCTTTGTGCGATCATAGCACTCAGTAAATCTGCACTCACAATTCGAAACACTCCAATTACCTCGCGTATATTGAGTAGTCCCGGATTGAATTCCCGGCGGTGTACCTTCCCGGCGATTGGTTGCATTTACAATGTACGTCTAGCAGCACTAGGTTCCTCCGGGAGAACAAATCATGCGCATTTGAAGGAGTAATCTACGTTTAAGCTCCGTCGATCGCTGCATGGAATATTCGCCCGGTGTACGAGTTTTCCTGCCCCGAGACCAATCGAATGAATTGATGTTCAATCATGCATGATCGGACTTTGTTTCTACATGATTGCGTATAAATCAAATTAAGGACAGCTTGCACATACAAATCAAAGATCAAGGCATACACAGCGGTGGTTCAAATGTGTAGACTTTTTATTTCTCAACGAATGATAGTTAAATCATTCCCTGAGCCAGTGAAAATCATCAAGAGACTTTCTAATTGGTTGAAAAACAGAAGCATTTGAGCTGTCGAGTTACATAAACTGTTTCAAAGACATTTCGATCTTCAAGGACAACAGCTAAGCGGCACTAATAGTTTTCTTCTGCGACTTCAAACAACCGTGAAGATATCTTGCTGCCCAAGAAATATCTACTCCAAAGATTTTCATAAAATTAATAAATTTCCCTAATGAATGTCCGTTTGCACCCAAAATGGTACATTTGATTCGGCAAGTTAATAGATAAAAAAGCGAGGCTGATATAAATAAAACTCCTCCAGGACATGGCTGGTCGCCTGGTGATGAATCACAACCCATTCCTTACAACACCCGGTCCGCACTTTCACCAACGACGACGAGGACAGCGACGCTACAAGTTATTCAATTATGCAAATGTGCACCCGTTCCTAGATCTAATGAATTCGACTGCAGTCGAATGAAAAGAATCCAGAACCAACCGTGCCCACAGCCATCAATTTTCCAACGAAGCGAACACTTGGCAGCATCTTTTCCGTTTTGCGTCCTTTTTTGCTAGTTGTTTTTTTTTTTCATCTTCTTCTTTGGCTTCCGGTAATAACGCTACCATGCTGGTGATGGTGCGCCGGCAGTAAATCATGCGGTGGCCAATAAATTTAGCCCAATATCTATTGTACCTTTGCGGCACCAAGGACTCTACTAACCATTGGAGGGTGGAACCATCGCGAGGTGCATCTCGCAGGCACCACGGTTTCCGGAGGGAGGCCTCCATCGAGTCGGGATGTTTCACCGAGAATAAATTACAACGGCACCGACCGAATGCTGCAGAGAGAAGGCGACCTGCAGGTGTGGTGGAAAAAATGTTAAATTTCCCCAAAGAAATTATGCCACTGCTTTTGGGTGGGATGAAAATGATAGTTCTATTTCGCAGTCGAAACAAACGCATGTCGATATAAATTTTGCACAATCGTTCATTGTTAGACAGGACAGAAAATGATATCAAATTACTAGTTTAGTTCTTTTTCATACATCCATTGAGGGAGGAATTAACAAATAATGTAATACTTAATTCTACGAATGATAGTATTTATCGGATTTATGTGTTTCGCTCTGGGGTTCGCCTGTAGGAGCAAGAGGATGCGTTCATGCCCGAGAGATTGCTACGCAGCCACGCGCTTATGAATCAAATCATTCAATTACGCCCAAACATTATGCTCTGTCGCAACGGGTTTCGAGAGCCTTCCCCAACTGATTGCAGACAAACATAAATGCGCACGACGGCACGGCAACCTTTGCGAGTGGGGATCGATGGACAATTCGATTGCCGGTGCACAAAACGGCACACAAACAACAATGGTGCGTAATGGCTAATAAACATCCCCGTGGCCGTGTGCCACTCGCTGCGCGGACTTTGCTGTACGTAATTGGTTGCAAACGTTCGCATTATCCTACCAAATTAGCCGACCGATTAACTGTTCGCGGGCTTGTTTATGCATTCAATTATGCGGCATACTGGCCAGGGGTGGACTTTCTCTCGAACGCAATACACGACTGCTGCCCACGAGACTTAAAGGTGCCTCGAAAATTGCAACTAAATTTCATGCCAAGATCGTTTAAAATACCTTTACTGTACTTTATTCTATTGCCGTCTTTCATTGCCGTGTTGGGTGTTATTGAGCGACCAATTTATACAAAAATATATTTTTTCAGAGAATTTAATTGTTTTCTAGCCTAAGTTTTACATTGTTTCACATGTTCCGCGCTTCCTGCTCACGAATAACCTCGCAGAAGTTCCTTTCTTCCATGATACATGAGTATGCTTTCAGGCGTTTTCAGCACGCGTAAGCTCCCTTTTCACATGGAGATAGCTCTAAACCCGTCATAATAAATAGTCTCCCGCCCTCGACATAAGATTATAGCTCATTTATCCAAAGGTTGAGAACGTCAAATGCGTAAAATTTATCATCCGAGCGCGCGCGCATGACGTAAATAGTACAGCATGCGGGGGTTCGTCACGAAATGATAAATAATGTCCAATTAATTTACTCCCAGCTCGCTTTAATCGTTTGCTCTTTGGCGGTATTTAGAGCGCTACAACACTGAACACTGAACTCTCATATGTAAGTCTACGTCTGGTTTTTGGCCCTTTTTTTTCCTCTCGGCTGGTCCGTGCCCCATCACTCAATCAAATCGTAACAGTTAGAGGGAAGGCCGCCTACCAACCGGCTAGCTGCTTCCAGGCGACCAATGTTTGCGAGGGTTTGTTTGGAGATTATTCGTGAGCTATTTTTTTTTGCTGTCTATGCGCAACTTGTTTCCCGATTCCATTACCAGTGTGCCCATTTTAAATTGGCGTTAATTATTCAGGGACCAAACCGAAGCTAAATAAGTTTGCATAATTGCATACATCCGGGGGTGTGGTTGGCGCGATCACAAACTCGGATACCACGGGACTGGGACCGGGACCGGTACCGGGAGTCTCAATGTCACAATTTCCGGTCCACTTCCGCATGGGCGGTCAGCAGCAGCAGGATAGATTTCCCAAAAGTTAATCATAAAACCCGAGCACAAACGGCGGCAGGCGCGATCTCTCTCAGCAGGGACGGCCGTATCGAGTTTCGCTTCTCTGCAGTGCAACTTTATGACGTCCGTTGGTGCCTCGTGGAGTTACGAGGGACCTATCCGTTCGGCCGAGGCAGTCAGTCCGAATACGAGATGATACCGCTAATACTTTGGTCAATTTCCTCCATCCCGGCGGCTACCATGGGGAATTAGCAGCACATTCCCGGGCAGGCGCATCGGCCGAGTGGAAAGATCAACTCCTGCAACACTCTCGCTTACACGGAAACGTACGTACTACTGCGTACATATGGAGCGGGAGGCTTGTGTATGTGTGTGTCTGTGGACAGAAGCGTGTGAGCTTTTAATGGCCGTCTGGTTTGGGGAAGGTGTGGATTTCCCAAAAGGAAACACGTTCGCAGGTAATTTCGAAGCCATTCAGGCTCATTCTCGTTGTGGGTGGTGCTGCGGTGGCATCGGCATGGACTGAGGGAGGTGGTCAAAAATGGTGGGAAAAGCTATTTACAGTACAGCACGTGGGTGGGTGGGTAGTAACGTTCGATTGGTAGAAGCGGGTGGTGAACGAAAGGAAGGATGTAAGAAAAAAAAACAGAAACCCGAGTACATCTCTTACATTTCGCGCAAAATTGACAGAAAGCTGAAGGACGAGTAGCATTTAAAAAATGCTGCTGAAAAATTCATGGAGTGATAGCAACATTGAAACGAAACGGGTGAGCACTTATTTTTGCCCCCTTTTTTTGTACCGAAAATGGTGCCAAAAAATGCAGCAAGATCTGCGAATAAAAGTTGCAATGGAAATGAAAAAAAAACAAGGCACACGTCGTACACGTTTAAATGGCTGAAGGAAGCAAAAAATACTTTATCCGAAACGCGGATGATTTCCCCTGATGGAATTTTAAATTAGCTTCAGCACGATAGAGTGTCTACTGGCAAATAAGGCCGGCCGGATAGAGCGTTATCGTGCCTTCCGTGTGCGGTCGAGGATCGTTTCGCGCAGCGCATCGAGGTTGCCTTTAATCGACCGTGAAGAATTTAAAGAAGAAGCCAGAGTGTTATTTTACTTTATATCATAGCTGCTCATAGAGCATAGGTAACATGCACGCGGAGAGCACCACGAGTAGGGTGAACCGATCTACATTAGGTTGACGGGTAGGTCACGAGAGTGATCTAAAACGATTTATAGTACTCGTAAAATCGACGAAACGAGCGTCGTTACGCAAAGCTGGCGAACAAATCGGTGCACAATCTCGGGACGGTATATTTTACCGCACTTGACGCCTCCTTTCGCGATGGCATGCCGCCGTAAATGTTTATGCCACTGATTGACCCCCTGACTGGCTCGTTTTTGACCGTCAGTTTATTAGCGTTTCCCATCGGGGTCAAAGGTGCATGTTTTGGTGTTTGTATTCATTACTTATATTACCCTTAACGCTACACGGACAAATAGCATCAGCCGTTGACCCTATCGTAAGTTTTATCTACGTTTTAAAAAACGTCCACGATGGGGTTCATGATTCGCCAACATGAGCGAATGTAGTAAATTTTTGAGTGTTTTTTAAATTTAAACAGTACTGTTTTGATATTTTTGTGACATCTGTTTCACTGATGAATGCCTTTTCATTTGAGCTTTTTACACAGATTTGTTGAATCCTTTGCAACCCAAACCACTTTGCACTTGCAGTTTGATTGCTTCAGGAGGGCACACTAGGACAATGCTACGATTAATTCCCGCACAAACGACCCTCGAAACTATCCAATAACACTTTACACCGAGTCGAGTCGAGCAAATGCACAATTCAATCAAACCGAGTAATTCAACAATCAACCAAAATACAGGACCACCCGAAGCATCTACACTCGGTCAATGGATCCTGGGTCCTGTGACTCTCCCATGCGATGTGAAAAATTGGCATTCTGATGGTGTCGGTGTAGGTGGAAAGTTAAGAAACAATATCCAACGCTAGCGAAAGCTCAGTGAGAGCGCAACACTATCTTGACCAAACCACCCGTAACGTAACGGCGTCAGAGTTCATGCAAGATTATATCAATCAGGCGTCAGCAAACAAATCCCTTCGCTCGCCACATGGAATGGAGACAGTCCATTCTACATCCGCCTTCGTGTCACCGTGTCGTCGCTGCTTGCCACCGGTTTGGTTTGGTGGGATGTTCCGACGAAACCATCTGCCGGGTATGGATCTTATAGGAGGAGCGTTCCGATCCCGAAACATTAGCTTGGGACCGAGCTAACGATAAACCCATTTCCACACAAGAACAAGAGAACTGGTCATCGCCGGCAGAAATAATGGTCACCAGAAAACTGTACATGCTTGTGCAACGCAAACAAACGGAACGCATTCGAGAGCGAGATTGCAAACAATGGCGCTGGTGGCGAGAGAAAGTGCTCCAATGAAATGAAGACGGATTAGGTCCAGTTGCGTCGGGATATGCAGTTCTCAGATTCGCCTGTATCTAGGAGAACTCGTACCGCCCGCTCTAGGAAGGAATGAAACGTAAGCTTCTCTTGTTTGCCCATACATGCTGCATGCAACGATAGCAAAAAAGAAAAACGGTGAGCTTTCGGAGCCCGGACAGCAGGAAGAGAAAGAAAATGCATCACACAGTGTGTTGTAACCTAATCCTGTTCATCAAACACAACGTGCGCTGCGGAGGAATACTTCGACGAGTGGGGGCAAATAGCCGGGCGGGGAAAAACAATAAAGAACGGAAAAGAGCATCCAGCAGGATTTGGAAACCCCAGCATGAGCTTAATCAGGACATGGCTGATCAAATACTGTCCACTGGACAAAGAAGGAGAAAGGGCCGTGAGAAAAAAAAGGAAACGAAACGGAACAATGCAGTGACGGGACACAATGTTAAGGAGGTTTCGTGAAAGTGGTTTAAACCGTTACGACGCCTCCATCGGGACGGTTTCGTACCAGGATATAGGGATGGTTGTTTGGAGGAACATGTGGGAGGAATAAAATACCCCAACGAGAATGCATCGTAGCATCTCTTTAGCGCCGCTGGTTTGCAACAGTAAATTGCAAAATTTAAAACGAAAATGACTAGTTCAAGTTTGTTTTAATACAGATAGAAAACGATATCGCAGGACATTATTTAGACATTTTCATTGAACAAACTTCCTTCAACAAAGTAAGCTATGACTAGGCATAAGCGATCGCTTTACTCGTTTTCAGGCATGGGTTTACTACTTGGAAATGCCATAACCGCACGTTATGAAATTTAAGGACCTCTGCGATAGAGAAGCAAAATAAATGGGAGTGAATAAAAATAGTACTTTCCCTTCCTTCCCATAACGAACAAAAGGAGGATCAGCTAACAAGGTTGATATAAATTAAATTCAAGCGATATTGGAAAGAATCGGTTCATGACATGAATGTCGTGTCTATTCTGGGATTTCATGCATACGCTTAAATCAAAGTAATAAATTAATAGTCATAATTTATCGAAGCACTAGTCGGTGTTTCCACCGCTTCAACAGTGCAGCAGCATTCGTGTTGCAAAATTCTATCAGCGTTTAGCTTCATGCGATCGAATCATTACAACTGTGGCAATCTTGTCCAGCGCGTTCTTCCAAGCGAATCGATATAATTTGCAGCAATAACAAGTAAAAGTACTTTCTTACTGCCAACCCAGCACCGTCGATTGTCGTGCGCGCGATATCGTGCTACTCTCGTTGACGTTAAATTTAAGACATAACAGCACCGGTGATCCAGGATACCGCGATACGTGAGCTAATAAAAATCGATCATCGCAACGTGAGCAGAATGCCGGAAGCGGAAGTTCAACGATGAAGGTTATTAAGTCGATATCGCGCAACACGGCCTGGCTCGGTGGAGGCGCGCGGTGGAAATTGTGCTTGTTCAAAAATCAGGATGAAGCCTGCGGCTACGGGGAAGGCTCGTTTACACGTAATGGTATTTTTATGTGACCATTACACCTGGCCAGCCTCCTACCAGCTTCGAGAAGAGGGAAGAGGGCGTTGAACAGGCGTCTAGGTGATGGTGAATCGTTGACGTTGAAATAGGAATTATCGAAATGCGAGTTGTGTCCGGATGGTTTGATTGGTTAAAGGGAATGGGATACAAAGAGATAAAAAAAAACTAGATGCTCCCCTGCATAGGAACACGATGGTGCAATGAAAATCGGGGCTATGGAAATTATGGTCGTTATCGGAATTTACAAGGTGCAAATTTTTTTTTCAACAGCCCATACACATATTCAAAAAAATTGAGTACTTTGAGCTGTCGTAAAACTTTTCCACTTTTTTTGGGTTGTGTCAAAGTTTTGCCAATGAGCAATTAATTTGGGCATACGCTAAATTTACAGATCTCTGTGAATTCAACATATTCTGTGGCATAATATCGTTCTAATTTTCATTTCCTTGATTGCACCATCTTGATTCGCACTTCCGCTTCCGTTCGATGCAACGCGGGATCCCATGTCACTCACGTGACGAAGTACCATTCTCTGATGGCGGGATGGTGTGTTGCCGAATTTATGATCGAGTCCTTCGCCTTTGCAAGGGCTGACAGGCTTTTTAAGTGAGTGTTATTTTTCTCAATTTGCCTTCAGCATATAAATGACAACCAAGCATCAGCACCCGGCAGCAGACTACGATCTGCTGAGCCCAGGTTCTCGTCTGGGCACCGCCGTACTGCGACATAACCTTCGCGGGTGGGAGAAATATGAGATCGTTATCGCAAAGAATGATTACGTGCCGTTGTTAGCATTTATTAGCGAAGCGCAAAAACACAGAGCGCACACACGTCACCCTGTGTGTCTCGTCTCGTGTGGCAGGTGAATCCTTCGTCCTTGTGGGGGTAGTATCATATGTCGCCCTCGGCGAGAGAGTCCTTGATAGCGGGCGGCATCGTGACACGCGCACGCAAACGAGCTCGCCCGCAAGAGAGACATGCAAATGGCGTCGTCGGAAAAAAATCGCTTTCCATTTCGCCCGCATGATGAGATGGTGCTGTAATGGTGGTTGAGGCGCGGATTGTTTCTTATTATATGAGCGTTACCTTTTGGCCTTTTGACCTGGCAGCTAAACGTGCAATTCAATCGATTTTGGAAGCAATAGCAAAACCACAAAGGAAATGAAGAATACCGTCGTTGTAATAAATTCATTATATTTTGTAGCACTATTAGGTTGGCTGCTTATTGGTCTGCAAAGGTATCAATTCGACTCCAATGTGGATAACATTCGCGTTTAAAGCTTTTAAGTGTTATGACCGATTAAAAAGGATTACGATCGATGTATCCTGTAGATCAATTGATTTTAGGTTTACCGCAACAAAACAATGAATAGAACAGGATATTTATATGAGAGAACCTTAGAACGGCATTGTCGAAAAAACCTCACTAAACTCTAATCCAATAGATGGAAATTACACTTGCTTTAATCACATGCTTTAATAGACACTCATATTCTTTGTTTGTTACTTTCTCCAACGCGGTTAATGAGGCAATTTCAACTTTTTGCTAACGAACCGGCACTCCGTCAGCGTCGACCACACTTGTAATGGGTTGAATTATTGGCCACAAATCTTACGCCCAGCGTCCGTTAATCCGCAGCGAAATTCGTGAATCACGTAACCGGACCAGTAATATATAGTTATTGTTTTCAGATTTGTGTACGCTCGACCTAGGGAAAAATCGATTGCTTCGGCGTCGCAGTGGGGCAGCTTTGTGGGAGCCAACTTCCATCGCCACGTGTCCTTTTCGCACCAGCATACGTCGTGGAAGGAGGAAGGGATGATCACATAAATCTCGAGTTTTCGCCAAATGGTGAATTGATGAAGCACATCGATTAACGATCGTACACGTTCGCTGAAGTTTCTCGCCCTACTTCTCCTGCTGGACTACTCTCTAATGAACTCTTTTAGGGCTGGCTCAAGCAACGCCCTTGATTAATGTTTTGTCCTACGGCTGTGTGTAAGCTCTTTAAGGGAGAGGGGGGGGGGGGGGGAGGCGAAGGAAAGGGAAAATATATTACCCCGACGTGTTTGGATGGCGATCCCAGCAGTGATCGGGCGCGGATGCCACCACCAGAGTGCGAGAGTTGTGCCAGGAATCCTTGACGATTTCAAAAATATACTTCCAACACCTGTGCCGACGAATGAAATTAGCTCACGCTTCAAAATTTTCCTCAGAGCTCCTTTCAACACTTTCCCAATTAAGCCACCCACGTCATCGGTGGCCGTAGCGCGTCCCCAGACAGCAGAATCACCTCCCTCAGCCGGAACAAAAAAAAACCCTGTCCCAACTAAGCCCCGCGGTGCGACAAATTCAAATTTATAATCCTTAAGGACACCCATTACGGCATGAGAAATGAAGTAATTATTCGTCGGAGGGGTACTTGTGAAAAAAAAAAATGGAAGGACCATCGACGGACAAACGGTGCAGGAGATCAGCGATAACGAAGGGGTTGGATGCAATCTCATATCAAATGGGAGTAAAGTGTTGGTGGTGCAGGGGCCACCCTTAAATCTAGCTTATCACCCATCGTTTTCACCGGCATGATGGGGGCTGCAGGTTCAAACATAAAAAGCGGCCGTTTATGCTCGACCGTCCGGTGGTTGCCGCATAAAACCGGCCACAGGGAAAGCATGGGGTGCAACACAAAGCCCTTCCATTTGCGAAGGACTCACTTTCACGGGCTGTTTATGCTGGGCTTTCCTGAGCTTTTCGGCTGGGAAAAAGATAGAAGCAGCCGTTTTTTTTTTCGCACCGTCACGAGCGGTAAGGGGTTTCTCGTTTTTATTTATTTTTTTTCCCATGCCAATTTTTTGTCAATCATCAGAACGTAATCGACCGGATGACGGTGTGCCGGCAAAAGTCGAACGATCAGGGCCGGATTGAACTTATCATGATGAATGATGCGACCGCCAGTCGCAGGCCAAAAGGCGTGGAAATGGATCGAACCGTGGTATTGAACGGAAAAAAACTTCAATAAAACGGAAAATATCTCACTTTACTTGATGGCTTGAAACTGCATAGTGGTTTTTTTTCGCAAGTCATAAGACACCATTGTGAGCATGCGTCGATAAATCTAAATCAGAAATCAACATAATAAGCACGTAAGGTACGTGGCATGACGATGCAGTGAATTCGACCATCGTTCCACCACACGTCACGGGAGAAAATTTAACATCACCAAACCATTCGCTGCTGGCAGCGTTTCCTACTGTCTAAAAATGTCTTCCAGTTTCATCGGTAGTGGAACTCTCTGGTGATTTTCTTCACGCTCCAACCCTGACCGCTTAGGCGTGTCCTAATGAGCACACATTAAAACCGATGCCCGCCATAAACGAGAGTAATAAATTTTAATTACAACCACGCGAAACATCGCACGTAAAATCGCCCTCTAGGGAGCGAGAAATAATGAAGGTCCTGCGAGACACAAAGGACCTGCAAAATCAATAACACAGACATAACTTTGAAGGAAATGCTATCGTTATTTTACGCAGTTAGGTGTCGTAGTAGCAGCCGTATTTGTAATGTTACGCTACGACGTGGTGCGTATGAAGTGTTAACAAAAACGCGTTTAAAATTTAAAGTTCCATGTACCATATACAAAAGTAAAGCTTTCAATTCCCAATTCATAACAAAAGGCAAAAACGATCTATTAAGACTTTCTTTTTCAATTAGCTACAAAATGAATACGTTCTTTGCGTCATTACAAACTTTCAATGGATGCATTTTGCACATTGCAATCGATTAATTTCGTTTGTACAATCGTCGGTGGCGACTTCCATCGTATCGGGGTTCTTGTTGAAACCATTTCTACTGTGTATATTAGTATTTTCATATTAGCTGAAATTCGCGAAATCGTTTCAAATTGGTTGTGAGATTGAGACATACTTAATATGATACTCCCATTTGACGGGGGTCGTGGACAGATGGTTCTTATTCGTTACCATTATCTGGATGTAAAGATTACTATTTTTAAAGGAATTTTGCTCGAATTGATTTTTAATCATACTATTGCAAGTTCCAAATATTTCCGCAAGCTAGGAAGGGGTTTCTACTCCTGCGATCTTAATCGAATTTCAACGCCAACGGAGTCTATCAGCTCCAATTTCGAGTACTCATGAAGTCGAGTACTACGATTTTGTTTAGGCATCAGAAGAAAAGGAACCGTGGAATATTTTTAATGCGTAATATGAGTCAAAGTGTTCAAGGTATGAATGGAGAGCTCAATTTTTTTCTTCATCATATTCCCTTAGGCATCTTCGGCCACCCTCCAAAAGGCTCTGCTCTCTCGTTCTGGTATTAAAAGACGTTGAGGCTGCTCCCATAACACCCGAGAGGGAATTAAAAATCATCAAAGGAAAAGCAGCCGGGTAAAGTGAGTGTGTTCGTTTTTCGTCGCTTGAAAATATTGAATTAAAATTCAACACCACTCGCGGGCACGAGGTGAGGCGATGCCGTTACCATGGTGATGATGACGACCTTACGATGGATTGAGGCAGTTTCGCTCTTCGTGGAACTTCAGCACAGCGTGGGATTTTTTTGGCATATTTTAATTAACTGCTGCCTACGTAAAATTTCCAGGACGAGGAAAAGTTGTCGTATCATTTTCATTTTCATTAATTTATCAAAATTCTTTTCGTTTACATGGCGTAGTGGCTTTTCCATTTACAGTTGTTATTTGGCTCGTACTTTTATAAAAATGAATTCGAAGAGAACATTTGTACTACAGCGATAAAAATATGTACACATGGCAAACACAAGCCTTATAGAAAAGCATGAAACTCAAACTCAATCGAGTGCGTTTAGCAGTGATAAGTCCCGTCCGGTTAAACGGTCTGCTTATTCTTTGATTTCAATTGCTGTTGCCACTTCGATTTCCTTTGAATTTTCTTGCGATTCCGTAACACGCAGCCAAGCATTTCAGCAAGCGGTATTATTACAAAGCTGAAGCATTCTCGAGATTGCATTTCAACGCGTTTCGCAAACACTCAAACGCTAACAACGCGTCAGCCATGCTCGAGATTTAGCGCTGCTACGTACAATGTTGTCTATACCTTCGTCGGTTGCTTTCGGAAGGTTTGCAGGCTACCGTTTAAAGAGACTCGCTTGATGGCGTGCAAAATCAAGAATGGGTAAGTGTTTCACGGGCTCGATTGATTTTTTTGTTCCGTCGTCGAACAAAATACGGCGGCTCCTTCAAGAAAACCGTACTACAGCTGCCAATTTTTGTGCAATTGCAATCAATGCACAGAGCATGTAAATATCAACAAGCCAATGCTCAACTTGGCGACATGATTGAAAGCTGTGAAACCCTTCGGTCTTTTTGCTTCTTAAATCAGATATGCTCATGGACTGCTTCTACGATTCGAGCATTTAAATTGTCGAACGAAAATACGAAAATAAACGCATTGTATAGCATCAGGTATTAGGATGGATTTTTTTATCAAGCACTGCACTAGAGAGCTATTGAGTCTTGCTGTTTCTGAGCCTGTCTACTTCAAACTCTGCTCTTTAAAACTGAAAAGAGCTTATAGAAAACTGCAGTATGTCGTTGTTTAAATAATAGAAGACGAAAGGTGTGTAGACGAACACCTTTTGGTTTTGAAACTTAAAAGGCATAGATGCATTTATATTCGACCCCGAAAGAGAAACATATTGACTCATGATATTGCGAACGAAGTTGCTTGCAGATTTAAAAGTTTACTCCTCACACAGAGCCAAAACCATCAACAAACAAAATAACGTGAATTTTTGTGCACAAAACATCAGGTTTGCAAAAGTTCGAAAACAATAGCTGCCCGAAAATACGAACGCTGTTCTTATCACTGGAACAAGACAGCTTTCGCGAACGATGTGTGAATTTACTTCATGAATTTTGTAACGCACCACTCTCACGCAAGCCAACCAAGAGAAGAAAAAAACAACACCCAGTCACGCTTTGAGCACGAAAAAAAACATACCAAAAAGATTGAATTGATTTTTTTGTGCTGCTGGTCGTTTATTTTTTTGTTTTGAAAACGCAATACATGTATAAAAAATTAATATGCTACCAGTGTAAGGGCAAAAAAGAGAGCGATCTCCTTCGAGTCAAGTTGAAAAACCAGCGGGAAAAAGCGTGCAGGATGAGATTGGCCAAAACGAAATCAAAGTACCAAGCATTTTTGCTTCGCGATAAACAACAACATTAGAATTTGTAACAGCCTCCCAGCGGCCACAGCAGGTGGTCATGCCGGTATGCTTTGGTGAGGGTGGAAAAGGAGTGGGAATGTCTCGAAGATAAAAGCGGCACACTGGAGGCGTTTTCCACTGCACCTTCCACTGTCCTGTTGTGTCCCAGCTGCCGGTTTTATCGGATAAGAAATATTCAAAGGCGCTAAAAACGGTGCAGTGGTGGCAAAGTGAGAGAGCAAAAAAAAAAATTATACCAAAATCGAAACCAAAGCATCGCACACACCACTTCACGACACAAGAGAAGAGTGCGGTATCAGACGGAATAACAGCAGCAGAAGGTTGTTTTCCCCATTTTGGGTGGGCAATTTAAGAGGCATAAAATTTTACCATCTCTACATAACGCGCACGTTACGGTCTTTGCATTATGGAGCCCGGTGCCGTTTGCCGAGAATCCAAAACGAAAGTAACCCAGTTCTAGTTTCTATATGTGTGGTGAATGAGCCACACCGGGTGTTTTAGCGAATGGTTGAATTTGGTTTTAAAAAGCTTCACTTCCACCGACTCTCTGAGCAGTGAATATCCGTTTGCATGAGTCAGCGTAGGATAATTCGACATATAGCTCCAATAAGGGCACCCAGTGGCCATGACCGGACACAGACAGTACGCCCTTTCACTCGACGATCAGAGAGTATGGATCAATTAACCACTTGCGACCAATGTGGATAGTGGAGCCAATTAAGTAGAAAAATAAAAGAGTTACTAACAAATCGTCAGAGATGCAGCCTTGGCGCATTGTTCCTTCCAACTCGTGTGAACCGTGTGGCGTGGCAACGTGTAACCCGCAACGGAACAAACAAAACATCCAAGGGTTGCCCAAGGGACCCAACGCAAGAACAGTGGGTTGTTTTGGTCCGTTCGGACTCGCCAACGTTGACCCCCGGCTAATGTTTGCCATATTTGTCCGTATCTTTGCATCTGGATGTTAATGGTCGGCTTTTTTGGTGCCAGTCCTTATCTGGCGGGTACCGTTTTGCCGGCCACTTCACTTTGTAAAACGTTTTTGGCGCCTTTTAACACACCGGAAGTGGGCCTTCTCTCTTTTGCCGTGGTTGCTGTCGGTCTGATAGTGTTAACTGTCGAGAACGGGGTAATATTTAAAACAAGGAGCGTAGTGCTTGATTTTAAGAATGGCGACGAACTTTCTTAATCGAATTATTTGAATCTAACCACTAATGGCATGTAATGTCACGTTAAAGTGAGCCTGTTTAATTCGAACATAGATACGATAGAAAATATTGTCGAGAACAAGGGTGATCTCAACCATAAAACGTGCTTAACGTTAAGGCGCAATATCGAGTCGAACCACCACAAAATGCAACGTGATCGTGCCTACAAAACAGACAGCTGACTCACCCATCACAAGTGCACTGGCAATGTCGGAAACTGTCCTCCAGCTTTCGATTAGCAGATCGTGCTTGCAAAGTGCAATTTGCCGCCTTGGAATTTGCCATTTCAGAGCCCTATACCAACTGGCCACACTCCGACAACTTTCCACTTCATTGGACATTCATCCTTTCTTGGGTAACGAAGGCAGCGTCAGTTTCTTCAGTACTAGATCGCAAACGTTGACGGCGGTATATGACGAATTGCGGATGCGAAATGACTATCGCAACTCTAAAAGGAAGTTACGGGTAATGTGTTGTATTTGCATGAAGGTTAGAGCATTCCCCAGGCGCTCGCTTCGACGTTCTTCATATTTCGATAAAGGTGACGGCTGAGCTCAAGGATGGATACAGGAGAAGTGTACTTTTGTACAATTGCAGACTGCATCCATTTGATCTCGACCGGCAATAATGTCTGTTTCATGCATGAATTCATTCCAGTTCGACACCTTATTCATCGAACGATGTAATTGAAATCATTCCCAGCCGTTGATTGAAAGCTACATTTACTCCTGACGAAAGTGCAAGGTTTGTGGAGGAACAATAAAACGACAGAGACCAGTAAACGTCACCATCAAGGTTTGTCAAGATTGATAGTTCACTAGAACCTACTAACGCTCCCTGGAAAGGAATTACAACATTAATCTCATGTAGCTGGTTTGCTCATAATTATCACTTTTATAAAATTCCACAAAAAATCGTGACTCCAACCGGTATTACATCATTACCAATTATACAGCCGTCACTCTGTAGCACTGATGGGATAAGATTTTCCGGTCAGTTACGATAATTGCCACCATTCGCGAAGCAATAGAAGAAAACGAGTTGATATTATAAAGTTAGGAAGCCAAAAAAAAAGAGCTCCACGGTGAGAGCGAAACATTTTTTTCCGTTTCGATACTTTTCCATGAGAAAGTCATTCCCGGGTGAGACGGCGAGATAAGCACTGGGGTGCTACGCGATCATGCTCAGGAAAGTGCAATTCAATAAAATAAATTATCCCCAATCTACTGTGCAACACGTTCGCTTCCTCATTTCAGAACTCGTTCGAGCGGCGATCAATCTCGGGGCAATCGCGAGAAGGGTTATTAGTTTGCGCCCGAATGATTATGAACGGTCGAGCAGCGGCAGAAAATGATCGAAATTGCATCGATGCACCGATGCAGCGAGAGCTCGCAAATCTGCAATCAAACTAATAACTGGCCGGGTGTATCCTACGTTGATAAACGAAGCGCACGACGGCGTGTTTACTTTTTAACGTCAAAATTAGATGCCACATCGTAAGGTCTTAGTTGGTTTGAAAAATATTTCAAACATTTTATTCAAAAGTGCAAACACTCGATAGTACATTCCGGAATCGCCAACCGCACATACGAATTTATGCAGGGTTCATTTTGTTCATACGAAACATTATTTCAAAATGAAAAGAAAAGGATTGCCCCTACAACGTACGGCAGTTGATATTGCCTGAAAATGGAACAATTACGGTGGCATCATCGGGGTGCACACCTGTTCCGTCGTCTCATCGATTCGCGCACCTTAGCAGCGAACCTCTAAAGCATCATATCGTAATCTCTCGACCAATACCTGCATGTAGCTGAGATCCACAAGCGGCGCAAACATGCTTCCGCGTGCTAGTGTTGCCGGTTGGGGAACGTTGGGTGGAAATGTAATAAATTTTCTCATTATCTCCCTCAACGGAGTGCCGGTAGTATGTGTGCGCCACGACACTACAAATGGACGAAGAGCGCTCCTGCTTTGTGGAGTTTTGTTTTTCTCTTTTCGGAGTCTTATCGGTTCATTGATTTAAATTGGTTCCGAGCTTTGCGCCGTTCGAGTGCCCACCCGTTCGGTTGTTTTTTTTCCGTATGAAGGCCAACTTCCTGCAAGGAAACCACGAGCAGGTTTTGACTCGACAATGTGACTATTTCGAAGCTGGCCTCGACGCCATCATGCTGAACCAGTGGGGAACTTCACCGCCAGGGAAAAGGAGACTGAAAACAATTTTCATTCCGTTCGTGAGAGTTCACTTTTTTTCACTACCTTCTTGGGCAGGAATGAGCGAGAACATAGTGGTATAATTTTCACCGCCGATAAAACGATTGTCATATAGCGGGGTTTTGTGAGAAGAGCAAGTCCTTTCTTTGTGTGCAGGCTGATCCGAGCGATTCCTTAAATACCGTAGTATGTTGAAAATTTGTCCTTTTTGTTCCTTCGTTATAACACTCCCACTTATTTCAAGATCGGAAACATGCATAACTTGTGCGAACACCTTTTTACAGAGTAGATAGGCATCAAAAAGCTCATTTTTCCTACGTGCAGAAACTTTGCATTTTTTTTATTTGAAAAATTAGTTTTCCCCGAAATCAATAGTTTTGAAATATGCACGGTTACCGAAGCAATTAACAGGTACCGTGTCGGATGGAAAACCCCTTCCTTTCAGTCTGTAACCACATTATCGATCGTGCGTTTCGATGCGGTGACCTCCTTTCCGATGTTCGTAAAAATCAATATCCCTTTACGACGCTCATTAGTGCGACTGCCTTTACTCGCTTCCGAGCGCAGGTCGCAAGTCATCATGGGCATGGTTTAGTAAAAACCACTTACATCCGTCAGCCGACGTGCGCTATCGATTTCCCGGGATCACGCGGAACCGGAAAGGGGTTAGTAATTTAATTTTCACCAATCCAATTGCGATCATAATTAGCCTATTGATTTCCGACGCCTCTCGCTTGAAACGACGCAAGGAAGCAATTGCATAGAACGGAATTTAATTGAGTGGCGGCATGGCGCCGCTTGCCGGATGCCAGCTGTCATCCATCTGCTAGGTGTAATTTCACTCTTTGGCGGGCCGGTGGCTTTTCCTTAATGGAATTGTTTCATTTCCCGCACGGTGCGACACGACAGTGCGAGCGTCGTCGCGTTGGTTGGTTCCAATTCTATAGACACCTCAGACTATCCCGCTTGTCCCGAGGGGAAAAAAGGAGTGTTGATTTATTGATGCAAACGTGTGTCACTACGCCGATGGTGGTGGTGCTGCCAAAATGGGCGCTAGGGTGTGTGGTTGGAAAATCCCACCACACCGGAACCAACGTCACGCCAAAGTCGGTGTGTGCCACCGACGTTCGGCTTCTTGCGCAATGCTATGCTGCGACCGAGACGTGTTATGCAATCAACTTTTTATGTTTACGCACACGATCAACAGTGGGTTTTATGAGGGGGCACGTCGTCTTCACTGGTAGGGAAATTTACCGACTGTCACTCGGTTGCGCCCAGAGCCACGGTAAACCACCCCTTTTTCGATGAAGGAAGCCACCCAAGAGCGCCAACCGAGCGACCACCACCAGACGGACTATTTGTTCTGCAAATAGACACATTATTTTAGCTTATCACACACCACGCCCCTAGTCGCCGGTGTACCGAGAGTCGATGGGAATCGGTGGCGCAGCCGGCTGCTTCGATTGGCAATAGTTCTTCGTCCACTGGTCGACCGATGGGACCTTTCTGCCTTTGACCGGGCATGGGAACGATCGATGTTACACACTGCCACTGCCATCCCGTGTCCCGTACCTGTTCCACCAAGGTTTATTTATCGGGATGGTAAAATATGGCACACACCAGCAGCTGTCACGTGTCGTCCCAGGACCAGGGGGATGGCGATAAATAGCATAATTTTATTCCATTTCTTACGATGCTGCGACATGTGCCGATGCGCTTTCAGGCCGGATTTACAGCACCATGTTCGGAGTTTGTTGTTCCCGGAGTGCTGCGGACATTAACAATTCAACGCGAGTGGTTGAATGTTGTTTAACAACAAACCCATATTAAGCAACATTTTCGTTTAGCATGGAATTTTGAAACGTTTTGCTTTTGCTTCATTTTTGCTTGAGTTGAGTTGTGCTTTACGAGCAGAAGAATATTGGTTTTTGAATCTTTGACCGAAACACTCTTCATCGAAAGGCAACCAAAAAGGCGATAGTTCGGGAAGAGGAAAACTTTACGCCTGGGCCTTCGCTTCCAGTGGGTCAATCCGTGGTTGATGTTGCTGAAACTTTTCTCATTAGGGATCAATCTCTCACGAACTGGGTGGCGGCTCCGACCGGGCGATTATTTTCGAGTGAAAAACAAAATGCAATTTCTGCGTCCTCCATCATCAAGCTGGCTTGGGGCTAATTAGCATCGATGACTTGAGCACATAACGATTGCGCTCATTAAAAAAGCGACTATGCGGCTTCCGTCTTCGTCAGTTTTCAATAATTCATTTAGCGTGTTCGTGGCGAGTTTGATTATGCCATCCTTTTGATTTCTACATTCTACTGATGGTGATGATGATAACCGTAGAATATAAAATACATCTCCGAAATGCTTAGTTGCGATTCAGTATTTTTCGTCAACGAAATCAAATACCAATATTGACCAAAAATTGATGCTGGAAAGTAGATAATTCTGTTACGGAATAAGTTGAGTAGATTAAAAGACATCGCATGGTGTTAAGAACTTATTCTTTGGCAAATGTGATATGCTTTCAGTATCATTTTGTAACGATTTATAACGCATTCAACAATCCTTAACCTCTTGCACACGCAAGCAAGGGCGAAGGTAATGCTCAATGTAAACCTTTCACCGAAAGCCACCGCAAATCGCACAAAACCTTCCAGGGCTTTGCAGTTTGAAAATGACAAAACCTCACGCTGTCTCGCCGTTGGTTGCAACGTTACCGTCCCAGGCGGTTGAACAGGCCGCAAAAAACCACAAGTGTCGGCGCGGTTTTCCAAAATTTTTACCCATAGTCTAACCACAAACCAAGCCTCCGCCAATTTTTGGAAGAGAGAGAGAGAGAGAGAGAGAGAGAGAGAGAGAGAGAGAGAGTGGGCAGACTTTCAGGCGATCGTAACATACGCAAAAACCAAATAAATATCAAACAAACAGCAAACAGGAAAATAAATACGCAAACCGAATTGAGGCGAACGATAGCGGTTTTGAAGGGTGTATCGAATCGGAAATCCGTTAGTGCCGTACTGGAAACACGCATTGTCCGTTGCGGTCTGGTCGTCTGGTGTAAGCGAACCGACCGCAATCGTGTGCCGGATCAATAATAGCCGTCGGGCGCCACAATTCGGATGGATTTATTCATCCCGAACGTTACAATGCACCAACCAAGGGTGTGTCTTTTTGGTTCGGTGGTGGCATATTGTAAAAGTGAAATAATTACATTAAATTTGTAACTCACCTGAAACGATAATCGGTTACCCGTTGAAGCCAATATTAGCCAACGCTCAACGGTCGTGCGCTGGATGGGGCACGACTTACACCCTCGCAGGATTCCCGTTCTGCCTTTTATACACGAATATTCTTCACGGTTCGAAAGCTCACATCTCTGAGCTTTTTAACCGATTCACTTAGTAGGCGCGGGAGAGCATCACAAACGTCATTTGTAACCAAGGTTCATCCCTATGATGATAAATGAAAAGTGCCGTTCGGGAACAGCACTAAAGGTGCCAGTTAGTAGTGCTTTGGATATGAGAAATTTGTTATAAAAAAAATTTCAGTTTGCTTTACGGCTTTATCAATGTACCAGCTTAAAGCTTTTTGACCTAAAAAAATTGTTGAAAATAATTCGCTTCATAAATACATTATTTTACAGAAACGATGGCCATAATCGTTTGCGATTCTACAAATAAACGTGATCCAACAGCATACCCCCCGATGATTTTCGGTAGCAAAATGAGCATCATTGCGGGTGTGTATGGGAGTGTTTGTATACCAAATCAGATATAAATATCCGTTGCTCACCTGTGCGTGGTACTTGGCATTCTGCATGCGTACAAAGCGTCATACTTTTTTTTTACCGAACGCTCACCGTCGTGTATACAACGAGCGATACAGCACTGTCGTAACATGATGAACCCGGGAGACAACAAAAAAAACCATAAAAAAGGTAGCATCAGCATGGAAAATTAGAAAAAAAGAAAAAGGAGGCACCATCCCTCGCTGCTCAGACCCAACAGATTCGATCGTTGTATTCGTCACACTTTGCCGCCGTTTTGGCGTGTAAAATTCGCATTCCTGCTACTGGGAAATCTGTATTATTTTACAAGCATCCATCAGCTGTCAGCGGCAGGCAAAAGGATCCATTTCCCCCATGCATGCGTTCTAGTTCATGTGGGCTGTTTTTTCTTCCTCCATTTGTGCTCCATTGCGCTTCTCACACCTCGCTCACCATGTCCTTTACGCTACAGCTTCATGCGCTGTCGTCTTGCGCTTTCTCCTCTTTGTTTTATTCGAATGTCAACCTGCCCAAGGGAGTGACAGGCGCTTGTGTCGCTTCACGCAGCGCGTAACGCACGCAGTGGGGCGCACGCGGGCCCAAGACGTCACCCTTGTCGTGGCATCCTGTCATAAGCCGCGTTTCCGACGCTGTCATTACTCACCACCAGGACGTCGGGGCCGTACGACCGAGCTGCAAATGTTGGCGTACGGCTGTTGGCGAACCTGTGGAACCAAGGGACTAAGGCATAGTGATGTGTCGCCGCCGTTTGCCCGGAAGGCGTCACAAAACTGGGACCAACAAAAAAAAGCAACAAAGGGCGCTGAAAGAGCAGGAACCTTGTGAAGGATGCGGAGAGCCGGTGACGAGCTGCGAAAACGACTATCATAAAAGCGGCACCTCAGGACTACAATTAACCCCGCGTTACTCCTTGACTCCTCCCGATGACGCTGCTTCCACGGTTTGGTGTTTTCTTCAGTTCGCATGATGCGCGCTGCCAGAGATCCTGCCACTTCGTTCATCCATAGGAAGGATCGTATAAGATCTTCACACATACACCGGCAGCCGAGGCACCTAGCTCAACGAAACCTACCATCAAATCATAAATAGGTATGCTGTGGGCACGATGAAACATAATTAAGCCCCATTCGGACCACGGCAAAGGAACCGATTCCGGCGAAACGACAAACGATCCGACGACATGTTAATCGCTGGCCTCCGGGCTCCGGACTACGGGTCGAACATCATCGCGCCCAGCCGGCGGTTCCTGATTTACGAGTGGAGCCTCGAGAAAGAAATCAATTGGACCGTGCCGCTATGCCGCTGGGACGCAAGTCATGTAGGGGACAGCTCTCTCGTTGTTTCTAATCCACCCAAAACCCCGAATTCTCCAGAATCTGGGGAGTCCCGTCGCCATTTTGCGCACTAATCGTAACGCATCATCAAACACGTCAAAGTAGTCACGAATTATGGTCGGTTGATGGGGTTCGAGTGGCACTGGCAGGGAGTAAGTTCCGCGAATGACGGACGCCGGACAGCGCTAGACACATCCTATGTCCGGCCAGAGCTAATGCATCCGAGCGAATGGCGCCAGTTTATAAATGACGAACGATTTATGCACCAGCACACGGTGCATTCGTTTCGACGCGTCGGGGCGTTTTTTGTGAACCGGTTTAGCTCCATTATGCTAGCTCATGGGAAGCGGAGCAAATTGCTCTGCTTTATTCTTGCTCAGCGCGTTTAATCTTGCTCCTCGTTCGGTTGCATAAGCAGCTTTCGAGAGAAATCTAGACCTCTGGTCAGCACAAATCTGCAACACTGTAGCAGATACGCGATTGCACATGAAGCGCTATCAAAAGTTCTTGGAATACTGCGTTCGGTTGCATAAGCAGCTTTCGAGAGAAATCTAGACCTCTGGTCAGCACAAATCTGCAACACTGTAGCAGATACGCGATTGCACATGAAGCGCTATCAAAAGTTCTTGGAATACTGCGTTCGGTTGCATAAGCAGCTTTCGAGAGAAATCTAGACCTCTGGTCAGCACAAATCTGCAACACTGTAGCAGATACGCGATTGCACATGAAGCGCTATCAAAAGTTCTTGGAATACTGCGTGCTTACAAACGAAACGAAACCATCGAACATTACATAGTACTTGGCTCTTTGTTTTTGTATAAAAAAATCTATTCTTCTTCAACTACAGCAACCTTTAAGCCAAATCAGACAGCTGCCAATTAGCCCACTGAATGTGTTATATCGTATCAATTAGCATGAGCTTGGCAACAGTGCTGTGTTGTGAGGGGGAAGCAACTAGTGTCGAAAAATGTTCTGCCTGGCCTAAAGGCCTCCAACGTTGCAATGGAGACGATTACCGATAAGGCGGCAGCAGTTGCGTCGACCAAAGTGATTCAAGTACAATTTTCTGCTATCATTCGAGCTGCCCGAGGCTGGACACCGATGAAACGCAGAAAGCACCAAAAAGCTCCCCCGACGGAATGTGCCAGTGCCGACGATAATGGTGCTGCTAACGAGAAGTGCTATTTTGGATTACTGATAATTAGGTCCGCTTCCTCAAGGATTTCTAATGGACCTTGGGGCGATGATACCGGCGAACTTGCCCATGTGTGTGTGCGCGCTGCTGTCGAAGATTGCTTGGTGTATGTATTAGCCGGCCGGCAAAAACGGGACACAAAAAACAGGACCTTCTGTGGGGCTAAAGAAGAGCTTCCAAGCACCACTTGTGCACCCTGTGGCACAATAATTAACTTCAATTATTTAACCGCGTCGGCCGTGGGATTGTTCGAGTACGAGTTCATGCGATCGGTACGATGAGATTACACCTACGTCGGTTGCTCGCGAATGTCCTCTTTTTGTGCTAATTCTGTTCATATTTATCTCCCACCGTACGACGAGTTATCCACGAGAGCCCCCCATTACATCTGGAGGAGCTTCAACAAACAAACGCCTACCATCGCATTCCGAAGCGTGTTGAAATTATGTCAATTGCGCTGATGGCGCAGCACAAACATACTCCGACACTCCCACAGGCCGGCGTGTCGTATACATTATGCATCCGGGTTTTTTCGAAGAACTGTCGCGATGGTGAACACGTTTTCGCAGGACGATTGTCCATAAGCATGCTAAACGCGTATAAAATTGTAAATTATTTACGTACCGCTCGTTCACCGTACCATCATTTGGTCGAAGGCGGGAGGTTTATCATTACTTCCTCACTTGCTTGCGAGAGAAGGCGACACCGGATGGGGACCATTCCGGATGAAAGCTAACTGGCACGGAAATCGATCGAAACGGATACAACACACAACGAAAAGTAAATATACTTCTAGGAGAACAACGACCGAGTCATGCTATGATTAACGTGATGATATCCGCCCAGAATAACCGCACGGTGATATTTACACAGCGCTGTTTGGATAAGCGGCAGCGCTTTTGGTTCACAAACCATTTTTAGGTTCCCGTAGGAGTGAACGTTTGTAAAACCATCAGCAACCATTCGGAGGGCAAGAGCACAATTTTGATTTGCTTATCTTCATTCAGAAACAACACAGGTTGCCTTGATTCGTGAAACAGGATGAAAAAGTAAATAAACTGACACGAAATGTGCGAATAAATCTAACATGTAACGTTGTAAGTAAAACTATGTCACAAGTCAAATACAAGTATCTTAGGTTAGCTTAAGACTTGTGATCTACCATCACAACCCTTTGGCAATTTCAAACGCATGAGTGTTTGTTTGTGGAGCAAACTCAAAAATTGCCATCGGCGAAGACCACAGCTGTGGCAAAAGGTAACTTGGGGTCAAATTCTCGGAGGTGTGATCACGTCCAGAGTGTGTTAGGCGGGCTGCAACCAAAGGAGTAATGTCAACACATTCACAGAATGGATCAACAACGCTTGCTCTAATTAGTGCTTTTGCGAAGGACTTAGCTTACCCACACGGAGAAGAAAGAAGAAAGTTTTCGTCCTGTCGTGATGGATCACAATCGACGGAAAAGCACGCAGCTGAGGTTCCACTCATCTATTGCCTGGGGAAGCTGCACCCACCATGCATGTAAGCGTCAAAGATTCTCGCGACTGTAAACGCGAATGGCCTCCTTTGTATCTTTGTGCACCGGCGGCGCGAAGTGCAGGTGCATGAGAGATATTGCCGCCGGGAATATTATTGTTTCCGTTTCATCCTTACAGTGAGCGTTGTTTTTCTTTCGGTTGCTGCTGTTACAACTGTCGAAGTCGCACGAGTGGTGGTTGATATCACAAGGAAGGCGAATGAACTCGCCATACAAATAGCACACCTTTCATCAGCTTTTGTTAGCCCTGCCAATGTTCTGGCGCGTTGAAGGCAATGTCCTTTCAAGTGATGCATTGCTACTTTGTTTGGCACTCACACAAAGGAAGCTCGATCTTTAACCCAATCATCATGGCCTATTTGGATGATCAATTGGCTACAATGGTCTAACCTCCTGTTCCCGTAAGAATCAATTTGCTAGCTTTTCGCGAGAAGCCAAAGATCAGAAGAGCTTTAAGTACTTTATTTTTTAACCAATCCCTTCAAGCAGGCATGATGTTAGATGAGCCGAAAAGCGCAGCGGCCACCGGACAGCAGCTGTGAAAAGCCTCTCCCGCATGGTTAGCAAGATGTAATGACAAATAGTGGACCATCAGTTTGGACAAGTAGGGTAACTACTGTTAGAGAAACTTTCTAAAAATTGCTAACGAGTCCTGTTCCGTTTCGCAGCAGCATCCACAGCCCAGTGAATATTATTTGTCCCGAAAGAAGGAGTAATGGGGAGAAAGCGTGTGCGAGCAATCGGCTGTCGGGACAAAGGCAACACGACACGCTGTTACGTGTGTGCCTCCTGCGGCCGACAGGACACAATACGCATTGTTCTCGACACGGTGTGTGTGTTTGAAAATATGTTCATTCACCTTTCCCGACAGCTTTTGTTCTTAGCTTTTTCGTCGCCGCAAAAATGTAAGTTGGAACGAAAAAAGCAGAGAAGGGAAAAAAAGGTGGTAGGGGTGAGGGCATAGTTTGAACAATAGTGAACTGGTTGTAGGTTGCCAGAAAGAATAGCATCCATTTTAGTCCTTCGAATCATGGAATTGTGCCTCTTTCCTCTGTAGCCGAACGGTTGTGTTTTTTTTTCAACACCGTTGCAGTTGGGCTTAAAGCAAACACAGTTCAATGACCTGTGGATCGTCACCGTAGAAAATTTGACATGCTAAGGATCTGCTTTCAACACTTGAAGGAGCTACAGATTGACGAAACGTTTTAAATAGAACGTGAGAACTACGCTGTTCTCGAGGTGGTGTTCACGTCGTAAACTCATAACTGATACTTGTGACCGGTACACAATCGTTGACCCTTCACCAAGAGTACCTTGCTGAAGAGGTAGTCATAGCCATGCAGGAAAACATACAAACCACAAATTCCCATTTTCTCGATCGACGATAAAACTATCTTCGCAGTTTCATGCCCCCATAACGCAGAGCGGAATGATTGGTGTGTCACCTAAATTTGCATAGACTACCCAGAAGGTACTAAAACTTCTGTGGATGATACGGCGGTGACTCCCTCTGATGACTGTCAGTAGAAAGTGAGCCACCGCAACCGTTGGCGGCACACAAATCGCAATCGGGTCCATGATCTCGAAGATACGATGAGTTGCACGGATCGCACCGATCGGAAGGGGGTCCCCGTCTATCCAGAACTTGCACTCCGAACGTCAATTGCTCATTAACGAGAATGAGTTGCGTGATGATTTGATTGTGCCGTCCAGTTTCGGTATGCCGTTTGCTCGGGACGAGGGGTTTATGGGGGAGCTTTTTATCGCCCATCATGACCCATCACGAGGTCATTTTCTTCTTGGACGCATCTTGGAACGGCTGTTCGCCTGCGACCAAAAGCTTTATCGCCCTTCGAAGGGCGAAAGAAATGGGATGGTTTTATGACGGAAACACTCCTCGGCGGATAATGTAATTTATGGCGTACGCCATTACGACAGAGAGCCGGCCCTGAGGACGTTGGTTGCGAATGAATACCTGCACGTGTGGCGTTTGACGTAAGAAATCCAGTCGTAATCCAAAACAATCGTATGTTGGATGCAGAATGGTGCAGACTATAACATTGAGACATGATTTCTGCTTTATCATATAGATACACCTTTGTAAATAAAATCCAATTATTAGTGTAAATAAAACACCATCACCATCAAACATATTAAATGAGTTCTCACAGCAATTCACTTACTGCTTCAAAGTATAAAGCAAAATAGCTAAAGCTCTTAAATTATCTGCTCCAAAAACTCTATTTCAGCATGTTTCAATTAATTCACACTAACTCATTATACCAACCATAGGTTGTTGTATCATCCAACAGCGGTTAAAGCCGGTGCACAATATCGTATCATTAAGCGCGAGAGATGCTGGTTATTTCCCGTTTCCGTAACCATCAATTACCGCACGGTGCGACGAAAAACCACACAAGCAAACAGTAAACACTCGCGGGAAATTTCCTCTGTCTAATGCTAGCGATTTCCCTCGGCCATTGGATTCATCCGCAGCCGCATCGGTTGTTGCGACAACGGCGCGTTTCTCGACCGGCTCACGTTCGACTCATTATGTCAGTTTCATCGATCGCCGAACATATTGTTAGCGCCTTTTCAACGCGTTCAATGGGCCCGACCTCTGACTGCCGGTGTAGTGAGGGTCAACCGAAGCATGAACACTTATGGCGAGAGTAAGGGACTGTCTCCTTACGCCACGTCGGGGTTGTGTGCATGTGAGAGGGCACCTTTGCGGTTAGCGCCACCGAGAAGCCGGCCAAGAGTATGTCGCTGGTGGCCGTCGAATTTCTACGGCCGCCTGCAATAACCTCAACCGACGCGGAGAAGCTGCCTTCGAACAGCTTCGATTATCGACAGTTGGTTTTGCGGCCTATGACCTGGGTGGGTGTTTTGTCCACCAAACCCACCCCCTATTTAGGATTGTTGTCCTAGCCCGGAAGAAACGCACACCACCGTCGTCATCGTCTTCGAAGGGGGTGTGTTTCGTGTGCTACTGCTGCGGTCGCATGTGCTGCTGACAAGGCCACCGAAATGTGGCCAATTTCTCAGCGGTTTGCAATGTCGAAATGCACATCTATTATGCCAAAGGGTGCCCACCTCTTGACGTGGTGATTTAATTGATGCAGGTATCGGACCCTCGGTCACGCCCTAAATCGCCATCGTTGACGTTGAACCACGGGTGGTCGCAAGTGCTCGCGTAAATCTCGAGAGCCGTAACGCTCGATTGCTGTTCAAATTTCAATTAGTGCAAATTACAGGTACTCAAAACAGTGCACAAATGACCACGGGCAGGGGCCGAAACCCCCGGACGATGGAGCTAAGGAGTGTTTGACGTGAACTCGAGCGCCAATTCGCACTTCCACAACCCACTACCCACGGGACTACACGTGCATTGTTCGGTCTAGGGATAAAAACATGTAAAATTACTTCCCCAGGATCGGCATTAAATGACGCATAACTTTCCTTTTGTCCTCTTGCATTCTACGCTTCCCGATCAGCCACCCAGAAGCGAGATGGCGAGTAAAGGAGTCATTTTATGCAGATGAAATCACACCTTCGTTTGACATCCTGTCGGTTGGCAGTAATTTTCTCTCCTGGTGCGGTGTATGTATGTTTCGTGGTCAGAGCGGTGGCTTTGTATTGATTTGCTCGCTCCTGCCCATGGGACAATGGCAGGTATGAGCCCTATGGGGCCTTCATTATACGAACGAACCACCAGGCCTCCACTAGGCGCGCTGGATTGCGATGATTGTAGATTGTATTCAATAAATCACTGATGTCAAGGCACGGTATGCTTTATTACTAAACAAGCAAACCTTCTTTCTCCCAGGGGAAAGCGAGAATGAGTATAGTGCGGGTGGGTTTAGTGCTTTGCGACGGACAGGCCGAGGTTACGATATAAAACAATGAAATGACCGTCCCACCCACATTCTGGTTGTGATTGTTTCTGGTTTGGTGGTAAAATGAATATTATCCTGCTGGTTTGCGAGCCGGAAGGACTGGATAATTACACCCAAGTTAGCATCTGTCCGATGTTTGAAGTCTTTCTTGATTGTAAGCTGCTCTCTTGTCGAGTACCTAAAATTGCCTAAAAAGACCAAAACTCAAGAGGGAAGAATAAATATCCGCAAATTTAGAAAATTTCTCATGAAATACTATGCAATATCGCCTTGAATTTGATCCCACTGTTTCTCATTCCATATAGTATTGATTAAAAATTTTGAAACATGTTCTGTGTTTCTATAGTAGACATCAAAACATCACTATAAACATAAGCAGTAGCTTTTCCTTAGTTAAAGTTATTCGCACTACGTATTTTTCCCAGGGTGCGATTAATTCCATTCTGGGAGTGGTAAAGCGTTGGAACTATCACACCTTTAGAGAGTATAGTAAGAGTGGTATTGAAGTACATTCACACCCCACAGCAGATGTCATTGCAATACATTTGGTCTAAAGTTTCGCAACCAGCCTGTTCCAGAACACTTCAACTCAAAGTCCTACGGTTCTCGTTTTCAAAACCACAATTTTCATGGAAGACCAAAAGGACCCGGGTGAAACATGCGCCATGACTTCTCTTCTCCTACGAGAAGCCTTTAATTCAATGTCAAACGAATGTTTCGTGCGGTGTCAAAATTAATCATTAATTCTGTGTTATTAGTCACTTTTGAAGCCCCGCTGACGATCAGGACCGGTGCAAGGGAGTGGGACATTCGTCCGTTCACTGGCACAAACCGATCGATGGCCGGACCACCCGGTGCGAAAATGTGTCCACCCGACAGAGAGAGAGACAGTTGAAAACCCCAAGAGAGAGAAAGAAAGCGAGAGAGAGAAGGCGACAACAGGGACCCCAACAGCCGAAGCCAGAACGCACTCGGCAGGGCACCTTCTCCGGTGGCACATTGTGTTACCGAGACTCCCGCGTGGCCAGAGTTCTTTCCTGGAGGGAGTTTCATAATAAATTACCGACCAACGAAAAACAAGACCCCGCTACGACCCGGCGAAAAGCAAATGCACAACCCCGTGCACCCTTACGGCGGCGGTGTGGATGCTCCAAAAGGCTGCTTCTCGAAAGAAAGTGCTACTCTGCTCTCCTTTACGCTAGACATCGCTGCCGCTCGCTGTGAGATAAGAACGCAATCTATCGCCGACCATCGATCCAGAATACGTTACACCATCAGCGACCCACTAAACGAACCCGGCAGCACCTTTAAGGAGTTTGGTTTGCGCGGGCGGTAAACCAACGCACAGAGAGAACGATGATTAATAGACGGTCAAATTTCACCGCAAATTCATCCTAAGCAATCCGTGGTTTGCTATAAAAGTCCGCCGAAAACCCCGCCGAGATGTGCTGGTGCGGTATTTTCTCGTCCCCGTGGAACACTCCCGAAGGTGTCGAAAATCGTTTATAAATGATACACAATAATAAAAAAAAAAGAAGAGTGAGGAAATATCATTCCGAACGCGAGCACACGCCCGCAGTCGGAATGCATCATTCTTCATTTGCGATGGAGCGGTCGGTAAAAGGCTTTCATTTTGCGCAGAATGACAGAATGACTTCTTAGTCCGTGGGACGGACGTCGACCGTTTCTTAACCCGACTTGGTCAATGTGTGTGCGGGGCCACGCGTCACTTTGAGAGACCGCAGCACATGGACTGCAAGTGTGCGCAAGGTCCACCACACGGGGTCAGTTCAGTCGGGAAGACTTTCTCTCACAAAAGCGGGAGAAAAAAACTATCAAATCTATAGGATAGACCCAAGTCTGGTGCTGGACCTGTATGACCAACCCGAGGACTTGAGTGCGAACGCTGATGCCGCCGCATTACAAATGCATTAATCAAAACATAATCACTCCGGCAGCGGCAGAGCCGGTCCCTTTTTCTCGGGTTTCCCAGATGGAATGAAACCACGGGTGTCCTAGAAGTAGAAGTCACTCGCGCGAAGACGTCAGTACAATTGCCCCAAATCAAGCCGGGTCTCGAGATTGGGCCCATTGGGATTCGAATGCCCGAGCTCAGTGATTATTCTCTTTGCGTGAGAGGAGAAGAACTCCGGAACGATCCTCTGCTGAAGTGCTGGTACTTGAGTGCCCGCCGTGCTAGTTGACCCAACCGAGGGCAGAAGCAAAAAGGGTTTCATCAAGTCACCGTGTGAGCTGCTTTGCTATCCCTCTGCCTCGTTTTTTTCCAATCGTAAGACGGTAAAGATAACATCTTGAAGGATATCAGCGCTGCCAGATCCCGGGTGGATAGCAAGCTTCGATATGGTCTATCTTTGCCGCAGCGCATTGGCGGTCGACCGCATTATTAATAACTGCTGCATCATGCGCCACACGGCTATCTGTTCGTTCGATATAAAGGCTACTCCCCCGTAGAACCAACGGTGGTCATTTGCTGCCGAAATCCACGGGAAAGAACCCACGATCCGGGAAGTCTTGGGGGTATTTTTATTTCATTCTAGGATTCCCTTCGCCACAAGGGCAAATGAGAGCGTGGATTTCATGTCAATCTATCAAAAGTTACACGCGAGATGGGCGTTTCCAAAATAATAATAATATTCTCGAGTTAAACTTTCACTTTTCTAATTCAGAACTCAAACAGTCATCTTCTAAGAAGAAAATATTTGCTATAACAACATATATTAGTCATATACATTTTTGCTAAGGTTTTGTTGTTTTTATGCTGATAAATATGTGTTTCAAAACCAGTGATGATAAAGATGTGTTACATACATCAAGCAAAGAAACCAAAGGTATAGGCTAAACTAGCTTAACAAATAGCTTGATGCTGGAATAAAGTTTTATTGCTAAGTGATAGAGGTATTATGAATGTAAAATAGCATTGTAACAATTTACAAGAAAAAGTATGTTTTTAACAGTAACATTTCGAATGTTACTGCCTGTTTCACTTTCACCCAATACAAAGGAATTTTTATGCTATTCAACTTCTTGTTACTGACGTCTGAAAGCGAAAGGCTCAATAACTAATGCGAACAAATCGTTTACTGTTCCTGCAGTCTGTCGTGCTTCCTAATTCGCCACAGGGTCGAACCGGTGGTACAGCGCGATATCCTATTATCCTTTTTTCCCACACACATTGCCGCAATCAATTGCAAGGTATTTTTGTATCGATCCGTATGTAAAATATTAATACAACCGCCTGCCACAGCCTGAGCCGAGTCCACACGGGCAAAGGACCGATGCGCGATCGAAAGCACCGTAAATATGAACCATTGGCGGAAGCAAGCTCCTTTCACTATCGTTTGTAGCCGTGACCGAAAAAGGCCCCAACGGACCACAAGCAGAGTGGGAAAAGCAACAACGAATTGGAGGAAGGAAAAATATCAACCACAGGGACGTGATTAGAGACCCACGGTTGGCCGGAATGGTTTCCCCAATGTCTCGACTTCGCTTTCTACGAGGAGAGGGAACGATGAAACCCGCTTCAGCAACTAGCCGAGAATGTTTTCCACCAGCACGAAATGATCGTATTTTTCCGACCATGCTCCACATGCGGCCCTGCTGCTTCTTTCTTGCCTTCCGGGCAGGGAAAATATGTTACACACCGACCCCGATATCCTTAGCGAGCAGCATGGGTTCGCTCTTTTTTTTCGTCCGCCTTTCTGCAAAACCATATGCGACAAACAAAAGAGTGGCGTGGCTGGTTTGAGAGTCAATCGAAATTAGGGCAAAAAGCTAAAACTTGAACTTGAAGTTAGACGTGGTGAGACGCAGCACCTTAACTCTTTAAGAAGAAAACAAACGACGAATTATCAACTTCAAAGTATGGCGAAGGACATCTCCACGAAGGTACACTTACTAAACTGAGAAACCACATTTCAACAACCCTTTCATCATAACAAAACGTAATTATACGAACGCCGAACGTATCACATTCTACAGGAAGGAAACGGAACGGTTCGATGTTATATCATCACGGAAGGTCAGTAAACTAAACAACACCGTGCAGTGGTCGGAAGCTCAGCAAAGGACCTGCAACTAGGACAAATGAACAGTTAATTAATTACACCGGCCGTGACTAATCAATTTCCTTTGCTGGTGTTTATTTGCCCTGCGGCATCCCAGGTGGACGATGTGTGCACACGTCGAATGATGTTTGCTGTTCCTATTTGACCGCATGTATGTTTGTACATGCTCGCGTGGCCATCAGTCCGGCCGGTTTGCTCGTTCGATAACGTCCGGAATCGATACGGATGATAATTAGCTTTCTCTCGTACCGGCGAGATTAATGTGCACCGCAAATTAGGATCGTATGAGGGGCCATTTCCCATAAAAATCATCTTCCACTTGGCGCACAAAAATCAATGCTAGCTTTCGTTTAGGCATTCGTGTTGCAAACGATACATTAATGCATCATTGGACTAAGAGATAACGTGAATCTATTTGTCGAATTTGTAACAAATGCACATTATCACCTACGATTGCAAAACGAATAAATTAAAAGCTTGTCGTCGATGTGCGAGCAAACCAGCTAGAATGATTGATGATTATCAGATCCATCCTGAGTTGAGTTGATAAATTAAATCAATGAAACGATTGTTTTCCATTTGGTGAAAGAAGTCAATAGCAACACCTCTCTGCAAGCCAAATGAAGTAAAAATAAACAAGCGTCATTACGGCTTTCGCTGGCCTCATTTAAAACAATTATCATCAGCGAACGGAATTTGAACGTGTGAAGGTGAGAAGATTATGTTCTTCTGTAGCGCGTATCTCGAGTCGGTAGCCGTCCATTGGAAAGGTCTTAAAAAATAAGCTACTCTTAAAACACCGTCACTCATTATGTCGCCTTATTTATTACCATAATTGCGGCGAGCCGCAAAACTTTGCGCCACGAGGAAAGTGGTTCTCGTTTAAGGTTATTTAACGATGTAAAAAAATTAAAAAGCTCGAAGCAGTTAGCACGTTGAAGGATGCTCCTTCAGACGCCACTTTCGTCGAAACCGGCGAACAACCGTTTTCCAGGTCGGTATCGCAGGAAAGAAAAGAGCAATTTCTTAGCATACCGCTTATCGCCATACAATGCGTGCCTGCAATCATCGTAATGGTTTCTTTAGCTCACCGACAGTGAGTGAGCGAACACTTCTCCCAGAGCCGACCACCGAGTTCTTATGCAGATTCTTTAGCAACCGACCGGATTCGTTAGCAACCGAAGCCTTACCACAGCAACCGACGCCTTGGAACGGTACGGGGAAAAGCATTGCCCGTTAAAACCGGCCTTCTTCGATGCACGGCATGGTCGTCATTTTTCCCTTGCTACACATCTCGTCACGCTGGGCCAACCCTCAATTATGCGGACGTGGCCGAAAAATAAAAAAAGAAATGTATCGAACGGCAACAAGGCTCAAGCTCCATGCCGCAGCCCGTCCGGCTCTACGGTGGCTTTTAAACTCATTTATTGGAAAGCAATAAACATTCAGCGGGGTGGCGCGCCATTAAAAAATGAGCCGTTTTCCCTCGAGGCCCCAAAAGCGTCCGCGTGACCAAACTAGGAGGGAAATGTGCCATCCGCCAGGGATAGGGCGCGACACCGCCGTTAGACGCGGTAATTCGGTTTAATGTCACCCGATGCGGAGCAGCAACGCCGGTGTGTGCGTGCCGGTTCGAGATCCGGTTCGATCCGTTCGGGCATTAGAAGTTTCCGATTGAAACGCTTTCCAGCGCGAAACCGAACGACGGTTTAGGAGGGCTGCCGCCGACCGCCATCGCTGCCAACCGGGAAGATAATTAAATTAATTTTTACGATACCACTAACCACGATGGCCGATGGCCCCGCGTGAGAAGGGGTCAGTTTTAGTGCTGCTTTTTTGTAATTTTCCACACTGAACCTTATCCCTGCTTCCCGGGGGGTGCTCCCGAGGGGTCACGGAAGAAGTAGCAAGAGTGGCAACCCGGACTGGGTGGTCGCCGCGCAATAAAGGACCATTAGTTGCCACACGATAGGACCCCACTGGGATGGGTGGTTGGTGGTGACGGTGGCCGGACGTCGGTTGGTCGTTTTGCGATTCGATTAGGTTTTTAGGAAAATTTGACACAGCGCAGTCGGGAAATCCTGGAACGCAGGAGCATGGAACGGACCGGCAGCTTTGCGGGACATTCGCGCCGCTTCGTCCACGGGCTGCACTATGAATGTTTCAGCATCTGGAATGGCTAAGTTTGTGGCGGAAATAAGGCTCAGTTTTATCGAGTTCTACAGAAAATGGTCGTGAACGTGTTCAGCTTGTCAATAACATGGTTAGCTGAATTCTTTTTAAGGACTTTCGATGTCATTCCGATGACAGCTGTTAGGATCGTGCCATTCGACTAGAATTCAATTTGACACCGCTCGAGAAGACGCTGGGATGCGTCCGGACGCGATGATAGACACAATTTGTTGATCAATTTCGCAATAACAATGAATGAGAGCTACTTTGGCCTGCGGAATTGGCCAAAATAGGCAGTAGGTTACAACGAGCAGCATGTTTTTCAGCACACCTATCGAAATTTGTCATGCATTGCACTTTCAAAAACGTCACCAAAGCTTCAGAACCGCGTTTAATCTCTGCCTGCCCGGCATAATTGGAAGATAAATGAACCGTACCTAATTAGCTAATCGGGCCACCCCCCATGAATTTGTGACCACGCCAAGCCAAACTCTGTCGGTTTGGTCACTGAATTTTCATCCCAGCAGAGAGAGAAAACAAAGCACTAGAGAACGAGAAAAATGTGAACGATTGATCGAGCCATGCAATAGAGACCTCTGGTGACACCACGCAGCACGATAAACGGTCCAGGAACCTCATTCGAACCGTTGGCCACCGAACGATTTGACATTTCACAAACGAGTGAGGAGAAAATGAAAAACGATCATCCATCTCCTACCATGCTCTGGCTCTCGCTCTCCATTGCTTGGTGATGGTAGATTGGGGGAAAAGTTTTAATTGACTTGCCCTCGCCGATTAATGACGTACCGGGGACAAACGTGCGAAGGAAAATGAAGTTATTGAACGGCGAAAAGGGCACCCTTCGGTTGGGTTGATCGGTTTGATTTCTTGAACCAGTGGCGCCCACCGTCACCAGAAGGGCAGCAGGAATAGAAGCTCGCGCGCGATAATTGGAAAAATTGACTGACGATTTCATGATCGCTTGAGCAGAGACAAACAAAAAAAACGATCGATGGAAACAATCCTACGCCTCGAAATGATGAAAAAAATTGGTCACGCGGAAGAAAAACTGCATTCATTGTGAAAACGGATTAGCGAGGCGAGTCAATCCAAGAATCCAATCGTCAGGTTTAACCATGCAAAAAAGGACTAACGAGAAAAATCGACGAACTGATCCACCTTTTGTTTGAAAAGGAATTCGGGAGCCCGAGGTGTGCAGAGAAAAACTCCTGAATGGTTCCCGATAAGAGAATGAAAATGAATGGGATATTGGCGGTGAATTGATATTCAAATATTACAATGATTTGGTTCTTGGACTATAAGTGTAAAGAAATCAGAGAAGCTGCATAAGATCGCGTGGTACTCGCTGATTAAGCCACGGCCACGGTATATTGACTGCCTTTAAGAGGATTACAGAACGGCGTCAAGAGTAGCCTCGTGAAACTAATTGATTTTGAAATGAAAATTATTCAACACTGTCCCGTCGAGCAAAAGAAATACTGATAAGTGAACGTAAAGAGGGAGGAGAGTGCAAATTGCTGCACGTAATTTATATCGCAATCAGTCTCCGCAAGCGATACCAATCGCTTGCTAGAAGAAGAATGTTGGCGTGGAATGTAAAAACGTTTCGCTCTTTTGGTAATTCCTAGCCGGAATCCATCCATAACGCGCGCTAAGCAGTCTCGCAGCGTTTTGCGATCAAACTGTGAATGAACAAAATCTCCTCCCGCATGATGGCCCTCGCTGCAGGATGGAAAAAAAAATCGCCGAGTGAAAACGGATGTTTGTTATGCACGGAGAGCCATATTTGCAATAACGAGCCTCCTCATCCTTCCCTAAACGTGTAGCGTAAGGTTCTTATCTCATCTCAAAAGGTTCGACCCCACGTACGCTTCCTTCACGCGTATTTATGGTATCCCCTTGCAGAATACACGCAAGCGAGCGACACCGCGAGTGAGCGGAATTTAAAGCACGCGAGAGGTTTAGAGTTTTAATACATTTCTCCTCGTTTGCATGTGCCGATTACGTCCTGGATGTATGCCGGCAGGACCACCGGCCATGGCGATAGGCCTGGGAAACAAGGAAAAAGAAAAAGTTCACACGTCTTCTGCATTAACGAGGCTTAACTCTTTGAAACGCTCGCAATAGTCGCCCGCATGGAAGCCATCGCCGTATACAGTGATGTTATCGACGTTCGCCTTCGTAGGCAATTAATCACCCACAACGATTACACCATTCCCAGGCGGCGGTAGCACCACCGTCAAGGTTTCGGAAGCATGGTTCGAGCAGTAGTGATCACCAATAGCAGCATTTGGCGTCCGTTAGCTAACGGCTCGTAACCTCCTAACGATTTCGGGAGCAAACTTGCCGCGTCGAGTTAGGACTTCAAAGCGTTCGATTACGAAAAACCACCAGTCAATCTAAGTATTCTATTGATCTTCAGACACACCATCGATTTGTTGTCAAATAAACGAATTGTAATTGTTTACTTGTAGGCCTTTCAGAACGACCAGGCGTTTAGGTAAGAAGCCACTTGAACGACAGGAACGCAGGATCTATTATTAGATGATTGCCACGAATCTGAGGCAATACGTACGTTCGTTGTACGCGTAGTAATTTGTCGATTTAGTGCCTTCAGGTGTCGCCAGGAATCCACTGCCAAGTGCAGAGAAGCCAAATATGTCATACAGCTGGTGTCATAACCCCTACAAATAGAACTCATTGACACGGAGGCGTTGACATCTTACGGACGTTCAATGGGAACTCACCAGGAATTGGATGGGGATGCAAACGAAGGAACGATGCAAGAATGTTTAACAGGACGACGACGTCGGCCTATTGGGTCGACGTAAATCCGATTAGAAATGACACGAAGGAAATAATAAACACCATCATGGAGCTCTTCCATGTGAGGCCCGCGACCTGACACCTTGTCAACACACCAATCGATGGCAATCTTGACATTCCGTCGGTTCGCGGGACATTCCGGTGGAGTCGTCGTTAAAGAAAGCACCTGCCAGTATATCGTCCGCGTGTGGAACGGTTGGAACAATCATTTATCCTTCGACCAACACCTTCCAAGATCACGCTGGAGGTCAAACCTGGATTCCAGCGCACGCAAATACATTAATTATCCAACATTGGGCAGTAGGCCACCAGGAGCGGAACACAACATACCATCGCCACGCGAATGGTACCCGACCCGGGTTTCGGTCAACGAGCTGCCCCAGTATCGATCGTAGGGTATGGGTTTTTCCTGACACAGCAGCAGCAGTAGCAGTGCAGTTGGTGTTGATGAATTCGACGAAAGCCCGTAAATACCGCGAACGACCGACCCGAAGTCTCACTGAGCACGGTGGAATTGTACATAAATCATCGCTAATTCATTAGTCCGATCGGGGAAAGCTTGGGGAAAAGCAAACCACAACAGTCAAATACACACACACACACACACACACACACGCACACACACCAGGAATTCATTCGTGCCGAAATTCCTGTGCTCCAAATTTCCATCCCAACCGACGGTGTCGAGCGCTGGTGTGCGGTGACCAGTGCGAACTTTAGCGCTCCCAGCGGGAATTGCCGTGCGTCCATCGCGGGTTCCAGGTGCGGTACCAGACGGGCCACACCAATAAATCCACCGGACACCGGTAACAGATGTATGATTCGCGTCCTGGGGGACCTCCCTGGAGTGGGATTAAAAATATTGTACCACCGGGCGGTTAATACGGGGCGATAAAGTTGTATTTCTAACGACTGGGAAGGTTTCGCCGGTGCTCGCGGTGGTTATTATGATTTACAACCCGGCATCAACACCGCCCGAGAACACTTGTTACGACGGCTTCCGGGCAACCGAAAAGCCAATTGTTTTACGCGCAGAAAACGCCATGCTTTGCTATGGCGACATAACCTAGTAGAACGTTATTCACCTTCGATGGTCTAGCAGGTCGTGGAGATTTGTTCGGGAGAGCTTTTAATAAATTCGAAGCGTTTGAGGTAAGAGAATGCCTTTGTGAGGGTATCGGTATCAATTTCATCAATTATACCAAAAATTGTATTTCTTTACACGAGCTTATAATAAATTTTCCCTAAAGACAACCTCATACACTCTCGCTAATTCTGTGCGATTTTACTTCTCGCGGGGATCGCGATCAATATCAAATTTTTAACATACAACAGCATACACGTCCGACGAATGGACAACGTGCGAAATCAGACGAACGATCAACGATTTCAGTAGGCCGTGTTGGAGCATAACATTCACGCCCTTTAAAAACGTTTTGTTCGTTGTGTTGTGACGGGTTTGCGTTTAGTTTTCGGTTCTACTTTATCCACGGCAGTCTGTTTTACTTTGTCTCGCGCCGGCGTCTGTCGAGTAAGAGCACGCATTCATGTCTGCCAACTTGTCTGTCCCGACGGCTTATGCTGACACATGGACGGAATATGAAATTTGCACTTTGCCCGGTGAACGCTCAAGGGGATACATAAACACCCTCTGGAAGACAACCAACAATAGAGATCCTTTTTTGCGATGCAGCGACTAACGAGTGTATTGTAGCGGAGTACGAGAATGAAACATATACATAAATTTTTACGTAAAATAAGTTCAAACAACCGATCGCTTGGGGATCAATTCTTCGCCAGTTAACGTCGAGTTTCGGAGAGCACTTTTAGGAGCATAAGGATAATCGATTTATTCCGTCGCTCTCGGACATCCGTACGCCAAGCCTGCGCCAGTTTAATGGCGCGGCAATAAATTACCAACCGAAGCGCGTGTAATATGCGGATATGCAGAGAAAATTTATGATCACTCGTATCGACTGCTCGCCAGCTTGCCGGGAAAAATGCAAGTCCAGCCCGGTCGATTTAAAGGGTGACGATTAAGATGTTCCACGAAACTTAGATCCTTCCGCAAAGGAAAAGCCAACATGCCGCAACGTCTAGATAGGAAACGTCCGGGGTATGAAATGTAGCATTTAGGTGCTCTTCTTAACACTGAGGAGCGCGTAAAACGATCAATTTAATGGATTATGAATTTTCCATAGCTGGCTTGCACCACTTACGTGAGCAAAATACATCATGATGGTATTATTTAAGTTGGTTAACTTCCAAACCGACTATAGCATAACTAGAGGTCGTTTGAGAGAAGAATACTCAAAGATTCGCTGGTTTCGAATGCGTGCGGTTGAACGATTTCCTTCCGGTGAATTTGAAACACTCAAGACATCGTGTGAGAAAACAACGCAATATCGTCTGATCGGCACAAATGTTTATGCCATCCTGTTCTACTTTAGCGCCTTTTGCTCCGATTCGGCATTGTTTATCGTTTTGCCCGTTGGGCAGCATACGTACATCAAATGGATATGCTGGCACTTCAACCAGAAAACCGGACAGCATGAGTTGTTAATGAAAACATAAGCACCCCGGAGATGCGTTGGTGTCGTAATGATTGCGATCGCCGGTAGAGAATCGTTTGCACGGAGTTGTTTGTCTTTCGATTACAACACGCACCGGAAGTACTCACATCAGCCCATGTGTCTGAAATGAGCCGAAATCTTCACAAGTCAACAACGCAAACGCGGGAGTTTCGAAAGCAACACGCTTGCTTGCTATTCAAAATATTGTTCCTTTATCATTAAACCTGTGTCACGAGGTTGAGAAATTGTGTCCATGTGAATATCAATTTTAAAAATTGGGAAAGAGATAAATTTCATTCAAAAATGCATTACAAATAAAAACAGGCATGTAAACATGAGCTTCATGCATTTTTGTACGCGAGAGCTTGTAAATCGAATACAATTTATCACACATTCTTTATATAACAAATAAAATCCCAAATACTTATCCTGTAACAATTAGCAAAGAAAGAATAAGAAAAATCATCCCAAAATAAAATTCACATGACACCAGCCAAGAAACGACAGATTTGCACAGCAGACAGCTTCTGAAGAATGTCTTGTGAAACGGGGTATTTTATATCTACCTCTTGCGTCAATGACGAGATGAAGACATCTTAGTTCCATTAGTGCAAGGCCGGGCACGTTAGCTTGGAAGCATCACTAATTGCTATAGGCCAGTGTTCCGCAGCATTCCGTTTGATGGGATCCGATGCTTCATGTGCGAAAAACGTTTCTCGTCAGGCAGCAACGAGCGAATGCAATTCTGATGTTCAGGACAAGAACGTAAGAGAGCTCTCGCCGACTCTTTCCGTGGCCTTTCATTAATAACATCCTGTCGATGACGCGCTGCCTTTCACCAGCAATGAGGCCTAAAATTCGAGAACTTTTACCGGGCTGTCAATGTGGAATGAAAAAAAGAAGTTGAAGAGCCTCGACATTGGACAGTTTTCTTTGGCGGGAACAATTTAACAGCAAAAGACTCTTCCGTCCATTTATCTCCATTGAGACCATCGAATCCAATTAAATGCAACCTTGCAGGCGATGAATTAAATGATGAAATCAAAAACTCATATCATCCCCACAGCAAAATGCCAGGGGTTTGTATTGCACTTTGCCGTAGTTTCGCTTTTTTGCTGTATCTGTTCTTTTCGGTTGTTTTGTTCTTAAATTTGGTAGAATGTCATGAAACAGCTCCAGCTGGTTTTTTGAATTCTGTATCGTCTTCCACTCCATGAAAACCAATTCAGTGCAGAATATTCGCACCTTTTCCTTTGTTCTTTCTTGAATCGTTTTTTTATTACAATTTTGTCTAATTTGCAGCCTTTTCGAGCGTGCAACTTACTCTTATTTACTGCCCTTCTTCGAACTAGTGTCTGCAGGGCAACGTTGCAAAAATACAAAAAAGGAAAGGTTTTTGCAAATTTTATTCCGCAAGGCTCTAGAGTTAGAAAGGCCAGAATGTAGGACTCGATGTGAATCGACAGACACAATCTTAACCGTACGATGCCGAAAAAGGATGCAACATTCTAGTCACGTTCCTTGTTGTCCAAGCCAACGTGGGCGCTCTTCACGGTTCCTAGTCGTCGTCGTCTCCCTCACCGTCGTCGAGCATTAGTTCCTGCATGTATCGCCGTACCCAAGTTTACACGACAACTCGTTCTTGGACGTGCCTCCAAAAGCCAACAAATGAACTCGACCCAGAGAAAAAGGAAAGTGTCGATCCACCGTCCGGCTGGAGGAGCCAGCGCACAAACGATCTTGTGGACACGTGCGTTCAATTACCGGCCACTCCCACCGAAAACCCATCGGCCCACATCCGACAGTACGCTCGCGAGTATTCTTTCGGCACTGGCCCTTTGTGCGGCCCAAATGTCGCCCGATCTCAATATGTCGCTAATTAAAAAGTTTGTCCCTCCCACCTACACACATACGTACACCGCAAGGCAATTGAGTGCGACAAATGGTAGCGAGTGAGATGAAAAAAAAAAGAAAAACAGCATCAAACAAAAAACGAACCAAAAACTGCCCCCCTTGTATGCCGGCGCCGGTTAATCGATTTCGGACTACAAGCCTCGCGTAAAACTATGTCCTTTGTTTCGCCAACCGGGCCTGGAGAGATAAAGCGGCGAAAAATAGCAATGATACGGTTGCAACGGGACAGCAGCACTGCAACAAGCATCCCTCTAGCACGAGAAGTAGAAAAAGGCTCGCTTCGAATGCGAAGGACCCACCAGAGGAGGCCTATTTGTGCAAGAAGGACCAAATTTGGTTTCATCGATTGCAACATTTACGAACACCAGGGCCACCCTAGGCGAGTACACACCGTTTATGTAAATGGTTCGGCAGGGAGGAGAGATCACGACCCGGCCAGTTTAAGATAGACGAGAAAAAGCCGCGACTTTAGCCCATTTGTCAAACGGAAATGCTCAACTCGCTTGCCTGCGTTCATATCTTAAAGATTTATGTACTCCAATTAAAAGCTCCTACCGTGGAGTATTTTAGTTTATCTTGCCACCCGGAGCTTAAACGGAGCCACTTTTGTAAGTTAGAATTCGCCAAGATAGCGCGTGGCTCACGAAAATAATTGCGCTTGTGTAAATAAACTGATATTGAAGGGCGCCATAGCCACCACGGGCGCTTACTGTAGCCCGCCTACTTTGTTTACCGTGTGCCATGCCAAGAATTATTACTTTCACTCGTTTCCGACTAAAAACCTTTCGAAATGGCGAAAATATAATGTCTGCCAGCCAGCCGGTGATTGTTTCGGAAAAATTTTATTTCCCAGCAGACGCTACGCCGAGTACACGATAGCGCGCAGTAATATTTGCACGTCCGGACTAGGCTGACGTTAATCGTGCGAAATATTGACAGTCGATAGGACACCCGTGGGTTGTGTGCCCTTGAAAATCGCACGACCCGGTAGCTTAAACGTTCGCCAAAGCAAACCATAACCGAAACGAACCACGAAACGAGCGTTATCTCGCACACAAGACCACACACGCACGCAGAACATCGCCTGTTCGCCATCGCTGCCATTGTTACCACGCGTACGATTTGCGGTCCATTTCCCAGTTTGGGCGTCAGCAAGGTTACACGAAACAGAAACTAGCCAGGGCTGCGTTAAGGGAGAGTCACCCCAAAGGGTGGGTGACCGCAAAATTCCCCCAAAAACCAAATCTCCTGCGGAAAAAGGAAAAAAAAGGAAAAAAAAACACCAACGAAACCGGCCACTATCATGTGGCCCCGAGAGTGCAGGGTGACGTTTGTTTGTTTACGATTATTCCACCATTTATGCCATTATCCCGTTGAAACAGGGAAGGAGCAACCCGAGGACCAGCAGGAGGACTAACGCCACAAGCCACTAGCCACCAACGGATCCAACCGAACCAGAACGGCACCGGAGAAAGAGAGAAAGCAGCCCAGGATGGGCTTTCGTGGGCATGTTTTACAGCTTCTGCCAACCTGTTGATGATACGCGTGATTTAACATGCACTTTCCTGTGGGAGGGACGAGGTTTGGACGCGTTCAGGACGCACCGCCATTTGTGCGCGTTCCATCATGCGGTCTCTGCACAGGAACGTGTCATTTTAGCTGTGGTTTGGATAATTTTTGAAGGCAAACAACGGGCGCATGTGATTTTTTTTCGACGGCTAAACGGACGTTCCAATGGAACAGTGGAAATGAAAAAAAATGACGTGATAACAACATATGCAAACAAACCTGATAATAATGGAAACCAGTCAACTACGACGGAGCCCTTAACGGTCGTGAAATGCTGGAACTAGGTCCCTATCATCACCCTCCTGTTGGGTTAGCAGCTCATCCTCTTTGACAAATTGTTTGAACAAATTAAATCAACAAAATGTCACGCTTAATCCACGCACGGTGGCCGGTGCCGGTGTCTCACGCACCCTCGGCTAACGCATGGTTGGTTTGTATTTTAATCCGATAAAAATGTACAACTACCAGGAATCGATTAAATTAACCCTGCCCGATTTGGGGTGGATCAACGGTGTAATCAGTGCTCCCATGTGTAAGATACAAAACAGCTAGTAGAGCGCGTAACTGGATCCGAAAAGAAGCATCGCAATGGCAATTAGGCAAATCCTATGGTTTGCAGCTTATCAGGATCAGGTCAAGATAAAGGTATGGGGATAAATTATCGTGTCTGGATTAACTGGGTCCGTGTAAGGTAAACTACACCTACAGGGAGTCCGGTGAGATCCCCGAGATAGTTAATGTAATTATAAGCTCATTTGCGCTGCGGTTTAACACACGAGCGCTTAGATTTTTGCTTGCTGCTACCGCAGGTTCTTATCTGTGGTAAGTATACCAGTATGTACACGAGAAGGGAATCGATAGTCCCGCAATAATATCAGTTGTTGTATTGGTACGACGATCAAGTTTCGCTGCGGTGCCCACTAGTGATAACTCAATTACATGAAGCACCCGAAGGTCTCGTAAAATCGAAACGGCGCGAGGATTAAATTTCCATTTTAATTTAAACCAGACGCAGTCAACAGCTAAGAAGGCCATGAATTTAAGTACGCGTCAATCGGCGCGCAGTTGACAGCTGTCACATACGGCACCGTTTAGCCATCAAGAAAGCTAAGTTGAGTGTGCCATTAAAATGTCTTGATACGGAAAACTATCAACTTCCATCCGTGGGCTGCTGCCGAGCGCGTGAATTACAACATCGATCTGAACTGCACGCGGATATAAAATGCTTTGAAACAATGAGCAAAACAAACACATTTCTGAGTCATTCGTGTGAATCCAACTCCCAATGTGGTTGGTTTCCTGGGGTGATTAATACACGATGCCCAGAATTAAAGCGCCCCCGAAAACCAATCTCATTCATCGGCGCATATAGGTCAACGCATCTATCGAACCACCGCCCCCTTGGGGGCGAGGATCCCATTTCGCTCGGTGTGTGGATTAATAACTGCACGAGAATAATGCTTCCGTCTTGTGGGCCGAATCTCCACGGGAGTCTGAAACAGTTTCCGACCGACGGTACAAGCTCCGTCGCCAAACAAGGGACACATTCCGGTGGTGACTGGACGGAACCGGGCGCGCGATATTGTTCGCTGGCATAATAATGATTACGCCCAGTCTCAGCGCCACAGCTGGGCCGGCCAGATGTGAAACGCGCCTGTGTGAAGGCAACGCATGCACACACCTCACGCGGCGTCGCTTTTAATAATTTCCAGGTTATTAGTCATTTAGACACGACGCCGGGTTTTACGATGTTGAGGCCCGCCATGATGGCCGCCTCCGTTAGGCGTGGGTGGTACGCGTTCGTCCGTCCACGACGTTTGCCATCGGTTTGGAGCGCAATGTTCGCCTGCAACGCCTGTGGAAGGCATTTAGGTCCCTGGCTTCCAGCGAGGCGCAAAATGTGGCGCACCGCGGATGAGGTAGTTTCCCTCGGGTCGGTCGTAAATTTTGTTCCGGTCCTCTCGGCGTCGCGTGGAGGTCGCTGTTGTGCGCGGCGAGTTGGCTTCGATTTTATTTATCGCCTATTAGTACGGCTGTTGATATTCACTCCATCTTTTCCGCGCTGCAGCTTGGCGGAATCCCGCAGCCGGGAACGGCAATGTAAGCGGCTGATCCGAAAGCGTGTAAAAACGCGCTATCACCGCTGCCAACAGGCGCTATCCATTACATTACGCCGGTCTACGATCGAACGTAGCGAGTGGAGGATCACGCAGTTGGGATTCCGTAGAGCACAAAGATCGATCATTTCCCAGCTTCCCGCCGACCAACCGGAGGAATGCCGCTAATCGACTAATTTTTAACAAGCTCGTCACAAAATTAAATGCCTTATTTAGCGGCACAGAACCCGCCCAAGCCCGCTAAGAGCAATGGAAACTCGTTCGCTTCTCAGTATTCTAGTTTCCCAGTTGGTATATCCCCTCTGACACAGTAAGCTGCGCCATTCAAGCTTCACAAGACCGATAGGGCTTATTATACGGTACGAGAAAGGCATGCCGCCGTTTAGAACGTTCTCGGCAGGTTTTCGGTAATAAGCCTCACCACCACCGTGAGAGGCGTGTTGATGTGTTGACATTTCTCACCTTCATTTTCCCGCGCGCGTTCGAAACCCGGCTGGAAATCATTAATCAGTACGTGCCGCCATAGTGAGGTGGTAAAAAATAGTCCTTTTCTTCCCCGTTCGATCAGGAGAGAAAATCGGGCCAACCGCATCCACGTCGAGCACGATCGATCCCTTGCGCACGGAGCACGCGTAAAGCGCAATAACAAATGGTGCACGTATATTTCACGCGAGCCCGCGAGTCGCCTAACCAATATCGAAATATTTTCAGGAAACAACGCCATCACACCGAAGGTCCGAAAGGTTTGTAGGCCCATTGCGACGGGACGCAAGGCTGATGAGCCAGGTACGCCAGCAGGAGATTAATATCGAGTGCTAGCGGGTGCTGGGAATTGCTGTTCAAACCAACGTTCTCTCCACGCGAACGGTGGTTGTGGTTCGGTGAAGAATGATGTTTTCTTGAAGCGAATGATTCCATCGTTGATTGATTGGAGTGTAACTGGGTAGAATTAGACGCTCCCAAAACACCCCTTTTCGTTCCTGAAGTCTGTTGGAAGCACGTTTACAAATGATGCGATACATTATACAACTCCTATAACCCAGTTTTGATGAAAGCAAAGAATCGACCTTACAGACGTTTTTGAGCGTAAAAATACATTCGTTTAAACCTTACCGCTTTTGGCACGGACCGACGGAGCTACTGTAAACAAGCACTTCCAGCGACGGATTCTATTTCCTCAGCACTTGACTTAACATTCGACGCAAACGTGCACTGGAGCCACGCCGCTGCAATTGCACACTACAGCTTTGCCAATGCACACATAGCCGGAAGTTGTGACAGGAGCGCATCGTGAATGTGTGGAAAATTTCACCCTAGAGAAAATCCCTCCGAACCCGTGTGCATGACATGCACATGGTGCGTCGTTTTGGAGCCCCGATGGTAGAAATGCGACGAAGCACGTTCACAAAATTCGCTGACGATGTGGCCCCAGGAGCAAGCCGATGGGCGACCGACAGGCGCGTACGTACACCATTGGTTCCATCGTCGGGATGAGACGCAAGGAATTTATTTTCCGCGCGATTGTCAATTTTCCGAAACCCTACATCGCGCGTATCAGCTTCGTCTCTCTTGTAGCTGCCACCACCTATCGAAAGGATCAACGGCAAAGATTCGGTGAGGTGAATACGCAGCGTACATACGTCATCATGCCGGAGATAAGCTCTGGGTGAAATGGGAAATCCGTGAGCTGGGATCCGTATGCCATACGGAAGAACCGATGATATGGCGATTCAGACGAGTAGCAGTGGAAAGAAAACATGTTCATTTCCTACACGTGAGTGTTTTATTATTTTCCCCACTCGTTTTCCGTGTTATTTCGCTTCAAGATATCAGGTATTGGTGCTGGTTTACCTCCGTTTTGTACCCGCGCTATGCGGTGGTCTCCGCAAATAATCCTTCCGAAGTGGTTCCGGACGAGGCGGAGAGCTGGAAAATCATTCTCGCACAATCGATGACCTGAACGTAACAAATTATTGTTTTCCATCAGTCAAACGGTTTTATCGTAAGTTGTTCATTGCGAGATGAATTTTACATATGGTTCTAACAATTTATGTATTTATATTTAAGGTTCATGGCGTTATAACTTTTAGAATTTGCTCTCAACTATCCGTTCGTTAGGGAATCATCATACTTATTCGCTTTTGACAGAACACAAAATTCTCCCACAAGATGCTATTTCTGATGTAAGCTAGCCAGCTCAAGCTAGTGGCGTGTATAACTCATCTCAGCCAGACGGTGTAAGTAGAGTAGGCGAAACATGAAAACCGATACACGGTCGGATACACTGTAGCATATTGCTTGCGCATGGCTGAAGCGTTGGTGGCAAATATTGCACCCTAAGTGTATTTACGATTCAGCTCGGAAGGATTGGTGCCAGCCCACGGCATGTAGCGCGAAAAACGATGAGTTTATTGATATTGCTTATCGAATGTGGCCGCGACAACATGCTTTGCCGCACAATGGCAAAGGGAAGGCACACGCCAGAAAATCGGACCAGAAACGCAGAGACGAGCAAGCAGCAGCACGAGTCCCGTCCCGGATTCTATTTATGCGACACGCGCCACGGAACCAATATCGTACAGATGTTTTAAATGAAGGAAAAAAGCTTCCGGACACGCCAGCCACCATTTGTTGCGTGTGAATGAAAAATGTTGTTGCATACTTTGCCTCACGATATGCCACCCGGATGGGCCCGAACACTGTCTAGATGGAATATCTCGCAGTGTATTATTTCTACGCCGGCTGGGCCTTGTTGGCGATGTTATCGACAATAACACGTTCAACGTTGAAAGCCCTGTCGTGCAGCGCGGTAACGTCACATAAAACAAAGAGCACTTGCTACAAATCTCAGCACAGGGTGCACATATTTACTCATGTTTTGCAGCGACAACGAGAAACAAATTAACATTCGACATGGGTATTGTTAATGGAGAAAAAATCCATCCAAAAAAAATTCGATGAGACTGGTACTAAAAGTGAGTGGTGACAACAAATCATTTATGCCTTGAAATAATCCGAGTTTCGCTCGAAAGTTTCCACTGGAAGCCCCTAGCGACAAACACCAAAAAAGAATCAAAATGAATAAAAAACATAGTTGATCGCTCTTTCGGAACAGAGCGTGTAATGAGGAGATGATTAATGAAACTCGCCAATGTCACCTGCGTGCTTTAGGCGCATTCGTCCTATCGGACGCATAAAACATAAGTGATAAACGATCTGCTCAGTAACACCGTTCGTCCGAACGAGTGCAACAGGCAGCATCTTTTCGCTAATAACAGCCCATACCATACTAGCGTCCCGCCCGAGGGTCACTTGCTGGTGATGATGGGTAAAAAATCAAGCATTTTTATTGGCTGCCGCTTGCTGATTGAGAAAATCACTACCACCTGATTTATGTGACTTAATCGTGGCTCCCGGGTGCGGTCGACCATCGTCCATCCGGAAGCTGCACAGTTAGAGTGGAAAATAAGACGCTTATCGCGTGATCGTTCGCGATCAGTAGCGATCGAACCGACAAAAGCTCAACTGCTGTCGCTTGGCAAACGTTACCCCGAAGCGTGACGGGAACCGATCGATTTCAGTTTGGTTGTTTTCGTTCATGCACCACACGCTTCACGCTTCCAGCAGTGTGATCGGTAATATTTTGAAACTTGAGGCTCAGCTCGAATATCACATGAAACCGGGCCTTCTCATTGAACAAGAGAAGCAGACGATTATCATGAGCGATTATTATTGTTATTACCCGAAGCAGGTTCCCCGCGATAATGCGCGACCATCATTTATATGCAATGCCCGGGTTGTACAGCAACGACTCCTGCTGTGACCCGGTCCTTTAAAAGCTGTATTGCCGTGTGGTTTCGGCGAGTGTGCATGCGTGGCGCTGCGGCGGGAATTTTTATGATGCGACACGCAGTTGGCAATGCGGGATCCAGGGCCTTTCTCAAATTATATCGTTACGGGTTTAGGGGCCATCAATAAAGAGGGCAATGGGAGCGATCACCGAAGGGATGAAGCCTTTCCCGCCCGCTTGGTGACGATCAAAATCCATGCGGCGCGTCATAAATACACCAATAATGATCCTTCGCGTCCGCGGCAGCAGCAGTCAGAGGAAAGATACGCGGCATCTCATTCCACCCGCTGGTTTGAGAGCTTCATTATGCCGCACGGCAAACGCTTGGCCGTGAAAACTCAAAGCAAACCCGGAGAGAAAAATCTCAATTCGTCCGACTCAAATTACACTCGGGTTGTTTAACCCCCGAAACATCCCGCACGGTACGCGTAGCGTGTTCCGTCTGATGCGTTGCATCTCACATCAAAAGAAAACACGATAAAGGGCTGGCTGATCTCCGTAGCATATCATCATCCCTAACGAAGGGAGTATGTTCCTTCGGATCGATCAAGAACTGTCATAGCTGTCAAAGTGAGGCCCGAAGATCGACAACACAAATAAACAAAACGATACTCAACACGGGTCGAATGATATTGTGCTGCTTTCAGGAAGCAGAATTAATTCTAACCCCAATCGGTTTTCGTGCTTCCTTCTGCCACAGTTGGTCGTTCTTTTTCCAGAAGCATTCTTGATCATCCTCAGACCACATGAAGGATTCCTTACTTCTCTGCAATGATTGTCGACCCGTCTGCTCGTTTCACACACACCCGGACACGGTGGCAGTCATGATCAGGCGATCGTTGGAGAGTTTTCATAAATTACGGCAATCAAAAATTACGTGTTGATAACTACCTTGCACCGGTACCTCATTTGAAGCCCGCCATTTATTTTATTCCCTCATTCCCTTCATACTTCAACTGAGCGTTATTTTTTTTTCGATGAAAAAATTACCGAACCTTTCTCAAAGTCCAGCACAAAAAGGGACCAAGAAATACGGGCTGTAAATGGAAAGGATAGTTAGTCGGACGGACTCCGGATAACGATGTTTGACGTATGCGATATGCTGTAAGGCAAAACTAACGAAAGCGAATATGAAGGAAAGATCGTCAGAATGATAGAACACGACCACGCGAATCGATGGTGTGTGTAGGAACTAAACCAACCATGTTTCATATTCTTATGCGCGCTCGTATTATGCTCTCTCGTGCATATTTATCACAGTTCACGTTTTTTTATCGAATCGTACGCGTACCATTCTTGTTACGGTTTCCATGCATTTTCAACTGAAGCGCCGGTAACTGCTTCGAGAAGTCTGGAAGATGCACAGCAAAGGCCACAGAAAAAAAGGGAAATAAAGCATGCTCCTCCAACACGACCAACCAGAAGAACGCATAAGAAACCAACATTCATATGGACTCCAAAAATGGTTGGCCGTTCCAGGGAAGATGGGAAAGGTGTGAAAAAACATGGTCAAGCCACTTTAAAAGCCTCTCACACGGAACCACCACAAATAGCTGGTGATTTGTTTACAAGGAATTTCATAATGAGGATCGAGATCGTTCAACAAAAAAAAAGGGCAAATAGGGACGAGAAAAGAGAACGACTGAACGAACTGGTAGAATGGAGATAAACTGGGAAAACCCGATCAGAAAATCAATAATGCTACGGCCGAAGATAAGAAAACGCTTTCGTACTATAACCGACCCAGCAGGCCGATGAAAAAATGAAACCAAGCTGGACCGAGAAGGGTTTTGGGAACAACGAAGAATACAAAAAAAAGCGTTCTAAAAGGATCTTATTAAATTAATGAGCTTCGAAAGCGCCAACTGTGATTTAGATTAGCAAATATTTGCTTAATGGTGTTGTGCAACGGGTCTCCACGCGCGGTTACGTTATGAGTTTTTCAGCAACAAAAAAATAAGATATAAAGCGAGATCTTCTGCTTGAAAAAGAGCAAGGACGCGATTATATCGCGTGTTTTCGACCAAATTTTGCGGTTATCATACCGTAAAACATTTTAATCCACCGAACCAAATCGATGATCACGAGATCACGGTAAATAACCTGTGCAAGCCAGGGTTCGTTGTGTTACCTTCGTCGACCCTTGTTGCTCCTGGCGTCTGGACAACAATGAGCTCATAAATTTTGCAACAAGCCGCCGTTCCGTTTCGTCTTAGCCGTTCCATAACCGAACCAAGTGACATATGAACAAAAGCATAATGCTGCCGGCCGGCGCATGGTATAACACGTATCCGATTCGTTCACACCATGTCGTTATTCCCTGGCTGGCAAGGTGTCCTTTTTTGACATCTCAATAAAGATTCCTCTCTGTTTTCATTCTATTGAACTTGCTTACCAGAGAGATGCCACCAGAATATCGGTCTAACCGAAATTACGAAAATGGTCTACAATTTTGAGCGTATTGGATATTGAATATGGTTTGGATAAGGATATAAGTATAATAACGGATAGCGTATATATATTTATGCAATGAGTATTAAAATAATTATTTAAAACTAAATAATTATTTTAAAAATTAAGTGAACTGTTGTTGAAAAGAAGAATTTGTCACAGATGCATTGATGAATATACAAAACGGCTGTATATCTGAAAACAGATAACCTCCAGAGGCGATTCAGAAACCGATAAAGAAATATTCGCCACGTATGTAAAGTTTTTAAAAACTGAACAAAAGAGAAACTCGCAAAAGAAAAGATGCATATTATACCTAAGCGCTTTACCCTTGATGGTGGCCTTTCTGCGACAATACCAACGGAAATCAGATATGAATTTCGGTCTTATATTTGATCGCTACTTTACAACCGTCCCAAAATTCCTCATTATAGTAGTTTGAACCCTCCGATCGATACCTTCCCATAAATTAACGCCCAAAAGCGCGGAACCTATCTTGAGAGAGCGACGCTCTCATTTATGCAATGGATTTACGATTTATCACAACCGGGATACACAAGCCACACACGCCAGTAGCTTTTGGGGTCTTTCGTCGACCCGCGATACTCTGCCAGACGCTCCATTTACCGGGCGTTTGGGGCATTTTTCAACGTGCAAGAAAATTAGAAAAAGGTAGCATACAACATTGAGCCCCACTATAGACGAATTTCTTCGAAACAGAAAGGACACCATTTAAAAATTCCAAACACCACATCCACGTGGTTTGTCATTTGCTTTGCAACATTCCGCCATTAGGGTAGGATCTGTTGGTGGCGCCGCCGTTTTAATAGGTTAAAACGTCTAATCCGAAACAACCAGTTAGCCACTATCCGACACACATCTGTCCCCTTCGATGGTGTGGTGGCGGTGTCCATTTCCTTCGCGTCGATCGACGATTTGTTTTGATTTAATTAATTAGCAGTTGCTTCCTCAGTCGCCCGTGCGATTGGGAGCAACTCCATTTGCGGGGGATAACTGCCGTGTCTCCAGCTACACGCGGGTTAGGGGTTTTTTACGTCGCTGTCATCGAGTCAGATTTAATGGGCCAACGTTGTGGGTTGCTCTAAATGACCCGGTCGATACCCGAGGAGCCTGGTGAAACATCGCATCCAAATTACTTGTCAACAGATAACAAGTATTTAGTGTGGGAGTTAAACAAGGGATTCAGGCAGGCGCCAAGTGTGCTCATTGGTTTCGTTTTTCCTTCGAATATAGAGACTAAAAGCAAAAAGATAAACTAAATCGATGACCGAATGTTGTCGATTCTGACTTTTACTAGTGCTTCCAGAAATACTGTATGTAGCTAATAAAGCTATAAGGAAGCATTCTTAGTTCTAGTTAAAACCATCGTCCAATGTAGAGCCATAATCAAAACATAATATTTAATCCTAGTTTATGGGGCGCAATAAGGGGGAAAAAACAAGCTCAAATTGCTAAAATATCTCATAAATTGCTTGTACAAATAAAGCTTTTAAGTGCTTCACTAATTTAACTATCCATACAGATATGGCATTATGTTTTGCTTCCTGGATCACCAGGTGGTAGAATTATGTCTTAATTTAGTTTGAAAATGAATAAATTTGGTGCTTATAAAGCGATACACGCACAAAGCTACATTTTACTTAATTTCAATTTGTATTGAGTTATTCTTAAAAGAAAAGACAATAATCGCCTCGTTTGATAGTATTCTCTGGGTACGCAAGGATTGAGCTATGTGTCCTTGTAGCCTTTATTGGTTCTTACACCATAATATACTCCTAAAAATGGTGCACGTAGGAAGAAATTTTACCAAACCATCAATGAACCATCGCTCCAATGCCAAGTTCACAGTGACTCCCCTCCAATGCTATTGTACCATAAATTTATCGTTTGTACTTGTCACGTACGTGCTCCTTCTTGTACAGCCACTTTTTCTCATTTTTATGCTCATCCACCCTCTCTTCGGAGCTAACATGAAAAGCCGCTGTCTCTCCGATTAGAACGAAACATATTTTATAGCAACCCCATCGAACGCAAAGAGCGAATATACCCGCGAGTTGTACTAAAAACAGGCGAGCATACCAGCAACACCGGAATCTGTTCCCCTTCCGGACACAGTTGGGATGGAAGCGAACGGTGCCGGGAGTCCCAAACCCGAACGACCGCATTAATCTCCGAGAGCCAGACTCAAAAGCAACCGCAGAACCGCGAGAGAGAGAACGCGGTCCATGCCGTCCTATGGAACATTGGATGGGTCGGTTGGACTGCGACACGGTTTAGACTGTTTAGTTTAAATGTTGACGCGCTTCGGATCGGGCCTCGGTTGCGTGCGCTTCTGCGGTACGCGAGTCGTTGCTATCGACGCGTTTCGGGTGGCGTGGAACAGAAGGGAACACCACACGCGCGGTGCCCTTTTTACGCGGGTGCGTGTTCGCGAGTGCGCCTCCTAAGGACGAACCACCACAGGTTTTACGGCGTTCGACCTGCATTGGTGAATGCCACCCTGGGTAACCGGGGCGGTTTGCATACGAGTACGCTTGGAATATTTTCCCGCGGCACCCTTGGGTAAGCGAGCAGCCAAAGTTATCGCTTCCGTGGTTTCCCGGGTGAATCGCGTCGAGCTTATGGTAAGGATCGAAACCCCGGTACGTTCTAGTGATGGTGAAAAACGAAACTCAAACAGCAAACAGTGAAATCTGCAGCGGTGACCAGTGTAAAAGTATGCATCAAAAATATGCAATCAACCCGAAACATATTCTATCGATTGATTGCTAGTGAATTCCATCGCACCCATTCGCTCGGGTTTTGGTACTAAGGCGGCTTAAGGTAGCACGTTCATGTGGAATTAAGGAATCGATAGAATAAATTTTCTCAATAGCAATGTTTTTCCATCGCCGAGTGGAAATGTATTTGACAAAAATTTCGTTCGCTCGGAAATATGTGTACACTTGAACGACACCTGTACATGCATGAGGAAATGATGCACCACTGGTATTTCGTGGACGGATTGGAGACAATGGTAACAACGGAATGGAAGAGTTATTACATGTGTGTTCTGGTGATGTTTGCTTACTTATGCATAAATCTTTACGGCATTGGCGATCGTGCACCTACAAAGGATTAAACGTTCTACTTTTATTCATCGTCGTTAAATGATCTAAAGTGTGACGCTAGTCAATACAGTCGGTAGTTGTTGCTAAGCTTTGCTATGTCTATGCTATGCTGTGGTTACCCAAATCCGGAAGTTCATTGTCAATTGTGCCAGGTGTGTGTTTGTGTTTATACATTTTTCCTTCTCTTTTGCTTCCCACCATCCCGAAAGACCCCGTGGAATTAATGCGTTCAGTCGCAAAATGATAAATTAGTTATGCATTATCATCGTGAAACATCTGGTGCAGTTCCCAGTTCGTGGCTTGTCGGAAACAACTGTGATGCATCGTGATGAAATTGTGTTTTATAAATGTGCCACCCCGATACGCCAGGATGCTAGTGCCTGGGGCTCAAACTGATAAAATGATGAACCGGAAGAATTAATGCCTCCCGGTGGGAGGAATGAAATGAAAAATGAGCCCCGCTCATCGAGCAAAAACGCATCAGCCTGCGTCAGGTGCAAGCGACGAAATATGGAGGTATCAACCGCGACCCGATGGATTAGTCGCGATGCTGAGCATAAAAAATCACAGTATAATGCTCGGCTAAACAGTGACCGGAATCGAGTGATGCATTGTTTTTCCTGGCTATCGAATAGTCCATCTATGACACAATTTCTGCAAAAACACGTCGATCCCTTCGGAATATTTTATCCGCTAAACAGCATAAATGAGCTCCAAGTGCAAAATACAACCAGTAACAACATCCTGAATATGAAAAGTTGTTAAAACAATTTCCGATCGTTTAAAACCCCCACACCACTGAACATCACACCGCGATTGTATCTTATTGGTTAGCGATCTTTTCGATTTGCTTGGTGGATAACTATTCAGTTTCACTACCAAAAAAGACCCATATAATTATTCCAGTCACAAGGATTTTGTGCCTTCACAATGTCTACAACGGAACCAACCACAATTCGCGTTTGTAATCGCGGGATCCGAACTATCGACCGACTGGAAGCCAACTGGATTTGTGCGCGAAGCCGTAAATCACCATTCATGCTGGCCCTTAGGTAGCTCGGGAAGAATGTCTTAATCAGGTTCCTCTCCAAGGGAAACCACAACCGCTCGCACGCCAAATGGATTGGTTTTTCACGGGCTCGAAGTGGAAAAGAACAAAGTTCGTACCCTCGAATGGGGGCACCTTTGGAGAGCTTCCCAAGTTCTTGCACGGTGCGTGGTGGGGCAATGGTCTTCCTTTTACTCCTGCTGCTGCTTTGGTTGGTGAAACCCTGCAACGTCGAATTGCATGCAAATTTCTCCAGCCAGCTAAGGGGAGAACCTTAACATGCCCGACGACCTCGGCTTGGTCGAAGTTTTTCCGGCGAAGCTCATACGAGTGCGCGCGCGGAATACATAAATTGTGTGCTTCCTGTGTAGCTGGCTGGAATGTCTGCCCAACGTCGCGCCGGACCAAACCAGGTCTCCCAGGGGAATGGGAAAATAGGGAGCGCCCTCCACAGGGAAGGGCCGGCTCGAGATTAACCGAGCCCACTTCCTGCGCCCCTTGATTACACGTTTGACGTTTTGTTTGCATGGTTTTTGCGTCTTGGCCGTGTACGCCACACCAAACCCTGGGTTCCCTTGGGTTGGCTTTGAGTGTGGCTTTTCCGCCCCATTTCCACGTATAGTTCTCTATACCCAGACATGGCGTGTGCCACCGGCCGGCCACCGTCAAGCTTAAGGTGCGATAGCAAACCCAAGACGCAAGAACGCAAAACAAAAGCGAAAAGCTTCAACCCGCGATAACGTGAAACGCGTCGCTAACGGTTTTCCCGCTAACATGTGAGGCGCGTTCGCGAAGTGCAACATTAAAGTGGAACCACGACTTGCACCCGCGTGGCCACCGTGGCGTGCCGTTGCCTGAAGCGTGGAAAAGCTTTTAACGAGATTATGATAAGATTTATGAACATTTTGTGCGCCTGCAGGGCGATTTTACGCACTGGTTAGCAGGGTTATCGCGCGCGTTTTTCGAACTGGTAGCCGACGTTTGGCCTTGGTTGGTTGAAGGGAATCCCCGCTGAAGATTATCGCTTTTGCCATCGACAGTCACAACAGCTTCTGCAAAACGATGCAATAGAAGAACAAGGAAACCACGAGCGGTAAGAGAAGGATTATTAAATTTAATTATGCAGGGCTGTGTAATTCGTCACGAAAAGGAGCTGTTGTTTGCTCCACATGGGACAAGGAAAACCTTTCGTAAAAGCAGCCACTTGATCGTAACATTACGAGAAAAGGGAAAAGCGTTTCATGCTTTGAAGCAGTTTTTAAAAAAAGCTGGTACAACCATTTCCATTTTAAATTAAATTTGCTGTTTTCCATGGTCTCTGTAAAAAGAAGCACAAACGACACAACAACGACAAATCGGTGTGATCGAGCGTGCAAGTCTGGTACTTAGTTAAGTTTGCCTTTTCCTTTCAACCGTGGACAGTTCAACTTTGCCGGTAACTTTAAGTCGGCGTTTCCACGTCCGAATGGGAAGGACTTTAGCGAAGTTTGGCTCGCAACCGTTAGATGGTGGGATTGCTTCGGCCCAATTGACCCTTTTTCCCTTCGTTCGCGGCCAAACCTCTAAGCATTGCCAATAATTCACCCAAACGCCGAACGGTACACAGGAAGCTGCCTTCGGCACCTTGCTGCGCGGGCGGAGGAAGTTGTAAAATTTGCGGTAACAACTTCCTCTACCGCAACCGTAGACCACCCACTAGAACACGCCTAGCGGACAAAGTAAGGGACGCATTTTACAAGTTTTCCACTGTTTCCGTCGCTTGCGGGAGGAGCTAGACGAACAAAACTAGCGAAAAGCGCTTGTCCCTTTTTTTACGAACTTTCCGTTTTAAGCAAAGAGAAAAGCGCTAAATGCCGAACCCTATGGATGTTGGTGAGCGAACGCACGAGGTGATTACCACACTGAATGGTAGTCCTTTTCCGCTCGTAACCCACGTCATTTCGTGCAAGGTCACGAAAATCTTTCGGCAGGTTGATTGCTGAGGTGTAAAAACGAAAACCTACGCACCTCGAACGAATGGAGCGAACATCCCTTCCAATATAACCGGCGCTAGCGAAAATTACAGAGCCACAAACATTCACTAGCAGGATGCTTGAAAAGCAGCACTTTTTTGGAAAGATGAAAAAAAGATGCTCTTTATATTTGCTCATGGAAGCATCTTTAAAGATCCTTTTCCGTTTGGGTAAACATCCTTCATTTCTTTTACGTGGGATCGTAGAGAAGCATTAAAAAAATTATACCAACAGCACACCGGTAACAGGTTAGAATTGTAGACATTTTAACTACAGTGTACTGATGACCGGGCTTTGACGGCTTCAAAGGATCTTTTGCCGCTAAGGTAAAGCACACCGGCATACTGAAAACGAAGAAAAAAAAAACATATCCTTTTTTTTGGCATTCTCACGGCTCTGTTCGTGGACACATTTATTCCATGATTTAGTCGCCCGCATCGCCGTCTCGTTCTTTATTTCTACCGTCCCAGCAATGTGTTCTTTTTTGTAATTGTTTCCACCCACCCGCCGGTATTATTACATATGAAAAGCGACCGCGACCGTGGGGCCGTCCAAAAACGCCCTAAACGGTCGCGCACGTGCAATATGAAGCGTGCGCTTGAAATCTGGCGAGAACCGTTGAAGCTCAAAATGAACCACAAAAAGGAACAGAGACCAAAAACGGAAGAAACTTCTCGAAACCGAAACGAAAGCGACACGGAACGGAACGTAAAACCCCACAACAAAACACTGGAGCAAAATACAAAAAGGCATAACCGACAGAATAATTCACATTTATCTCTCTTTATGTACCAGTAGACTTTATGAAAGCTTGGCCCGTGGATGGGGCAACCAAACAACAAAAAAGACAGCATAAAACGATCGTCTGCCCTCCACACAATCCTCAAGCGACATAAACTTTCCGATGCTCTCTTTCTTCGCTACACACCTCACGAATCGTGTTTTAGTTTTATAGAGCCAAACCCACACAAACTCGCGAGCTAACGGCGCCAGACACGGGTGATGGCGCGGATGTGGATATTTTCCGCACAATTTTTCTCCCAAAGCTCAGAGGAAAAGCTCAAAGGTGAGCGACTGGGCGCTCCCGAGGCGGCGGGATTATAAATTAAAAAACTTTTCTTTTCATCCTAACCTAGGGCTCCGTGCGGCCCAGCAGCCCGGGTTGTTTGGGATTTTAATATTTGCAAAAGCAACCATGAAAATAACGGCATTGTACGAATTACAAATTCACTTAGGCAAATTAAAATCATATCAACGAATTTTGCCTTCGCGCAGCTGGCTTACAATGTCATATTTAAGTGACCGGGAGTGGAATTCAGCTCGAAATGATAAATCTAAACATTCATTCAAATTCCGTTTCGGGTATAGCGAGCAGCGGGAATATTTTCTGCCCCTTTTTGCACTTACCGAGCCGCTGCAGCTTGCACTGAATAATTTCAAACCCGAGCCCCAAGAGGCTACAAGAGTTCCCTTAATCCGATCCACTCACTGCAAAATGAAGCGAGGCAGGCAACAGCTGCAACCGCGCACCATACTAAAAAAATGCCATCGCCGTGGTTGAGAATGTCCCCGGTCAAGTTGGCACTAGCTCGGAAAATAAATAAAACCCATAACCCCAAAGCTACCGCAAATCTTCGCGTGGCACCGCGGTAAGGGGATAAAGCGTGCAGGATTCGCGAGTAAGCCGGTTTAATCCGGTAAAGCACAACTCGGTGAACCGTGGCGACGTATCGCGGGCGCGAGTGCCCACTATGGTCACTTGTTTGAACGAAAATCCCACTCGGCTCGAAGGTGGAAGATGCTGTATACTGTGACAACAACAAAAAACACCACCAACCATCCTTACGAAACCACCGATGGTTCTTCTGGGTTTCCATAGCAATCGGCGCCTACTGCGCTGCGTGCTCGCTTCGGTGGAAAGAAAAGCGTACGATACAAATAAAGAGAATTGGTCCGATTTCTAAAGCATCTTTAATAATTCCCTTTCAGGCTATTTTCCGCGCTTTTACTACTATTACTTTCGTCAGATTACCGCTGACCAGACCGGGTGTGTCTTTCTTTTTGCAATCATATCATTTCCGAAACTGATTGTTGAAGGAGCAAAAAAAGCGAAGGCAGGAGAAACGTTTCCTTGCTGACTAATCCGAGCTAAAGTTTCGGAACGAGAGAAAAAAAAATGCCAAATCTGACATGGCGCAGGTGGGTGTGGAAAAACTTTTGTTTCCACGATCGATGGCTCATTAACCGGAAACGAGCCTATGGAGGGAACGGCAATACGCTCATTTTGTTGTCGTTCACCCACATCACACCGATCAATTATAATTAACTAATCAATTATCTTACCCATAGGGAGGAAAATGCACACCATTCTTCGATTATTTAACGCGGAAAACTTTCGCGTAGATATATATTTTCATCGAACCAAACCCGAACCAAAGCGGATCGTCAGTGTCCCTTGTGGATTGGACTCATTACATTCCCATACGAATGTCCGAATTCGCAACTTTTCCCGAAGCCTACGATGAATACAAAAATGGTTTTTCCGAATTTTCATCAGATTTACTAAACTTTTTCCCTCCTGCCGCCCGTTTTCTCTCTTCTTTTTAACTCCGCAGTGTAAGAATCCCGTATCTTATCCCAAAGGAAGCTTTACCCAACGAACGGTGCGCGAACGACGGATTATTCTCATAATCTACCGAAGTGAATTAATAAATTTCGCCCGCCTAGTGTAAAGGGCGAAGAAAATGGGGACCAAATTCCAACCCGGGGATTATAGCGCGTTCGGAATGCCACAGCCATTGGGAGTTTCTGCGAAAAAGGAGAGAACAACTAAATAAAAGCGTAAAAACAACACACACACACAGGTCCCCAAAAAGTTGACTCTGAAAACGCAAGGACAATGCTGCTTGCGGGAAAAGTTTTGACCAAACAAAGCCTTTTCATTCCCGCACGAACGCCTCCCTAGCAGAACAGGGAAAATGCTTCGGTTTTCCTCGAGAGAGGATGAATATGAATTCCATCGCCCTCCGACCTCGTTCGCGAGGGAGCGCCCGTAAAGGCAAGGACGCGTAAACCTTAGCGCGAGAAAAAAAACTCCAGGATATCAGTGACAGAAAAAGTGGGCGAACATTTTTCGTGTGCTTTTCAGCGAGATTCCGCCCTAGGTGAAGCAAACAAAGTAGCGGAGATCGAGTGTCGACCGGTTTTAATATCTTTATACAGTTCAACCATTCCGCGTGGGGAGAAGTTAATCAAAGCTGTGGTAAATGAAAAAAAAAAAACAAGGAAGAAAAACCCCTGATCCCTGTTCAGCGGCGGATTTGTGGAGAGTCATAGTATGCGATTGTGAAGCAGTTCATCCTGGCAGGAGCGATTCCTTGAAGAAAGACCTCACGTACAGTGGTGCCTGTTGCCGCCATGGATTGTATTTTCCATTGCGTGCTTCGAAAGAGAGTTGATGGGACGGTTGTGATTTTCTGTTCCTCAATGTGGCACTACGGGTATTGCCACTGGGTAGTTTTGTGTGGTCAATCGTAACGGATCGAATCGAAAATTGTTTGAGCGCTCGACGTTGCTACTCCCAATCGGTGTTCTTGTCTAACATCTCTTTTTGTATCTCTCCGCAGCGTATCGTGGATAAAAAAAAACAAACGCGACCAGCATTCAAGTGAAAACGAGTGAGTGAGCAGCTAATTGAGAGTTCCGGGAAATCCGTTGCATCGCTCCAGTGAAACCGTGACAAAAAAAAAAGAAATAGAAAAGGCAAAGCGTAAATACGAAAAAAAATTGTGAGTAAAAGTTGTGCGTGCGCGCGATGCAAAAGAAAATTCAACCCCAGTGTCAATCGAATCGAGAGCTCGCGAGTGTTTACTTTTGATTTTCTTTCGTTTGCTTTTTTCCCAGCCCCCTCGGGTGAACGTGGGGGCGCGGGCAGCTAGCGTGTGGTGTTCGACTGGTGTTGTGAAGTGGTGGTTGGGTGATTGAGAAAAGGAAAATAAAAAAAAGCCGAAAGCCTGGCAAACATGGTGCCAACGTACGTGACAGAAGTGCGCCCCCGGGCGTTGGAGGGTGGTGGAAAATCGACGAAAAAGTTTCGCACTCTAACGACGCTGATGCTGCCGCTACTTGTCGTAGTCGCTTTGTGCGGAAGGATACCACCGACCGTGGCCAGTTCCATCATTGGCGACGAAAATGGTAAGTGATTTCATGTTCTGCCAACGAGACGGTCAGTTTCGTCACGTCCACCACACGCTCGGGCAATTGGCTTCCGGCGATGCCTTCCTTTCCTTTGCATACGATTCAAAAAGGACCTCATAGAGAGCAGAGAGGGATAGCGCGGAGGTTTAATTACAAGCTCTCACGCAACATTCGTCGAAACCGGGATCTATCACAACATCAAAGCACCAATCCATCATCCTGTCCCCGCAGGGCCACGGCTTATTTCTTGGGAGCCACTGCCACCCAATCCGATTAACAGACGGCAGACGGGTGGACCGATTATTAGTGCCGGGCATGCCAATATGCAATTACAGCAGAAAATCATACGTCAACGCGAACCACCGGACTCCGGCGTGCGCCGGAGAAGAAGCAATCAATAATCGCAGTAGGTCATGGTTTCGAGACAGAGGCAAAATGTACCATAGCAACCGTCTTCAAAGGCCCGGAATGTGACGTTTACTAACATTCGCTACTGAACAACTCATACCGAATGGGGGTTGTTTTCCATCGGAAAATTGAATTGGAAAACTTTCCCGAAGGCAAAATAACATCGTGAAGTAGAGATTCTTATCATTCTGTGATGGTATTATCGAAAAAACGAAAAACAAACCCACCCAAAGGCTAGTCGATATGAAAAAGGCCCCAAAAGGCCCTGCAAGGATAATGGTTTTTCTGTCAACGTGCACTACGCCATCGCTGCTGGAAGGCGACACACGAAAGAAAGCCATCGTTCGCCTCAAGCAACGACAGAAAACACATTTTAACGGCAGAACGGCACAAACATAACCGTTGCCCGATTGACGTACGTCGAATCCAGGGTCGACTCCCCACTGGACACATACACCTTTCCCATCCTGGCAGGATGCTTCCTACTTCGGATGGCAGGAAAATCGTGGCCCTCTCGGACGGCCCTGTGAGCCTTTTGTCTTTCTCCCGTCGGTCGCTGTTGTACTTATTCCCTCGCTTTGTGTTTTGTTTTTCCGCCGACAGCAACGGCACGCCAGCGAGTGTGTATTCTTCCGATTTCATTGGGTTTGGGTTCTTACTGACGGAACCATAGCCAGCGTCGTGTTTACCCTAACACCGCCGAATGATGGTTCGATTTTTCCGATCGAGCCCACCCGCCTCATCGCGTACCATGGGACCAACATTAAGATAGATGGCAACGTAATCGAAAGATAATTCCCCTTACTGGATTTATCCCTTCCTGAACATTCCGTTGTGCACATGGGTGTGTGTGTCTGTGTGTTTTCCTGAGTGCGCGCTACTTTCCGGCCCGCCGGCCCGGAACGTGGTTTGCAAGGAAAATTAATCCCACTGCCTGCCCACTGCGTCGCTCGTTCGAGGCGCAAGGCAAACGGCAGTAAGTGCCAGCAGGAACGCCGAGGCAAACCGAATTGCTCACTTTCCTCGAAAACGGAAAATCGATCAGCATCGATACCCGGCGTGGCTTCGGAGCAATTGAAAGAGAAGGCTCTCCCTTCCTTCCACTTCGATGTGGTTTATCATGGATGAAATTGCAAGCGAACGGAAAGCTCCGGCACGCTTCCACCGTTCGCTCGTCCGTCCGGTGTGGGAAAACGCCACACATCAACAAGATCGGCAGCTGGCAAGACCGTGGTGTGGATTTTCGTGGAAATCTTCGAAGAAACTGCCACTCAGCGGCCAAAATCCGGGCTGCGTCAGTTTTCCGATCGTTGGTTACGAGTGTTGCTTTCTTCGCGGGCTTAACCAACTTGTATATTACGGTTATGCATTTCCCATTAGGCGGTGCGTGTTTTTTCGTGGAGATGAGCATCAATTTTATCAACATTTGATTTTTCTTTTATCTTTCGAAGCTCCCGATTATTGCATTACGTTTCCAAGAAAGAATTTTGATTAAAAAACATTCTTCGTGATAGTTGTTTTCATTTATTTCGTTCCGTTTCGTTTATTAAATCTGTGCTCATTAAATTGGATTGAAAGATAAGCCCTTAACCCGTTTGCATTTGACTAATTGGAAACCGCAAGCCGATCACGGCCTATCAATTCATTTATGGGACGTCATTTGCCTATCACAAACATACTTCCTTCTCGTTCGAGCGATGCAATCGTCATTTGTTACGCTAAATATAACGATAAATCATTACCCAGACGAATCAATCCAGCGCCACGGCCGGTGGGATCAAGCGGCCAATTAAAATATTGTAACCCCTATAATAAGACCCCGATAAGCTGGCTCCGAAGGATCGAGTCGGATTAATTGATTAGAACAAAACTCTCGATCCGGGTGGACCCTTTTGGAGTGCGCCGCGACGCGACTTCTTGGCTCTGTTTCTCATCTTCTTCGGCTTCGCTTGATGCACCTGTGCTGCCGGTCGCTTTAAGGTGACGGCTTAAAGTAGCATTCATTTCAACGGCATCGAGTCGGGCGAATCAAAAGAAGCCGCTCGTAAACATTCCCAACTCGCGGAGAGCCGCTCAAGATGAGAAGAAAGTTTCGGTGAAAGGGTTCGATTAGGTGGCTGGAAGAGCCGGTTCTTTTTTTTTGCAGGTAGGATACAAGATGCTCTGGGAAAGGGACGAAGCCAGTAAGTTTGAAACGCGCTTTTTTCCCTCAACACACGCCTGAAAACGATCCACCGCCGCCGTCACAGTTCCAGGCAGACAGGCAAGATCAAACGGTTCCACGGTCCAGGGGAACAAGAGAGCAATGCCGAACCGTTTATAACCATTTGATACGAATGAACCAACCGAAAAAACGCAGCATCCTTTCGCCGACCGACCTAGGGTCAGTTGGAGATATTCTTCCCGCCTAATAAAAAAGGGCACAGAGTAACCGTCTGGCAATATCGACGAATTGGCCATCGGGAAAGAAGAATGGAAAACGAATGGGGCAAGAATCATGAAGGGAGTAAGAAAGGGAGGAAACTCCTCTGCCGGTCGGAACGTGTCAACAAATCATCATCGTTTCGAACATTTCCATCAGCTTCTTGGGCTCGGCTGGCCGTCTGAAAGTTCGGTCTTTCAAAGAACGAATGAAAAGGGGGAGTCGGTTGGATTTTTTTTACTATTATTATCATTTGAAATCAGTTCCCACCTTCGAGTGGCGGACCTGTGCTCGAAAGGGTCCGGGAAACTTGGCAAAGGAAAATTTAATCAACAGCCTATCGTGATTTTATTGATTTCCCCGTGACCGATCTCGTTAAAGGAGCAGCGGTAGCGGCGGCGTTGAAATGAACGAGAAGGATAGTCACCACAAAGGGTGGGTTTGAGGCGCCCTTCATCACAGCTAGGTCCAGCTGCTGAAAAGTATGATGGGACATATTTTATTGGGCAACGAACGAACATTGGGCAGGGCAGGGCACGGTTGACGATGCGCTAGCGAGAAACTTCCAGTTTCTAGTTCCAGGAAGGGGGTTTCGATCTTGCTCCAAGTGCCTGGGACACAACGCATATTTTTGAGACAAGAAGACGTAAAATACGAACAAAAAAAAGACAACCAAACACCCGAAGAGCAAAAAGTGATGGAAAAGAGTTCATTAAACACGATGCCAGTTTTTGGTATCCCTGAATGTTTATTGGCCTCGCCAAGCAGTGCTTCTTTTGCACGGAGCGCTACTTGGAGGTCGTCTGTGTTGGACTTTGTTTCTGCACGAGGTCTAAAGCAACTTCGTCGGATTTTACGAGGGATTACGACTGCCTGCCACGCTCGATCGTGGTGTATTTTAATGTGCCCCTTGCCATGGACCAGCCCAAACCGGTCGATAAAAAAATGGGATCATGTGAGATCCGCCGTAGCCGGTGGCATCCATCTAATGCCGAAATCCTTTCCCAAGATGTATCGATTCTCCGTGCCTCGTCGATGGGACAAGTATCGTCACTCGTTAACGATCGATATGGAAAAAGGTCCATGGCGCGATCAACGAAAGCTAAGCCTCACCGACCGTGTCGTACCATAAATTATGTGACCGTGCCGCCGGCTGCCGGTAATTTATATTCGACCAAAGGCACGGCGGTGGCAGACACACAGCGACCCGAAAGAGGTTGAGCCTATTTTTTTTTTGCAATATTGTTTTTATCGTGCTCCATTTTGAAACCCTCGGTGGTCTGCAGATCGATCTTCGGATTTGGCAATCCATCTTCGGTTGTACGAAAAGAAAGAAAACAATACATTAATGGGAAAGACGCCACGCCGCTAGAGTGGGAGAAAGAGCGCGAAGCTTTTCGAGCTTTTGATTTTTATATCACTGTAAGACGGACATAAATCTAAGGCTCAACATTCAGCAGCCAGCAATCAGTACGTGACGGTTCGGAAAAACATAACTCATAAATTTTGCCTCCAAACCTTGCGAAGGAACACCCTGAGAAAATAAAAAATCACTCACCATTCAAGATTCCAAAAACAGCATGGGTGGTTGTTTCATTTCGCTGAACAACACCTTCATCAAACTTAGGTTAGAGGATAATTTCACTTCATAATTTGTGAACCTTATGTCAGAACTATCTGGTGCATATTAGTAGGTTAGGTTGGGCATTGCAATGTACATTTTTAGATAACTTCCCTCGCGTAAGTTTCTTTTCCGTGGCAAAATCCCCCATGTGATGTAGTGGATATTTATGATTATTTTTGAATTGTGTGTGTATAAAATCCCCACTACTGGTAATGAAGCCCCCGTAACATTTCGGAACGATGCCCTGAACGTGTAGATACGTACGCTAGGCATCCGCAAGTAGTACGTTTCGCGTGGTTCGCAGCTGCATGTTCGGCGAGCGTTAATTATCCAAGCGAGATCCCTAACCCTTTCCGAAACCGCGCACATACGCTCGAGGTCGAAGACAGGTCCCAAAAGCCGAACCATCGTACCCAGCGTGCATAATGGATGGCACAATTTCCGAAACGCTCCTGCAAATGACTACCGATCTCGGGGGGGTCCGTCCGGCTCGTCCTTCCGTGCGCTTATGTTCATCACCGGCATAGCGGATGACCTACATACCTCCGCACGGGGACACGCACGTCCTGCAGAGGCTCGTTTGCAAAATCCGGGACGGATTTCTTGAGTCCCCGAACGAACGAAGTGGTAAACAATCTCGGGACTAAAAGCGACAGAGAAAAAACAATTTCACCACTCATCAATCATTCATGACGAATGAATCGATGATTATTCCGGCGCTGCAGGGAAGCCAACGGTTTCAACCTTTCGGTGCGGTTCTCGTTGCCGAATTCTAGCTCGATCGTGGTGCAAAAATGCTACCGAAAGGGGACACAACACAACCCGCATGCAAATGGAAGCCCTCGATCGGAAATGGGACTGCGGTGGAAAACTTTCCGCCAAACTTCTAATCCCGCTTTGCGACCGGATCCGTTGGGAGCTTTTTGGGCTGGGTGCCGAGTTTAAATCCCTCCCGCTTGATCGGCACGGTGTCACGGTGGGTGAAAACTTTGCTGCTACGTCCTTGAAAGTTGTTAATTGATTTGCTTGGTTTCCCCTCCTCAAACAGAGAAGTTTTGGGCCTACGGTGAGTGATGTTTCACAAAAAATAAAATTCTTTCCTTATTTTTTCCTTATTCTTTACCGTTCCTTACCCAACTACCAGCAGAACCCGTGAGTACAAAGTAAACAACAACAAAAGAAAAAGAAAACAATAAAAACAGCAAAAAACCGCCCAACTGCTCTATCCGCTAATCACATAATGGTACAACTTTTGCAGGGTAATTGAAACGATCTCGCAGCGATTCTCGCAGTCACTACAAGCGGCAACATTTCAACGCGTAGTAATTTAATGCAGAACATAAATCTCACCCCGCCCGAACGTTGTTTTTCCCCGGCTTCTCGGCTTCCGACAATGTCCCTCTCGATGGTACTGCGTACTACTATCTTGCTAGGAACACCAACCCAAAAACACCCCGAGAAAGACGCTCGAATGTCCTCCTGGTCGGGCCCGTGTCGGCTTCGCAGTTTGACTGAGCGCAACTAATTTGAATTGCATCCTGCTGCTTACGCTTACGCTGTTTTAGCGAGCACGCGCGCTCGACTGTTTTGGCTCCTGCAAGGACCGTAAGGACTCGTGTGCCCGCCCCTGGAACCTGGGAGGAATCGCAAAAAAAGCAAGCTAAAGTGGCACAGAAATGTCGGGTCTTTTAGTTGGAATCTTTAAAGAAGCCTTTTCTCTCTTTCTCACACACTTTGGCCACCCACAGTTTCGCACTTTTATCCACACAAAACCAACCTCTCCTGTTCGGTCGTGGAGGAACGTTTGCGTATTAGCGCAAAGCCAAATGCGCTCGTAAGAAGCTTACTTCACGTCCCGGTGCTATTCTTCCTCAGCACAACTTCTCTCTGGAAGGATTGGAGTAAAACGGGTGTTCGTAGCGCAGGAACAACACAAAAAAACACGGTCTCCAATGAACGTGAACCCGACGGCGGTGGTTGGGATGCGAGAGAATGGCTTCCCGTATCATTACACTAGAAACGCCTTCACCGTGTTCGGTACACGGCACCGGGACCCTCCCTGTTCATCTTCCGAAAGGAGTCCTAAGCTTAACCTACCTACACCATCGCGCTCTTCCCGTTGAGGTTGCCTTCAATCCGTTCGTTGCATGCTTTCGGCGATAGTCGGCATCGTAAGCGTCCGCACGTGATACGTGGCATTGGCAGCAGCAGAAACCCCATTTCCGGGTTGGTTTCGCCGGAAATGCCTGTGCGCTTGTACGACGATGACGATCGCTTGTGGACTCGCGATACCGTGGTGTGTGTGTCTCAATTTTCGACGAAACGTCGAACGAACGGAGCCACGGTTTGCCTTAATTACACACTTCTTTGACCCTTGCAAGCAGACCCTTCTGGATTGTGCTTCAAGGACCTCCGGTCATAAGCGAACGATGGCTGTTCTACCGTTCGACATAAATGGCAGTGGGGTAGGTAACCAGCCGACATTTCTTCGGACATTTATTCTTTTTTTTTGCGATTTTTAAAGATCGCACGTGGACTCCCTAGAGCCGGTTCTCGATATCAAAAGTGCGCGGAATCCTTCCGAGCAAATGTACCGCCGCAACGAGCGGCATAAATCATGTGCGCTGCATGACCTACACGGAATAAAACAATTTTCAGCCAACCGCCCAATCTGGCGCAGTGGACGGTAATCTTGTCGCAAGCAAAGGGCGGTTACTTCGGGCAAATGACTCCTTGCTTCCGTAAGGGCCAAGCGTAGTGCCCGGTTACGTGCTGGTTTTCGTTGACCTTCGCCCGACGGACGGTGAAGTAAACTCAATTCTCGGTCACGTAAAAGCAAAGTTTACTAGCAGTTCCGGGCTTCTTCTCCCAAGGGGTCTCGCTTTATTTCTGCTCTCTGGTTTGCCCTCTTCACACAAAACGCCCTCACGCTCACAAGTGGTTGCGGGTGATGTCGGCAGCGGCTTTACTTACAAGAACCAAGGGAGGTGATTCGTTCGGCTGGCGGGAGAGTTTGAAATTACAATCCCAAACCCCGGGGTCGTGTCTAGGACTTCGCTCAACATCATGGCGAGCGCGCAACAAGGGATGTTAAATCACGTCCGTTCCCGGAACCGGCGACGGTGTTCGCTTTCCAGGATCCAGTTTCCAAACACCATTGGCCGAAAAAGGCAAAAGGCCGTATCAGATGAACGCGCAGCTCGCACAACGACCGCCCATTGTTTTACAGCCAAGGAGCTGTAAAACCGGGTGTGATAAGAGCCCCCGACAAGGAACAGTCTCTTCCCCCTGAGACAGTGGAAGGAAACGGGCACTTCAAAATATGCATCCCTCTTGCGCGTGCAATTCTACACTCCAGCCAACCTTCGGCAGGACTGACTTTGGTTTACTAATGGCCATACCGCTGGGGTGTAAACGTACCCCCGCCGACGGGTCGATCTAGCGGATGTGTTAGCAATAGGGCCGTAATTACGGTGCCGGTGTGGGCAACAGCATGGGCTTCGACCGGGATGGTAAGATAAGAAGGCCCATTGTGTGCCTGCCTGGAGGTGTTTCCTCTCAAAAAAGCACCTCCACAAACGGAGGTGAATTATTTAGATTGCTGCTCGCTATTGTTTTTGCTCTACGAGTGATGCCACTAACCATGGAGATGATTTAATGCTGCAGCTCTTGCAATATTGCTCCGCAATATGACCGGCTTCCATTGCACTGCAGGTACTAGAAGCATTCAACATTATTTCATAAAGTTCTTTCAATTTCCCTGCACCATGAGCAACCCGCAACCACCAGCAATACAAGCCAGCCACAAAAACCGACGATGGTTGCAAATAGTACTACCGATCAAACGTTTCGTTCTTAATAACCACCACAGAAACACTCAATCATGGAACCCACAGCAACAAGCACAATATGTTCTCTCTCTCTCTCTCTCTCTCTCTCGCTCTCTCTCTCATTCTCTCTTTTCAAAAAGCGTTTAATTAACATCCATGCTGATTCATTCCCATTAGCAGCGTTAATTGATAGCACACCACAAGTGTGCTCTTTGGGCGTGGAAGAAAAGGGCCACCATTGACCATTATCCAGATTGAAAGTCCAACCACCCATCCACGGCTTGCACCGTTCTAGCGCCGCCACTTGACCGACATATGGTGGATACTTCACGCAGTAAAAACGTCGTGCAATTGATTAATGCACCCACGCGGATCGGCTAACCACCGACCGAGAGGGATCGTTTTCCCAGTGCCAAAGTGCAAATGGACGATGTGGCGGAAAAATAAAAGATGAGGCCATAAAACCGGCCCGTTGCATGGTGTCGGGACTTGATTTGGCTTTAAATTAAAGCGTACAATGATCGGCAAAGCCTTAGCAAATACCAAGAAGCAATGTCAACGAATGTCAAATGCCTCCACCAAGAGCATTGCGCGAGAGTTGTTGTAGCTTAGCTTACCCCATTAGGTTCGCGGATTTCGTCAAGAAACCGACGAGCCGTGCGATGTAACGAACTTTACACCCCCCCGCAAAGTAGAATTTTCAATTTATCACACAAGCGTGCATAATGATTCGTAGCATCCCTCCGTTCGCTCTCCTCTAAAATATACCCGCATTCGAACGCATGTACGTACAAGTTCGTAAAGACAAAAAGGCATACATTATGCAAGAGGCGATTTGAGACCCTCCTCTGCAAGAACATGACGCTGTGGCATTCCTCGGCGTAGTTAATTGAAGCCATACACCACCCTCGCAGCCTGTTTCTAAGCACGCTCTCGATATTGTAACCGTCGCATTTAACATTTTGCAGCTGCAACTTTTACTACTTTTCCACCCATACTTCCACCACGATGAGCTGCTCCAGCCGTTATGCGAAGGGAAAAGTGGCGTCATGTTGAATGAAAAACTGCATAACACTACTTGCGGAACCGGGAACGGAAGGGAAATCGGCAGCCTTAGGACACATAGGCACCAGCGTTCACCTTCGCCCTCCGCCGCTTTGTTTCGAGCGCGTTCCTTGAGTGATGAGAAAGTGGATAGATACATCATTATTTTGTACTCTCAAGTGCGCTAGGATGCGCACAAAAGAAAGATGGGTGATATACACATCACAACACGCGCGTACTTACACCCCATCGAAGCGACCCCGCGACCCGAGTGTTTCAGTCGTGGCCGGTATCGAAAAGTCAACGCGAGAGAGAGGATGATGAAAAACGTAAGGGCTATTTCAAAAGAACTCGCAAACACTCTTCGTACAGTGATAACGTTCCCGGAGGCTCAGCTAGCCTTCCAGATGCTCGCGGAAAGGCTTGACGTTGCTCGTCTTTCTCTCTCTCTCTCTCTTTCTCTCTCTCTTTCGAAAATTGTCTCCTTCTACCATGTCCTGTTGGGTGAGCCCTTACCGCTTGCTGCGGCGTTAGCAGGCACGTACTCAACCGGCCGAAGGACATCCGACCCGAGCGCGACCGTATCGCTAGGTTTCGAGCAAACCCAACGCAGGTGCCGACAAGAACGCAAAACGGTAGTGGTAGTGCGGGCGCAACCGGCGGTTTTTCACACTCCAACACCAGGCGCTGACTGGAACCGGTCGGTCTCGAACGCAACACGAGCGAACGAACGAACGCAATTGCCATTGTTTTCCCATCGTCCTTGCCCAGACCGGTCGGCCACTTGTCGACTGCGGATCCTGCGCCTGACGGGAGATAAGAGGCCCACGTTCCCGAGCGCTAGTAAAGAGGGGATGGTGAAGTCATTGAAATTCATATTCATAGAAACAGTTCCGGCGGGCGGGCAGAAGTCGTGAAATGTAGCGCCGGTTTATGGACAATGTCGTGAAGTACAGACGACCCCGAAGTGCGTGTGTGAGCGCGAGTTGAAAATGATTGAAAACATAAAGACTAAAGTGAGCTATATTTCCTTTATGCATTAGCTATATGCCTAACTAAGATGGTTGTGAGATTTCATCTTCGCGTAGTACCGTCTGTTTTGGAATTGGTTTTATTCGCTCCTAATGAGAAGGGATTTAATTGAAACGCTCAGATGCTCGCCATAGGGATGTAAGACATTCTTAAACCTTTTAATAGAGTAAACGTTGATGAGCTTCCTTTGTTGGACTGTTGGAAAAGTTTCAACGTGGTGTGCGTATTAAAGCTCACAGCTAACATCGACCAATGCTCACGGAAATCAATACACATCGCGTTCTAGGCTTCCAGAATGAGAACACAAACGCCTCTCCGTCCGTACAATTGTTTGATCGTTTCCGGGTTGTTCCTGTTTATCTGAAGCTCTCGGAGGGAGAAAGAAAATTCAACCCTCATTCCACCGGTTGCGCCGGTGTTAATTAATTCGCCTCCTAGCCGTACTGACGGACCGGATTCATCATCAATCATTCGCACGCGAAACTCATCCGAGCCCTGCCGTATGCCACCAGTGTATTTCCGCCGCAACGATGGGCAATGTAAACTGCGAACCGAGCGAAACATAAACGGTTGAGCCTAGGCAACACTGTCGCGGCTGACATCGCTAACTTTGCTGCAAGTTTTCTGCTTTTCCACAACTTTTGCAAGTGGTGGAAAGTGTTGCGGTTGCCGGCAAGTGGCCCTAGCGAAGAAACGATCACAATGAGCTAAAAAGAGAGCCTTCCATCAGCTCGGTTACGCGTTCTACACTCCTCGGCAGCGTGTTCGTGTTAGTTTTACTCGGTAAATATTTTCCCTCGCAGGAATTAATTCATCGCCGGGCCATCCGTAAGCTGCGCCATGGCCATGGCAAAGGACCCGCACACTCACAGTTTCCCGTGCTTGCTTGGTAATTACGAAAAATAATCGATACACATTTCGCCAGCCACACTACCACCACACCATCACCGGTAGAAGGACAAAGTTAATCCTTTCCACCAACTCGCCCGCTTGTGTTCCGGATCGATCTTTCGCTTGGGACGGGTTTCGTCCTGAGCCCAGCTGTGTGCGAAGTAGTGAGGTAAAACGCAAAAAAAGGCAACAACTGCAAAAAAACGGAAAAGTAGACGAATAAAAACCTACCTATTTGACCGAGCAGCACATCGCGTGCTACCGCCTTATTAGAATTCATATTTAATGCCTCGTCTTACCCTTGCTGGGTCTTGGCGGATGTCCACAATACACATCAGACGACATTCTGACTTCATCGTATTTAGAACAGACCGCTTGAATCCTCCTGTGCCTGCTGTGATTGCTTCTACGGTGCGCGTTAACGTTTCATATAGACGTCTACAATCAAACCAAACGAACTCAGGCTAATTGTGGTCATCAATCTCCACGAGCTTCCATGTTCCACCACTCATTCGGTGATGATTTGGGTCGTTCGTCTATTTGATCGACTTGATGGTGTTTGCAGCAGGATATAAATGTGTTCCCACGCCCCGAGGCGAAGTTAAAACCTTGAGGTAAGTCCTGCTTGTAAGGACTGTCAAGAGAACAAGGAGAAATTTTCCACAAACACCGAAAAGGCAGATTGATTTTTATTTTTGAGAAACCATCAGGCCCGTCCTACGTCGGGACGCCAATGGAATATACCGGAGTTTAATGGTTTCGATGCCTCAACCCACCCATTCTTGAACCTTGGGCCCTGCCTGATCTCCTTGGTCGCTTCTCAAGAGGTTAAATATAATAACCCTTCCCAAGGAGGGCGAAAAACGTTTCCCGCTCATCCAGCTTTCCCACTGCACATTTAGAAAAGGGATATTTTAACGACCCTATCGCTCCCTATCTCCTCCCACGAGCAGCTGTGAAGCAAATGGACTGGATTTGACTTGAGATTATCGACTCGGCAATATCCAATTGCGCCGCACATGATGCTGCCCGAGCTGAGGGAAATCAATTAAACTGGGCCGCATAATTTTAAACCAGACGTCTCAATTAACCCAACCAGACGGACCCCTCCACCATGCAGTCGACGAATGCATTTATCGATCGACCGTTTCCTGGGCTTCTACCCAAGCCGACGCAGGAGTCTGCACTTTCCATCACCATTCCGAATCGGTGGCGATCATATTCACAATTCGGGTGTCCGCTTACTTTCCTCGAATGAGAAACAGAGACAAAAAGATAAAGACTGGAACGTCCCGGCGGCTTCGGAAATATTGTGAAACCAGATGCGCGACAATGATGAAGCAACAACACGGAGGGTGTAATGGAAGAGCACGAAGGAAAGAAGCAGACGCTCGATTGAAAAGAAAAAGGCGTAAAAAGCATGCCATAAAAATGCGGTGCGCGATTACAGCGCTCAAAATGATCAGCCAAGCGAAGGGAATTACGTCCAGGCTCGTGAATAAGCGTGTTGTTTTTTCTTCCTATAGCCACGGCCTGTGGATGAATTCCTTTTATTTTGTCGTTCGAGGATTTCCCGCTACCACATACACACAAGTGCACTCTATGTTTTCTCTCTTTCTCTCCATTCCACCCATTTCAGGGGTGCATTTGTAAAGCATAAACCTCCATCAAGTGTCACCGACACTTGAGTGATAAAATTATTCCATATTGAAATTAATTATTTTCCCTAGCCCTTTTCGCTTTTACCGAGACCCACTATTTTCATAGCACACCTACCCCGTTTCGTCCTCCTCTCAGACGACAATTTTTTCCGTTTCCCCATCGGCACTGATTTCAGATTGGGGGAGATTTTGCACGGTTTTCAATGCAGTTTGTTTTCCTTTGTTCCTGGCAGGCCTTTGTACGCGGGACACATTCAGGTTTACTTTATGCATTTTATTTCCCATGCTGGATGCGATTTTTTACTATCACCGAAAAGAAAATAATTTACAGCAGATAAAAAAGCGAGCTTAATGCCGGTCAACCGTTTGCCTAGCAAATGAACGCGTTGAATTTTAAATGACGATTGAATTACCAACGCGAAAGTTCGCATCCAACAGGTTTTTATCTCAATTATTTATGCATTGCTTTGTGAAGCACGCAAGGATACCTTATTTTTTGTTGTAGTTCTGATGTAAATGTCCACCTCGATGCCTTTCTACAGCTCTTCTTCGGCGTTGGATATTGAGCAAATCGTATGAAGGTTTTTATTTCACAAAACTACTGTTATTCTTCCACTATAGAGCATTCCAAACAAACGGTAGAATAATATTAAAATTCTTTTAAAAAATCGTAAACCCAAAACGTGCAAACAATGTTTGGAGATTAGCAATATTACAACAAACTTTGAGCTGAGTTTATTAACTACAAGTTATCACAAACGAAAGTTCATAGTTGATACGCTTCTTTAATAGAAGTAATTCACTCAAATCAACACCAACGTTTCGTTCACAGTAAACTTTACCACCGCTAAATGTTGAAATTATGCAACACAAATACAAAATCACCCGACGAAACCCGACCAACCTGTTTCAATTATCCCTTCTTTTTGCACTAATCACCGAAAAGCCGCTTTTGAGAGGCGCGTTTCGCGGTACGACACTCCCGCAATCGTTGCAAATTAAAATTGATTCAATGTCACCCCGCTCGCTGGTCCTTCTTCCAAAAAGAGCTCTAACCAGCGCTTAAGCGCCTCATTTGTGCGTCCGCTCATAATTAGCGACCACTGTGTGCGCGGCTTCGCTACAGAACCCATCTCTCCACGGGCCTCACACGACCGGAGGTTGCCCCGGATACTTGATCCTGTTTTGCCTGCTCAATTTAATTAAAAAGCTCCCGGCAGCAACCGGGAACTTCACCGTAAAACAGGAACAACACCGAAAAAAACGAAGCAATAACAGAGCGACGCAAAACTAAAAATAATAAACACGTTCCAGCTCGTTCGCTTCCTTCGGGTACGAGCAGAAATTACACCACCGCCGACGGCGGAGGTAGGGTTCACTTTCCGGTTTTTCTTGCAGCACCCTGAAAACCGGGTGCCAATTAAATTCCACCACGGAACAGCGAGAATCGATCCGAGCGCCTTTCTTCGCCCATTTCCGTTCCATTAAATCAAACACCCAAAAGAAGGTATTTTTGCTCCCGAGGGCATGAAGTTGGCATACAATTTATTGCTCACACTCCGCGAAGAACGGCACACGGTGCAGTGTTTCACCCCGATAGTCCTTTTCTCGGTCCCGCAGTGCCCCGTAATGGTGATTAATTCCGCGAGTGACATTTTAATGAATTATTTTGTAACGCCAGCCAGCCCAAACGGATTGAGCATAGCGCGAACCGAGAAAACGTACAATGTACGGACCAACGAGAATCGCAAATAATCGATGGATTTTGGCCGAATACCAGCCCGTATTCACCACGATATCTCGAGGGCAGGTCCTTTTGGATGGGGTGGGATTCATTTCACAGAAGCAAAAAGGAGCAATTTGGGATGCAGCATTTTTGGGGACTGATTTCGAGTCCGAGCCCTCTCAGCAATGGCGCTCTAGTTTCCCTCGCATCAACCAGGCTCACAAGTAAGTGAGCTAATTTTAGAGTACAGCATCACCCTCGCACTAACCAGGAAGGATCGTGTCATTCCAACGACAAACCTAAACATCCTTTGTCGAGTCCAAACGACGGCTACATGGGTAGTTCCATACGAACCACACCCGACCGACTTTGGCGTGCAGGAGCGATTAATCATTCGTTTTTCAATTATCGCAAAAATCGTTAACCCTCCTTTACCGAGATCCGGCATTTTCTCACGCTCATGCGAGGCTCTACGTGTCCATCCGTTCGCGACACCGGCAGTTCGGATTATCTTCTCTCCATACAAACACAGGGAGCGACTCGTGCCGCGTGGAATGCAACACTGAAAACCCACCGTCATCGGACGGAGAAGCCACAGCAAGCACGCTTGCAGCAGCACACGGTGCAGCAGCAGCAGCAGCATAATAACAAACTCTCGGTGCATCTCACCCTCGAGCCCGGACGGACCCTGGCGTTGGCACTGGACCGGAACGGGACGAGAGAAAACTGAATTCGAAACAAACGAAACAAATTGCTCCGAATAGTTGCCGGTTCGGAAACGTGCAGCTTGGCGCATGGGTTGTCGCGTCCGTCACGTTTCCTCCATCTCGCCTCGACGAGATTGGAGCCGAGGAAGCCCCACGTTGTTGCACAATTTATGTCGCCCATAATTACAATTTATATCGATACATACGACCCTACGCGCGTACGAGTAAACTCTCCCCCCGTTGGATTTCGTCCGGATGGATGGGATTTTATGCTCACGAAAACCACGCCACGTCATTTATGTTCGCCCGTTCGTTAACGTTCGACCTTCGGTCATGCTTTATCGGTTTGTAGAGCGAAAAGGCAACAAAAGGAGGAACACAGCCAGCAGAGGAAAGTGAGTGACTTTTCCAAAAGTGGGTTGGTGGGTGGGTGGTAAGTGGCTCGAACGGGGAAATTAGTCGCCCATTCGCGCTATTGCGCTTTTCCAGCTTAACGAACACACCACCACCACCACCACTGGACGGTCAATTTCCTCTTCTGGCCTTCGATAGAGTTGTTGGTGAACTATTTCCGTTGGTGTGACCAAAGTGCGCATGAAATTGGACCCACAATTGAGGGTGGGCTGATGGAGAGAGAAAACAATCACTGACGTCATCAGTGTAGCTCAGCAGCACTTTTCCTTCCGAGTTATTCAGTTTAAATGGAGAAAAAAAATGTGAATATTTAAAACACTCCTCAAACGTCAGCGTCTAAAGACATTACATGCTGAACCACGAGTGCAGCAACACCACCATTGCAAAAAAAAGTCAAATTAATCATATTTTCCAAAACCCGTAAAGCTTACATAAATTACAAACCGCTAAAAAATACCCGGCCTTCCACGTAGAAAAGCAAAACTAACCAACAACACCAACAACCCAATTCTGCCAAAGCTCGCAGAATGACAAAGTAAACATAAAAATGCACATAAACCGAACGAAATGGCGACGGGGAACAGCGGGAAGCTCAAAAAAGGCACGGAAAAGCAGCATTCCATTAAGATTCGAAACGACACGGGGGCGCTTTACCATTATTTCGTTAAAGCAAACGATAAAAGTTGCATTTTATTTATGCAACTGTAAAACATTACACCGTCTACGTAAACAGTAGCACAGCAACGAGCACAACAGAGCGAGAAAAAAAAGGCACAACGAACCTTAAATCCTTATCGATCCACGTGGGGCACCGTGACACCGTAACGTCGCGTGTGCAATTTATGAGCGCATTCGAGCTATTTATAATCATTTTTAATGATGACCGTTAATTTTAGCTACCGTCACGGAGGATTTCTCGCGCTGTGTATTACCTCCGTGAAGCTGCCACTTGAGATCGAGGGGCCAAAAGGACCCCAGAAACATGAGAGAGACAAAAACTGGCCCCAAAAAGATGCTTCGTCTTCTCCCGTTGAACGGGCCCCCGTTTGGAAGGACAGGAATTTATTCGAACACCCCCGTTGACCGGACGGGGAATCGTGCGTACGCGCGCCCGATCCGGCGGAAGAATTATTGATATTGACTGTATCGTAACTTTCATTTAGGAGTGTTCTGTTTCATTTGGGAGTGTTCTCTCTTTGGCGATACGCTGTTCCCTGCGTAGCACAGGGGCCAGATTCCTTCTTTGGGAGGGGATACTCGAACAGAAAATGCTCGACGTGTGCCCATGTACCGATCGCTCACGGAAGCGCACCGGCTGATGGCCAAAAGTCATCAAAATATCTGTCCATCAACCACAACCACAACAGTCTCCTCGCGCTGTAGAGATCAGCTTCTTAAACAGAAGCCTCCAAGTGCGGCATTGGTTCAGGAGATCTCAAGAGTTTGGCGGATCGAACTAGGGACACTTTTGGAGTCCCGACCACACGCGCTCACGGGGCGCGGGAATGGACTTTTCCCTCTCTTCCACCCACCCACCCACCTACTTCCGAATGGGGTGAACGAGGGTGGTCCGTCGTCCCTTCCTGCCATCTGGTTCAACATCGATTGCGGCTTATTTTTGGAACAATTCCGACCTAACCATCGACCGGTCCCGTTGCCGCTATTTATTATCGTTCCCCAGGCAGACGACGAAAAAAGGGGAGCCCCGCAAAGTGTGGGCCGTGGGCGGTGGTGCTAACCCTTGTTCCCCCTTCTAACTCCCACCCGACATTACACCACCCCGCGGACGCACCCGGTTCCAGCAATGTCGGGGAAAATGGGCAACATTAAAATTGATAATAAAAACAAATTGCTCCAACGAAATGAAATACTCGAGGGATGTACCGGGCTCGCCAGGACCCGCTATCGTCCTCGCAACTCTTTCCAGCCTCGTTCAACGGAGGCCTCGGAAACGAGGGTTCTCCGGCAGGGGAATGGCCTCTCCGGGAGGTGGCTAATGCAGAGAAGGGCATACGAAAATTCGTGTTCCCAAAACGGACGGCAGAGAGAATGGTGGGTTTTGTTTTCCCACCTTGCTTCTGCGCCACTCACCTACCTACCCAGGACGCTCTTCCGGAGGGAGGGAGTGCAACCTTGGACCCGGGACGGCTCTTGGCCATGGGACCTGCCGCCGCGGTTCGTCATCATCAACATCATCATCATCAACATCGTCGGACACCCCCAGCAAAACGTTCACCGTTGCTCGACACGCGCGCGCGTTGGACGAGTCATAACGAGTCAATAAATCAACCATAGCCGGAATTCGCCGGGAAAATCCACAAGGTATAGTGCGAGAGAGTGCGATGTGGTGTGCGAGGGGAGGAGCCACGGTCACTGGTGGGGTATTAATGGCCACCAGCGACTACCTCGGAGCGCGCGGACAGCCTGTTTCCTCCTGGGAACCGGGATCCTGGGGAGTCGCGCGCGTTTCGGTCGAGCGGACAACCTTTTTCCCCATCCTCCCACCACCCGAGGTCGTAATAAACACACATGTCAAATATGTACGAGCACGTGTATTTGACCAACGGGCGGGTCGAGGAAAACAGAAAGGAAAATGATGCTTAATTCGTTTCCGGTAAATAAACATGCCAACCGTATGTCACGTGGAGGGCCCGTACCGTGCGCCTGCCCTGTAGCACCACCGCCCGCCGGGATAGCCCAAAAGGTGACGATAACACGGGACGGGACCAGAGAAACTTTAGACTACAACTAAAACAACAAAAATCAACCCAAAACATTGTCCCCCACCGGCAAAGGGACACACATTCTCTTCCCGACCGTGGCGAAGTGATGAAAATATTTCGTGAAGCTGAGCTCACAAAGAGATAGCACCACCAGTGGCCTTGGAGGACAATCGGAAGAACAAAGGTCCCAGGGTTCCCGGTGAAACATCACCCCGGTGTTAGTTCCGGCTTTAAATGTGTTCGAGGGACCCGAAAAACGAGACCTCAAAAACTCCAGAGGATGCAAGTTCTGGAATTTGGTTTATTTAACCACCCCCGGGGGCCTTGCTTGCAAATGAAGAAACTCAGCTAGCACTAGGGATCCTGAGGATACGCGCGCGCGTGTGTGTGTGTGTGTGTGTTATTTTTGGATGATCTTTCAACGAGCGTTCATTTACCTTTGTGAAGCGACACAAGCGACCCAATGCCTCTCGGTTTGGCGGCTCCCAAGCGATGGGCTCATTAAAATAGTTTCTTTAACACCGGCACCACTCGAAACATTCCACAGCGAATGGTTTTCCCTAAAATGTACTAAAATAACCATGCAGGTCCCCTTGAGGCTTTAGTTGACATGGAACAAAGAATCTGTCTCTTCTAGCAGGGAGTCTCAACTTATCGATAAGAAAGAACAAATCAGGGTTTCATATCGGATGAGATTGTAAGAGTATTCATGGAAATTTCTGGAGCTTTTTTTTGTCAACAAAAAAGAAAAAGGAAGCCAACTCATCGGAGACCACCCTGCGTGTGTGCGATGTTTAGCTTACAGTTTAGATCAGCGAGACCTCCACAAAATCCCAGACGCACTTCAGCCAATCCTCGTCACTGACACCGGAAAGAGACTCTCGAACCTACGGGGTATCTACTGCCGTGGGAAGCCAGTTGGGACGGAGTCAAGAACACGGCAACCACCGATAGAGGTGTCGAAAGTGTCGGCGCCGATGTGTGTCGGTGAAAATGAGATCACGACGAAAAGCACCAAACACCAGATCGCTACCCAAATCAGTCGCGAGCTGGGTAACGTTTGTCTCAGCTCGGGATTACAAACAAACGAAAAAAAAATCGGGTAAAATAGGACATGAGAAAGGAGCGTCACAAGCTCACCGCTTCTCGAGAGCGTGTAATGCATCTTTACTTTTTCGACCTGGTATGGCGCACAGGAGTGTCAGGTTACACGATCCTGTCGTTGACGTTGTGCTTAGGGTGGCGTAATCGGAGAATCTTTGACTGTTTTTTGTTTGTTTTTTGTCACCCACTGCTTCGTTGACTCCGGCCGGATCCGGGACGCGCGTGACACGTGTCACGTCATCGCTGATCGGCGATCAGGAGACGCGATTGGGACACTCTCAGAAAATCTAATCCAATCCGAGACAGGATTCAATCATCCACGTGCCCAACCGTGTTTCCATCTACCCGATGCCAGCTGACCTGGAATAATCGGCTCGTTACGTTGAACGGCTTGACTTCAACGACGAGACGAGATTCAATTTGCGTAAACTGGAATGAAAGGGAAAATCCATCAAAACCGCTCTCCGCTGATCCGTGCTTCGGATTAATCTTCGCTCAAGTACAACGTCGCTAAAGCCAAGCGCGAGCGAATTGTGACCCCAAAACCGAGCGTGAAAAGGGAATGGATAAGAAAGGCGGAAAACATTAGGATACTTCACTCGCCCGATCCGGCCGTCGAGGACCGGGAAAATTAAAATACATTTCCATGCTAAATCCATCCTCGTGCGAACATGAATCGATGGGGGAAAAGCAGCAACAACAAAAAAAACTCCTCTATGTCCTTGCGAACACAACACGTAAGAGCACACAAATCACGCCCATTAAACAAACGTCAACGGCACGACTTCCGACCCTCCTTGGTTCTTGTTGCCCCAGATGGACCAATCAGGCGGAAACTGGAAAATGATTTTCCACCCACAAGCCCCCAAGTGAACCATTAAAATCTTTCTTTCTACCACCAACTGGCACCACCCCGCGGTGCTTTTCTTCGACGTGCGAATATTATCGCTCCCAAAAGGTTCCCGTTGCCGCCGCGCCTTGCTTGCGAGCTTTCGCTTTGTTGCCGGGATATCTCCACCCACCGGACGAAGGAAGTCTCCAAAGGCAGGTCTGCAAAGTTTACCGAAGCGTTGCATATTAAAGCCGGCCTTTTGCGATCATCTCACCCGTCACCCACAAAACAGAACGGATCGGAAATACACAAGCAAAAGCTAGAAGAAAGAAGTGCGTGAAAACAGAGAACGAGAGCCAGATAACAACGAGACAATGCGACAATAGAAATGAAATTCGATTGAATTTGTCCTAATGCCGCCCCTGAACGATGGTCCCATACCGCATTAGAGCCCCTTTGGTGCAAAAATTAAACAACAATAGCCTGCAGGCGAGCTTCCCTGTCATTCATACGCGACAAATGGAAAACTTTCTCTCGTCCTCTTTCTCTCTGTCTCTTTCCGATGCGGTCCCATTTCCCAGCACGCTCGAAAAGCGAATCAATCGATCCGCTTGTGGTGGCTTGTGCCATATACAGAGCCTACGAACGGTGCAATTGGTGAAACCGATCATTTCATTCACTCTGTCTCACTAGCCGAGGACATTCTCTTCCCCAATTGTTAGACGAATGACGCTGGGAGTATGGAAAAGGGATGAGGGCTGAAGAATGAGAGGAAACTCGGCCTCGAATTTTCTGCCAGAAAATGAGTCCCGAAGCAAACCATCCGGAAAAAGGTAAATCTCCACATGAAATGAATCGCAGAAACAAATGCCGTCTCGCTGTGAGTGCGATTCCGCTGGCTGGCTTACTAAGTCGGTCAAATCAAACGCAATGCGGAGGAGTATCCTTTATTGATTTGATTCGGATACGGATTACTCCTTCGATTTTCAAGACTGTCTATATTCAAGAGCTCAAACCATCATACCGATTGCGTATAAGCAATGAGTATCAACTTAAGATAATCCAACAAAATTGATAAAAACGAATCTCTACCTGTCTTTAAATACGAGGATGACCTGGAAACCATGCTTTCAAGATTTCTGGTGTAAGACTAAACGCGAACATATTGGTTTATCACTCCCGTAAACTCATCGTCATTGGGAAATTCAATTTTCTACCATTTGATTTTTTGTTTGTTCCATTACAAGCACGCATAACGATAATGGGTTCATAAAAACGCTCCCAATCAGGCTCAACCGCCTTTCTGCTGAATCACATCTCCAATGGCAAAGGAGGTATAAAAACGAAAAAAAAAACACTTACCTGATAGTAACTCATCAGTAACCCTAAAAGCAAAATTCCTCAGCTCCCCACCGATGGAATGGGTGTTATACGGAAAGAACGAAAGGGAACGATTTGGGTATTAGATGTACTCTCTCATATATATTTTCCACCACCACATCTGAAACGATCGTCCTTCGACGGGTGGCACAGGACAAGGAAAAGCCAATGGAAGCAAACTGATCCGATTTCTTCATTTACCCAACCGCCCCGGATCAAGTCACGAGGGGATGGATGATGAGACGCAACGAAAGCTTAATAAAATAAAATAGGTACCCCGCCGTGGGAAAACACGTCCCGGTGGCACCCCGATGCCCATGAGCAACACGCAAAAAGGAAAGCCGGAAAAGTGACTCCATGCGGCCTTCTTCGTTCCGTTTTGCCTCGATTTCGAACGAAGTGGCGTCATTTCCCGGTCCACATTTCCATTTTCTCGTGTTACGCGATACCTACACCAGCCCAGGAGAGGTTAGGTCCTGTGAAAAGCGAGCAAGAGAGCGCAAGCATGGTAAGGACGATGGAGAAGAAGTGCGTTACGAAACGGCCGCTGGCATCCAAGCGCGAACCATTTTCTTCTTCGTCTTCACAGACCACCACCATCAGCCATCGTTTTGTCCGTCACGTCTTCGCATAACTCCCCTTTCTTTTTTCCGCTCTGTTATGGGGGGGGGGGGGGAAACACCCGCTACCATCCAGAAAAGATCGAATTTTCCGCACTCAAGAAGAGCCGGCAAGCACCCGAAGGAAAAGAAAATAACGCTCACTTCACGCATTTATCGCACAGGCCTGCCACAGATGGTGTGAGGCGACCATCCCGCTTTGACCGAGAAAGTTTCCCCGACGACCTTCCTTTATGTCCTTCCACTCAGGCGGTTGCTTCTTCGTATTCCCGCACACAGCATCACGGGGCGGAACGAGCGATTAAATGAAGGAGATGAATGAAACATTAGCCAGCGCGGCGGCGCGAGTCAAGGAGCTTGAGTTAGTAGATCGAGTTAATAAATGCGTCTTTCCTTCGATGTACCGCGATGGTGCTTGGCCGGATGGTACCACCGTAGCAGCGGCTAACATTACAATTATCTCACAACTGCCGGTCCTTCGTGTCCACCCGCACGCGGGCGGTACAATCAAATTGGATGAATTCACGATGGAGGAATAATTTTTGTCCATTTTTTTCGACCGCCCACAACACCCAAAATCGAGCCCTTTTCCCGACGAATCCGCTTTATCGCTAGTCTTAAGCACGATCTTATGGAATAATTTAAGTCGTTGAACCACGACCCGCAAGACACAAAAAAGGACGTTTCGCAGCGTGAAGGAAGAGTGGAAAAAAGGGTTAAATTAATTTTAGATTTTATTGCACTGGAATACCTTTCCCGGAGGGATTTTCGGTGATCAGAAAACAAAGCATGAAACGCACGCAGCAAAAAGAAGGACACTTGCCCCCCCGGAACTGGGCTAGCGTATCTTGACTTCGTGCCTTTGTGTTGCTGCTGGACGACGGTTGAGTGAATTATTTCTCAGGGGAGTGAGTGGAGTGATGTGACATGGTAAGAAAAAATCACCAACCCTATCCCGAAGGACAGACGAAGAAAAAAATGATAGCGCGTGTTTTAATGGGGTACATTAAAAAGGGGAAATGCAAACAGAATATGAATTCACAATCTTTGGGACGTAAATTCTTCTCCAAGTTCAACTGGAATAAAGGGTGAATCGGATCCAAGGTCCTGCCGGGAACGTATGCATGCCGTGAGGGCTTTCGCATCAAAAATGAGCGAACGAGTTCGCTGGAATTTGTTTCATTATACGTTTGGGATCCGTCCGAATGCCAGTATTGCTTCCGGGCTTGTGGTTGTGCTACTTTTTTTGCTCCCATATCTATCCACCCACCAACCAGTTGCGTGTTGTAAAAGTATGTGTGGTGTACATCCACCCAGCAACCAGTGAAATATCGCATTCAAACCAAACCAACAACAAAATACCCGGAGAAACAATTCCACTGGAAAATTCCTCATTACGGCACTTTGCAGCGCCATGTCGTTGCTTTCTTTCCTCGAAGCGTGTTTCCTAAGAAAAAAAAACGCCACAGCAAAAAGGGGTTTTGCTATCTTGCCGCATTGAAAAAGCAACGCCACAGCTGCCACCTTTTATTCGTCTTACATCCACATTACGCTTGTACCCAAACGCCCCAAGCGTCAAACCGTGTAACCTTTTCCCATATCTCCGTTTCAGCGGGTTGCTTTCGGGAGATGGGACTCCGAATTATAAAATACCATTTAAATGGCACGTAAATTATGCAACAAAAGCAATGCTAATTGCTGGCGACTGTGCTCAAGCGCGTGCACACTTGTGCACATCGACCCGGCCAGTGATCCCGGGAAATCGTAATACCATCCTGATGGAAGGACCCTGCTGCTGTTTGCGAGATGTTGTTTTCTTTTTAATAAATGAGCTTTCTCTATGGCTGGCTCGCTTTGGATGCATTGTGCTTTTTGCCGTATTATAGGCGCCGAACGATTCCGCGAAAACCTTCCTGCACGATGGTTTGTTAGTTCACCAACTGGACCAAGGGAAGTTTGATCAAAACACGTTAGCCTTCCCCGAACAACGCGCTTCGAATTTCCTTTGTGCAGTTTTCTCCCGCCTACTGGTAGTGGCCTTTTAATAGTCCATCCGGCAATCTTCATTCAACTCCATGCCCACGTGCAGACCTTTTCTTCTGTCGATTGTTCACAAAATGAGTAGCAATCCCAGCACGCTATTTGACTTTGTACATTGAGCAACACCTTCGGCCAACAAAACGCTCTACTACGACCCATTATCCACAGGATCGTTCGTTTGATTAGGACCATCGTACGCTTTGGTTGAAGGGTTAAACAGGAATACCGATGAAGTATCGCAGAAAACTTTATACATAACGATGACGGCTTCTTGAAAAAATTGTCAATGCGTTATGAAACATGTTTAAACATTTTACCACTCAGCACCGGGAACTCGGAAAACGCTCGCCAATGTAGCGTTTATTTTTTTTAATATTTTTGCTGTTCATTTTAGCACTCCCACACACCGCATAAAACTCTACCCGATTATCGCAGGCGTTGAGGCTGCAATGCGGTCGTGGCACCATCTCGCTTTGGCTGTGGCCCGACACATAAATGGTCAATTAATACCGACCGCCAGGTCACAAACGGATGTGAGCTCTTTTAGTCTGTTTACGGTAAAATTGCGTACCGGCTTAATCGTGAAATGAACGAAACGCGGTGATTCCATAATTTCATTCAGTTTATTAGGCTCAGGGAAAGGGTACTATTTAGATTGCAAACACATTTGAACGTTGGTTAGCGCAATCATGTTGAATGTTTCTCTGACTAAGCTAATTGGTTTAGCGCGGCACATTTACTTTGAAAAGAAGAAAACCTTAAAACAATCTCATTTGTTCTCGGTGCAAATTATACATGCTAAATTAGGAGCCTTTTTTGATCACAATACTAAAGCAGGCTTGAACGTGAACAATCGCAGTAATTAACCATTCACTCAAACATCCCATGTTTCTTTGTATTATTGAGTAAAATCCTAAATATAATTTTCTACGCAAAATTTTCAAGCAACATTCGACAAGACTTCTTACTTTAGGAATCTTTCGAGACCCTCTTAAGATACTAAGAAATAGTATGCGGACACAGAAAAACAGACAATCCGACAAAAAAATACTAAAACACAATCTTAATAAAGCATGCATGGTATGCTTCTGACCGATGCTTTATTACATATTAATAAGCTATCCTTTGCAACCGGTAGAAAGAAAGCACCATGAAGGAAAAGAAAAGGGACTCGCTCAACCGAAAATAGCAGTGGCGAATATAATGTTTCTAATTAAAACACATAATACCGTGACCGAACCATCGTTGCCCCTGGTACTCGCACGGCGAGCAAGCAAAGGTTGGATTTTTTCACCAGCACTCCACAGCAGCCGGTAAAGGATATTAATTAAAATTTTAGCACAAACCTTCTCAGCTTCTTGGTAGAGACTTTTTTTCATGTCGTTTTTCTGTTCATTGCTCGTTACGTTCATTCGTCTTTTTCGGTTTCCCCTTCGGAAAAGTCAAATGTAATGTGTGCCAAGCCCACCGCCAAATTATTGGGATTCATTGCATAATTAAAGCAATTTTCATTTGGAGGATCCTCTACAAAGCGCCACGAATAACAAGGATTCCGTACAGAATGAAACGGTTGAAGGAAATTGTTTGAAGAAATTATTTTACTTCCTCCAGACCCTGCCATCGAAGATAAACATACCAGACACTTCTACTGACAAATTTTCAGTTTTACCTACGCCTCGTCGATCAATATACCTATCGTATCAGCAGATAATTCGGTCATGCAAATTTAACGAGTTTGAACAACCTTATTTATCTATTATCACACGCCAGATTTGTTTGAAAGTTATAATAGAGTACGTGTGAGGAAAGATTTGTTTTCGTTAACATGAAGCCTTATTAGTTATTTATTAAAGAAATAGTAAAAACAGTATTAAACAATAATAGATTATAAAAAATTAAACCTATAACAACAGAAAAAATCTGGCTTCTATATACTCAAAACATGTTTTAAATGAACAGCTAGCTGTTCCATACACCTGCATTTGGAATCAAGCAAGCCCTTTGAAAGGGATTTGCCACTAAATTGAAACATACACATATGAATTTCAATCTCAAGTACTATTGCATCCCTTCCAAACAATTTCTGCTTGTTCTCCCGCAAGAAATGCTGTCCGTGGAACATCACGTTTTTGCTAACAAATCATCACGCAACACCAGCATTAGAGTGAGTTTTAAATCCTTCACCATATTTTCATACACGTGGCCCACTGGGAGTTATATAGCCTAAAATGCCAGTCGGAGGTAAAACACAGTAAGGAGATTGAAAAGGATTTTTCACCTGACGTTACCTGAAAAACATGTCCCGTATTTGATGTTTAATGTTACGTAAAACACTGTTCTACATTTTGTAGACACAAACAATAGTATCAGCATCCCTCCTGCAGGATGCTGTAGCACTTTGACATGTAGGTTATGATAGACACAACTTTGATATCGTAAAAAAAACGCGACCGACGCGATTCTAAAGACCACACAGCACAAAACAATTTGTTGTTTCATTTTCCTTTGTTTTTTGTTTAGAAAAAATATTATACATCTGATAAGCAAATATACATCTGATAAGTTAAAACAATCATTTTGGCTCATAACTTTTGGATGAAACTTAAGCAGTTGCTGTTAAACATCGGTTTATGTGAAAGGGAGACAAAAAGAAAGTTATGAGTGGGTTCAGATCACCTACGGAAAAATGTTCAATTCATTCGCTCGTTTTTCACTTTCGTAACGAGAATGAAAGTAACATTCTATTCACGTGCACACAAAGAGCTTCTTACGTCAAAAATGGAGCCCCATGCCAGCATGTGAAGCGCTTCGAACCACGAAAGAAGGAACACGGAGCACTCAACAGTGGTCCCCACCATTTTGGGTAACCCTCAACCCACCGTTCAATTGCTCCACACCACCCAAGCCCCGGTGACGAGTGTGGTTTTGGAGAAAATTTATTGCTTTTTCCGCACATTCAACCCATTCGCTTCGAGGCAAACTACGTTCCATGACGCGGAAGGCAAAACGCGACACGCCTGCACGAGCCTGATCCCAATTTCTTCATCTGTTTACCTTCGTTCTGGTGCTGATTTACGGAAGGCCAGAAAACCCCCGGGTGGTGCTTGCCATTCGTTAGGTCGTTCGGCTTTCCACACGAATGGAGCGTTTTCAATTGTTTTCTTCCGTTCATTGCCGGGCTTGATTAGACCTAAGTTCTTTCTGTTGCGCGCCTACACTTGCACGGTCATGTTGGACAAGCGTTCGCTGGAACAAAATCCTATTTCACCACGAAAAGCCTGTGCGCTGTCTACTTTAGAGACTATGAACGGCACATATAAATTCGCCCACACACACGATGGTAAGACGCGAAAAATGTGAGACCTTTGAAGCAGATGAAATCAATCCCTACCGCATTGTGCTCTCACAATGATGGATGTGAAAAAAAGCAACTCCAAAAAGAGGAAAAGGAACAAACTCCATCACACTGCGGCACACAACACGGCCCGGAAGGAAGAGGCTTCTCTTTTCTTTCCTTTTTTAGCGGCGCAAAGTAGTTCATGCGTAACGTGTGTGTTCGTAACGCCAATAAGGAATTCGCTTTTCCGCTTCCAATTTTTACTCCCGCACTTTTCGGGCAAACTGAAGCCACCAAAACTGGGTAGGCGCTCAGGAGAGTCTCTTCCGGTTCGGATCCTGACGTTCTGTAACCCTTGCGATTCGGTTTTCGTTCCTCCGTTCATCAATAGGCAGATGCCTTTGGAGGGGATGACGCTTTGCTACAGTCGTTTCATTCAGAAGTAGGTACATTATCCGACGCGAACAACAAAGAAGAACGCCTTGGCAAAAGGTTGCAGCTCGCCCAGGAGATTCACAGATGGGGGAGCAATATTTTACAACAAGCGCCACCCACATACGCACAAATGAGCCTCCACCGGGACGGCAACAATTTGTCATATTAGCCCGATGGAGCATATTTCGCCCAGTCGGTGGTGGGTGGCGTCAATATTTGACATTCGTCCTGGAACGTCATGTGCGTGGGTACGCTTGAGCACGAATAAGCCGTTGCTGGAAGCGCAGAAAAGAGAGAACAACCTCGAAACCCCGAATATATAGCAACGAAATGGAGCGTTATTAATCTTCCCCGGAAGGAAACGGTAGCTGCAAACGTTTCCACGAAAAGGTGATTCGGGAGTCCCTCGTACGGCTCTCCGCAAACGACCCCAAACCCCGCCCGTGGGAGCCTTATCGCCTGGTTCCGCTGATATGTTATTTCGGGCAGCTAAAATACACGTTCCTTGTTTATTAAAGCGCCCGGCGTACTGTGGGATTGACATCCAGGGAAAATGATACCATCCTACCAAGGCTTACATTTGCAGAACATTTCGAACACCGTCTAATGGATGGAACATGTTATAAAACTGTAAATATGATCGCAATTCGTTAGAAAAATAACAAATACATTCGTGAATAAAATAGTATCGAGAAAAGAATGATACAGTCAAATACGATAACAACTTACCACAGAATGAAACGAAAGTTCTTAAAAAATATTTATGAGAGTTACATTTATGTCAAAGCATATGGAAATTTTTTTTTGTTTTGGTTCCTCCAGGTGATCTTTAACTCACGTTTCCTAACTCTCTCCAATTGCAACCGGAAGGCAGAACAAAAATTCAAGTAAAAAATAAACCATATACCCAAACTCCCGCCGAGTCATTGAATCCTTCTACAAGCAAACCCAACCGGTTCCAGCCATACGTAGCGAACCATATTGTGATAACTTTCCACATGTTTTCCCTGCATTAGCATAGAAAAACATTAATACCTCGTTTCCAATTCAAATACCTGACCCAACCCGGTTTCTCCGGGGGGGCGTTTTCCAACGCCAGGCGCCGTTAGGTGTCCTTGGGCACCGACAGCACCTTCTGACGCACGTACGTACGCGAACCCGTACGAGATGGCCACCGATGTAGGACAAAAGCCTTCCTATCCTGCCCAAGCCCTCGAATGTCAGTGTTGGCAATCGAACGAGCGTACGAATGAACGAAAGGAAAGAAAAAAGAAACTTACGAAAAACAAAAATAAAACTCAATCCTCACCACAAAACCACGACAAGCGCTTCGACTGAACGTCCGGAGGCTTTTTATCCTTTTCCGTATAGATGTATTTTAAGCTGTACCGATTCTCCAAAGCCGAATCGATACGATCTAAGCGTTCGACGTGGCACGGGGCACGTCCGATTGGGAACTTGTCTTGGAAGCGAAAAAAAAATACCCCAAACGAACGAAGTATCGCCAAGCTCTTCACGGTCACAAGGAACAATCATCGCACCATGAAATTTCGTTTTCCTTACGCCCTTCGCCACGTGCGGCATGGTAAAAACAAAAATACAGTTGTAGAAAAGTGCGCCAGTAATATGCTAATAATAGCTTTGTGCTATTTGGCTTTTGAATAAATTTGGCAAACATATTCATCGATTATTTTTCTTGTACGCTTCGTTCGTGCCGGTCAGCGATAAAGAAGGAACGAGATTTTTCCAGCCATATGATTGATGAAACCCCCGCTTGAATAAACACAATCCAATGCGATGAATATTCACTATGGAAATGTTTCCAACGGACATATAAAAAGATTAAAGCACACGCCTCTATTTATCTAAGAGTGCTCAACAATTTGACTCCCTTTCTCATACCTATCGGAATAGTATTCCTCCACTGCTGACAAACATCATGAGACCTTTGCCAAAAGACCTGAATGAAGAAGAACCGGCGTACGTTTTCAAATGGCGGAAAAAATCCTGTCAAATCTACATCTAAGTCTTTCCCTGACCCAGATTCACCCGTTTGTGTGATTAAAACCGACCGGCGTTCATTTACACTTTTCCTCTGAGAGCAGGAAAAAAGTGTCTGCAAAGCAGTCAAAATTAAACCACACTGTTTTGCTTAAGCAACGAAGCCCATGTAGAAGCCCACAACAAAGCGCAGCACAAATTACACAACCAAAATCAAACAAAACATCATCTGATAACCATAAGCTAGTCCCAAGCGATTTAAGGTCGGTAGCGTTGAAAGAACCAGAGAAATTAACAGCCAACCGGCATGAATAAATAGCCGGCAAGCGAGAGTTGCAATAACAACACAAAAGCTTTGCGAAAATCGACTAAAAAAAGTCATTTCAGCTTAAGGATGATAAGACTAACGACTAGAAACAAAGACTAACATTTTTCTGTATCAATGAACACATTCTTTAGACAACAAAAAAGGAAACATGCAGTTATTTATGTTCAGTATTGTTTCTCAAGATGCGTAAACTACAGGCTTGAAACGGCTAATCATTTAAAATGAATTAAAGGGACAACATATGATAAGGAAACAATAAGCTGTTGGAAAATGTAGAAACAATTGGCTGAGAGAAAAATGTTAAATCATAGAAAGTCTTCACGAGGAACGGCCTGAGACCGTACAACTAAACTCCGTTTGATGAAAACAAATTCGTCCCGTTCTTTAGGTCATATCATATACGCGTATGTTCTAGCTAACAAACGTCCATTATGCTCCTAGTCGATTAATCTCACGTTTGTTGATTTTCGGACACCACTTGCAGCGCATTATGTCAAAAAATTCAATTTTACAAACAAAACGCCCCATGGCAGCCGCATAAAGCACACGTTGCACAATAGGCGTTCCAGCTGCATCCGAGCCAACTCAATACACCCTCCGATTCGCGACCAGCATCGTCCACCCTCTCATGCTTAACAATAACCCATAGGGCAGGTGGAACAGTTTGACGCACTCCCCTCACACTGTATGCGGGTCTGCGGCAAAATCGGTCAGATAGGGCGACGAAAGGTGGAATGACTGTCGTGTTCTATCGCACATATGCTTGCGTCCAGTGACGGAATGTATGTAGGGCGCTACCGGAACGAATAACAAATCAATAGAATAAATAAAAGCAATCCCCCAAATGGTGCTCAACTGTTGCACATTTGGATGCACTCGGTCGATGCGCGCCCGTTTCCAGACAGGTGCGGCCATTCGCGTAAGGTGAGCGGCAGCGCATTTATTTGCTACACAATTTCTCAACGCCCCTCAACTCGAAATATGACCCAGCCCGTTCAAATCAGCGCGTTTCAATCGTTTTTTTTTTGACGTGACGTGACTTTCGAGGCATTTGGGGCAATATCGATCGAAAACATATTTTACAGTCTACCCACAGATACAAAGCTGCTTGCAGCAGCGTATGTAAGACGAGGGTAACATATTTCCCAGATAGACAAGGATACAATTTATATAAAGCAGCTTTCCCCGCGGTGCGAATAAGTGGACGACAATTGGGAAAAATAATGGCTTGATAAACCATTTTTTTAATCACGCCTGTTGGTGTTGCTTGACTGTTAACCCAACCAAAAATGAGCCATAAAAAATGAAACTCCAATCAATAAAAATGGAAACATGAGGGTATGATTTTCGCTTCATTTACGCACCTATAAGCATATTTCAAGGGTCCACTCGATGGCAGCACGATCCATCTGCCTCGAGGGCCCTTATGAGGAATGTTTCCAGTATGGAAAAAATGACTCATAAAGCCAAAACGCCTCTTCACACAAGCGTTCAACAATCGCCGGAAAGCAAACGGGTGGCGTTACAGTGCAGTGACGCGGTGCGTTATGGATTACTTTCTCACCAATCCACCTCATCCATGCGAGCCTGGTGCACTCGCCTTAGGGTTGTGCCCCATTGTCTATGTGTGTCGATCCACTCCCGGTAATTGGAGAGGGTCCACAATCATATGTTCCTTAATTAAGTGACCCATCGTGGTAATGGCGTCCCATCGCACCGTCACTGGTCCGAGAGTGGGGCAAAACGTTAAAATCGTTCCCTCACCTGGCGGCGGACTACTCAATTGTGCGGCGGTCCCATTCGGATCAGGTGTGTTTTATTGGTGCTGGGGCGTAATTAATTATGCAATAAAGCGGCCTCGCTCCGGCACACGTCGATGGAATTGAAATTAGAGCAATTAATCATGATAACAACCGAATACCACTCGAGTTGACTGTGATGGTAGTGCTGCATATAAAAACAGAGTTCCCTCCGATCACTCATACATACATTTATGATCGTATTTAGGTATTCAATCTCATTCCGAGCAATCCATTTACTACGAAAATTGTTGCAGAAAACACACCATATTTCAAAAATATATTAATAAACCAAAGTTAGTAAAAATTATTGTCAATAACTTTTATTTCCATTCTATAAATATTTTGTTCCAACTGAACGATAATTATGACCAAAACAGATAAGTAATTAACATACACATTAGGCTCATAAATTATTGATTATCCAGTTCTTGTAAAAACGAATATTGACGAATACTATATATGGGGATGTTTCAGAGCTTGATAACACCTGTGGTAAAAACCCGACCAAAGTAGTCTTATTGTTAGGATGATTGTTTGTTAATAGTGCAGGCAACGTTGTAAGCATGCTAGGTTTCTTCCCGGTCAATGGCAAACTGGTGCAAATAAATCCTTGCTCATCATCAGGCAACATTACCCCTTTCTCTGCATAATGAATTTTACAATAATTATTGTTATCAACTCGAACAACAGGCCAGGATTCGATTTGTGAAAAGTATTTCTTACTTCCATGCAGAACTAACTTTGCTGGTTCAGCTATATTCGGTGCGGTAGGCAAACATATCGGATTAACAAGTCCATTCTCGATATTTACCTTTTTGCGCAGCTTCAAGAGGGCTACGTCGTTGGCATACGGAGGTTTGTTATACTGCCGATGCAATATGATCTTCTCAACAAAACGAATCTGCGGTTTGGAAAGACCGACTATGTTGAAGTTTCCTAACCGAACGAATATCCTAAAAGTAAAGCATTTGAAACTGAAGCCTCGGTTTTGGTATGGGTTTGTTCTTTCTCCTACTTACTCCTGCTCGTTTTCCTCAACATCATGGACGCAAGAGGACGCCGTTAACAAGTGCCATTCCGTAATCAAATAGGCAAGACACTCATTTTGCCGCCTGTAGTCAACACCAACATACTCAATCGTGGTGACCCAAGGAAAACCAAACGTACCGTTCTCCGTTCTTGTTTGCGCGAACTGCGGTGACTCTTCGCCACATCCTTCTGAATCTATCAAGGACTGTGCCAAACGTAGCTCCACACTCGTACGAACGGGATTGTTCAACGTGTCATTTTCATAAATGTTCGAAATCCAATCCATATATTTTGCCACATCTGTGTAGACGGTGTACTGTGACGGATCGCACTTAGTCACACCGTCCCGGTTCGGTGCGAATGAAACAATGCCCCGAATGTACCACATGTTACCGGCGCTAAAGAACAATCCCCCACCACTATCGCCATTGCAAGGACCGACACTGTTACGGGCCCCGGCACAGAGCATCGTGGAGGCAAGATAGGTACCGAAAGCTTCTCGGTTACTCTCTAAACAATGCCACAAATCCACAACGGGAACCTCCGCATCTAACATATTGTCAGACGCTTCATCGGCGTCGTTCAAACCAAACCCGACGACAAATCCTTTTCTACCGGTTAAAGCTGTTGGGAATTTTTCTGCCGCCCACAGGCACACTGGAAGAACGAAGGCGCTCATTTCGATTGCACTCGACAGTCTTACAAGTGCAATGTCATCTTTAACGTGATATTGATCGTATCCTGGATGAATGATGAACTGATCGGGAGTGTACATTCTGCTTCGGCTGTCACTAACAGATAGCTGAGTCCGACCAACGTGCACCAACACACGATTTAACGCGATCACTCCGTGACGTGTGTACAAACAATGAGCCGCTTGAAAAGAAAAATGGTACGGTGTTTCATCTCAATTTCTTTAAACAACTACCGAGGCAATACCAGTCAGAATTGTGTATTTATCGATGACAGATCCTCCGCAAACCACCTGAAAGCTGGCTCCTGTTCTATGTGTTATTGCGGCATGCCATGGCCACTTCCCGGCCGTCGCCTTCTGACCACCAAGAATTAAATTGTTATAGCTCACTTTGCGTTCTCCACAACTATACCGCGAGCCAAGCACGGTAACGGCACCTAAGAAAACGTAAACCAACCCCAGAAAGCAACTGAAACATGCTGTCTGCATTATAACTTATCACACAGAGAACTGAATCTTTAGGACAGTATATCTTCGCATCTGCAAGTTTATAATTATGATTCAGTAAAAACCAGTTTTCGAAGCTTGCTCACGGCCAATATAAGTATTGGTTTGTTGTAAAGTGGGACCACCTGAAACCAGTTTATGACTTCTTGGATTAAAATCAAAGAGAACGAACTAACCATCTCGTTCTTTTACTTCAGCCAACGCGTATAAGTATAACCGTTTGCTCTTCTTGGCACAGATTTGTGTTGTTGTTTAAATATTCTTCGATTCATATTCTTTCAAAATTACATCAAATACTAAATAATCTATTTCACTAAAGGGACAAGTTGTCATTAATCCAATCCTTGTAAAAACCTATGTTCACGAAAGCAAGATACTGCAACGAGTCATTCTTTTCTTGTGCCCTTGGGATAGGCACAGTGTTTGGTAACAAGCCCATTAAAAACATCTTTCCCGTCCAATACGTAGTAACTGTAACAGGCGTGGTGTAGTCACTTATCGGAATGGATAAGCGAGAAATATATGCAAAGCACGTGTAACTATCGTCTACCGGCAGTGAAATGTTTTGTTGTGCGTATTCCCGAATGCACGTTTTCAAATCAAATGGTATTGGAGTTACACCATCAACACGAGTTGTATATCTTACTTTTCCACCTAACTCGAAAGTATGCCATTCGCCTTCGACTAACATTATAGGTGCTAAGCATATCGAATTCACGATCCCTTTGTCCATGTTTGCCTTCTTCCGAAGCTTCAGCACAGCTATATCGTTAGCATACTTCCGCTTATCGTACTGCTCATGAATGATCACCTTCTCGATATGTCGAATTTGGGGTTTGGGTAGCCCTGGAATGTTAAACTTTCCCAGTCTCACGTAAATTCTGCAATGTCAACAAAACAGAAACGAATAAAGTAACTCTGAAAAGATCTAAATGGCCATCTGTAGCTGCTTACTCCTGTTCGCTTTCTTCCACGTTTTCTACACAAGAGGCCAAGGTTAACAAATGCCATTCGGTAATCAAATAGGCTTGACACTCGTTTTGACGACTGTTTCGTTCTCCTACATACTCGATCGTGGTAACCCAGGGTGCGGCAAAGTTTCTTGAACTAAATCTCAATGCCTGGTAAACCGGAGCCTCCAATCCACAACTATCAGCATTAATCGTCATCCGCTGCTCTTCAAACATGAATACTGTTTCGTTTACAATCGCTTCGGCAGGTTTGCCATGCGTGCTGTTGCCGCGATTGATCCAAATCCAATCCGTATACTTTGCGACATCGGTATAGACGGTATACTGGTTGGGATCACACTTTCCTATGCTTCCTTCTAAGCTGGGCGTGAACGAAATAATGCCACGAATAAACCACATATTTCCGGCTCTAAAGAACAAACCCCCACCACTGTCTCCATTGCAAGGACCGATTCCATTGCGAGCACCGGCACAAAGCATTGTTGAAAATAGATGAGAACTAAGCGTATCGCGATTACTTTCCAAGCAATTCCAACGATCAACAACTGGCACTTCCGCATCCAGCAAAAAATTCGAATTTGTATCACGGTCAGTTAATCCATATCCAACGACTGATCCTTTTCTTCCTATCACTTCTGCTTGACTATCACTTGACGACCAAAGGCACACCGGTTGGACGAAGTCGCTTATTTCAATTTCACTGGCTAATCTAACCAGTGCAATATCATCCTTCACGTGGTATTGTTGGTATCCAGGATGTATAATAAACCGATCAGGCTTATAAGATCGGCTACGAGGATCGTCAACATAGAGTTGTGAACGACCAACCTGCACTAACACATTATCTAATGCAATCACTCCACGATGATCGTACAGGCAATGAGCCGCTAGAAACAAGCATATTTACTTATAGCAATCGCAATACAATTTGCATTTGCATACGAAATAGAAAATACATACCGGTCAATACAAAATATCTATCAATTATTGACCCACCGCAGGACATTTGGAAAGATTCTCCCATTCGGTGCATAATCATTACGTGCCATGGCCACTTTCCTGCTGTTACATTCTGGCCACTTAAAATTAAATTCACATTCTGCACTTTGCGCACTCCACAATGGTGGGTAAACCCAAGCGACGCTATACTGAATGCAATTACTATTAGCTTCTGTAAACCAATGATTATAGACGCTTGCGTCTTCATTCTGACTGAGCAGAACAGCAACTGATTTCTTCGAGAAAAATCTCCAGGTATATGCTTTGCTCGGTCTTACAGTGAAACCAGTTGACATCATCATTAATTGATACCAAACCTGTTTCGAACATGGTGCTACCCCAAACCAATAATACAATTTAATTTCAAACCAGTAGGACATTTTGAACAAACTAATTTTACTACAAACCATGTCAGTTTGTTTATTTAATTATTTATTCATTTGATTATTGACCAGTCATTTTAAATCTCTCCCATTTAATGTATCATGCTGTTTCATGTACAACCGGCTTCATGTTGGTCGGTAGTTCACCGTTTCTATGGATTATGTAAAAACCCTATCCAATATTTCGAATGTTAAAATATCGATCATAAAACATACAAAATCGTTAATTACAACCGTTCGATGACATTTTTCTTGCAAACTTATCGTCCATTGAGTTTCTGGTCGTTAGTCAAATTGATCATGTTGATAAATTGACCCAACTGCTCTGTACGACAGTTTAAACTTTCTCCTTGAATAATTAACGACCTCAGGTTATGACCACAAAGGGAACCTACGATACGGAAGAACGACCTGTAACGAAAAATTCCATTACAACATCCTCTCCAACCAAAAAGTTCTTCGCATCTGGCGATGATTAATTGATGAATTTTGATTGAATTTACTATTCATCGATGAAATTGCTCCAGCTGACTCGCACGGAAGTAAAATCTCCGCTTCAAACAAAATCTCCTCATCACGCCTAAAATCGTTCCAATCTCTGTTACACATAGAAAAAAAATTGCTATGTATCAAGAGAGGAAAATAAACGTAAGCTTGCGTCATGCTCTTCCCTGGGTAAACGGCATTTCTTGACGGCAGCAGCAGGAAATCATCGTTTTTTTCTGGAATTGCCACCTTGCATCAATAATTCGTCTCCAACACGCACACCTTTCAAAATGAGCCAAACAACGTTTGAACCTTATGTCCCATTTGATTCTATGATAAGTGAAACGTAACGATCAGCACCACCTCAAGGAGTGATTGAAAAAAAGCCCGTCTCCGCGTAAGAACGCAGAGACGAACGGAGCGCAAGCATTTTCAATTAACCGTGAAAATTTTCACGTCCAACTGCCATGCGATGCAAAGCATTACCACTTCAAATAAAGAGCATGCTGCGGGCACACTGAGGTTCCACTTGAACGAGCGCGTTTCCGGAGCGTCCTCGTTCCTTTCACTTTTCATCACGTACTTCCGGGAATCGAAAGTAAAAACACAGTAACAATCAAACACACCTACCCACTGCTAGACGCACGGTTGCGGAGCACGTCTCCGGTGATCCATTTCCGCCACGGGGAGCACACTCGGAAAATTTCTTCATCGAACGCCATCTCCTTCCCTGCCGTTACCTTTTAACATGCCACGTGCCAGCCACCGGTAGCCGGTAGTTCATTTGTTTGCTTTCTTCCCTCACCCGCAGTTCCCGAGGGAAATCTTCAATATCAGAATTCTGACCCCGGGGTGTCCATATGCTCACTCATTCCCCCGGTCAATAGCCGGCGAAAGGCGTTGAAATATGACGTAATTTATCTCCCCCGGTGCGAATACCTCTCCACACACTCAGCACTCGGGCTATCAGCACCCGGAACCGTGACACGTGAAACGCGCCTTTATAAGAGTGGTCACCGCAGCGCGACGGAAAATTTCATCCCCAGTGTATTTTTGTTTTTCCTTTGGCGCCATCCTTCCTCCGAACTGCGTTGCGTTACATGAATGCGCAAAGGCAAAAGTGACGCACGCGATACGTTAAGAATTACGTTTGGCACGAGCCACAGTTATTCACAGCAAGTTTTTTTTATTGTCTCTCGTTTCGTTACTTTTCGACGAGCATTGCGATACGCTTCATCCATTTTATTTTCTCTGTTCTTCCCCATCCACCTGGCCATTGCTAGGCGAAGAATGTATCCGATCGTTTCCGATCTTGCCCTCTTTCCGAAGGCATTTCTCCCCCTTAGAGAAAGTAGTCAGTAGCACTTTGCTTGCCAAGTGTCCGTGGTGCCTTGTCGATGCAGAGTGCCACTGCTGGGCCGGGACCAGGGATGTGCTGCAGCTCGAAAAACTAACAACCTGCCAGCCGCCACAAAACTTATGCCAAACATCGAACGCGCCCGAGAGCTGACACAGCATGGTTACGGGAATAAGAGCTAAAAGAAGCTGTCGAGACGTAAAACACTTGGACGAAATAGAAGCGCTGTTATATGGCTATTCAGTGTTTGTTCTCGTGCCGGTTCCCCACCACACCATTCAGGGTGGCAGCGGGAAACGTACAGGCGAATAGACCCCCAGTTGGAACCACTCAAGCCGCCCTGGCTCGTGCCAGCAAGTTTATTTGCTGCCGGTAGAACAAACTATCTAGCGAACGGTGCACTGTAACGAAACTGGGGTATCGTTTCTTGACAAGAGTCTAACACTCGCCTCAATCTACACTACGACAGTTATGGGACCATCGTGGACGATATCCCGAACAAGATTCGCAGGGATGTCAAGGAAATTGACTGTCTCTTTAAAAAGAACAAAAATCATTTTTATATTATCAACTTTTCTTGCCTCACACCATCCCGTACGCAAGGATGTCGCCCCAGACAGGTATGCTTGCTGATCCTGATTCTGCCTCATCTGAGGGGCCACACAGAGCCTGCCAAGTGACGACAGGAGCAAACATAGTTTCTATAACACACCGTACGTACCTGTCGAGAGGAAACGAGACGAAGGCTTCGTTTAACAAAATCATTCGCGACTATCACCGTTCGCAGCACGGAAGCAAACAAAACAGAGAATAACAGAAGCGACATCGGCAAAATCTCGTCCGGAATAAACGCGCTAGTATCAATATTAGCAATTTACGAAGCAAAATGCATCTCGCTATCGAGCTTCACAAAAGTTTGAAGTTTCATCGTCGACAAATTTCTGACACGATGCAGTATCACCCATCGGCAAAAAAAATTACATAAGCACTTGGTGAAGAATGGAACGATATGTTTGTTCAATACTCCCATCGGAGATTATGTTGTAGCGAAGGCATTCGCGTTTTACCTAGCCCATAAAGCATAAACCAGTACTGCGATTCCAGAACAAGAACGTTTGCGAGAATAGGGTATTTCACGTAAAGAAAGTATAAGCGGAGGAAAAATAAAAGAAGATCCATAAACCTATGTTTGCACCTATTTGAGATAGTTGGAAAATGTCAAAGATATAGTTAATTTTTCCCCATATAAACAGAATTATAAGAAATGCAATTAAGACTTTCTTCTTTTTCTTAAATGGCTCAACAAAAATCAAATTCCCAAATCCGAGACTCTCACAGACCTATGTACCACGTTTGGTGCAAATCGGTTGTATATATATACAAACATTCATTTCTATTTTTATTAATAAGAATACATATTTCTACACTTCTACTTTTTGACTTACCTGTCCAGATACTGTTGCGTATCTAAAAGAATAAAATGAAAAATATTTGCAGATTAGAAGGTATTACGCCATGAACTGAAACAATTTCATATCAATTGAAACTTCTAACTAATTCATTTAACACTATGCCGAGTCAAGTATGAGATGAAAATTAATTGCTTAAGCGCAAAAAATAACACCTTTAAAACCCCCAAAAAACAGGACCTTTTGACTGGTGTTCTTTCGCTAGGAAGATTTCCGTGCAAACGTTCAAACAATAGACAATTAGGGCAAGCAAAATCCACTTCAGCACGCAAGCGAGTACATGAAAGCATCTTAAGAGGATTAAAAGTGTATTACCTTCCATCAGGGGAATAGCAGAGCACAACCAGGAACAAAGTTTCAGAAGCTAACGAAAGGCCTACAACGGGGCCCGGTCGTAAAGCTAGCTGTGGCAAAGTAATTCCGAAGATGGTACTCACCCAACCAGCCGTCTTGAATCGCTAGTCTAATGATACAAGACAAATTGTTCGCCATTTGCGATGCTCATGCCTCCGGTAGCTGACACCGGTATTCGAGCATTATAGCGCGAACCACACTGTATGTTCCCATTCTTCCGGTTGGTAGGAATGAATTTACATGGGGGCTTTGCTGCACGACTTTTCTAACACACCCTCCGTGCTTTATGCTTTAGCACCTTCCGGTGTGATCAGTGCCAGCTCTCAAAATCAGGCCTTCTTAAGATGAAAAAAAAAAATCTCCTAGGGGCAAAACTGTGTCAGCGGAACGGCGCACGAGGAAACTGAGAGCACGCTTGAAAAGAATTATGGCACCCGAGTGAAAGATTGATGCTCGGAAATGAAAAGCGATACGGCACATGCTCCTTGGCTCTATGCTTCTGCAGGGACTGCCAATGGCAAATGCACACACGCAGCCATTGCGCCCTACACGAGGGTCAACGTGCTGAAGCGAACGACGATTCGTGTGGATTAGTAAGGGATTACACATCTGACGAGCTGACTTATGAAGGACTGTGCTGATGAAGACGCCACCGACCGCAGGAATTGACGATTCTACTTCTTGTCTCGACACCGCGACTTGAATTCGTCGTCGTTAAGCTGCCTTGGAGAATGCTGCCGGTTGGTAAACCTCAACTAAAGCCCCCGTCAACGAAGGTGTCGAAAATGGTTGACATTTGCTCGATTGCTGCGAACCAGAACTACTGACTTTTAGGAACACCACTAATGCCGGGCCGATAGCCGACGATGAACGACGATGTCAAATGTTCAACCGCAAGTCGCATTATCGCAAAGTTGCCCAACAACCCGACTAGCGGGACATGTGGCATCTTTCCAACGGTAGCAAAACTATTATCAAACTCGATTAACAAGCCAAACCTGAAAAGGATTTTCGAACCCTTCTTTGGGCGGTTGCTCTGTGGCATTGTATTAAACATCCTTTTCCACTCGAAAGCATTGTATTTCAATCGCAACAACCGCGGGCTAAACGGGAGGAACTGAGCTGAATTTTGCAACTCTCTTTCCATAATGAACCATTATAAATTCATCCAAAACAATGGCTCTAACGATGCATAAACGTATACTATCTAGTTCTCCCACATTCAGCGCATTCGACATGCTAAATTGAACACAAATTGTGATATTTTCCATTGTTCTTACCATCGTTCTCGCGTTCTTTATCCATCTTCGCAGGTCCACTGATAGAAGTCCAAACGGCGGTCGGGCTGGATGTGTCCTTGCCGTGCGATCTGCTGCCAACGACCATGACCATGATGGCGGACAAGGTCTACTTGGTCATCTGGTATAAGGAGGGCAACACGAAGCCAATTTACTCGTAAGTAGCTTCACCACACCACTCAACGCCATTACACGAGCCACGGTAGAAAGTGCATTACCGTCGACCGGTACACTCCTTCATCGGGCCACTGGTCATTTTACCATGTCAAATGGATTGGAAATGGGTCTGCATTTTGCTCAATTAACCTGTAACGAAAGCATTGTGAACCTGGTGAAACGTTTCAAGGCTGTTCCAACTGGTAGACCAGTCATATATTATCTTACCCATCGTCGCTGCTTTCCATTTCAGTTGGCAAACACGCTTATCCACATAGTGGATCGCGTTTCCAAACGGCCACTAGTGACCTGTTTTTATTTTGCACTTTCGTTGACGAAACCGTCCGGTTGCTGTTTATCCAGCCACTTACTTTCAGACACGACGTGCGCGATTCCGCATCCCGGATGTTTCGTGTTTCATCTTCATAGCCGGCTTTGATAGCTAGTAGCTACTTATCCACCGCGTAAACAACACTTAACCGCAATGTTTTACAAACACTTCTGATGTAAACAGATTTTCTCGCCGATCGCCGCCAACATTCGACTTTTCACTACTTTAAAAGGGAATGTCTATTGCACATTTCACACAATACACGACCCCAAAGCACCAACAAAGCAGCCATTTTTGGATATAACACGCACAAACACGCTACGCAATACGTCACTGTGATCTGATCCATTGAGCCGATGTCAAACAAACGCACCGCAGCCTGACGTACCCGGTGACAGTTTTCGAAAGCAATGCAAATAAATTAAACTGAACGTTGCGAGCCATCCCTGGCGTACGCGTACGGAAGGCATGGCAAAATTACAAGAAAAGCGAATGATTCGATCTTAGCTGGTTTGCACTTTGGTTCTGCGTTTGTTTGCATTTCTTCTATCCGGACGTGCGCTTCGATATGCTAAAGTTGCCTGTTTCGTTTATATTCCCTCACTCTTGTCGCGTGCTTGATGCAGATCCTTTGCGCAGAGAGCCCGGTTCCTGGCAACGCTAAAGAGCAATCGAAAACGATAAACATCGGAATGCCTGGTGCAGTTTGCGAAGCTTAAGACGACAGTCAAACAACCGAATGAGAGCGCAAACACGGATTTCTTGTCCCCCTTGCGTGACGGACCAGCGCGGAGCGCACAGACCAACCGTCGCAGCTCAAGACGCATGACCTGCGAACAGACCATCACCACCGACCGCGGTCATCGTTCAGTCGTTATCGTAATCAAATAAATTCATCCCGACTGGGCCGTGCACTCTCCAGGACGCACCCAGTAATTGAAGCTGGCATGCGTATCAGCCACTATTGACGCACAGTCAATATGTAGATTAATGTTGATTTAAAATAATTCACTTACACAGCGTTCGACTTCCGACGTCCAATCTTGAAGTACGCACATGTTTACTGTCAACTTTCCTCTTTGAAAGTGATCTGCCGATGTTACTGGCCGCGCTGGACGTTCTTCATTGCCATGTGGAAAACGCACATGGACTGCCTCTGGGACTGGCCCATTTTTGGCGCATTGTCCATCCAACCATTCCCGGTGGTGCTGCAATTGAGTGGCACGAGATCTTGATATGCCGATGCATCCTGACTCGGCTGATGCGACAGCCCGACGAAAACGCCCATTAATGGCATGGCATCTTGTAAAACAGCGCGGACATTGCGCCATTCCACGCACACCGGTGGCTGAGCAGTTAAGCTTCTTAACTGACCATAAATCTGCGATCGAAATGCTTGACATTCGGGCAGGCAGCGCGACGGCTCTCGATTCGGTTGTAAAAAAAGGCGGCACGAACATTAAATGCTAATGACGATCGCGTTTGCCACCGGTACCGAAATCAATCTACCCCGGAATCGACAAACGTGGCGCGGAACGTTACAATTTTACGGCTTTGGACTTTATGGAATCTCTTTTTCAACGGCTTTTTTCTTCCCGCAGCTGTTTGAATTTAGACGATGTGACTGAACAAACCTACAGACATGTTCCTGCTTTAGCCCACCTGAGCAAAGATCCTCAACCGGTGTCTTATCAATAGAGAGGGTGAATAGTAAAAGAAATATACATATTTAGAAAGAGAAAGAGAGAGAGAGAGAGAGAGAGAGAGAGAGAGAGAGAGAGAGAGAGAGGGCACACCCTCTAGAAGACAGATGCGAAAGGTGGAAAGTCATATTTAAATTTATTTGCTCGTTCGAAGTCGATTTGACCCGGCAAGGACAGTTCCCTTGGCGTAGGCACATTCGAGCTAGAAGAGATAAAAATCCCTATTCAAACAAGCGAAAATCGAACGTCATCAGTACGGTACGCTCGATAACGCTAGAAATTTAAGGACAGTTTTCTGTTTGCGAAACAAATACCGGGCTCTGGTGAAGATTCGTTCGGGTACTCTACTGAAGCTAGTTGAAGCATGCTCAGATTACCAACTGGTAGAGGTGATATATATATTTGGGAATATGAATTTACCGAAAGCTTCTTATCGTACTCCCACAATGTTTGTCAATAAACATCGGCTGGTTCGTAGTCGCATTCATGTAAAACGTGAATAAAAAACTGTTAAGAGAATATTGAACGCGCATACACTTTGGTAAAATCTCATTTCCTCCTAATGTTAATATGCCACCGGGTATCCGACCGGCGTTGCGAATATCAAAGGTCTATTTATGGCTCAAGGATCCACCAAGTTTGTCGGGGATTTGAATGTAAACTTAATTACACCATGCTCCATAAACAGCTTGAAGGCAACATCACACAGGGAGCTTGAACATTGCGCTGTTTGGCTTCCACCAGCTACGCGATTCTGCTCAAATGAACAACTCCCAATTAAATGTCTTCGATTGCATTCCAGAGAAGGACGACTCATGCATGGGACAAGACGAGAAAAAGTGCATCTAGGCCAAAAGAGGAAGAAGAAAAGAGTTCGGTTTGCGACCAAAACATTTACGTTACGTTTGAAACAAAACGAATGAATCCGACATTCAGCAAAACTAATCCCAGCTGCATCAACTGATCGGCCATCAAATGCAACGTGCCATGATTCGGGCTTTCGATTTACAAGCTACCCGTATGCCTGTGCCTCCTACGTGACACTTCCGCCAGGATTAATTCCATTCCTGCAATTCCAGAGGGTATTAACCTACTGATCCACAAGAAAAAAAAATGGTTCCCAAAGCGTCTGCCACAAACTCATAAATGTGGCACAAGATCGATTTTGATTGAATGGAATGGCGCAAGAAAAAAAAAGCCCCTTGAAATATGACGCCCTAAAACGGTGTGCATATAACCAAATATAAGCATCAGCTTAATCACACGGAAGCCAAGCCCCTTCGGGGGCTGATGACGGAAGCCAGACTGCACCGATGGCATCCCTATGACATCTGTTTTAATCGGATTATTGGCTTTTTGACGATCGAACCTCTTTTTTTTTGTTATAAAGACAGCTTCAAACCATTTGCAGCATTTTGTTTTTCCTTGGGCCAGCCAGGTGTGATGTCATCCGAAAATTCGATGGTCTCTCTCGCTTTTGGTTAACGTATGCCCGGTTTGAAGTGTACGTTGGGAACGTATTCGAAACGAAATTCCCCTGGCGTTCGATCGTTCGTTTTTGCAACACATCCTGTCCAACGTGTTGGGGACATTTTTTTACCGAGATATTGATGGATTTGTTTATCCGTCAATCACAATTTTTTATCATCGCGTTCCCTTCCTGCGTTGGATTATGGTGGATCGGAATTATGCTTTCTCCATTCTGTTGTCTCGCGTTCGCATCACTCTCGAGGGACGAAAAAAAGGGTTACACAAAAAAAACGCCTTTCAATAATAATGGAAAGGATTCCGGACAATTTCCGCTCCCGTAGACTAAATAAAGCTTTGCCACGTAAGCAAACAGTTTCGTTTCCCCCGAGTTGGATTGTCTGCGGTGGCTAAGCCGCTTATAAAATACCGCCTCTTTGAAGGTGGGCCACTTTGAACAGCCACTAAATAGATTCCTCTTACGGGCACATTTTCGACAGAACTCCATTAGTAAATTGCTCTCCGTGCCATTGATTCGATCGACATTAAATCGTATCATTTTGAAGGCAGATTGCAATGGCAGTGGAAAACCGTTCCACGCGCTTCATCGGAACGTGGTCACACGTGTGCACCCGGCTTATCATATCGGCCACTGCCAAGCACGACCAAAGGGCCCTCGCAAGGGCCAATGTTTACGCTGTCAGGTGAATGATATTTGTAAAGTTTCCTGCACCCAATCGATCACACCGGCCGGCCAGCCAGTTCTCGGTGCACAGTGAACGAAACGCGAAAGACAAACAACTCGCCGGAACCGGATAGGGCGGGCTTGAAGGCGCGAGCATAAACACGGACTCTGGGGGCGCAATGAGAACCACTACCGAGGAGCATCAATACGAGCAAGGTTCGAGACACACCAGAGCCGGCGACCATTCGATGATTGCGATGACTGATGGCACGGAAACGTTTGTTGCTGCTTGCGCGCGCTCTGAAAATGAACCTATATCGCGTTTTCCCACCTAACCACAAGAAGCTACCGAGAACGTCCTAATGCAACGCGGTTCCGGGGCTAATGGACGTGATCAGATCGTATGCCTCTGCTGCAAATTATGTCACCTTCTTCAGCCGACCGGGGTATTAGCATATCCTTTTTTTCTTCTTTTTACGCACCACCGCTCTCATACCGTATCGATTTGAGGCGTTTTGCTGCAGCATAATGAGTTTCCCCATGGCCTATTTATTTCACCCTCGAGTTAATTGGGTACGCCATATTCAGCTGCTAACTAGCCAACGAAGCACACTACTTGCCGATAATCTATCGGCCACATTCACAGCGGTCCTTGCGTGCTTGTGGCGAAGGCCGCCCTACGTGCCCTGTCGCGTAAAGGTGAAGGAGATAATTTTTATTGCCATAATGCCCCACGCTGGGTGGAAGTCAAACGTCGGTTGCGTAGAAAAGTTCAAGCGCAAGACCCCCCGGGAGGCCGACTACGACGACGGCCTATCTTCTTGGTTCGTAGTTCCGACCACCGATCAGAACTATCGCACGCGTAGTCGGTTGATCCTCACCGGCCGCGTAAGCGTAAGTTTGCTGCCATCCACGCGAGAAGTTTTTCCCCAAGTTCGTTACCCTCATCTACCATCGCTTATCTTATCGCGCTGGCAGGACTGACGGGACCGAACTGGGATTACGAGTCCAAGAAGACGAAAAGGAACGGAACAAACTTTTACGACCCGCTACAACCCCACAAGGTCCCGTCCCGGTGACGTTGCAGGACGTTCGGGAAATTCATCCCCCGGCTTCTAATGGAGCGTATCCCGGATTGGTCCCACGCGTAATGCCGACTGGTTCAAATCCACCGTTGGCGCGAATGCCAATCGTGTGCGCGTGTGTGTATGTGTGTCAGTTTCATTAGCCGGCAGCGTCTCGGAAAATTACCCTTCGCTATCAATTCCCGGTGTTTACGTAAGTGATCAACACTAGGATTTTATTGGAACACGGCCGACTTACCCGGTACCCAGGGTGCCCTGTCGCAACCGGTAAGCGCTCGCTCGAGTTCGCTCGTTCGCAATTCGACACGTTTCGACAGCTTATTTTCCCCGGTCTCGTGCCAGAATCGGTGACCGGTGCGCGGTCCGTTTTGTGGTGGCCTATCCCCGGGCGCGAATCTCTACCGGCAGCACTCCACTGCCGGCAACTTTCATTACTGCTTTCGCCTCACGGTGTCCGTTTTTCTTTACGTACGTTCTTCACTTTTCGCTCTCTTTTTCTTTCCAGCTTCGACGCGCGAGGTAAAAGCCTCCAGCAAGCCATCCACTGGTCGGACGAAGCGGTGCTCAAGACGAAGGCGTACTTCTACTACGACACCAGCCCACCGGCCCTTCGGATCAAGGGCGTCAAGCAGGAGGACGCCGGTTTGTACAGGTACGTGTGGTTGGGGCATTCTCGTTCGAATCTTCGTGCGGACCTGCTTGCCGGCTGCTGGCCGGACGCAACCGACCGGAAGCAGCTGCCGACGGATCGCAACGTCCATAATCCTGACAAAGTGCACACGCCGCGCACGTGAGAACGTTGCAAATTGAGCACGATTCTGCCACGCCCTTAGTGAGGCCCTCGTACGTGTTTCGTGCCACTGGAAATAGAAATTTCACACACATACACGGACACACGGGTCCACGTGTACTCAGCTTCATCATCATTCCGACCGAAGGATCCTGCCGACGGATAAGGGGTGGATGGCGCATTATTGGCGGATCGCAATCCACGCGGGCATTCCATGCAATCGGAACGAAATTTATCAAAGCAATAAAATAAGCCATAATATCAATCAGATGCGTCTCACCTGCCCCCGGGAAGTGCACGGAATGTCGATCAGCCCTGCCGGTGGGCCGGTGGGCAGGATCCTTGCGCCCATTCCGGACATTCGAGCACGGACAAACTTTCACGCACCGCAATCCGGTGCGGTTTCGAGACCGGAAACTGGATGCCTTTGGGTGGCTGTGCTGCTGGAATGTTCGAAACAAAGCAATGTTTTGCTTTCCCAACTCGAGCGTTTTTTGTTTGCGCAAACCGGGGGAGGCCGAACAGTTCGAGTAGGCCTCGAAGGAAGAAAGCCAATCAGCCTGAAAGTAGGCTACGGAAGAAATGTGAACAATGTGCAGCAGTGCCCAACCTGGCCGCATGATTATTGGCAGCGAAACGATGGCCCTTCCGGTGGGTTGGGTGGCCTCTTTCGATTCGCTCGGATGGTAAACAGTTTTATTTTATTCTCAACGACCGTCGGTGGTCGGTTGCTTTCCCAAACGCACCTTCGAAACGAGCTTCCGGGCGCCGTTACCATTTTGCGTGGGACGGAGTTTATTTGCGCCCGGTATTAACTTCGAATTGCGCCCGAAATGGTGGTGCGTTTATTTCGATATTTTCAGTGGCAGTGGTCAAACTGGAACCCGGTCGATCGGTACTGGCCTGCAAAAGCTGCTACGCACAATCGTAACCGTTACCGTCGGCCAATCGCAAACGGCACCCGGGTTTTCTTCGAGAACAAACCGGATCCACTTACCGATTCCGGTTTGCTAAATTATGCAGCATCTTCGCAAATGTTTGCCACCAAATCAACCGCCACCACAAACCGGTGAGCGGGCGAGACCTTGGAAGGAGAGAAAATGGGTAAAAATCGCCCTCCATCCCCTCCAACCATCGATACGCAATGAACGGTTCCATCTCTTTTTCTCGCTAAAACCCCTTTTTGGTAGGGGTAGAAAAATTTGACTACCGAAGCGAAATCAAAAAGTTCGCCCACTCGGTTTCGAGCTGATTTCGAATCCACCCAACCGCATGCCGGTTCTTCGATGCTCGAAACCACTTCCAGGACCGGAAGGACTCACCCACACCCAACGCCCGCTACCCGCTGACCCCCCCGGCCTACTAGGATCGCTTGGATCGAGCGAACCTCGGCCAGCGGGTTTCTTACTCCGTCCAATTGCAAGCATGTTGTTGATGGTGGGCGTGGGCGTCGAAAGGACGACTTCGCCCTTCGTTGTTAAGCGCTTGGGTGGGGCTTACGCACGTTTTCCAAGCACTTTTCCACCGAGAAAACGGGATTGCCCAAAACCGTCGTAGAAAAACGCACGATACACAAAATGCCCCCGGAACCATTACTTTCGCTTAAAGGGGAATCGAGAGACGTGTGGAGGAGTACAAATATGGTGGCGTTTCATAAGATTTTACGAGTTTACGCATTCACGCGCCCAGCCACCCGCCGCTGGTGGGGTGATGATTTTGCGAAAAGAATTATTGGAATTAACAGGAGCCAGTACTGCATGAACCTGGGCAAAGTACGTACCGAAAGGAACACTCACCTTCGCTGCAGGATGGGGACGTGTTTGAAGGTTTATGTTAACGGGCCGCAGTCAACAGAACTTAAGGCGTATGGTGTGTGTGTGTTTGTGTGTTTATTTTTTAAATCTCCCGCAGCCGTATCCGGTTGCTCCTTTGCCAGGTGAAAGTGCGTGAGTGCGTTCTCTCTCTCACTCTTTCGCTGGCTTACTATCATTTCCCACGCGTGGGAGTTTTAGTGGGCCGGCCATTAGATATGGTGAGTAGTGTGTGCACTCGAGGATGCTGTCCTGGGGCGCTTAGAGGAAACAGAAAACTTCCTCAACGATTATGTTCATCGGTGGTTCGGGGTTTTTTTTATCGATTTCGACATCCCCGGCATCATCGCCGTGGGCGGTGAATGTGAAAGGTGGAAGAGTTAAAGCACTCGCAATCGCATTCACTTGATGGTGTGCAAATTTGCTGTCTCGTAACATTACATGACGGTTCGGTAACGCCTTTTTTTGGTCTCTAGAGCAGGACCTGGTGTCTGGAGCCTCCTTTGAAATTGAATCGCCTTGGGGAGGTGACATGCGAGGGAGATTTCCACCCGATTTGTGGGATGTTTCGCATGAAATTGTGATAGTTTCATAACATTTAAATTTACTTCCTTCATGCGTCGTAGCTTTTCGGGATTGAGCTCGCCTGCTGACTTCACATTCATATCGGCCACCATATTGCAATAAGATTTGCCGAATTATTAGCTCCATTCCCGGTGCCGAAGTTTCCTCCCTTTTTGGGGATTTCCTTTTCAATAAACTGGCCGGATCACTTAGCTGGGTAGTTTTGTGTTTCAGGTCACCAGACTTCTGGAGTTCTTCCCCGTACTTCCAGCAAAAAACCATCAACAAATCTCCCCCACACAAACACACTTGTTGTTGTCAAGTGTGCGCGGAGACATCCGGTCGGCTGAGGGGATTCAAAACTCCCTTCAGTACGACTTCGTTCATCGAACAGCCCACTTTGATCGCACGGGTGTCCTTGTGCGACATTTCCTTTACCCGTTCTTCGAGTTCGATCAGCTTTCGGGCTCGTTTCCCCGTTCCCGGATGCAAATATTCAAATCCAATTTCCTCCCCAAAAAAGGCTCGAATCGTCGAAAGTTTGCCTCGGCCCGCGATGGCGGCAGCACCAACGAAAACCCGAGAACGGGTAAGCTTCTCCGTCGTCCTTGAGGTGGCGTGGAAAAGCGAGCGAAGAAAAAAAAACGCAAACTCAAAATGGAGAAGCAAAAACAAACACATAAAGGATGCGGACGCATCGAAGAATTTGATGGAAGTGAGTGGGCGAACGAAAAAAAGACACAACAAAAAAACCTGAAAAACTTTCACAATGTACAGAAATAACGGTGAAAAGCCCGAATCCGCATCCAAACGGGGTTCCCGGTTCGAAAGGACCTCGTGTCGGCCTTGGGATCGGCACAACAAATGGATGGACTGTTTCCTCATTTTTTTTGTTATCTTATTGCTCACAAAACCCCGCACAAAACAAAACCAATCGATTCCGGCATTCGGCGTTGAGGGCGCCCCAAAATTGATCCTAACAAGCTAGCGAACCCGGCGTAGATCCCGGTGGTTATTGGGTCGACTTTTCGGGAGAGTAGCTGTCCCACGGCACAGGACGAAACGCACAGATAGGGAAGCTCTAGATGGCGAAGGTAATCGTAAAAAAAAATCATCCCACACACTGCGGAGATGTTATGCCGGTGGGTTTTTCTCGATGTTTCGTTTCTCCTTCAGGTCTTCCCAAAGAAAGACACATACGAACCTGCGTGTTCCGGCCGTTTGTGGGTGGCCGAGTGATTGCTCTTCTGCCAAGGCTTCCCTCAGGAAGGGGATCCGTTGGAAAAACAAACCCAAACCGATGATAAAGACGAGACCGAAAAAGGCCGATTGGCGGTAGAAAAGAGTTATAAATTTTAAATCAATTACAAATATTCCCGCTCGTTGGCCGAAAGGACGAAAAGCACGAAGGGATGCACAAAGAGACGACGACAGATAGCGCAGCGAGAGATCATCCGGTTCAGATTGAATCCGCAAAACACGGGAAACGCAATGGGGGCCGGGATTTTGGAAAGCGGATGGGTTTTATTTTACGATCCCGATCCCGGGTGGCATATTTTGCGCATAATCCGAACATGAATTATATCCGCTCTTGCCTGGAAACCCGAGGCTCAAAAAAAAAGGGATGTCGTTGGTGTGTCGGCGCGGAAGGGTCGAAGCACAGATTCGAGCGCTTCTGGCAAGGATTAGAGTTTGGGTTGTGTTTTCCATTCTTTCCGGCAAAAAGCTTCACATTTCCTGGGCTCTTATCGCGTGCATCATGCGATGGTTTTAAGCACTCGGGAGTGCTAAAAATGCAATCTCAGTCCGACCGGTTGCTAGCTAAGGGGAATTTGGAAACACGGACCCTGCAGGAGGGTGTAGATCCTGGCCTGATCACCAACGATCATCAGGACTCGATGAACATCTCGCATTATCTGTTCCACTTCTTCCGCACGCATTCGTGTACTCTTGATCGGGATCGCACCAAAAATGTCTCCTTCACAGACATTACAAACCTGTCTTCATGCCACCTAAATTGACGTTGTTTTTCCTCTCTCTTTCTTTCTCTTTTTTTCACGTCTTTGACAACGTCTGCGACGAACGGAAAATCGGATGAAAATGTACGAAATACAACCCACACCGAACACACCGCACAGATGCCGCGTGGATTTCCACAAATCGCCCACGAAAAACTGTCGAATCGAGCTGGATGTCCTGGGTAAGTAAGCGAGGTCCTGAACCGCGCGATACGGGTATATGTATGTGTGTGCGTGTGTGCGTGTGGGTGGCTCGTTGTCCCATCACCAACAGTGACGATCGCCGGAAATTGTGTTTTCCCACCCATACCGGTTCCTCGGAATGAGGACGCAAGCGAAGGACTCACATCTCCGAAGGAAATTTTGTATCCTTTTACATTTCTCCCTTTCCCGTGGGGTCTCCTCTGATCTGATGCCTTGGCATGCGCCAGAGCGTCATCCGGCTTATCCGTCCACCCATCGGGTGGCAATTTCCATTCTGATTTTTCTCACACACCTCTCCTATTTCGCGTTCGCAGTGCCACCGTCGAAGATTACGATCCTGGACGAGAACGGAGCGGCCGTGCAGAACAACGTGGTCGGACCGTACCGGGAAAATGTGGACAGCAATCTGACCTGCATCTCGAGCGGTGGCCAACCGACGCCCAAGGTGACCTGGTGGCGAGAGCACGCCCTGCTGGACGATTCGTATCTCGTGCTGCCGGACGGCACCGTCAAGAACGTCCTGTATCTGGAGAAACTCGGGCGCCAGGATCTGCACTCGGTAAGTAGCAGCCGAAGGAGTGATAAGGACATTCACCACCCACTGCGAACGAGCCGAGGTCGGCGAAGGTTGGGTTATCCGTCTGCGTGGCTTGATGTGAGTTTTATTCCCGCATTATGCTAATACGATCCCGTGCCGCAGCCATACGCCGACAACGGACGGCCACTGTCACTGACAGTGTCACCGGTGAAGACATTGACAGATCTCGGAGTTTGTCCCGGGTTGTGGTGGTGGTGATTGATACTGCTCCAGTGCTAGGTCCGAACACCCTGTCGAGCAAGCAAGCAAGCAAGTGACGAACGAGCGAGCAATGTCACTAAGTGGATTATATCAATTTGCGACTGTTATTCCGGCGCTCGGTGAAGTTTTGATCAGTTTAGCACCACCACACACAGAGAGAGAGAGAGAGAGAGAGAGAGAGAGAGAGAGAGAGAGGTCTGGAACGATGCAAAATGCTGGCTCCTGAAGCTGGCGAGAAGAGAACACATTCGCCATGCTGGTAGTGATGGAAAACCCATTCAAAGAATTTTCCTAACCAAAGCGCCGAACGTAAAAAAAAGCTCCCAGCATGACGGCTTACATCGGCTTCAATTGGACGTCTCCGGCGTGTCTCGTTCTCGATAAGCAAAAGAAGAAGGAAAAAAAACACAGTGATATCATCATTTTCGAGGGACATTTTTAAGCTGCTGCCAGATGGTGCACGAATACGACTGAGCCTTGTGCGATCGAAGTTAAAAATATGCCGCTGGTACCGGGCACGTGCTGGTCGGGCATGCTTAATCCCTCGGGCAGGAACCACAGTTCAGGCACCTTAAAGACGCCCGTCGATAAGCTCGTACAACGCGTGAGGTCTGACACTGGCGTGACCTGAACCGGCGACACCGACGACGAAGACGATGACCCGGCTTTGCCCAGTGACCTTTACAATTGGATTACCCTCTTCGGTCTCTCTCCGTGGCCACTCCCGGGTGTGCTGTAGCGTTTTCTTAGGCAGTTTAAGTGACAACACCTTGCCCGGGCAGTACGCGCTTTCCCGGGCGTGCCATTTCGGAATGTACCATCAACATTGCGGACTTAATGACGACCTTTTTTGTGAGCGCCATTGCCTAACGCCCGTTACCGTTAAGCTCTGCGATGGCCTACCCATGGCTGCGTGGTAATTATCCACCGCCTGGACATTGCCACCCAGGAGGCCGGTCTTTGAAGCTATCAAATTTCCGTTAATATGGCACCGCCAGAATGTTACACATTCGACCATCGGAAAGTCAACGGCACGCAAAAGCACCCCCCTCGGTTCGGTTTTTTTTTGCTTAATCCACTTCAGCTCACCGGTTCAAAGTTCAACGATGACGCAAGAATCGAAGACGGTCACGTTACCGGACACACCGTGCGACAGTCCACGCGGGAACCGGATGACCTTCCAAGTGAACACTTCACCTCGACGGTGTAAACCACTCGCATCTACTCGACCCACCACACGCGCGTCGGTTAAGTGCGGGTGATGGATTAACCAACAGAAGAAGAAGAAAAAAAAAGCCCCATCCTGACATCAGCACGGAACATCGGGGTAACCTTTATCGTCCTGCCCGACAGCGACTTGCTTCCGACATCTGTGCTATGTGACGGTGGCGTGTTTCCCGGAAATCGAATTCCAAACAACCGCCAGGAAGTGGTTCGTTCGCGTTACAGAAACTCCTCATTCTTGTTCCCATAAGATGATGGTTAGAATGGTGCCCGAAATCGTCCGAAAACCTGCCAGCAACCCGAGCTTTGAATAGTATTTATTTAACGCTTACTTGGATGTGTGTGTAGTGTCTTTTTTTTTCTTCTTCTTCTATCTCTCATTCACTCAAACATCCGGTCGTTTCTTAGCAACACGGCGACGGATCGACAGAAAATCGATTTATGAAGCTCTGTTACACTAATAAAAGTAAGAGTGAAAAAAAGGAGGCCCACGACGACGATGATGATGACGGGCATAATGATGTTGATGTTGGAAAGCTTTATGATTATGGGCCGATGTCCTGCTCCGAGGATGAGGGTGGACGAGGGAGCCACGGTCATTGCCGAAAGCCCCCATCATCAAATCTCAATCAACCGTCTGTGGGGAGCCTAAAAAAAGGAAAAACCAAACGACCAGCATGGCACGAGATGGAACAGAATCATTCAACAACCACCGCCACCGCTGGGAAGTGTGGGCAGTAAATGCTGACACAGCAGCACCGTGAATGCTATTGTATTTATTATCATCGCACCGAATCGCACCGGTGCACGTGGTGGGGGGAAAAACGAGAGAAAACAAACAAAGCCGCTCCAAAACGGAATCGCTGATCGATCACATTCCGCTTGACGGTGGAGCTCTCACTTCCGGTAATGCAACGCGATCCGCCCGGAAGTGATGATAAATCACTCCACCACGTGCCACCATTGTTCCGGGTGATTCGAATCGAAAGATTTGCCTTAATCCTCGCGATCGAATCGCATCGGAATGGGGAAAGTGCATCTGCTGCTGCTGCTGCTGTTGCATTGGATCGAGCAGAAGAGAAGCGTAAAAAATAATACAATCCAATCCATTAATCACGCGTTAGTCCATAAATTGACGTTGGTGCTTCTGCTGCTACATTAAGAAAGCCCACAGGACGTAGGATTATGTTCCGGATGAAGCGTCTATCTATGCTACCACGGTCAAATTGAAACGAGTAGCCCAAGACAAAAGGATTGCTTCATCGCGGAGCGGTGCAATTGAGAAAGTTTTACTTCGCAAACAATGAGCGCACACCTACAAAGCAGAAAAATCCCTTTCGATTGCGCACGATTGCATTGAGCGGGTGGCTGGGTACAGTTTCCGTCTTACCGTTTGTTTGTCTCGTCGAAAAATCAATGACGAAATCGAAAGACAAATGCCTTCGGTTCCGAACCGAGCCCGCATAATTCACGGCGCTCAGAGCTACCAGGCGCCTCCATCGAACGAGAGCGCGTGTCGGGAAACCGATGCCCTACGGCCCGGGAAACCGACACGAATCGAAGGTCGTGAACTGTTTGATCGGCATCCGATAAACATCCGGCATCCGGTGGGGCTGCGTCCCGGAAATTTGCCATCCACCAGCGAAACATCTCATTTTCGCGCGCGCCTCAGCTCGTGATGCGAGTGCTCGAGTTACGCAGACTGCCGGTGCCGGTCGAAGGCAAAGTTTTAATTATGAACAAATGTTTATCGTTTCCTTGCCGTCTCGCTCACCTTTCGCTTTCCTCTCTCTCTCTCTCTCTCTCTCTTTCGCAGGTTTATACGTGCCAAGCGAGCAACGGACACGTCGTGCCACCGCTTTCCAGCGCCGTGAAGTTGGACATGAAGCGTAAGTATAGTGTTTGCAACGACAGGCAGTCGAGTCGGTCGCTCAGTCACACCTTACCGACTTTTACCCCCACTGCCCGGTTATGCCCTTTTTTTGGGAGGGAGATGGAAAACTTTTCCAATCATTAGCGTTCGCATTAGATCGCTTACAAACAGGAACGGGGGGGAATTTTCATCTCACCGCTTCGGATGTCGGGAAATATTAAACTACATTTTGTACTCGCCCGAAACGCGAGTTTTTCATTTTCGGTGGATTTTGGGTCGGTTGGGGTGAGGTGAACGGAAAACTGTGGTGATTAAAAACTGAATCTTTCCCATCGTGGCCTCAGGCACGGTAACCAACGATGGGACCGACTGATCGGGACGGAGTGGATGGAAAAGTTAGAATGTTGCGACGATCAATTCGTAGAGTGGTGTTCAATTTTGGTGGGTATTATACGATTGAAAAACATTCCAAACATCGCTTGTTTCAATAAAGTTCCATGCTGAATGGAACCAATATTTCGGTTGAAACAAGACCGTACCGGTTATCGGTGTTTTGTGGAGTTGTTAATTTGGTTGGCGCAATCGGTGTGTTCTGCTCGTTGCAATACTTCAAATTTCAGCCTTTCATAGGAATAGGAATTTGCAATGAAATCGTGCACTGGCTCACCAAAGCTAGGACTCAATTTTAAGGCACACCAGCGTTGAATTGTTTGTGCAGTGAAAAACCAAATAAGGAATAGAAACGTGCCTCGTAATTATCACGCGTGCCCCACAAACGAACGGCGAACGGTTTAACGCACCGTCACCACTTGGCAACTTCCTTCCTTGGCATCCCTAAATAGTGCTAACGAAGCCGACAGATGGTGTCCGGGTCAGAGAGCCACGATTTAATCACAACCCAGTCACGCATCCCGGTCAGCATCATGTGCTTCTCCAATTGCCATCGTTTTACGTACGCGCGATGTCTCACTTTTTCGTCGAACTCGCAAGGTCTCTGTGGTCCTGGCACAACGGCATCGTGTGGGTTTGGTGGACAGACGATGCGACGTTAAATGGATTTCCATGAGCCCGGTTTGACGGGGTTTTTGTGAGGAACCTTCTGTTCCTCGAAAGAGCTGCCCCGGACAGCGGACGCAACAGAAGCGCAGGCAAACAACATCAGGCCCCTGTTGAACCGCGTCCAAACCGGCCGTGGAAAACGTGAAATCAACACCGGCGTAAACGAAACCAGGCACAAGCCGCGTGGGCTTTTCTCGCGATCAAAAGCCGATCGTTTGGGCGCCTGTCGCGAGCGATTGTCGTTTCGCTTGCCGTTGTTGTTGTGCCGTTCAATGCTTCCCCGTTCAATGCGTAAGAAGCAAGAGGGAGAAACAAACAGAAAAACAAGGCAGCTCACTCACAGTTCGCACTCGTTCGCTTCGGTTCTGCAAACATATCACGGTTCACAAATACGCCACGACGGGATCCTCTTTCGTCGGTTGAGTACAGGATTCCGTGCAGGTTTAAATGCGCGGCTCGCTGGTTGACGTTCTGAGGAAGAGAGTACCAAACAAAGCAAAAAAAAAAAGGACAACCATCCGAGCGATAACGGAAACCAAGCATCTCCACAAGGAGTGGCAGAACAAATTGGAACACATCGCCGGTGCCACATTCGACGATTGCATCCGAAGCGCATCGCCGGAAGATAGCAAAAGATTCACCGTACAGTGCATGAGCAGTCACGAGTGCCACACCAGAGGTCATGTCAGGATCGTGTATGGTCTATTCCGTCCTGCCGTGAATCGAAGCAACAAGAAAGATAAAAAACACGCGCACACAAACACACACACACAAGCATAGCGGAATATGGCTCCGAGGATAGGTTTTTCGTCGTTCGCGTGGCTGCGGGAAAACGAGGAAAATGTGATTTTTCTATTCTTTTTCGAGTGCTTTTGCGTTCGAGCAGTTCGACGAGGACCGACCGGTCACGATGTTTTATGAGCTGTTAAGCCTCGTCAAGTGCACGTCCCACGCGGGATATTGAAATCGGCAAAGAGGACCCAAAACGCTCCCGTGTGGAGTAGGTTTTAGTTTTCACTTCGTAACGAGGTTATCACCATCGCGTAATGAAATGTATCGGCTTACGAGGCTCCGAGGGTGGAGTTTGATTTGTAAAGCATCTCCGTGCTGGCTTCTTGTCGACAGGGCGGAAACGATTCGTAAGAAAACACCTGTAAGTAATTGCTCTGAAACTTCCATTAATTGTGTGCTTTGAGACCCCGGTATGTGATTTAAAGCAATTTAAAGCTGAGGTTCTGTGGCAACGTTACGCATTAAACATAGCGCTGTGAAACGATAGCTCACTTTTCATTGTACGTATGTGTGTGTAGATCGATTGCACAGCACCACGGTCGTGGATCCGCAATCAAAGTGTGCTATGATGCTGCGTTAAACCAAGCGGTCGTGAAGGGACGCAACATCTTTCACCCAACCCCAAACCAATCAAAGCAACCGATGAAAGTGGCTACTGTAGCCCAGTTTTAAAAGCCGCCGTCAACATACCGCCGTTGCACCATAAATAAACCCAAATCTCCTCCCAGCGCGAGCCGCGGTTGCGGTTGGCGTGAGTTGCAGCAGCAGCAAAAAGAAAAAAACGAAACAAGAAGTAAAACAACAAACAACCCCGAATGCTCGAAATATCTTTGAAGCCCGGGTTGCCAGCGGACGGACGGAACGAGAGAAATTCCGACGTACCGTGCGCATAGCGGATCGAAGACGCCATCCCGTCGTTCCCCGGATAATGATGTCATTTTACGATCACACAACCCGTTGCACTTGGCGTCGTGAGGTGGTGGGTGGGTGGCTTTAACAAAAAAAAAAGGGCAACCATCTCAACATCACCCCCGCGGAAGAACCGGTAGTAGGGCATCTCGATGCACCCGCGGCTTACCCCCGAGGGTTTCGTGTTTACGACGCCACGAGCATCCCGCTCGAAACGAACGCTAATGGGAACGCTTTGGAAGCCCTTCGTGAACGTGACGATAAAACGCCCTCTCAAAACCCGGTGGGGTGGACTCGAACTGAGAAGCGCATCATAATTGAATCGTGCAGACCTCACCCCATCGGTTGTGATCGCCCCGAGGTTGGGTTTTTATGGGATGGCGATAGAAGAATTTATGATTGCCGTCTTTACGCCCCTTCCCAGTGAACGTGCCCTTCGCGGATGGTCCCTTTTGGGGGGGCGATCCAACCGAACCGGGACCCGGTGTCATAACTCACGCCCGGACCCTAATCTATATTTGTTTGACGACAGACCGACCGAACGACCGACCGATCGACCGCGGGATCGACAACGTCCGGAACACGGTGTCCGGTTGCAGCATAAACGGCTTCGACATTCCCGAAAATGCAAACAAACCACCGCACACGCTGCTGTTCGACACCGTGACACCGTGCATCACGGGTGCGGTTTCAATGTGGATCTATTTAGATATCCGCCCTGCGAGCGAACCCGTTTACTGCTGCTGACATCGCGTTTCCCGAGCCACCCTTCGATAGGGCGGGTGCGTAAGGATTTCACAATTTTATTTACCCTTTCCCGAACGAGACCCCCAACCCGAACGACGTGTTAACGCTAATCGTGGTCGGAGGCAATGGTAAACATTCGGCAAGGCTAATGAAATATTTATTAGCACTCGAGAAGACGTTGCGCCTGAATGGCGGCAACCGGCGGTGCACTCGCTACGAGCGAACTCGAGTTCGTTTATCTATGTTGAACGCGCGGCGTAAACCTTTCAGGACGATATCAGCACTTAACGATGCCCTTTGCTGGGATATGTGGGGCCGGTTGAAACACAAACGACATCAGCCTAATTGGTTTCGCTTGCGGTTAATTGCTGAGTGAACGTTACAACTCGCACCAAGCCTTGCTTCTGTGAAGGAATGTGACGAAAGAGGCAGCGAAAAAAGGTAAAAAAGCTGCTTAAGGTGAGAGAGTGTGCTGTGTGCTAATAATTCCGGCCGGTTTATCGTCAAAAACACCCCCAGGGACACGTTGACGTTGGTGGTATTTGATGTTGCAGCTTTCAAACATCGCCCGACTGCTGGTGCGCGTTGACGTACCAAACGTGCGTCATTCGTTACATTCGTTGATTGAGCTCTGTTTAAACATCCTTCCCCGGGGGCGGCACTGATTAAACGTCCCTCCTTAAAAACCCACCGCCTGGTCGGTGTTTATTAGGATAATTTGAAACGAAACGAGAGGTCGCAACCAGAGCGCGGCATAATTAACTATGGCTTCATTTTTCATCGCCCGACTTGTTCGAACATCGGAGCATCATAACAAAACCCCACTGAATCCTGAATCTTTCGGTACGGCATCGAAGATCGAACGGCTTGAAAAATTAGATTTTGGCACTCCTCCCTCTCCCGCAGTTCACAGCCTCATTTCCCTCCATCGCAAAACATTATCGACCGGGTTCCGTCAAACGTTGGCCTGCCTCCTTCCAAAGGAGCCCGCTGTTCTGTCGATCATTTGGGCACCATCTTCAAGGGAAAGCACCAATGGCACGGGAAAAAGGCTCAAGTGGGTCGGCTTTTCCGTTCAACCTTCCACCCGGGGCGCACTCTCTTCCCCCCGAAAACGCGCTACGCACAAAAACATCGCTTCAATCACTGTCAGTTTCGATCCAATTAGTTACAAAACAACATTCATTTCCCCATCGCAACCCCATCGGTAGTGGGAAAAGAGGGTGGGCGGGTGGGGGAGGAGGAGAGAGGGAGCCTCCCACTTTATCGAAGCAAAAACGTCCCAAGCCCCTTCTGCTGCTAGCGGCTCGAAGTTGATGTTTGCCCGACTGACCTTACGATCGTTTTCTTTTTATTTTGTCTTTCTCTCTCTCTCTCTCGCCCACTTCACAGTGCCAGCCCTGTTCGTGCGGATGCAGGGCCTACGGGAATCGCTGACGGCGGGCGTCAAGACGCAAGTATCCTGCACCACGGCTGGAAGTCGACCGGCACCGAGCGTTGTCTGGGAGAAAGGATCATCCGTCATCCGTGGCTCATCACAAACGGTACGTTCTCGGGAGACTCGCTGGGAGATCCTTGCTCAACTTGCCGGTGTATCGATCTCGGGCTGGTTTTCATCAGCAGGATTCCACCCACCACCCGCACGTCAAGATCTCCTGTCGTGAACGAATTCTACGCGTTTCGTGGCTCTGGCTCTGGCACGTCGAGCTGTTTGGAAAAATCCGAAATTAATTAATCCAGCTAGTTTCGCTCCATCACCCAGAGATCACCGTGGTGGTTTCCTACTGCCGAATGCGAAGGAATCGGTCACAAACACACACACATACTAGCCAAAAGTTTGTCCTGTCGATTTTCGCACTGTCGCTCACTCTCTCTCTCTTTCTCTTATGTTCATCCCAGTTTGGGGTTGAGCGGGTTTTCGAATTATCCTGATGCGATGTCGTAAAGTCGGCTACATTACACTGTGCTTCCTTTTTTGTTCCCCCTTCGCAGACGTCCAACGATGGGAATGTCACCGTCTCGGAGTTGGTGTTCGTGCCCGGACCGGAGGATAATGAAAAATCAATTACATGCTCAATTAACAGCGAAGGCGACGGTCCGACGGTGTCGCTGAAGGATGTCCGCGTGCTGAACGTGAAACGTGAGTATCCTTCGTCCTTGGGGGTTGCCTGCCAGGACGTCTGTTAAGGGGGGCGTGCGGCGTTCTAAAGCGTAAATTAGTCAAAGTTACCTGCGCCAATTCACCCGGTCCACCTTTCGAAGACGAAGGCTTCACTCGTTCGCACGTGTTTCACTCGATTTCAGACGTGCCGGTGATATCACTCGCGCTCGGAGCACCACTCAACTCGCAGAACCTGATGGAGGGCTCGGACGTGTACCTGGAGTGTGACATCAAGGCGAACCCGCCGGTGAAGAAAATCGAATGGTTTCACAACGTAAGTAGTGCTGCATCGGTAAATGAGTGCCGAAAGGACCAAAAACCAAATTACATTGTGCCTGACTTCTTCCGATTGCGACACGGAATGGAGAATTCTATTTTCTCTATTTTTAATATTCATACGTTTCTCTCAATTGTTTCTGATATCCCTCTAGACAATGTGATCCTTTTGATGGAGCATTTTTAACATTACTTACTCATAAATCATTACGGAATTACTCAGTTGAATCACCTTACTAGCATAGACTAAATCAGTTTAAAAATTAGTTTGAATTGTTACGAGCATTACAACATTTATCACGTGTTGCTAAATAATCAGCCGACACGTGATTACTGTCCCCTAGATGCTGTTATTCATCGATTTACACGCTCTATTGTATCGTTCGATGTAATTAGATCCCTTGTAACTTAGTTCCATAAGCTTGCATCGAACACGTCCCCCATTTTCACATGTTTCTCGGTCACAAAACAATAACACTCCATTACCCAACGCCCCTGCTATTGATTTATCCGTTTCTCTTCAACGGTCTCTTTTTTTTTCGAACAGAACAAACTGCTTCAATCGGCCCGCGGCATCATCGTCTCCAACCAGACGCTCGTTCTGCAGAGCATCACAAAGTCCACCCACGGCGAGTACATGTGCCGGGCGGCGAACAGCGAGGGCACCGTCAACAGCAACCAGCTCTATCTGGACATCAAATGTAATTAATATCGTTTTCACCAAACCACGATAATACCAGCAACCAGCATTTCGATTGGTTTCCTCTGCCAAGCGCAAGCTCGGCGCACTCGATTCGATGCGTAATTTGAGGTGCTTTTTTTGTTGTTGTTTTACGATCGTGTGTGCAATCATTTTATGCTGATTGAGATTGCAGTTCTCGAGGTCAATCCGATCGTCACCTGTTTCTCTTTGTTTCTCTTCAACCATACTCATCAAACTCGTATTTCATGATTGGATTTACACGCTGCTTCTCTTACGCGTATCGCACGCATTTGCATACAGCGAGATGCTTTTTTTTATCCGCTGTCATCCTATTGCAATGAAACCACCCACCCACTGATTCATGGACAGTGAAAGAAAGATACATGCTATCGGTTCGGGCTTTGTGTGCTGGTGTGTGTGTGTTTTTTGTCACCAAAAAGCATTAATGAACAGCGGAAATTAATGTTCGATGGTATTTTTATTACTTTTTTGGACACACCACGTCGGTGGTTGTTTGAAGCGGGGAGTCTTATTGAAGTATAAATAATCCACGCATCGATACATAAATTTGCGTCTGTAAATTTATTGGCTAGGCAAAGAGAACAATGGGTGTTGAATTCTGCTCAAACTCAATGCGACTTAAGAAGCTTAAAATGTTTCAAATTCTTGCCGGTGAAGCGCTACTACGTATTGTATGCTACCAGAAAAAAATGCATGAGCCTGCAAAGCTTATTACAGACGTTTTTGATATTTATTATTTTATGTTCACACGTGCTCCGTACGAGGTTAGTTTTGCTAACCGAATATCGGAAATCATTGCTGATTCGAAAATCGATGCAATCGATGAAAATTGCATCTAAAGCACGCTAAAATCGTACGCATTTGCTGGGCCGTTTTATCCCACTAATGTTCCTACCAATCAACCAGCGCAAATAAAATATCAACCAAACGACCGACGGCAATAATTGTTTCAGCTTCTAAAACACGGCGTTAAGCCAAAGTGCACCCGCCTCATCGTAAAACCACGTATGTGGGTTTTGTTGTAACAACCCCGGGTTTTCGTCCCACAGTTTTAGGTGGCACAGTTCCGATTATTGAAGGGTAGTGTGAGCTTCCAGCGGGATGCAGAATGCATACCGAATATTCGAACGTTGCCGGGCCGAATGGCTTAAATATTTAACGACGATTTAAACCATCGAAACTACTCCATTTCCCGGTGCCTGTGCAACCCGCACCGCGTGCAATCGCATGCATACGCAATAAACCACTAGACATTACCGTCGAGGCTCATTATCAGCATGTCACCGGCACTTGCCACATTTTGCTGTGATCGATCGAAACCACAGGTGGATTGGAGAAGTCAGCGGAAATGCTATTTACCTCAACGATTCGCGTGTGCCCGCTGAACTGAACGGCACCACCGAGAGGTGTCCATTTGAAGTTCTAATCTGATGACAGGAATTAAATGCATTCATCGAATACCTGCATCGAATAAGTAGGACCTGTTTCTTTTTTGTTTACTCTAGCCACGGCGGCTCTGTTATCTAGGTGCATACATTTTCAGAAAGAAGAGTTTAATCGTTGGATTGGTGCACGAAATGGAAGCGAAATCCATTCATTCAACGCTCAGGCTTTAGTAGCTTGTGAATTAATACAATTATTAATGCCGCGTACGTTCGGGATGTAGAACGACGTTTTCTGCATAAGAGGATTCTGGAATTCGTAATTTTCAGACTGATGGCAAAATGCGCCCGAATGTATGCAATCCGCTCGCACCTGTCATCGACATCAGTCAAAGGATTAGGGACATAAAATTCAAGGATGTGCTAGTTCCTGACATAAAATTACCGCCGCTGGTTGCTATATGCGCGTTTATCTAGCGCACAAAGTGTTGAACACGCTATCACCCATGCAACCATGTCCTAATTTTCTCCTGTTTCTCTCACTCACACGCAGATCCACCGGCGTGCAAATCGGAAGCACAAATAATCCGCGCCGCCGTCAAGCAAACCGTGAACATCACCTGCGATATCGACGCGAACCCGATGGTAATTTACCTTTCGCCCATTCTCGCGCGTTGGCGTTGTTTTATTAATCCAATTGAATCACCCTTTCGCCCGCATGCACCCACCAAACAGCCAAATCTGCTGTTCCGGTGGCAGTTCAACAACTCGCTCGAGAGCATGCTCGAGTTGCCACCGTACACGAACGTCGAGTCGGAAGCCGCCAACCTCGCGCTGGAAGAGATCGACCTCGAGACGAACCACATGGGCCCAAGCCTGGAGGAGAAGGTGCGCAAGAATTTGGAACGGCTCGAACACTCCGTGCGCCAGCAACAGAAGCTCCATCATCACCTGCTGCACGCTGGCTCGTACAAGGAGGAACTCGCAGCGCTGGTCGACGGCCAGCTGTACATGTACCGGGTGGACACGTTCAACAGCTTCGGTACGATCATCTGCACCGCGACAAACTCGTACGGGCAGAGTGGCCAATGCGCCTATCACATCCTCGTTGCTGGTGAGTACTTGCTTGCTGCCCACATCGTGCCACGTGTTCGGTGGGATTAACTTCTGTCACCGTGCCTGACCTGTTTCCGTTTCGTTCCATTCCGCGTGCAGACGTTCCCGATCCCATCAAGAGCTGTACCGTCTCGAATGTGACGGCGTACACGGTGCATATATCCTGCATCGCCGGCAAGGACGGTGGGATTCCGCAGCAGTTCCACATCGACGTGAGTAGTACGGGGCGGGTGAATTTGCTTGTTCACATTGAGGGCGTGGGGGAAATTGGGTGATCCCGTCGTCCGCATACACACACATACACACGAACAAGGGAAACGCTTGAATGGTGAGACAACAAGGCATTGTGCAGCAAAACATTACAATTCAATTTATTCGGCGAACGTAGCGGCTTGTACGTTAATCAACTTCGTTCATCTTCATTAAGCTGAGCGAGGGCGAATGTTGTTCCTCTGAGAATAGGGCTGGTGCCCACCAGCGAATGGGAAAGTTTTATCAAATTCCTGTTAACCTTTGCAACTCTCCGTTGTTGACTGCAGTGTCATTTTACAATCCTTCCCTAAGCCCGTCGGCGAACCGGTCGCGGTCTTCCCCGAGCCCGTAAATGATTGATGTTCTTTATTTGCCACGGTGCGATGTCGTCCTTCGGTGGAAACCCGAAGCCACCTGACAAGAAGTCAAAACGTGACAGATCGTTCGGCCTGAAGCTGTCCGTTTTGTCTCTCAATTTGCCACCGGTGTAGCGGAAGAAAAACGACGAACGAAGGTCAAGCCATCGGATTGGGGGACATTTTTTCGCACAAGTGCGTTTAGAAAGCGACCGTTGGGGGAAGGAAAATATTTTTAGCACTGAAAATGTCACTGAAAAACGTTACCGTCAGTTAGATAATGAATAGCGAGCTAACGGGTGATTGACGAAGCAGTGAGACGGCGGTTTGGAGTCAAAAATAGCATAAAGCTAGTCCTTCGATATATACCTTTTCAATGAAATGAAAATATCGGTCAAATTTTCAATGTTTTGATGGTTCATTAATCGCTATCATTTTATGCCGTATGCACGGGAATGTTTTATTTAAAAAAAACTAGATTGCCTACAGTTTTTTTCCCCACAGCCGATGTCCTCCCAAATCGATGCTGGTTTTTTTAACATTTGAACAACGAATATATATATAGAGTTGCTCTATCAGCATTCACCAACACAATGATTGCTTAGTGACCAGCTCCTCTCATGGCCAACTCCGATCAACCCTTGCGCAACACGCCAGAGACTTAAGACGCTTCCAGGAATCAGAAATCCTCCGAGGATTGCAAAAAGCAATGGATGATGCGAAACATTGCATCATCATGATCATCGTCGCGCACGAACGAGCTTAGCAAATAGTCAGTGCAATTACAAGCCTTCAAACCGTGCAAATGAGTTTGCGAGAACGAAACAAAAAAGACGCTGAAAAAACTAAGCTAAACGGCGCAGGTATGACTCGCGCGCTCGTGTGCCACTTTGCTCTAGCATCATCACTTCTCGTCCTGCCGAGAAAACGAAGCTCAAACGAAGCTCTCTGAACCGACGGGGATGCATAATCACTTCGCTCGAGCCATTATCCGGCTGCTCATTCCTTCGGTGAAAGCTGTCCACCAGTGCCGGACGAATGCAACCGTACCCTAATCCCTTGGCGATTTGTGCCGCGCACAGGTGCGTCCGTAGGGCGGATCCCGTGTATTTGCGCTTATTAAAAAGTTGCATCGTTACCCAAAACGCTACGTTCCACTTCAACTCGCTCCGAACGATCCGAAATGGGAAACGGAACGGGCGAAAGAAAAAATAGGATCGCATCTGTTAGCGAAGGCGAAACGGTTTCGAAGCTCTTTACGATTCGGTGTGTAGGTGTGGATGTGCGCTTTTTTTTCTACTTACTTTTCCACACAGACTCGTGCTGCAAGGAAAACTGTGGAAATTAAATTTTTGGATACAACAAACGAAACGGCGTCCATCAAACGTCTGCCCGAGAAGGACCATGAACCAATGCAAGAGAGAGAGAGATAAAAGAAAGCAGAGAATGCATACTGTTACCACTCGAGAAGCGTTGATTGAAAAAAAACACCCCTGAAAGCTAAGCGGGAAATAACAATCCCGTTGCAAATGATGCACTTCTGTGCCGGTGAGCTTCTGCTTCGTCTCGAAGGAACGCTCCAAAGGGATTAATCGGTGTTATGGCTTCCTGGTGCTTTTGATGCGGTATCCCTTTTCCATTTCCCCCTTTTTACGTCGCCATCGATATGCAAACCTGAGTTGGAGATCCGCATCCGCATCAAGAACGCAGGCAGACAATACATTGTTGTACATTTGGTTTTTCCTTCCGTCGGGCACTTCCCGTTTTGGATTCTCGTTCGTTAGTGGGACTGGCAATGCACGGCACGGACGAATTCTCAACCCTCTACACTTTTTTTTTGTGCTCGCACGCTCGAGAACGTTGTACATTTAGTTTAATGCTTTTTTTTTTCTGTGCCTCTCTCTATCTTTCTCTCCCTGTATCAGGTGTTTGAGGAATCGAAACGGAAGCTGCTGCAGAGCATCAGCTACACGAGTCCCGAGATGCTGCTGAAGAAGCTGCCAAGTGACACCAAGTTCATCATCAAGGTAAGGAATGCCACCGTCGTTGTCGGTTTTTTTTTTCGCCTGCTTTGCTGCCCCAACCAAGGGATGAATCGTGTCCTGTCAATTATTCCTTCATTTCTGGTGCATTCTCATTATAAGAAAAAAATATATATGCTCACGCTTTCGCTTCAGATCACACCGTACAACCTGCAGGGAACGGCCCCAACGAGCTACCGGGTGAAGGCACAAACGCTTCCGGCGCCACTGCTGAGGACAGGTGAGAAGAAAAGAGCAAAAAAAAATAACGTAGGACCGTCTCGTGGTGTGTCGGGGAAAATTATGAGGCGAAAAACCTTGAACGAGTCGCCAAAGTCGAACGAGCTGTGGGAGAGGCGAAAAAAAAACAGACGAACGCTAAAAATATGCAACTAATTGGGGCGATCTGGATGCGGATTAATGAATTCGCTTTGATGGTGAAAGATGGAGAAGCTTCCGACAACGGAGAATTGGTTGGCCAAGCGAGCAATTATCCGGCCGCTTATTGGGTCGTTATTAGATTTTGAGCATCGTTTATTGAGCCTCTTTTTTATTTTGCCACAGCTCTTGTATTGATTCTGTGCACTTGCCACCGATAAGTGCATCATTTTACACCTGACATTGGTTGACCATCTTGATATCCCTCTTTAAAGGGGCACTTAAACTCTGTACAGCTTGAGTACCTTTTGGGGTGTGGAACGAGAAGCGTGCTCACCATCCAGCTCTCGGCTAAAGTGTCCCTAATTGTACTTGCTCCCAATCGGCTCGATGAACAACACTTATTCGCGCCCATAAAGACCGCTTAGGACAGTAATCCGTGAGCTGCTTGTAACCTGGCTTGTGTCTATCATCAACCAAAAGAAAAAAACCACCCACGATCGCGATAGCCAAGGTGCGTAAGGGAATCAAATTCTGCGCTATCAAGCGGGTTTCCTTCGTATTTTCGCTTGCCGTGCCGAGCAACCACAGCACCGGCAGGTGTTTCTGCTGCGAGCGGGAAAAACAAATTTCGGAACCATTTGGGAAACGGCGCACCGTGGTGTTCCTTTCGCGAGCTGAACGCACGGCCGTCCTAAAGTGGAGTCCTTTCCCCAGCACTGGCCCATTTTCGATAACGAGTGTATGTGTGGGTGTGTGTGTGTGGAGCGCCACAAGCGGGCGGCATCGTAAGAAAATGGCCCCGGCAGCCGTACCCGCGAGGGTAAGAAATGCGAGAAAAACACGCTCCCCCAGGTGAAGGCGGCCATTACTGGCGATGGCGACTTTAACAGCGCTGGGAAGCCCGAGGGACACTCACTTTACTTCATCTTGTGGTGTTCTCTTTTTTTTCGCGTTCGTTTCGTAAATTATGCCCCATTTTTACGTCGCTTTCATGCACTCAGTTTCACGTCTTCTTCTTCTTCTTCTTCTTTGTTTTTTTCTTCCCACCCACGATAGCTCCATCGAAGGCAGTGCTCGTGCAGCTAACGCCCCTGCTGGGAGCCCTCGTCGGCGCGGCCGTGACACTCTGCCTGGTCGCACTTTGCATCATCGTTTTCGTGAAGTTCAAAACGAAGGTAAGTTCCGTCCCTCCGCCGCAGCATCCGAATTCTTGGTTTTAGCACATAAAAGTGGTCCCTAGGGGGGTGGGCAAAGGAAAAACAGGACAGAAGACACACTTATGGGGGCTTGCGCCAACACCGCCGTGAGAAACTGTTCGTGGAACTTGCGTTCTCCCTGGTCCAATGGGCAATGGGAATATAGAACTCCGGTGTGTTTTAAAGGCTCGATTTATGGGGAATGGGAGCGTTCACGCAAAGGAAGAATAAAAAAAATACAACCATTTGCTCACCCGACTCACTCGGGTCATCTTTACAGAAAAAGCACCACCAGACGGCGAACACCGAGCAGGACAAGGGCAGTGCGGAACCGCTCAGTCGCAACATCGGCAGCCACTCGAGCATCGACGACAAGAACCCGGACGTGATACCGCACGAGAACAGCGAGGACGACGATGAGAAGCAGTTCGAGCGGTTAGCGCTTACCGCGGACGGGCTAAAGTTCGGTAGCCACACGACCTCAGTGGTGGGTGCGGGAGCCTATTCACCCACCCATCACCACCTGATGTCACCCACGGGGAACGGTTTCAAGAAGGTAAGAAAAAGACCCACTGGCCAAGATCGCCAAGATGGCCAACTAACCCCACCTTGGGTTTGGTTCACATTTCGCAGCAGTTCGGTGAGCTATCCTTGACGACGAATCCGGGTTACGCGATATACAGCTCACCGGTGCGTAGCTACGGGAAACCGAGTCCAAGTCAACAACTCGGTTCGCTGCTCCTCTCGACGGGTCCAGGTGTCCAGGGCACGACGACAACGACGGCGGCGACGGCGGTGCCGGTCACAACCGGAACCGGAGTTCCAACCGGAACAGGCTTGCTCCTGACGTCCGGTCCGGGTGCGATCACGTCCCTGCCGACGCGTACATCACCCAACATCTACACAAGACTGCCGCTGCGAGACTTTACGCCGAACAGCTACGATAGCATGCTCAGCACCTCGCAGACGACGTCGTGCTCGTCCTCGTCGAATGGGGGCTACGGTTCGGCGCAGATCTACACCGCCAAGATGCCACTGCTGACGACGAACTACACCGCTCTCGATGGCACGGGATCTGCCGGGCTTGGGCTCGGTCAGGTGGACAAGTGTTGATGGCGTCACGGTGTAGCTAGCTAGGAGTCCTTTCGTGCAACCGGTGAGTGAGCGAGGATCCTTAAAACACTCACCGCGGTTTTCTTTTTTTCAAAGTGTTCGAGTGTTCGAGTGTTTAGGTTTTTGGGCGTCGGTTTCGAGGATTGAAACCTTCACGGTGGAAGGATTATTATTACCGTAAACTACGATGTGCCATTTCGAACGCTCGTGCCGATCGTTCCAGCGCCTTGCAAGCATTATTTGAGATTGAGTTGAGTTTATAACGCCGGATTGGAGCGTTTGTGTCGCGGTGGCGCTAAATCATTCGCTTGCGCATCTACCTTTAGCACAATTTGTTCCCCACCAACGCTCGAGATACTATTCCAGCTGTTTGTCGATCACGCGCACCTGGAATCTGGAGGCGAACAAAAACGACGGAAATTATTGATATTCCGCACGACACGGAAAGCCCATTAGGCGGTGATGTGTTTGAGTGATTGGCGTGAAAATTGCTTCAATCATCACCGGATAGCGTCCGGGTCGTGGAACAGCAACGGAAAGATGACAACTTATCGAGTGTGTGTGTGTGTGTTTTTCTTTTACACAACCCGTTCCCGATGGCCTGAAGGAAGATTACAATTTACGGAAGCACCGCTTGGGGTCGTTCTTGGAAGGACCCTGAGGTGCACACGTGTAGACAAGAGATCATCTAAAACTGTGTTTACTCCTTCGTTGCATCCGTTGCAATGTGTTAGCGGAAGTGGAATCATGATTGGTTCCGGGGCTGCTTTTAACCGAGCCATCGCGCTGCCGCTTCCTTCCATCGGTTTGTTAATGCCACCCTTGGTGCCTCCGACGAGTATGCGCTACTAGAGCGTACACACATGCCCCGTCCGGGTGCTGTTGAATTATTTTCTACTTGAACAGAAGAAGAAGAAGACGCAGCGGCAGTAGAAGAAGTATTATATTATTTAGTTACATTTTACCCTACCCGTTCAGAGTTTATTTAAACTGAAACACTAGCGTATCGATGAGTTGAGGGCGCGATGCCGAAAGATGGTGAGAGTGAGCGTAGGTGTCGTTAGGTGGATTTAAGGGACAATAAAACCTAGCGCCCATCAGATACGACGTGTATCGTTAAGCGTAAGTACCGTAAGAGTGCAGCTGAGGAAGATGCGTACATGTAAATAACATCTCCTTCCCCCCCATTGTACATATCTGCCGATAGACTAATGAATGCGTCGGATGGTAGGAAAAAGAATTGAAAAAGAAAACCGAGGATCCAACAGGTATGATACGAAGAGAGAACAAAAGAGGAGCGTACTCATATATATATATGTAGCTAATTGTAAGAAAGATGTAGGTTATGAAAATTATTTTCAATTATTGAACAAAGTGATAGAACGCATACGAAAGTGAGTGAGTGGTGGTGGCATTGAAACAGGGGAACGATAAAGAATCAAAAGGTGGGTGTTTAAATTTGGTCAAAGTAAGCCGTACAATAAGCAGCGGAAGTGCAAGTTAAATGACAGTTCACAACACTGCGCTGTCAGGCGACAGGACACAACACGAAGCAGGCTACGCGACCACTGGAAGCAGCAAGGATTTACGAATTCCTTCTCTCGTAAATGTATCGATGTATTTTGAGTGAACTAATGGATAAATGCAAAGCTAATGCTCCGGTGGAGATCAGCAGCGAAAACAATGGGAAAAGCCAACAAAACTGTAAACAAGCAGCGACAGGAGAGAAATGGAGAGTAACTTTATTTTATTTTTTTGTATGAGCGCGATCAAGACAGGACAGGTTGGGACGAAAGTGTAACAAAAAAAATACCATTGTGCAGGGATGAAAGAGGAAAAACTCGTTATGAAAAGTTCGTTTCCATTTTTTGATACTGAACGAATAAAACGATGAAGTAAAAATGAAAATCAAAAAATACCTTCAATGTGCCTGCGTTTCACTGCCCCTTTGGGGTGGGTTTAGTTCTAAATGCTTCACCGGTTGGCTTTATTTGTTTTAGGATCGAAAAACCGGAACGACCCCGTAACCACGGTCGCCAAAATACTGCCAAACAGCTTCCACGCGCGCGTTGTTATTAGTGCCAGCGTGCTCCGAAAATAGCTCGCCAATGACGAAACGGAAAATACGCAAATTCTTTCCCCGAATGCTGTTCGATTTTGTGGCCCCCACTTCGACGAGCTGAGTCACTGACCCCTTACTGCTCGGGTAAACGTCCGAATCATTCTCGAAGAAAAAAAAAACAAGACACCCACCTCCGGGCGCTCCGAGCGATAGTCCGGTCGTTAATTTCCCAGCAATCGTAAGGTCCACCTCGTTGGGCTCGTTTGTTTGTCTGATGGTGGAGTTTCAGGTTTTTTTTGTTTCAGAATTTCTAGCGTGCCGCTCGTTCGAACCGCTCTGGCATGCCGTTGAAGGAACAGGAGCCGAGGAGCCGAAAATCAATTTCCCAGTGACGGTGCCGCTTTTTGGGACGCTTTCGTTACGCTTCGCAGTGCCAGCTTCAGCCGGTTAGCAGCTTCGATAGTGGCTTCGGTGTTCCTAAAGTTTGCACTTGACCCGACCACGGACGATAAACATATCCTTGCTGCCCTACGCTGGTCCTATTCCACCAGCAAACATGGGATCGTGCTTGCACTCAGGCAAAGAAAATGCGCTACTAGTGGAGCACAACTAACGACCGAACGGAAGATCGGAAGCACGAACTGGATTTTCAACAAGTTTGTGTGCTCTTGCTATATTTTTTATTTTATTTTTCTCACCTCTCACCGGGAGGAATTGGGAAGGTCCTTTTCGCCTGCCGGTTGCGGTTCCACGCTGCCCACAGTGGCGAGATATCGTTTGCTGGTCGTCCGAAATGCGGTCGGGGTATTTGTTGCCTGCAACCCTGCACAAGCCTCGAGGACACAATGTCGTCTTGTTTGCCGCAGGATCTGGTGAATCCACCCGGGAGTCGGCATTCCCTCGGAGGTGTCATTATTTTTTCATTTGCACCAGCAACAGCAGCAAACACAAAGGCGCCGGCATACAAACGCGGACCGGAATTGGGCAGAAAACGAAACAAAACAGCAAATAACCGACGGTGAAATTTTGCTCAAATGTTCATTAGTATCCACCGTTATTGTTGCGATAACCACGGTTTGCTTTTTCCGAGCGACAACTTCCGGAGCTGTCATTTTCGAACGCGTCCTTAAAGAAGATGGGGCGCGTGTGGCCAAAAAAGGAACCGGGTTGGGTGTGGATCTTAGAAGGCACACGGAAGCACTTTAAGCGCCCAGTCGTTCCAACGGCAGCCTTCATTCATTACAGCAATACCTGCGTTGCGTTTCCGTGCTCGAACAATAGAAAACGAGCGAAACACATACGAGTGAAAGAGGAAGCCCCAACGTGGCACTTCGGTCAGACGTTTTGGACGATGCGGTACCGAGGACCGAAAGTTGGCGGGCTAATTGCAATTTAATTAGCACTCGAGGCACTCTATCGGACTTGCACATTAGCTTGATTTCAAAATCGATACGTCCCGGGGGGACACAAACGGAAACATTCGATGGTTCTACGCGGCGTGGGTGAACGTAATTGAACAGGACTGGACAGAACAAAAAAAACAACACCATGCGAGGCGTAACAGCACTAAGGTTTAGTTCTCCGATCTACACATACCTTTTTTTTATTGTCTACTAATGTCATGAGCTTAAAAGTGCTACAGCAAGCGTACTAATGCCTGTAATCAAGCAAGCTCTCGCCTATCAATCTTGATGATAGCTTGGCTGACACATGGGTGTAAAAAAATCATCAGCTAGCAACTTATTGTGTCAATTGCTATGGGTTGTATAATTGATATTGAAATTTCACACCAATTGGCACATTAAACGCGGTGCAGGACTTGCGTTGCTGGAGTAATTTCTACTAATCGATTTGATAACCTATCTAAGCTCGTGCTTCATTTTTCTTTCCAATAAACTCCATTTAGCGTAATCAGTGCTAATTTGATGCAGAGCGCCTCTACTTCAAACGTTGCTATGGTCTGGTCTTGCTTAGCAACGGTCTATTAAAATACCTCACCGTAACTCGATTGAGGAGTAATCGACTAAGCACCGTTCCTTGCCCCGTCGGGCGCTAACCAGCCGAGTTGGTTGATCGATTACAGCACAATTTGCCATTTGATTATAATTGAAAAAGAAAAAGTGTACCACCACCCGATGGAGCCATTTTCCTTCGATCGCTCGCGCTGTCACTCAGATCCTGCGACCCGTCACCTTCTGCCAAAAATACCAGGAAAAGAAGTTTCCAACCCGGCGCACACACTCACCGATTAAATGAAGCGTATAGCGCCCGTTAATTGCGTTCCCAACAAGATAATAGCAGCCTGGCAGCCGCACGATGGTGTTGACGATATCCTGCCACAGCCCGCGGGGGTCACAGGACACGCGCACGCCCGTCTGAACCAGCTGGCAACAGACAACTCGCTTTGAGGTGGGGAGATGGCCTATGAGCAGGAATTAATGGCTTCCTAAAGTTTATTGCTGGCCTGTTGGTTGTTGACTTCCTTTTTTTTCCTTCTTTCAACTTTCACTCCACTTCTGCTGGAACTTCCGGACAAATAGTTAATCGCGAAAGTTATGACACGAAATGAAATTTTCCAAGGGTTGGGCGAAAAGATCGTCCTGCCGTGAATTTGAACAGAATCAGAGCAGCTACTCTGAGCGGTGTGATCTCGTTCGTAAGGCCCATGAGTAATTTACAGCATTTAAATGAACGCTTAATGTTTACGGAAAAGCGGTCACAATAAAAATACCACCCGTGTAATGTACCGCACATGATGAATACGGTCTTACCAGAGAGAGAGAGAGAGAGAGCTCGCTAAAGTGCCTCTAAACTTGGACAAAGAATCTAATCAGATGCAACATAAATTGTGCCCTTCCACACCAGTACCACTTGCTGCCGAATGGTCGAACGATGCTAACAAGTGTGTTCGGTGGAAAACTTTAAAACGTTCCCTCACAAAAACGGCCACCGAAAAACACACAAATGGAAAAAACGACCCAACCTCAAGCGAGCCCGAACGCTTCACTCAAAACACAAGTGCTCACAGGGCTCTTAACGGCGAATTTTTCACTTACCATCGCCCACCCATCCGACGGTTTAATAAGTCAAATGCACCGTCCGGGTGTTCGAAGCGATTACCGAAAATCACTCGCCAAAATACTACTCGCCAGCCACACCACAGCTGGTCTCGGCTGGCTCGTCACACGGATGCCGAAGCGAGAGGCACTCATAATTTTTCGCCATTTTTGCGGAAAACTAGTTTTGGAAACGTCGGAACGTTGGAAAGTTTTCTCATTTTCTCGAAAGTCGGCCACAGTTCCCGGCCCACTGGGAGGGGTTGCGCAAACAGGGTTAGAGAGAGCGAGAGAGAAAAAGAGAAAAAAAACTGGAAAGGGTTCGTGCGACTGCCGCCGGAACAGGAAGAATTGTCCGTCGGTGTCCGGGCGGTTATAAAGTTCCGATCCGGGTTCTCTATATTTTTTACTCTCAGCTCGCAGCCCCCGTTCGGTGCCACCGTCGGACGAAAGAAAACGTTTCGATGAAGGGCCCCACTATTTACTGCCCGCAGGGCTTAACTCCTCTTCAGGTCCGGCATCCGGACCAGGAAGTGCTTTGCCGCAAAGTCTATCCCGCACGGTTGGAAGAGTAAGTACGAGCAAAATCCTTTCTCGCTTCAATATTATTTTAATGCCCCGGTAGCGTTTTTGTTTCGTTTCTTCCGAAAGGATTTCCGAGTGCGTGCTCTTTATATATATTATTTTTTTGCGTTTCAAAATATTTAACGATTGAGGGCTTTTCTTTTTTCTTTATTTTTTGCACTAGTTTCCACAATGCGGGATCGACCCCTTGGCAGGCAGTGGTCAGAAACGAACATTTTATTCCATTCAAAGGATTATTTATCTTTCTACATTCTTTCTCTGGTAGTCAGCTTTTTATAGCCCGTTCCGAGAAACGTTTGTTCGATTTTTCCTTCACAAAAATAAACAACATTCTTTCGAAGTTGAGAATTCGCAGTATCACTCTCGACCCTTCAAGCACGTATTAAAAACGCATCCCACCAAAAAGCAGACCGCGATGCCGAGAGAGGGTGTGCTGGTTCTATTTCACAGCCTGCTGCGGATCGGAAGGTAAAAACAATCCCCAGCCATTTTCCCCACACAGTCTCACGATTCTAATCATTTATCGATGATTTCGCAAAAAGGTAGCTTTAGGTAGAAGAAGAAAACAAAAAAAAGGAGGAGTTTCTTTGACACGTACCTAACTAACGCCCCGTACTGCAACCGATTCCGTCTTCACGAGAACCCTTGCTTGTTGGAGTCCTTGTGGCTACTCTTTGTTTCACTTTTCGATGGCGATCAAACCGTTCCATAATAGGAGGGCAGCAATTTGTGATTAAAACTACCGAAAGTTTACCATTGAAAATTGGATTCTCAGACCGCTCTGCATTGTACACCACTGAATGGATATTATTTAAAATCGGTACCGGTATCGCTCAACCCCCGTTGGGGGTGGCTCGTTTCTACCTCTGTGCGAATGGCCGCTATTTGGTTTAATTTATTCAACAAACAATGAACCGAACGGTATGCAGAGATGCATGAAAGTACCGCATCCAACGTCGGTTGGTGCGCTCGTTTTCACATGCCATGACCAATTTTGTACGCAACATCCCGCTGTCTGACCCCGGGACCCCACGTGGGTTCACGCCACCGCAGCGAAAGGTCCTTCGACCCCCGCTGACGGGGGCGAATAGTGGTGCGAAACTTTTGCATTTTCATTGCAAACCCGATGCGAGTTATGTTCCCGTTTCCATCTCGCCACTCGCGCACACCTGACGTGGCCAGAATAATGTAGCGGTTGTACGAGGCACGTGTACAGCGCAAAACGCGTGCTCCTTGCGCCCCAGGGAAGGCATCATTTTCGAGGCTCCACCGATAGAAGAAGAATACACGATGATGATCTATTTCGCAGGTTGCTTGTGGCTGTGTTCTCTCGACACACGCGACAGTCGCGAGGCTGCGGTGGTATTGAATTCAATGCTGCAATGCTGATCGTTTTAACAAATTCGCTTTTTTATTCACCGTCCGTCCGCATTCCGTCGGTGTTGAAGCGGGTGACCCGGAGAGAAGAGGGAATGCATTTGATATTGTTGAATTTTGCACGAAGCGCCGCGTGGAAGGCATTCCTGCTGCAGAGAAATGTTTTGACTTACAATTTTATTAAAATTCGTGCAAATGGTCGTGCTGGTCGTGGGTGCTATTACGTTCACCGGAGCGCTGGTTTCAGCAGCATAATGGAGACGACTGGTGGGTTTCGTTAGCCCACGAATAGTTTACATGGAGGCGCCCAGTACTTCGTGGAACGGTGTTATTTTCCGATGGTGTGACTTTTTCTAAAACGACGTTTGGATGACCTTACGTTGCAAACAGTCTGGAATAACAGCCCCCGATAGTCAACAATGTAATATTGTTTGTAACACAGTTAGAGCAGTTTTGATGAAAAATCAGATTCCGTGCCGATGTTCAATCTACAGTTATTCGATTTCACTTAACCGCACTTTGGCCGACTTTTAATCACTTCAGCTACGGCTGTTCAGTTGTTGTCCATCAGCTTTGGCTACGACAATCGTTACAGTAAAAAATAACCGTTCTACGCTCCACTGAACCGGCAGGAACGGAATGAAATTTTCCAACGTACTACCAGAGAATTTGTTACGCAAACATACGATTCGTTGCAAACCATGAGCTGGATGGGCTCCCTCTTTTCTGTAACGCATATGCTTTTACAGTGCCATCGAGAAGTCGAGCGATCTCTAACACGCTACCAAAGGCAATTGCTTTTTGGTTGCTTTTGCACAGTCGATGAATTTTGGAAATAGGAAAACCCCACGCCGTTTAAAAAAAAACAACTCCAACTCCAATCGATGCTTTTGACCTACAACCTACTGATGAAAAGCGTCAGAATGGTGTGCCTCAGTGTGATTTCCACCGAAAAAACGCACCGTTCTTTAAACCAATCTGTTCTAGTTTGAAGTATTTTCGCTAGAAGAATGCACTCAAATATTGAACCATTATGGCCCCGAGGAGAGGTGACCGTGGAGTACCTTATGTGCGTTTGGTATAGGACCCATGGGTCGTTGCAGTTTCGTGCGAATCCTCAAGTGTGCAGGATTTCGGATCGGACGGTTGTACTTTCACGTGTCGTCAAACGAACCACTAGGACGAGTCTGTGAGCCTGTGAGCCAATCAGATTAAGTCATCACCGGTTCGAAAAGCATTCATCGTCACTCTAGAGCAAGAATAAAAGGATGTGGACTTTCTTTGGTTGTGCGTTGTTTTCAGAAAATCGTTTATTGAAACAACCGTACCTTTCGGAAGGGGTACCTTTAACGAAAGAACTGTGTTTCTTGTTCACATCTCGTTCAAATTGTCATTTACAGTATTGGTTTGAAACTCAGTGTAACTACACATATGCCGTTTTTCGTTGGATTTGCACGCTTATGCCATTAAATCACGGTTGTACAGGTTCTGGTGTGAGATAGAAAGTAATACACATGGAGCTATACAATAGTTTTTTTTTTATTTTCTAAAGCAGAAACAAATGTATTATGTGGAATATTTTCAGCTCATGGGAAAAAGATTCAAGATGTTACTCGGTTCCCTCCGTTGCTATCCTTTCATAAAAACCCATTTTGATTTTGAACGCGAAACGGACTCTTTTGTAATCAAACATACCATCATCACTAAATCATATTTTGCCAATCAGCACAGAACCGAGGCTGATTATCTATCAGCAAATATTTCCACGATAGCTTCTGTTTGATGTGGAAATAAAACAAACAAAAAATTCACCATATTGCCACACTTTCCGATGATGAAGCGCTTTTGCCTGTGCAAGCCCCCCAATCAACACGGTTCTGTGCTGGATGGACACGAACGAAGCGCTTCTCCATCACACGTGTGGTAACAATCCCGAGTGAAAGCAGCGAAAAGAACAAAGAAGCACAACCTTCACCAACACTCATGGGTGTGCATGCTGATGAATGAACGTGCTCGACATTTCGATTAGCGCTTTAAATTTTTTATCACCACAAGAGCAATAAAAGCTCCCTTGCAGTGTACGGTCACACGACACTGGAGGCCAGCTCACAGCCAGGTGACAGGACAAAAAAGACGAAAAGCACACACACCCCTTGGGTCGGTCAAATAAGTCACTACTCGTGTCAGCTGCAGATATCATCATCGTCCCTTCCGAGCAGCCCCAGATGGTGAAAGCCTTTGCGGAAAGACATTTAATTTGCTCTTCTGCAAGCCTCGCGTGCACGTTAAGCCTAAATATCAGCACCGTCATCATTGGTCATGTATCGAAGTTGATTGCTTACGAGCTCGTTATCGATGCCAGTGGCTAAGGGTTGGCTTGTATTTTTTTTTTCGTCATTTATTTAGCCACTGCTTTGCGCAGAACAGTTAATACACGATTTATCGCATAAAAACTTGTGGACCAGCAAATTGGCAAGCTTCACAATCAAGTCAATAATTTAAAGGTCCCTTACTAGAGGTAGTTTCACAATGAAGAAATTTATAGAAGTATGATTTTACTCTGTTTAAAGTCTGCTGTTTGAATCCTCCTTTTCATGAATATGAGACTACAAATTTTGTAAAAATAGTAAACTGATATTAAACACAGAGCCTTATCCGATGGTAAGCCTCTTTCCCACTTAATTAACCTGTTTCTGTTACACTCTGCTGAATATTCCGAATAACTAAACCCGGCACTCAGGAGGCTCATTTGAAAAGCTTTCATGATTTCTTGATTGAAACCACAAAACCTGTGGTTTGATCTGTTTAACACCTTTCAACTGTAGATCCAATCGGAGATCGGACTGAGTTCGCAACATCAAAGTCATCGAAAATGGGTGATATCTAGCAAAAGTTCAGCACATTCCTGGTAAACAAACAGAATGCGAACGAAACCCTTTGCATATGGCGAGTCAAAGGCCTACGGAAGGTCTCGCGGAACAACCGTCTGTTTGAAGAGCTCTGCTTTTTTTTTGGCCTAACCGTGCATGCCTGTGGAATGGAAATTATTGGAAAATCGCACTCATACACCAGCGTGGCCTCGGGGTACCGGCCGGATGCATCAATTTCCAGCTCAATCTTGATGTTTATAGAACGGGCTAGTTCGCCGGAACCTGGAGCATGGAATGGGAATTTCCAATCAAACCAACCAAACCCAATCGAGCGTGGTGGGGAAGTGTTTTTTTTTCTCAACCCACACCAGTGAATAGCGCAAACTGGGAGACAAGATGGAACAAAAAGAAAGAACCAGCACGTTTGTTCCGGAAAATGGTTGAATGGCAATTTCCGTTGGCTTCTCGGCCACCCGATTCGAGCCTTGTGAAATTGCTTTGGTGGCGGGGGAAAAACGCGTGTAAAAATGTGGGCATGATACAACCGTATCAACAGGGTTTCAGCTTCAGTAGCTCATCACGCGCCCTAACGCATCCCGGATGTGTCTGGCGCACTTTGTAACTTGCGATACCGGCTCGTAGAGATTGACGCCTGATACTAGGCCATTATGCTGCGAAACAAGCGCTATCCACACAGGACGTGCATTAAACACAAATCAACGCAACTGCACGACCCGATGAGGCCGAAATGCTGACCCCAACAAGTGACAGCGTCGACAACCGCAAACCGAAAGCTAACATCAAAAACCTCAGCCGGTTGGAACGGCTCTCGTCCCGAAACACACGTTCGTTCGTCTGATGACAATTTAATTTTCATTTGTCAAATCGCTACCAACCGTACTACGAACTCGTGCGCCACTGGCACGCTTGTTTCGCTTGCAAATGGACACATTTATTGCTGCAAATTTCACCGATCGAGAACGCTCCTATCGTACGCCACCGTCGGTGCACCGTCAAACGTTAGCTGCCGGTGTATCGACGAGTGTGGATTCGCAAAAACAAGCTTAGAAGCCACTATTTTCTGGCTTCTGGCTAAAACGACTCATGTTTAGCACACGGCAGTACAGCATCGGTCCCCGAGAGCGTTTGATGTGTTCAATATGATTAAATTGCCATTACGTCGAACGCTGGTTGATAACGTCGATTTAATTGCTCCATGCTGACTTAAAACGCCACTTCAACTGTGGTGCAGATGCGTATTTAAATGCACCCAAGACCGTTCAAAAAAGCTTTTAATTGAATTGCACCACACATATTAAAGCTACGTTCGAAGCGGCATTTTCTGGCATCAAAAAACAATGCAAGGAAATTGTATCGCATATTATCGTCTGCCGAAACCCGGGATTGAACCGGGGACCTTTAGATCTTCAGTCTAACGCTCTCCCAACTGAGCTATTTCGGCTGTTGTAACGCCTGATCGTTCCTTGTTGTCCGATTTGGCGGGAACAAACTTGCATTTTCCCTCGAAACTGCCTCGATTCTGTTTAACAGTTTAAAGCAACATCCTTATCAATACTACTGCTACTCGGGGAAGGTGGATGCTGATACACCCAATTAATCTCCACCAAATGACCGCAAACCGTCAGCATGCGAGCGGTTAACAATCAATCCAAGCTCAGCTTGCGTGAGCTAATCGGGTACAAACAATCGTTGAACGGAAGCGAAAGGCTGTATAAGCTCGTAATTAAGCATAACAGCGAACGTCACGAGAGTGAACGTCTCCGATGGAACTCAGCAAGATGGCAATAATCGGCCGTAGTGATTGTGTGCTTATACAAATAACACATGCGTTACGAAACGGTGCCATATGGGGAAGCAAGGGCTTATATGCCTAATGAACCAGCCACTAAACAACGATCCCACGGGGTCTTCCTAATCTCCAGCACAAACACCGAAGTGTCTCAGGTGCGACCACGCTTAATCGGGAAGGGGACCAATAAGCTTCTCTAAAATCGGCTAAACCTCCATCCTGCTGATGGTTCCATGACTTTACGAGCCGTGAAAATTTTCCACGCACAATCCAGCTCGCTTACATTTCCTGCGACCGATCGGGAAGGATGATGAAGCCAACGAGAACGGGATTTATGCGCTGTTTACATGCGCCCAGAAGACGTTATGACTTGGGCAAGTAGTTTTGCGGATCATCATATTTTCACGGTGCACGGTTCAATTTCGCTAAAAGCCGGCTCCGGCTCTCAGTTACGACCAAAACCGACGGTGCGTGGTGCAGTTTCGCTCATGAATTTGCGGGATTCTGCGAGAGATCCCAAAATTCCAATCCTTGCCGGAAGTGCCTTCAATTTCCGACCTGCGGCTTGGTGCATGTGGATCCGTCGTTTTTTTTCTGCACGCCCTGAAGAACTCTCATTCCTACAAACTCCAGTATCGGGACGGGTTGGAAAACGGTGCGAAAGTTGGACCGGAAAACGGCACACGATTGTGGCCTTCTCTGAAACTCGGTTTTGCGACTTCCACACGCTGGGTTTTCTCTTATTTTTTTTTTTTGCTTTTCGCAAGCGACCTTGGCAGGGGAGATCAAAATTTATCACTACGGGGTTAGTGTTGCGTTGTAAATATTTTGCACGTTCCGTGGCTCTGTGGCACGCGAGAACCAGGCTAGTAGCAGGGCGAACGAATTCCGTCCGTATCAGTTTTCACATCAAATGGTTGAAGGCGCGAACGACGGATCGAGTTACAGGAGAGAAAGTAGGTGGCATTCTACTCATGAAAAGGGAGACCAAGAAACGTTCCTTTTTCGTTACAAGTTAAAGCGATATGCTTAGCGTGAAATGGTAAAACTATGCGTCTGTTTCATTGAATGCAATCATGAGTTTTAACTACTTTCATGAAAAGACCTGCATACTCTCCCACAATAAATAGTGCAACGTGATGCGGCTAATAGAACGCTCCCTTCCAAGCACGCAAGAAGCGGCTTCATTCGGGGAACCGAATCTTTCCGTACCACCAAAGAAACTTCCCCAGCCCCAGCAATCTCGTGATGCAAAACGCACATGCAAAATGGAATGAAAATAAAAATAAACAACCATCCCCCATAACGGGTAAACTATGCGTTTCGCCAACGCTGATAACGAGCTAAGGCAGCTTTCACCAAATTTGCTGCCAGTTTGGCTCGTTTTCCACCCGTGCCACCCGAGGTTCCCTTCTCACACGACACCTTCACGCGTTTGGTAAGCGAATTGCAAAAGTCATAAATTTTACCACCAGTTAATCCTTCCTGCGTCCACCAGCTCAACCTAACCCACTGCCACGTGTGGGGTGAGGTTTCGAAGAACGCTTTCGCGCTCGCGTTACATTCCGCTGCACGGTGGGTTTTCTCTGTCCGTGTACGGACGCCACACTTTCCTGCTCCTGGCGGATGCTTCCTGGGAAATTTTCGGCAATGCCGACCATCCGTCCGGACGGTGGTACGACGGCAGCTGCTTTAAAAATTGCCAGTCAACGCTTCTCACCAACAGAACAACAACGAAAAAAAAACACAGGAAGTACTTCCTCGCGAGCTTTTAAACGATGCTTTTTCTTTTGAGGTTTTTTTTTTGTGTTTTGTTTTTCGCAGGGAAGCTGTATAACTCAACTTTTTGCAACCGTTTGCGTGAGTGTGTGTGTGTGTGTGGCTCCCACTGCTCATCAGCACGGTAAAAGTTTTGACGACGCGAAGTAATTCAATTAAAAGTGCCTCCCACATCTCTGGGCTTCAACTTTTGCGTGTCTTTCGTGGGAGTTCCATTTTTTTGTTTGTTGTTCGCCTACCCTTTCGTTTCCTCTTCGTTCCCAGCGGCGTTGTCGCAAGGCGTGTACCATTTGGGACTCCCAATTTGTAAAAGGATATTTTACGCTCAACACCCGCCGTGAAATTAATTTGCTCGATGGTACATTAATTGTCATTTAACGCATTACACACTTCCCGCCGAAACGCGCCGAAAGTTCGTCTTTTGCGAAGTGTGCCAGGCCGAAAAGCAGGCCGCTGCACACCTCAGAAGCAACGACAAACCGTTGCCTGGGCAACGGTGGCACAGCTAGGTGTGGACTTTTTCGCTCATCCACGCTGCCTTGGCACAGCGTGGAGGATTGGAAAAGCTAATTTCCATGATTGGAACCGCTCCAAGCGCGCGTTTCCCGATTGTGCATTACCACTCCCAGAAGGAGCACGCGCCATTAGACGTAGTCAGTTTGTGAAGGTGAATGGAGGGACACAAAATGAACCGCTCGAGAAGCGCAAAATTGCGTACTTTATCGCAGCGCCGATAATATTGCTACAATTGTTCACTCCACTTCATTCACTCGCCTCCATCTCGTGCGTCGTTTCCAGTCGTTGGGAAGTAAAATGTTTGATTGTTTCCATTTTTCCTTCCAAACCAGACCACAAGAGAGAAAAAAAGGAGAAAACTCCCTCCCAGTTTGTTGCCACCCGGCCCTGTTGGGTGGAAAACTTTTAATTCAAACACATTTTCCCGGCCACCACCCGCATCGGTTTGGTCTCAATTTTCATTCCGAACGAAGCCGGGTAAGCGATTCAATGAACAAAGAGAGAGAGAGAGAGAGACCAAGAGTGAACGAGATAACCGCCATCATCATCACAACAACGCAGTTATTTCTTGGCAGCAACTTCGGGCACACCCCAAACGATTTTCCCTTTCATAATTCTCCACGCACCGCGTGGTCGCGTGACCTCTGCGCTTCCCGCATGTAAGTTTTCCGTATTTGAATTTCCGTCTAAATGGCAACATTTTATTTGCTCCCCTGCTCGAGAGGCGGCGTTGGCGAAGCGAACAACGTTGGCGAAGAAAGCAACAACAAAAAAAGCTGCAACCGAACCAGATCCGGCGTGAAGAACCTTCTCGCGAGTGTGTCCCGTGCGAACGCAAACGGCGCACTTTGTCGGCGTCGGGGTAGCGCTTTTCCAAACCGGGTCGATTATGAAGGCGCAAGCAACAAACGCTAACAACAGCGCTAGCGACAACAACAAAAAAGTGGAGCAGAAACAGCTTCCCATGGCCAAAGTTCGGCGCGATCGTTTTGTTCACCGCGTGAACGCGACGCGCCAAAGGTGCATGGTAAAATGGAGGCCGGGAAATGGTCGGGAAAACTTTTTCCAACCTCAATATTGCGCCAGCCCCTGACCCGGGCCAATGTCAGCGGGCTTCGTGCCGACGCGCGCGTCCGAAAATACGAAACTCGTAGGGAAAGGACGAAAAAAAAACGCGAGTGCCCCAGGACGAGACGGGAACGGATACATTTAAACCGAAATGGAAATTTGAAACTAAGTAAACTTCTTTGATTTCTTACCCCCGTTAGACGGTTGCTATGCAAGCAGGCCATGGGCGGAAGATTATGTCATCGTACGGTTTTATGCACGCGATTTAGATATACATTTTAAACTTGAGCCAGAATTATCTCCATACCGGGCACACCATTTGCCATCAGGACACGCTCGTTGTCCGTGTGCTTGTGTGTTTGTGTGCAGTTCTGTTGCTCTTTTTCCGTTCGGCACCATGCGAAAATGGAGAAATTGTACTCGGACGCTTTGTGACATGGAGCAGCCACAGTAAGACGATGGCTCGCTTATTCGCAACAGTCTCAGCAAAAGCTCATTGGCCGTAATACGCACATGATTTAAGCCCGTTCGTTCGTGTCCTTCCGGCACTGGGCACGCCATCTACCGGTGGTAAACGATAAAACGCACCGGGTTCCCATCCGTCGCAAGCTTTGCAATACTCGGGAAGCAATTTTAGGAAGCAAGTAGAACCAGGAAAAAAAGAATCCCATCGACGGCTTTTCGTGGGTAAACCAGTCGCAGGTACACATGTGTGCCCACGGGGCACTGGCTGAGGGAATCCATTTCCATTCCAGAGCGGCGCATTATGACAAACGAGCAATAGCAATGGCGTTCCTCCCGGGGGCCATACACTGGCCTTTCTCTCTCTCTCTCTCTCTTACACACACCACACCGACCAGTCGGTTCCGTTGAGCGTCATTTGGTCGACGAGCTAGAACGTCGGAATTCACTTTTGGATAACTGCCAATCATACGCCGGATTCGGCACAATTCCGGGGTGGCCCTGGGGCCGAGCCTACCGGGTGCGATTGCTTCTGCTTCCTGCCGGTTCGTTCTTCCGGCTGTTCGGATATTAACGGACTCACCCCACCCGCCCGGTTCGATAGCCTGGTCCGGCTGGGATCAGGTCGTTCCGGTTCGGCTAAGATGGACATATGTCGAAAATTGCCCTTATCCCGTACCGATTGGGGGTTGCACCGCGTCACCGTTCCAAACCGCCCCAAAAATCATTTCCGATCCGTGTCTCTGAGAGGCTTGAACCGATTCGACCGTCCGAACAGGAGCTAGTGGTCTGGAAATGGAATTCTATGGATGGAATGCTCCGAACGAGCTGCTGGACGTGCAAATTAAGCCGCTTGTCTCTATGGATGCCTGCTTGGCGATTGAGTTCCGGTTTCGCATCCATTTTGCATACCGCGCACATATCATCATTCATCGACTTGCGTTTGTAACAGTTGAATAGAGAAATTATTATCTTCGTATTCGGGATAATGACAACAGAAAAAAATCAAAGAATTCCTCTACACAAGATGCAGTTTATTGGGTAGGTAAATAGTTCCGTCCGTAATCCGTCTCTCGAAAGCATATGACTATACATATTGCAATATTACACACCACGTCTCATTATTATTATTGTGCACTTTTTTTCTTAATATATTTCCGAATTTCACCACAGCAGACGGCTTTGCTTGAATTGTGGTGGTGTAAAAATAGAAGGAAAGTTTCTTCCTTCCACGTCCGTTTGCCGAAACCCGGGATTGAACCGGGGACCTTTAGATCTTCAGTCTAACGCTCTCCCAACTGAGCTATTTCGGCACATGATACAACAGGTGCTTCAAAGTCAGCCGTTCACGTTGCATGCTTCTGCCCGCCGGTGCGCCTGTGATAAGGTCTTATCAGTGAGCATACGGTGGCGGAGCAAAAATTAAATCCCACACCACACGTGCCTTCCTCAGCCTTCAGTTTCAGTGCCGTCGATCGAAAGTTCATCCCGGTGCAGTCACCCGTGGTGCAGTGAAATAATAATTGGCATTTCATTTCGTTCGCGCTATCGATGGCATATTCCCGAGCGAGATGTATACTGCCGGGCCAATCATTTCGTGCAACGGACTGTAATAAGCGTTGGTAGGTGGTTGTTTTGTTGGTCTCTTTACTCGCTTGACTACATTAGAAGCGCCAGCGCGTACTTGGCACGAACCACCCGATGGTTATGCCAACCGATAACAACTGCAATTGGATTTCGGCGCGTTCGGTGATATCGTTCGTTAATCGATTTCGACATCGCGCTCGCCATCTATTTTTCGCTCTTATCTGCGACCCTTTTTGCTTTTGCTTGGCTTCGGAAAATTGCCGTGCAGGCAGAAGATTTTTTTTTTACTTATTTAGTAACAACACCCCCCAATTGCACGCGCTCAGAGACACGTGTGTTTGGGTTGGAAAGGGTGCGTTTTTCCACCCCAAAATCCCGCACGTGCCATCGGCAACAATGTTGCCAACAGGTTGCGTTGTCGGGGTGTTGATTGTCAACGAGGACACTCGGCCATGGTAGACCGGGCGCATCGATACAATCATTACGAAACGCGCGAGCTTCGGTGGTTACGCACCGCGTGGTTCGTTTAGCAATTGTCATCGTCCTGGATACGCCGGTGTTCGGCTTCCTGGTTGCAATAGTTACCACGGTCGTAGTAGGCTGAAAACATGTCTTTTTCATGCCACTTAAAATTGGCGATATTTGATCAAACCCAACAAGCTTGCGTTAAGGAAAGCCCACAGAATTCTTTAGTGAGAAGTTCGTTGTATGCCGGAAGATGGATGGAAATCACTATCGGAAAAGGCAACGATTTCTTGGAAGAGAATAGCTGACAAAATAGCCGCATACGCATAGGTCGATAAAATCGGCTCAACTTCTATGTAGCTCTTCATCAAATAAGTAATACTCTTCAGCAAATAAACACACCCTGCACACGACAAAAATATCATCTGAAATGCGATACGGCTCTTCTCAATCCACTGTCGTTTAATTGAACATTCAACCGTCAAAAACAAATAATATACATTTTCCACGAAATAGATGCTTCCCGAACAGTAGGACGTGTTTGTATTGCGATGAAAATTTGCCCCAAAAAAACTGCATTCGCACCCATCATGAAGAAGCCCACGCAACCGATCCTGATCACTTTCACACCCGCCAGCCAGCCCGAAATAAGCGAGTGATTTTTGCGCGCAAATAATATTCACATTCCGAATGTCGATTCGTGCAATCGCACGATCGCACAAAAGCGCGGCGCTAAAGTGGCACTTTGATTTGATTTTTCCTACACCCCGTTTGCCGGAGTTTCCTTGCTCCATTCCCGGGAGAACCCTAGCCACACACCACTTAGGCAGTGTGTCCTTCTTCTGGCGTGGGTGCTTGTGAATACATTCATATATTATCTTTGAAATTCAATATGTATGCATGTACCCACATCCACTGGCTGTGACATCGGAAAAGCTAGAGCTTGGATTCGGCGAAAACGTGGCCTGCAAAAGGCGCCTCGCGACCGTGCTCCCTTCATCCAGCCCTATCCGGATTCTGCCCGAACCCGAACCCAAGGTCAGACCGGTAGTGTTTCTCGTGTGCGTTCGACGTAAACACGCCGGTATCCGATGATGACGTGTGAATATTACCAACCGTTGGGAGGAGGAATACCGAAATACCACGCTCCCGACACGATGCAGTACCCAAAAGAAAAAAAAACAACAATGAAAACCGACATTGAACGGTGTGCCATTGCCCGGGGAAACCAATATGGCGACAGGAGTCATTCCACATCCACACACCCACTTGGCAAGGAGCGAGGGAAAGATAATGGAAGACAACGGCAACGGGCACGTGTGGCAGATTTATGAATACCCGAGCCAAGAGGCGACCAGACGTTTGGTTTCTTCGCACCACTCAGCTTGAACTTCTGATCAGACGTAGCGACTTCATCGCGCGAACGAAAAGCTCATCTACGCGTTCGCTTTGGTGCCGGCACTTTCAGCGATAGATTCTAATCTGGCCCCGGTATCCTGGCCGTACATCGCGGAGAAGATGGAACAAAAATGGAATATCTTTCCAATATCCCGCCGGCTTCGGTTCGCGCGCACTACCGGCGTCCTTGACGCACGGAACCCACAGCACAGCCGCGCTCTCAGAGACAAGATAAATTACGTGATCTGTTCCCGGCATCGGGTGCGTTGTTTTGCCGCCACCACCTGCACGTGTTTCCTTCGAAGCGAGGAAAGCGTGAAAAATTACCTACTTACTACATCGGCAGACGAACCACCGAAGTCAGCTTTGTACGATGTGCGTTTCACCCACGTGATGTTCATGTGACGGCCGCAACGAAAAAATAGCACCATCTCGATCGAGCGATGCGGCCAATATATTGATCCCAGCCCTCCAGTTGGTGCCGTTGATGAAAATCGACACTAAACAGCAGACTCACAAACCGACGTTCCCAACCCGTGCTCGGGAAGTCTCGGATGTCACTGTTCTTTTTTTTTTTTGACGTTTAGTAGCAGACATGCTTCCACCGCTACACGCTAGATGGCGCGTCTGTGATGTTGATTGAAATAATCCACCACTTACCAGGACGATGGAGGCGCCGTTGGTTACAAATTTTGTTTTGCCATACACAACCGTGTGACACACGCACACACACACACACACACACACACACGAAGCCCCGAAGGTATTCTATCGCGGTCGCCTACCTAATCAGAAATTCCGTTCGATGTTCTAATAAACACTAAATAAAAGTTCATTATCGCCTCATGCGGCGACGGCGAGCTCATCAACGCTTTCGACGGCGTGACGATGATCCGTCGAGCTGGAGGCGTTCGTTGCCTTTTTCGCTGTCCTTGTGTCCTTGTTCATTCATGCACGTTTTAGATCGTCGCTCTTTGCGCCGTAGGGCCATTGCGGCTGCTTTGCATTAAACCGTTTGAACGTGACAAACTATTGCCCCTTTGCTCGGGGAAAGGCCGCAAAAAAAGCGAAAAAAAGCTTTTGTAGCTAGGCATTTCATTACGCGCTAAAGCTGAGGCCTCGCCAAAAGCGTAAAACAATTCACTCTCTTAAGGCAGTAAAAACCCAGGGTGAGTGAAAGAAAACGACGACACGGATGGAGTTTTCAAAACCCAACTCCCCTTTTTGGCGACCGGAAGCCACGTGGAAAAGTATGAAACGCCGGTATGAAATTGTGCGCAAAACTTTCCGCGCAAAATGAACGACTTTCCGCAAAAGAAAGTGTGGAAAACCAAATCGCTGCAAGCGAACACCGAAAACCGAAGCCCGAAGGCATATCGAAAAGACGTCAAGAAATCGACTTTTCAAAACCCCTTTCGCAGCCGATGCCACCTGACCCAGATGGGGCCCCGTTTTTTTTTTCTCGTGCCCCCTTAAGCGAATGGATGAAGCTCGTTTCAGCCGCGATGGTGCTGGGAAATCCGCTTCGCAAACAAAACACCAAAGAAAAGAAAGTTTACCCGGAAAAATTTTACTTCCGCTGATGCGAAGCGTAGGGTGAAAATCGCACGAAAATGCGACGCGTTTCATCCCGGTAGATTCCACGAAAAACAAACGCCCGGATCGCGCAGGTGAGCAGGTGAGCGATCAAACAAGCTGAAGAAGGAAGGATTCACCGAACCTCCGGGGAGGCCATACCGTGAGCTGCAAACTCGCGTCACGATATTATCATGACGCCTGATGGGGTGGTTGAGCATCCCCCCAAAAAAAAAAAAGCCCGAGCAAAGGACTAAAAGCAACGCGTCATTTGTGGTTTACTGCAATGTTTGTTCGTTCGCGCTTTGCGAACGGATTATCGGACGGGAAATGTACACGTCGTGGTGGCGTTGATTTCCACCCGTTCGGGCGGGGGGGTTTTGGGGATGTGTTATTATTTCGCGTCATCCTTCGCCACGGCTCAACGGGTGAAATCGCACACATCACACCTCGAGTTCGGGGAAGCATTATGAGATGGTTGTATTTCGGTGCCTCTTCATCACAAAAAGTGAACTTTTGAGCGAGATTCGTGCACAAAATTCACCAGTCAATCTTGTTGGGCTTCAAGAAAAAAAAAGCTCCAGTAACTCTAAGCGATGTAAAAGCATCACATCGCTTTAAAACACACACACACACACGGTGTAAACTTGCACCGTTGGATCCACATGGTGGATGGCGAAAATGTTTGACTCCACGCCAGGACCACAGCTCTTTAAACAATTACGAACCGCATGATGAATTTTCGGCACTCCAAAGCTCCAAGGGGAACTGGATGGAATTTTCCAACCGTACCTGGGGGTGAACCCTTTTTCCGTGTGATCTCGTATCCCCATGAACACCTCCAGATACGGGAAGCGAGAGAGAAAGGGAGAGAGAGAGAGAGATAGAGCAAACAAACCGATCGGTTCCAAAAGGGTGGAAGCACATGGTCACCCCTCGGTTGGGCGCGTCGGTTCGCCTCTCGAACGTAAATGAAAGACAAATGTTGACCGTTCGCAGGCGAGCGTACTAATATTGTCCTGAAACGGAACATACGCCCCCCGAAAAACTCGCACGACACACACGTCAAAAAACGGAGAGCTGTACCCATGCCGAGGGCTGATGGCTGATGGCAGCCTGGGACAGGACCCGGAGATGACACGCGAGACACTGCGTAGCAGGTGACAAGTACCACAAATGGCCCCACCGCTCGAGCTGTGCTGGCCCCAAAAGCGGTGGCTCGGAAGCGAGATAAAGCAGGGAACACCGGCCGGGGGAAAGCGAATCCTGCGCTTTAGGACATTCCGGGCACAGGCACAACCCCTGACGTACCACTAGAGCCAATGTTTTGACCTACAAACTTACTCGAGCGCCCCCAACGTCAAGGGCTGCTTGAGCAAACGGGTCTCGCAAACGGAAGTTACCATCGAACGCTGGGCCCCCGTGCCGACCGATCCGGATGACGGTCTGACCTTCTTGGCTGGTGGTGCTGCGCTTAAATAAACTCTAAAGACCGTGTGCCCCTCGCAACGGGCGCCATCTTGTCGTCCTATGAGCACACACCACCATCACCGAAAGCGAACCGTACAAAGTCTCGGTGGTCCCGAGGGAACAATAAAACACGCTCACCGGTGGCGCTCGGTAGACCCTCGGTGTGTCGTGCAGGATGGCGTTTATCCAGCATCACGATCAAATTAGACCGCACGGCCACAGCCACTGGCGGTTGGGGCGCATTTTCTTTCGCTCATTTTCGCTCAACCCAGCCACCTACCCACAGATGGTTCGTCCTTGCCCGATGTTCGATTGTTAACGGTTGCCCTGGTCAACCTCCGTGTCAGCACCGTCGGTCTCGGGTGGGTTTCCACCAGCGGTCGAGAGTGATAAATGGTGTGCTGGAGAGGACCCCGAAGGCTTGAGCCACGTTGCCGGTGCTGGTGCCGATGCCGATGCAATCAATACTTACACTTTCAACACTTTTCGCACGGGCGTCATCTTGCTAACACTGGGCTTCCCTTGGGGGAAAGTCCGGCACCTTTGCTGCATCGCCGGCCTGCTGCATTATTCATCGCCACTTACAGCGATACGAACGGGTCGCATCCGTGGAGATGGCTTGGTCCCAAAAATTGCCACCGGGACCCGGTTATTAGATTGTCCGCTGGTTTGCACCATTTCAAGAACCAGGTTGATACGAAGGACATTTGAAAAGCCAAACCTCCCGTTGCGGGGGGGAGTATGCAACCGGTCTGTGGCTGACCATTTCATTCGGTGGTAATTTGGGGGAGAATTTAAAAAGCACCCTAAATGCGCGAACAACCGATGCAAATCAATTAATTTGAAAGTCGCTGGAACGCTCGGGTGCTGTACAATTTCAAACCACGACTAAGACATAATTGCAGCCGCGTGTAGGGAAAGAGCAAAGATCCTTTCCATCGGATTGAAAAACGACAAAAAAAACCCATTTAAGTGGTTCACATTCGAGTTCTGCACATGAAAAGCAACATTTTACACGCCGCTCTTTATGTTGGGCAAATGGGGAAATTTTTCCGCGCCTACTGTGTAGCGTTTTTGAACGCAGCCGTGTTGCTGCTCACCATGCGGTCCACACAAATGCAAACACGAAATCTAGTTAGCTGGCGCGCGCGATAATGGCGCCATTTTAATGCATTTTTTATTTCTAGTTCCCCACCCACCGACAACCGATGATGAGCTTTGTGCGCGGGGCTGTGCGCTATTTTCCGACAAAGCAAAGCGTGCCAATGATAAGCGAACTGAAACAACCGATAATGGAGTTTATTCAGCGCCGTTCCTCCTTCCATATTCATGTAATGCAAATTCAATTTTCCATTTCATACCATATTAATGGGTCAAACACTTTGGGTGCTTGAAACCGTAGAGTGAGAAGAAGGGGGCGTGGGGGGAGGGGGGAAAGGTTCAAAAGGCCAGTGAACAAAAAAAAAGAAAAGAAACACCTAAAAATGAAGTGCGCCATTTTACAACAAACTATCCGTAAGCTCGTACCGGTGGGAGAGCTTTGGGGGCAATTTAAATGCTGGCTGGTGGGGTTTGAGAGCATTACGAGGACCGCTGTAGTGGCATAGTTATAAAACTATCGCACACTTTTGAATAGCCTCTTTTTCTCGCCCATTATGTCTTTGGAAAACGTCCGTCGCATAGGCGGCGGTCGGTGGTGAATGAGTGCAAAAGACGGAATAAACATGCTGCTTTGGAATTTCGTGCTGCGATGAAACTGCACACCCATGAAATTAATCTGTTTTCCAACTATCCAGAGCTTCTGCGAAAAAAAAAATCACCCAGAATGTTAATGGTTTGTGACTGCAACTCTTCTGCCTCTTCATAGCGTTAATCAAGGGATAGAGTGAATTTTGCTAGCCACGGGGCTCGTCTCAGCCAGATCCTTTTCCGTACAGTCAAAACAACTCTCGACAGCCTTCGCCTCAGCATACCGAACCCGGGGAGTATGGGAGGCATTTTCCGAATCCTCTTATTTCTCCGCCTTCTGGTAGGCCACAGTTCGGCAGATAGTTTAGCGCCCGACTTTTCGGTCCGGTCCGGTGAATATAAGTTTCCTTAATTGCGCAACTTTAACAGAAGTGAGTGGCACGCGGCATTCTCAGGATTTGTTTTTTTTTTTTTTTGGTTTGCTATCGGTCTGCCAAGGAAGCTCCACGCTTCGTCTCTCGGTGAGGAGGAAAGTTTTCCTCGACCGAGGATGCTTTACGAGGTCGTATTATGCTGGCGCACTTGCCAACATTACCGACTGCATCGAACACACGGCGTACGGAAATTTCGGCAATATTGCGCTGTGGTGAGAGCTTTGACGCCGGCCATCCAATGGCGTGGGGATGGAATAAACAAAATGAGCGAAAAAAAAAAGAGCCACCCCGTAATTGAGTTATTTACTTCCCGTGTCGTTCCGGAGCGCCATTATGGACGCGCACATCGAATCCTGCCTTCACGTGGCCATAAACAACGCACCATAAACAATTGGAACGAGATGGGGCTATAACTCACCGCTTTTTCCCGCATGGCTATGTGCGTGTGTGGGTGTGTTTGGGAGTGAGATTTCCCAAATTTTCCCAACACAGCCCATAGTTGGTTCAAATACTTTCCCACACGGAGCTCTCTTTCTCTCGTGCGTAAATGTCTCTCTCTCTCTCTCTCTCTCTCTCTCTCTCTTTCTCTCTCTCTCTTTTTCGCGTGCTTTTTCCGTCAAAACAATAATCTACCGGTCATTTTTGATCGCCCGGAACCATCACCCCGTTAGCGGCACACGTTTGCGGCCACAATTTCAATCAATTTTAATTACTGTTTGAAAAATTACCACCCATCCTCACGTACCCCCACTGGGTTCCCTTTTTGCCATCCCACGGTTCTCGAGAGCAAAAATATACGTTTTTCAGCCAGCTGGATCGGCATTGCTGCTCGGAGACGCCGTATCCTGACGCGCGGGTACGCTACGCATCGATGCCGATCGGGCCGCTACCGGGCGAGCGAGTACCCGAGGCCGCCCGGGTGTGGTATAATTTGAAAAGTTTTAATTAAATTTATTCATTGTGCGACGTTTTTCGGTGCCCATGCGCCCGACCGAACCACGGGTCCGAAAGCCCCAGCGCGCAAACCTCGTACTCCGGTTTGATCTCGTCGCCGTCGCTCGGACGCCAAGCATTAATGCAGCCCTGCTTTTGGGCGGATGCATATGGGCCCGATGCCGAGGATTCGCAATCCTCGCCCGAGGGGATGACTGGGGGCGCATAATTAAGAGTAAAAATCATGTCAACAATAAGTTGCCGGCACCGTCTCGTGGGTTTCGCCCGCGTAGTTAATCGCCGGCCGTTGGGAGAAACTTTTCGGCCCGGCAAAATGGAGTCGACGAAAAGTTCAACTAGCGGGCCATGTTTGGGACATGGCACCATTTGCATAGTGCCTCGGGTGTTTGGAGAACCTCCTCGGTGTGTGTGTAGAAGGAAAAGTATTATTTTAAGACATTTATTATCGCCGTTGTTTGGCAGCGAAACGGAATGGTGCCACCGACACAACACCACACAGTCTGCAGCCGGTACATGAGAGGCTGTAATTTGGCCTCCTGAAACAGACGGAGAGACGGACTTTTGCCAACTATTTTTATTCTACCCGAGACACTTTGTCACCAAAGCCGCTACGTGTCGCAAACAATGCAACTTAGGCCCATTAAACCTACTTCGGTGTGAGCGTCAGGACGGATGCCTCGAAGGGAAGCCACCCATCGCTGTGCTGAAGGACGTAAGGACACGTGTGCTGCTTTTCAAGTGTGCATCCTTTGGCAAATTGGGTCTTCCCGTCTTTGTGGGCAGGCTTTTTGTGTCAGCTTTATGATGGGTGCGCATTGTCATCGTTTGAACGCGAGGTAATTAATGCTTATTATTAGACCAATTTCTGTGCTTTCGCAGTACCGCTAATTTTCCATTGCGTCCTGAGCTAATTTATTCCTCCACTTGACGGCGGCACACATAAAACCCCTCCCACGGCTTAGGGTTTTGTCGTTTTCCTATTTGTGCCGTGTAACGGAAAGAGCTTTCCATGATCGAGGTGCAAATTGACGTCAGGCGCATACACAGAAACGCTGTTTAATTAGTGGCACATCATTACCACAGCTCGCAATAATTCGATGAAACATACTGAAATACTCCCAATTCTGAAAAACAGACCCGAAGGGTTGTGAGAGATAACATTCTCTATGATAGCAGCGCCATATATTGCCGCAATATACTTTGCATTGCGTAATTGCATGTAATTGTTGCGTAAATTCTTCTACACCAATAACCTTAAACTAAGCGCATTCGGAGAATCACGGCTTTTCCATTTCGACGTCATTCAGTATCTCTCGCGAGATCTCCCTGTGGTGAAAATGATATCGCTCGTTTCAATGCTAACGAGCTTTCCCTCACGATCCTATCGTCGGGGGGGGTGGTGTTGTAATATCATTACTCCCCTATCAGACAGGCACACAGCCAATCAGCGCATAGAAGTGCACAGTTTAAGTGCGCTTAAGTGTACCGTAATTGAAAATAAAAGCGCATCCAGGGTGCTGTCCCGTGCTGCTTGCAAATCCGCTCGAAAATATGCTGAAATTACCTTCGTAAACCACCTCACCATCGTGCATGCGCACCGATAATGGTGCCTTCTGCACTAAATGAGCTATAGCACTTTCGCTTACCTGGTCTCGATGTACATCTGCATCTGTTCCTCCGCGGCCACATTCAACTTGGCTCTCTAATGGGTCCGACTCACAAATCAACACAAACGCGATCTTCAACCCTGCGGGAGAATCGTCCTGCCATCAAAACACCGCCAAAGCTTGTAAAAAACTCTCGTCCTCGTGGAATCCCGCGTGGTAATCGAGCGTGGAAGCTGTCTAGCCAGCTTCGGGTCCGCTCGAGTGTCCAGAGGCCAATTTACGTTATCGTTTTTCTTTCACGATCCGGTCGAGTGGCGTCTTCGGTGGCTGCACGTCATATCGATGGCATGGAGCGCTCTTCCCAAGCCACCCTTCGTAATTGAATGGTTCGGACAAATTAAATTACATTTATCACCCATTCGGCGGTGCGAGAACGGACAGTTTATCTGCTTTCCCCGAGGGATGCCGTCGAAGGGCGATTGTGAGATGGAGAAACTTGTAAGCTGGCGAAAGTGCATCGAGTGGAAAAAACGTCCTGATGGACCGATGGACAGAGCTCAAGCACAAGAGCCAGTCGATGGGATGCATTTGAGTTGTGCCAGGGACGTTCAGGTCCGTGTTATTCGAGCGAACGTTCACAGAGTGCAGTGAAGACGTCAACAGTCAACCCAAGTTTCAGGGGACGCCTTTTGTCCACATCAGTAAACGATGTTGAATGAATCGAGACGCAGGACAAAGACGTTGCGATCGGTACTAGCAATAAAGCTGCCGAATTGACGAATGAATTTGACTGTGTGGCCCATTAAATAGATTCGTCCTTCTCCTTTCTGTGCATATCCCCTGCGTGAGTAATTTCTATAAACCGTACCGTGCCGTTATCTGTTTCGAAAGATAAACCAGGAATTGAGACTTCATGGGCGACTGGATTCAATTTGCTTGCGGCGTTCCGAAACAAGCTACAAAGATGTCACCACGCACCGTCCAGAGTACAGCTGACAGCATCCAATCGTCGTATGTCTGCCACAGGGAATTTCCGTTTCAATCTAACCGAACCACACGCAACGTCAGTCAACCCAAAACTTGAACCAAATCAAACCAGTTTTGCGAATGGAAAGCTTTCGCGGAAAGCTACAGACGCTGGAGAGTGAAGGAGTTTGTTTGAAACTCGCCGCCAAAGCACTGCAATCTCGTTCGTAAGTTCGCTTGGGTTCACTTTTTTTTTCTTCCACTGTTCGAACAAAACGAACCACGAGCTCGTTAAACAGAGTTGCAAACATTTGCCAGGACGTGTGCTCGAACGTAAGGCTCCCTGAACGCCGCTGAAGCACGTAAGCTGATATTTTTCTTCACGATAGCGTCCCCTCATCAGTGGGGCTCTGATGAGAGAGAGAAAAAAAACAAACGAGTATAATTAATCAACGGTTTTTTTTTTGTTTTACTTTTCGTTTTCAACGGATCGAGTTGCTCGTCATTTGCAACAATGTAGTTTGTCCTTACGTTTACGTGCTGCTAAATGGCTTTATCTGCAGCTCCGTACGCAATGGTGGAAAATGTTGCGTACTTAAGCGGTTTCCTCGCGAAATTTTGAATCAAAGTAGAAATGTTGTGCTATTTTTGGTAGGTTTCAGCTTGAATTTTGTTTTATTTCAAGTTGAAATCCAATAAAACTCCACTAAACGACAGTGCAGCACTCAATAGGCCATGGTAAAATGTTAATTTTGATGAGATTGCCGCAATTTGCCCCTCCATAAATACGCTGCCAAAGCTAATAAGCACCTCGCGTCTAATTTTCCCTCAATGTTTCACGGTAACGATCACTTAATTCAACAGCAAGAGTTTATCCTGCCTAATTGACAGCTTCCAGCAGGATGCAGGACCAGAGAACAGATGATGTTTTTTTCTTCCGCCCGTAAAGTTGGTCAGTTTTGGCCAAAATTCACTTTTAATTTTTTTCCCCCGAGTGAAAAGAATTTTCGCCAAAATAGTTTACGCTCAATTTCCGCCCATTTTCACGATCACATCGCCCCGTGGAAGTGAGATTAGAGATGGCGAGAAAATAAACCATCCAGTGCACTAGCAGCAGCAGCAGCAGCTGCTGCTGCTGGGCAATGCGTTTCGTTACTAGTTTACTTTTTACTTAACCCACAGAGAAATAATTATGACTCCCAGCATTCCGAGCAAAAACCACCGGCAAGAGAGCGGCGGAGGCAAACCCGAAAATAGTAAATGTGCAGCAATTAGAGGATGAAATTCGCACTGCACTTTGCAACCACCCGCCTCAACCACACCGAAAACGATAAAAGTCCTGCCATTCGATGCAACAACCGGACACCGGGAGCAAAAGGGTGGCCGAAAGGGGGCATGAAGATAGGAAAATTGAATCACGAGATAACGATGAAAAGTTTTCGCAATTGTCAGTGATTTTTGTCCAACTTCCGGGCGTAAGTGTGCATCGGGGTGGCGCTCACCGAAATGCTGATAAAAAAAACGCGAACGTTCCTGCAAAAGGGCTGCTTTTAGAGCTGCCTTGCAACGAGGAATGTGAATTGGAACCCCACTCAGCCTGTCGGACAGTTAGTGAACCAATGTGGTTGATTTTAATTTTTAAAACACGACCCACCCGGTTCCGGGACGGGAGGCTACCCCATCGAGAGGAGTGTTGGCCAGAAATTTTACGGTCGAAAAACATTACCGACTGGATGCTGCTTGTTCGGTTACGTGTTGTTGCAGCGGCACAGTAGCGGGAGAAGTTAAAAGTGGCAAATGAGGACACGACCAGCTGAGTCGTGGAGCGAAACTTTTCAACAATTCCAGACGCAACACAACGCGCCAACACAATCTTTCCGACCCAATGAATCATTTTAATGAGAAAACCCGGCACCACACCGACCTGCGCTGGGTGATTGAAATTTTGAGCCAGGCACGCGGAACGGGCAGACGTAGCCAGGCAGCGAGTGGGAGTAAATTTTGACGCAACTTCGCGAACGGATGTCAAAGGCTCGTTAGATCAGAAACGCAACCAATCAACAACGGTGGACACGGCTGCGAAATTCCATAAGTAGCGCCAGGAAGTCCCGCCAGCACCCAACGCACCAGCTCCGTGAATGGCAGCCGTCAAATTTCCAGTAATCTGCGATAATGATGTTGAAAGTGTGGAAAGAAAAACACGCGAAAGCATGCGAGCGGAAGATGGAGAAGCAGCACTTGGGAGGATGAAAATTCGAACAATGTTGGTAACAGCAGACGGCAGAAATAATAACAGAACATCCGCCGGTACCATTTGTTACCTTTCGATTTTTCGTACCGATGAGCATGCCGTTGCGGGAGAACGTGACATTGGGTGGGCTGATGGGCGAAAAAAAGAAACTTCGCCCTTCGTGCGCAATTATTTAAAACGTAGCCGAAATGGCGCAGAAAAACGTGTACCTACACCTGCCTAGGGTGGTCGTGATCGAATTTCTATATTTATTGTAGAATGTTTACCATCTTTCGGTGCCACCCTCGCAGATCCGGCCAGCTTAACGAGCCAATGAATGAAACTTTTCCAACGATTCGATCGCTATCTCGCTAGCATCAAAGTCCACCCAACCCCGCCGGTTGAGTAAACCTGGAGCGGAAATTTAATGTACGGCTACACCGAACGCTTACCGTGATAAGCGTTTCCGGGGATGCGCTAAGGCAGCGAGCTTAATTTCGACCGTTTCGGCGATGGCTTCTATTTTGGTATCGCGTTTGCTAGAATTCGTTCAAAGCGAGATACGCTTTTCTACGCCACCGAACCGCCATTAGCAGCCTGCTGCGATTCATGGTGTCAAAAGTTTTCCCTTCTATTTTTTTGCAGCGCCATGGCAATTGTCAAAAGTGGCATGAAAGTGACATGGCATGGCAGTGTCGGCCGGCTGTCATCAATTTGTTAGTAGAAAGATACTTATCGATCTGACGGCTATGTAACGCGCCATCGCTGCGATAGCTTCCTTGCACTAATCAAAAAATTTATTTCAATTATAGCATTTTTTTTTGTTATTTCTAAGAAAAATGTTTCCATGTTCGCTGGTTTGTGGAAACAATACATGCATAACATGAAACCTTTGTTTCAACTGCTCTAAGAACGAAAATGGCAGGAGTTTTGATCAATTCCAGCCTTGTTATATAGGTCGCATACCGTTCGTAGGGATTACAACACACTCTCTCTCTGCTAAGATGCAGAGTCCCATAAATAGAAACAAAAGTGCAATTGCACATTTTTATCCATGCAGCACCACCGTTCACTGTCATTGGTATGGCGCAGTTTGAAGATTAATTACGGTTTCTCGAGCACCGGCTCGATTTGCAGCTGTTACTCGACTGCAGGGACGGCCTCTCCGGCATCGACAACCTGCTTCCACGAGGAAACAAACTTTCACGATCGTGTCGATTGCGATGAATGACATTTCCTTCGATCGACGCTGAACCTGACAGCCGTCACCGCATCGTGCCAGACGAGAGCATGCTGCCATCTGGCACCGCCCATTTGCTCCTTCAGTGCCCGGGTCCGGTACGGCCGTGATTTAGAGTGCTGTTGCAAATCAATTCGTTGCATCCTTCAGAATTCCATTTAGCAATTTGTTCGACTCCCGGTGACCTCCCGTGCGACCTTTCCCTATTCGCCCGCTGGCGAAGGAAGCAGCGAGAAGGGAAATTGAATTCCAAACTTACGACAGGACACGACATGAAATAAATCAAACAGCCGTCCAACGCCAACTGCGACCAGTAGCGGTTTTCTTTGCCTCGCGTAGCAACAGAGCAAGCGAAAGGCCACAGGTCACCAGTGGGTGGAAATGGGCTCACGAAGGCAAAAAAATAACAAATAAAGAACCTAAATCGCAGAGAGACAGAGAGAGAGAGAATCCTTGAGTCAAAGAGAGAACAAGAGGGAGTGAGAAAACTGTCACTCAAATCCACACAGCGTACCGGGGATGAGGGTTTCAAAAATTCAATAGCCCAATAAGCGATTCCGAAGGCCCGGAAGTAGCGACTTTTCCGACCAGTGCCCCACACATCGGCCAAGAATCAAGCTCTCAGAAGAGAAGCAGCTTACATACTGATTTATTCATACCGCATCGGCGTGATGGAGAGTGAAGAGTTTTGCCTGCAAATATCAATTCGATTCCTAGGAACCGCGTCACCGCGTGGTTTCTTCCAAGATCAAACCAAAACCGAGCACCAACCGAGCTTGTTAAAGGGAACACACATTTTCCTCCCGATCGGGGTGAGTTCGTTTGTTACCGCGGTCTCCCGACAGCCTCGGAGTCTTCGTACGACACCCGGTTCTCGCGCCACAAAACGACACATGTTAGGCATTATGTCCAGTGCATAAATCTTACCAATCTGTACTCGGGCGTCCTTTTCCGTCCATTCGTCTCTTGCACGCCACCCCAGTGTGGTGCTCATCCGGAACCGGGTTGCAGGGTGTCAGGTTTGTGGTTACGGTCCAGAGCCGGCTCCACGTTGGATCCCATTGCATCAGAACCGGCAAGTGTCTGCTTCCGCATCCGGACGGCTCCTGATGGGCACGATGATGTTCTGGATGATGATGATGATGGCGACGATGTTGATGCTGCTGCATCAGCCTGTCCGTCCTGCTGATGAGCTTGGCTGTGGATGTTTTGATGGTCAGCAGCACCACCGGCATCCGTGTCTTCGGTGTCCTGGTGCGCGCGCTCCAAAGCCCGTCGGGCGAGAAAAATACATCCTGTCACCCTGTGTTGCTCCCGGTGGGGAAACTGCTTCCACGGGCAAGCAGGATTGTCCTGCATTTTTCGCCCCACACTTACCTAACCGGGGCACCGGACTTTCTGGTGAATAAATAATGGAACACATTTTCCTTCGTCCTGCTGCGCTGTGCCCATGCACATGGAACCAGCTCGAGTGGGCCAGCGTCCCAGCTCTCATGCGCCATATGCAAAACAGCCCGAGTCTCGTTGTACCGAGAAGGCGTTCGGGAACGGTTTGTTTGATTAAATTTGCACCAGCTGTCCTGTTTATTTTACCGATCAAAACAATGAAGTTGCTCGGTGGAACCGAAGGAAGCCTGCGAGACGTTAGTCCTTCCCGTGGACTGACGAGTCCACAGTAAATCCGTTCAATAAAACGTTAAGCTCACTCCGATTGACTTCTTTTTTTTTTGTTTTTGTTTAGAGCCAGTGAAACGAGAGACAAAATTATCAGTTGTTTTACACCTTCAAAGAGCTCCTTCCTTGAGCCCCACTGCCACTACAAATAACCTACTGATCCCCTACCGATCCTCGTGGCTCCACTGTTTGTGTCGAGTGTAATTTCGCACCTAACCGCCGGTGCCTCTCACAGCAAACCGCACACACACACACAGCACACGGTAGGATTATGCCCCAAGCGGGGGTTTTCCTAAAAGCAGCAGAACAAACAGCTCAACTCCGGTTCCCGGTTGCGTTTACGGCACACTGAGGCCCACGCGCGTTGGCCTCCAAATTTCTTAACCTTTCACCCTCGGCTACATGAAAGGAAATAGAGACACATCCAGCGTCCCGGAATTAATCGTCCCGGTAGGTGCACACACGCACACGGCCACGGTGCCACCTCTCGGGGCGTAAACAAACAGTGTCAGGATATTGGTGAAATTTTCGACGCACCACCAGCGCTAAGGCCTGTAATCAATCTTCCTCCGGGAAAGCCACGTGGGCGGCTGGCATTTGTGGGCGATAAGCCCCATATGATGCCTTGATCGGTGGATTACCTGCTACATAATTGAATCTGGTAACGAGAAAGAGGAACTATTTTCCAACCCTGGCGTCATAAATATCGGAGCGCCTAAATGTAGGCTACATGCATTCGTCCCACACAGGGTGCTGTTGTTGTAGATGGCTTCCATCTGACCACAAGCACCAACACCAGGCTTAACAAAGCTTCGTACCACGTTGGTATGCATGTGTGTGATCAGTGATGCCAAAGAAGCCTTGTTCAACGGCACAACTTTCTAACCGACTTGATAATGAGTAGAAAAATTCAATCCCTTGCCCAAGGTTAGCTAATCAAACTTGAGCACTTCTACGTCTTCGTTTTGCCCAGCTTCCAGATAATACTGTTTTTTTTTTTTGTTTTTCAAACGTAGTTCAGTTACCTTGCTCTCTTTCCCACTGTTTTCTGATGCTCAGAGCCCTTTGGGAGAGCGCAGATGGGTTACGCCCTGTGTGGCGTAAAAGCTCACGAAATCTCCCCAAAACCCCATCGGAGCTTCACGGTACGCAGCACGGCAAACAACAAATCAAACGGCCCACTTCGGAGAGTTCGCTGCCAACGGGAAAGTTAGCTCGGTTAACCTTTCTTCTCGCAAGCGGTTGAAAATCCTTTTTATTCTCACCCGCACGAATCCCCGTACCGCCCGATGTACCAGCGACCAGGCGCCTCCATTTGTGGTTACATTTATTTGCGGAGCGCTTTTCCCAACGAAACCCCACCGCACGGGGGGGCGCACGGTGATATCGGTCGAGGACGCCCGAAACACACCTCGCTGTTAAATTTAGCATCGAAAACAAAACTCCCGCTGACCCCGGTGGGCCAACGAAATCGCTCGATAGCATTTTGACGCTCGGGAAAAGCAGCATCTATTTCAAAATTCCATCCCGTGTCTTTCCGCCAACATCGACTCGAACCCTTTTTCGAGGAATACTTAAATAAATTTCAACCTTCACTTGACGGTTGCGATAAATTTATAAGCAGTAAATAAAACTTCCGCCCTGCCGACGTTAGATTGGCTTAGTCATATTCCCACCGGCGTGTTCCATCGGCATAGCAATAACACCGCTGGACCGGCTGGAAGTTTCCAATTTCCTTCATATTATTTTTTTTGTTTTGCATCTTCTTTCGCTCGTTTCGTCCCCGGACACTTGGGCGTTTGGAACGGTATTTTTTTCTCTGCTTCTTACTGGCCCTCGTGGCTTACCCTATGTGGTCGCTAACCACTGACCGATCGTATGCAAGCAGTTCTTGGTAGGGATGCACCACACGTCTAACCACACTCGCCAGCAAACGGGCCAGGGCAAAGTTTTCCAATTCAATTTGAACTATTTTCTCGCCATCACCCCGGCTCAGGTCGGTTGATACGAAAAATGGCGAGCGCTTTTCCGGGAAGGAAGCGAGCTTTATTTTATGTTGTGCATACTTCACCCCCGGACAGCCTCGAGAATGATTTAGTCGGCTCTGTTCGGTTCTCAAACCCTCACGAAATAAACGACAACGTGGTGAAATTGTTCCCCAGGCCAAACGGTTCCCCAAACAACAGCATACCACCAGCAACAACAACAAAAAAACGATAAATAAATGGACACGATCAACGATGAAATGACAACGCGCAAAAGGCGACGGGCGCAAAAGTTTGCCAGATAAATTCGATCGATCCGGGATCGCACGGCCTCTTGGAAAATGGGAAAATACACGAGCAACGGAGCGGAGGACGAAAACGACACACACTACGAACAATGGCGTCTGCAAACACCGGGGAAAATCAAATCAAGCGCGAAAATCATCATTTACGCCGAGCCATCCACACCACCACCAGACCGAGATTATTGTCCGGGTGCAGGCAACGGTTGGATTCACCTCGTGGAATTACCACCGAGAAGATTGCTCCCATGGTAACCGCACAGTGCGATGACTTATAGCCAATGGATTCGCTCCATCCCCAGCCGGATGGTACGAATTCTTGGGACAGCCTGGGTTGCCTTTTTTTCTTTGCTTCTTCCCTCGAAGCCAATGAAGAGTCTACTCGATGGGGACGAAGCTGAGGGTGAGCATCCAGGCGGGTCCTAATTTCGCCGGTTGATACCTTATCTCATGCACACCGATAATGGAGCGAGGCTCAAATACCGTTACGTACGGTGTGCTTCCGTCTTTCGTCCGCTGGAACTAACACCGGGAAACCGTACGGTACCACGAGCTCTCAGCAGAACGGTGAGGACGAGGCTGAGGATCCTTCTTGAGGGTGGAAGAATGTGGCCACCTGCATACCGTCAACGCCTCGCGATCTATGTAGGCCGCACAGATTCCATCGACCCGCCCGGACACCGATGCCGTTGCCACCGGTTCCTCCCGGTGTGCTCTTTTGTCGAGTTTGCCCAAAAAAACATACAAACACGTCCGCAACGCCATCCCGAAAAGAGCAGACTCGTTTGAACAGGTCTGGCTGCAGGTTTACTCGATGGGAATGAAATCAATTCCGTAAACATGAAGGATGAGCTTTCAATGTTGATTAATTATGTCGCGCAAATACGCATATCCTTATAGACTCTTTGGAGACGATCCAACTGCCGCCATTTTGTCGCAAACGACTGCTGTCAAATTTGACAGTAGGACAGTCAACAAACGTTGCCCAATTTCCCTGCAAACTAGCAAACAACAGAAAATTGGATGTAGTTTTATTTTTGGCTACTACTCCAAAAAGCTGACGCGCAAAAATGGTAACCCTCAGTGTCGCTCGAGTCGCGGCAACCGGCAGAGAAGAGCCCGAATTCAAAAGAACGCCTGAAGAACTGTCAACAACCATCCGTCGTCCGGTGCTTCCCCGAGCCGTATCACCGTCGTCGAAAGCGGTCACGGCTTGTCGATGGAAAGGACGACAACGACGACGAAGCCGACGATGTCCAATTAATTCCGGTCCGGGGAGCATTTTGTTCTCGGGCGCTCTACACCCGAGACAACTTCTCCGGACCGTCGACTCTGGCCGATGACTGATGGACATCGATGAAAAGCCACCGGGGAAGGATGTTTTCCACACATGAAAGTAGCGTCTTCTTGTCAGCGTCGAGGCGAAAACACGTAAAAGGCAGTGCACGGGCACAAAAGGCACAATTAGATGGTTGTCTCCGTCCACAAGACGGGAAGAATGCGGGATGCATCTTGTGCGGCCGTTGCTAAGACGGTCCGGAAAGAACGATGCTTCCGGAGGAACCGTTGACATACCGTCGAATCGATGCTTCAAGCCGCAAGGAGATCGTGCAACCGACCATCGGTGAGATGGTCGTCCTTTTGCTCGAGTCCTTGCGAGGGCGGGCTTCGTGAGTTGACAATTTATTTCACCAACCGACAATAGGCGGCCCAGCATGAGGAATGGTAAGCTGGTGGAAAGCACCAAACGAAGCATCCGAACCGTACCAAACGCCAGCGGGTAGAGAAGAACCTTTATTTCGAACGGAGGAACATTTTGAAGACGCGGACCAGTCGCTCATCTACCGGTTCGTAATGCACTGGCGTACAACCCGCAAGGAACCAGGGACGTTTCCGGTCACCAACGCTTTCGCGGCACTTGACGGATGTTACCACAGGCGATCAAAATTCGGTTTCGTAACTTGTCTTCATTTTCGAAACGTTTCGTTTTCTTGTCTCAATTCAGCTACTCACCCTTCGAGCGGAGCAACAATCGACGCAGTAAAGCTGAAGAGCTGTATGCATTTTAGCAATTTCTGCGAAACAAATGTATGACATCTCACTGAGCTGACGGACGCCGTAAATAAGGGTTCTATCGTACGGTGCAAGACCACCGGCGTGAGAGTTCCGTCACACAATCTCCGGCACGCCAACCGGAGCAAACGGTCAAACGAGTTTTGGTGACCGTTCACCTTCGGATCAGGACCCCAGCAGACCGCCAAAGCTGACGTTCATCGACGGGACACGAACCCGTGGATTAATCGCCTGCATTTTTCACTCGTTCATCCGTTTACGCCACGTCCGGGAAAGTACATTCCCACCAACCAGGCTACCCAGCTCGTTTCGATCGGACGTCGGAATGGTCTAATTTCCTTCCTCAAACCCAGCACGCTCAACGTGGCCAATGGCTGTCGGATCAACTTTCACCGGAGCCCATGGTTGAGCTATGGGCAGTGTTTCTTCCGGAAGTTATTGCACGTTCCCAACCATAAACTGACCCTCGCTGACGGTGACTCGTTAGCAAACTTCGTCCGTGCTGGGACGGGAAGGATTTGCATTTTTGTTTCTCTTTTTTTTACTGTCATTCCACCCGGTTCCCTATCGATGGGAATATATTGGCTGGAAAGACCCGAAGTACCGTGCGTTCGATGCCGACGCGTCACACAACCCGGGGATTCCGGGGTTGTATATCGTTGTACTAAATGAAAACAGCACCCATCGTAGGCCCTACCGGAAGGCGCAGGTGATAACCGTAAAGAACAAACTTCCATCCACAAGCTGGCCTCGAACGCTCGGAACGGAGAACTCGAAGTTTGTTTGAGGGTGGTTTCTGGTTTTGCGGTTGAAAAATATGACCGTGCAACAATCGGCCAAACCCCCGAACGGACACAACCAACGACACACGATGCTGGCACACTAATTCTTCACCCATGTCCTCAACGATTCTCGGGCACGTCGGATGAACTCCAAACGCCAAATGCCTTCAAACTCGCTGCCAACCGATGGAGGCGCCTGGTCGCTCACGAACCCCAGCGACGGGAACCGATGCCAGTGTTTATCGGTTGTTTTCCCTCCTGCCGTCCTCGAACCGGCATTGTGAGCGTACGAAAACCCTCCACTCTCGTGTTGATTGTGTCGAGCGACGGAAATAAATTGGTTATTGAATAAACATAAATAATGCGGCCGTCCCGTATAATACCCCTGCTCGCAGGTACGCCAGGGGTTTTTGAGGTTATCGATGTCCACCACCGAGCTGCAGCTGTTTCTGTGTGTCAATCCGATGAGCCACGAAAGGGTGTGTATGTGCGTCTGCACACATTCGAGAAGCTCGAGCAAGGACATCGACATAACCACACGATTGCTGCAATACAGTCTTGCAGTTTCCCGCAGCTAACGGTGGTAGGGTTTGAGCCCTTGTGGCAACCGGAAAAGGGTGCTGGAAATTATGGACATCGATGCTGACTTCCGCAGCGGGTCCCAAACCACAGTCGGGACTCTTGAGCAAAAAGGTGTCCGTCCCATCCTTTGCGGGCGACAATGGGTGCGAGTGACTAATGGTGATCGAGTCGGAGCTAAAGCGCCACGTTCCTCGAGCTACTCCGCACAATAATTATTGATTTCATTTCCGAGCATATCCTCAGATGCAACAACGGACGGCATCATCTTGCTCGGGTTCGTCGGGTTGTGGCTTGCCGTGTTGGTGGGATTGCTTGCAGTTGTGATTGCGATTCCTCCCGGTAGAGGTCCCTGAAAGGTCCTTGTGGTCTTGCCTGCCAGCTAACGAACTTCTGGACCTCTCTGAACGGCAACGCCTTTTGGGCACCGTGGGGAGAGGTCTCGGTCGGGCCTAAGAAATTGAGCTACCACCGCCTCTAACAACTCGCCAGATGAAATTATAAGCGAACTGCTCGCCTCGAAACGTAGCCATTGCTGGAAAGCCATGTGTGTTCAGACCTTATTCAGTCCCTGGCCGGGGTGGCCTGGCTGGCTGGCTGGGGACTTCAATTAGGTTTCGGTCTCGGTTCGTTCATCGATTCATTCGCTCACTTTCGGTGAGTGTTATCGTATTGAAAATTAATAACGTTCTCGCCCGTCCGATCGCAAAAGTCTCCGGCCAGCTGCCTAGGGCAATAATTTCGAAAAGAGACCGCACGGCCAACCAGGAGCAGTGGGTATGCTGTATATAAATGGATTTATTTTTAATTATCTTCCCCGGCCTCGTAGGCCTTTCCCGCTATCGACAGTGAGCCCGGTGATTTGTTTTGGATCTCGACTTGCATTGAGCTTAAAATTGTATCTGCAACGCAATTAAACAGTCATATGCTGCGTGCGAACGATAACAAGGAACAAGTGAGGTGTTTCTTTGTGGTAATTATTTTAAAAACGCAATAAATTTAACGACATAACAAGGGCGTCCTTGGTGTTCAAGCACACGACGGTAAGAATTTCAGCTTGTCGTAGTAGGCGACGCTTTTCTAATGTCACCTGCTCTGTCTTATTGTCCTTAGCAATAATACGGCTCAGGTACACGAGTTCGACTAACGTTGACAAGTCCATTAATTGTACAACGCTGCTCAGGTGGTGAATAAGAAACCGACCGAAGGAAAGTTCCGACCAACGGTCTTTTAAGCCGCATTACTACACTGTGCCTGCCTGCCTGCCGGGGCAAAGTGTTTATTGAAATTCTCTCCGTACCGCCTGTCAGTGTCGTCGTGCTTGTCACCGGTCTGTCGTTGTGGATGCTAATTTCAGCCCGGCAACACTCAGTTCCATCTCCGACCGGTGGTTTATCGTTATTTATTTCACCAACCTTCCAGGAGCAGCCCTTCCGCACGATAATCGAACGTCGATCCGTCGACCGGAGCAGTTGCAGCAGAAAATGGATTCCCGAACGAATTCCAGTTTCACACATCCTTTTTCCTCCCTGCCCGGGTTCTTCCACCCACAGCGTATGTCACAAAACGAGCACACCCGGACACGAAGCTGCGAATGCAAAACAGCACTTTACGCAGGGTTTCCGCTTTCGTCCGGATCTTCCCGGTTGGCATTAATCTTCTTCCGCCGGGGCGTTCGCTTCGGCTTCTCGGATAAATTAAATTACATTCCACCGGGGACACACAGCTCGGGCAGGACTCACTCAACTCCCGAACGCGGCAAGGACCTGCCAGCGTGGGAGGGTGCCTAATAACGCACCACCCGACGATCCCGTTGACTGGCGCGACACGGGACAGCAACTGCTCGCGGATGGAATGCTCGCAATAAGCCAACATCTTCGTCGGTACGGTGGGTTTTGTGGTTTTTCCTCCCCCGGTTGCCGGTTCGGTCGGCCGGTTTCACCCTTCGGTGGACCGGCTGACAGGCGGATTGCGTGGATTTTGTTAATTCGATTCCGAAACTTTGTCAGGCAGGAACCGGCAACCGTGACAGCGGTGCAGGGTCCCGTGTCAAACGCACCCGTAACCGCTGAATGCGCCCCCAAAAACTACCGCACTAAGGTACCACGCTAACGAGCCATCGCATAAAAAGAAAATGTGACCTCGTGGGGCGACGATGGGAGGGTCCTTTTTTCTCAAGCGACAAGCGCCACGTCGTGGAAGATTGTCAAAGTTACCAATTTACCGTTCAATCAGTGCGTCAACGTGCACGGTGGCATTCTGGTGCCATAATTGAATACCCAAGGATCCGACCTCGAGGAAGGATACATTCCGCCAACGCGATACACGCTGGCACGGATTCGCTACAATCCTTGTCAATCATTAATTTGCAGTTACTGCAATCAGGCAAAGCCCGCCACAGACGATGCCGCGCCGAACTTCGGATGACGCGTGTGGGATTCCGCGATGAATAATTTAGCCGAATGTCTTTCTCACCGCACCCAAATGGATAGCGAAGGCGTAATGAATTGACGATGAGCGTTTCCGCAGGGGTGTCTCTTTGCCAGGTGGCTTCGGCCGATTTGGAAAGCTTTTGCAGTGGTACGTGGAATCGTAACGTTTCACCGCATCGTAATCGTGGAAGCGCGGATCCATCACAGAAGTGAATTCTTCTGCGAGCAAATGAGTTCCGTTCCATTAAGGCTTGCTTTAGTGCTTTCAAACGGAAAGTGGTTACACACGGCAAAGGAAATCCGGAACGAACACAACATCCCAACTCCTGTTGTTCTTGTTTATCCTTACGCAAAATCCTCCCTGTGATCCCTGTGATTGCCGTAAAAGCTCGTGACGCGTATTGGTAGAAAAAGTTTCCCGTAGCGTCAGTAGATCCAGCAGCAAATGTTTCAAAGCTTTCTGGGTTGAATCTACACAAGAAATAAGGACAATTTTTGCTTCTTCTCATGAGCTCGATGCATTCAGATGAGCTTTTTAGCAAATGAGCAAAGCTTTACTTCGCATCAAGCAAAAGCTCAGCGTGTCTGTTGCTCGAAAGCTTACGTTGATCTCCCAAGTCGTAAGCGGCAATGGAGCCAACCCAATACCAAAGATCAAGATTCAAATGTATCATGTAATATTGTTCCATGAATGAACTAATGCGTCACATAGTTTTAAATGCATTTATTAGTCGTATAATCAGATAACATCAGATATGAATGTACACCTTTCGGTGCGAAGGAAAAAAATTCGATGTTTAACTATTTTTGAGCATTTCCCAACGCGTCACTCTAATTGTTTTGCCCTCGGTTTGGTTCAGCGCCTGCCATCTCTACTTTAATCGTAATCTCAACAACTCACGCACAAATAAAAGTAAACATCCCTTAATCAACAGGATTGGAACTTGGTTCAGAAATGATCTAATGTTCGCCATAATTACCTGGCTGTCAGCACAAAATAATAACACTTGCAGGACATATACCATCGGGCCACGCTCCTTGACGCGTTGCACAAGGAAACCCGTATATATATATATTCATGTACACGTTCCACAAAGAGTTACGCGCTGGGTTACAATAAGGTATGCGGGTGTGTTATCCGATAACATAAATACAAGTTTTATTAGAGTGTATAGCGTTTGCTTCTGTTTAGTCGTTTTCCGCATTCATTGCGAAGGAAGGGCGAGTAAAGGGTGGCGACATGAGTGGTATGTATATTTTGAAAACTGGAATTTAATCATACGGATCGGTTCATTACGAACGGGTGATTCTTGCGGTTACTTCTCTAATGTAGTCTAAAATGTGATTACTCCTGCTATGACGTTCACTGGGATTCGCTAAGAGCCGCTCGATTCTAACCGTTGCTATTCTACGACCCCTGAACCTCCGGACAATTAGGCTCGGCATGTAAGAATCTACATACCACGACGAGTGTATTGTTTCTATTACATGTATGACGTAGCGTGTACAGGCACAGATAAAAAAGAATAAATACCGAATCAAGCCCTCTGTCACAAGGCGACAGGATACTTTGTAGGGGTTCGTGTCGTATCACGCGCTACTCTGCGTAGAGACGAAACTACGTTAACTGAAATGGGGTAGGTGTAAATGCCATCTTCGCTCCCCCTTCTCGCTCTTCTCGCATAGTACATCTATTACTTCTGTTCGTGTTTGTTTGCGTTTTGTTGTTTGTTTTTGTCTCGTTTCCTAATCCTCCTTACCGGTTAACAATTTCCGCGAATCAAATCCTAAAAATACGAACGAAAAATACACGAAGACTCGAAGATGTCTTCGACGGTTTTCCTGCCCTCGGGGTGTGATACACTGGAAAAACACCAAGGCCACCAGGACGAAAGCGAACTGGAAACGGACATGAACACGGCGACACGACAAATAAGAAGGAGGAGGCTTGAAAACGTAGTATAGGTGTATAAATTGACAGGATGTTGGAGCAAACGAGAGGATGCAGCTACCGTCGCAAAGGTTCCCCGCTCTTGGCTCCAGCTCCTCACTGCTGCTTACATTCGGCCGGGGGTTCCTTCTTGCCATCAGCTCCGCCTGCGCCACCACCGCGTCGTTTCGCCTGTTTCGTCGCCCGATTGCTACGAGCTGCGGCTGCGGCTGGCACCTTCGCCTTGTTACCACCCTGCTCTACATCCGCATCTTCATCATCCTCCTCCTCTTCTTCCTCCTCCATCTCCTCGGCCTCCTCTCCCTCTTCGTCCTCCTCCTCTTCTTCCTCTTCCTCCTCGTCATCCACGTCGTCGTCGTCGTCCATCACGTCGCCGGTATAGTAGAGGACGGCTTTCGGAATGATACGCGCCCGCAGGAAGTGGCCCACCTCGAAGTCCCGCCCGATCTCGTACTGCATATCGGGATCAATAACGTCGTCCTCTTGGACACGCGGTGGCGAGAAGAAGTTGAAGAACGACTCGGTCGGTTCCGTCTTCGTGACCATGCGCGTCGCGTTGCGCTGTTTGTGCTTCTGCTGCTTCTTGATCGTCTTCACGGTAACGTTCTTACCCGGATTCCAGTTGATCGGGCAACCGGTGCACTTGTACACCTCCGGACCCTCGAAGCTGAACGGTTCGTCCTTGTCGATGTTGCATCGCAGGAAGTACTTCTTCGTCAGCACGGTATCCTTGAAGAAACTGTTCGGCGCAAAGTGGAATTCAATCACGTACGACATCGGATCCTTCTCGTAGACTATGTTCACGTTGCGCAAATACTCAAGCACCGGTTCGTCGTGCGGGTGCACCAGCTCGGCAAGCGACTCCGTATTCTTGAACACCATCAGCCAGAAGTTGGGAATGCCTTGCCCGTTCGCGGGCAGCATCTTGTGATAGTCGAGGGCCATCTTCTTCAGCTTCTCGTTCAGCTCAGCATCTTCCTCTTCCTGCTCTTCCTCTTCATCACCTTCCTTGCGCGGGGGATCCTCCCACGTGGCTTCCTCGCTGGTAGGCGCAACCGTACCGGTCACGATGTCCCTCCGCCGGTCGATGATGGGCTGGTAGAGCTCCTGGTACTTGCACTCCAGCTGGTATACCTCCTCAAAGAACTTGGCCTCAAGGTTGGTGTATGCGATCTGCAGGTTTTTCAGTGCATTCACACGCTGTTGGGCTTCCGCCGGCAGGGCGCCAATGTACTGCTTCATCATGTAGCGCCGCGACATCGCATCGAGGTAGCTGGGTGCATTGAGAAAGTCAGCGACATCGCAGTCCGAGGACGGTTCTGTTTTGGCTCCTGTCGTCATTCTCGTCCGTTTGATTTAGATCGCTCGTGATATGACTTTTCTTCTCTCTCTTTCTCTCTATACCAAACCGCTGGAAGTGCAATCTGTAACGGACAAGAGATAGAACCGAAACAAAAACGTAACGTAAGCGAACAGGCAACAAGTTCCGGCGTGTTGTGGCTAACGGTCACAACTGCTTGCTTCCAACGGCGACGATGATTTCGCCGGGTTGCTGCTACGTGTTTCGCTAACCAATCAATATATACTTCGCACACATTTGCTAGTCTACAAGAAGAAAAAGAATGAATCATGCATGGCATACTTGGGTTCCGAACAGAACATAAGAAGGCCCCACGTTCACATTCTCGATTATGACGCATTAGATTTTTTTAGGTCTACCAGCAGCTCGTGTACGAGAATTGGATCTTGGACCTTGGAGAATTTCCGCACGCGAGCGAGTAAAAACACCTCAAATCGTAACCGTTCGCTCTCTTTCGCTCGATAGTTTTCACACATGGAACAACTACTGCTATTCTCTTTGTCGTCTCTGTTACAACAGCGCAGTCCGCGATTCGATGGAAGGCAGGCGGCAACAGCACGACGGAAGCGTAAAAAAGAAAAAAGATCAGAAAAGAAAAACGCATCCTGCACAAAAGCGAGGTTAGGATGCAAGGAACACCACCGCCGCAAGCATCGGAATCTCCATTGTCGTTTTCAATCACAGAGTGAAGCGAGACACGCTCGCTGGAAACAAATTGCGTGCTCAATTGGGAAGGTTTGCGGGCCACCAGCACCGTCTGGCGAAAAGTGAACCACCATCGCGACCTCCGACCAAAAAGGCCGTAAATTCTCATTTTCCGGTCCGATGTCCGGAAAGCACATGTGGGAAGTAGTTCGACACACGGCACCCACAGTAGGAACCGGAATTCGCCGGCCGTGCCACACTCACACCGTAAACGCTCGCACGAGGTGCCGACGGAGACACGAAACTACAACGCACTAATTTCGGGCGTGCGCCTGCACCACCCAAAGTTCGCTACAATGGCTTTGAAACCCTCCCATGCTAAATGAAAAACCTTCTACACACCTTCAGATTGCTGCTAGAAATCCGAGCTGCTGGGACGATCACCACTTGAAAGAGATGAAAAAGAGCTCCGCAAGGAAGACAGCTTCCGAACTTCACGGCACACTGAGCCAGAGGACCGTATTGCGCGCACACATTCACACACCTAACGTGAAGCACGCGTTCCGCCGGCAGTGCAGCTGTCAAATGCAACAAACGAGAGCAGTGCTGCCAGTTTGGCAGTCAATTAGAAATATTGCGGTGTTTTCCGAACAACGTGCCTTTTTTTGCAAATGTTAATTCCGCTTGAAATGGTTTGTACTTCGTACTATTTTATTGCACTACGAACATCTCTTTCGACTGGCAACGCTGGCGGAGAGCTGACGGGTGGCATATCCTTGCTAAAGGAGCGGGAAATGGCGGCGAACGTGCAATTGTCCTGGATGGAAAGACAAAGCATGCCTTGACAGCTTTGCTTCCCGCGTAACAGAATGTCACGTTCGAGCAGCTGTGTGTGCGGTTGACAGACTCCGTCGGCCGGTTAGAATTTAAACTATTCCTATGTACTTTTAATTTAAATCAAACATTTTTATACTAAACGATACATACGTATCGGTTTAAAAATACCATCGCTTATTTCATCATTGCAAGTAATATTTGAACAGAAGCTTGAACATGATATAAAATTTTTGTCGTCGCGAAATATATCCTATCTTTTTAATTGTTGTATGCCCTGGCCAATGAAGGAGCATCGACAATGATGAGCTGTATGATTCGAAAAGGCTGGCCACAGAAAAAGCGTTGTTTGCTCAAATCGAAATGCAGAGATGGTGCTGATATGCTCGGTAGAAAGGACAGGATTAGTGATAGCACCGCCAGGAGATTGTAGCACGTACTAAATCAAGAAGAAAGCAATTACACAAACACAAGGGTTCAATGTTAACCAATAGGTTTGTAAAATGGTTAGAATTTTTATTAGTAAATCGATTTAAAAAATTAAACACATCTATTTGCTAATCATCAAGTGTGTCTTAGTTCCACTCGACGATGGGCGGTTAACTTAAATATAGCTTCCATTGTATCATTTGTTCATGCAGCAGGGACACTTTCCGATCCATTGTGTCGGCCTTTCCTATTTCGACAGGATCGGCGGCGCCGTTCGTCGGCTCGGTACGCTTGGCAAGTGCTGTGGTGAAATCTTTCACCGGGAACAAGTACTTGACTGGCGCGCCGACGTTGTCCCCGTGCTGCGGTGCCGGTACGGCGTAGTCCATGTAGAAGTTGCATAGGTTCACCATACCGTACTTGGACCGCTGTTGGAACCGCTCGACGTTTTGCTTTAACCGGGTGTACATGTTGCGAATCTCTGCCGGAAGCGCTTTTGTTACTGAAAATAAAATGAAACGATACATCAATTTGTGTTACAAACAAAAAACGTAAACACGTGCTCACATTTTGCGCTGTACTGCTCCAGATCGAACATGTAGTTGTAGTAACAGAGCTGCTGGTAGAGATCCGTCTCCGAGTACTGCAGCACCAGCAGCCCTTTGCGGCACAGCAGACAGTACGGGTTATTTTTGGACGCAACGTGGCAGTATAGGCGGGTGTTGCCGTTGCACGCCGGATTGTCGCATACCATCCATCGTTGGTAGAACCGCCGGATGTCTGCCCGTATAGCCAACGTCAGCTCGTTCACGATTGAGGGCAGATACTGGGCGGGTTGCACCGTACAGTTGGCTTCCTCGTTCGCACAGCGCTCAAACACCGATCGGTGTCGTCCACCGGTGCCCGGACGAAAACCTCCAGCAACCGGGTTCTTGGCTTTGCAGGCGACGCAAGTAAACTCGAACCGGTGGCACAACCGGTAACGCTCCGAAGCCGTCTTAATGAGGTTTGCTCCCTCGTAATGGCCCGTACTACCATCTCCACCTGAGACTGCCATCATCGAGCGGTACTTCGTCGGATCGAGCCCCAGGCACAGAGCCAACCGGCAGGCGTCCGTGCCCTCCAGCGGCTCACAGATGCGAAACACCACGGGGTGGATTTGTTGCGACAGGTAGTACTCGACATCCACCTTCAACTTGTCGGCATTGGCTGGATCCCGGAGCTCATCGATGTGGTACGCGCGCTTCATGGCCGGCGCCGACGTCCCATCCTGGCAGATGATGTAGTTGACCATGTCGCCCCGCTTGTAGTTCCGATTGCGCTGCTTGTTCATGCGTTTGGCCACCTGCACGTGTGGCAACTGGCCGGCGTCCGCGTACTCGCTCAGCGGGCGCGTAAGCTGCTTGGTTATTTCGAGAAGCTGTTGCGACATCGTACCCGCCAGCAGGTCGTCCTTCAGCTTCTCCAGCCACAGGTGGATGTTCTCGATCCGATCATCCATCGGTGTGTCCGAGAGGATCTGCCCGATGATCATGGTACCGGCGAGGACCGCGACGCGCGACCAGTCACGCCGCACTATGTCCAACCCTTTGAGCTCCTGCGTGCTCGTATACCCACTGCCGTCGGATTTCTTGATGATCGACACTGCGGCGTATTTCTTCTTCTTCAGTAGCAGCAAGTACTTGTAAATGCCGTCCACGTCCAGCTCCAGACAACGGTACGCTTTGTTCACGTGCTGCTTGATACTGGCCCCGATCCGGTTTACTTGCTCAAAGTCGGTGATGTTCGTGCTGATCATGATACTGTCCGTGTCACCGTAGATGACCTGGTAGTTCATCCGCTCCACGATCGACTTGGTGTTCATGAGGATCTCGCGGCCTCTTTGCGTGATCAGCGAGGCAAGATGCTGCGCGTAGAACCGGGACCGCGTGTATCCGAGGCACCCGTATAGCGAATTGGCGGTTAGCTTCAACGCCATCTGTCGTAGGTTATACTGGAGCGTCAGCTCTGGTGATAACTCGGGCGTCTTCATCAGCTGCTTCACGGCGCGGCGGCTTTCCACGAGTTTGCGAATCTGGCGTGGCAAAATGCCGGTCTCGTTCGTGGTGAGGATCGTCGGTTCCAGCAGTGCATCTGGGTCTTCTGCGTCCGCGTCCACAACCGGCGGCAGGACGGTCGTGAAACAGATGTTGTATTCCTGGATGATGCTCGGGTACAGTGAGTTGAAGTCCATCAGCAGCACAAACTTGTCGTAAAAACCTTTGATGGGTTCCAGCACCAACCCGCCAGCATACGCGGCCTTATTTTTGGGCTTCCGGCCCTCCTCGCCAGTTGCGCCTTTACCGTCCTTGCGTGCACCCGCCGGCTGGAATGGGGCCTTCTCCGGCAGAATGTAGTCCTTCTCTTGAAACGCATGCAGCAGCAGGTACTCGTTGCGTTCTGCGCGTCCACCATGCAACGTTCGGTTCATTAGGTTGCCCGCAATCTGCGTGATCTGTAACGCTAGCGGAAGCGCATTCAGCTCGCACATCAGCCGCAGCGTGTAGAAATTGTCCTGCATCGTCAACCCGACAAGCTGGACCAGACTTTCGGCTTGCTCATACATGACCGGGATCTCGTCCAACAGCACGTCCTTCCGTTCGCCCTCACCGATCTTCAGCACCTCTGTGCAGAGCGTATTCAGATCGTAGCTACGTGATCGAATCAACTCTTCGGCGGACGTTTTCACGTCGCATATCATTCGCCCTAGGAAGAAATCATCCACGCGCTTGCTCGTCGTACTCCGCACCTTCAGCTTGCCGATGCGACTCCAGAGCGCCATTTTGGTCGTCACCAGCCGTTGACAGATCAGATCAAGCTGGAAGTCGTACGCATCGAACGTCACGATGAGATCGGGGTCGATCAACTGGAACGTCGATAAGAACCAGCTCAGCAACGTCCGCTCGCTCTCGCACTTGGTCACTTTTGCTTTGCAATCGGTCGGGTTGAATCCAAGTGGCCAGATCGTGTTGGTAGGCCGCGTGACACCGCAGTACTGTCGGATGAACGGAGGATTCGGCGGTGGCTGGTTGAGCGAAAATCGATCGTTTACTAGCATCGTAATCATGGCGATCTCGTTCGTGTTGTTGCGTAGCGTGCTGCGCACGTTGATCGAGCAGAGCACGAGCGGAGGTGGCGTTACCGTGGATGTATCTGACGAAGGCGTGACACATCCTATGTCCGGGACGGTGACCTCCACCTTACACCAACTTGACTTCGTTTCGCGGGATGTCGCTTTCCGCAGCTCCATCCAACACGGTCCCTTGACCTTCCGCTCGAGCAGGAACTGCTCGACCACGTTCGTGTTAGAGCCAAAGATGTGTGCGATGGTACGATAGCGCTTGTCCAGCGATGGAGGCGGCAGCTTGGCACTGTACCGCACTTCCAGATATTCGCTCGTAATCGGCACCTGCATCCCGCTTGTGGCGGTCGTGTGTGCAAAGTTCTTGGTCACAACCTTCGTGCGGTATTTGGTGACGTTCAGCTTGGTGCTGATGTCGTTGCAAAACTCGTTGTACACGTCTAGCATGCTCACCGGCTGTCCGGTCTCTGCGTCTTTCTCGCGCGCAAGCAAAAACATGCAACGGTCAACGTTCTGTACGTGGACACAGATAGACTTGAAGTCGCTCTTCCCTACCGGAATCCGGCCGAACAGATACAGTTCACCTTGGCACTTGTTCGGATCGCTCCATGCATCCCAGAACCAAAACTTCATCTGTTCCGTGCCGGGTTGAATCTCGCTGTTGAACTCGGTACTGTCCGCTTCCATCATTTCAGTTGCCATTTCATCTTCCATACCGGAGAAAATACTGTCCCACCCATTAAGCAGGTTCGGAGGAATATCCTGCACATCCTTCGTTTGCGTTTCCATTTTTGACTCATCTTTCACTACGATTGTGGTCGTTGTTTCATTGAAATCATCTTCCATATCGTCGAGTATGTGACTTTCGATTATTTCCTCGCTTGGTTCCATCTTTATGGTTTCGGGAATTGATGAAACCGTCGGTTGTGTTATAACTTCCTGCTTTACCACTGGTGCCACAGCTTTCGGCGGGAGACTATCGATCGCTTTAGCCGTTGCCGTCGTTGCGACCTTTGCTGGGGGTTTCTTGGTCACTGGTTTTCCCTCTGATGCGGCTATAACATTCTTCAAGATTTCGTCATCGCTGTTCTCTTCCACCACTTCCTTTTTCTCCGATTTCTTTAGATTTTTACTCAAATTCTCCATGTATCGTTTCATTTCTTCTTCAGCGGTGAGTTCCTTCACCTTGGGCGGGGCTTTTTTCGCCTGGTATAGCGGACGAATTTCTTTTGCATGTGCCCTGTTACTCTCTGCCTCGGAAGCTGTCCCAGTTTCAGACTTGATTTCGCCCAAAATATCCGCCAGTGCATCGTCATCGTCCACCTTCGCCTTGGACGTATTCTCGCGATTGAAGTAGTTTCTCAATGATTTCCGACCGGTAGTCGGTTCGCCAGGGGTATTCACATCATCGCGGACGCGTTTTTTTGCTTTGGACTTGTTCGTTTCCTTTCCTTTTTTGCTGTTCGATCGACTACCACTTGTTAACGGATCTAGCTCATCTTCATCGAAAATTTCGCGCCCATTTTCCACGTAGCCAAAGCCATCTAGAAGTGAAATAAAATTGGGGAGTTACCACGAATGTGTTTCAGGAACTCCCTAATGTCCCTAATGCCTTACCATCGTCCTCCACCCAATCGTCATGCATGCGCTGGTTGACGATTTTAGCATACTCTCTTTCGTCCACCTCATCATACACGTTGTGGATTTCGTCGACCTCGTACTTATTCTTGGTACCGACCTCTTTTTGCTTCTTGAGTCGCTCCAAGGCAGCAAATCGGCCATGTTTATCGATACGCCTCCGCTTCGATCGTTGTTCCGACCCTGAAAACGCACAACAAAGCCCAGTCAACAACACGTCCAACAGGTACTGCGGCTCATACATTAAAGCAGAGCACAACGATACGTACCGGGGGAGTCACACATTTTGAGGACTATTCAATCACCAGTAAGATAGTGCACATGAATCCACACGTGTGCGCTGCAATATGAGCTTTTTTTTGATATTTAATTTCAACAACTGACGCACGATTTTGCCGCAAACATTCATCCGCGATTTTCGGACGAAACTGATATTCAATGAATATTGACGGTTGTTTTGGCGCGAAAGCTTCAAACTGTCAACAACTGTTGCATTGCCCCAAACCGAATCTATCAAGGGGTATGTTTCAGATTATGATGTAATTAGTCGCAGAAAATCATCTGATAATCGACTAAATCGGTACAAATTGAATCGGTACTAACGATTCGATCGCAGTGCAAGAACATACTGCTTGGACATTTGTTTATTTAACTCTCTCTGGTTACTGGTATATGATTCTAAGCCCGGTGAAAATAGCCAAACTGACAGCATATATTTCGCCTGATCGGACATAATTGCAGCAATTCAAAAAAACAACACATGATTCAAGCAGCTTGTTGAGCACGAAGGAAGTTTAAAATTTGTTCTGCTGTATCTCCAGTTTATAGCGTTTTTGTTTCTGGATTCGAACTACAAATTTATATTCGTTTTGTCAATATGCTACTTACTCAACAATTCTTAAATGCGGATCTAAAATATGCATGATGCTTTGTACAGATGCATCGTTCACTACACGGTTGATAAGCAGTTTTCTAATCCTAGTACTAATCCTTGCTCAATCTAAAGCAAACAACTACCAAGTCGCAAAAGACCAAAGTTTGAAAACACTACTTTTTAAAGTTCTTTTGTTGTTTTATATAGCATAAACGATTGATATTTGCTGTTCTTTGAAATGTATTTGTATCAATTAATTTGAAAATACTTCTTCAAATTGTTGATAAGTTCATTTTCTCAATTTTTTTATTTCAGATTCTGTACATTTTTTCGAAAGTCAAGAACAGTGAAGACATAAAACATTTTACGATAAAGAGCATTTTATTTATTTGAGCCTGTTTGTTGATAATCGTTTAACTGGCAGCATTGCTCAGCCATTTGACAGCAGCACTGCCGGAAGCTGTCTTCTCTGCGAGCGAAGAAATCGATCCCCGTCACGCCGCCGCCATCTTTAAATGTTATTTAGATTTCTAAGAAGTTTAATCTTTTTTAGTTTTCTAATTAGTATTTAAGGCATCTTATTAAGATTAAACCAGGAACGCTAAGCATAATTTTAATCTTTAAATCGTAAAGAAGCCGCTAGAAGTACTAGAAAGTAAGTAAAACGAACGGTGTAGCCCAACGAAGCGAAAGAAGTTTCGGCTCTGTAACGCGTACCGTCGTGGCGTATCCGGAACATGGTTCCCGTATGTAGAAAAAAAAAGCGTGGTGTGATGCTCCGTCCCTGAAAGACTTTTTGGCGCTGAATTAAGCGTCGCTAATAGAAAAAAGTGCTAAATTACGAAGTATTGCCGCTGGGAGGTTCTGGACCGCTTTTCGAACGTACCATTCCCTCCAATCTGCTCCGTTTCCGGGTTCCATCCGGAATCCGCGCGTCCAGGAAGAGTAGCTTCATTGGAGTCGCCGGAATAATGTATGGCGCTCTTGTGTGTAGGAATTGTGGTTAAAGTAGAAAGTGAATGGATTGGCGTGTATTTTTTTTTCAACCAATTCCTTACACTGGACCCGATGGTGGTACGCGAAAGATAAATGTCCCATCTGGACCGGACTCATTGTGATTACGTGAATTTTTGTTTCCCCGTGACGCGCGGACGGTTTGCTTTTTTGGTTTTCTTTCGTTTTGTGGCGGTTCCCAGGCGCCGCTCTAGATGATGCGGTTAATCACCTTGCCCGTCATCGTCGTCGCCACCGCCGTGCCGTACACATACACATACCCATACAGCTTGATCAGCATCACACCGTCGACGCACACTGATGGATATTTTATTTTGCTTTTTTTGTCTTTCTTTTGCTTCCTTCTTCCTGCGTGCGACTCCGCGCTCGTGACTACGGCGGCGTCGTCCATTTTGGTGATCCGGCGCGTTTAATTTGCCTGTGGTTTCGCGCGGACGTTTTTCTGGCTGTTTCCGATCCCGCATCGACATCTGTCCGGGTGGCTGGCGCAGTAAGTGAACACGCGTGTCTGCTAGGACGTGGGTGAACGAGTTGCGTCGGGAACACGAGCACCATCAACACCGCCAGCACCACGCATCCCTCAGGCAACGACGTTTATCACCCCCATCACCACCATCCGCACCGAGGCCCTCGGAGCCGGAACAGTGAGGCAGGAGGCAGCGGAACCGGTACTAGAAAGATGCACCCGTCGAAAAAGATGATCCCCGCCGAACTGGACGATCATGAGAAGGGAAAGCTGTTTGTCGGCGGGCTGTCCTGGGAGACGAGCCACGAGAACCTGCAGCGCTACTTCAGCCGGTACGGTGAGGTCATCGATTGCGTCGTGATGAAGAACAACGAGACGGGCCGGTCACGCGGTTTCGGTTTCGTGACGTTCGCCGATCCGGAGAACGTTGAGCGGGCGCTGGAGAACGGTCCGCACACGCTGGATGGTCGCACGATCGATCCGAAGCCGTGCAATCCGCGCTCGCAGCATAAGCCGAAGCGCACCGGCGGATATCCGAAGGTGTTCCTCGGCGGATTGCCGCCCAACATCACGGAGACGGATCTGCGCACGTTCTTCTGTCGCTACGGCAACGTGATGGAGGTTGTCATCATGTACGATCAGGAGAAGAAGAAATCGCGCGGGTTCGGATTCCTGTCGTTCGAGAACGAGAACGCGGTCGAGCGGGCCACGAGTGATCATTTCGTGCACATCAGCGGCAAGCAGGTCGAGGTGAAGAAGGCGGAACCGCGCGATGGCAACCAGAACAACAGCAACAGCATGAATACGGACTCGTACCAGTGGGGCTCGCCGCAGGCGCCCCCGATGGGCAACGGCCAGATGGGCGGACCGCCGATTAACATGCAGTCGAACATGATCCAGGGCTACCAGGGCTGGGGCACGTCGCAGCCGCAGCAGGGCTACGGTGGGTACGGAGCGGGAGCCGCCAGTGCTGCCAATACGTACCAGAGCTGGGGTGCTCCGCCACCGCCGCAGCAGTGGGGCAATTACAACGCGACGCCCCAGCAAACCCAGGGCTACGGTGGTTACGACATGTACAACAACTCCGGTGCCGGTAGCGCCGGTGGATACGGTTCCGGTAACTGGAACTCGTGGAACATGCCCCCGAACACGGCTGGATCTGCGGCCGGCTCGACCGCGGACATGTACACGCGTCCGCAGTCGGGACCGACGGCCGGGCCAGGTGTTTCGGCCGGCCCAACCAGCGGTGGTCCGTCAAAGCCGGGCTCGGAGTACGGTGGTGGTTCGGCGGCCTATGGTGGCGGTGCTGCAGCTGCTGCTGCGGCCGCGACTGGGTACAACTACTACCAGAACGACCAGAACTCGTACAACAATCGGCCGCGTTCGGTGTACGGTGCCGGCAGCGATGCCACCTCTCAGCCACCCTACCAGGCGTTCTAGATGGGCCTGCCGGCTGCTGCTTCGACCGTTCGCGGTGCGGCCACCGTGGAGTCGTGGCCGGGTCGGCCCTGCTTGTCGGAGCCACCACCGGAGCAGTAGTGCGCGACAGCGTGGTTAGGACGATGAAACAACAGCGCGATGAAACTGGACAATTAGAGTATATATATATACACATGCACACAGCAACACACCCACACACCACCCATGCGTTGGATGCCACAAACAATAATAGACCGAGCAAAGCATCAGTTTCAGCACATCAGCAGCAGCAGCGGCGCAATGTCGAGGTTGTGATGGGTGAGAAAGTTGATGAATTTTGTTTCCTCCCGGACAGACGGAATACCCAAATCATGCAACACGCTGCCACCTTGGGCGGCGCTATATATCCGGCAGAATAGATAGCGAGAATCATCAATTAAACGCGGGCGCTGATGCGAGAGAAGAGGAAAAAACACACACTTCATTATAAATATATATATAGAGATACATATAAACGTACTAAAGGTAAACAGCATATTAAACTGGAGGGATTCTAATAAGGATGGAAAATGGATGCTTAGCAAAGATTATAAGAGTAATTATTACCTATACACATAGACACACGCTCGTTCACCCGTAAATTTTCACACAACACCTTGTACACCGTATAAACGATCGGCGAAAGCGAACAAGAGGACGTTGTCAGAGCGGTGGCAGAAGCAGAAAACAGAGGAAACATAACACAAATTCAGAATAAGTCATATGATGTACACACGAATAAGACACATGCGCGTTAGAATGTAGGATGTAGCAGCAGCTCGGGGATCGAACGGAATCGCACACGCGAGGTAAATGGAGAGGAAAATTTAGCGCTGAAAATGATGGCACATGCAGAGGAAAACTCGGGCGTCCGGCGTTCGTATAGCTTTGAAGAGTAAACAGTTTCCGTTTTCTCATGGAAATTCATATTTTATTGTACTAAATTATCGTATCATATTTTTTCGCCTCCATTGGAGCTCAAACTTCTCCATCCTTTCTGAGCTCCTCCATGCAGTGTGGCCAGGTGTATAAATTAGTTTGATATTTCAATTTTTAACCATTTTCCTCCTCACACGTGTGTCACGCACGAGCAAGTAGGAAGACGATTGGCAAACGCGCGTTTCAAGTGAAAGTGGAATTTTGTGCTTGGCTCAGGTGTGTTTTCAATCGCGCCTGAAAATACGTCGGCGCTTTTGACCACACGCGCGTCTACACGTACCGACAAGGAAACATTAATCGAATTTTTGCTATATTTTGGTAATAGTACAGAAAGTGCGCGATCGGTGCCAGATAGAACCTGGCGACGTCTACGTAACTGTTGAACTTCTATCACGACAAACGAAGGAGACGTACACAGAATACATTGCTGAACAATTTGAATTCGGAACCAGAACAGCCGTTCCCCAAAACAGCTTGCGCGCTGTAGTAATGTTGTTTTACGGTGAAGCGAATGAAATTGTACGTATAATGCGGTTTTGTGCATTCGTTTATTTTTTACTTTATCTTATTTTTTTCACTTTGATTTTATTTTAAAACTACAATTACGATAAATAACTATTAACGATAGCTTCTTCATTTTGTACTTTTGCTAATGATACTGTACTCTGTAGCGCCCTATCGTAAGTCACCGCGAAAGCTTCTCGCGTTTCGTCTTCAGTAGGCCACTTCCCCGCGTGAGGGGGTGGGTTTCTTTCTCCCGCGCTTGTACCGGTATTAGAGAAGAGACGGCACCACGGTTTACGCTAAGTTCCCGTGAGTTGCGCGGATCCAACTGCCTATCCCTGCGAACGCGTTCCCATTTTTCTTCCCTTTTCGTCCGAGCCACGGCGTGGTACGTGGTGTCATGTTTTAATGCATGGGTAGCACACGATGTAAAAGGAGAGACAAATTTTCGCAACCGATTAGAGCTATAGTTGGCATGACAAGAAGGCAAACGGCAGTCCCAGGCTGACGCGGGGCACGACGATCACCGTATTGGAAGTAAGGGAACAGGAGAGAAGCAAATCGATTTGCAGGCTACATGTAGAACGCACGGCAGGATTCGACTTAACATAATTAATGGTAGTTGCACTCTGTTCGTTCCATACATTTCCCTTGATTTTAAAGCTAGGTAAACAACTTTGCAGTTAATTGATACTTGTAGTAACGTTAAAATGCGGTGATAAGCAGTGTAAAACTACCATCATTATCAAAGCTAACGATTAAGAGAGACCGTGCGCGCGGACGCAATAGCGAATAGTTTCATGCGATAGCTTACTTCTAGAGCAAAGCACATACAAACAAAAACAAGGAAACTGTAAGGTAAAGAAATGGCCGGTTTTAAACGATAGAAAATCATTCGGTTAACTTGATCATAGGCTTATAATAGTATTTTCTGTTTTAGATTTTCTTTCCTCTTTTTTTGGTTGCGGCCAGTTCCCTCTCTGCTGCTTCTGTTCGGAAGAGGTGATTCTTGTTCTTGCGCTCGTGCGTTCGTGCATGCTGTACATTAGATGCCCTCAATATAATATTGGCCGCGGAGCAGGATTGCTTCCAAGCTACGACACACCCCGTATGTTATGTTTTAATTCTCCTTTCCCGCTCCTACTTCCTTTCATTTTGTTTTTTTTTCTACGCGGATCAATCGATTTCCCTACGCCTCTATGTCCACCTTTTTTCCACCCAACACCCATGCATAGAATCCTGCTTTCGAGTTAGAGAGTTTTGTTTTTTAAACAACGTATGATTATAGCTAAAATACAAGCAACAAAAACGCCTAACATCTAAGTGAAAAACAAAAAATCAACATCAACAACATATGGACTCTAGCACGCGGTAATTAAGATACAACGCGCCTAACGCGTTTTAAGAGCGAGAACTGATATTGTATAACTTTTAGAAACAACTAGTGGAGGGAAACGAACAAGCCACGATTGTTTTATTGAACTTACACGCACGGTTTTAGATGGTAATCGCACAGACAAGACAACAACACAGGCCAGGGCTTCGGCAGGGCGTTTGGTATTTTTCGTCTTTCCTTTGTTCCTTCTTCCAGCCGGAGAGGAGCAAAGGATAGAACACATGTCGCGAGTGGGAAGCGCCACGGTAACTTTAGAGCAGCATCATCCCAACCGCGCAGGATAAGAAAGGATGCAAACCGTTTTTTTAAGGATTTATTTTCGTAAGTCACGCTTACATCCCGGGCGGGGTAAGCGCGCATGGGTAAGATTCGCCAACAAGAGATTAGTGATAGATAGAGAACGGTCACTTAATAACAGATTAGATACAGCAAAAAAGAAACAAACTATAGCGCTAAACTAAGTAGAGGAGTGAGCTCGATGGTGACCGAAAAAAAGAGAAACACGGCAAGCAAGCAAGCGAGGAAGGATGAACAAAAGATGTTGATAGAGTGTGAATGTGAGTGAGAACGTGAATGAGCGAGTAAGTTAGTCTGGACGAGTGAGATGAGAGAGAATTGAAAGATTGAAAGTCTAAGAATAAATACTTAATAGCGAGAAAAAAAGGATAAAAAAGGAAAAAAATCTGCAATTCTAAAAATGTAACAAGCCCCCATTGTAAGTAGTAGAGCAACAAAAGCACACCCAGAATTAAGCGAAACGTTGAAACACTAAAGAGAAGTTTAGATTAAAAGACCAGGAAGCCCTGTTTAGTTAAACAAATGTGTTGAAGTAAGCAACAAAAACCCATAAGTAAGACAGCGATAGCGATACGAAGAGAGTTGGATGCGTAAAAGCGGTGTAAGAAAGCGTGAAGTTTATCTTTTTTTAAATAGTTGTTTCCCGGTATCGAATACCGCAGCCAAGCCGCGCGTGAAACTAGAGTTGATGTTTATGTTTCGTTTATTTTCTTCCGTTCAAACGTTTTCCACCAGCTTTTTCTAATACGATACGATAAAGAAGAATAGTATAGACGTTAGCCGTTGTTCTCGTTTCCCTGCGCCTGTATATTCCAAGTAGTTCCTCTGATGATCTTCCTCTATGTTAAGTGATGGATGTGTGTCTCCTGTGCGTCTACTCTTCCCGGTCCCTTTCCCTCGACCCTGCCACTTCCCACCGTCTATCGATCCGTTGAGCTCTGGAATTCGTTCCGTAAGATAAAATCCTCTGCGTTTGTTTGTTTGATCTATAGCTATGATTTTTAGTGCTTTTTAGTATGTGTAAAGGTGTTATTGAACTAAACTGAGAGACAAAAAAAAACAGAAATAAGGAACCCAGCAAGATGTGTGCTACCCGATCCTATGAGGAAAGCGTTGGTTATTCTTAGCGCGCTACAGTTTGCGTATAAGCTTATTCTGCTTTATTATTATTTCTTTTTGTATTTGCTATCTTTTCCTCCCATTATAACGTAAATATATACCATTATAATACCTATGCTCGTATATAAGTACGATTTTTTTATCGTTTTTGCCCGCCAACTATGCGTACATCCAACAATACCTTATTCACCGATTTGCAACCGTGCACGATTGAATATAGTTTTGGCTACAAAAAGAATGTGTTCAGTTTGTAGTTGTTATTCCCACTGGTAGGAAATTAGGAATTCGCTTACGTGTATCGAGCGGGCTTGTGCCGTGTGTGTGTGTGTCCTTGCGTCTTCTGATCCTTTTTGACTAGTGAGAAACCAAAAGATACAGTTTAATGCTTTAAAATGTGACGTAAAAGGTATCTTTTTTTAAACATAATACGCATGTAAGACCAATATGATCATTCATCGACGAGATTAGGCAGTTGTCGAGTTAGCGATACGTTTGCTAGTACGAGGTTCCAAACCTTACTAACCTGTTTGTTGGAAGAGATTGATCAGCTAAAGAGAACCACGAGACCCCACGCGTTAGAATGGACATGGTGGCTTCTCATAGGAGCGTTCAATAACTTTCTACACAAGTAATTTAGGCGAATCGCATTAACAACACAAATAGAAGGTAAATTAAAAAGTAACGCAATCCCTGGACTCTATCGTGAACGGACGATAAACGCAGGAAAAACGAATCTGTGGACTTATTGCATGAAATAACATTGAAATAATTTAAAGTGTAGGAAAAATGACAAAACTATTGTAAAATAGGAATAAAAATTCAGTAACAGCTTAGAATTACTTTGTGTAAGAGCTCAGTAAAGAATGGTCACAGGACACACGCGATACACACAGGCACATTTTTCTCGCTTTTTATTCACCGTTACGATTCTTGGCACAATTAAAAGATCCCTATATATGTATGTTAGGAGAACTCAATACGGACATTTGTTGTAGCTTAAACAAAATGAACCGCGGTACGATCGGTCTAATACAGTACCGCTCGCAACGGATAAGGCTATGCATTGAAGAAAGGCACACACAATCCTGCACGCTCCCTTAGAAATGGCATAGAAATTGAAATAGATTGAATCCACCACCATTTCGTTTCTACACATCCAAATTTTTAGTTTTGCGCTCTACCCTGGATAGAAGGTTGTCGCAGCAGTTTGATTTTTATTATTTTTATTTTTGTATCACAAGATTTTTTTAATTTTTTACTCATATTTTTGTATTTCAACAGCTGAATTTAATAAATTTATTCATTTAATATTGTACTATTGAGAAACTTTATTTATGTTTTCAAGCTTCATATACGTTTTGATCGATTTCCACCGTTTTAAGTATCACGATCATCATCGTTTTTTGTTTCTTTGGTTCGAAGAATATCTCGCAAACGATCACAAACCCGTTCCGGTGACTGCTATCCGGTAGCATACAATAAGAAGAAAAAAAAACGCTACGTGCGGAAGAATAAACATTACGTTAGACACACTAGACTCCTTGCAGGAGAGAAAGCAGCGCCAACATCAGTCAAATGTGGGTAGTACACGGTAGCAGCAGCAGCAGCAGCTATTTGGAGTGAAACCGATGCATACAACGTAAGAAACGTCACGAAATAACGACACTTAACAATACTAGGCAGAGCAAATAGTCCGATGCAAGTATGAAGAACACACGCGATACTACAATTGAAACGATTCAAGCAAGTGGTGCAAAATAACGACAAATGGTAAAAATGTAAGTTGAAATTGAAAAGACTGGTTAATATCAATTTTGAATTTAAGGAGCCGTAATTAGTAAGCAGAGTAGGGCAATACAAAGAGCAACAAACTAATCAATAACACTAAATAAGATAAACCCGTCGTGCAGAGAATGTAAACTTGTTGAACCGAAGAAAGAAAAAAAAAGATAAACTCAACCCCAAAAACGTTATGTAAGTTAGAGACAAGCAAAAGAGACATACTAAATCTAGTGGTTAAAAAAATTCTACAACCTGTTATTAAAAAGACGCATAGGGGCGCACGAAATAAGAGATGGAACTGGTTAAGTACTACCTATTAGTCGCGTTATGGTCAGTAATTGCAGCAAATGCTCGATCGCAATGATAGGTGTTCGCGAGCCAAGCCAGAACAATACTAGGATACTACTACTTCGGTACTGTTTGTTCTTCGGTTTCGTTTACGCTCGTTATGCTCACTTTTATAATTAATCGTTTTCTAAATTAACACGAACGAGAAGGCATTAGGAGTATGCACTATGTACCTTCGGAAGGATCAAGAAAACAGACATGGAGTAATACGTGAGACTTGTGGATTTGGGAACTGGTGTCGGGTGACATCTCTCTCTCTCTCTCTCTTTATCGTTCTCTCGTGCAACCCTTCTTGGACCCGCGTTGGACATTTGTGGTTGCTCGTTGAGCTTTATAACAGGCTTTAGACAGAGTTCACTCGATCGTGCTAGATATTAGGCACCCACCGGAGGGGGAAGAAGTTTAGAACTAGAACTTAAAGACAAAACTGTGCAAGGCTGTGGATTAGTTCAGACCTGGTCGTCCCGTTGTAGGCTTTTCTGTTGAGCCCAGTCTGTTTTCTTTCGATCGCGAGCGGTCGATCGAACCGCTCCTTACATTCTTCGCCCGTTTTGCTACTCCCGGCGATAGAGAATAAGGGTACTACGCTGAACGATAGACGAGGTACACAAGTTTAACTGAAGCTAGATAAGAAAAGCACCCACAAACAAACACATACACACACATGCATACTCCCTAAACAAAGAGAAACAACAAAACGTTATAGAGTTATAAGAAGAGATATATTTTTCGAGTGCTAAGCATAAAACACCTTGTCATTCGCTACTAATTCGAGGGCCCTTTCCCCCAAAACCCCGACAGGATAGGGGTTTTGTCTCTTCCGTAGAGCCAGTAGCCAGGGATCATACCGAAACAGATCAGTTCACACTACGTTTGGTGCTGTGCGTGGATGATTTCTATGAATGGCGCGCACGCCTCCCCTATTACTAGCTGTAAGCTACCGTTTTAAATCTTTATCTGGGCGGCATTCTTATCGCTCGTGGCGTAAATGAATCTAAGTCTGCTGCTTTTGTGGGTCGAAACAGTGTCCCCCTAGAAAGAGGCATAACAAACTGAACAGTAACTTTGTAAGTTATACATTTATACAATGCTATTATTTACTACGATAAGTAACTCGAAAAGGTCACTCCAAATAGCAGAGATGCTGCTGACGGTTAATAGGCATGCAAACAGCTGCAAACCCACCATTGTTGGCATGTTGTGCACAGACCCGGTTGGAAGAAACCAATAACCAATCCAGACAGTACCGCACAAAACCGGACAGAAGTCACTGGAACCGTGTGATGTGATTTGCGTTCTTTTAGGCCACACGTGGAAGGAGAGCTTTATGTTGGGATGTGAAGATGGATACTCAAATTTGCATGATGGCCGGAAAGGGAAACGGAAAACGCCAAACAAAGTGAAGTGGAAAGAAGGATAATGTGTACAATTGTTCTATGATGAAGAGGAATCGCTCAGAAATGCACTTGTACACACTCATTAGAACACGAAACCCTCAAAAACACATGCTCAGATAAATTGTAAGCAAACATACACACACACAGACACACATACACTCACAATAAGAAACCAGTGTTAATGAGTCTAAACACATTTGATGGATTTAGAAAATGAGAGAAAGTAATTTTCTTTTTGACATTGCCTTATTAACATTAACAAAGTAAAAAAGAAATGTAATGATCGAAGAAGGTATTGAAGATGAAATTCCACTCATAGACAAAACTAAATACATTAAGGGCGCTCGCCTAAACGATGATAACGGAAATGGGAAGGTGAACATTTAAATGCCTAGCTATCGGTAGAGAACGGAAGCATACATACGAAGGTGGCAAACCAAGCGTTTAAGGTGTAATACTAAGTGCAAGAAACAATTTGACAACATAGCAAAAAGTTAAACCAAGTAAAACTCCTTCTTTGAGAGCTCATTTTTTTCCTATACCCAACAATATGAAGCTATTGTGCGTGCGCTGTACTGCACTGGCAATGGTGGAAATCATTTCCGCAACGAGCAAAACGAGCGGACATCTTTGGAACGCTCTCCCCGGCGCCACGATAGTATTTTACTACCTGTCTAATCTAAGCAAAGAGATCCACAGTTTGTGCTTAGAGATGTAAACGAAACGGCTAGAGAGATGATCACTTTGAAGAATTGTGTAAAGTAAGATGTCGTAAAGCCGCACATTTTTTCGTTGACACACATTAAGTACCCCAACTACCGATCGCCGATAGCATGCGGGATCGTTTCAAAACATTAACAAATTACATGAACGTGGGGTGGAAGACGGATGGAAGACGCTTGAGAAAGATAAACCACACAATACGAAGCGGAAATTTACTGTAACGAACCCATATTTGGTAGTATTTAATCACTTGCATGTAACTCGACTAAGAAATAACATTATAATATATCAATGTACTCTTAAACCCCTCTTGAAATATGATATAAGTGCGTAGAGCAGATGAGATGGAGACATGACACTATTTTAAAGCTATGTTTAATTAAACTTAAGACAAGCAAGGAAAAAAAACACAACCCAGATATATCGAACGGAATGTCAGTCAACCACCCTCAGTGAAAGGAATCAAGTTAAAAATATATAATTGCGCCAAGCATGGCGAAGGACAAAACAGGCAACAATCCCCCAGTTGCCCGGTTTGGCTGTCAGTTAGCTACAGTAAGCAGGTAGTGTAAATCCCTGGTCTGGTAGATAATGTAACGATTCGCGACCATCATCCGATGGCAAATCACATACTCAGCAGACAACATTCGCCCCATCCCGTGTTAGGAAAATGGCGCCCCAATGCGATGGAGCTGAAAGCGGCCACGTGCTTAGCGTTCTGTTTACACTCGTTTTCAAGCAGTCGGCAGGTGGGCGTTTGATACTCACTGAAACACAATCGTTAGTGCGCTAAGTTAAGAAGGTAGAGAAACTTGCCTCAAAGGTGAACCTGTTTGTAAAGTACCTATATACCTAGTTTCCCTTGGAGCCCTGCGCCATGCAGACGGATTAGTTGCTTTCTGTCTCCTCCGATGAAGAAGATTTGCGTTGATTTAGCACACTGCCAACGTTTAATTCCTAGACAACAGACACACTCATACAAACAAACAAAGAATAACAGAAAACACAATCAGACACAATGATAGGGCGGGGCATGATTGTAAAATTGTCTCTAGAGATCGTGTAAAAAGAACCTGATAATCTATTCACTTTTATCGCAAGTCTTTGGTGAGATAGGGCTGGAAGTGGATGGCAAGACGAAAGAGACATACAGTTGACAGAGCAAATTGAAATGAAGGATAACAATTGTTAGTTTACGCCTCATCGGAACGGTTTGGTTATGGGTAGGGGACAAAAACAAAAGGCTACCATTTAAGGCATATACTTAAGGCGATAAGCAACGTTTAGCAGGTGGCAGCAAAGGGGTTTGAGACAAGTAAAAACGAACACATACCCTACACACTGAGCGAAACACTGTTTGAGATTGATTCCTTACGTTCTCTACCTTTACACCACGTTGTCCTTTGCTTTTTACACACTACCGGAGGAAACTAAACGAGAGACATCGCTGAAATGTGTTTATTACGAGTATAACAAAACAAAAAAAATACTAAGAGAAAAAATATTAACAAAAAAAAACTGGTTGTTTGTATGGAAATTATTTAATGAAAAAAAAATGAACATGAACAAATCCAATCAAACGCTTCTAGCACTTACTGACCTGTCGAGAGAGGAGATTGACAATGGTTTCGTTTTTTTCTACGATGACATGTGAGCTGGGCTCATAATAGCGCCATTAGGTTTAGATCAGTGGCATCAGTGAGCGATCATATGACTTGCTCGAAGATGTACGTGTACGTGGGAAAGTACGGCCTACTACGTCGACGATTTACTTCACCGTCTGTCAGTTGGTGTTTTGAAATGTCGCCATTTGTAGCGTGTTTAATTTTCTTCCTTATACAAAATGCTGGTAAAGCCTTTGGAACCCTCCGTTTCCATTCACCAAAAGTTAATCTGATGAAAAAACTGCGTGCTCCACAGAACGATTTACCACCTTTGACGGAGAATGCCCACCCCACGGACCACAATATGGTACGGTAATTGAACATGTGCTTCCGGAAGACTACCGTTGGCCAAATGCCACCGTTCCGTACAACTACGATGGAACATTCGGTACGTTAACCCGCGGATCCAAGGGTTCCGATCTGAAACACTCTCAAACCACTAGGCTTTAGATCCAGTTCAGCTAGCGAACATTCGCGAAGCAATGGAAACGCTCTCGCATAGAACTTGCTTGCGGTTCAAGGAACGGACGTTCGAAGACCGATATCTCACGATAACCAACACTCCAGACGATGGTTGCTGGGCGGACACGGGACGTCAGCAGCATGGTCCTACGGTAATGCGCATCCACTGCTATGGTTGCCGTGTAAACTCTGCTAGAACTTTCTCCCCGTTAGTACGCGAACCTCGCAGCAACGTGTACTAAGCGCTCCGGAACGATACTTCACGAGTTGCTGCACGTTCTGGGATTTCCGCATCAGCATGCACGTCCCGATCGCGATCACCATGTGTGCGTTTGGTATGAACACATCCTACCCCAACCGGCTGCCCTGTACAGCTACGAAATCGTACGTCCTTGGCCGAAACTGGCGTTTCCTTTGCCGTACGACTTCGAAAGCATCATGCACTACACGCCGGATATGTACAGCATCGCAGCTGGCCAACTGTCTACCTTAACTGCGCGACACCCTTGGAACGTTGCTGCGGTGGGACAAAGAGAACAGTTGACGGACTATGACGTGCTGGGAATACAGTTTTTGTACTGCGTTTAATCAATGGCAAGCGATTGTTGTAGTTAGTTTTGAAAGAAAATGCCCCTTTTCGGTTTACGCACGGTGTATCATTTGATTAGTAGATGACGGAAGGCCGAGACCGCATAATGCGATCAGTGGTGGTGAGTTTAGTTCTGCTAGGGATGCTAATAGCGTCTGAAATATCGCACGTCAGCTCGGAGTTGATCCCGATCGATCTAACCGTTTTCGGGAGTACTCTGTACCGCTTGATCGATACATCCGTTGGTAGGCCGATTAGCAGTGCACCGTTCCGTTTGCACCGGAAACTCATCCCTTTCCTTTGCTCGATGTTAGATTCGCTCGTTCGCAACCATGATCCTTCGGCTGGAGTTGAACCGTGGGAGCTGGGAAATCTCGTCGGTGGAGATATGCGCCTTCCCAGACCACGATTCCAAAATGCACTAGCCGGTCCACCCGATGCAGCCTATCGCTGGCCAAACGCAACCGTCGTGTACGCGATTGATGGCAACTTCAGTAGGTAGCATCGTCGCACCGTTCGAAGTCATCGTTTGGTCTGATGCATAGCACGTTCCTATGGTACATTTCCCAGACTCGTCCGAGTTGGGCTTCATCAATGGAGCGATGCGGGAGTTCGAGCGGTTCACTTGCGTTCGATTTCGACGACGGCGAACGATCGCTCCCGTAGACAAGACGTACGTCTCGATCGACAACATTGACGCCGGGTGTTGGAGTGATGTGGGTAGAGGTGTTGAACGATCCGTTGTTAATCTGCAGCCAGGATGTGCCAACGCACTAATAACACCAGTGCATGAGCTAATGCATTCGCTTGGGTTCTACCACGAGCATAATCGACTCGATCGTGATCGGTACGTGACCATTCTGTACGACAACATGCAACCTGACGAATGTAAGTCCCTGTGGTGAAGAGTAGTAGAGTAGCGAACCATTATCCTTTTCGTGATCAATGTTTTAGCCTTGCGCAGTAACTTTGACCTGGTTGATCCTGCCAACACGACCACGTTCAACGTGCCGTACGATCTCGGTAGTATCATGCACTACCGTCGTAGTGCTTTTTCTGTACGACCGTCCGAGTTGGACACCATGCGTGCCAAAGTACCCTGGGAAGGAGAGCTCGGACAGGGCTCTACTCTAACCTGGTACGACGCGTTGCTCATCAACATCATGTACTGTGGCGTGCCGGCACCAAGAGAACCACTTCCCGTGCCGTCTCGATGGATTCCAGCGAAGGCTTATGGACGCAGAGATCATTTCCGGTACCGGCGTGTTGTTCGTGATACCGCTAGAGGTGGAGCATAGCAACTGGAAGTGAAAAGACGAAGAACGTATGTGTTAAAAGAGTATTTTCTGTGGCGTTGCATGGATTCAAGAGTCTTAAAATTGGGAAAAAAAATCCGTGGAACGCTTTTTAAGAGAAACCTCCTTATGTCTATCCCATTTTACGCGCGATCAGATAAAGAAAAATCCACATTTTGAATGCATATTTATTGATGTTCAATTTATGCTATTCCAATCGAATCAAACATCGCCTCAACTGCTTCTAGCAGTTCGTATCAATTATCTCTGCGAAACAGAAATTGTTTACAGCTCCGTGAGTTTGTGTCTGCAGTCGAGCATGCTTGAAACGGCATGCTTCAGTTGTGCTTATATTCTTCGAGGTTCCGTTCCGACTTTTAGCACCGGTACGCTGGAAGAACTTTCAAAAACTTTGTGGTTCGCATTTCCTTTTGCCGTTTGGCTTCTTGACCTCTGTGCCGCTCCTTTCAACGGCCCTTTTCGTTGCATGAACGTATCTCAGTGCGCCGAATTTACGATGATTTTCACACAGCCCATCCCCAACAACATACCCGAACGGGTTCAATCTGGGAGTTAATTATCATTTCGGATGTGAAATTGGGTTTTCATGTCGAATGGCCGCCTTCGGTCAGCGTAGGATATATTGCCGCAAGATCTTGCGCCTTGGCCCCACAGGGCAAGAAAACTGGCCCGGTCTGGTCCTAAGAAAATGAACTTTCCAAAGTCTTATTAATTTATCTGTTCCGCTTGGAATGGTTGCCGTTTCGCAAATATGGAAAACATGTTCCGTCCGGAATGCCTACGCTTTCGGGCCTCCCTGGCGGGAGTTGTATCGTGTGCTAAATGAAAATCCGCTCGGTCGGAACGACCATTTTTGGTGCAGGAAAAGGGTTCAGCCTGTGTATGCGGAATGAAATCCTATCTCAATCTAATGGAAACAGGAAAACCCTCGATGCATGGGCAGGGTTGTTGTGGGATTGTTAGTGGGATGATTAACACGTCGTATGCATGAAAAGTCCATTGCCGGGCACACATATTTCAGCCCTAAATTCCCTCCGGTCAATCCCGCACACGGTGAGGCACCGACTCGGGGACAGAAGGATACGCAAACAATAGATCAAAATTTGTCATAAATTTTCCGCAACAACAAAGGCACCATCAACACCCACCGTCACTGCAAGCATCGTAAACAATCGAATGATGAACCGGTTTCTAGGAGTCGGCCTTGCTCAGTTTTCATCAGGGACAGGATTTTCGAGAGTATGAGGTCGATGAAAGGGGATAGTAGACTGGTAAGATTGCAATAAACCATTTTTTTAGCTAGCAAAAGACCTATGTCTGGCTATGTATGGCTCTGGTGAAAAAACACGTTTCTTTTTGGAATTGGATATGTGGTCGAATTGGTAAAAAAACTCTTGAATGATGTATATATGGCTCATGGTATGAACAATGAGCAAAAAGTCTACGAAAAGTTCTATAACGAATTCGCAGCTAAGTGCAGATGATACTGAACAAAATCGAAAGAAAATTAATATATTCAGAAGGAACAGGAGAACTTTCTTCTTTTTCTTCTTCTTTACTAAGGTTTTAACACGGTACGATGCAGGAGAACTTTAAACTGTATATTCCGCATGGTTCAAGTTCATAATACAAAAGTAGTAACTGACTGTTCCGCAACAGGTCAAACTTCAATGTACTATGGTTTTCGAAAATCGCGCTTCGGACTTGTTTCGAAATACGCATCGATACCGAACAGGCTGTCAGCTGACAGCTTCGTATCGTTTGTTTTCGTGCTGCCGGTGTTTCTCCGCTGGGAAATTATTGTAAGAAAATCGAAAATTCGTGAAAAATTCTCCATATTCTCATTTTATCAGAACAACAAAACACAGATGCTAGAGATTTCTTTCGTTTCCAATAGTTTGCTTCATGAAGTAAGTGATTACATTGCAATTTATATTAGCGACGTTTCACGTTGTGTACTAATGCACTACTGCGTGTTAAGTGATTCTCTAGCTGTGTATCATTGCCAATGGTCTATTAAGTGATACGTAAAGGCACAGAGTCAAGCCAATGTTTATACATATATACACAAAAGCAAACTACATAGCTCACACGACGGCCGACAGCTGAGAAATAACAGGAGCTGCTGGGGCCTGTTATCTTGTACAAATATCACCGATAAAGTAGCTGGTTCCTGCGAGGCGCCTGAGAGTATAATTTATCCTTCTGCGAACTAGCGACCACCAGGTATGTTGACTTGAACTTTTCTCAGCGCCCGACGGGACGAGAAAATGATACGCCAGCTTGAAACGAACCGTTGCTTTCCATCCTTGCCGGTAGCTTTCGTCGGACGCGGATGAATAGTTGTATCCGGCACACTTGGATAAACTTTCGCGCAACTGCCACGGTACAAAAGAACCAGGCCGGAAACTGTTGATTTCCTTTCGGGCAATGCTGATAACGTTACTGTAGCACTCGGTACCTAGCGTTTGTGTGCTTCAGTAGTTGACTATGTGCTATGGACGCGCGGTTTTTCACAATTATGGGATGGGATTTTAAGGCTGTACTTTTTTATCACTATGAATTAAATGCGTAGAAATGCTAAAATGCTCATACACATCACCTGACACATTAGTTTGGAAAACATTATGAAGGGTTTGACTTGATAATGTAAAAAAAAGCTACATAAAGATTGTAACAATGGTTCTGGGAAAATATGTTTGAAACTGGATAAACAATCGACGCCTACTGTGGTCCAGAAATAGCACGTGGTATAGTCTTCCGCAGTTGCTTGCGCTTGGCTAGGTTTTCCCAGCCTCGGGAAAGCTAAGCCGTACACAACTATCGCACGCTATTGATTTAAGGATCACACGGGGAAGGAAAACGGCTGGGAACAGCTTTGCAGCAAGTTAGATGAGCCTTGTATTCTTCCTCGAGAGACATCAGCACCCACCGGAGTCTCGCCCCCAGTGGGAGGGGGCGCTAGAATCAATAGCATTTTCCAGCAATTTAAACAACCCATGCACACCCTGGGAGCGGTGGCAGAAGGAAAAGTTTACCATCCACTGGGAAAATGCTACCAACAGCAGAGAGAGCGGTTGGTAACAGTTGCGAGTTTGTTTTCCAGCGGGAGTTGTTTTGTTCTTCGCTCAACGCCTACGAATGGGTTGTAGTGGCCTGAGTGGCCAGGTTGTTGTAGCTGGTCCCCAGTTGGTCGTCGGAGAAACCAGAGTTTCTGGCTGCGGTTTGGAGAAAGCGTGTTCATGCGGCGATGGCTCCATGCGAATCTTGAATACAATCCGATGGTCCGATGACTTATCGAATGATCCTAAAGGAAAGGAGTGCGAAGCTTCTGCTCCGTTTGCACGCTTCAGTTGCAAGCGTCAGGACACAGAGAGCAGCTGCGAAAGTCCGTCCATTTTCACGCCATACCACCCGTACCGACCGTTGGAATGCGATTGGTAGGAGAGCTGTGTGTCGATGAAAATCGATTCAATTACATCCTTTTGCAGTTGTTCTGCGATTGCCAATTGCCCTGGTACCCGGTGCCCGGTGCCATTTATTCGGCAACCCACCGAAGAGATTCTGGAGGCGGATGATATTGTGTAGAAATAATACTATTTGCATACGAAAACAGCATGATTAGTTTCGCATTCACGAAGCACTGGAACTCTTTGTCGTTTTGTGATCGCTATCACACGCTCGTGACCGTCCAGTTTTATGCCGGTACCGCTCGGAGGGAGTTTTTGGTCCCTTTGTGTATGTGTGGGTGGGGGTGGTGCACGCACGTGTTAAACGAGGTGCACTTGCATTCTGCTCCCTCGAAACGGAGCGAGTCAATAAACCAATAACGCTCGCTCGTAACGCCACTTCCGACCAAATTTGCGCAAAATAAATCACAATTTTGCTCACCCACAAATGCGCTGCCGCACGATGAAATCACGTGTACCGGCGTTCGTGCTAATGATGCTGCGGAAGTTCCTCCGATCGGTCGGAATTCATTGCGCCATCTATCTTGCGCGGGCCAAAATTCGACAAAGTAACCCACCCCGAGAGTGTGCGGGCTTTTCGAACGAACGCAAGAAACCCCGGTGGCGGTAATATCGTGTATCGTTTCCATTACGGCGCAAATTATGGGCAGGACGACACACGAAACTAGCGATAAACCTGCGCTATTGCTGGGCCCGGGTGAGGGGCCGGAGATAAAATCAAAACTTCTCATAAAGTACAATTTAACACCGCATTGATGGTTGGGTCTTTGCGAAACCGTTCGCAGCACCCTCGCCAAGGCTTCCCTACGGCAGTGGGTGTCCTTTCCCGTCCACCGGACGCACACCGAAATCACCCGCCAGGGAGTGCTTTGGTTGGTCCGCCAAAAATGGCGCAAGGATTGCTCGAGTGGATGTGGCAGATAAAGGCCAAGGGTTTAATTCCCTCCACGGGAATCGTTATTTCTCGCTTTCGTTTGACTAGCTGAATGCAAATTGGTTCAAATTGTACATTGTGTTTCCTACCTGTCTGCCTGGGTATGAATAGTTATCCGGGATCGGGGTTTTTTTTTTTCTCTATGTTTTCTTTCCCATGCGAACGGAAGGACGAATTTTCGATTCCAGCATGTGGGTGGTGCATTCCGTTCCCAGCTCGCGCAAGCAAGCACATACGTGTTCCACGCTTAGCGTACTTGCCGTTTTCGAAGAAGCAGCCGCTGCTGGAGATGTGATTGAAAATGAGAAAAAAAAACTGCAAGCTTAAAGGAGGTGGAGCAGAATGCACGTGTGACCGTGCATGCGCCATTGTCCTTTCGCAGTTCCGATTCCAGTCTTTCTCAGGCGACCACGGGAGCTTCCCGGTTTGCTATCGGCTCGAGTGGTTTCGCATTAACTTTATGGATATGGGGAACTTTGCTGGATGCCGATGGTACCACGGTTCCCAGCAAACCAGATGCGACTGATAGCCGTTGCCGACGGTGTGGCACGGAAGTATGCACACACACGCTTTCTCTTGGGTGAACCAGGTTTACTTGGAAGGATTTCGGATTTTGTGCGATTTTATTTAGCGCTACTACCATCCATTCTTTCACGTGCATAACAACGCCCTGTTCGTAAAGCGTAAAAAATATTAAAATACAGATAAATTATAGTTGATATCAGGGGTTTGGAAGTCATCATCCCTAAGGCCTTCCTTGAGGATCAGAGATATATACATCCATCTTTAAAGAAATGTAGAATCACCAACTAAATTGATGATCATGCTATTTGTACAGACTGTGTAAAAATGCATATTTTTGGCCTTATTGCTGCTGCGAAAAACCCTTTCCCGGTTCCACACCAACTCGATGGCACTACTTGTGGCGCACACTGCACGGTGCCTCCGTTCACTTTGGCACGTAAGGAAAGTGCAACGATATGCATAAAACACTCGTGCAATAATAACACACCACCCAACACACTAAAAATGATCACGTGCAACCAGGGCACCTCCTCCTACCGACTTCCACTGCACTTTCCCTAAGACGGCTATTAGACGCCCGCCACGAAGGACCTCCCATCGTGTTCCTCGTGAACGAGGGGGAAAATCTCGATGACGGTATTAGAGAAAACGGAAATAAAGTGCAATAATAGAAAATAAAACGGAAATATATACGCGCTACGTGCGCGTGGACACAGCAGGCGTTGAATCGATCGAAGGCCACCGGGCGGTTTCGTGCAGCTGGCGGATTCGTGCAACAATCTGGCTGCGGGTTGCAATAGCGTTTACGCTGCAAGACGCCGGTTTCGAAACAAGAAAAGAATGGGGTGTTTTGGGAGGGAAAACTCCCCGTTCGCTGTGTTTAGCTAATATCAGCCGAATGGAAATCAAAACGGGCTCCCTTTGAGCGCCTTTTGCTGTGGCTCCAATTGCATCCAATTGCGCCCGATCGAACGGATTGCGTCGTGGAGAGCTCGCAAAGAGGGAGAATGCATTTTTATGGTCGCGTGTCGCCAAAAGGCTCTTAACACCTTTCGAATGGGTGGGTGGGTGGGTTGGAACCGCCCGGGAAATGGGATCTCCCTTTTATGGCCACAATCTTCAATCGGGCTTTTATTTGGGGGCGTTTTTCACGAACCGAACCCGGGGCTCGTGTGTGGATGCGCGGAACCATTTTAAAATGTCCCCAGTCTCGCTGCCGTGGGGTAGTCGAAGTGTCGATAAAAATTTCATTCCACTTACCGCACGGGGCGTCCAATCCCGTTCCGTGGCCGGAACGAATTGCCGGAACAACAGTAAAATCCGTTCCCGTCGTCGTCGTTTTTGGGAGCGATTTTTTTTTGTTTATTTCGTGAGATGGAGAAGCCGCCGGGTAAGCGAACGTGTGAGGACGAACTTTAGATCTTTGAAGAGAGGATTTTTGGGACGACTTTTCCGCCTTTGCGGCGTTGATTCTGAGACGATGTAAGCGCGAGTCGAAATAAAGACGAAAATAAAGCGATCGCTGCCAATATTTTATTCGCCTTTGCGGTTTTCATGCATCCCCGCAAAAACATGCTCAATGTTGATAATACGGGCTTAGGAAGGCGACGATTTCGGGGCAGACCGATGCCTGCTTCCCGGAAAGACCTGATGAACGCTTCATTGGAAAGGAAACCTTCGTTTAGCAGCACGTCCTGCATCGCAGTTCGTTCTCCTAAGCTACGCTTTATTTCCTAATGGCCATAAAAGCTCAACCGGGTCGCCGGCTTATGATTTCCAATGGGCAAGGTGGTTGCTTTTACCACTTCCAGATATGCTTCATTCGTTTCGGATTTATGTGAAGCTTATTTAAATTGATCGACTTGCCAATTCTGGCGCAAAAATATGGGCTTGTTTTTTTGCGTTGCTTTTTATCGACTGCCACAAACAAACAAAAACTGTATCCCTGCAACTTTTCGCTCCCTAAATGTGTCCCTTTTTGGGTGGAACGGAAATTAAAAAGTTCTACTCTTGTCTTAGCTCGCAGGTGCATGTGAGAGTTCTCCCCACGCAGGGCATTTAAAGAAATCCGCATCGCACCTTACGACTGCATTGCAGCTCCGATGCCTGGCGATCAGTCGAAAAAAAAACGACTGGAAGGTAGAAGAAAATTAAACTGTGTAATGGAGAAAACTTTCGCATTCATTCACCGCGTGCTTTTTCTTTCTCTCTCTCTCGTTTTTTTTTCTCTTCTTCTCTTCTTCATCCATTCAAATTTCTTTAATCTCTCCCGCGCCATCCAGGGGTCCGATCGGAAAGTTTAATATGCTAGTGGCGGGCAGAGTTTAGTTTTTTGTTTGCATTTTGTTCGCTATCCGTAAAGGTAGAGAAAAATGAAAAAAAAAAACACATTCTCCTGCGGCCATTCCTTCTGGCCGTTCTTCTGTGACACTTATTTTAGCCTTTGTTCTTGGGCGAACCAAGGCGCACCTTTGCTACATCCGGGTTTGGTTCGTCTGGGAGCATTCTCTTCCGGTGTGTGTGTGTGTGTAGGGAACTAACTTTTCCTTACGCCGTGCCCATCGGTCAAATGCAAATGTTTTAGTTTGCACCCCCCCCCCCTTTCCATAAGTCTGTGGCTGCAATCGGAAAAGTGCTTCCCGGGTGGGATGGTTTTCTGCCCAGCTGAATAATCGTTCCCTGTCAGCTCGGGAAGCAAGCGGATGGGCCATCGGATGAGTTTTCTTTCGGGTGGGGAAATTATTTCTCCCCCCCCCCATCCTTTTGCTGCTTTATTTTTTCCGCTTCGGTCGACAAAATCTCGTCCCGGTTCAGAAGAGAGCGCTCCCGCGAAAGGCGCATTTGCAAAAGTTTTGCCCAACCGAGTTGGGGGTGGCCGCACGATAAACGCCGAACACAGCAGTCCCAAAACGAGTCTGGATAATGGCCCAAGAATGGAACACCGCGTATTATTTGGCGTGCCGTTTTGCAATCGCAAACAAACAAACAAACAAACGCAAAAAAACAAAAATGCACACAAAATATAAAACCCACCATTCCATCATGATGCGAAACGGGTTGTGATTTTTAAAACATTGAACGCATCTCTCCGTGGGGTCTCGTGACGCGGAAAAATTCACATCAATTTTCCCGGGCGGTCCTTCTGCGCGGGCCATTTCGCAAACGGTGGAGGTGGGTGGGAAGATTGCTCATTTGGAAACTGACAAAACCAAAACCCTTCCACCCGCGAGAGTTCGTTTTTCTCTGTCAAAGGCGAAAAATGTGTGTGCGTTTTTTCTGTTGTTACTTTCTGCCTTGGTTTGTAGTTCCTTTTTCTTTACCACTCGTTTCTCGAATCCACGGGGAGAGAGAGAGAGAGTTGGTGCTGGTGGAGAGTTTTTAATCGACTTTTGGGGCCAGGACAATGGATGGACCACCAATGGGATGGAGAATGCACATAAATATTTGATGTTTGTATAATTGTGCCCTTCCATCTTGTTTTCCATCTTCCGTGCGTCGTAAGGACGTAATCCTAATCGTTTTGGCTGCGAGTGAACATTCCTAACAGTAGCACAGTGGCTTGTTTTGAGCACAAAAGGCCCCCTTTTTTTGGGTTCATGTTTTTCTTCTATTATTATCACCTGCATCATAACCAATGCTAGCCTGGTGCAAAGAAAAACCTTTCACCAGATGTTTGTTCAGGATGGTGACTTCAGCAGAAATGACCAACGAAAACAAAGAGACAGACCCGAATCGTTCCCGAATCGGAATGGGCAAAAGGATTGCGCGCGTCCTTCAGAAGGGTCCTGGGGTCTGGTCGACAAACAAAAGAGAACGCTTCACAAGATGAATCGTGGACGTCTCAAAGGAGTTGCGAGGAACCGGGCACTGGGTGTGGGTTTTTCCGTTTCGCATGACTAAACATCCACCGGTCGGGATGGTCCGGACGGTGACTTATGTACTTTGCGCCGCCGATGTCCGAAAGTCACCGCGTTTTGCGACAAAGCGAGATGGAAACGATCGATGGTGGGTGGGTGGGTGTAGTTTTTTGTTTTAAAATTTATGGGCAAAATTGTGCCGGGTTGATTGCCATGGTCGAATTTACAATCTCTGGGTTTGCTTGCTTAACCGGTGGACCTGCTTTCGGGCCGGTTGGCCCATTTATACATATGTTTTTCTTTGTCTGAAAATGAAGATGGATGGGAAGCTACATCGAAAAATCCACCAACCCATTCGGAAGAAAACTGAGTGCTTTCTGTATCGAAGACGCTTTCTGTATCGAAGGAAAAAAACGAATAATGGAAACGAATGGACACACACAGCTCCTGAGCAATGGTTAGAAAGCGATCGTTTATTGACAGTTTCGGACTCGAAACGCATGATTCATTAATGGGTGATGAATCCGTAGCCAATTCTGATAAAACTACCCCAAAAATGTGTAGCACGATTGGATGGACCAAAATTTGCACTACATTAACCTTTCACGGGGCAATCGTTCGCAAAACTACGGCCCAATAATCTTCGCCCCATCCACGGCAAGGTAACACATTTTCACAAAATTGCCATTTTTTTGTCCCACCCACCCTATAGCCCTGATCAATATTTGCATTCAAAATGTCCCCTTTTCGCGTCGCTCAGTATCTGCGTCAGCGGTCCTGCGGTGAACCGTGTCCTCATGCATCGAATACACGCCTGTCCTTGCTGGGAAGCATGGCCTTGGAGTGCGACAGAACGAATGTATATTAATAAATCGCTTTCGCTTTGGCATGTAAATATTGAACGTGCGCTTCGTCAGCGAGCCGGCATTCCGTGGTCCTTTGGAGTTGACGTTCTCTCGACTCGTCGACGGCACGCGGCCGATGGAGAAAATGCGCATAGCCGGTTAAGGGGAATCCACCGAAAGCAAACAAAAACCCGGAGGGTTTGCAAACAAAACCCGCTCGACTCGGCAACCGACGACATCCGTCGGTTAATGAATCATGGCTGTGTTTTCGGTGTGTTACTTTGTGCCGTTGCGCCTCACTGAAGTGGGATGTACTTTGTGATAGTGCACGCAGTTGGGGGTGGATGATGCTGATGCAACAAGCCATTTTGCTGAGCTGTGGCTTAATGAACAATCAGTGCATAAATGATGTCCTCAGATTCTCATACTCGCTTGTTTTGTGATTTTACATTTTCTGTTTAAATTATAGTACATTGAGCTTTTTGCATAGTGCAAAAAACAAAGCTTAACGTCTACGTTCTCCAGTGTGGAGTTTCTTGAAAGTGCGAAACACCGATCCTTGAGTTTGTTGTCGACAACTTTGAAGAGGAGGTTTCTTACATCCGTCATAACAGCCTCTCATCCTGGCGCTTCCAGACCAACCTGACCAACTTCCCAACGGTCAGTAGTGTCGGGAACCGGGCCACACATTAGTAGAACGAGCGGGCCATGCACACCCTTAACCCTTTGTCGATGCCGTCACGTCCTTCTTCCAGGTCCTAATGGCATGGAAAATGAAACTGGGACGCCTATTTATTCCTCCACCGGAATGGGTGTCATTTGTTTCGCTGCGGCAACTACCGAGGATGAGTGGATTGTTGACGCCGCCGTGTTGCATTACGATAGTTCCGTTTTCGCGCTGCTCCCGTGCCGGCTTCTAGGACACTTCCGGTAATGAGAGACGGCTTAAAACTGGGATGGGAGGAAACTAGAACTCCGGCGAATCCGACAGGCGCCGACGGGAAACCGGTCCGGATTGGCACGGCACCCACGGGAGATCCTAATGGGTGCTTCCAAAGATGGACTCTAATGGACGGTCGATATGGGTTTGCTTCCTTCGGAAAAAGGCGACATTAGACGAGCCAGGCGAATGAGAAATACCGGTACTTAAGTGTCAGTGCTCTTCACGGAGCAGGGGATAAAGGGTACACTTAGCTTCTTCCGTAACAGGGTGTTTTTTTGTCGTGTGTGTGTGTGTGTGCTTGTGCTTTACAGTTAATGGAACTCATAAAAGGATGTTCTGTAAAAAAAAATATCCCTATACACTCTGGATGGTTGGAAAAGTTGTCATACAGAGGAGGGCACTGCATACTTTACCATCAAAAATTGCCAATTTGCTTTTGCGCTCTTCATTAGGACCGATTCGCTACGATCGATGGATAACCATTTGGTCGGTAGGGCTAATCCTTTAATCTTCGTATCGTCTCATTTCGCCCATCAGAAGTGGCCTGTCGTAGGGAGCTTCTCCCGTCGGTTATCTTGATTGATTGATAGGCTTAATCCATGCAGGTTTTTTCTCCCTCCATCCATCCATCCATCCAATGCTGGAAATGGGACAGGGTGGAAATTAAAAACTCATCAGCTATCAGCCCTTCCACATCGTGGTTGATTGACGACCTTTTAGCGTTAGGATGGGCGAATTTGCGGTTATTCGGTCGATATGAACACACCACCGATATCGGAAAGCATCCCATTTCATCGTGCGAGCAGATTTAGCGTGCCACCAAAGCAGCAATGAGATGCGTTTGGAAGGAGCGCATCCTGCCCAGCGTTTCGGAATAATCCTACCAGTCATCATGTGCCTGGAAGCTGGGAATCATCTGTCAGTCTCAAGAACAGAAGCGAACTTTGGTTGGGACAGATAGTTTGACTTTTTTTGTGGCTTCTGCACAGCTCCCTTGTTTGTCAGTTACATTGTCTACAGCTCATGTCCTGCCCAAGGATATCCGCCACCGAAAGCCGATGATGATGATGTTATCACGGGGAACGCACGCGGATCCATGTGCGTGTACGCGTGTCTCAATATTTGACCACGCACTAGGTTCGCTTCCCGGAAGTGGCGCCTTCCGGGGTACCCCGCCTCATTAAATCGATACTTCCCAGCACTTTGGACGTGCAGAAGAAAGGAAGATTTCAGTCCGTTTGTTTGTTGCATTTGATTAAAATCAAAACCTAAGCCCCTGGAACGGAAATCTGGCTCCGTTTCCTTTTTTTTCCTCACACCTCCGGGGGCCAAAAGTGATGCGAGTAAATCCGAGTCTCTGCAGCGTACGGGATGCGGAGTCTGTTGAAATTGTTTCGTTGCCGGTGTCAGTTTCGGCTCATGGGCAATCGGGATTCGACGGGCAGAATCGAGCAGAAACGCCGAATCATCAGATGCGCTGCAGGCGGAGGTGGTTCGTCGTTCGGCAGCGATGATGGTGACAGTTGATAAAACGGCTGGCAAAGGCGGGAAAAAGAACTCGGCTAGCGGATGGCCCAGGAATCTCGGGCGCTTGGGGTGAAACAAGATATGGCAGATGACGAAATGACATAAGGCTTAATGTGGCGGAAGTAATGAGATTTGGAGGCGGCGGGAAACCCACCAATCCAATGGCCGTAACACTGGAAACCATACGATAAACAGCGAAAAGGCGGAACGGTGCCACTCGCAAAGGGAAAAAGAAGCCGGATTCGGGAGGAATATGGCCCACCCTCCTTCATGAATCTTGGTCCTTACGCATCACCAGTGCAGTGTGATAAGCGAGTGGCGAGGAATTATTCACTCCTGGTTTAGGAGAGTCTTGGGAGTGTTCGCCAAGGTGCGGCTTACGTGAAGAGCTTGTCGAACAATTTCCTTTGCTCGTCATCAAACTTCCGACTCTGGGCCGTAGTGATAACGCTTGCGATTTGTGTGTAGCTGAAAACATGCTGATACAGTTGTTATTGTCAGCCTAGAGCGAGCTGCTCACTGTTTAGTGAGAATTTATCATCTTCATCGTCCTCGAAGCTGTGGGGTTTTATCATAACGACATTCGTTGTTGCTTAATTTATGTCCTACTCTCACGGCATTCTCCATTTGTGTTGAACGTTGTAGTTGACAACGGCTGAAAACTATGAAGCTTATTATTTTGCTATGTATTCAAGTGCACTATTATGAACCATAACGTGTTCCATTGCTTCCATTCACTAAATCCCCATTTGCCGGCCATAAATCCTCCGGCGAGGGATACCAGAATCTTGAGTCACTTGTTCTGTACTTCTGTACTGGCACCCGAGGTGTCCGTCGGCTGTTGTACTTATTTTTTCTCCACCTCCAAAGCACTTGGGGATAAGATCCACCATCCAGTGTCCTGCTCGTTTGGGCTACAAGCCGGGATTCTGTGGTAGTGTGAAGCAGAGGGTGTAAAAATCTTGTGATTTACTTACTTAATAATCCTTTCAACCTGGTATCTAACGCTCGGATTGCAACGAGTCCACTGCTCTTAATGTGTGGACCATCGTTGCCGTCGCTAGGTTCATTTCACTTTGCCGGCTAGAAAATAATCGCTAACAGGGGAGCATCTGGCCTGACCGGAGATCAGATCGGGACTGGTTTGGGTCGCTGACGATCATTGGGAGATTAAACTTTACGACACCAAAGGACGGTGGCTCTAGCATGAACCATTGGAAACACGTGGCACTTGCCGTCGCGAATGGCACGTTTGAATCGTTGGCGGGCTGAATCTCTTACGGTGGAAGAAAAACTAGTGCGGCAAGGAAAACTGGGGATGGTTGAAAGATGTGATGGGCGGATTTGGCGTTCTACTGTCCCGTCGCATTGGCCACGATGAAGAAGTGGTGCCTTTGTGCTCATTCTCGTTAGGATGAAAATGGTCCGAAATGGGAAGTGCATTTATAGGTTAGAGGATCCTACTTACTTGGAGCTACTATCCTGACTTCATGGTGTAAGACGCTCTTTAGATAAGGAATGGAATGTTCTGAGTCACACTTTTCATAGCAATGTATATGCGTTTTTTTTTATAGGTTTAATGTCAGAAAAAAATCGTTGTGAAGACTTTGACAATTATAATTGCAGTTAAATGAAACTGTATCATGCACAAGATTGTGATCTTGAACATTATTTTAAAGATTAAACTATGTAGGTGCAGCAGTTGCGTGAATAACTACTATTTTAAATTTAAATATAAGATTAAATGTGAAGCATGTACTTTCATGGGTTTCATTACTTGGATAAGTATTGATCAAATTATGTTTGTGAAATAATACTGAAAACATTTTTTTCCATTTTCAGATTTTCAGATAGCTAGAAAGACATGTGAAATAAATATCCATTCCTTTAGCAGAACGCATTCGGTGTTTTCGCGGCTAACGATCATCAACCAACGTTTTTAGTTCATTTTTTATCCGTCGTTCGCAAAAGCGCTGCACCGCTGCAATCACCAAACGTCATATTTCAAAAACGTCAAACCTATTGGCGGCCATCCGGCGTCACAATAAAATAACGAAGTATTTTGTCGATCGCGGTACATTTAAAAAGCTATTAAACAGTAGTTTTTGCATCGCTAAAGGTTACTAGCGGAAAGTAATTTTAACCATGAACCGTCGAAAGCCGGTCGCAGCCGATACAAGTGTAGCAAAACGTCCAAAACGAACCAACAACCTTTATGTACGCCCGGAAAAGATCCCGTTGGGCACGATCTTAACCGATGCGCTGAACAAACCGTGGAAAGTGGGACCATCGATCGGGACTGGCGGTTTCGGGGATATTTACTGTGCGTATTGTTTTTCAAATGCTGCGCCTAAAACAGTCGCCGAGTACCCGAACGTAGTAAAAATTGTAAGTAGTAATTGTATTTAGCGATGCAAATGTGTCGAATTTGGAACATCGTTTTTCTATCTCATCTTTTTGCTATTTTTTCCGGATGGATTTTTATCTTCGCTTGTACTATTGCACCAGGAACCGCATGAAAATGGTCCGCTGTTTGTTGAAACACACTTTTATCGGAAATTCTGTAAAAGTGAGGACATCGAAAGATACCGAAAACTGCGTAAGCTAAAGCACCTCGGCATGCCACTGTACCTTGCCAGCGGATCGCACATGCTGAACGATGTAAAGCAGCGGTTTTTGGTGATTCCACGATTCGGTGTAAGTTTGCAGTCCGTGTGTGTGCAGAACGGCAACTGTCTCCCAATATCGACTGTGTACCGAGCGGCGTTGCAGATGCTGGATGTGCTGGAGTACATTCACTCGAACCAGTTCGTACATGCCGATCTGAAGGGCGATAACATTCTATTTGGGATGGGTGATCGTGGACGGGAGCGATTGTATCTGGTCGACTTCGGTATGGCGTGCCGTGTTACGCTGGAAAATCAGTTTAAGCCAGACCCACGAAATAAGCACAACGGCACGATCGAGTACACGTCTCGCGATGCCCATCAGGGTGTGATGACGATGCGGGGGGATTTGGAAATTTTAGCCTACAACCTAATCGAATGGGCAGGAGGAAGCCTACCGTGGAAGGAAGAAAAGATGTTGAAAAATTGCAACAAAGTGCAACAAATGAAGGAAGAGCACATGAGTGATGTGGGCAATTTGCTGAAGCAAAGCTTCCGGAAGCAAATTTCGATACCGAAGGCGCTGCAACCTTTCCTTGAGTGTGTCATTGGCCTACGGTACAACGAAATCCCAAAGTACAGTGTTTGTGCTAAAATTTTTGACAAAACCCTAAAAACACTGGGACTGACCAACACTGGGGCACTTGATGTAAGCGTCGCCAACACAACCACCGTTAATGATTCGTCAGGGCCAATGAACAAACCTAAATCAAGAACGAGAAGAACATTGGACACTTCGATATCGAATGGCTTAGCGGATACGGTACCGAACACGCAGGACGAAATACCGAGCTCAGAAAGCACGCTTACCCCTAGACGAGTCCCGAAAATGCGTTCTGATGAGTATAGTCCTTCGCTGATAAAACGCTCCAAACAACGCCCGTTGAATGGGTCAAGAGCGGCCACTATCCCGGATACTGTACCGAACACACCGGAAGACGAAGATGATTCGCCCGTTCTCTCGCAGAGGAGCAAGCGCAAAATGGACTTGTCGGATGCTGCTGGGACATCGCGTTTGAGGAATGCTAAAACACCGGTACTGCCCATTTCACAAGACATTGCGCTGATGGATACCGTGCCCAACACACCGGAGGAAGATGAGGAAGACGAAGAAGAAGATGAAGACCTTATGCCGAAAAGGAAACGAAACCTCAAGCAGGATTCCAGGGATGGCAACTCCCGGGCAAGGCAAGCTAAAAGGGTGACTGTTGAAGAACCCACACGTGCGGGAACACGCCGTAAGCCAAAAACTATCACGGTCATGCAAAGTGCATCCTCGCAGGACATAAACATACAGATAAAAACACCGAGGAAGAAACGGGTACGAAACGCCACCTCAGAATCGCCTAAGGAAATTACCATCAAATTAACGCTAAATGCGAATCTTTCAGTAAACTCTAGAGGCAACAAAAAAAACGGACTGGTTGTGGTAAGCGCTTCTCAGCAAAATATGTCTCTCGAGTCGAGCAGAAACGAATCGTTGGAAGCTTCCCAGGATATAGTCGATATATCTTCGACAACGGAGGATAACAACGCATCTCGTAACATGTTTGACGATTACTAAAATGTCACAAAAATTAGCGTTAGTATTTTGAATTATTTCTTTAAAATTGGCTATTTTGTTAAGCGCTATCGATTTAAATTGTTGTGAATCCGCAAAAATGATAAAAATTGTGTGAGGAAACGAAGTAGCAGACGCGTAAATATGCATTTCTTCTAATGATAGTTTAAGACAAAATGTTGAATTATAATAACCATTCGAGATTCGAGCAAAGAGAAATACAATTATCGAGATAACCCACCAGTAGACAATGTGCAGGCACTCTAAGAAATATTTCGCACAGTAACCATTAATGCGTTTTGTTTGCTGAAGCTACGTTAATTTACGTTGTTACTGTTGCAGATAATGGTAGTTTGTACTATAATGCTGGAATTCATAACGCCATTCGGATCTTCGTTTTGTAAAAGAACGCTAAAAAAGTCTCGTGCAAAAAATGCCAATTATTTTTGTCACTATTGAACATTTTCTTCCTTTTTGATATTGCTTTCCTTTGACGCCAAAATACCAACCAAGATGAAACAGTTTGAATTACTTGGATTGCAGAATGAATGTTATGATTAGCTGTAAATAAATGCTTGAAAATTACCTCAATTCAATTAACATTTTTCTAAAAATAAAAACGAAAAGACTAATGACACACCGTTATATTAATTTTTCTTTTTCCAGCAGGTGTTTCTCTCGCTTTTTCGTTGAAAAATCCCATGCAAACATTCCGAGCGACATGATTGAATGTCTCCGAAACGTTGCTCATCCGCCTTTGCTTCAAGGATACGGTTCCATCACCTCCGGACAGCACAACGCGAGAAGAAACAATTAAAATAGTAAATCAGTACGCTCTGCTGCCTCCCAGTGGTGCCCTTTTCGGACTTCATTTTTCGTACCATACCTCTTTTTTTATTCGGCAAACGAATGAACAAAAAAAAGCCTCTTGCTACTGCTCGACCGTGACAAAGGTGGCGTAGCTTTTCCGGCCGCCAATCTCCACTGCCAGTGACCCGGAAACAGGATCAAGCGAGGGACGCACAAATTAATAGTGCCACTACGAAAAAAGGGGTCACGTTGTGGGTGGGCAAAAAAGGTGACAATGACACGAAAAGCGTCCCGTGCTTGAGTTCACATTTTGGATCCTGCGAAACGGGCCGCTGAAGGGGAATGGACAGTATTTTTTAATTTCCTCTGCCCGCGCAGCCTAATGAGATTACGTGGAGAAATTTAATATAACCACCCGAATGGTGAAGCTTGTTTGGCCGTATCGGCGGCGACGGCAAGGACGATCCCCGGTATTGTTTGTTTCCCGTGGCAAGGAGCTTAACCCGGAAATGGTCGCCGGTTAGCTCTAATTTCTTGAACCGTGTTTTAAACGGAAGCAAACGGAAGGGTTAACTCTTGTTTGGGGATCCGTTCAACGAGGTGCTCTTGCGGCGGCAAAGAAGCGCTGAGCTTGTGTCACGAAACTTGCGGCAATAATAAAATTAGAATAATGCGTAAATTTGCACCCACGCACACGCCGGGAGGAGAAACAACGCCCAGGTGGCAGAGAACGCTGTGCCAAAATGTAAGCCTCGAAAGTTAATTTATATAGTGCTATTTGCTTCAACTGTTGTTCTCAAGACGAGGCTCAAACTCTTCGTTCGAGTTCGAGCTCGAGGGAAACAATTTGAAACTCCGCTCCACAGGCGAATCCCGGATGGTCTGGAATTCCGGGATTAAATACCGGATTGTAAGAAATTGGTGCGTAAAAGTGTAAAACGCGAGTAAATTTGTCCATCCCCCCGTCCTTCGACCCTTCCCTGTCTTCCTGTAGGTGGCAGACAGGACCCATATCACATTATCGTGCTACAACCGGGGGCTTACAACGCACTGACACAGCATAATCTCGTCGGTACGCGCGTCCCGGTTCTCGGTCCCACATCCGGCGACAAAAAAAAAGGGATGAAAGGCGGAAGTATTTAATTTCCTTCGCATAAAATATGCCCTCCCGTGCCCGCAAACCGCAGGACAGCAAACGGGATTGCGTGGTACAAAATTGGGAAATGGAGGAGACCGCCTTGGGGATACTGTCTTCGGGCTGCCAGTAGGAGCGGGATTTCTCTGGACTAGATTAAAACCCTCCACCCCCACCGGGTGCCGTCCCCAGAGCATGGTCCCCGGGACTTGATTTTGCGTAAACTTTTGCCAGCTCCCCAGCCGCTTTTCCGAGCGGCCCATCAACCCCTTATCGTGCACGTGGGTGTGGAGCCATTTTCCAGTCGAATCGAGGCGTGTAAAATGGGCTTTTGTGCAGGGTTGGGTTGGGTCCTTCCCCACCCGGTCGCTGGCTTCTCGTTATCGGAACCCACCATGGAAGCCAATCACCCTCCACCCGCATGTCGGGAGCCCGATTTGTGCATAAAGCATAATGTATGTCTCTCCGGTGAATTGTTTGGTGTGATGGTGGGAACGGGCGGGAAAACGCATTGCGCACTTTGTGTGCCGCGTGGAAGAGGGTCGTCGCTTATCGCCGCTTTATCGTTAAGGGGAGCCGAGCTGATGGTGATAAGTTCCTGTAATATTAAACATTCTTGCGTTACGCTACCGCGGGAGGAATGTTTTCCTGGGGTTTTCCCGCGTCTCTCTCTCGCGCGCTTTTTTTACGTTGTTTCGTGTAGCATGTAACCCGTGTTTGGGAGTGAAAGAAAGTGGTGGGGGTGGGGATGTATCCTCGAGGGTAGGCTCACCTTCTCGCCTCAAGGAGCGCTTAGACTATCTGGCATGCACATCGAACATTGACGCTTTCCGTTCTGGTTTTTTTTTTCGTTTGCTCTTCCTCGCGGTTCTCGTGGCGAAGTGCCGCCGTAGGCACAGGTTATGGCACCATCGTTGTGGAGCACCTGGGCTCTATTCGACCCCGGAGACAAACTCGACGCTTAACGGGACGCGACTGGAAAACCCGGGCGAGGAAAATCAATAAAAATGGTTGAACACCCCCATCTAAAAACAGCTCGCCAGAGACCGTTTTCCGTTGATTGTTTGGATTTGAAGTGCAGCCCCAAACGCCTCGTTCGTCCCGGAAGAGTTTCCTGGGATGTATCCCGGAGATTTGTTCGCCGTAACTCGGTCTCTATGCTCTCCGGAGGGTAATCCGGAGCGGCTTAAAGTGGGGGCGATAAAATCAAATGAAAATTACTAATTGCCATAACGCGAGAAAATCGTTAAAGCTGGGGTTTTTTGTGTCCCATAGCAGAGAAGAAAAATCTGGAACGTCGTCTTGCGTTGTGATGATTAAGCGCATGAAGTATTAAAGCTTTCCTCCGAGCCTAAAGAAAATGTGGGAAACTGATTTGATCGCATATGAAGCTGCTTCGAGAGATGATAGATAAATTGCATTTTTTTAAACCAAGAGCGTAGTGTAAACATCATCGGTGTTACTGACCGCAGGACGAAAAACATCCAGCTGTCACGTTTTGGTGTGAAACCATTCGTCGACCCACTCGATCGCATCGCAAACAGATCACCATCAGTAGTAGTAGTAGTTGTGGCTGGGTACGAGGGTACTAAATTTGACAAGTGGAACAAATCCTCAGTCTTGTGTCGCGCGCGAAACAATGAACTCGATGCTGGCGTACTTCTGGATAGTTTAGATTAGCTCTCAGCGGAATAATTGATCGTAATACTTAGTTTCTTTACAAGATTATTGTTTGCGTGGGGTGTTTGAGAGCTCCAAAGGATATCATATCATTGATGGTTTAATAGCTGGTGGCTTTCTCGATGAAATGGTTGGCTTCGGATAACGGGACCCGGGACGGTGATGTGTGCGACCGCAATCTGCTGATCAGTGTTTCTCGATCGTGCGAACAATGTTTGATTGTGTTTGTGTATCCTGCTATACGGGCTCACGCTGCTGGCGTCAACAGGCTTAACCTTTTTCGCATGAAATGCAATGCTTTTCTACGTTCAATCTACGGGAAAGAATATCCGACCGCATTTATAATCTGTGTGACAATTAATCGAATGTGGTGAGTTTGTTTGAAGGCAACATCATCTCGCTTTCTTCTTCTTTCTTCGACAAACGGTGCACGGTCAAGGCCTACCTTGCTATGCTTAGCGAAGGCTTTATACGGTTTGGAATTTCTCGTACCTGCATACGGAGGAGGATTAGACAAGATTCGAACCTGATACTATCGTGTGTTTGTGCCGCAGGCTAACTATGCTTTTAAGTATCATTTTTTTATTACTTCATTTCCCAAATGTATGTGTTTTTCGCTTACTAATCAGTGCCCCTTACAAGCCTCAGTATCTTAAGCTAAAGTCGCAATTTCCAGAACACAAGTCCTTCCAGCAACACGCCCAGATCCTGTATGAATTGATATCAACGCAGCTACGAAGCTCGCCACAGCTGGGTTCAAGCTAATTTATACGAGCTCTCGTTTATCTCGTGCTCGCGCGTTCATCCATCATTCCGTCGAAGCCGGGAAACACTTGTCATCGCCCGCTTCGGTGCATTTCAATCATAATTCGCGCTCGTTTAAAGCAATTCTACCGCCGGCCCCATTTTTAATCCCACCAAAGTGATTAGCATTGACCATAACGGAGCGCAATAATCCATTTTCGTTTTTGCGAATCGAAATTATTAAACAATCCATTCCGGTCCAATCCATCCGCGCCCGCGTCGGCTCGTGTCCCTTTGCAGGCGTCTTACGCCGCAAGCCGGTGCTGCAAACGATTGATTTATTGATTCCGGCACCGCAATAAACAATTAAAATTTCCCTTCGCAGGCTCGCCTTGCCGCACAGGGCAATAAACGGTGGGTCCCTTTTGAGCAAACCCGACCAGACTGGCCCCGTTTTCCCGAGCGCGATGCCCATTCGTCAGTGCCATTTACAGTTCCATCGTCGATAGATCATAAAACAGCGACGAAAATGGCCCTTCCTCGGGCGGCGGGCTGGTGAAAACGGTTTAGCAATCAAAACCGGAAATCAAACCCCTCTTCAGATCGTTCGCGGGCGGCCTTAACCCGCATGCACGGCCAGAGGCTCGTGCTTGCGGGGAAAACGTTGGTCGGAAAATCTTAAGAAACCGGCCCCGGCATCGCGTTGGTAGGGTGTGGTGGCAAATCCTTCCCAAGGGACGGCATAAATCGCCTTTTCATGCCCGTTCATCTTAACTAGCGGGCAACGAAGCGAAGCCACAAACCGCAACCAATCAAAGCAAGCCGTTTTCTATCCATTCCTTCCGGCTGTGGGTGGTGCCGAGGATGTGTACGCGACAATCGATCCGCCACCCAGCGAAACGCGCGCTTCGGGCTTTTCGTAGGATTGTCTATAAATTTCTCGCCTTCCCGTGGGGTGGATGGGCCAGCTCGAATAGCCCTTGCTTTTTCAGGCAGGTCGTGAATCACTAGTCACGTGAAGGGAGAAAGAGAGAGAGAGAATGGAAAAAAAACACCGCTCAAGCATCCGGAAGTGGTTCCGTGTGGTATGTGGAACGCCACCACCGGGGAAAAGGCCCTAAAATATGCACGCTTTCCAGTCGGTGCGAATTTCCTTCGAAGAACCGCAGGAATTTTCTAATTTCCTTTGGTAGGGGCAGTAGCCGCTACGGACCACCGTGATCAGCATCATTATCGATGGGCTGAGTTTGCCGTGTTACGGTGCCGTCACGTTCTCCTTCCATTCATGGTCGGGAGTTTTCCTTAAGCCCCACGCCTCCCCACTCCAACCAACCCATTGCTTGGTTCGTGTCTGGACGGAGCTGGTGCAATAAATTAAATAAAGCGGCAACACTTTCCCAAGGACATCCATCTTTTTCTGGTTTGGTCGGAGTAAAGTGAAGCCAGAAACGTCTCTGCTCGCCCTACAGCTCTACGAGAGGGTCGATTTGATTGAGGAAGATTTCCCGCTCCATGTCAGAGTCGTCGTTCGGAATATGACAAATAAATGGAGATAAATTGAGTCATAATCACCGGCAACGACGCTTCCCTCGCTTGTGTTCAATTTGGCCTGAACCGTCCGGTAGGGTGACTTCAAATCGGGCCCTTGTAAGCCGTCACGAGCCTCGGTACGATGCAGGGAAGGAAAATCTACCCCACGGGAGAAAGGAATTCGCGTAGCGCGATTTGAGGAAAAACGCGGGAAAAATGTACTACTTACCGGAAAGGGGCGCTACCCTCGATCCCTAGGGACGGGTTGCAAGTGATAGTTTTAATGCACTTGCTTGATTTCCCTCACTCCCCGAACAACAACAGGTTTTCCCATTTTCCGGCCCACTTGGAGTGTTTATTGAATATTTTATGGAAGCTGAACACGGGCTACAGAGCGTGTTCTGTGTATTTTCTCACTCGGGTTATTGTTTGCAGAGTGTTGTAGAATTTATTGAGCTAGTTTATGTTGAAAATTCTGTATTCGTCGAATAACAAGCGATTGGCTACATATATAAAAAAACTCTTCCAGGAAGAGATGTGAAAAAAAACTGTACGCATATTCGAAATTCAAAATGTCAAACGAGAAAGAGGAAAACTACTGTAACCGGTAATATTTAACACGCACTGTAAGACGGAAGGTAAATCTCTTTTACCCTACAGAGCAGGTCCACAGAATCGACCGGAAGAGTGTGCGCTTCATTGTGTGCGTCTCCATCGTGCTTTTATCATAATTGAGCGTATTCATCATTATCACTCCATATTCGTCTTGATGAAAAATACATAAATTTAATGTCCCTTGTTCTCCTCTCGCTCGCTCACTCATCCTGACACGGTCATGGCCTACTACACTGGCTCGTCGGGCGCCAAAAGGAAACGACTCCTTGGGGTTTGGTTAATGTGTAAGCATGTGGACCCCGTTTCGCTGATGGTTCCGCCGTAAAAGGATACGACCCCGGGCCGGGCTGCCGTCCACGCGCTTTGGTATTCATCGTTCCCTTACGATTCACTTTACGCCAGGATTGTTGTTATTTTTATTCTCGCCCAGCCCGGTTTTGCTCCCTTTCCTGGCACGTTCCCTTCTCGCTGCACTTTTGTCTTCACCGGGCTCCTTACAACCGCGTCGTAGGTTCGTGATTGTTATTACCATTTCAAAGGTAAAACGCGTGGAACGGCCCTTATCGGGGTAGCCACTTTGGGAACCTTTCGCGGGCGCGCGCGCACGTGTATGTTGCCCGAAGCTGGTGAGCTGGGGTGGCCCGGTGAAGTACAAGTTCTTCTACGCCACCAGCCGCCGGTTGGCAGTCTGTTAATGCATAATTTAGCAGAGTGCTTCTCCGGGGCTGCCGCGTACGGACGGAGGAAAAGAAAAATCGTCCTACTGCTACCGGCACAGGGGAAACGGATTTCGGCCACGGTTTTTTTTTGTGCCAGCCGTTTTCAGCGTCTTTTGATTTCGGCATTTTATTGCCAGGAAGAGGGCGCACTCATGACGCTCGTGGCGGGAAAGCAAATCACACGGAAGCAAACGTTCGCCTGTGTTCTGCGTCTTCTCACGGAAATATGATTTTGAAGGGTTTCGATAAAGATTATCTCTGTGTTGATGCAAAATGCATGGTAGAGTTGTGTGAAACAGCGCCATCGTAATCGCACTGAATTATGTAGGGAAATAGTGCCCGAGTGGGTTGCATTCCAACCAGCAAGCCTCATATTCCACTTGTAGAACAATCCAAAGGAATTCCCCAAGGAACCCGTTGGAGCGTCATATTTCTTGCGTTGTTTGTAATATGTTTGAATTTGGATGGAAAGTGTAATGGATCTGTTGGGGTTCCGTTACTACTCCTTGAGAAAATAGATAGCCCCTTTTTCGTATCGCTTCTGATAATAACGATCATTACGTACCCGGTACGGTACGATCCATAAACAACCCTTTGATTGGATTAAACCATCACTACCATCGCTTGCAGTAAGACATTATTTTTTGGAGTCCTTTTTCTGCTACCTATTGGGCTTCGTCTCGTTCTGCGAACGCTGCGAAGCTCTTGTTAAGTAAGAGTCATCGATAGAGAAGAAAAAATGACTCCACGTAAGGGATCTTTCATCCTTCGTGGCCTCCATCCACCCACCGGCTAATGTGGGTTTCCATAATCGTTTCACTAAATGACCGTCTTTCGCTGGCAGAATTGATCCGAGAATACTGGGTTTTCACGCCATGAAAGGCGTTCGCGATCGAGGGATATTTTGCTTTCGTGTGCCTAGTCCTATCGTTACCGTTTTCTTGCCCACCCTTGCGTAGATCCTTTCTCGTTTGAGGGTGCTTCCGATAACTCGAATCTTATCGGAAAAGCTGTGTGCTATCATCCTTTTTTTCCTTTGCATTCAATAATAGCTTTTTTGGTCTCTTCATTTTCGGGAGTGGAAATTAGGGAACCCTTTTCCTAGTGCCAATTCTTTCTGTTTTCTTTCTTGCTTTAAATCGCGACGAAGCGTAAAGGAAGCTGAAATCGATGGCTCTTGTTTCCGTTAAATCAGCCCCGGACGGGCATAAAAGGGTACGGCGGTGAGCCCGGGACGATAATTTCGTTTTCTTTTCCTATCAATATCAATTAACATCGTAAAAAGGGGAGCTTTTTTTGCCTTTCGGGCGAGGATGTTTCCTTTCTCTCCACTGGTCGACGAGCGGTCATTCGATTGCTTTTAAATTGAAATTTTATCTGGAATGAAATAAATTTTATAAATACCAGCCGTCGATTGTGTCCCCTCGCTGGATAAGGTGAAAAGGCGAAGAAGGTACGACGGTGGCACCACGGAGATATAGGTCGAAAATTGTATTGATATTAGTATTAGCGTCAAGTGGACGCGATAGCAAAAAAAAGGATCCTAACATTGCCGAAAGAAAGAAGAGAGAAAAAACGCACGAATTGTCCCTTTTATTCCCGGAAAAAGTGTCAAAACGAATGAAAGTCTAAAGGGAGGATTGTGTGATTATATGGCGTGTAAAAAGGTCGATAGGATTTGCTTATCATTTAGCTGCCGTGGAAAAGCGCAGCTAAAGTGGGAAGGCATGCTCTTTCAGAATGAGCTAAGGGTTTTATAATCTAAAGAGTGAAGGATTCCGTGAAGGATTTTCCGCAACCCTTGACGTGATGCTGCAAAAAGCTGCACGCGATGGTTTACTTGCCCTATCGAGAGTATCCTTTATTCTTGTGTAATAGATAAAAGCGACGGACGTGGCGGTGCGTAACAAATCCATTATCGATTACATCGGGGTTAGTTTTGGAAAATCATCTAGAAAGAGAGGATGAAGCACAATGATTTGCTCTACCTTGGTCGCGCAACGGCCATCGATGAAGAGCAGAACAATCCATCATTAATCATTTACTGCGGTTTTAGTGGTGCGAGAGCGCATTCAACGAATCCAGATTGTGGATTGGATCATTAGTTTCGATTATAGAATGCTATTGACCATTGATTTTCTATCCTTTAATGAATATTATGCAATCATTTTATTGATGAATGTTGCTGGAAAAACGGAGTAAACGGTTTAACAAAGACCAGTTAATAATTCCTTGGAATTTAGCAATCTCTGACGGGTGATAATTATATCCAAACACAATTAACGCGGTTCTCGGTAGTAATTGAAATGCTACCCAAAGGCTGTTATTTCATTTTTACCACTACAAAAAACCCATCAGTTTTCTGGCTTGTCTGTACTTTTTGATGAAACCTCTCCACCAAATGGATTCTCATTCGTGAAGTCCATCGAGCAGATCATCTCCCTAATGTTTCTTCAGGGACCAATTGGGCGGGTTTAGAGCTAATCCAAAAACACCCAACACTCGTACATGCCCTACCAGCGGGGTCCGTTTTGCATTTTTAATTAACGGAGCTCAGATCCGCACCCAATTCGATAATTTTCCCGGCCTGCTTTTCGATCGCTGATAATGCTCGACGGGGAAAAGGATGGCTGCTCTGCGGGTTGCCAGGCTTCAGGCGCATACCATAAATCAATACGCGGTAAACGAACATTAATTATGGTGGGGCAAATTTTCACGACCAAACAGTTGCAATTTGGCGGGGTTTATCCCAACGCGTGGTGGTGTTTTCTCTCATTCCTTGTGGGTCCGTTTTCCAGACATCCCCTAGGGACCAGTACCATCATCTGAATGCGACGCAAGCTGACGTTTCCTCGATCGGAATTCGCTCATTTCCTCGCTCGGAATGCCCTTCATAGGACATAGCGGAAGAAACAGAGATAGAGAGAGAGAGAGTAGAAAAGCGTTCCATGGGTTTTAGCCTTCGCCACAAAATGACGTTCTTTTTTTTTGTGTGTACCCTGCTGGAAAGTGGAAAGTGCAGACGTAAAAAAGAAAAACCTCGACGCCAAACGCTGTGGCTCTGTATTCCCAGTTTTCAATCATCTATTGTGGTGGAAGACAACGGAAGATAAAATGCGAAGGAACGGCATATGAAAATCCACCTCCACCACTGGAAGGCACCCCATGCCGAGAGCCGTTTCGAATCGATCGGTGGAAATCGTGGCAATAAATTTTGCTGTCATTTTGCTTCATCCAGCTGAAGCTGCCGCCTGAAACGGAAACTCTAAAATCGCTCCTCATATTCATCACGACGTTCGTGCCTCACTTTAGCTGGGGGATTGTTTTTTTTTATCTCTTCCCAGACAGGGGAGCGCAATGGAGACCAAAACATGAAAAAAAAAGCCAACCGACCCCCATCCGTCCATTTAAGCTTGGCTTTCCGATGCCTCCAAGGGATAGTCCATCTCGTCCAGCAAAAGGACCACCGATGGGTTTATCCTCTGGCCTCACTCGGCAGGGATGGCTTGCCAGTAGTTGCGTGTCCCTTTTCGTGCATCTCTCGGTGCAATGCATGCATGCATGCACGTCTGCTGCCTAAAGGGATGGGGTTTAATTTCCCCGTAACATCTAACCTCGGGAATTAGTACAAGAAGAAGCGATCGTGTCGTGCAGCTTCACAGCCGGTTTCACCTCGTTCGGTTCGAGTTTATGAACGCTCGAGTGGATCGAAAAATTTGTTCAGGATGAATAGTTTCAGGTTATGCTTGAAAGAAGCGTCCCTTTTTGCATGGACGTCAAGGGACGCCTGACGGATGGAGCTGGCCACATTTCCGGCTGATGGAGGCTTTCTCTCTCTCTCCCTCTCTCTCTCGGTGTCTCTCGTGAGCCGGTTTGTCTGCTAATGCCCATTAGAATGGCAGAATGTTGTTCGAGCCAGGAACGGGACATTTCATTCCACCGGAAACGAACGAACCGACGTATGACCGCATGGTCCCTGGGTTGAGAGCGACTCCCGCCTAGCAGGCAGGAATGGTGGTGAACAACCCGCAGTAGCTGTTTTTTTTTTCGAGCCAAAACCAAACCCCACAGCGCGTTTTCGTCGCTTGCTGACGAGCAAAACCTCCCCCCGGTCGGTGCGCTTGGACACACACGCTTATTTATCTATAACATTTCAATAAATCATTGTGACTAATGGAAGCGCCAAAATGGAGCGATGAGACGCGCTCGCGGGATTGCACCCATGCGAAAGGTTGGGTTGGGCAAGCCACCGACACCTGCACCACACGCCCGAACGCATTGGCGAACGCGCCAAATGGCGCAGCAGGGATGCAACACGCGATACATCATGGTTTCATGGTCACCAACGGGGAATGGGGCACCGTTCCGATGGGACCTGTTCACAAATAGCCATAGCCCCGGGACGCTCTTTACAGGGCTCACAAGGACACCACACCCGGACGTTCTTCACTCAGCCGAAAGTCCCCCGAAAGTGGACAAAGTGGCGAAATTGATGTGGTTTTTTCCATCCCGGTGGCACCGCGATTTCCATCCATGTGTGGTCCTTTTTTAAGGGTGGCGTGAGCTCGTAATTGATTCTAAAAACAGACTCTCGCTCTCGTTCTCACAATTCCAATGCATTTTCGGGGTTTTTTTACGCTGCACTTAAATATTTTGAATTTTGCATTCACATCCCAACTTTAAGCGTCACTGCGCTCGATAACGTTAATTAATTTCGACCAGGCTCAATCTATCGATCGTGCCTTCCGAAAAGTGGTGCACATTTAATTGTCCTTTGTGCGTGGACCCACGTGGTCAGCTGTGTGGGTGTGTGTGTGTGTGTGTGCAATCGATTGGCATTCCCGTTGGCTGCCGGATCGCTTTTCACCGATTCCGATTTTCCGTTTCAATTAAGATAATTTTTCTGCGCTTTCCCGCAGCGCACTCGAAGCAAGACGACTGCTCACTTGCCAGATGGCACTTGGAATTGATTGTGTGTGTGCGCTTCTTCTAGTTCCCAATTTTCAGCACCAATTCCCTCCTCCAGCTTGTGTCGAAATCTCTCCCACCCGTGCTGTCCTTCGCCGTTTGCCGTTGCAAATGGAATCGATTATGGCACAATTACTTTTCAATTTCAGGCTCATTTGTGTGCCCCAGCGTCGTCGTCGTCCTAGTCATTGTGCTTTCTCTCTCTCGTGGGAGTGTCGACTTGTCGACTTGCGGATCGACTCGTTTTTGTTGTGCGGCGATGTCGCCTTCCGTTACACAATGTCGCACAATCCCGGATGGGAAGCAGAAACCGAACGGAATCGTAAGCTGGACGATGACAATTTTTCTTGCCACGGACATTGCGAGAATAAAAACGGGTAACCGTCAGCATCGCCGTGCTTCTCGCAGGTGGACACCGAAATCCGGCTCGAAAGATCTTCCAGGCGAAGGTTGAGAGTCCTGCTGCACCTCCCGGGTTACTACGTGACCCGGATGACTAAAGCACCCGACCCAGATCGGTGTACCGGTGGTTGAACCGAAGCGCGAAGGTTCCTTCGTCCTGTCAAATTAATTGTTTAAGGATTGCATGGTTTACAGTGGTTCTACACCGAGGGACGGCAGGATGGGAATTGGAACCTAATTGAATCGAATCATAACCCCATTAGTCACCCCTAGTTGCCGTTCTGGTTAATTCGATTCGTCTCTATCCGAGCCGCTTGATGTTTGGATTTGGTGTCACACGAATACATTCGGTCGCTTATTTGGACCGATGTAATGTTGTCATACTTTCTTATGGAAACGGAAATATGTTCCTCCTGTGGGGCGTTATTTGAGAGTTCAAAATACCGAATAAACCGGGAATAATATTTCTGTGCAATTCAATTGATTATTGCTCTTCTTTCGGATGTGCAGAGTGGCAGGATTTCATTTCAGTACATCTCAAAATCAAATCTAACCCGGCAGGAAAGCTAGTGCCATTCGAAAATGACAAACACGCAGCGCGCAAGGATGGTCCGTGGCCACGAAGCAGAATGTGCTGTGGACGCGAACGCGACAGGACATGTGATAAGGAAGGTATTGTCTGCTCGCTGTGCGGTGCGCTAGCTTTTACTTACTGGCGGTTAGTTCGGTCGGTGCTTGCTTACTGACATACGTATGTTTACTTGCTGAGTGCAGCGAACCGTCGCTCGGTGCTTTTGTTCCGTCAACACGCTGCTTTACCGGATACGGATGCTGGTGCGATGGTTCGACCGAGAGGGTTTGCCCTTCGTGCATGTTCAGAACCGTGCGGCTTACATGTTTGCCTTCTGTCTTTGGGTCGACCGCGAGCAGAAGATGCTGCCAAGCGAATGTCCTCGAATGCATGGTATAGGAGACTTTCGAGAAACGGTTCGCCAACGATCTTTGTTGATTTTTCGAAGCGTGGCGTTCACTAACGTTGTGCTAATTTATGCCTCGAAAAACGACGTGCGTTAACCAAGCACGATACCTTTACGGGTGCAATCGAGAATGTGACTATTGATCCTGATGAAAGCTCGTTGCTGAAGGAGCATGTCCCACCACCGGCATTCACCATTGAAAGGTGATTTTCTTTCAATTGCCAATATTAATCAGCCTCACCATCGGAGCCACCCCAAAAGGGGACAGTTTTTTTTGTGTTCAAAATTCAGATTCTCGGCCGTTCACCGGTTGCCTGACGCTTTTTCTCTCTCTGTCTCTCCCAATCGGTGCCTCGTTTAGCTCATCAGCGTCTTATCGGATGGGTTTACGGTGCCATCCCTAGCAGCTCTTATTCTGCTGCTTCCTTTGGCTTAGTACGGATGGAAGACGGTTCAGTGAAGCGAAAGAACCGACCGACGTGGGCTGGGAGCTTTCTTCCAGTTCAGCTGGCAGAGCGCCAATATTAATCAACCGAAACGAGCTCTAAATATTTGCCATTTCATTTATTCCTTTCTTTACACTTGTGCTGGTGCATCGGATTACCACAGCCATGGGCCAGGCGATGGTAGGTTATGTGTCATGTCTGGAGCCCTTCGTTTTTGTGTGCCGTTGTTGTCAGTTTCGTCCCCGGGATGAACTCGGGGACATCAACGGCGGAAGGCTGGTCTGAGGGTCCGTTTGGCTCCGATTCTCGAGCCCGGGAAGCACACTAACAATCGCGCGCCATTGTGCTTCATCGCAGCAGCCCGTGTTTCTTGGTAATTTTCTCGCAATTTTCCATTCAAGCGAACAAAAAAGCGAGTGGTTACTTTGATTTCCCGCAGATAAATGAATCTCATTACAAGCGAACGGCGCTTTGTCGATGTTTTGGTGCCGGTTTTTTTTTTTCCTCTATTTTTTTTACCGAACCACCCGGGTGACCCTTTCCCGGGAAATGCTGCCGAGCCGGCGATAGGATTTGTCCATTTGGGGCGCTATTTGCTTTCTTTCCGCTTGCGCGCTATTCGGGCGGAAAATCGCATCCAGTTGGCTTCTTCCGGAGTCAACTCATGCGGATGAGATAAATAACCGGTTGGGTGGTTTGATTTTTTGTTTTGTTTTGCACTTTCTTCCTAGCGAAAAGTTTTATTTGAGAAATGAATCAGATTCCAGCCGGCAAACTGCTGGTGGAATTCTGCTTGCGGAAGCTTTTAATAAAAAGGACGGGAAAAAATGGGCACTAGTTTACGAGTAGTTTCCAGCGCTTTCAATTACTTAAATTGAGAAAATGAGCCATGGTTCAACGCCAGCGCCAGCAACTCTAAACAGTGTCTGGGGCGTCGCTGGCGTTTTGTGACCATACGCCCGGGGTTGGCCGTAAACGTTTACGATCATTTTATGCCCCGCTTGGACCGGGGACTTGTTCGCCAGGGTCTGGACGTCTTGAGTAAAACACGCTCGGAAAATTGTATGATGGCCATTCCCGACGTGACGGACCGCGGGTAGCTTGGTTGCGTCAAGCTTCGGCGTCGGTTTCATCGTTCAATTATGAGAAAGAAGCATTAATGTAACGCAGCCAAGTAAATTTAAAACATACACGCTGGAGAAAATGTTTCGCGTGTGGGTATAAGTGGAAACATATTGAATAAAAAAAAAGCGAGAAGGAATAACTTGTCGAAGGAAAGTATCTCTGCATGGGTATTACTTAAAATGCTGATTAACACGGAAGCTACAGCTACAGGATAGCAAGATAGTTGAATAATGCATGACCACCAAACAGTCCCGCAGGACGCGTTTCCGGAAGTGGGTGGAAATTTTACGAAACTTTCACGCCATACCGATACGCTGCTCTTGTTGGTTGCTTGGGCTTTTGTTCTCCATTGGAAGAAATGCTTCTAGCCTAGAAAGTTGAGTGATAGAATATTTGCCGTAAGTTTTTTTTGTGTTTCAAAAGCAAACTATTGCCAGGAGTATGCTTTAGAACGAACAAACTTTGGATGGTTTGACGATTCATAATTAATTTACTTTGCTTTGGTGGATTGTACTGTACTGCGTCGAAAGTGTATAGTTTACCTTTAGAAGTGCGTACTTGGCTCTCGTTCTTTAGGAAATTCAGAACATTTTAGAAGCAAACGCAACAAGATGATCCGAGGGGATTTGAATAAAAAATATGGGTCACTAGAACTTTATTCCATCGCCTACCTTGATCTCAGGATTCCTACAAAACAAAGTTACTGCTTTTTGAGTTAGAATGCTGCTTGGAACACACGAACAAATGAACCTTCTACACACAAATTGCTTTGTGGACTTATCGGTGCATCAATCATGGGCGCTATAGTTGCATCATGTTGATGCATTGAAGGCATGTGGATGGTTTGCACTGCGCCTGGTGGTTCTTGCAGGTCCTGTGTGGCAATGGGGAGCTTTCATGGATGCTTTAGACGTTTAGCATGATTGCGTGCACATTAAAGGTAAAACTTGATGTACCCATACTGCCGCCACATAAACAGGAACATCAAGGGAACACGGTAGTGTTCCGTTTCGTGTCCCAACCACGTGCTGAAAGTGATGCTGGAAAGAAGAAAATAAAACGACCCCTTACAACAGATGGTGAGCGAATTGCAATCGAAGAGTGTAGTCTGCAATGTGTCAAATCGTGTGAACGCTCTACCGTGTGAGAGAATCGCGAGCGAGAGCACAAAACGTACACGCGTGAGAGGCACGCTCAGAGCATGCAGGGCGTCTTTCTCGCTCTAGCCTCGCACTAACACGCCAAAGCGAGACGGAGCACCGGTGAGTACGCGCGAGAAAGAGCAGCACGATCGATCCACGCTCGAAGCTTGCGATGAGAACGGGCTGGCTCGGACGCGCGATGGTTCGCTCAAATCTCGTTTCAAGTTTTGGTGCACGCGGTTCGCGTTCGGTGTTTGTGACGTTGTTGTGGATGGATCTGTCGGAATTCGCATCGATTTTCGAACGAAAAGCGGCCCACGGGTGGTGTGGATCAGATCGCGTCCCGAATTTCCCTAGCCCGTGTGCTTTTCCGCGTGAGTGCGTGTGTTTTTTTTTGCCCTGCGCGGAAGGCAAACGACAGGATCGTGCCCGTGCCCGTGCCAGTGTTTTTCCCAACGAAAGCTTCTTCCGTGTTGAATGTGCCGTGTGCCGTGTGCCGTGCAGTGTGGCGTATGGGGCGAGTATGTGTGTATGTATATGCGCGCGCGCTCCAGTGAGCCAGTGAGTGAGCGCGTGAGCGAGTGAGTGAGACGACGAAGCTAACGGTGGTGTGTGGAGCGTGTTTTTTTTAAAGGCAGTGAGCGAGAAACCAGCGCAAACGTCAGGTCGCGCCAGTGGTGAGATGATTTCGCCGTCGTTCTCACTCGTGCAAAGCTCACGCTCACGCTCACTTCTCACCGCTCAGCTGCTCCGCGCGTGTAGAGCGCTTTGCCCTCGGTTGGCGTAGATTTCCGTGAGGGGGTGGTGGTTTTTTTTTGCTCCACGGGTGCTTTCCCTCCTCCTGGTAGCAACCCCCCCCCCCTTCGGCGGGCACGGAAACGGATGGTGTAAAAGCAAAGGCAAAGAAGCAAATGAGACGGCACACTAGAGCCGGAGGCAGGAAGGCGCATCTCGCGACGTGATGCGTGTGTGTGAGTGCTTGCGTAAGCCTGGCGCATTCCGCCACCACCGCCAGTGTGGAAAGGATATCGTGCCACCGGCGGTTGCGTTTCGTCCTGCGAGCGCGCGTGTGTCTGCGTGTGCCTATTGATTTTGATGCGTTTTTTGTTGTGGCGGTCCTTCGAGAGTTTGTGTGCGTGCGTGTGTGTGTTTACCTGGTGCGTCCGCGTGCGTCGTGTACGTGTGCCTAGTGCGTGTGCTAGTACGGTGGTGTGTGCGTTGGAAACCCGTGCAAGAAACCATATGGATTACGACGCTGACCGGTGCGGATCGGATCGGTGAGACGGTGTGGCTTAATAGAGAGGAAAAACCGGGATGGAAAAATTGGGTCGCACTCACGCTGGTCCCGAAGGGGCAGCTGTCGGTCGCTGAAGCGTGGGGGAGTCAAAGAAAAGAAGCATCTCCGTGGTGAAGTTCGAGCCAGTGGTGAAGGAAAGGCATCATTCCCACGAAAGCACGTGGAAAATCGGAAGCACCAGCGGCCAGGGAAAGCGCTCGTTGTCGCAATTGAGGCGCAATTTACGGATTTTCCGAACCCGCACAAAACCAACCCACCGCAACACTCGCGCCCGGCGCCCTGGTACGAAACATATCAACAGAGGAATCCTTTCGGCGAAGCGGCGCAATTGAAATAAAATCGCTGAAGCGACAGGAGCAGAAGCAAAATGTAAGTAGCAAACTGTTTCCCGGACACGTTGGGTGGGTTGCAATTGTTTATCGTTGGGAAGGCGTTGGGGTGTGCCGAGGAAAACGGGGACATTGCGCGGGTTTCCGCATTGTCAAACGAGCGGAATGCGAAAAAAGCGGAACGATCCGCGTCCTTTTTTTTTTTGAAACAATCTTACTCTGCTCCAAACGTCCCAGTTCTTGTGTTGTTGTTCTCCTTGTGCTTGTGTCCCAAGGGGGCTGGCGTTGTTTCATCAATTTCTTCCCCTTCCGAGTCACTTTGTACGATTTCAAAAACTCCCCCGGAGCATCAAATTGGAACAGCAGCAAGGAACAAGAAGTTATCGGTCTGGTTTAACTCGTTCCCATCACGAAAAGGGAGGGTGCGTGGAACAAAAGGGTAACGTTTGTTGAATTGCATCGCACCATTTCGCATTTGCCATTCATGATTTTCCCCTAAGGACAACAGTCACATTCCATCCTCGAAAGACTCGAAGGAGCCATGAAAGTTGTCAAGAATTCCTCTCGAATGCATCACCAACGTATGAATTAAGCTGCACCTTTTGTACGGGCGTGTAGCCACACGTGGATACATACTTTAATGCTCGGACTTCATTTGCATCGTGCCAATGCATGCGATGCACATACACACACACCCACACCCACATCGGCACCGATGGATGTCAAGTTCTCCAGACTTATCAACCGTCGCAGGCGTAATTTGAACCCTTCACTCAACCGTGAAACAAAATTGCTTGCAGCAGCAACAGCAGCTGTTGTTGTTGCAGTCATTACACGTCGAAAGCGGCAAGTCAAAAAAACAGAAACAAAGCGCGGTAGAGAGAACAAGCAAATAGAAGAGAAGGAGGTATAAAAAAAATCAGCCGTCAGCCAGCCGTGTGTAGAAAAGAAAAGTAAAACTCTATCGCACCTTGGACGGCTGCGAGGCTCGTTGCAATCTGCCACAACTGCAATTCGGTGCATGGTACCGAACCGTTGCACATAACCTCACTTTGGGGCACGTGTGTGACAAAATTCGTTATTTTGCTTTCGTTCGACTACGCTGTGGGCGAGGGTGGCAGCGATAATGTTGCCAATCAAACGCACAAACACCACGGTATGGTGTTGTTTTATGAACCCTAATGCTGCGTTTTAGTGAGCCGCGTAAATAAAGCGGTTTGTTTTTTTTGCGTTGCATGCCATAAAAAAGTGCACCGTCGTCGGGGCGCTAATTATTTCAATTACGCTCGGGGCAAGCTAAACATTGCTCTCATCTTACCGGGCACTCAGATTGCATTGGCTTACAAATCCACGCTCCCCCGGGGTGAAGGGAGCTTTAAAAGACTATTTTTCTCGCATTCCTGAACTCTGACTCCTGACGCTCGGCAGGTACGTAATCACCTGGTGCGATCCGAGAGTCACGATTCTGAGCGATTCCCTCAAGGGAGAAGCGTTACGGTTCCGATTAGTGAGATGCAGGGTTATGTCACTGCATAAGCCAGCTCGTGCCAGAAGCATCGCTTTCAATGGCTGAATGGAACGAAGCAAAAGGCCAACTCGCTGATCCACAGATGGTTGTTGTCGCGTTATCGATCCCGAAAATCGACAACACCCCACCGTAAGCCTTCATCACGTTCCCAAATGAACGACGTGCTTGATTTAGTCCTTTTCTCACAATGCGTGGGAGAAGCGCTTTGCGTCACGAGTCAACGCACAACTTTTTGCGTGTGTGTGTGTGTCCCTTGCCACGTTGCGTGCTTGCTGGCGTGGTTGCTGCCGAAGAAGGAAAGAAGCAGAAGAAGCCCACCCCCGAAGATCGAATTCACCCACGCGAAGGGCTCGTTTTGCGTCAAAGTTCAATGTTAGCGAGAGGTTAGCAAACAAGCCAACCAACTATCTAGAGTGGGGCAACAAAAGCTCCATTTCGATTTGCTTCGGTTGTGATATGGTGAGTAAAGAAAGGAAAATAAAATCGGAGAAGCAATGACCATGGGGAAGTTCCAAGGGGTTCAGGATGGTGCTGCATTACAAAAGCTATTGCTGAAAGGACAGGCATCGCGCTTTGGTAGGTATCTATTTCGTACACTTGCCCCACTCCTGGCTGCAAATACGAAGGGCAGGCCTCTGTACAGAGATGACAATTTTGTAGCACGAAGAAAGCAAAAGGCAAGCGAGAATAATTGTGCAGTTGCATGGCCCTTACAGCAGGGTCCGATAGATTCCGCGATACACCCGTTGCGAAGGGAAAGGAACGAAAAACGAACGGTGAAACTGCAAAACATGAGCTCGTCGAGATGATAAAGGGACAAAGACAGCAAGTTAGGAGCCTCGAGAAAACCCCGTGGAAAAGGGAAAGCAAAAGCTCACCCATTGAGTAACACCAGCAAAGCGAGAGAGCCACCGAATGCGGGAAGACAAACGTAATGGAAAGCAATGGAAACGGAGAGAAAACAAATGAAAAAAAAAACATGAAATGCTCTGCTCAAGGGAATGGTCTTCTCGGGGCGCCCTCTTTTGAGTTGCATCTCAAGCACTTCCCGGACGGTGAGTTTCTCCAGGTGGACAGTTCTTCCGCGTGTTTTTCCACCTTCCAGACACCTGGGCGCTAGCGGAGGACCAAATGATGGGCCCCCTAGTGGCAGATGTAAGGTGGCGAAGCGAAAGAGGAGGCGAAACATGGACGAATGAGACGAGAAAACCAACCCACAAAGAGCCAAACGCATCGATCGATGCTGTTGCTGCTTTTCGGGAAGCGGAACCGTGTTTTTGTTGCGTCTACGCCATCTCTCCGTTCGTCTCGCTGTTTGCCATTCATTTTCGAGATCACTCATTCGCTTTTCGCGCTCTCTCTCTCTCTCTCTCTCTCTCTCTCTCTCTCTCTATCTCTAACGATGCGATTGCATCCGTGCGTCTCGGAGACAGTCAATACGTAAGTGCGTTCATTCATTTAGTTCGCCTCATCAGTACCTTTCCAGCGACTACAAGGGGGCCGCGCCTTTTTTGTGTGCGGGTTGGGAACTGGCCCCGTTTTGTTTTTGTTTCGTTTTCCCATTTCCCACGTCGGCGATAGGGAAAATGGGGTTGCCTCGTTTCACGCAGCCTGCTGGAGAAATGGTTGCATGGAGGGAAATAAAATGAGAAAAAAAACACCCCGGCTGACAATTCCACAAGCTCTACTAACAGCTCCTCAAACAGCTTTTCGTGGCGCACGTGTGCTAAAACGGATTGATCGGCATCCGCGTACGGTGGGTTCTGTCTCAAACGCCCCGGTTCCGACGGCCACGGGGGGTGGCCACGGCATATTGACAAATATGGGTGTAAAATATGGTCCACATCGTCGTCGTCGTCGACGGCGGGATCGAGTTTGATGGTTTTTAACGGGCGATTGAGTTTATTTTATGGACACACAAGCACACGCACATACTTGGGTCAGCGTTGCCGGAGCGGGCCAATGGTGCCTGGAATGTCTGACCGATCGAGGACGGGATTTAGTGACACTTAGACCTATAAAAACCAGTCAAACAGAATTGGAGGGCAGAAAAAAGAGAACCGTTGGTGTCACGGGTGTTAGAAACAGTGCGGGACCATTTTTTGTACACACGGAGCTTAGGGCACGCATTTTTTGCGCTGAAATTAATTTATTTAAAGGGAAAATTCTAAATTCCGTGAAAAACATCTCACGAATCTTAGTTTGAGGGCCACATTATATGCCTCACCGTTTGAATTTAGACAAAGCAGGCTGTTTCGTGTGTCGCCCAAAATCCAAAGCCTACTGTGCGCGCTGAGTCGGTTCGCAATACCTGCGAACGGTCACATCAAGAGCGATTGCATTCCGTTTTGCAAACAGCTAGGGTTTAGCGAATGCGAGACTTTTGCAAACAGTGAACTATTCGTCGGTCTACCTTGGGCTCGATTTGATCGACACTGTCGGAGTGACTAATGGGGGGTACCACGGAGGGTTAAGCGAGGAATGCAATCATCATATTGCGCCGATACGCCACATACAATTTTCATTTCCCGGGTGTTGTGTCGATCGGTGGCATGCGATCGTATCCGTTTGAAAGGTAAATGGAAAGTGACGCTTAAAATCTGTGTTCCCAACAGCCGCGATTTGTTGGCGCGAGATGTTGGCACCTATTTCCCGGCCTAGCTGGTGGGATTAAATGAGAAGCCCTGACTTTGGTTGTAGCTCGAAAGAGAAAAAAGTATTTCATATATCCCAGATAACCCCCTGGGTTAGCTGTAAGGCACGCGTATTAGCTTCCCAACTTTCCGAAAGCGTGTAGCGAAAAATCCTTCTCACTTCCGTTTGAAAGAATCACCGAGCTGGAAAATAAACCCAATAAACCCGGTTCGATCGCTGGAACAGACAAATGGTGCCTGTCTGAAGATCGGACAGCGTACCAAATTGGCGCACGCCCTTCCCGTTCGATTAGCGATTTTCTCGACGTCGTTGTACGACCTCGGACCGGGATTAGCTTTTCCTGTCCACCGCGCCTCGAATGCGGGTTCGAACTCGGGAAAATCGATATATGTATAAATTTAAATAATAAGATTACACGACGACGGTGGGGGTTACCGGTGTTTTGGTTTATGTGTTTTCTATGCACGGTGTGTTTTTCTTTGTCTCTCTCTCTCTCCTTTTCAAGGACGATCTGTCTCTCAACAAGGATCGGAGGAATCCTCACGAACGTGGCCGGGTAACTGGTGCATTTTATGCGCTTGCAATCACAGCCACAGAATCGTTTGGAATGTTCGTTTGGTGGTGGATAAAAAAATAAGACCCCTGGAAAAGTGCATGTGCATTTGCGAGTGTGAAGCGCAAAAAAAAACAAATCCACCAAACAGCGTCACATGATACGGTGCTTCCGGAGAAGGAGAAAGGATAAAAATGTGCACATCCTGTCTCAGCACCTCGGTGGAACAGCTCGTCCTCGGGTTCGTCCTTCCGTGCGTTCGATGCCGAGATTTCGCCTTCCACCTGAAAAGCCGTGAGGAGTAAAAATAGCACGAACGGAACACATCTCCCTTTCCACGCTGGTTTCGGTTCGGAAAACGACAAACAAAAAAAACGTACCCTGCACTAACGTCTGCTTGAGATTCTACCCAAGCGGTTGGGCCCTAGACCTCTTTGTTATATCACTCAGCTCATCTCGCAGTCCGCTCTTGGGTCGGTTCTTTTCAGCAGCAGTAGCAACAACAGCAAAAAAAAGAAAGAACCCAGAAAGCTCGAGGCTCCTCATCGATGGCATTGCCGGTGATTGAATGGATTGTAAGCCCGTTGGTCGTAAAATCCTCCTTAACTCACCTGGAACGAACACCACCACCTGGGGGTGTGTGGGCCATGTGGGCCTTTTTTTCCCCGATGCTCACTCGAGGCTTTAGAGGCGCTTTCCCGGTGCAGGCTCTACTTTACGGTTCGCTTAAGGATCGATTTTTATCAACCCGCTCTCTCTCACTCTCTGATAGGACGGTTTCTACTGCGCTATGAAACTTCGGCAGCTCGATGTGCTTCTTTTCTGCACTCTTTTCTACACTCTTAAAGCTCCACGAAAGTGCTTACGCTTCGTGGGGTTTTAGAGGTTTAGTTTAAAGATTTTGCACCACGAATGTTTCATTGAATTTGTGCCATCGCGCACGCGTTGAATGAACGGCAAATAATTCCATGTGCTTCGAAGGTTCCCCACGCCATTTACATCCAATCCAGCTTGCCAGCTTGCACATTGAAACTCAGCAGTCTGACGAGTGATAATCGGTACGGTGTGGATCGATTTTTGAGACGCACGAAAGCACGGACTGGGGTGTGAATATTCATCACACAAGGGATCATGATCTCTGCTGCTCCTGCGCCATCGCCTTGCTGTCGTGTATAAATATTCAATTGAACCAAACCACCGGAAGTGCCGCACTCGTCATCATCATCGAAAGGGTGGGGATGTGCAGCTGATTGTCGCTGATGAACACGTGTCACGAGAAGATTAAAATTTGCAATTCAATTCTCGCAGACGGAGGGTGCTCGGTTGCGTCGACGAATGATGAATGGTGCGAAAATTAGAATACGAAACTGACTGGCTGATAGGAGTTAATTATAGCGTAAGTGAGCATAAATCTGTGCGTCATTTAGCACTGATCGACGCATGAATTGTTTTAAATCGCGATGGATTGGCTGTGGTGATGAAAAACCATAAGAGACAATTTCCTTTTTCTATGGTGATGCCTTGAAAAAGGGCCTCCAGTTTGTTGTGGCTTCTTTTTTCAAGGGGCCAAATAGGAAAAAAGACCTCCAGTCGACGGTTTGAAGCCTTCGTCCTCAATTAGCTTAAAATGAAGGGCTCACTAGGGCTGAAAACGCGCGTAACGTACCCCTAAATTGCGCACCGACGAGATTAGCACACCATTTTGGAGTGTCTGTGCCAGCACGCAGTCACGATGGGACTAATTTAATATGCCCAAAATGGATGCCAATGGACGACGGTTACACGCTCTCACCATGGTGGGCATGGGTTTGCCGATGGCTGATTTAGGAACGATTTTCCTCGCCTTCTGTCTGTGGGCCTGTGCGCAGGATATCGCTAGTAGGGCGGTGTTCACGACATTGGGGTGGGCCCTTTTGCATAATCATGAACCTGGTTGAGGGACCGAAGATGGAAACAGCGCCCTCGGATGCTTTGGCTCGCTTTGGCCGATCGATCTAGTTTTGTGTGATTTTTTTTTCTCGCATGATACCGCGGCTGAGGACGAAGGACAACTGGATCAATAACGACGATCAGGTTGACATGTGGTAGGGCGTGTGGGAACGCTTTCTGGAGCTTGGGCTGAGGCTAAGTGATAGACCTAGCTTGACCTAGTTCCGGTGCGTTGAGGACATACGCAATGAATTCCCCTCTCTTTGCTGAAGGTATTCGCGGAAAAGAAATACATATTCTGGTGTGCGATTTATTCCTCGCATCAGGGTTAATTTTACCTTGTTTATGAAAAGGGGTAAGTGACTCTTTAACGAAAGACATGAGCCTGTTGGAAGCCGGGGTCTGTTGGGTTTCACTAGGTTTCACTTGACCAAAAATTTCGAACCCACGCTCAATCGGTATCAACCCTGCGGCATTGTTTTAACGAATCAGCCACCAAAGAACTGCCGCTTAAAAATAGACGGTTTACTTTTCATTTTCGGATCGTCGCATTGCTGCTTTTCGAAATGTGGACGATCTAAAGGAGAAACGCCACAGGCTGCCCTAAATTCGAAGGGGAGGATAAATTTTGCCGTAATGTCAACCCCAAATCGGACTTTAATTCCGTGGCATTCCATCGGCAAAAGGAGTACCGCTAATATGCGCTCAATGAGGGTAAAGCTTTCGCAAGTAAAAATGGAGAATAAAATAAACAAACCCCCTTCGGAGCTGACGGATAAAAAACCGCCATCACACCAGCTTTCTCACGTTTCTCGTAATGACGAGGGGTTGCAAAGGAGAAAAAAAAACGAAGATCCCATCCAAAATACATCATCTGCCTCATTAGTTACCCATCGAGCGGCGTATTGACGAAACATACCCAATGATCCGTTTATGTGATTCGCGAGCACGATCTTGCTGACCCGACCGATCGTGCACTGGAATTTGCGAACCAACGCCAATTACGGTGTGCCTGCGTGTGGTTTTGATCCCGTTTCCAGCGTGATTTCATGAGCCCCTTTTGGAACCGAAACGTGATTGCGCGCGTGCGTTTTTTTTCTCTTTCTCTTTTTTCCGCCAGTCATAATTCGAGCGCGCCCGAAAGCATAACGACATTTATTTGTGCCTAAATTGTGCGCAACCTTCACCTTCCGGGGCCACGCGTGGCGACCTTCAATCTTCCATTGCGTTGTGTGTTGGAATCAAAGAAGAAAGGAGCAGAAAAAAGAATGTACCATTTTCTCGCTCTCATCGTCGTGGATGATGTTATTCGTGTGATGTGTTTGTGAACTCCCCAAATACATTTGAGGGACACATCGGGGTTTTGGGACTCAGAAAAGGTGGCGTTTTTTTGTTTTGCTGCCGGTTGGTTGCCTTTTTTGGAGCCGCTGACGATGTGATTTTTGTGACCGGGCGTGAATCCGCAATCACACACCCCACACATGACCATTCCGGCCGGTGGGTTTTGATCTTTTTCGGGTGACAATTTGTCTTAATTAACGTGAACGCGATCAGCGCGGGAGAAGCGCGAAAGAGGGAATTAATTTAATTTCCTGTTTTGCGCAGAGTACCACCCGCGCCGGTCGGGGGAGTTGTGACGTTGATTGATCCGTGCCGTTGAAGCTGTGGGGCCGCTGGGGTTGCGAGCAACCGTACGGCTTCCAGTTCTCTCAACGCTTGAAGCTAATCTGCTTGTGCGTGTGTGTATCGTGCGTTAACTCGCTCACTCAGTGGGAAGTCGTTGCCCTGAGAGCCAACGCCTTATCGCCTCACGCGTAGCAAACACCACCCCAAACAAAGGCTCCCGCAAAGGGCTTCTCTAGCTGGCAGGCCATTTTCCCATCCATGGCCATCCATGGATTTTCATGGCCAGTAAACCCATCCGACCGTGGTCAGACTCCATTTGGGGTATCACATCGACGAGATGAGTGAAAACAAAAAATCGCACCTTAAGCTGTCCTGAAAGACCCTTGAAAAGGCTGAGCAACTGAGCAACAAACTCATCGCACAAGTGTTGGGTTAGGTTTCCCTAAATCCAACAACTTTCCTTCCAGCATCCAGCCACGAGATCCAGCCATCAGGAACGGCTAAGAAAAGTGCTCTTTTTTATTTCAATTTCAAGGAAAACGGGCACCCACACTAACGGCGTCGGAGAACTTTGCTCCGGAAATTAGTTTACCCCAGTCAGTCAGTGGATTAGGCCGTGGTCATGGATGCGTGGGTGGCACACTTGGACTCGGTCTGCAGTGCATCAAGAGACGAAGAAATTAGATTAACCCAGGCCGTTGTTTACAGCAATAGCCCACCCCCGGGAAACAAAGGTTGCGGTCGTTGGCGCAGTGTCAGCAATTCGTTGCTCAGGCGAAGATGATCGAAGTTGTCATCAAGAGGACGCCCCCACCCACTATCTCGATCCTCTGTGTGAAACTGCATTCGAATCCCTTCAATTAACTCCACAGGCCGCATTGTGTTGGCGTTTTGGAAGGCGTGCCCGCAATGCGTGCTATTGACCCCAGGCGAGACTCGTCGAAGCTGTCGAAACAACGGCAAAAAGAGCAGGGCTTTGTCTCGTGAAGTTTCGGAAGGGCACTGTCTGCCAGGCCCTGCGGGAGCGTATGGAAACAATGTCGTTCCCGTTCTTTCGCGCTGTTTCAATGTTTCCCGGTGCACTGGTGCATCTCATCTAACCCGCTTATGCTTCGTCGGTATAACGGGTCATGGTGTTGTGTGTGCGACTTCACCCTTGGGACTCATCCCAGCGCCAGAATCGACCGTCGTCGTCGTCGTCGTCGTTGAGAAGGTACAATCGCAATAACACCACCCCAGCGAAGAGCCATGACAAACACTGATAGCGCGATGTATGCTCTGAAGATGACGATGACGATGATGATGCAAAGTCGGCGTGCGGTGGCTGGCTCTACAAACCTTAAAACCGTGCCCTGGCATCATCATAATAACCGTAAGCCAAGCCAATAACCACTCTCGCTTGCGTGGCTCTGCCCTTTTCGCCCGTTCGCGTGTTTGCTGTTGCGCTTCTTCAAGCGGCCAGGAATTTGTGTGCCGTGTTGCTGTGGCTGTTGTATTGTCACCTTTCTTTTTGCTGCACTGGCGGCGTGTAGCACATTCTTTGCACATTGCTGGCCCAATCTCGAGAACGCCGTACCCCGTCTCGAGCGTTAGAAAAGCTCCCAATACTGCACCTCAGGTTGGTCCCGGTTCAATCAGCTTCAGCATTGTGCGAATACAGACAGACGGTCCCTGGGAGTTGATTGGATCTAGTGTCTCTCCGTACGCTCAGCATTGTTGGTTGGTTGATGTTTTGCGCGAAGAAGTTTGCTTCAAAAGCATACCGAAGTGGGGGAAATGTGAAAAAGTTCTCCCCGTGTGAAGGTGGACATCGCACGTGTAACATTCTGACCATCACTCCATCGTAGCAGGCCATGGAGCTCTAGCTCAGGGAGCTTTCGCTGCATGCCTACTACGTTCGACCGACTTGCAGGGGGTCAGCTTTTTTTGGCGTGTGATTTATGACCTCGTAGAAAATAATGATGGATTGCATAAAATCAGCTCGCAAATTGCATTACACACCTCGTGCCTTGACGCGCCAAACAGCTTTTCCGCTCCGCGTTGTGACATGCGCTTGACCTTTTCGTGGGGGTGGGTGAGTTTCTTTTTTTTTGCAACCCTCTCCACCAGCGTGGGGCCACCTCGAGCGGAACGAATTGTCATCGTCGTTGTGTTTATGCGCACGATGGTGCAGATCTGCGGCCTTCGATGGGGTCGGTTGAAAGGAAATTGGACCTGCGCGGAAACGGTCCCGGTCATTGTGGGGTCACGCGAGGGTCAGGAGGAAGATTTCACTACGGACTTTGGGCTCAATGGCCACCAATCAACCGCATCAATGAGCAACGACGGCCGATGGTGGTGGGTGAGATTTTCCCTCTCTTTTTTTGTTTGTTTCACCCCAAGCAGTGATGGTTAGCAAGAAAAAAAAACACACATTGTCCCCAAATCGACACCCGACTTTTGATGCGAATGCCGCAGCCGGTTCAATTTGCGCGTTATGCAAAGCGATTTTCCAAAAAAGCTCATCACCAGGATCGTCAAAATTGTCCGCTCGGGACGGTGCAGTTGCGCCATCTTGTTAGCATCGACTTTGACTTAGTGGGAGATAAGCATTTTGGCTGATGTTGCACACGACGTTCTCTCGTGTGCCAGTGCTCGAATGTGGAAGGTGAAATTTAACGAAATTTTCCACCAAAAGACGAGACAAGCTTACGGGGTTTTGCTGATTTCAATTTGAAATCAGCGCCGGGAGATTATGAGTCGCAGGGATTTGTGTTTTCAATCATTTCTGAGCGCTTGCCATCGACGAATCATTTGCTCAGGGACCGGTTTCGGGCACGAAACGAAGCGAAAGAATTCGATTCAAAAATGATCACCATCGAGCTGCAACCTCGTGACCTATTAATTAGCGATCCCTCCCACTTATGAGACCATCGCGATAAGAGCCCGGGGAGTTTTATACATTCGCGGTCGTCATCATCATCGTTGTCATTGAAAGGTTATGGTTTGGATGCGATTTTAAATCGCGGGTTGATAGCCTCAATGTGTTATGTGGTCGGTCGTTGGGCCATTTTTTTTCTTCTGTGGTTCCCTTACGCTGTGAACAACCATCGAAGCATGCCACCCTGGTGCGTTTTTTACGGCATCGGTTGCTTTGCTCATGTTTTTGTCTCGCTCGCTATCTCCCTCTTTCTTTTCGGAGATTTCTCGACCTTTCGGTGGGTTGTCAACTGATCGCTGACTGACGGCGTGCCAGTCACGCCAAACGTGTTCTGGACGTGTTCTTCTGGGGCTCTCCGTTGTTGTGTCTTTGACCATCTTCTCCGTTGGCATCCGTCGGGGTCATGGGGACAACAAAACAGACCATCAGAAATCGTCACCGTACGCAGAGGGTTTTTTTTCGAGAATGTGCGATTTTGATTAGCGCGACGCTGATAATGTTCGATTGGTGCCATTTGCGTTTCTGTTTCGCGATTTGATTGCGTTTCGTTTGGGTTGATTTTACGATGTGGCTTTTTTCCTCATCAAACAGCATTTTTATAGCGTTTTTAATTTTCTGCCTGTTTGGCGAAATGGACCAATTTCAAGCAGAATTCTACGAATAGGGTTGTATACCATTAAAGCATGACCTAAATATGTTTTTTACGTTTTAAAACACCTGCAAAAAAAAAAATGATAACAATAATCTAGCTTAGATATCTTGCAAAAGATGCGTTACATCGATTCAACGTGCACAAAAAAGCATTTCTATTCGTCTAGAAATGTGAACAATCCGAGGACCGGTCCATGCAAAGAAAAAGAGACAAACTGGCTCCTTTCCCCAGCTGGTGAGCCATTTTCCGAGACACTCCATTAGGGCACGGTTGCCAAAACTGGTTTCGCCTGAGTGGCCTCCCGAGAGGAAAGCACAGAAATAAACTGCCCCGGTGAATCTCGAGCCAAAACCCGTCCTCCTGCGAGGCAGATCCACCCTAAAACGAAAGCAAATGCCGTGCTTGGGGTCTGCTTTCTCTAATCTCGCTCCTCATCGAATTGGTCTCCGATGAAAAGGAAAAGTCTCGCTCCCGATTAATAATTCAGCCGGAAAGGAAGAAGCCGGTGCAGCAGCTCCCGCGTTTTGGCAGCCGGGGAGAATCGCTTTTATGTTGTCCTGCTGCTTCGTCCTTTCGCCCACAAGGCTGCAAGCTTAAAGCCAAGCTTTCCGTCTTGGTTTCAATTGGCCAGCTGAATGGAGGATGCCGTTCTTGGGAAAAATACTGCCCACTGGTAAAGTCGTCCACGCGAGATCATCTCCTTGCGGAAAGGACGACAGGATGGCCATAGTGGACAGCATCCGTGGGTGCGTGCGTGCTGACCGAACGTTACATTAAAAACCAGCTCCTTGGCCACTGTGCGCCTCTCTTTCTCTCCAGGGAAAGCGCTCTTTCTCGCTAAACACCTTCTTCATCTTAAATGAATGAACGACTTGGAAACGCGCAGAAATGGCACCATTCGAGCCCATAAGGCGGTGCCGTTTGACTCCTCCATGCCAAGGGTGTGAACCTTTCATTTTCGCTCTCTCTCTCTCTCTCTCCCGGGGAGGCTTTTGGTGGGGTTTTCACCTGACCAAGGAGAACAACGCTCTGCTCAAGGGGGATGAGTGTCGCAAAATCGCCACTTAATCGCGCCGGTGTCCTGATAACGGAGCTGGCCAACAGAGTAGGAAAGGTGAAAACAAAAAAAAACGGAAGAAGCATCACAAGGACTTTGTGGGGGCAGCATCTCGCAACGACTGGCTAATAGACTTGGCTTTTCGGTGGAGCCAGGATAAGAAGGAGCCATGCTCCTCCGTGGTTGGTCCATTGGCTGGCAGCCATTTAATGAAGCAAATTAAGCGGCTATTTATATAAATTGACAGCAACCGGGGGGCGACGACCCAGTCGACCTGTGGGTTTTTTTTGAGAGCTACGGATCTGGGCGACCCCGATGTCGGTCCTTTAAATGGAAAGTCGGAGCCAAGCGTAGACTTAACGCGCCTTCGTGCGTAGGGAAATGCGATCAGCGCGTACGAATTATTGGACAATTGGTGGGTGGCGTGGTGTTGTTTTTTTTTCCCAGCGCTTTCCTTCTCTCGAAGAGGGGCTTTAATTGTGGTGTAGGATCGACGGTTAATCTGGCACTTGGTGAACCGTAGCGGAATTCTTGCCAAGAAATCGATAGGGAACGAGATTTGCTTCCGGTCGTTAAGTGAGGGATAATGTTAAGCTGCCCATTTGCTGATTAGGCATTGATTTTTTTTGTTGCTCCTCCACGGGCATTTGTACATGCAGTTAAAGGCGTCTTATTGTATTGCTCATTTCATTTGTTTTTTGGCTAAGCACTTTTTGCAAATTCCCTTTCCTACCTTTGTTGTGTAAATTTCACGTAGCATATTTTTGTTAGCTTCGTTGAATTGCAAATATTTAATTTCACTCATTTTTTCTTCTATCCAAAGCATGGTACACACCTTTCTACCTTCCAAAAAAAGGACAAATAGCCCCACGAAATAAGCGCGCGGGTGGGCTGTGATTTTGCATTCGCTCCTATCACTTTCCTTTCAGCGTGGGATCCCTTTTGCTGGTGCGGGAAACTTCGTGAATTTTAATCCTCAACCACCGTCCCACAATCCGCGCGCGGGTCGTAAAGTTTATATGTGTGGAGCAGGGCCATAAAGCAGGGCCCTTCTGAAGCGTCGGTGTACGGTGCCTAAAATCACGGCAAGCCCTCGCTGTCCTTCTTGAGTGGCCATGAAACCCACCAGCAGGAGCAGTTGAAAAAGTTGAAAACAAAACCAAATACAAATGTGTCAGGCGGCGCGACCTGAAGGGCGCGAAGCCGGAACACACGGAAAAGGTCACGTCGAACGGGAAAACCAGTGGGCTGAGGAGGATGTAAATTCGGAACCGCCCTTTCGGACTACGGACCGACGACCGGAAAGGGGCCGTGAGCTTGCGAAAATTATGTAAATTTTTCCAGCACACCCGAGTGTCCTGGCGGTGGTGGAGTTTTTCGCGAGGATGAAGATTCGCAACGGTGCGCCAACACGGAACGAAATAATCGAGTTACCTTCTGCCCCACGAGGAGGTGTCCCGATCGATCGACCAGCGGTCCTGCGGGGAAAGGCGATGGGTGGTTGTTGGGGCGTGGGACAAACGAGTGTCGTGGGTTAGCAAAAGTTTTGTCATATTTTCATCTTATCGTGCTGTCTTTTTCTCTCCGTGAAAGTATGAGGTCACCAGCCAGAAGCTTCGTGTATCGTAAAGCCGCTAAAAAGTGGTCGCCTTTTGGGTGGTCGTGGAGAGGGTGGGTTTTTCATTTCCTTCCGGTGGGTGGAATTGTGAAACAAAAAAATCATCAACCACCCACTGTGACAGATGAGCTTTGAAGGAGATATGCGGGGACCGTGATGAGCTTTTCCCGTATGTGTGGGTGAGGAGCGAAAGTGAGACCCCATTTTTTGGTCGTCGGAGAAAAATCGATCGCACCCGTGAACGTGCGAGCGGGCTATGAGATGAAAATCGATGCCGAAAAACCACCCCCAACTCCACCAGCTTTTCGGTCCTTTTTTCAGGGGTGAGAATTTTGTCTTGGGAAACCACCTTCCTTCGAAGGTGGGTTTCTGGTTGCGTCCCACCGAGGAGGCTTTTACGTGTTAAACCTTTGCTCTCGGCGTCGGTTCGGTGGGTTTCTCGACTCCCTCGTGGTGTCCCAGCAGTAGTGGCTGACTGACAGCCCGCCGGCGGTCGAATTGAAAGTAAAAGTTTAATATCGAATACGTGATGAAGCCACTTCCGGGTTCGGGAAGTGGAGTTCGATATTTGGAAGCGTTTCCACGTCCGGCGTTGGGCTGTTTCGGGTCTATTTTTTGGTGTATGTGGCTGTGTGCGTTAACTTTCCGCAGGTTAAGAACAACTTCCCACGGAGCTTCCTACAAGGGGGCGTTATCTAGGCTCTCATTGTATTTCTTTCTTTTTATTTCCTGCTCTTCATTTCCACTTGGCATTGAGAGGAAATGTTTCTCGTTTTCTTTTCCCCCACTCGGATGAATCCGCGCACTTTACGAATGCTTGCGGGAGGGTCGAAGTTTTCACTGCTCAAAGTGCGTTATTTTTATGAATTTCCCGTAGTATGTGGAGAAATTTGGCGACTCGTCAGCAATGGCACTTTTGAGTCGAGTTTTTATTGGACAAGTTGGAACGCAACTTCTATTTATTTTATCGCGCTTAATGGAGGAAGATCGTAAAGTAGAACGCTTCCACGTAGAATTGATTTTTATTTTTTGACAGTCCTTTCGACGGCGCGCGTAAATATCATCGCAATGGATGTGGATGGAAAATAAAATCGATTTAATTTACCACTCCCAGTTCGAGCACCCAGCGTGTGGTTAAGTTTAAACACGAAATCATATTGGTGCTGGGCGTGATTTTGCACAATTCTTCCTACAGAAAAAAAGAAGGATTCGCTGCAAGGAACGCTGGAGAAAGTTTCTGACACATTCTAACAGATGCGATGCATTTCCCGTCGCTATTTATTTAGTGCAAAGACTTTCCCAACGATGGAAAACGCCCGAAAAAGGGGGAAACTTTCCACCTGGCAAGCGGACGAACACGATGGAGACGGTGCTTTGGGGCTGATTAGGTTTTGATAACTTTTTGCGCTGCATTAAACTTAGTTTTAGGGTGCAAATAGAATATGCATTTCCCGAGGCCACCCACGCTGGCCTGCGCACGGGAAATGATGCGAGGGAGTACAAATCTCGGCTCGACTTGCCCTCGTACTGCTCGCGGGTGATTTACCGATTTCAGGATGGATTTATTTTCCACCCGACAACCAAAACACAACCCTGCTGGTGTTTGTGCGCTGTAGAACGCGCATATTCTTGTGATGAGGTATGTTGGTGTTTTTTTTTGCTTTCTCTCCCCCATACCATTCAACCTCCTACACTTTGACGGGTTTACGAAGCATCGTCCTTGCTCCGTGCGGTGACTGTTATTATCCTTCGTTGGTGGTTTTTTTTTCTCTTCTCTTTCACCCAGGCAAGGCGTCAAGGACCGAGCTTGAGTGAAGTGCGCGCCTCGCGAAGCCGACAGGCTGAAGCAGACGGTTGACGTTTTGATGGGAACAAGTTAAATTGAAGATGCCCACCCCCTCCCCCAAAACGCCACCCCCTTATCCTTCCGCCATACGCCAACGTGTGTCGGTGTCAGTTTCGGTGGCTGTCTGGCCGGGCGATTGAAGCTGAAGGTGGGGTTGTTTCGTGTGTTCTCTCTATTCGTACTTTCGTTCGTGTTCTAGGGCGGTTCTAGGACCTTGTGCTTGGGAGCAAAAGGACGCTTGCTGCTCGAAGCTTCCCGGTTGAATCCCAAAAAATGCAGCCTAAGCACATTCATTGCGAACTGAGTGAATGTGGGCAAAGGCAAAAGGGAAGCTACCCGTTTACATATTATGAAAGCTCCAACTGGATACTGGAGCATTTTTTTTGCTTCTTCTTTCATTCCATTTGGCATATTTAATTTGCATTTCCCGTAATGATACTGTGAATCATTTGCCAGAGCGTCGTTTTGATGTGTTTTTAGCTCATTTTATTTTCACCACTTCAAACGGCATAACCTGCGATGTCTAACTATTTTTTCACGCCATCCTGCGCTAGCAAATGTAACGGGGGTTTATGTATCATAACGCAAAGCATGCTGGATTTTCGCACAACGAATGCTGTAGCTGTCTGGCTGCTAGCAATTTTCACCTAATGGTTCACTTCCTGCTGTGCCATGATTGAACAATGGCTACGCAACAAACGCATCTGCTTCAAATGCGCGACGGTTCGCGTCGACACGCGAACGAGATGCAAACGAGCGTTGCCATGGAAACGCATCGCGAGCTGTCAACGCGCTTCTCACCGTGCGCTTTTCTGCTTCGTGTTCGTGTGGAAGTAAGCAACAGGAACCAGTTCGACGCTTAACCATGGAAATGAGTTCAGATTTGGTTCGGGGTCGTAAATAAATCTTCCAACGCTGTCAGCACCGGTCCCGTAATTCCGTAGAAGCTGCTGAACGAATAAAAAACCACCATCCTAAGAGCGAAAAACCTATGCAAGAACTATAATTCGCCACGACGAATCCGACCGACACGGTGCCAGCAGCATCGCCATCAACGCCACCTTCATTATCATCATCATCATCATCATGATCATCTCCATTACCATCAGCACCAGTGTCCCCATCGTCGCCAACCCGCGTTCATGATCGTCCGGGGTTGTGCAGCCGAATTCATGTTTTATTCAGCCTGATAGATATTTTAAGGTGTATTTTCCTCTTTCTTCTTTAAATCCTTATGAATATGAAATGAGCAAATGAGCGCGCGCGCGCACGGGCGACCTGTATCGTTGGATTTATTTCAGCGTCTTCTCCCGGGCGCGTTGGCGTGCCGGAAGCGAACGATAGTTTCTACGTCTCGGGAAGCTGTCGCCCTGGCCAGCGGCATGGCTTAGAAAAGGCGAGTAAAACGTTGGGACACACACACACACAAAACGACGGTAAGAAATCGCCTCGGTCGGCTAGAGTCGCGTATAAATTGTGGCAGCTTCAGGGTGGATCCGGAAAGGACCACCAGTGCCAAGATGGCGACACGGTGGCGATCGAAAGGCAGCGATAACGGGCCTCGGAACCGTGCCGGAATTGTCATCGGGTTCTTGGTGCACATGTTCTCGGGACGGGTCCGGAAAATTATTAGGTAATTTTTTGCCCCACGTCCGGAAATCCGGAAAGGGGTTGATGATCGCTTGGAAGCAAGAAAGAGCTCTCGGGAAAGAGCCACAACGTGGTGCAAAAAGCCTGTGCAAGAATGCTCGTGTAATTCGCTCGGAGGCTTTGTGTCGCGCGTTGGTCCTTAAATGGGAGCGTTTTCCACTTCGCCCCACGGTGGGATGCGTTTTCTTCCTGCGGGTCCTAATTCACAGCGATCTCGCTGTCGGCGACGCCGCAGGATGCACGACACCGAGGTTAACGATTTATTTTATTACGTCGGCATTTCAGGCTGTCGGATTTATCTGTCCAAGATCTCCAAGGTTCTTTCTTGTGCTGGCGTTGCTCGCACTCTTGCTGATTGCATTCGGTCTGGGAATTGTTCTAAGACACAAGCAGCGAGCGAGTGATTTTCCCCGGAATGCTCTCGAACGTTCTGCCTTATTTATAGAAAGCCCCCGAACAAAACCTTTTGGGAAGGGTGCGAACGATTAAACCAACGCACGCCTTTCGCTGGTTTCCGGTTTGTGGGTGGAACAAAAACGAATGCCCAAATTCGAGTAATTTCTTTGCAGGGGGCGCCGTAACATTAAGGAAGTTTTGCAATATTAGACCACCGCTTCCCGGTTGCCGGTTAGAGTTGGCCCTCCACCGGTGAAATCCTTCAACCGTGCGATCTCCTCCTGCACACGGAACCGTCACCGATGGTCGTAAAAAATGATTTACCGACAATGTTGCCGTGTTTTTTTCCGAGCAGAAGGGAGTCGAGGAACTCCGAACACCGCATCAAAGCCAGTCCTTTACCGGTGGACCCCAAAAGGGGCATAGGCTGGGCGCAAAGTTTCAATGTGGCGTGGCCCGATTTGTTTGCCCGAGAGTAATTGGAATTGGAATCGGGTTCGTGTTGGCGTGTAGTTCCGGCCCCGATTGGACCTGGGGACAACTTTTTCGGACAAACGTTTGGATCTACCCATGCAAAATCCACCCTCCATTCGTTCCATTCGGTCCTCCCGATTTTTCCGTGGACCAGCAGTGCTCGGAAAATGCCACGAATTCCCCCGGTGGCATAATTTGATTAATAAAATTCCTTACCGCGTGTACGCGCGCGCTCTCGCCCGATAATGGCTCGCATGGGGGCGGAAGTACGATGGCCACCCTTCGGAACGCCGCCATGACGCTCCTACCGAGCAGCCGGGGACAGCAGGGAGTTGATTAACATTTTCCCTCCATTCATCTACATCACCGAGTTCTGTCACCTCGGTGGCACTACCGGTCCTCGGTGTGGGTGGAAGCTAAGGGCCGCACTTAAAGGGCGACCACAGGAACTACCGATTGGCAAAGGCGTCGCGATTGTCGAATCGACCGAATTAAAAACGAAAAAAGAAAAACATCCCCGTCAAAGCCCATTCAGCGAGTCGCGCCATTATCGGTTCGCGTGGAAATGTGGCGAGAAAGAGAGAGAAAAAAAGTGATTTCCCTCGGGTCCGATGGGTGGTTTTCCGGGGTTATGAAACGCCACCAAGACCTTTGCGTTGAGCTTGGCTTTTGGGTGTCGTTGTACCGTACAACAATACGCTCTGCTTTGCATACTAAACGCACCCCGAGAGAACGCGTCCGGGTCTGGGGAGTTTGTTGACCACCCCAAAGGGCATCCGTTGGTTACGCAGCGTCCCTTCCGAGAGGCGGGACGACTACTCGTTCCCGTTCCGGAATGCCCAAGAGAAGCGCACGTACGCAAAAAACGATCCAAGACTAGCAGAAAACAAAAAAAAATAAACCAAAAGTCCCACGATGACGACGTGTTGAAAGTACGCATAGTTCCCTCAACTGGATGCCTTTCGGGGGGAAAGGGCGGCTTCAGGCCATGGCACCCTGTCCGGTAACTTCTCCCTTTTCGTCACATTTCCGGAATCGACAACACCGTCACCATCACACGCACAACCCAACCAGAGTTTCCTTCCCCAAAACGGCCCGACGGAGGCACCCGGCACCCGGTGCGATATTTTGTCCTACTTAAGCCCCATTCCGCCATTCCGATGTAAGAGACCGGCGAGGGTGGGAAGCACTAGTGCGGGTGTGTGACACACATACGTCGCGGTTGGGCTCGGCGGCTGTTTCGGCGTCGCTTAATAAATAATTTATAAACTAACGATACCATGTTAACGAACTATTATAATAAATTTTGCATTTTATGCGAATAAAATGATAATTATGCTGCTCTGGTGGGGTCCGTCGCATCGTCGTCTAGTCGTGTCTAGGCGCGCGGGTTTTTTGCCCTCCTTCTTCCACCCACCCCACTGCCTTTTCCTCTGCGCTGGTTGGGACTCTTCGCAACCCCCTCGGGAGAGGTGATAATGGCACCCACGAAGGGTCCAGCCCAGCGCTGGCCTGGTGGTGGCTATTTTATGCTCGAGGAAGATTAAGCGCATGTCAACACTTACCATTTACACAGATAAGTGGATCGAGGGGATCGCAATACCCGTTCCTGTCAGATGCACGTCAGTGCCATTTGTGTTTACGTGCGTTCGTCCATCGAAGGAGTCGGGTGTAGAAAACTCACCGCCTACTGCGTAGAAACAATCGATCCCATCGGCGTCTAATGGGTGTCTCACAAATCTTAATCCTTATTAATATTCCTCAGCCTGTAAGTGTGTGTGTATGTGTGTGTGTGCGAGTTGGTTTCCTTTTTTTTCGGAGTGCCATTTTACGAATTTCCATTGCAAATTCCATCCCGGGCAACATCGACGTCGAGAATGAGTGATTTAATTCGGGATGCTTCTCGGAGGGGCTGGTTGTTATGTTCGTGTTTGGTGTTTGCTGAAACCGACCGGGAATGAGGCTCGCATACGCGGCAATCTACCGGGTTCTCGGAGTATTAGGTTTCACGGCTCGCTGGAGATGCCCTGGTGGTATAATTTGGGTTCACTTCACTCGATGGCGTTTATTCGGGGCCATGGCTAATCTCTTTGGGGCGCCGCATTTACATGGACCCTGTGGGCTTGTGGTGGTGTGGGTGATGGTGGTTTCCGGATTTTGTACCGGTGCTTAATGCCTATACACTGGTTTTACAGAAGATTTCACGCGGAATTTCAATGTGCATCCCCGTAGAATAGAGCCACAGATGCGGAGGTGTCGGAATGGGAACGAAATGGATACCATCGGTAGGGAAGATCGCTCCCGTGAAAATTGAATCAATTTTTGAATGGCCGATAACCATTTTTCAACAACTGCCCGCCGTGTTCGGCTTTCAAAATGGCCATATGTTAGATTTCCCTTTTTTTCATGTTGCGAATTTCGATCGAGATCGAAGTCGATAAATCGTTCGTTAATAAATTGGCACTCCATCTCGTCGGTCGTTTGGACGTTGATCCTGTGTCGGAGCACATACGCTTGTGTGTATGTGTGTGTGTGCCAGGAAAGTTTTCACCTACAAGCCCGGTATGAGCCTCCCAACAGGACCCACCATAGAAGGGAAGCTCGTGTGGCCGCCGTCGTTTGTGAATTACCGACGATAAATCATCGGTAATAGGAAATTGGTTTTGCTGCTGCCGGCGGTTACCGTGTTCGATCGTCCGCTGTACCTTAAAGTCCTTCGACCAGGACGACCGGCTTCGATCGTTCACTAAACGGACCGGAAGCTCGTGGGACGGAAGGAACTCATGCATCGATCGGGGGCAGGCGTTTATTAGCACATTTTAGACTCTGGCCAGCCGAGCATATGGTTGTAAAAACTATTAAAGCAATTCCTATGAAACCGAGCGAACCAGTGCGCCTGATGGTGACGGCGAGTTTAATTTCGTTTCTGTGCTCCAAAATATACTTCCAACGTCGCGCAGAATGCATGTGCAGGCGGTGGTGTAGTTTTATGAATCGAAAAATAAAATGACAAAAAACACTTCAAAAAAGGGATAAAATTCGACCAGCCAAATGAGCTGGAGTCGTGAAATTGACCTCCTAGCATCCGCAAATCAGCAGTCAGCAAACGTTCGTTGGGTGAAAGTTTTCGAGCCCAACTCCCCTAGCCTCGACGACAATATATTGCTCGAGAATATCTAATTGATTGGTTGGGCTGGGTGGGAGGCCATTGTTGTCGATCGGGGGATAAACCGAAATCGAAAGCTGCTGTTAAATTCACCTCGCATCGCGCAATCCCACGCGCGCGTGTGTGTGTGTGAATGGGGCAGGAAAGTTGTCTTTTGCCGCAATTTTTGTGAGTTCCGATTTTTCTTTTCTGCCATTCTCCCCACTATCCCACCGCACGGGAAATGACCCCCGGGAGAATGAGCCACGGGCCTAATGTGTAGAACAAAACCCGATGTGGTAGCGAAAACCGAACCCGCAGCAAATCGATTCCGGATGGTGGGTATTCTGGAAAGTCCGCCTCCCGTGCTCCTGCAGGATACAAGAGGGAGGGAAAACTTTCCTTCCTCCTTTCCGGCCGTTCGGTAGCGAGACTCCTCCAACCAGGCTTCTAAAACTTCGAAAACGGATGCTGCGGGATGTCCGGGAAACTGGCCGCAAAATCTGTGGTCAAAAGCCCGCCGTTTTCCCGCACGAACATGTGTGTGTGTGTGTGTGTGTGTGTGTGGGCGGGAAAATCACGTGTCCCCGGTGGGACATTCAGAAGATGAAAAAAAACATTCGGGTAGAGTGAGGGAGCAAGGATTCACACAGTTTGAAATATGTTTGTGCTCCACTTACGGCACGGGTAGTTGGAAAAGTTGCTTTTCCCACCCACCTCGGGGTTCGCCCGACGATTGCTGTCGCATCAGAAAGCGACTCGAGACCGAGTTCCCAGGCTTCCCGGTTCGATGTGGTTGGGTGGAAATAAAATGTGAACTTGATGACTTCTTCACGGCAAAAGGAAGCGAAAGGACGTTCGGGCCGTGCATCTTCTTGTCAGCGGATGTTGAAGTTGACGTGTAGCACAGAATGAGAACTTGTGCCTTGTCACTGAGCCCTTGCGTGGACGAAATCCTGGGGATCCCCCACCAGAGGGACACCTCATCACGCCCGACGTCAAGCTCCATATCCGGTGGCGGCGAGGAAATCGTCAAACCAGGAGCAGATTCCACCCGAAGCAAGGACACACCGTCACGTTGTGCACGTATGAATACTAAATAATTCTGCCCGACGAGGCTGGTGGGTGGTGGGCTTATCTGCGTGCTTGGGAGGAAGGAAACGTGTAGGGATTGTTGGAAAGTGGAAAAACTTCCCGCACATTGGTCTCGATCTCGGTCACAGACGGGATGCGAGGGTCGCCAACGCCAGGTGCAGAGTTTCAAGATCTCGCCGGGGAAGCCTTATTAGCTGAAAGTTTAATTTGTCTCTCTCGATGAGCCTGCTTCCTCGTATGCGGGTGTTGGCGTCTGTCGTCGTGCTAATTGGTTGCCTTTGCCGTTGTGTGCGCGCGTTATGAGCCCGGGGCTCGTGGTGGAAACTTTCCGGCAAGATTTTTGGCAAATGCAGACGCACCCGAGTGCACGGGCGTGGACAAATTGGTGATTAGTTCGTGTTGCGCGTGTGAGAGTGGGGTAAATATTGTGTTGCTTTCCCAGCTGCCGTTCTAATTTGTGTATTAAAAATTCACACATCAGGTTTTTTTTCCATTGTAGGAAGGTAGTTCGTGCTTTGCTTCGTACTGTGCTTGATATAAAGGATTTTAACAAAATTATCCAAGCGCAACTGAAGATGCTATGCGTGGAAAAAACTGTGCGTTAAATTTTCCACTGGGCTGCAAGAACGATTGCCTGCTCGCTCATGAGCGAAATGCCGTCAGCAAGTCTATTTTAAAAACGCGAATGGGAAGCATATATTGAGTTATTAGCGTGTGAGTGATTCGATTAGCCCGCGTTTTGCTGAGAGCTCAAGTCTCTTTCATGTAACTTTTCATCCTGAGGGCATCCGGAGTGTGTGCGCACGCATTTTTAATGCAATAAATTTCCTCTAAAAAATCCCGCCTTCCTAAAGAAACCCCGTTTTGCTCGTGTTGATAATTTTTCTTCCCTGCCACCGTGCGACCATGTTGTGCCTGCTGTTGGTCGTGTGTTTACACTGACATGCTCCAACGCTTGGGCGAATCCGCGAAAACACGTCGTACCACGCGATGACTTCAAAGGGGCCATTCGGTAGTACATTTTAATTATGTTTTCTTTCCTAATTTCGTTCTCCCCGTACGGTGATGTTGACGCGCGACTTCATGGTTCAATCAGGAGTTTTTTCTTCGCGTGCTCAAGCACTCAACTTGGGGTGATGAAGGAAAAAAAAACAAACAAGGAAAAACTCCTCGCTCGAGACGAGGCTGCGGAATTTGGTTTTATTAATTCTAATGAAACTTTGTCACTTCAGTTTGCCATTTCGGTGAGTCCCTCAAGTCCTGCGAACACCGTTCGATATCGGCAAGCCGTGGCTGGCACGTAGAAGAAACGTCCTATACCTGGGTTGTCGTACCGGGCGCCTCCATTTGAAGGATTGACCCGTTTCGTCTGCCTCCGACGAACGTCCTAACAAATGAGTCGTCGAGAGTGACATCTCGCTCATGTCGCCTGCCAAAGGGCTGATGACGGGTGAACTGGCCACCGGGAAAGCGATGGGAGGGTCGAAATGGGGAAAGTTTAATATATTTTCAATTAACCGACCGGATTGGGTCGTCCTTTGGAGGCGATGGTTCGTTCTGCGAGGAAAGCTAGAACGAAAACGAGAGTGAGAAGGAATGAGTCTAAATATTACACCTCGTCTTTTGGACGATCGAGACGAAAAGCACCACGATGGCCTGGTACCGGTGCGTTGATGAGAGAAGTTGTATTTGATTTTTTTTTCTGTCGCATATCGACCATCGGAAGCGTTCTGGCGACCTGGTGTAGAACAAGAAAACGCGTTCTTCACGCCACCATGGACGCCAGCATTCTAGCGTCGTATCGGCCATGCTCCGGTTTGCAGGGTCGTAAAATGAGACATTTTTTTCAATCATTTCGTCCCCTTTCACTAATACCCGCCAGCATTATCGTTATGGTCATCTCGGGCGTGGAGGCGAAAGTCACTTGATCGAAGTGCTCGTTAGTTCGCCAGTCAGTTGCCCGTGCCTGGGAAGTCCCGTGATTCCGTGGACGGAATCCCACATGGCAAGACGAGTAGTCGTTCGCCTTAGCGTGTGATGTAAGAATCCCATTCGGGGTTTGGTAGGGAACGCCTTTCGGTGCGGTGGTTTTTCATCCTCTTATGATGATTGCGGGAGTGGACACAAGAATTTGCTCGCCTCCTGTGTCCGGCGAGCGGAAAGTATGCTGCAAGGAGCAGAGTAATCAACACCGGCCATTATCAGCATTTGCTAAAAGAATATTGCAATTAACGGGCGCCATAACGCGCCAGCAGCAGCGGTCTCCGGTTCTTTCTCCGTGCGGGAATAGTGTGTAAAAGAAAAGACTCCCCGTAAACGGCAATTATCGACCGGTGGCAGTGGTTAAGTGTTTCGACGAAAAAGCGGAGCAAAAGCGCAGAAGAAACGGTTGTTAGCAATCGTGTAATGGTTAGGTGGCATTAAAATCGGAAACCGAGCGATCGAGGTGGACAATTTTCAGTTCGTTCGCTTTGCCAGAAGTCGCCCAGAAGTAAGAGAGAGTGCATTTTTATCACTAGGTTAAGGAGGATTGCTTAACATTTGCAGCTAATCGTTGGTTAACTGGGTGCTAATGAATAAGGACTATTGAAACACTTAAACTGGGTATTGTAAACCGCAGACCCTTTGGAAAGGTAAATGTATATAAATTAAAACCGCATGCTTTGTCTTACTAACCAAGCGTTTTAACCAAGCGTTAAAATAGCATTTAGCAACGCTTAAAAAAACACTTCAGTTTTATCAACATAATTTACACCCAATTAATGCTGTAAATTTGGATAATGTGCTGTGTTTACGCCATTTTCGGATCCCGGGCTGGCAACATTTACGACGCATTGATCGAAACAAAGCGCACAGCATTTATTAATAAACCCCACCATCCCTTGTCGGTGGTGTACGTTCTCCACAGTTCCATTAAAGCTTCGATTACATCAACGCACGTCCCAGTGGGTTTTCCTCTGGCTACACAATCCCTTCGAAAATCGATCCCCTGAGAAAGATATCAAGTGACAACGTGCTTCCCGTGAGCGATGTACCGATGATTGCCTGTTCGATTCGGTGTTCATTTGGTTCTCTTTAGTACTGGCTTCTCGAACGGAACGTGCATAATTTTAATCAACTCTCGCCGTCCCCGCGCCGTCGTTTGGTTTGAAATTCGTAATACTTCATGATCGGAGGTTAATTTCTTTGTTTCTCATTCTCTTTTTTGTTGCTTTTCTCTCTCCCCTTCTACTCAACAGGTAAGTCACCGAATGCGCACTTTGTGAAGTTCTACTGCCGCTCGGAATGTCGATTCCTCGACGCGTGTACGTGAGACACGACACACCAGAACCAGAGTTGGGGGTGCGTGAAAATGAAGTAAGAATGGAACGAAAACCTTGGCATTGAAACAGGGCTGGCAGGTGGTGGTTGCGTTTGCGTTGGTTGCGTTTGATGAGCCGTTTGTTCGTGGTTCCACGAAAAGAGAAAAAAAAATGCGCTCCTTTCCGCTTGGTCTCACGCGCGCGAGAGCACGTCACGGCGGATGAACGGCACCCGAATTTAAATCCCACCCACCACAGCACCTTGCAGATGCGTTGCATACGAATGAGGAGTAATCAATCGATCGTGGATGGCCTGGCTGGTCTGGTGGATTGGGTGTTTCATTGTTCCGGTTCTGGGGAGGGTGAATTTGTGTGAATAATGTTAGGATTGGCGAATGGATGGATGCAGGTTTTCTCTTTTTTTTTGTCTCAATTTCAAAATACAAGCGATACTGTACCAGGGCGAGGATACATCTTGGCTAGAAATGGTATTTGATTTATGGTGTCTGGGGTGAAATGTAGACTCAAATTGAAGGAGAAATTTTTCGACCTTATATTTCGACGATTATTTAAAACAAACGGAAACAATCGATTCTTGCGAATTGCGAATCGTGTTGCATCGGTCCATTGATCGAAACGTAGCTAAACATAATTAATTCCTTTCGGATACGTTTCCAGTTTGAATCGTTTTACAGGGGATAAATAATGTGCTTCAATGCTTCATTCTGTTTTACCGCCTTGCGAAAAGGTGTAGCTGCAGGGAACGTTTGCAGTGCAAAACGCAACAGCACGGTGGAGTTGGAAAATTAAGAATTCTTTTCATTAAAAACTAAAATAAACGGCATCGCTTTCACGGACCGCGCAAACGGTGCCGCTGCTGCTGCTGTGCTCTCGCAACGTTACCCCGAATATGCTCCGAATGCGGAAACGAAATGCACCCTTTCGAAGGCAATAAGGAATTCGCGTGAAATGTAGCCGAAAGAATTCTTCCCACGAAGAAAAAAGCCGGTGCGGATATACCGTGCGCGAGCGTGGTGTAAGCGGGATTTTGTGCCGCCGGCGAGGGCGGAAAACTCCTGGCCCAATGCGGGAATGGAGGAGTTTAGAACGAACCCGAGTTGTGGGCCCGCGGGAAAATGGCAACCCTTCTACCAGGTAGGGTAGCTCACCGAGCATCAGCTTTCCCGGCCACGCTTCCAAACTCGATGATAAATTTAATGAAATTAAAGGTGAAAATAATGAAAGGTACGTGGACGGAAAGCTGAGAGCCGCACCCGCGTGGCACGAAACACGCAAAGCGAGGCTGTCGTCCGTGGGGTTTCCCAGCACTGCCGGTTGTTGTTTGGTTTTGTGTCGAGAGTTTCCGTGCGCCTGGAAGGTAGGCAATAGGGGGCGGGCTTCACAAAATGAAAACAACCCAACGGTGGTGGGAAAAACATCGACCCGGTGTTTCGCTGTTTCGAGAGCTACGAAAAACAATTCCCTTCAATTTCGGAACATTTGCGTGCGTTCTCTTGAGGGAAGGTGGCGAACGCGGTGCAAACACGTGCGTTAAATTTCGAACAAAAATGAACAACCGGCATTGCGAGGGCGTTGCGAACAAAATTGCACACGCAGCTTGGTCCGCCGATCGCCGATGGGGCGTGAGCCGTTTGTTCGAAGCGCTTATCGAAGCGATTCTCGAGAGGTGCGTTTCGATTGCAAAATTTTGCGACCGATAAAAGAATGACCGGCTCTAATCTCATTAAATTTGTGCACCCGCACTCATTGGGAAATGTATATATCGCGCCTCACTCGCGGTACGGAATTTGATTGACACGTAAACCGAACGTGGGCATTCGAATTCCCTAACGACGCTCATTAAAACAACGGTCACGCGAACTAATTCCATCAGGCGCGCTATTTTCGTCATAATCTCGATGCACTTTTGGACGTTGCATTTGTTTTTTTGTGCGCCTGTGTGTGTGTTGGCTTTGTTCTCCTTCTTTTCGGTGGTCAAGTGATTATTTGAATAGTCACGCACGGCACCCACCGGGGGGTTGGCTCATTTATTTATCCAATTAGTTCATTTGCATGTGGCGTGGCCCATAACCGGCGGTCGCTACTGATCGTCGGTGCCATTTTTCGGAGTTCGCTCATTCGACCGCTGCGCAGTCAGGATAATTGCGAATTAGTTACACCAATTAGATAATCGAATTAGCCCGTTACGGTTGTCGGGTTCAATCGGAGTCGTTTAATGCGTTTTTTTTCTGCTCCCATAAAAAAATTCGATCCAATTCGCATGTTGTCCTTGTTTTGAGGGATTGGATCATGATGTGTCACTTTGCCTATGGCGTTCGTTCGAATGTCCTGCGTTCCGTTGACGTTCACTAGCACACCCCACGCAGATGGGATTGTGATCAACGCGCGGACACACTTCTGCGATTCCCATTCATCATCCGTCCGGATATCCTTTTCCCAGAAACGAGTGCCCAAAGTGACGCTCATTTACCGCGCCCACGATCGGTCGGTTGATGTTTAATCCGCGCCTCATGTTGCGGTAACACAAGGGTCGTTAAATTTTACCGCATTTAGATGAGCTTCCAGAAAACGGCTGCTCAAGTGGGTCGATAATTCCCGGAACATCATAATCCGTTGTCGTTGAAGTGTTCCCAAAACGACTTTGGTGGGTTTTATGCACCGATTCCGAGGACCTTTCGCAAAAGCGAAACGTGCAATTTTGTGTCGCACTGTTGAAGCGCGAATGATGCTGTTGATAAAATTAATAGTTAACTGTAACACGCGCTCGTTGAAGGTGATCCCAACCATCACAGAAACGGGAGTCCTTCGCTCGAGTGCATTCGGATGCTTATTTACGCCGCTCGTTTGTCTTATCGCAAGTATTTACTTTTAATTTACCACATCGAACCAAACCTCGGTGGCACGGTGTCGTTCCAAATTTCCAATCATGTGCAATTAGGTGGAAAAATTAGACATTTCCAGCCGGCGTTCCCTGGGGGAGTTTGCTTAGTTTTGTATTTTCACCAACCGATGTCATGCACCACCATGCAAAAAGGAGATAGAAGCGCCTTCTCCATTTCTTGGGCCCATTACTTGATGATATCTCCGATAATAAATACGTGCCCGGAGGCATGTTTTCGAGCGCGTTGGGTTCCACGCGACTCCCGGATAGCTTCAGAATCGCCCGGGCATGGTGCTATTATCGGTTCGGTTATCAAAAGCTCGACAGAACGTCCTGCGATCAGGACGCGCGTCTCGGCATCGGCTGGAACGCAAACGGGCACGGTTGTCGCATAAAATTGATAGTTGTTTATTCAATTAAGGCATCCATTGATTCTAATTGATACCGAGAGCTTGGGAAAACAACAGTGCTGTCCGCTTGGAGGGGCTTTTGAGTTGGGATTAGCCGGAGCAAGCAAAACCGTATTTCTGGAGCATTCTTCGAACGTCGATTCGATTCCTGGTACCGGCTGGGCGCTTCTTGTGACGGCACGTTCGTCGAGCTCCGTAAGCTGGCTTATCTCGTTCCTACTCGGGTACTTACTTGGCGCAAGAAGCTATTAATACGCGTTTAATCAACTCTACAAGAAACCAAGAAATTGATGACACGCGAGAGGACACAGATCACGCTGGATGGGAAATGGAATGACCGGAAATCCGTTGTGCCTTTCGCTGTGCAGAACCGGCAAAGGTAATAGTTCCCGGTTAATGGACATCTCGTTCCGGTTCCGGTTCCGGCTGCAGGTCCGCGATTCTCACGACACGAACCGATAATATTTGGATTCCGACTGCCTCGTCGTGCATCGGGAATCGGAATCCCCGGGAACATGCCGTACATCCCACATCGGTTTCCGGGAAGTGCTTGTTTAGACATGCCGGTTGCGTCGGTTCCGCTTTTCCTTGGCTCTTTTGAGGCCGGGGGTTTGACCTAATGTTGGTTCAATCAGAAATGGCACGTTCGCGAAGGTTCGCTCCCGGGTTTCGTCCGTCAGCTGCTATCGGTCCGTCGTCGTCGTTGTTTGGGTCAAAGGGTCGTCGATCTCATATTTATGCAGCGTGGTCCGTGGTCTCGATCGTCCTTCGCGTACGAACCCACCCGGATCGATAGCCAAATGAGGAGAAAAAGAAGATGAGAGAAAGAGTAACGGCTGCACCCGAGAGCCGTTTCGAGATTTTGAAGGGTTGGTCTTTCTGTTTGTGGACGTGCCCTATCCCAATTTTGCCAGATATCGTCCAAACAAACCGCCTCGGTCACTCATCACGTATTCCAGCGACCGGGTCGATGATGTCCTGAAGGTGGATGTTGCGTGTCCGACCGAAGTAGCCGAATTAGAATGGCGCATCCCCAAGGATGTGGGAATTCTTCAAACTTCCAGCGCCAGAGAGGGCTCGGGATGAACTAGAAACCGCTTCACTTCGTGGATGGGATTACTTTAGCTCATTTTATTCGCTTCATATGCAAAGCAGTCACGTCGGAGTTTTCCCCCCTCCCCCTCCCGAGAGTCCTGTAAACGGGGCAGTGGACCGATATCGAATCGAGGACGTCCGTGGCAAAACTTTCGATTGGTCTAATTTTGAGGCTAACCATCCAATTTTGAGTCCCCATCGTCCGTGAGCTATTATTAAACCCGCGTGGAAATGGGGACATGGCGAAAATCCTCCCCGTTTTGCTAACTGCTATTTATCTGCACTGGCCGCGGTTAGCCGGGATGGTGGACCTTCACAATCCGCCACCCGTGGGACCGCTGAAGTGAATAAATTTAAATTGGGAATTTAATTCCTTCGGCATGTGCAGCAGGCCACGCCATGTGCAGGACTTCTGTGGCTGTGGTTAAGCCGCTCGCTAGACAAGGACTCGCTTGCTCACATGGTTCGTGCACGCCGTCGATCCGGTCCGGTACCGCATGGAGGGCGAATTTTTGGTGCAGTAATAAATCTATTCTACCGCCGGGTTACTCCTGCAGGATCCACCACCAATGCCAACCGGTGATGGTGTTGTGGCCTCGAATTCATGCATGCACGCGCCCTACTGTCTCTCGTGCCGAAGTATCGTGTCTCTCACACACCTGTGACACATTCCGCAGTCGAGTTCGAGTCGAGTTTCGACTATAGTGCTTTTCTTTTTCTCGATTTTCTTTGTCCACTTTGCCCTCTAAACGCTTGGGCCTCGGAAGCGTGCTCAAGGTTTTCCGCTTCGTTACGGTTTTGCGATGAAGGTGTCGCTTTACCAGGTCGATTGTTTGGTGGCTTGTGCACAGGGTGAAAGTTTTGCTTTCCTTGGTTTGGTTCCGTTTCGCTAAATCGAGTCCTTTTTGGTTCCTTTTTGCTGCCTATCAGAGGTCCAGCCGCGTGGAAAGCCAACATTTGGAGCTCCACTTTACACGTCGGTTTCTGGGTTAACGGAGTTTTTGAACGAACGCTCGACAAAGGTAGTAAAACCACCAAGGGGCACCTATTGGATGTAGATGTGGTGGGGAATTGGAACAAAAATTAAAACCTCTCAGTCAACTGAAAGATTTCATGCAATGACAGCTTAATTGAGCTACAAGAACAATCACAGTGGCTCAATAACGGTGCAAGTATCATTCCAAACGAACGTCGCATGTCGATTTAAACTACAGTAACATCTCCATTACACGAATGAAACCGATCTGCTGAAAGTGCCATCGTTCTGAGGTCACACATGCACCAATCCGATCGTTGCCATCGATGGGCAACATTTGAAGCAACTCGCCGTTTGTTTGCTCTAAGTAGCTCATTTCGCCGACCAGCGACCAAAAGCTGAGCTCCGAAGCAAACATACCACTTCCGGTGGGCTTCCGGCCGTCTAGTCGTCGGAATCGTTCTCTTGCCCGCATCCTCTCGTTCACTGTAATCCCTACCGGTGCTTCCGGTGGCCGGATCCTTGTTGCTATTTTTTTCCCCCTTTCTCGCATTCTTGTTACCAGAAAAAGGACCTCGTTTGTTTTATCCGCGGACGATGTGTTCCAATTTTAATCCGCTTTTTGGCTGTAACGCGTGGGGCGGGGGACGATAAGCGAGAGCGTGGGTGTTGCGGGGGACTGATTTTCCTCTCGACAATTCGCCGAACCCAAGCATCAGGTGCAGAATGAGCGCAGTCCGGTCGAGCGGTAACGCGAAGGACTGAAGGGCTGCAGGCCAAGGGCCTAATGCTATCGCGCCAGGAGGTAGCAGCTGCACTTGGAAACGATCGAGGATAGAGGGTTGCCGATGGTGGCAAGCGAAAGGACATTGGCACTTTATCCTGGGCACACCATCCTGGCAGGCTGACAGCCAATGACGACCTGGCGACAACGGCGCCGGGAACGGTTGGAAAACGAGCAGAGAAAATGAAACTATTTCCGCTCGAATGGGTTTTCGGCCCCGAGGTCGGGATGGTCGCGGAGGTCCTTGTTGGTTGGAGTCGATCGTCGCTCCTCCAGGACCTCAAGGACCGCCGGGGTCTGGGATTATACTTCCGCTGCACACCGCCGGATGTCGCAAACCGGTCACCGCAAAATGAACATTGTTCGGGACGCTATATATTTTTTTTGCTCTCTTTTCCGGCTCCCTGATGGCGTGGGTGGGTGTGTTGAGATTTTCCCATCGAAGTTCCAACGGTTGTGGATGGACATTATCAACGGAAATGTCTTTACGGCCGGTTCCTGGCCAGTGCACCGGCACCGTTCATTGGTTTGATTGGGTCCGTCGTTCTGCAGAAGCTGGTTCTTGCAGAGTAACACCCACTCCTGGTGTGAAGTGTTCCGAATTGTGGATAGCTTAATTTGAAGCGCAGTCTGCATTACGGACGCAAAGTTCCACCACGAACAGAGAGCCGCTGTTCGGTTGCTCGTGTAAGACTTTTGCCATGTCGATACAGACAGTGTTGATGATACCGAGTGTCTAAGGCCCACAAAAGGACTTGGGCTTTTCTCAACGGCCAGCTGTCACGGTAATTAAACTCGTCCACCTTAGCGTCGACGCGCGTGTGTGTGTGTGTGTGCTTGCAGATGCACATATTTCACGCCGCAGGTAAAACGATTTATGTCCCCGAGCGGCGCACTTTTCGCTCGAAGATGCAGTCAGGTGCATCGAATGGCGTCGAAACGTAGCGTGCGTGTCCTTTCGGGGACATTAAATTCGCTTTCGATAGTTCTTTTGTAGAGCAGAAAATTAGGATGGTCTCATGTGAGCATGGCACTGCGATTGCAGGCACATTCTTTGGCGCAATCTGTGCGACGGCGTAAGATGGATTGCGTTTTCGTCTTGGGGAAAGTTTTTCCCAGCACAAGCGGAAGGCACTAATTTATTAGCCGTCGAGGAGGCAGTGGCGTGTTGGTTTGAGGTGGTCATAAATTTGCGTGTGGAATTGAGCGCCCTATGGGGAAAGATGTCCATTTTCGGGTGGTCGTAAGCTTTAGTTTGATGTTCCGAACAGCGGGCGTATTTTTGCAAACTACCATTGCATGCATGATATACTCGCATGTCCCTGGGAGAGTGGCGTTGGAGCAATGGGTTTATTCTTAAAATATGTTCGACGAATGCCGCAGATGAAAGCTTAACAACGATGAAATTGTGCCGGTTATAAGTTAAGAGCAAAACCCGACGTTACACATGCAAAACTAAATTAAGGATAGCTAACTAGAGCAGTAATAGTATCCGAACTTCACTGGTATTTCGTCAATGGGAGGCTGCGAAACTTTTCCTACACGATTTCACTTTCAATCGACCTCTAAATGGATCCCCCAACATAGTGCACTCAGCAACGAACAACGGCGCGCAAACGAACGAAGGGCGATCATAAATATTTGATTAAAGTTTGTAAATCGTCCCGACCTCCCAAAGCGATGAGACTAAAATCCCATCGTTCAACAAGACGTGCGTGTATTCCTGGGGCTCGTTGGGGGTCGTTGAAGGACGGTTCAAGGACTTCCGCTCTAACCGAGCTGATGCTTTGAGATGTGCACCACCGAACTTGATGGACGACAGGCTCATACGGCCTAATGAGTGGGATCAACCACGAATGGGCCGATGGGCTGGAAAGTACTTTCATCGTGCATCGTGCACTAAGGAGCACGAGAGAGCGAGATGAATGCAAAGGAAGACTAATTAAGAAACTTTGTGTTGACACTAGTGGGTGGTATGTGTCTGCCGGAGATCCGTTGGGGAACCGGTGCTTTAGAGCTAATAGGAGATAGCAGGTCGAAAAGTTTCAAAACGGTAAGATCAACCATTCCTGCACTAGATAAAGGAGGCTTGTTAGAATGCCTGCTGGATTGCTTTTGTTTTATAAGAACATTTTATTTGCATGATTTATCCTGATAGACTATGTAATTAAAAGTTTCCAAACTTTTAGTTTGAAGCGTGTGTTAAACCAACAATATCAACACCATGTACAGCAATCCCATGACCTGCTTAGGGATAGTTTGGCCCGTTTCTGTGTTTGACGCAATTTTTTGACATTTCTCACACCAGAGCATTTTTTTTTTGTATTTTTAAAGAGACTTTGAGCCAGCTTGGCTACATTCGCCTTTTAAAAACACACCAGAGCAGCCGCGCTCAAGCATCTCGGATACGGCTGTCAACCGAGGGCGTTGGCGTTCCTATGCCGCTCATGTCCTTTGGTTGGTTATTTTTCTATCCTCTGCATTCCATCAGGGTCTCAGCTCGTACACAACGAACCGAATTGCTTGTCCAATTTTCGACCGTGCCCGCTATCGCATGTTTTGAGTACATCGTTATGCCGTGTGAAATTGTCACAAATCACGGCGCAAATCTCGACGCGGTATGGCCGTTGGATCTGATTTCCTCGCCTCACCGATGTGTTAAGGATGTGTTACGTATGTTTTCTCGTTTTATTTCCATTTGTGAGCGTGCCGATACACGGTGTGGAAGAAGTAGTACGAGAAAAAAAAAACCCACCCGCCATCAAACATCAAGTTAACATTGGCGCGAGAAGCGTCGTTCGCGTCACCGGTGGGGAATCTTGCGCGAACTAAGAGCACGACCAGTGTGGGAGAAGCGCAGGACGTAGGAAAACATTTCCGGCTCGAGCACATTTCATGACAAGGGCCACTAAATTATTTAAATCCTCGCCAGCGGTGAACGGAGCGACCGGTAAAAGCTCCCGTACCGTTTCATCCCGCTCCGTTGGCACACACACACACACACACGAGGGAAAGAAATTTACTCCGAAGGATCATCGCCAGGACCGAGATTCTCTGGTCAGTCACGTCGCTGAAGCTCGGTTGTCCGTTTATGATCGAGAGTGCAACGGGGCAGATATTAAGCGGTGACTCCGCAGTTTCTTCCGGTTTTCCGAGCTCAGTGGCACTTTAAGCTTCTTCGCTCGGAACACCGTGAGGCAGATCACGCTTCCATCGACCCAAGCCGTGTGTCCTTGCTGGCTTGTGGCCGGTACGGTTTAGCGGAAAATTTGCACATCTCGTTATTTTTCATAGTTCCCCATCGGTTAATAAAAATGAAATAAACTCCACCACTCCCCACGCGCAGGCTTTTCTCCCCGTCGAGTTGGGGATTTGAACGTGGAGCGAAATCTTTTGCCGCTCGAACAAACTTCGATGATCTGCCGGAACTCGTTTTGGGAGCCCACAAGCTACGGAGGATCTTTTCACGATTATGGGAACGACGATTGGTCCAGATAAATGACGAGGACCCGTTAGAGGTTCATTATATGTGAGAAAATAACGCGAATCTTCCTGTTGCCGCTTTTATTTTATTTTGTTGGAGAACGATATGCTATGAAAGCTGTTCTCTTTGAGACCAGTAATACTGCTCATCTAGAAATAAAATTGATTTAGGCCTTTAGTGGAATCTTTTGAGGAGTTCGGCCCTGTCTACACCAAGAAATCTACAAAGTAGGCTATGGAATTCTGTACTATTCTGTTATACTAAATGCAATGTACTGTGTTATACTTTGTGTTATATGAATGAAGCTCAACCTTGGGAAAATACACTCGAAATCAATTAAACAACTAACTGGTGATTATCGGTTCATGCGCAAACTAAAAGCCGTATTCAAACTAAAACTCTGTTCACGAAAGCCCAGCTCAGTTAGGGCTTGCAACACTCATTCCGTGTATTGTGCTGCAGTGAATCAACCACTGGTCTCTATTCACGTTCCTTTTGTAGTCCTTTAATCGACTGTGAATTGCGAACGATAACACCGCTCGATTGCGGTTCAAATCTAAAACGTGGAAATCCTCTCCGGCCAGGGATTTACCTCGGCTAATGCAATCTCGCTGTTCCGGAACGGCTCACCATCGCGTCAATTACGGTGCCGGATCCAGGCAGGGAGTTATGAAAATCACGCCCAATTCCGTTCATCCACCGGTTGGGGTGCATTGTGAATGCTGTGCCCTCGGTCGAGAACAGGTCTCAGGCAAATGCATCGTGCATTGGTTGCATTGTGCGAATGTGCACTTACGCGTCGTCATAAGCCCACTGCAGCATTGTTGCACAATGCGGCAGCGTTTGATCGTGTATCGCGCACGAAACCCTACGCAGGAGGAAGAATCGCCCATAAAAGGGTGGGAGGTTGGTGTAAATGCATCCCCCGCACCCCTCACTGCACGATGCACCCCTTGCAATTACAGCTCGAAAGCGCTTTACATTCCTTGCATATGGAATATTCCTCCCAAAGCCGAAGGAGGATGCACTTCGAGTGCATCGTTCGATTTGTGCCATCGCCATTCTGCGCCGCATAACGAACAAAATGATCGCATTTTACAATAAATAGTTTTGCCAGCTTCATGTGCAATACGCCGACGACGATGACGACGACGACGACGACCGGCATTACTCGATGCAACTTTGTCCGGGGCCACCGAGCCGATGTTTATGATCTGCAGTTGAAGTTTCCGGTCCCATCGAGATATGGCGTGTTACAGCGAAGCGAGCGGAGGTCAAAGATCGGTTTTACAAATTTGCACGAAAACGCTATTCCCCTATCTCTTCGTCTGGTGTCCTGTCCCGTTCGCACACTATTTATGGTACTCTCCACCCCCATCGAACCGTTCCGATGGGAAGTTGTTGGACCGCTTCCACGACGGTCAAGACGCCGTGGCTGCGTCGGTGTGCATTTATAATTATTATCTCCATCCCGGGTATTATTGTTGTCCGGCGGGGTTTTGTTTGTTGGTCCATCGCATAGCGTGGCCCACGCTGGTTTCAGCTGGCTAAACCCAATCATCTTGACGACAGCAACGACGGTGATGATGATGCTGCGCCATCATGCTCGTGGGCGATACCGCTCGTGGTGATTATTAATTCGATCGTAAAACGAATTGACCCCCAGGAATGGCCCCGCAATCGCGACGACCATTTGCCGTGTGGCCTTCCACCGCGTTCCAGTCAGGGAGATGTCGCAAGATGGACGGTTTTAGGCAGCACAATGAAACTGCCATTGTCTCGGGCATTCCTTTTTTCTTTTCTCTCATACACAGTTAAGCTCGAAGATTATTCCGAACGGAGGACAATGACCATTTCGTCGTGACCGTTCTCAGATCTGAAACTGAATTCAATGGCCATTTTGATTGCCGCACATCGCCAAGTGAAAGTTGCGTAAAAAAATTGGAGGGAACACGTGCCAATGCAAATGATACAGCGCCGCGCGGTCGGAAACCGGTGGCAATTCGAATTGTTTTTCTTGCTCCACCCATCGGTTAACGGGGGTTTGGGTTGGCGATTCGGTCGATTGGATTGATTGCGTTTAGGTTTAATGCTTAATTGAGCATGAACAAACTTTACCGGGTGAAAAGGGAGAGAGCCAGAGAGATATACAGCGTGTCAGGAGGATGGCATTTGAGTCAATCATTGTAGGTGCAATGGCGAAACAAAAAAGCTACCCAACCACCCGATTCAGATTTGATTTACATCAGCCTAAAGCTCTCGCACCCCTCGGCGTTGGATAATTCGATTTGTAGGCGATCTCTCGCTCGCTCACTCCCACACCCACTCTGTGGCTGATCGAGGACGGGTGCTTCGGTGGTTTTGGTGTTTGCTCAAGTGAGCGGTTGCACTTCATAATTGATATTTACTGACTATCGTGATTTTCCGATCGAACGCGCACAATTACGATGGGTGGTTCGAAGGTTTAATTACGCGTTGGGTGGGGAAAATTATTTCATTTCGATTGCGATCACCCGGACGCTTTCGTATGAATTGATATAAAAGCGGCCCGATCCGATGAAAAGAGGAAACGAGAGCGCTGCCAATAAATGTCAGCATAGTAATAATGCAAGTTCGTTTGAAAACGTTGCAATTTCAATGCGTGATTGGGAATAAAAGCGCCGGTTCCATGGAAAGTGTTTGGAATTGAATAGACCCGTAAGCGGATTATTTTAGTTTAAAAATACGTACACACAAAAGGCGGCTTGTGGAAAATGCGTGAATGCATCCATTTTTTTTGCCTCACCCATTGGGACGATTTGATAAAGAATTTATTCTAATCCGTTTTCGTTCAGACACATCTCCCTTCTTTCTCCCCGGAAACGGATGGGCATTTTACGAATGCTTTGAGGCGTCGTTTCGGCCTCATGCTCCCTGTTCCCTGTGTGCAAAATCGGAATAATATTTCAATAAAAGTCATCGATTTACGAAAATATAAATATATGCGCCAGAGCCGAGCACGCCCGGGAAGCAGTCGTTCCCCTCAGCAGGAGTTTTCCGAAAAGCCGTTATGTTTTCTCAACTGCGGATGATGCTGAGGTGGTACTTGCTTTCAAATCAATGCCTGGCGCCAGCATAAGACCCTCATCGCAGTGCATGTTGTGGCTCCCGGGAGATACATATTCGGTGTTCGGTGCTCGTAATCGATTCGAATGAATCACACCCAATCAAACGTTCGAGGGTGGAACATGTGTTTTTCCGAGCTTCCTTTCGATGGTTGCGAAAGAAATGGTTCCTTTCTCTTGCATTCTGAACCAGGCTGTTTTCGCCACATGCAGATCAATGTGTAGTCGAGCGCCATCGATGTGCGATCGAATGATATTGGTTTGGTTTTCCCCTCGGGAGAGATGAGTGAGATGATGCTTATTTTTGTCGCTCCATTTTATTTGTCACCGTGTTTACACGATAAAGGTGAAATTGAGCGCAAGTGGGATTTTGGAGACGTACGTTGCACTAAGCGATCGATTACAATATCGATTAGCTCGATAAGGTTGCTCTGTGGGAGGCAATAATGGAAATATGGCATCAATAAAATTTAAATGTACAAAAGGGCCAGCTTCCACTCACTTCAGGGTGCTTTGTTTTCCATTCGTTCCATCTTTTCGCCATCCATCTCGCTCTCCCGCTGGATAGTTTAAACGCGTTTCGCAAAGGGCTTCATAATTAATTGGCCTGTTTCCGGTGCGTTTCAACGTTTTTTGGCGCGAGTGCAGCATTAAAAATTAATCGAAATCGCTCATTTACTCGCAATCGTGGTTCACGTTTTTTTTTTCAACGTTCCTGGCGTTTGCTGCTGTGGGAATTTCAGCCATACGACCGCTGGCGAATACATTCTCGCAACACCCGCGCGAGGTGTGGGTGATAAATTTCAACTAAATTAAATTGAGTTTAATTTATTTACGTCCGGTCATCCGAAGCGTCCTTCACGCGCACGAGTGAGGGAGAGAGAGAGAGAAGAACACAAAATTGAGCGAATCAAAAAATGAAACGCAAAAAAAAGCATCTCAAACAAAATACAAAAAAAAAATAGAAGAACGATGCTGAAAAGAGGCTCGACATATCGTCTCTTCCATTTCCGGTTCTCTTCCAGCGGCGGATTGATCCCGTGGTGATGCACTTTTACCGACCATCGTTCAATGCCTTTCCCGGGCCTTCCACGCGGGCCAGCAAGTAAATTATGCTAATTCGCCGTTATGAAGAGTCATTTCAGCATTTGAGCCGCCAACGCCACAACCAGTGGGAGTGAGGACCTTGATTGTGGGTGGGTTAGTGGGAGGTGTGTTTGTTTTTTACTCCCCGTTTTTCTCTCTCTCACTCGCTCATTGCCAATTCAACCCGACCGGCCTGCCGACGGGTCACTTGATGCGTTGATGATGATGATTATGATGAAGCATAGGATGAAGCAGTTCTGTGGGCCGTTTTCTGTGGTCCATTTCTCTTCTTTAGCTGCCGTTTGCTGGATATAGAGACGCTTTTTGTTGCGTTTTGAATGCGGCACCGTAGTTTTGTGTCCCGACGCGCTGGAATAGAGTAGCCGCTCGTTTCTGTAGTGCTTTGTGCGGTTTAGGTGTATTTACTGAATGTGAAAACCCACGCCAAAACCCAGTAAGGCCGGCTGCAGCATAAAGAATTTAAAACAGATTTATTCGAATGAACACAACGTTGAATGGCAACTGCCTCGGGCATGGGTTTATGCGTCGCTATTGCTCGCTAGCTTCGCTTGATTTGTCGTGATGAAAAGATATTACGTGTTGGTAGCATATTTTATGCTAATCACCCCCACTCAACAGCAACCCGCCTGAGGTGCATTCCTAATCCATCAACCATCGGCATTCATTGCGCATCGCACGGAAGTTAACCTTAGCTCCTTAGCAGAGAGGATGTGGTGACGACCCATTGACGGCGAGACAACGATGCAAAACGAACAAAAAGAAAAAGTGGTAAAAATACGCTCACATTCTTTGTGCGAACGAAAGGCGAAGGATTTTGGCAACGCCACGCAACTTTCGAGGTCCTTCTGGAGCCTCCGGTGGGTTGGAAATAGAGCAACAACTCCCCTGTGTGAGCTCACCAGCCGCCGGCCCAATTCCGAACATCATCACGAGGTCGTAAAAAAACGCTAAAATATGCCCTCAATTCGGGCCGGCCTCCGATGGCTCTTCACGCTCTCGCCATCTCCCGCCAACCTGCGCCCGATTTGTGTCGAGTATTATCGAATATTTATATTTTCAGCTCGAAAGCAACCCCGTAGCACCGTAGACGGGAAGGCAGTCTTTAAGCTCAACCCTCCCAAAACGGTGGCCATTGGTGGCCGCCGTCATCAGGCGGATCACAAAATCCTGTACCGAAGCTCCCGAGTTTGTTGGTGCGTGTACGCAATATCAGACGCGGCGGCAGCAGAACGCGCATATGCTAATGTGGCTGGCGTGTCGTCGACGTTCGCACAGCTGTGGCTGACATTTTCCGGATCCTTTCACATGTGTGCCCTTTTTTTGTTGAACGCATCCGCCGTTATGCTACGCCTATCTATAGCGGGATGAAGCCAGCGACCGATTCTAAAGGCACAAAGGAGAGCGTTCGCTTTTTGCAATAAGATCATCCCGTTTATCGATAACCGAGTGTCTTCCCGAAATCTGGAAGAAAAACCCCATTCCGAATCGCTTCTCCGCATGGTCTATGAAGTTCTTTACTGGGCCAGCCCACAGGACGACGACAGCCCACAGGGAATGTTTCGCGAATGTTACCGCAAAGTGCGTCTAAAGTGGGTAAAAACACACCATGCCAGTCGCTGTATGAAGGCGTGGAGTGAAATTTGCGAAACATAAAGCGCATGGTCGCGTGGAGGACATAAAAAAGGCATGGGGGTGTGAATTTTTGTATCATGAATCCGTGGATGCCTTTGTGGGTGGTTGGCTTTCATAGTTTTACGGGATATTTCGACTGGTCGAACAGTGTGTTGGTTACGATTCAATTGGCGGATAGTTTTCGAGGTTTCGTTATTTAAACAACACGGTACAAGAACGTTGAATCGATGGTACTTTCACTCCAATTCTATGCTCACAGCTTGATTTGTATATTCTTCTCTAATACATTTAGTACATATTTTCGACTGACGTCATCCGATGGCACATTCATTTCCATCATTAATCGCTGCACATCAAAACACCACAGGATGTTGAGCTCCATTCCTGCAGCCGTACAATAATCTCATCCCTCGACATCTTCCTCCATATTGTGTGCCTTTGCTCTGCACCCTTTGCGCCCCATTTGCGATCCGAGAAATTGTTATTTCAGGTCAACTAATATGTCAAACTTTTTCCGATCAAAAGCTCATCTACGTCGTGGCGCTTTCGGACGTTTCATTTCTTTTCCGTTCACCAAATTGCGTGCCGCTTTCGGGGTGCGTTTTGTTTTTATCTTTCTGCCATGCAGCCTTCGAACCACCATATCGCTCGTCGTAAACACATCAATCAACGGTCCACCGTTGCGGCCCGATCGGCGGAAGATGAATCGCTACCGGGCCGCACTTGATCCAGTGTGCTTCGGCTTGCCAAAACTCTTGTCATCTGCAATGAATTAGTGCCCAGCCCGGGTCCCGATGCTTGCTGACCTCGCCGTGAGTCGACAGTGGAAAAACTCGGGTCGCCACAGATTAGAAAAATCGATTTATTGGATGTCACGCTCGGCAAAAGAAAAGGGGGTCGTCCCGACCGGGAAGCTCTCGCATCCCCCTTCGCGACCTGCTTAACCATGGTTAACCCTACGCGTTTCGTTTTATCCTTGTGGAAACACCACCAGAGCGACCGCTCGAGGGAGGGACGTAAAAAGCGAAGGTGACAAATGGGTAGCTTTTCCGTTGGCCACCATATTGCACACCAACGCCCCCACGGGAAGGCACAAAAACGACAGGCGTCACAGCTTTCTCACTTAGTTCCTGGTGTGGCTTGATTTATGGTGTTGATGAAAGAATTTCGGGGCGCAATGGCACCCGAAACTGCGGCTACTGCTGCTGCACCGTTTCCACGTGCTCGTTAGCTCGACGGCTCGGTTGCGAACGATTTTTAGGCCATTTCGCATTTCCATCATTGCGCACGGCCACCCATTTCCCGGGCATGGGGTTCAGGCTTTTGGTTCTCCCGCTGGGTTTGTGTCCCCACCGGCCAACTTTATCTATAAATCAAATTGATAAAAGTTTTGGGGAAGAAAATCAAATTTGTGTTAATGGATTTATTTGCTTGGTTTGTGGTGCGGTGCGCACTGCGTTACCCGTGGCAACCGCCGGTTGCTTGATTTTTGCGTTCTTCACCAACCGGAGGGATGGTCGTTGGTTGCTGTTCAGATTTTTCCTGCACGGCCTTGTCGTCCTGGCATGCCGTCTATTGCTTCTCCTGCTTCTGTTGGATGCTTAGCAATAGAATTTTCCCACCCCTGGCCGGCCAACTCGTGTTTCCCTGGCAACAAAGCGTGAAAGGCTTTTTCCGGCAAGTGGAGTTTTTTTTTTGATTTTCGCTTTTTTATTCCCTTCTCGCTCAATCACTCTATCTCTCGCTCTCACACTTTCACTCGATGTTCCTGATTTTCCAGTTTGCGGTACCGACGGGAAAAGCGGTGATGATTGAGTGTTTCACGTGGCGGAAGTAATTCAACTTTGACGACAGTTTGGCTATGGCTTACCTTCTGCCTGGGCCGCAACCTACCCAGCCCCCCCCCCCAGGAGGGTGAGCTTTCCTTTTTCACCATTTCGGTATTCAACTTTTTTGCTGGTTTCGTTTTTCACCCGCCCGGATTAAGGATTTACGGGTTTTCCCTTTCGGGGTTTGCGATGCCGATGTCACCAAACCTACCATTCGCACCAACCGAAGGCGATCATTCGCAGCGGAAAGTAATGAAGAACTTGCTTTAAGTTTGTGTTTGCAATGGATCGCCGAAATTCCTTCCATTCGTGTCTGTGTGTGTTTGTGTTTTTGTGCCACCACCGAGAGAAGTTCAGTTCAAATCACGAATGCCAAGCACGGCGCGTGAGCACAAATGGTTCGATTTGCTACTCGGCGAACAAAGTAGGCAAACCGGTCGAAAAGACGGACCACATCACCTAGGCAACGACGAGATTCCGATGGCGTAAGGCAGTAATTATTGGCCGGGTTCCGAGTGTTTCTGCCATTTTCCGCACAATCCCAATGCGCAATGCTCGAGTGCGTATTGGAGCAATAATTATTTCCAAGTGTCAATGATTATGCAGTAGGATTTCGTACCCCTTGGGAAGGATCACAGATTGTCCCTTCCAAAAAGGAGACCGACGCGTTGATTGGATAATCTCAACCTTAAGAGAGCGCTCGCTTTCACTCGCAGACGCTTCGGAACCCCGGCAAGCAATTGGCATCGGAAACGACCCAATAAAGCGGAAGCGGTTCTAGTCGGTTCCGAAGGCAGAGGAAAATTTCTGCAAATTATGGCCTCCATCGAATCCATCCAATCCAAGAGAAACGGTTCCAACGAGCCCCCAGCATCCGTGCAAGGAGTGCCACCGTCGTTACGGTTGCACACCGTAGCATAAGTTAAATGTTATGTACACTCATTTGACCCATTTGGCACCATTTCTCTGTGGTTGGGGTGTTCGGAGCCGAGGACGTGGTTCCGGTGGGTTGAGCGGTAGAAAATATGTAGTGAAAATTCTGCAGTAATTTGGCCTGGCAGCAGCATGCAGGTGCCTGGGTTTTTACTTCTCGACCGTATGCATGTGCACACATACACACACACATCGCCCTCGAAACCGAATCCTAATGGGTCGGAACGGAGAACTACCCTTTGGTTCGAAGAGCGGAGGCTCGAGAGCCTGTTTGAACGAACCATTCACACCAGAGCGCCCGTTGAGTGGTTCTGCAGTAATTTGCAAGGAGCAAAAAGGAATGACCCATGCCGTGCTTCGAACTGGGACGACAATGGTATTTATTGCTGGGAGTGGTGGTGGAACCGCTTCATGATATGGTGGTTGCCTTCACTATGATGATATGAACGGTCCAACCAGGAACCGGAAACGGTACATACATTACGACCCTGGAGCTTATGCCGGTTGTTCTGGTTTCCATTTCATCATGGTCATGATTCACCCAAATCCTATTACAAACCTGTGTTGCGATGAGAATTTATAAACAAATAGTTGGCTGTGCTATCTCATGGCCAACTATGATATGGTTTTGTTGACAAATAATAAAATCTCCAAAATTAAATCTACCAACGCGTTGTGTGATTTGCGAATGAAGGAAGAAAACAAAACAAACTCCCTCCTGAACCGCAAAGGGCAAACCCTTTTTTAGGGACGAAACAAACGCACGCAAATGATAGATAAATAAAAAATAAACACACCTTTCCCACCCGAACGAGAAGGGCAGACCTCAATCAATATGTTTGATTTTTTTGTCCCCAGTATCCAGTTTTTCCCCTTTTTTACGCTTCCGCCTGGTGGCACACGTGTCGCCAATCGTGCTTTGTGTTTGGTCCTCCATGCGTTCGATTCCCCCGAACCGAACCGGTGCAACAATAAATAACATATGCGAATCCTGCCGAAGGTGCTGCGGCTTAGAACGGGCACGACGCCAACGAGCATTGCGTAAATTTCCACCAACGAGAATTTCCAGCGTGTGAACGGGATAATTTGAGCCGATTTGTAACCATACGTATCACCTCTCGAATGGCCAGTTGTATGCTCGTATGCCGGCCAATAGCGTACGCGTGTGATTTGTGATTTTCACTCTCGTTTTTTCGGTCCTTTTCCGCACATTCAAACTACATTACAATGCGCATTGTTTGCGTGCACACCGAGCGCCGAGAGAAAACGTTATCTGTAAATGGATAAAATCCAATTTCCGGCCCAACCGTCGCACTATCATCTCGATACGGGATCAGCTTCTCCCCGGTTGTGCATTTCTCCAGCTCAGACCCGGCCTGATTCGTTTTGTATGGGGCACCACATTTCGCTCAATTCGAATGCGTATCCGATAGTGGGGCCCCCTTTCGCGTGGCTTCACGGCAACTTACTGGCCACATTTCCGGCCGTCCTGGTTTGGGCAAAGGCTAGGGGTGGTGGTGAAAATCCTCCCTCCACCCACGCGCATGTTATGACGGGTGAGAAAATGCTTTGTTGAAAAGTGATAGCCAGTTGAATGCGTGCGTTGTGATTTTTGTTGTTGTTGCCTCATTTCTTTCTTTCTCTCTTTGGCGTTTCATTTTCCCTCGCGTTAGTGTGGAGCGTTTTTTTGCGTTGGAAAAAATCAGCGACAACAAAAAGGGTGATGATGCGTTCGATTTGTGTGTATTTTTTTTCCGGTTCAACGGTGGTTTTCAGCTCACGCGCTGCTACCGAGTGGCGTATTTTTGTGCGGCTTTTCCACTGGCGGTCGTTGGTTTGCTTTGTTTTAGGGACAATTTTTGCGACACGCGGTCGCGGAAACAGACGTATCGATTGTGCTGCCGGAAGCAGACAGATAAAACATGTTTTTTCGCAGGTGGTACGAGAGATATGTAAATTACTCTCGAGTGTGTGTGAAGTACTTTTAGTAGAAGGCATACAAAAAATTTACTTAGCGTTAAAGCCAAACTGTACATTCACTTACATTGGGATGCTGCTGTTTCGACGGCAGCGAAACAATCCGGCCGGCAATGGTTTATTTATTAGACCAGTCGTTACGAAGACTAATGTTGGAATCGTGAAATCCGGTGCGTCGACACGACAAAAGCCGTTCGAGCTGGGTCGTCGTAAATTATGTACGAAAAGCTACATTGTGTGTGAATGGGAAGAAACAACGGACACAAGAGGGGTTGAGATTTTTTAAGAAAGAAAAGGCCACAGACAATTTTTGTAAACTTATTTGGCTTTCAAATATGTATGACTAAATAGCTCTTTGCTTAGCAGAGTGTCTACACTTGCCAGTTGAAGAGTCAAAAGCTTACCAGAAGCGAAAAGTTCCACATCTATTCCGTTGATCTATTGCTTGTGAACTATCATGTTGGAGCGCCATTGACACAATCATTTGAAATATTCTGAACCAGATATGAATTGAAACGTCTCGGTGCTACCAAACGCATCCTTACCGCTCAAAGCGAATATGATCCACTCCGATGGGTGGCATGCCTCGCAATCCTTTATCTCGGTTCACACTTTTGCCGTAGGTGGTGATAAAAAATAGACGCCACCCCATCCTGCTCGCTAGTACATCGACGGTTTGGCCATAAATCGCGTCACCATATCGCATCGAAGTTGAATTTATTTCCAAAGCGGTATCCGTGCTGGTATGCGTGTACGTTGTTAGTATGGAAATTTCGACCGCAGAAATTGGCAACCGCCATTGGCCATTCGTAGCTTAACAGACGTGCGTTTCGAGAACAAAAACCCCATTTGTATCACTTCAGAGAGCCGAAAAGTTGCTCTGCATTTGTTGTCACATCCAGCATATCAGTGTGGGGGTCGTTTCTAATCCCTATTTTTTGCTATTTCCCGTGTTTTTCCTTCCAGATTGATGCGAGAACACTCCACCAGCGCCACTAGGAGCCGATCATGCCCATAACCGAGACACGCCGTTTTCGTCACCTTCGTCACCGGTGTTAGAGACACACGCACACAACCCCATCGTGTTCCGCCGCTGCTGTTCGACCAACGCAAGACGGGGAACAAAAACCCCCAACCCCGGTTAGAAAAATGGCCGGCGAAAGCTCACCAAGACGATTGTCGCAGATCTTCGACCCACTGATGAGTCTGAGCGAACTGCAGGCCCAGATTCAGCAGCAACAGCACCAGCTGGCCCATCTGAAGTATGCCGGTAGCGTTGGTGTGGGTGGTTGCCCTACACCACCCTCGCTGGCCCCCTCATCCTCCACACAAACGTTCTCCTCTGGGTCGGGAACACTGCAGCACCATCACACTGGAGGTGGCGCAAGTGGCCACTCGAATGGTGGCACCGGAAGTTACTACCACACGGCCGCATCGTCCTCGACGTCCTTGTCGTCGGTGTCGAACCAAAGCACGAAGCTTAGCTCGAGCAGCAGCACCGGGAGTTACATTGGCAGTGGAACGCTCGGTTCCGGGGGCAGTGGAAGCACGGGGGGTGGTGGTGGTGGGGGTGGAGGACCCAGTGGAGGAGTTATTCCGGTGGGGCCGGGAGCAGGACTGCCCATACCACCACCGCACGTGCTAGGGAGGATAATGATGGGCTCACGATCGACACCCAACAGCCCACGGTTGATGAGCCGTCGTAATGGGGGTGGTGCGGGTGGTGCGAAGCCACCTCCCATCCCCCAGAAACCGTCCGCGGCTTACATCGCGAATCCTTCGCTCGTGGCGCTCGATTGCGATGCACCGTGGCCTCCGTTTAGCAGCCTCGGGCATGATTCGCTCTCGATGCTCGATGCTCACCAGGGTGTGGGTGGTGGTGGGATTGGAGGCGGGGGTGGGTTCCTTCATCATCAACCGGAGGTAAGGTAGCACAGGGGATACAGGGAGGGAGAGAGTGAAGATGCAGTGGTAGCTAAACTACGGTACGGTGTTTTGTTCGTCGACAGATCAACTGGCAGGAGCGTTGTTTGGAGTTGCAGCTGGAGTTGCACCGGTCCCGGAACCAGGCTGGACGTGTGCGGGACATGCTGCGGGAAAAGGTAAGCGATCGTTCGATTACTGTGTTGCGATTGCACGAATGCCCCTTGCAATTCTCGTTCGCGTTGATAAGACGTTTTAATCTGTTTCGTGAGTAGGGAAACCTTTTCTGTAGCGCTGAAAGCGTCAGTCGAATGAGCGAAACGAACGAATTAAATAAGGATGTGCGACAGAATGCGTTATTATATAGCTTGAAGTATTAGTAATCATGTTTTAAGCCAAATCAAGAAACGTAACTTATTTATTCTCCATTTTTAATTATCTCCCAGAGTCACCGACAGATGGCGCTGTACATCAGCGTTCTTCGGAAATTCAATGGATTTGCGAAATTATTTCAAAACGTGCAATGCAGTGCTTTAGTTCGTTCACTTCATTGATAGTTCTTGTAATTTGCACAAAATTATTTGCACAGTTGAAGCTAACTAAGCGTTGGCATCAACTTTATTTAACAACATTGTGGAACTTTGTAGAGTTTAGGAGAGTTTCGTCCGTGGAAGCTAAAAGCAGCGCAAACAGTGTTTCTTAATTCATGCTGTATTCACAGCAAAACCAACGTCAAAGGAGCCTTATACAAGAGTTATAAGGCACCACGTTCCCTCAGGGGAATCACAATTTTATCAGGTCACTGACGTCCATAGCCACCAACTCACAGAAAAGTTTGTTAGGTGTTGCCTGCCCAAAAAAGGATGCGATTAATTTGAATTGTTCTGCCCTGGCAACGGCCGCTTTTAGGAACATATTCAACCTCACGGGGATGTATGATGACACACGCACATCGTCCTTGGAGCTGGCACTTGTAATCAAATCGAATCACGAGCTTTCGCACCAAATGAACTGCCGAAGTGTGCCGCTCGCAAGAACCTGCAAGTAAAGGGAAGTAACAAAAACAAAGAAGAAAAAAAAACCCAAAAGTCACCCAAAGCCAACGAAATGGCCACATGAAACTGTATCTTGATGATCCTTCTAAACAGGCCATTAAACTTATCTGTGCTTTGTGCATAAAAGCTTAGCTTAGCAGTGGATTCTCTCGAGGCTCGAGGCCAAACCACGCCATGTGCTCCTCCCGTACCCATTTGCCGGTTGCTAAACTTACGCCAAAACTGTTTGCTCAGCAATGATTTTGCCTTGCCCGAGTTCCCTGCACCCATCTGACCGCCTGGGCCGCATCCAGCCAGTGTGCTTGCGTTTCGCTCATCAACTGCAGGACATTATCACCACCTCGTAAAAATGATATCCTTCGTTCGAATCCTTTCGTGCGGCAAGTGCCACGGAACGAGCCACCAGCCCAAGGCACCATCGCGTGTGCGTGTGTACGTTCTGGTTTCGCCACCGGAAACCACCATCTCGTAAAGCTCATTATTTTATGATTATTCATTTAGCCCCGACGAGCGCCAACCGGCCGTTGTCGTCGGTGTCTGTCTTTTCGTTCGTTTTCGTCCGCCTCTGGGGTGTGGGGTTTTGGGCCGCCCTGTGTACCCCTTTTGGCAAACAGCCATCCCTTGTCCGTCCCTTCTACCGGGTGTAATGTTCCATATGGCACGGTCCATCGAGCATGGGCAGCATCAGCACGGGGACGAAATATGGTGGAACCTGGGTGAACATTAAGCCGACGGACGCGTCCACTGAGAGGAGCGTAAAACGCATCACTTTCACCCCGATACGTGCGGTCGATACGAGGGGTGGGGTGTACACACGGATGTGGGGGTGGGATGGTGCCATCGACGATCATCACCTTCTCGCAGGGTGGTGGAGTGGTTCCAAAAGCCTTGCGGAAACCGCCCGAAGGGTAACGATTTTATGGCGCTAAAGCCGGCCATTTTTCCTGGCCCCCTTAATTTCCGCTCATTTTGACAGCTGAACAACGGGTGAGCGAGAGAGCAAAAGAGCGAGCGAGCGAGCGAGCCCACCGTTCGCATATTGTCATTTTTAGCGCAGGTGGGGAAGGACACCCGGGGCCAGCCACCACCCGGCGAGATAAAGTATTTTAACACGAAATAAAACTTCTGTATGTGCTCTATCTCGATGTTAGATTTAATTTACTGCACCATTTCTCGCCCATTTCGCAGCGGGGAAAGTGGATGAACGTGACAAAGGAAAGGGCAGGGATGGGAAATGTGAGCTGTTGGATAACAGAGAGAGAGAGAGAGAGAGAGAGAGAGATAGAGAGAGAGAGAGAGAGAGAGAGAGAGAGAAGGATGGCAAGTGGTGAAAATGTGTATATGGAGTCGCCTCATAGCGGCATATTAGACATTTGGCGGCAATTTTGGGGTTTTCTCCGCATCGTAGTATGCTTTGCTGCACGAAGTAGGCTTCGAAAGGACTGTTGGGCTTGTCGCATGGACTCTTTAGATTAACCCTTGGGAGAGCAGACCATACGCAGTATGGAACACATAAATGGTATTAACAGCCACTTGTTATGTGCCTTACAGTGATCGAAACCCAATAGGAAAGTCTAAATCGAACCCTGCCATTTACTAACCAGTGGATTTATTTTTTATATGGTTTCGATGCCTTTCGCGACTACCTATGGGTTGAATTTAATTGACATTTCACCGACTGCTTCCGAAGGAATTTGTTCCTTCTATGAGGTGGTGTCTTTTTGCATCACTTCTCTCGCTTGATTTGTTAAATAATCTCCCTTTCATGTGAGGCGGCACACTGTTCCTGGCGTCGATGGCTTTCTATTTCGTCGGGAAAGTGTCTTTTTGTCTCTCTCTCGCTCTCTTTCTCTCTCTGTCTTAGCACGTGTCGTGGTTGCAAAGTGACATTCGCCCGCGACCGCTCATAGATTTGTCGGTTCCTTCCCGGGCGTGACGATGAACCTCAAAACCGCTGCGACGCGTCTAAGGACATGGCATGTAGTGGCGAAAGGCAAGGAACCTCTTTAAATATGTTTTCAAACATTCGTTCGTTTGAAAATAAAGAAAAAGAATGGAAACCCATTCGCGGTTCTCTTCATGCGGTAGACAAACCCTCAAACGAACGGCAGGTGAATGGCGGAACAGAAGGAAATTCTAACACCAATTCTATGGTGGGACGAGATCCGTAATGATTTGCCCATTTTATGCGGGAACGTTTGGCTAAATCGCCGAAATTAATTCAGCGACACGAACGATGAAATCCGCCCTATGGCGCACTTTGACGACTTGTTTGCGGAGGTCCTGTCTGGGGTGGTGAATAAGGCGCGATAAGAAGTGGCACGCTACATTCCGCCGACGGATGCGTACGCGCTGTAGAATGGCACATACTTTATGCGTGAGTCAGCATAACGCCGCTGTTTTTTCGGGTGTCACTTGAAATAGTTTAATTCAAAAGGATTTTACTTATCCTGACATATGGTGGATTCTTTGTGGAATGCACGGCTATGTCTCGACAAAGTCTTTGGGCGTCATTTTCCGATTACGTTAGAACGATTTTTTGTTCATTGCTCCAAATTGAAATAAGATATTTATCAACTGACATAAATGAAAACACCCACAAATGAATGACCGTTATACCGACATGCAGAACGTATAATTGTAAGGAAAGAAGTTTTGTACGTAATTATTTGTAAAACGAAGTGAGATTATTTGTTTGCTTCTCTTCCAATGGCCAACTGCAAACATGAAACACCCTCTCGGGGGCATCTTTAATATGCGCACAGAGCAAAACTTTGCCCACACCTTCATTAGGAACCCAGCAGCACCCGCCTGAAGGCACGGGATTGTTGCCGAGCGACCTCAGTAAGACGGGCTTAAAATTAAAAACAGCACTTACCGCGTGCCTTGTTTGCAGTAAGAGAGAGGAAAACTTTCGCCATTCGGGAATTAGCGGGGAACGGCCCGACGGTGGCGACCTGGCTACCGATTTCAAGGACACCCGGGGACCTTCTGGTGTCTCTTGAGAAGGCGAGCTTTGTCGGGTTTTCCGTTCTCCTCTCAGGAGCAGCCGCAGCTGAAAATCAATATTTTCCGTTTTAATTTGTAGCTCCCATGGAGCCGCGAGTGACGGTGCCGCGGGAAAAGCGTTGGCCCATCGCACATAATTGGCTGTCTGGGGCTGATATTTGCTCCCGGTTTGCCTGCATTGTTGCCGGGTGCTGGCAGTGGATTAGTGAGGTTAAAATTTACCTCGCTTCAAGGGCAGAGTGGTCGGAATCGTGCCCGGGGAAACCTTTCTAGGACGAAGTGCCTCATTCGCGCCAGCAGCTGGGTCGTCGCTAACGATCTGCAAACAAATTGCGCAGGCTGCACTCATGGTGTCTTGGGCGTCTCGCTCCCAAATGAGTCGAGGTCCGTGGGTTTCAGGACACCCACTCAGGCTGTGGGGCGGCGAAAGAACTCCACTAAAACCTTAAACGCTGGAGTTCTTTGAAGAAACCTTAATATGTCGCCCGCTAAGCCGTGCTTCAGGTACATCATCATTTGTACTCCAAAACTAACGCCCTTTTAGCGCCTGCAAGTTATGCACTCTGCCTCACATCGTAGTCCTGTTCGTCTAAAACACAAAGTACCCCTTTAGACACACAAGGCGCACGACTACATACAACGAGTGCTTTATTAGAGTGCTCGGGGGTGAGACCGTACATTACGGCAGCAGATAAGACCACGTGGAGCAGGGTGGTCCGGTCTCCTTCCGGATACTTCGAAGCGAAATATGAACCCGATCCGCCCCCCTGGGGAAAGTGAGGTTAAGGTTAAAGGATAAACATTGGCGTGCTCGTCCGCAAGAACCGTAGCATTCGCTTACGTTCTCCTTTTTTCCACCGCCCATTGTCGTTGCCCTTGCGTCTTGTAATTGTTTTACGGTGCGACGGTGGGCTGGTTCACGTAAATCAACTCTCACACCCGAATCGATTCCTTGCTTGCTAATGGAGTGTACTTTATGCTGTCACATTCAATTCTGGAAGCCCTTCCAGAGCGAGTGTCAGCGACAGAGCTCGTTTGGTGCAAGGTAAACGTGCGTTTGAGGCTGCGATTTTGTGCGATAAATTTTGTCGTATCGCAGCGAATCGAATTGCTGCTCCATAATGCATCAAGATCTGTGTAATGCTTTATGTTGTCGCTCCGAGTTCGAACGCTGGTAATTGGTTTTTGTGTGTAAACTTTGCCGGCAAAACTGATTGCCTCCAACAACGGCCGTTCGCACACAAATGCAAGGCACGCACGAATTCGGACCAGTTTAGCCTCCAGCGATGTGTGGCGAAAATAGGTAGCAAAATCCGTCCGCCTTCGTCCAACACCAAGCGGTGTGTGTGTTTACTGTAATTGAGCTTTTGTTGGGCAGAAGTTTGAACAATCGCCCTGTTCAAGCACCAGCCACTCGCTCAAAAGAAACCCACCCTCACACCACGCGGGCGTGTCCTTTTCATCAAACACACCGCGCGTTCCATCCCCACGCGTACGTTGCAGAGTCCTGTGAACCGTTTTCCACCTTGTCGCGTAAACAAATCCGGTAAATGGTATTTACAGCAGCCACCCATGCTGCCCCACCATGCGCTCTGATCGTCGGCCTACTAGCAAGGCGTAACGCGAGTTTATAGTGATTGGTTGGAAGGGTTGCTGATAGACCCCTCGGGGGTTCGGTGTACCAAGTTGCTTGCTCCCCTAGTGCTCGACGCGATACGTACTCATCGCGGTGGTCGTTTGTATCCGCATGTTTACAGCAAACATTGCACACTGGTCAATACGTGGTGGTCGTAGCGTGTAGGGCAGGCTCTCCCTCGGGAAAGGAGGTGAATTGGACGCCGTTGGCCACAACGTACGCTGGGCGTGACATTTGCATCACCAAACCGACGGACAGGAGCCGATGTAAATCATTGGGGTTTTGGGGAGCATCCTGTGGGCAGGACACGGAATCCGTTAGGAATGGGAGATTCGACAGAACGTTGAAAACTCGCTGTTGTTTCACCAGGATCGTGGGGGGTTTTTTGGATGGATTCTCACCCGAAACGAACAAAACAATTTCAATTTCACGTTTTTTTTGTTATCATTATCTGTGGTTTTTATTTCTCGCTTAAACAGTTGACAGAACACAAATTCAATTTACAACCAGCGCGTGGTCATGTGAATGTGTTCAGCTGTGCTAGCAACCAATTTCAAGCTCATTTGATTGCTCGAAAAGGAAGAGGTTCGTCTGGGGTGGGGTTTTGAAGTACAAAGTCATCGTATTTTACATAACAAGCGAATGGAAATATTGTTCAATTTATCGTTAGTTTAAATTATGTTAATTTAGTTTTTATGCTGCATTTGTTCCATGACTGGTGACCGTGATATAGCTCCTGTGTCGAATAGTCACTCGTGTCCTTTTTCACATTTAGCATAGGTTGCTGGAGACGCCTCAAAGTAGGCAACAAGCAATACAAATGATCGTTTGTTTCTTTTAGATAAACGTATATAAGTACTTAATGCATTCGTTATTTTGTATACATTTGCAATGTTTTTCACCATACACTCTCATGCTCTAAAATGTGTTGGATACAAAAAGCACAAAATAAGGATTTACAAATCAACACCAATTGTTCGAAAGCGCCTTCTTAACACGCGTTTTATCATCAGCATTTAACACCAGGTTGTTGTTTTTCTGTTCCCCGTTTGCTGGCTGCCACAATGACGATGCTAATTGCTGCACCGGTTGGCCTTGATCGATGAGTCGATAAACTCTCGGCGGTCTACCCCACCCCACCAGGGGTGAGCTCCCTCGGGCGGGATAAATCTTCCATTTCGCGGAAACATCGCGTACCTCCGGGCAGCCTGAAAGTGAAACTGCACGGTAGCGCACTCCTCTAATGCGCCTATGCTTGGATCCTTCCAACTTCAACTGGGTGTTGCGGAGGCAGACAGCAAATTAATAGGAAAGTCAATGTAATCCTGCACCACCGAGCTGATGCTGATTAGGGGAAGCAAACATCGTCATCCCAGGCAACGCCAGAACCGAAAGCATCCACCCCGTAGACAGAGGCATTGTTCGATGCTCGACAAGCTCGACCGGCCCGGTTTCCGGTGATGGACAGCGCGGCGATGATAGCCGACAGGATGCTGGGTCGCCGTCGTCGGAAATCGCCGAGGGAAAATCGAGCTCAGGACAGCGCGCGTGGTAAACATATGCGCCGTCATGGAATGCGATTTATCTACCGTTCGTGTCGGATGACGGCTGTGCGATATCCGTTTTCTCCCCCAGGGGCTCGACGGTGGCCACCGCCATCAGCCAAATGAGCCCGAGCGTGGCCGTAAGGTCCCTTCCGGTGGACGGAAATTGCACAAACCCCCCACGGCCGTTCGGTTGGAGGAGGATTGTAATCAATCAAACGAGCGTCGTCGTCCAACAAGGCGAACGCGTTCCATCGAGGGATGCGTGTGATGCACCTGTTTGTTGATGATGGGTTTGCTTTTTTTTTCTTCTATTGCTTCGTCAAGGTTTATTTTGCAATTGCACTCTCGGACGTTCTCCAAACATGGCGGATGTATGGTATGCAAATTTCGAAATCACAAAGTCCAGCTTTGGTGGGTGTGTTGCTACTATGGAAAAGAGAAAACTTGCTTACTCGGCTTAAAATTAATGGATTAAATTTTCATTAATCTGGAAGGAGTGCGCTCAAAGGAAAGTAAATGGAATATTATTTTTGTTTATTCAAAGAACAAATGGATTTCGTGCCAACTTTGTTGGAACAAATGATGTAATGAGTTGAACAAGGAATGCTTTATAATGATAAGAATTTTGTTCCTAGTTAGACTTACGCTTAAGTAAAACGAATTTCCAACTCAATAGCAAACTAAATGTTTAATCGTTCATTTTCGTTCTGAATGCAGGCTCTCTCTATCCCTTTCTCTCTTCGTCTATTCTACGTCGCCGTAGAGCGCAACATGCCATGAATGGGCCATGCAAATTTAATTAAAATATCAATTACAAATTGCTACCTCGAGCGTTCTACTTCATCTCGAGAGCCTCCATTTCGCCAGCTCCGTGTTCCTTTGGGTGCATTTTCTCACCGATACCACCGATGTCTCGAGGCAATCGGTTTCGCTTCACACCGCCACCGGGTCAAACAAATCGTACATAGATGTTTCTGCTTGTTTGGGTGGCATTTTAATGAGAATTTCGCAACCAGCAACGGAGCCACATGCGCGTGGGGGATGGGTGGCGATAAGACTGATTTATACACCTCACGGGAGACGGCATCGTGACGAGAATGAAACGAATGAAACGAATATCGAAGCGTTTGATGTGATTGCTTTCCTGCGGGGGATGGATTTTACTTCGCGCCAAATGATGCGACAGACAGACAGCTTTTGTGATGTTTGTTTTTGTCACAGCTCAAACATTACACGGTACACGTTGGTTTGACGAGAAAAACGCCTCTAGCCGTGCTTCATGCGAGATTCATTTTATTTTGCTGAAAATACTGTTTCTTGGTAAAGTAGCCGGTATTATGTTGTGTCGATTGTGAAGCTGTTCGTCTCGAAATTCTTCCAACATTTAAACTCCATTAAAAACAACCCAACTCGAGTGTGCGGAAATTTTATGTCTTCAAATTGTGCCCCAACATTACGGCGTGCAATTTGCTGAATTACTTTTTAATCTACGCCATCCGTGAAAGCAAAACGTGCCGCATGCTCTTGCCATCACAGCACAATCATTCTCGCCCATGAAGAAAAGGCAAACGAATTTGGACACGAGTTTTCAACGAGCGGCATGATGAAATCCGCACCGCAGCAATCGTCACCCGTTGCCATGGGGAAAAGCTTTCAACCACTACTGTGTTGCTGATGCCCCGGGAAGGTCGGTTGCCCGGGGTTTTCCCAAATGCCACACCGCTTTTGCCATCGTCAACCGGAGTGCAAATAAAAGTCAATCGATTTTTAAACGAAACAGTCACATTCAATCAAACCCGGACCGCGTGAACCCAACGTTCGGTTGGCTGAGCAATCGTCAGGGTAATGAAGGGCGTGTGTGCGTGGGTGTGGGTGTGGGTGAGAGTGTGTATGTCTGAGGACGTGAAGACTCCAACATGCAGGATGCGTGAGTATCGGGAGAAGGTTTCATGTGAATTCCACCGCGTCAGCAGCAATCGCCCTCCCAGAGTCGCCGGTGGTATCGATGGAGACGCCTAGTCGCGCTCCCGAACCTGACACTCGTTCGTTCGTTTGATGCTTCTGGTGCTGTTGATGCTGCTGAATTTCTTGCTACCCCAACCGGCCAGTGAGCCGACCATCGATTGGAAATGGTATCGGCGGAATGTGCTTTGTACTTTTGCAAGCTACCGTCTGTTTCTGTGACGCCATGGACGACGACGGCTTCGATGGTGACGATTGGCGTTGTTTGGTCGCGAACCTTTTGTTTAGGAAGGAGCGCGTGTGTCAAAGGGAATAGCGAAAAGCAACAACAAAAAACACATTCACACGCGCACCGGAAAATCCTTCCGATAGTCGTTCGCGTATTGGGCTGGTACCGGCGCTGCAATACCGGTATCAGTTTCAGCAGGACGTCGATCGGTGTTTTCGACGCCCAAGGCCATGTTGACACTTCCGTACGTCAGTCAATAGACGACCATCACAGGTGGCCACGGTTGCCACCGATTTTCGGTCACCAATGGTGACAACGACAAGTACACCTTTTTTTCTCTTTCTCTCTTTCTTTGATGTTATGTCAAGCGTTTCTTTTTTCTTCTTCTCAAATATCACACACTCGGCGTTAACGAATATGTCGTTCGAATGCTAAAAGTCAAGTTTCCGAAAATGTACGGAATGTTTCGTGCAAATGTTTCGCTAAATTTTGCACGCTCACGCCGTCTAATCCGTCGTTGACGTCATACACCCTTGGTTTGGGTGTTTGCGTTAAGTTACGCCTTTGCAGAAGGGAAAACAAATTCCTGCCCCATAATTAGAGCGCAAGGGCATGCTTTAGCGTGGCGTTTTCTATGGGTGTGTGGGTGTGATGGAGTGCGTCGTCGTGTGGGTTCACCTGGCTGCCGTATTAATCCTGGAACCCATGGACCAGGACGCTTTTCCATTACGACCGGTTACCTGTCCGTAGCAGCACGCGTTTACCGTGGCATATGTAATTTTCCTCCCAGCACTGCCCGTCACCACCTCCACCTCCCTCTCCACCCCGCCTGTAGAATGGTTTTACAAACAACGCACTTTTCCTTCTCAACCAAGCTCACCCACGCCGCAAAAACCCGGTCGATTCGGTTTTCGCCAATGAACGGATGGCTCTCCGGAGAGTGCTCAGGGCGCAGAGTGTCCTCGGACGTGAACCCCCCACCCCCCCCCCCCCCTCTACCCCCCTCCTTCTTGGGTGGGGTGCGGCTTAAAACTAATGTGGAACATGTTTTTGATGTTTCAGCCGCCGAAGCGTGCAGGCGTGGTGCCACCCTCCGTCCGCCTTTTGGGGCGGGGGTGGCTTTTCATTTTTCAAGCATTTCAAACCGATTCAGTCGGTTGGTTGGTCTGTCGGGTGCGGTGGCGTGGGGCATATGATAAGGGTGTGCCAAAGGGGAGAGGTGAGCTAAAAATGGTGGACTCTAATTGGGAGACCCGAGGCGTGTGTGTGTGGGTGGGTGGGTGGTGTACGTGTTTAATTTTTGTTTTGTTTCGTGTTAGCGTATTTTCGGTGGTGGTGCGTTTTGGTGAGTTTCATTTTACTCGCGCCCTGTTTTTGCGTCCTTAGCCTCGCAACCCCTTCCCGCGTCGGGGCGTTAAAATCCACTCCATTCTCCAAAAGGGGTCCTTTGTGGCCGGTGGTTTTTTGCTCCATATTACCGTACATCCCTTTCGTTCTGTACATTTATCGGCACTCGTTCGACCGACCAGTTTTCGGAAAAAGGAACTACGAAAATAGCCTCCCACCAGCTCGGCGTTCGAAAAGAAATCCTCATTACTGGTTCTGCGACCGGTGGGGACACATTCGTGTAGGAAAATTAACTGTCTCCCGGTTTTCGTGCCCATTGCATTTCCATTTACCGTACACGGTTTCCGATTGGTGGCTTTCGTTGTTCTTCCAGATACGCATTTATTAGCGACAAAATGGGCCCCCTTTTTTGCGCGGAAAGCATCGTGACTCTAACAGACGCATAATTCGTCGTTCGTTTATTTGTTTATGCGTACGTATGCGCCAACCTCATGCCGTCGTAGTCTTCTAAAAGGCGACGGACTCAATCCATGCGGCATTCCTACGACATATTCTAGTTCGATACAAATTGTTGCGGTGCGCAGTTTACGCGCTCATAAATTTTATGCTAAATAATCCACCGTCATGGTGCTACCCGGCGACCCGGCGAGTTCTAAAGTTTGTTTGTGCCGCCATCTTGCGCCAGATGCTTAATTATCAACCTCTCCCTCCAAAGCCAGGGGGCAAAGGCGCGCGTGTGTTTCGTCCCGTGCGGTGAGGTGGCTTCCGGAACTCGGCTGGAAAAGCGATCGCATTTCATCATCTTCGGGCTGATGGGCTGGGGAGAAGACCCATTATCATACGATACCAACCGCGAAATGTGGCGTTACCATCGCGCCGGGCAATCAGGTTAGTTAATTTGCCGTAAATGCAAATCAAATAATTAACCGTGTGAGCGAGCGCACGATCGTCGCCGTGCCGACGTGTGCGAGCTTCGAGGTTAGTGGTTTTGTGTGCGGATGGATGGGTTTTTGGTGAAGTTAAACCCGTTACATCGTTGCCCCCGTGCCATGGCGTGTCGTGGTGTCGTCGCGCTGAGGCTTATGCTTGTTAAAGGGGTAGAAATGTAGGGTTTCAGTTTTAGTAGTAAGTTCAGTATTTCACTGAGAACTATTAGAGTCAAAGTTAGGCCATGATTTTCGGTATTTGAGATATATTTACGACAGCTGTACGGAGTGTTTTGAGCAAATGTTGAACTCGTACTCACATATTGACGCATAAATAGCAAATAGTAATAAGAATTATTCGTGATACTGTTGCTCTCTTTTGGGAATCCTATCACACTTAGATATAATATGATTTAAAATATGTTGGTTCTGATGTTTAAATGTTCCTGTATAAATAGCTTTCATACCTTTAAGCAAGCTCCATCCAACAACCAAACGCGAGAAGCTACATTCTCAACCGAGTCAGTTGTCCACAGGATCGTTTTGTCAAAGGGTCATCATATATGTATCTGCGATATCCTGTTTCACCTCTTGATGTCCAAACTGTCTTCGTCATATCCTTCTATACGCCCCTTTTTTGACCCTTCGACCATCGCTCGTTTGTCAATACATTCACCCCACACTTGGGTGGGAGACAGCCACAGCCGGAGGCTAAATTGGCGGCGTGCAGAAAACGAGCCAATTTACGTACGCTGCGTCCCGGATATTGTCCTCGTTTGGGGGTGTTTCTGCCATTTTTTTTCCACCATTCTCGATCCATCCCCGGCATGTGTGTTTTATTTTGCGAACCGTCCCTTCACCCATGCCATCTTGCCACTAAATCGTCAATCATTCGCAGACGCAAACTAACCACCGGCTTGAAGACGAGGGCTATTATCGTTTGGCCATCATCGCCATTCGGAGCCTTTGACGCGTGTGTGTGTTTTTTTTTGTTTCGCCTCTTCGCCATCGACCAACCATTCGATTGACCGCCCGACAAACCTATTATCTTTGGGAACCTTTTTTTTTGTTTTTTTTTTTCGATGAGTCCATCCTCCATGGGCGGGATGGTTCTCGAAATTATCCTTTATCATTGCGTTGGGATTGGGCTCTTGAGAAACGCCCGAAACACACGAAAATCGAGCCTGTTCGAATTGTTCCTGGAGCGAATCTCTTGTCACTTGTCATCCCGACACGAAGGGCTCATTCTCGAATGCATCGGATATCCTTCGAGAGGAGTCCATTCTCGCTACCGTAGCTACCTAGCTTCACTTGGTCCACAGTTGCGTACCGCGCATAAATTCAAACATATTCCCGTTTTCTAGCCGGATCGCTCCACCAACAACCCATTATAGGGGGTGCCTTTCCACCGGTCGTTTTTTTTACGACCTTCAGCACTACTATGCCGGGTGGTAAAATTCGCATAAAAGAAAATATACAAATCATTACGAACGAGCCGAACAAGGGGACTCGCTTCTCGCTTCCTGGCCGTGGTTGAGCTGAGCGTAAAAATAAACGGACTCTGGGATGAGGGAACACAATCTGGAGCAACGGCCTGGAGCTAAACACGGGGGCTTGTGCTGGGGATTACATTTTCGACCTTTTGCGAGATGGTATTTTTGTGAAAATGATTAAAATTTTGTGTATCCTTGATCATGATGGTTTGAAGAGGCACGGTTGCGTTTAAAATTTGTATCAGGAGGCAAACCTGCTGGAAACTGTTGTTTTACGTTGGTGCTCAAAGTTCGTTAAGCTGCCGAATCGTTTTAAAACGTGCGATGGATCTACTTGAAACAACTCACCATCCAAACGAAAATTTTGTTCTCATAACTTAGAAGAGGTCTGAAGCTTTGAAAAATAGCACTTTTCGCCCACCTTTTTGATAGCTGGGATCCGAAATAATATTTAATTTCGCCATCTTTTGCGTACGTTCGCGCTGATATACGACAGAACTATCCGAACTAAAGGGGGGAGGGTTTCTTTTGGCAAAAAAAAAATTATATCTATAACCACCCAGCAGACAAACGCCTGCGGAAAGAAACCCAATCCTCGCACACAAATCCCGATAAGGATCGTCCTTTCTCTCTTTCGGTTGGGTCTTTTTTTTTCCATTGCTTGTCGAGAAGGACGAAAACCCCACCTTCCAAAGACCCGTGCACCTTGGTGCGGCGTTTTGGCCAGCCAACAAACCGGTCGGCTTGCGGTTGGTCTTCAGCCTGGTTAGTGTGTGTTTGGCCATGAAGGCCATGAAGTGACCGACTGGCGCAAAATAAATAAACTCAACCAAAATATGATCCCTGCAGTTAAGGAAGGTTCCTTTCCCGCTTGGTCGCTGCAAATTGCCAACCATGGCTCTAGAGCCAACCACAGAAAGCGAGAGAGAGAGAGAGAGCGAGCGAACGAGAGAAGCTAGGTTCCTTCTGGTGCCGGACGTAAAGGACGACGGTTTCGTGCAGTGTCAGCACCACCATCAGGACCGTCATTACCCCGCATGCAGGGCTCGCATGTGTTCTGGTTCTGGCAAGCGAGCGGCCCGTTTAGCGATACCGGAAGAGCAGTTCATTCGGCCAAAGGATATGCCGGACCTTTCATCGTGCCGGGTCGACCGACCACGATCGGGACGAATCCCACCCCATCCTTATCGTCCGTTGGACGGTGGTGAGGTCGGAGAATTTGATATGTTGTGATAATTTCGTCGTATTTCATTTCTAGCTAGCCCAATGGAGCCCGTTTTCTTTCGTCCTGTTCCTTCGCGCTTCCCGTCTTTTACGGTTGGAAAAAAAGGGTCGGCTTTTCCGTAGTGTGCGCACTCCGACTCCAACCAACACTGCAACGAAGCTCAACCGCTTGGTTCGCTGAGAGATGAGCTTACCCTTATTTTTCGGGCGTGGAAATCATCCGTGCGGCGAGTGGAGGTCGAATTTTTATCCATTCTCATCAAGCGATGAGAGAAGTCCAACTGCCAGGCTTAGAATGTTTTCCCAGAGCGCATCGGGCGCAGTGGAGCTCGGAAAATGTCACCCCCGGGGTTCTAATCACATTCGGATCGCATTCTTGATGAAGCTTTTAATTTCAAATTGAATAATCCGGTAAACTACCGTGTGGGTATTGCGGGTAAAGGGACTCTTAAGCCACCTCCCTAGAAGAGAAATTTATCCTCATTTGAAAGCTCGGTCGGTCGGTCGAGGCAGAGATAATTTGTACGCCCACCGTGGGGGCGAATTGGGGTGTATCGCGGTAAATGAATTATGCGCTTATTATGACATTTTCCAATTGAGAATGTTTCCGACAAGCACCACCACCATGAATTATAATGAAATAGTTTTGCAAAACTCCTGCTCGCTCGCTTTGAGATTAGAACGCTGCGTTGAATTCCATTAAACTTCGGCAACAACCATGCCAATTCCATCACCTCTCCAATTTAGGGCAAAAGTGGCATCTATTCTGATGCGGTCCCATTTCACCAGTTCGTTGTTCTAAACTGCATTCCAGTAGATAGAAGCGCGTGTAAATCACCTCGTGTCCCAACTGCAATCCTCCAATCCAAAGCCAATCCGTCAATCGCCCGTTCGCAGATGGCCACCCGATGGCACCCTCGAAAAGGATTGATTAATTGCGCGTTAGGTTCGTGTTTAGCTACGTTCCGGTCGCTTGGGTGCGAGAGTTTAAACGCTGCTGCCAGCACGGACCATGCTCGCAACCGGACGGAATGGACAGCTATCAATTAGCGTCGGAATTGGACTCGGAACGTAATTACAACGGTTGTCCCGGTCGTGTCGCTACCAAACGCGCCACTTTCAGGGAGGCGAACGTGTGATGCCTTCACTTGTAACACGCGGACAAGTTCACCAGGACGACCGATCAAAAAGTGGGAGCAAAGTGCGGTCGCGCTTCGACTCGATAACGATCGGAATTCGGTGGAGGTGTGCGCGCTCGGGTGGCCGTAATTAACATCCAGGTGGGAGTTAAAATTAAACCCCATTTTGATGTTTAGCGTCTGTGCGCCATGGCAAGTCACGGGAAGGACTTCATTAACCACGAGAGGAAGGATCGTTCGAAGGAATGTTTGAAGTTTAATTACATCCAATAACGATGGGGAAGATGGAAAAGAGCAACATTTTCGTTGCGTAATGCGCTCCCCGCATAGGAGTGGCGCTTTTAATTATCTGATTTCGGTGAAACTCGGTGGCTTAAAATGACGAAGATTCTTTGTGTGATCGAATTTAATACTATGGACTCCTTGGAGAGGGTTTTCGTTTTGTATTAGCTCTTCACTCTTTTGTTTTCTTCTCTTTTATATTTTCTCTTATAAACTCAATGGCTGACTATGTTTTACTTTATTTTCATTTGTTTTTCCTTGATCTTTTTTCACTAAAGATTTTCTACCGTTTCGACAAAGTGCTGATGCATTTGAGTATTCATTTGTTTTTGCTCTCATGCATATTGTTACACCGACAAAAAACCCAAACCCACTGCTCTGCTCGATCGTGTTAATCCTTTTGGACGCTAGTTTGGCTCGCAAAAAGCACTATTCACTACACCCAAAACCCCAACCCATGCGCTTAACACTCGCCCACCCGTTGGTTGCATGTTTTTGGAACCAATCGACCAGCGCCACGACAACACGCCATAAAACCGGTGGCCAGACTTTTTATCGGACTTTCGATCCTCACACCAAGAATGCGATTTCAATCGTGTGCCGGAAATGGAGAATCGACCTGAGGAGGTTTCATCCAACGCTGGTCGGCGGCACAATTATGGCCACATTTATTGCCGGCAAAACAAGCGCACCAACCACACACACACAGAAGGGTGGTTGTAACTACGCCACACTGTGCGTTTCCTCTTCGCACGCTGCTCGCCCGAACGGAAATTAATAAATTAAGCCATTCGGCAATTGGCCATATGTGGACATGGTCATTTACTCGTGCGGGCCGCACGTGGATTGGGACGAAAGTAAAACCTCCCAAAAGAGGGGAAAAAAACGCCCTCGGCGGGAGATGCCACCCTGTGAGACCGGTCCAGCCAGACACTGGTCCAGGGGGGGCCAGGAGGAAACCGGAAGCGCAACCAAACACGGTTCCGGACTACTCGATCCTCCGACCACACGCCGGTCACATTAAGCATAATGTATTACGTATTATTTACTGCCGTGTTTGACCACTCGAACACCACCCTGTGCGTGTTTGTATGCTCATGACCCTGACCGCCAGGGATGGGCCTCAAAATGTTTGCGCGCTCGTGTCTGTGTGTGTGTTTGTGTGTGTGACCAATTGGTTTTCCGGCAGCAGGAGCCGGAGGATGGTTGTAAATTTTAGGATTTAATTTAAAACCAGCCGTTTGCGTCCCATCGTCTGGGGTGGTTTGTCTGTCTGCTCGTGTCTGCGTGTTTCCCGATGACCCGAGGTCATGTCCAATCCGGACCGGAAGTGCCCAGGAGCACGGGCAGGAAATATGCTTCGATAATGAATTCCACTTCCACGTTCCACAGTACGAGGGTTCCGGTGCACCCGATAGAAGATGTCCCACGAAGGAGAAACGTCGCTGTAATTACTGGTGGAAAAATAAATATGCTCTCACTCCGTGGGAAGGGATTAATCGATAGCATCGGGGGCAGTAGTGTGTGTGTGCGATAAGCCGTTCACTTTAATCCTTTAAATAATGCCTGCTTCAATTAGACAAAGGGCAAAGAAGATTGCAGAACTTTTCTCATCATCCATCTTGGTAATAATCACCGCTCGCTACCGCATTATTGGCAATGCGCCGTTTTTCCTGAGCCACATCGATGCCGGTGTGTGTTGTGATGTGTTTAATTAAATATTAATCCACCTTCCGAGGTAGCAGCAGGAGGGCATCAAAGATGCTGAGAGATCGCCTGGCGCTACGAAGTGTGCAATATTTACTGACTGACTCAAAGCCAATATGAAGCGTGATATTAAACTCGAGCCGGCACGAATGGATGCACTCATAAATGATCTGCCACCAGCTGGGAAGTAGCTCGAACGCGCGTGTTGTAGTTTCCGAAACATAATAACATTTGAAAAGTTGAAAGGAAATATATTTTCATGCAATCCCTCTCTTCCCTGGTCGCTCTCCCAAGCGCTCATAAATAGAAAGCCACGCGAAAGTGAAAGTATTAATCGACCAGCTGGCATCTTCGATTTCGATGCCGGACTGGACGCACGTTTGAGGACAAGGGAACACGTACCGGGCGGATATGAATTGATTGAAAAAGTCCATCCAAAGTCTGCAACCCCCCGAGTGAGAAGAAATTTCCACTCGCGAACAGTTCTGGGTGCCCCGGCGGTCACGACACTGGTCGCATACGGAATGTGCCCTGGAGGCCGTCGTTGGAACGGACGAGATCATTTGGCTTGGGCGCTTAATTTCCACCGTGCCGGCCGGCGAAAAGCGATCTGAAAAGCTGGCGAAAAATACGTCCCCACGATGGCTGGCTTTTATCTACGAGCGAGCGTCCGAGCGATCGGAAAGCTCGCCAAAGTATGAAAAAAGGACCATTCCGATCGAAGTCGATTTAATTTTGATCCTTGGAACTTTATCATAAGTTTCTCGGGGGGAGGGTTTGTATACTTTTTTCTCGGCTATCTATTGCGCACGCCTCCACGCTACCAGATGGAGCTCGAAACGGGCAAATGAAACGATCGAAATGAAAACAACCACACCACCGTTGCGTTTGGCGTTGGCTTGTTTGACCTACGAGACGTCAAAGAGGGCCGTGAAATAAAAGTTAAAAACGATACGCACAATGCGCTGCGTGGAATGCGTAAAGTTTATTTTCAAGTTTTCCACCACACGCACTTGCCATTGTTTGCTGCTTCCAGTCAAAAGCAATCGAACGCGCTATTATTCGATCCCACTGCGTGTCACCAATTGTGACATGTTGGTGGTTTTAATTTTCCCTCCATTGCTTTCTTTTCTCATCGCTTGCTTTTCTTTTCTTTCAGGTGAGTGACACAAACAAGTGACATGTTTCATGGCCTGCTTCGACCGGCGTGCCGTCAACACATGCTGCTGTGGAAAATCCCTCAGCTCCGGGTGATGTATGTCGTTCGTTTTTATACCTATCTTTTGCTTGCTTCAAGCCAAAGACTCCAGCAAGAATATGTTATGCGCCACGAGGATGTAATTAGCGAGAAAGGGATTAAATCATCACCGGTCGCTTTCCACTCCTGGTTGGGTGGGAGAGCTTTTCTCGTTCGTTTTGATGGCCTGTCGGAATAAATCCCCCATATGTGCCATCGTTGCTGTCGTTACTAAGCCTTTGCTAAGCTGCCCGGTGTCTGTTATTTTTTATGCTTTTTTCTCCGCAATTTTCTTTGGCAAACAGCAACCGGCCGACCGACGGTGTGTTTTGAAGCTTAGGAGTAAATAAATATAAATTAAATCTCCGTTTGTCTTTGACACGTGGTCGTACGGTCGTAATGTCGTGTTGGGAAAGCTTAAATGATTTTTTTGAAGCTTAAATCATGTGCCTTAAACTCAAACAGGTTACTTAACTTCCCTCCCAACGTTCTGGATGCGTTTAAAAATTGTCGATTCTCGAGATGAGACTAGTTTCTGGCGAATCTTTGATCCAGTAGCTGGCCACCGAGAAAATAAGACGCCCCCGGGAGTGATTCTTTCCAAAAGCCACCCTCCCCCCGAGTAATTCCGGCTTGGCGATTGGTCGCATCAACAGCTCGGCGATCCCTGGGGCACATGCAAGCTTGCAGCTGACAGTTTTTGCTTAGAAGAGCAGTTAGTTCCGCCGCCGAACCCGGAAAAGGGTATGCATGTTGCACGGGAAAAACCCCGGAGCACGGGAAATGTTCACAGTGCGCTTGAGGGAATTTTTTCCGTCGTATAGCATAACTTTGCTGCTTCTCTGTTTCAAGCTGAGCTGGGTTGGGGTTTTTTTTTCGTTCTTCTCCTTCCTTCTTGCTTTATGCTCCACCGAAACGGTCAGATGGGGATTGAACGCGAAAATAAAAGTGTCCAGAAATAAAATCTCATCTCCGGAGGGTATTCCGACGGAACGAATGCCGCGAGTCTGCGTTGCCTTTCGTTAAACTCCACCATGTGAGCTGCCCTCAGTCGGTGACCGATTCCGGGGTCCTTTTTCGCTTCGATGCACAACCGTCTGGTGGGCTTTTGATAACGGTTTCTGCGCGAAGGGACAAACACATCATAAAAAGGACGATCCCATATTGCTTGTTTGTGTTTTAATTGTTGCTCTGTGGGTGCATTCGTGTTCATATTGTGTAGTACGACAAGCAGTAGTGATGCATTTTGATGGGGTTTTTTTTTTCATCAACTTTACTTGAATTTTGTTATTCAACTTAACCAAAAATAATAACCATAACCGTTCGAAGTTAGTGAAACAAAAAAAGCAAGATTTACTCAACTCATATCGCCAGAAAATGAGCAAAAATTCCATCGTGCTTCTTTTGGCGTCCTTCCCATGGCGTGCCAGTTTGATTCAGTATTTCCTGTACTAAAAGCTGCCAAATGCCCCCCCCCCCCCCATCCGTCGGCTTCGTCATTTAACGCACTCTCTCTCTCTCTCTCTCCCTTGCTGGTTGTTTTACTGCAGTCAGATTTCTGCCCTTCTGCTGCTGGTCGCTCTCGGCGCTTGGTGGAAAATTATTTTTATTCGCTCGCCCATTATGGGTTTCCGTTCGCCGTTGTCGCGCGCACACGATAATGGGTTGTGTAATGTCTTATGACGGGTCGACGACGCCGGAAACCGGAAAAGCGTGGCGTTGTTTCCTCTCACCGTCGTACCGCCCAGTGGATCCTAGCATCCTCGGGATCGTGGCGAGATTTCCCGGGCATGCATTCCATTTAACACACACAGGGCGACTTTACGAGCCGGACAGCTTTCCATCTTGCACCGTTTACTGCTGCTGGTGCGGGTCGCTTGAGGCGGGTTGTCCAGCGGTGTGTCCTGGTGACGTTGCTCTCTCGTCCTGTGCGTGGTGGTTCCTTTGGGTTGCATCCACGTCAAGTGCAACCGTTGCTCCGTGTCGGTTGGTCGTCCGTGTCTTTTAGGACTTTGTCTCGTCGCCTGGATCAAACGCCGAACGTTGGCAATGTTGCGTTATTGCGTTTACGCCCGGAAGATGGCGCTCGTTTAGCGGGCAGCGTCGAGATCGGAAAGTTGCTCCGAGGAAAACCGCCTCCGGTTGTGATGATGCTGATGCTGGTGGATGATTTCCCGATGGGCGAGAACGAGAGCGTTCGCGATGGTGCCAGTGGGAAGTGAAGTAGATAAAGGTTAGCCGTAAATTCTTAATATCGCTACATAACGGGCGGCGACCGTAGCAGGAAGCACTATAAAACAATGGTAATAAATGTTGCTCACCCAGTAATAACTTGTCCCGGAAGCGCGCCACTCGTCGTCGGTAGTGTGTTTGTGAACATGATGGTGAGTGTGTGTGTCTCGTTTTTTCTCCTGCGGCACAACGATGAATGAAAAGGACGATTGGTTCTCCAGGACGAGACGTCCAGGTGTAGCAGCGTGGCTAATGGCGGAAAACTAAAAATTGTAAGTTTTGCTCGCGTAACGACGCAAAGTAGGCGATGCTTCGCTTTCCCCCTAGGGTGTTGCTATACAATGTGATGATTATTTGTGCACTCTGTCTCCACACTCGCGCTTTCTTTCTCTTTTCTGCTGAATGCTATCCGTCTCTCTCTCACACACGCACTGGCTTTTCTTTTCATTTCGGTTTTTCGAGCTCGTTCCCTGGATAGAATTACCAACGATGATTGTGATGTGGAGAATGTTGGTTTTTCTTTTTTTTTGTTTTAATCAACTGGAAGCAAATTAGAAACGGTTTTGTGGATTTCGCTTGTTAACTTGGAGGGATTTATTGTGCGCTAATGTAAAGCAATTGGTCGCTACAGTACTTTTTCGAATGAAGCTAAAATTGGTATCATAGGTCTTCAACTTCGCAGCCATAACAAGGATTTTGTGCATGGGAAAACTGCTTGAGATGTGGCCAAAAATACATATAGTTGTGAATACAAAACTAGTGTGAATGAAAATTGAAATATGTGAATGAAATTGTTACTACGAAAAGGGAAATGACCGATGCAAAAGAAGCCTTAATTCTTCGTCTTTCATCTCTCTGCACCAACTTTTGCCTTTTGCCCGCCTGACCTTTGCTTCATAATCAACACCCCATTTACCGGACGCTCCAAGGAATCGATGATATGAATACCCCATTCGTTATGGTGCAACTGTGTGCATCCGAGTCTGTGGAAGACGTAAGAACCTTTGCAGCGAAGTGGTGATGAACGGAAAGCAAAAAAAAAGAGTACGAAAATCACGAATCACGCTCTCGGCGCTACGATGTGAAATCTGGTCCCTGTCTCCACCGGGTTCTCTTTGCCTCTCACTCTCTTCGTGGAAGGGGTTCAATTTAGCTACTTCCGCTTCACTTTCCGCTCACCCCGAGTGAGGTCCATGCACCCTTATCTCCTCGAAATCCGTCCATTCCGGCGCTTGGACGAGATCCCCGTGTCAGGATCAACGAAGCGAAACGAAGGGACTGTGGCGTACCGGTATCGGGGGGGCCAAAAGGATGGTTGCGAGATAAGTTGCAGATCGTAAAGCGTGGTAATGTATGCACTCTTTAATGCTAGTGAAACCTCATTTCCTCCACTGTTTTTTTTTTTTTGAGTTGTGCGACGAATAAAATCTTCCCAAGCGCTGCTGACCTAGCCTTTTCTGCTTGTCCCGGATTCGCACAAATTATCTATTTTCCTTCCCGCTCAGCCTACTTACATGCTGGGCTAAGCTACTGCCCATCTTGGGCGAACTCTGAATCTAAGCGTGCCACGAAAAAAGCCACAATCTTTTCATCCATCCCACTCGCACCTCGTTGTAGCTATGCAACGGGGTTGGTGTTTCTTTCGCTTCGTGTTTTCATTCAACTACACCAAAGGAGAAAGACTATTGGAACCTTTCAGGTCCTTTTTTTCACTTCACACCCACGAAAGGCATGGCCCGTGGTATGGACCGTGCGGTAGAAAGCCAGACTGAACGGTTTTTGTGCCACAAGCAGGCAGGTGGAAAACTTGTGCACTCCCTCCGACTACGAGTGAAGCTGGAAGATGCTGTGGAAGTCTCGTTTACTGTCCCACGTCGCTCACCACGCTACGCCACACGTCCCCACAGTTACCGGGATGCTCTTTATGTGGTTTTCGTCCGTTCGCGAGTGTTACTGCCCGAAAGCTAGCGATCGGGGCCCTTTCAAGTGCAGTGGAAGCGAGCCCGGTTTGTGATGGAAGTGAGCCTGACTTAAATTCTTGGGGTGGGTCGAGGTGAATCTAGGACATTAGGGGATAAACGGAACGGTGTTTCTGCTCGCTGGAACCTGGGATTCGGTGGACGGGTCGTCGTTTTGCCCCGGCTATCTGATCTGATGACTCCAGCGTTCTTGCTTCGGTGGTCTCGTGGGACCGGCACCAGTGGAAGCTGCGCAAAAGGGATGGATCCATACTTTTTCCCCGATTTCTTGGCACTTAACTTAAGGGATGTGTCTTCTTTATTTCCATCCACCGTACTCAGTTGCACTCCTGCAGTCACAGAGCAGGTTGGGGGGAAAATTCCGCCACAAAGTTAAAGCGTAAAAATGCATTTATGTTTCAATTTCGCTTGGTGTTTCCGAAATGCGAAGGGCTGCGACAGCGCGATGAGCTGCGAGTAGAAGTTCCTTTGATAGTGCGAGAATACAGCTAAATATAATTTGCAATTTTCTTATCCGCCATCTCATCAACAACAACGGTGCTGGCTGCTGTGGCACGTGATAAGAGGCTCCGTGTTTGAGATCTTGTTTTGTATGGTATGTTTCTTGAACATGGTGACACTGTGTGAAATGCGGATTTGAGTACAAAAAGAGATTGTTTGGCTGCAAAAATGGAAGCTTTATTATACGAAACTTCAAAACTACAACTGCACGGCTATAGTAGTCTCAATGTATACGATTTTTTGTAAACTTTCTCCGATAAACGCGCGGCATTATCGCATTCATATTGATCTTATTTCAAAAGAAAAAATTCAGATTATTATTAGGTCCCATAAATTTTTTGTTATCATTCGCTACAGTTTCACTCCATCAAACATCGATTTTATTTATCTCGGAAATACTATTTTTCAATCCTCCATTCACTATTTGGGGCAAGAAAATATACAACTTTCCAAGGCAAGCATAAAAAAACGCTCTCCTTTTTGGCAAAATAAAGGATAAAACTGGGGAGACTTAAGAAAAATCCGAACGGTAGTGGGGGCTGTTCAATCCCTTTCTCTGCCAGCGTGTTTGCATTTTTAACAAAAATCAAAGGAATAGCTGTTATTCACTGCCCAAGCCTGCACCACCGCACAAAGAAGGAAGGCCTTTTGGGGGTATTTTCACGCTTTGAAATGTTGAAATAAGAAAGGCAGAAGAGAGCGAGAGAGAAAGAAAAAACACATCAAAAGCCATAACAAACCCGTCCCGGGGGAACGTTCTCCAGCAAAATCAACCCCAAAAAATGCGAACTCTCGCGCATGGTTGAGTGAAGTGGGATTTAAATCACATAGCTGCCACCATTTGTGGCAACCGATGCGATAAAGGGGTTATTTTAGGATGCAAATTGAGCCCTCAAAGCAAGGCAAACCCCCGTGAACGGAGGAACAGCACTATCGATGGACGTTGGGTGGAACAAATGTAGATTCGTCGGTGGTGGAATTTGATCGATTTTATTGCGCGGAAAAAATGTGATATAAATTGGACATCTCCATCATGTACTGGCTGACCATCGGTCGATCATTTAACATGTGTAGTTCCCGAGGAAAACGAATTAGCCTCAACGTTATTCAATTTTGGTACGCTCTGTTTGTTTTTTTCCTTTTGATCCCACAAACTACACTTCAATTTATGACGTCGTCGCTTCGTAGTCGGTCCCGTTCAGTGGCCGATCAGAGTTCATACATCATCCTAAGCAGCAATAGCGGCCTGCTTCCGGTTCGATAAATCATCCGCCCCATTTCGGCTCCATTCGTTATCCGTCCGAGTGGTGGCTTTCAAAACAAAAATTATCGACACCGCCCGGATGGCGGATTCCCTGATCCGGGGTTGTGTCTCTCGGTTTTCACGAGACGCGTCTCGAATTTGACTCGTTTGTCTTCGGATGGTGAGCCTGAAAGCTCATCTACCCTCACCGGCCGGGTGATCGATGGCCCCGGTGCCACCCCAAAACCAGTAGGCACGGTATTTATTACGGTGGATTGTATTTCTCTGGCCCCTTGCGGGACCTTTTTATCCCCACGGAGCCCGATAAAGGAGCCTTCGCCAATACGGCATGAAAGCCGATGATGAAATGTCGTGTGTCCTCCCGTTTGAATGCCTGTGTCCTTCTCTGTAAGACATATGACTCCATTCGGTGGTTGGTTCGAAAGAAAAATCAAACAACCCCACCCAAAATGCTCACTCGCGCAAAAGACCAACGCCGGTCCTGGCTCGAGAGCCTCGAAGTACATTAATAAATCGGAACTGGCCTCTCGAAGGATGCGAAGAAGCGGAAAAATCGATCCCACTTATTGGCCGTCTTTCAATCATCTATTTCCGCCGTGGATGGGAACGTTGACGGATGTTTCGAATGCAGCTCGAAGAATGTGGGAACAATTTTTTTTTGCTGCTCCTTTCAGCGATAACATTATTGCCAATGAGCACGGTGGCAGACCGGACGACGACCGTGCGTACATAACCTCACTTTCAATCATACACCCGCCATTGCTAATATCGCTGATTAATGTAGAAAAAAGGTCCCACTCTCGTTTTGAGGTTTACTCCCACACCGGAACCGGTCGCTTGTGGTTGCTTGCTCGTCCCCGGAATGGTCTCAAATCGAACGACATCCGACAACCGATCGCTTTCGGCATGTGGCATCCAGTTCCGTATGTGCTTGTGGTTTTCCGTTGAATTTAATTTCCGTTGAAACGGATTTTAAAAGCGCGCTCACATCCTACATCGAACGTTCCGCATCGTCGTGGTGGACCGAATAAAACGGTGCGCTTGATTAGGGCGAACGAGCTTCCGAGTTCCGGGACTGCGCTGTGGGGTGGAAGAGAATGTGAATAATGCACGCGAATATTTCATTAGAGTGTGGTGGAATTTGTGCAATAAACCGCACTCGTCCTGTGGCTGGCAGTGCACCAATCGTCGACACGAGCGGCTGCATCCGCCGGTGCATCCGCTGGTTCCAGCCTTAGCGAGGAACCGTCGTCGAGTTGCCCGGTACCTAATTCGGTGCGGTTTCATAATTTATCATAATTAACATTGTGCGCAACAATTCCGCTGGAAACTCGGTTTGATGTGCAGCACCGCGATGACAATGACGAGCCATGGCGTCAACTTCCGAACCCACCAGCACCAGCACCGGGAGGTTGGCCATTGTGCGAGTGCAGTGGGCCTCGAAAATCGTCCTTGCTTTGGTGGCATCCTCGACCCGCACATGTTCTCGTTCTCGTCCGACCGTTCGTTAGCGCTTTTACGCCCGCCGAACGATGAAAGGACATTTTGCTGCTCGCGTTTGAGTAATAATGACCGGGGTGAGATGACGATGCTGATGATGATGGAAGGTGCAATCTGGCCCTGCAGCTTCGGGCCGTTGACTGACGCGAGATGTTGTTAGTGGGCGATTGATTAAATTTGCAACGAAATCGCTCCGAAGCACTCGAAATGTCTGTTTGAGTTGAGCGACGACGGCGATTCGCTCGGGAGTGGTATTTTTGCCATGTGAAGCCTTAAATTAAACGCTGTTTGTTGAAAATTGATCAGCTTTTGTACAGAGTATTTAAAGTGGTTTGCGTTTGCGTTAAAGTTAAGTTTAGTTATTTTCAATTTAAAATTGTCTATTTGTCGATTCCTGTATTACTTGTGTGTTGAAAGAGTACTTCAAAGTAACCGCCCCATGGCATGTTGCAAATGCATTTCGATGATCAAACACCCGCCCAATGGCATGTGGCCCTTTTAAGTATGCGAATAATGAGCTTCCAAGCACCTGACTGGCTACCTGCATGAGATCGTTCTTCATCCTTATGGCTGCAGGTCCTTCTCCCTAAACACGGTCCACGGTTGCTTGACTCTCGATGAGACCTTCTCCACAACGCCATCATGTCAACGCCAGGTAGTGCCTTCCAACGTCACGCCACCGCGTTCGATCGTTGGCGAGTGTTAATGTTACTAATTTCCACGACCGTCCCCGGGGCGTTCGCACGTCATTTCCACGGCCTCATCATCATCATCACGGCTCCGGTATCCTTGCAGTAGGTTTCCGTGTTCCGGCACCAAGTGCATCGTTGCATGAAAAATGTGACGGCACTTCTCCGTTTCGTCCGTTTAATTCCGGTGGATGCTGGCTCGCAAGCGCCATTACTTGAGCGTGGCGTGAGAAACCGTACTTGAAGTGGTGCAGGCTGCAAGACGCTTTTAAGGCCGCCGCGAACACATGACAAGAGGGCATGAGTGGCACTCTAATTCCATTAACATGATTTTCTTCGGTTCGATAGCTGCAAACTGATAAAATGACTCGCACCATGAGTGAGTGAACCCATTACAGGTGGTTGACACATCTTCTCAACCTTTATGTCATCATTTGTAGATCAAAAAAAAAGCGGAGAAAAAAGGAACACCATGCGATAATTGACGAGTGCTCGCGAGACGAGTTTTATGACCTCGTTTGTCAGGTTTCGTGTGTGTACGCGAGTGTAAAGCACCAAGTAGAGCAAACCCGTGTTTCATATGCAGCTTCAAAACTACTTTGTTTGACTGTAGTGCGCGTTTTGGGAGGAAAGTTTTCAACTAAGGTCCATTTAGCCCGTCGTTGTTCAATTTGAATCGTGCTTTACGATCCCGTCACCTAGCGGAATCATTCCACATTTTTTTGTTTCCCAGTCTGCGAGCGGACGCTTTCGGTGACGTTACATTTTAAGAAGCGGGTTTTCCTTCTCTAACCCTCAAATTGAGATAAAAAAAAACACACAACCTCAACTCCACCACATCCACGCAAGACACATAAAACAAATCCCGATTTCGCGGTTTGGGAGCGAACTTATAGTTCGCGGGGGTGGATTAAGTCCTCTCGACCTGGCGTCGATGTGATGTTTATTTGCGCAAAAAAAAAAACGTTCGACAAATGGGGATGATAGGATGCTCCCAGCGCCGTTCGCTAGACCAACAGAAGCTCCTCGAGAAAGCTGCTGGACTCTGAGGTTTCGTGGTTTCGCTGTGAGGAATCGAGACCAAGCCACGACGGCAACAGTTTCGCGTGGCCCCATAAAAAAGTGAGACGTCTCACCGAAACGAAGTGGCGGAAGGACGACGGGCCGAAAACGACTTCCCCGAATTGGCTATAAAATAAATTTAACGATCAGCAAAAGCATGAAAAACGAGCATTCGTCAGCGCCGGGCGAACCTCCTGTGCCCGTGGCCGGTTGGTCTTTGGGGGAAAATTCGTCGGCAGCGTGGTATTCGACGAGATTTGTCACTTTTACTTGCTGCCAGCCGTGGAGCCTCACCTGCGTACACGCGCGTCTGGCTGGAACGCCACCCACAAATGCGTGCGCTTTTGCGGTGAACGAATGCACGACCACCCGTTACCAGGTGGGGTTCGTTTCGGGGTCTTTTCACTGTACAAAACAAAAAATAGAAAGTAAGAAGGGGTTTTTGTCGGGACGAACCTCACCAATACGCATCCGGGTAGCCCTTCGTTGCTCCTTTTACAGCTATGGAGTGGTCGGAAGATCAGCCGGAATTCGGATAAAGGACATCAAATAAATAATAAAAACAATTCCAGAAAGTGGGCATAAACATAAAGCCCATTTTCTTCGCGCTACATTACACGTGATAGATGGGCACAACACGAAAGCTGCTCGCTGGATCGCTCCAGTTTTTTCCCCTGTGAAAGATGGCTGTCGTCCCAATCGGTCGGTCAATTTTATTCCCCCGCAAGAGCGCGCTGTTTTCTTTTATTGTTTGTAGTTTTTATTATTCACCCGGCCCGGCCCGGCCGGCATTAAAGAACGAAGGCTAATGAGTTCGCTTTTCGGTCAGCTTCCTGCGGCCACGAATAAAAGGATCGCGATGGGAGCGAAAATATCCTTATTTTATCGCGATTCGCACCCATCACGCGCGGATCAAATAAAAAGTGTCGTTTTATACAAACAATACCATTCCGGGGTTGGATTCTTTCGGGTTGTTTCCAACGTATGCCGAGGGCGTCCTGGGTTCTCATCGATCCATCCCACGGGAACTTCCGGCACGCAGGAACAAACAATTTATGGAGCTTTCTTCCCCGGTGGGTAATGGCCAGCAATCTTTCAACTCTCACCCAGCCAGGTGTTGTTTGGCTTTCTGATGTGGCCACTCGCCCTTCTATCGCGTTTCCACCCACGCACCCGTTTTACTACGTCTGGACACGCTCGCCCTCTCCCCGTCCCCAGCGCTAAAACGCATGCGATGGCTTTAAATTACCGCGCGAAGGCTTTTCAGCATCGGCAAGATGACCACGCGATCCTGCCACGGCACTCGGACGCGACCCCTTTTTTCTTGTTGTTGTTGCTGTGGCGTTGCAAATGGCCAGAGAAAAGCACCAGCGAGGTGTTGGCGTTGCCTGGTTTTGGGGGTTCGTGTTTTTCCCCGGCCACTGTTTGACCCAAATTCCCGGGCACGGCAATCGTAAAGTTGTTTACGGGCGGACAGGACCACCAAAACCGAGTGTCGGCCATCCTTCATCATCTTTATTTCGAGGCTAATGAAAGCAAGTCCAATTTAATGGAGGTTTTTTTTTCTCTCTCTCTCTCTCTACTCCGTTCCGTTCCGTTGTTTCGAATAGGTTCTGTTTTTTTTTTTCGTTTTGTTTCACCCCATTCGATTCGGCCGGTGGAAAACGTCCGGGTTCCGGGTTGGCCGCAGGATACTACCGTGGCGTGGAGGTGGTTTCGATTCATCGAACGCCGATTTCCCTCGAGACAGCGCGCACGGAAATCATCATAAAAATGGGAAAGGGTTTCGCTTCGGCTGTTCCATTCCGAAGAGGTCTATCTTTTTGCCCCACGCCCGAATGATTTGCGAGAGTGTCTTGTTTAATGAGTTTACGCTTTTAAATGGCTTGCGCACGGGCACGGAAGTTCTTTCCCGCTGACCTACTATCTATTTGCGATGTGTTCGTTGTGCTTCTTTGTCTAAAAGCAACGTTTTTTTTCTTGTCCTTTTTGCCATCTTCAATTGCTATCGATAATGGCGTTCTGGCGGTTCGTTTTTCTCCTGTTCTTTTTTGTTTGTTCGATTCTCGTGCGCTTGATAAGCAATCAAAATGGAACATTTTTAAGGGTAATTATAAGCAAAAAGATTGAATGAAGTTTGGCTGCTGTTGTGGAGACACGACTAAAATCTATCGATATTTTTTCTGTTTATTTCCATCGATTGCTTTTAAAGTGTCACATTTCTAGTTATACCTTACCATCCGTACTTCTGCGCTACCAAAAATATGGCCCTCTTAATGATCACTAAATAACTTCTAGCACCGTGGCCTCCTTCCAGTGCGTGGCCCATTCAAGTGCGTACCTGGCGCTAGGCATCCTTTAAACATTATCCACTCCCAAAAGCTCGATCTCATCATGCCCCTAAATCCCACCGCCATTCTCATCAGATCAGTTTTACGACCAGGACCAAGACCAACGGCTTCCATCCCCGTTCCAATAGTTCCGCTTTAAGATGGGCGATGCAGGGAAAATCGATTTTCTACCCCGTTTTTTTTTTTGACTTAAGCGTTTATTTTTTGCGTTTGTGTGTATGTTTCAACACCGATCCGAAACCTGGCTGCGGATCGACAAATTTCGTCCTCCGCCCGTTCCGTCGGTCGGTTGGTCGAGCTCATATTTTATGCTCGTGATGCAACCTGCCAAGCCCCGCCGGAAGGAAACGGAGCCAATCAAAGAGTGTGACCAAGAACGAACGAAGGATGGGAAGAAGAAAGGACCCGTTTGGCAGCGGCCCTGACGTGACCTATTGCCCGTGACCGGTCGATGCAGAGGCACGTTGGGATCGTCCTTTGGGTTCCGTACCTTCGTTCGATGGAAAAGGGAACCCGAAGAAGAAAAAAAAACGCAATCCCGCTCTGGTGCTGGAGGCGTGCGCCTTTGAATATTGTCAACTGGGACACCTCAGCTGGGCGCTCGAGGCGATATGGAGGACTTGATAAGGCTACTCACCCGGATGAAATAATTTTCAGCTAACAAACGATCGCGTCCGGAAAGCTGGGGGCTTGTTTTGTAAATTCTAACGCACCCAGGCAACGGGGCCACCTTCGACCGGTTGATGCTGTCTGAAGGTTGCTTCCATTTTCCGGATCGTTCTGAGCCAAAAACCGCCGCCCTTTTGTGCTGAAAGGATGCGCGAGCGAGAGAAAATGAGAGCGTGTGTTGAATTTTCCCCTTACTCACGGCTGTGAGTGTCTTTCTCAGCACCTTTCCAAAGGGAAATTCATTTGGCCGATGAATTTCCCTCATGAACACTTACGCTTGCTTTGATCCTGCAGAGTCATCTGGATGGCTGGAGGAAAATGTTTTCTTTTCCAATCGCTCCTAAAATTCACGTGAGAGTGAGTTACCTTTGTTTACCATCGCTCGCACCCGGCTCGAAAGAGAGTGAGAGCGCAAATTCCATTTCCGTGAGAGCGTGTTCTCGCAGATGGGTGCCTTTTTCGCATGCCTCGCAAGGATGTTGATGAGCACCGTCACAGGAAAACGAAGGAAAATTCTCGCTCGCTCGGGCCGCGTCCGCTCTCGCAAGGGAAAATCGTCCTTTTGGCGACCGTGCAGGAATTCGATTGCCTGCCCAACGGAACAGCCAGCCAACCAAGAAGCAGTCAGTGATGGATTAACCGTCGACCGAACTGGCAGCAGTCTCGGGTCCTTTGCCGGCGTCTCAAGTGAAACCGTCCCGTGTTGCGTCCGTTTAGCGTGCTACGAAAATCGTGTTCGTCCTGCTTTCTGTGGGGAAAAGCCTTGTTAGGTTGTTCTGCCTTCGAGTGCTAGTGTGCTTCGGTGCGTCTGTTTCTGTGTGTGTGTGTGTGTGTGTGTGTGTGTATTTGTGCGCTATACAGTGGAGAAAGTGAAACCATCCCGGACAATCCCGGAGACCCGTGGAATATGGTAATCTGAAGAAAAGCCCCAACATTTGCGTCGCCGATAAGTGAGAATGCGTGAAAGGTGTGCGATGCAAGAATGTTCTCTTCCTTAAAGCGTCCCGAGTGCTGGCGAGTGATGAAAACCATCCGTGCTATCGTGTGTCCGGTCCGGTTTTGCGTGTGAAGTAAACCTCGAAACATATCGCGTCGCCTGGTGGCTATCGCTTTTTGAGCTGCTTCATCTTTTATTATTAAAAAGGAAAATTATTACTTTTTTTTGCATCAACCGCGTCCGCGTGAGTTTTTGCTTCTTTGCTTTCGCTTGCTGCTCAAAAAAACACGAAACAAATCAAAAAACGACAATTTGTCGGCTTTGTCGAAGGAAGCAAATGCGCATTTAAACGATGCAAGTGTAAATCGTGAGTGAAAGATTGTCAAATTCATCCCAAATTCGATCCGCTTTCCGTCATGATCCCTCGAAACCATCCTTGTGTGCTGAAGCCCAGGAAATGGGTCAATGCAATGCGTTTCCCACAGCAGCTCATCATCGCGCCGTAATCGATCGATCTTGAATCGAGATTCTTGAGCAAACCGGAACAAAACGAAACCAGCCGGTCCTCGGCCTCTTGCGAAACAAACAGTGAGCGTGTGTGTGTGTGAGTGTGAGAGAAGGAGCACCCTGGGCTTGTGCCGGTGTCCTTGGCAAAATGATGCCCACACCACCAACTCACCCGCGTTAATGTCCTTCGCTACCGTTACGCTGCCGCTTTCGCTTGCTTTTTATTTGCCGCCGCATTGCTTCACCACCGCCACGGCCATCGTCGGAACGCCCAATCGTCGTACTACACCGACCTCGTTACTGGGTCGCCACCAACGTCGCCAGGATCAGTGGCATAATCTGCACCATCGTCGTACGTTGCCACCAGCAGCGATTCGGTTGATGCGATGGACCTAGCCACGATACTGCTGCTGCTGGAAACGCCCCCACCGAAAGGCGGCTACCACAACTTCCTGATCGAGCATTTGACCGGGGGCGCAGGAGCGGGTAGCAGCGGAACCGGTGCTGCCTCGACTGGTGCCTCACCGGCTCACAAGCGCCTCTCACCGACACCGCCCGGGCCGGGACTTGTGTCGTCCGCGCGCAGTACACCGATCGCCGGTCGGAAACTGGGCCACCATCAGCATCTGCTGGTGCGAGCGAAGAACTACTACTGCTCCAATCCGATGCTCAGCAACAGCACCAATCTGTACTGCAATCTCGACATGGAGTCTCTGGAGGAAATGCTGAAGAAGGTAGGACGGTTTTTCCGACCGCATTCGGCCATTTTTTCGGGTTTCGGGATCGTTTTGGAAAACTCCCCACAACACATATGGTGCCTGGTGCCGGGTGAAATGCAGGTTGTTTGTGGCACGATGCACGTGCACGAAGGCAACCGAAAAGCAAAAGTTAACTCTTCTACCGCGTGAAACAGGCCATGAGCATTGTTAGTGTTTGGTGGGAAAACAAATGTAACAAATACGCGTCTGCCACGGTCCGTGCACGAAATAATCAAAATGAATTGGCAATTATGAAGAGCAAAAATATGCCCCTTTTGCCACCCAAAGGGCATCACCGGTAATCGACGCTTCGGTAAACCAGCAAGAGGAGGTTCTACGGTGCATGCCGTATTGATGAGTTGATTACTATGCACATGGTTCCATGCCGAGTCGGTTTCATTTCCCGTTAGAAATGCACCCAGGAATAGGTCAATTTTTCAACCACCACCTCGCTCACTCTTTCGGTCTCGGTTGACCGCAGCCACATATGCACCAGTGGGAGGCCTCCCAGTATTATTACTGCAGTAAGTCGTTAGTTTTTGTTTTGCTACTTCAACCCTCCTCCAATGGCTTTGCATACGAGCGGGTGTGGAATCGATTTTTAAACTCCAACTACGAGCAGGAGTGGGTTCATGCCAGCAAACAGGAGCAGCACTAACGAATGCCATTCGATTGCACCCAAGGGTAGAGTATGGAAAGGGCGTGTTTGTCGAGCTCCGGTAACTGGCGTTAGCTAAAAAAAATGTAGATAGTGCTCGAGTGCACCGAGTATTGGCGTGCCTGGTACGGTTGTTCCCATCATCAGTCAAACAGAAAACATTCATTAACTACCGTTCGTCCGTTGGGCCTTTCGGGACCTGGGCAGCTGTGGGTGGTACCGAGATAGTAGCTCAGGGGTCAGTTACCTTTTGCGGATGTGCCTCCCCGAGGTGGGAAGGAAGAGCGAAATCAAACATGCAACAGGATCGCATCAAACCAGATCGCCCCGAGCCAGACAACCATTTGCGTGAATAAATTGTGTTTCAGGATGACGGGATTAATACCGGCCGTTGCCAACCAGCTACGCCGGTTCGTACGGAAGTGAAAATGGAATAAAATAAACAGAGCACCAGTTTAAAATGCCCACCCTCGCGGGTGAAAGAGAGAAACGACACGCGGTGTGAAATAAAAGTCGGTTGGCTCGCGGGCATAATGGCTACTCTCGCGCCCTTTATTCATTACGTTGCTCTCGGTTTTGTCGGAAGCGCCATGACGACAATAAACCACCCGTGATCGTGCTGATACGGGAGGTAGATTGTGTACCCTTTCCCGGTGCATTCAACGAAGCTCCCGATTGCATGTGCAACGGCGGTGCATTCTCGCTGCAACGGCTGCAACGGACGCAACACGAAAACACAAAAATCACCGGGCAGGTCGCACGGACATTGTGTCGAATGGGCACGGCTGGTTGGCCGTGGGCGAATTAAAACGCGAATGCTCGTAAATAATAAATTTTAATGACGAACGAAAATGTCCCGAACGGGGCACCAATCTGCTCGGTATGATTGCACAATTGCATGCCGACGTTAAATACGTTTAAAGCGTGCTGAAGTCCGCCGGTTGCTTTGTGTTTCATGTTTCGTCCTTTTTTTTTCTCATTTAACAAGATGATGGTGCCGGCGAGGAGAAGCCTTTAAAACGGTGCCTTCAACGTCTGCCCGTCGTGTGGCGCTAAGGTGAACGACTCGAATCAGGGCATAAACGTTGCAAAGTTCTTATCATGCAACGGTCCCCAATGAGATGGCGCAAGTGAAAATATTGCCCGAACGAGATATGCCTTTTGTTGGTGTGCTGGATGCTTTTGAAATGCTTGTAATTGTGGGATCGTGTGCTGTAACGGGTGCTTTTATGGGTGACAATGGTGGCTAAAATAGTGACATTGCTGAACTAAGAATTTACTTGCTTTGTCGCCCATTTTCTAGGTTATGTTGTTGCTCAGGGTTTTCCCACCCATGAAAATCAGTGCAACGACTACTTTGATTGAAGAAATTTGCTCTCGAATGTACGAGCCACCAGGCGCCTCCATGGGGACACCATTTCATGCAAAAAGTCCAACTCCGGACCGATACTAGCTGCTTAAATGTGGCTGATAGTCAAAGGCGGAGAATGAAAGCGATTTCTGGGATTTATTTCCTTCCGCAAGTCCTTTTCACCTGCAGGCCAGGAATTGTACGTGTGTGTATGTGTGCGTGTTTCTGAAAGTACAAGTTCTCGGTCGTTTCTTTTCATTCGTTCGAAAGCAATGCACTTTTTGCATGTGTATCCGATTCGTGAAGGGCATTCGGATTGATTTCCCACCGTCCCGGAGCGGCTCAAGTTTCTCTTCATTTAGCATTCCTTCCGCTTCGGTCGCACGACTGCCGAAATGAAAGCTGCCAAATAAACCGGACGATAGGTTTATCTTTCCGGTGACGGTGAAAAAGTTGGCCCTTTGCCAACCGATCACGGAAACCGTTCGCAATCGGGTGGTTGTTTTTTATGTGCTGATTCCCTTTATTTTGGCGTCCCCCGGATTCGGTTGTGGCTGGCGCATTTTCGAACAGGTAAGCTCATCGAAGCCCCATGCCGGAATAAGCCCAAGACGGACTTAAAACTCTACCGGAAAGGGTTGTTTTTAAGGCTCGAAGTGCAAAACGAAACACAGTAGAGTACCGTAGCGTTGTTTGTGTCTACTGCTTGTTATGCTAGAGAGCGAAAACCCGGTTCATTCGTCGATTTGCTTCGTCCTTTGGTGCACAAATTAATTCGATCCGATTTAATCCTCGCTTAAAAGCTCACCGTAAGCTTCAACGTTAAGCCTGTTTTGTTGCTGTCAGCTGTACATTTTCTTTGCCAAACGCGATAATCTTGCTCACGGGATTCAACATTTTAGTAGACTTCCATGGACGTTTGTTTCTAAAGCTTCTTTAAGTAAATATTCAGAAAATCGCACGCTTTCCTCCATCTCATGCATGCCGCAACATGTAACGTTGTTTCAATCACGATGGGTGAACCCTTTCATCATAAATATTTGATAAATCAATCTGAATCAGTGGCATCGTTTGACCGGTGCTCGTAAATGGCTCCAATCAAATAAATGCTCCATGTTTCTCTCGTGTTCGCTTGGCTTCGATGCTCCGGGTGGAACGCGAGCGTGTGGATTAAATATTTTGACAATCCCAACACCGCCCCCTCCAATACGTGCTGGGAAATTTTAAAATCTTCCTCCCAGCAATAAAGCCGTGACACGCTAAACGGAATGAAATGAACGCCGGGAAATGGTATCGTCTTTTCGGCAAAAAAAAAGTTCGCCAAGTGCTACACGTGTGCCAGCCATGGCTCAGGAAGGATGGGCCAATGTCGATACAACTTTTGCAACGGTTGCGAGGCAATAGAAGCAGTCTTTCAATTTCCACGACTCCCTCTAGCAGCGGGGTCCTCGCTAGCTAGCTAGGGGTCGAACTCCATGGTCGGACTATTTCTCGCTAGTTTCATCAAGTTTCTATAGCCCAAGACCGCGCGTTCCTCGAACAGTACTGGGGCACCGGGGTGTTCGGAGGCAGAAGTTGCTCGAGAACCACTTGAAAGTATCATTTCTCGTATTATTGCTATCGATTTAGCGAATACCGAAGCCATCGGTGCCGTGCATTCGAAGCATGTCAGCCGGAAGGAAACCGTCCCGACGGAACGCAACCCTCGAGCTTCGAGTCTCGAGGTCTGGGACTTCGGTTGAACGCGCTTGACACGCCACACCCGGGAGGAGTTCGTCAGATTTGGAGCCATGTTTTTTTTTCTTTCGTTTGCCTCCCATTTCTTTTTGGGATCGTTTTCAATTTTTTTTGTTTGCTGTCCCACGAGTGTGTACTCTATTATTTCTCGTCATGCACTTTTTTCTTGCCGATGATGGAGCTTCAACGAAGTGCAGACCGCCGATCAGGGTCCACAAAGTCGAACCGAAACCTCAGTGGAGGAAATACCTCGAAAAGCACACTTTCGAACTCTCGAACGGCCCGAACGGTGAACAGTTTTATCGATGGTACGGCAAGAAGATGGAATCGTCCATCGCCCGGGTCGAATTATACGAGCAGCGAACATGCGATGATTGAATAATAAATTTCAGTAACTCAACCCCTCGAATTGAAGGGGGAAGCACGCTGGTGCATGGATAGTGGGAGTGGGAAAAGTTTTATGAGCACATTTGCACACCGTCGCCACTGGCAGCCGTTCTCTACTTCCGTGTGGAAGGTGCTCGCGTGATGGATGCTTCAAGAAGCTGACGCAAACGATGACGTTCGACGGCAACGGCGACATTTGACATCGTCCTGGTGCGGATTGGTGTGTCCTTCCTGTGTGGGTGCAATCCTGCGGAGAATGGCTGTTGGAACCAGCGCCAAACATGCCAATGGGACTGCATTCTGCCCAGGAATGATCGGTTGATTGAACTCATCAAGGTGTGTACTGCACCGTTCGGGTAGAACGGAATTCCATTTCCACGGAAAAGGTTTCCAAATTTAGGGGGGAAAATATTTTAGGGCTTCACTTTAAGTTGTTCGCTTTTGCAGCAGGCGAGTCCACGATCCTCGAACGTGTCACTAGATGTGCTGTCAAACAATGATTGACAGTTCTCGCTGCAACGCCCTCTAGCAGCAACGATCTTCATTCTACATTACTACAAAAAGAATACTAATATCAATCAAACGGTACTAACGATAATGTGTATAACTACATAAAGATACACCATTCATGCTCCAGATTACGTGCATATCCAGGGCACTGCCATTGTGGTTCCTGAAAATTGTCCTGCTTAGATTTCAACCACGTTTAATAACACTTCATCATGGCAAAAGGATCCGCTGGACTATCTGGGGGTGACAGTCTCGTGGCAGGATGCAGACCACCGTAGCTCCAACGAGAAATTTCCAAGAGATTGATCTTTCGATACGCTCGACTTCCCGCGAGTGCTTTTTTCTTTCTTTCTCGTGCTAGTTTTGCTCCTCTTTTTGATTCATCTCATTTTACATCCATTTTGCAATCACCTTCATCACCGTCATCATCATCACGAGCAGCAGCAGCAGCAACGGTGACGGTGACGATCTTCCATCTCCCATCGCTGCTCGTTTGAAAGCATGGACGAACGGTTTTCTAGGACGAGACGCAGCACTGATACATCAGTCAACCTTGCCGTAATCAGTCACTGGTGAATGGAACGTAAATTAACCGTCCGTCACCGTTGGCGCACCTTCGGTCGTGGTGAGTTTCTCTAAGACCAGTTTCTCACATTTCGTATCTGGCTGCTTCGTTGGTGGTTGGTGCCGTGCGCATCTTCAGTCCTAGTCGGCTAGCCAAACAAAGGTGGAGACGAAAAACTAGTTCCTATCGCAATGTTCCAACACTTCATCGGATGGAAAATAAACACCGTGCGAACACCGTTGGCTCGCCTGCAGTGTTCCTTCCATGCGACATCTGTCAAAATTCTTCTTCTCTTGCCAGCTGTCAGTATCGGAGCAAGCGAATCGAAGCAAGCGTTGCGAGAAAATCGAACTACACCGGGGAGCTTCCGAGATGGGACCGAGTAACGATGAATGGATCCATTCGTGATGTCCTCCAAGATTGATGTAAACTTGTCGCCTTTCCCACCGTGCACCCCTACGGATCGGTACTTCGCTCGTTTGTTAAATCGAGATGACATTTTGTGCGACTGCATGGCATTCGAAAATCGAATGGACTTTCAAAGCTGCGCTCGCCTCCCTATTGAATGGTTTTTATATTCTTGTCTCTGTTGCTTTTTGTTCTTCTAACATTTTCAAAAAAAAGCTTCGTGAATAAAAGCCACAACTTCCATTCTTCAGTGTTGTGAATCATTGTTTTTAAAGTGCAACGGCACTTTAATTGTGACCGTATCCCACCGGTGTGCGGTAGAAACGTTTCCAATTTTGTCTCACGAACAAGCTTTCTTTGTGTAACCGCACCCAGTCGGGAAACTTTATTGAATGTCATCTGCTGACAAATGAGCTGAGTAGATGGTTTATGCTAATCGGGCGCTCTCTCGCGTTCGCCAGATCATGGAGGAGTTTTTCTACAACCTCAGCATGTTGACGAGCTGCTGGCGTCGGCTAGAAAGCACCTTCTGGCTCGATTTTCTTGTCCAAAATGGCCCCACGGCCACCTGGTTTCAGTTATTGCCGGTGGAAAGTTTCACCAACGGCAGCATCCTTCTAAGACCCCCACGATGGAAACCAAAGCAAAAGGGTGTTCATAATCGGAAGAAACCCAGGGCGCACTGGAGATCCGGGCAAAAAACTAATCCACAGCGTTTGCCTTTTCTCGGGTAATGATGGATGCAACTCTATCATGGAATCAGTTATCCCTTACGGGAGCGATTTGTGCAGTTGCGCTTTATTTTTTTTTCGCTCTTTGTCGCCGGATTTGGAAATTCGATTAAGCAGAAGTGCCCCAGCTCGTTCGTCTTCCAGCAGCTGCTTTACATTCTAATCGGTTTCGTGTGCCGTCCGATGGCATCGGATCGTGACGAAAATGATACTGATGGTCGTGTATCTTTTTTTCTTGTGTGTTCTTTGTCTACCACCCATAAGGACATACATTTTCATAGCCGAGGGTTGCATCAAGCTTCACAGTATCTATCATTCGCCCGCGGAGAAGATCGATAGCTCTCAACTTTTGATCGTCTTGTCGGGCGAATGGAACCGAGGAGTCTTGTAGACGGGGAAGTGCTAGGAAAAATGTTGAAATCGAAAATGATCTATTTGAGCCACTCGATTATGCTAATGAGACGTAAAGGAAGCCCCGAAAGGATGCTGAAGAACGGCGACGAGATTCCAGGATCGGCCAGACCATGGCGTGGTTTTATTTCGATAGAGTTGCTTAATGCAGCGGAAACCCATTAGACTGAGCGGTTTTCGATTTTGTTTCACCCGTTCCGGGTGTTTTTTTTTTGTATGCTGAGGATTGATTGGAGCACTTCAATGGCGACACTGAGGCACTCGCGAACGGTGCAATCGAATGCAAATGGCACAAGCTTAGAGGGATTTGTGCCAATGGGTGTTTGGTTGGGCAATCGAGTACGGCTGTTGCAAAAAATGTTTCGCTTGCATCATACATTGTTGAAGAGCTTCAAGCCGATGGTGAGCAACTTAAAGCCATTAAAGAGGTTTGAGCAGAGTGCTATTTAATTTTATTACTTATTCATTTCGATCTATTGCTACTCGCTTTATCCGTAATAACTGAATTGTTTGTTAACCAATGCCACTGCTGTGTGGAACACCGCTTTAAGCTGCTTCTTTGAATTCAGAACGTTTACTTACATTTCAAAGAAGTTTTGCCATTACTTCTGCTTGCTAGGTTCATGAATTTGCTCCTGCTAACACCATATCCATAATTATGTGAAATGTCCTTGCAATTATAAAACGCCACGCCCGAATTGGAAAACAATCCACCAGATCTGAAAAGCATTACGATAGCGGCATTGCACAAAGAACAACACACTCCTACATTGGCGAAGGCCAACTCCCCAGGCCGTTTCTTAAGAACGGGTTCGGGTAAAAGCAATTCGTAGCCATTCGTAGGGTAGGTAAACTCACCAGAATCCGCTATTGTCGACCACTCGTTTTGAGGCAAAAATGGTGAAATTATTTCACCCTGCAAGATTACGAATGAGTTGCACTTTCGCGTTCGTCCCTCAACCCAGTGCGGGTGTATGTGTGTTTGTCGATTCCGGTTGGCGTGGGCGAAACTTTTGAGCCGCACAATGTTGTTATTCAAATGGCCGCCGGCTGGGAAGTTGGCTAAACGTCGATGGTTTACACCGGCCCCGGTTGCGTGGTGAAACTGCTAAACGAGCCATATTAATGCAAGCCCTCGAACGAAGGCTGGTCGGTGGCACCGAAAGGTGGCATTCGTAGAGGTGTCCCGGTGCCTTTATTGTTTGCCGAACGACCCCCGATTCTGATGCCGGTGCTATGCGTCCTGCGACGTCTCGGGAAACCCGGAAAATTCTGGCAATCCGGCTGGCGAAGGAAGGCATCCACACATTCGCTCAACAATGCGGCCGGTGGAAATTGATCCCAGCGAACCCTGGGTGCTTTCTGGCCCAAGGACTCCCGGTTGCTGGTGAAAGTTTGTCACACAAATGTTCCACTTTTATGTTAGCATTTACATTCGAAGAGAAAAAAAAGGGAAAAAGAACGAAAGCTTTATGGGTTAGTGTTTGTTTGGTGGGTTTGAGGTTGTGTTTCGTTTCTTATTGAATGCAAAAATATGCTTCAATTACGTGTAAACTTTGTACATTCCCTACATTTCACCACCTGCTGCCAATACGTATAAAAAATTGCCTTTAGTTGCGATATCGGGTGGCTTAAAGTTCGGTTTGATAACCAGTGGAAAATTATGTGCGATACTCATCACGTCACTCAAATGTGCCAATAATATGTCAACCTCATCGGTGATACGAGAAACGAACCAGAACGTGCACACAGCACTCGCCCATCTTTCCCAGCGTTGCGGAGAAGATCCTCCCTAAGACCTTGTTGCACATTCCTCATGCCCGGCTAGAGGACGCCCGCATCGCATGAGTAATTCTCCGATACAGGTTCGAAGGCACACCGGGAATCATCGACCCACGGTTGCACCATCCGCTCGAAAGAATCCTGAACACAATGCACATCTCCACCTGCCCGGGCTGTCGACATAATGCCCATCGAACAGGCACATCTTCAAATTGGAGAACTATTCTCCCTCTTCTACCGACGCTGCAGACATGGTGCTGTATTTTTCCGGTTCCGGCTGTAGAGCCCTCTTCGCCTGGAGCCTGGTGGAACAGCAGCAGAATGTCTGTCGATCGAGTTCCCATGTCTGTGAGCGGCGGAAAACCGGGTTTTTGATTGGACGCACGGGAGGAAACTCTCGAAAGTGGAACGTGCGGGAAAAAGAAAAAGAAAATAAATCAATGGAAATTCTATTTGATTACGCCCCCCACGACGGACGGATAAGCAAGCGCATTAATGCATGGAAAATTCATGTCTACAGGGGAACGAGTGCAAAAAAGAAAATTCCATCTCGTCGCTGTCCTCGCTGACTCGATGTATTGTACACTGTGGACGCGCAGGATTTGTTCCGTTCATCTCTTGTTATGATTGATTGAATCCCGAACATGCTAAGGTTTATTACGCCCCGACGCACCGAACGCCAAGAGAACCAGCAGTAGGCCACAAAGGAGTGAGCAGTAGGCTTTGAAATTTCGCCTTCTCACGGCATGGTATTGGTGCGCGACCGGAAACCCACCACGCGAAACAGGATTAACCTTCTTCCTGTCTGTCGGGTTGGTCGAACGCCCTCTTTAAGGACTTGCGCTTGCCGTGCCAGACCCGGCCCAGCGGAAGACAGGATTTTATGGTCGAGATGCTTTGTGCGCTCGCAAACAAAGGAACTGGCTGGTTTGATGGACGGCGGTAATTGATAGCGGCGCAGCAAAATTCCTTCCCCACCATTAAACCAACTCTCTCTCTCTCTCTCTCACACACACTCTGCGAGAGGATGAATTTTCGGAAAACTGTCCCTCACGGCATTCTCGAAGCTACCACCATGCCTGAGGCGCAGATTATTCAATTTTGCAGATAATTTTTCAATCAATTCAACTTGGAACCGGCCGCACCATCCCCCCTTTTCTACATCCACAGATGCCGGAGGAAAATTCCGACGTGATGAATTAACGTTTATATCCGAGTTAATTAATATGGAGGCGTGAAATTCTGTCGGCTGCGCACGGTCCCGAAGCTGCCGGATTTCAGGTTCCGTTCTTGGGGCTTTTTCTCGTGCATCCAGTGGCGGTCGGATGGGATGCTTTTAGGGGAATTAAAATCTACGGCCGAACCGAGCGTTGCTTGTCCCTGCAGTGGCGTTCCATCCATTGGAATGGAATTTCCGTCAATTTCGTCCGTCAAACTTCGTCGAAGCGGTGCGAAGCGCTTTTGCAAGATAAAACGGGAAAGCGGACGGTGATCAATCTACTTCTCCAGGGGTTGACCGTCGGATTGATGAAATTTTCCTGCAATTTTCCTCGTCGCTAGGGCACACAACGAAGATGACGCATTACGGGTGAGCTTAATTTTTCGCATCCCTAACCACGGTGTTGTTTTGCGTGTGTTCCTGGATGGTTCCTTCTTTATCTTAACAAGGCAGCTCATTGTGCTTTCAAATGATTGATGCCGCTTAAAAGATGTCCTTGTGATTAGATGGCAAATGAAACACTTCTGCTGAGCAGCCGACGCTGTGGTTTGCTTGCTTTCGTGATGCTTTACGGATCTTTGGACGTTCTCAAATCTAACACAAAGCATTTAATCAATTATTTACACAAATATTGGCCCCTCACAACCGTTTACCAAGGTGCGAGAAAAGCTCTCTGGCGGAACTTTTGCCACTTCAAACGTCACCTGACCTGGCGCCAGGTGACAACTTCATCAGAATTTTTCATCCCCAAACCACCGATCGTAAGTGAACCGGAGCGAAGGTGATTATTGGTGTGAAAGAGAAGACCTGCACGAGATTCGATTACAACCGGTATGTGCCACTCGGGGGGGCACTTCAATGGGAAACGGGCTTTACCACAACGCTTCGCACTGGGAAGATCCGGAAGATGTCTCCATTTCCTGTGCCGTCGTACCAGCCTAGTCGTAATGCTACGGTGTGATAAATACCACAGACCCTGTTCTTGTGAAGGTGAAACGTCAGAGAGCGGGTGAAACCGCTCCGTCGACTTTCTCAGTTCCGATTCGATTCGATAATTAATGAAAATCCTTTCGCAAGTCTTTCGTCGGATGCTTCGGGAGGTTGATACCTCAAACTACCCAGCCCAACCATTCGGCTTCTTTGCGTCGAGTTTACCGGGAAGCATTTGATGTGGGAATGGCATTTTATCCTTCGCTCGCCTCGGAGCACGAGGCCATAGACGGAGTTAGTTTTGCGTTCAACCTCATCCAGGACAACCGTCCGACCGACCGACCGACCGAGCAGCTACGTCCTGAAAAGCTAACCAAACAGTACCATCACTCGCCGACGAAGCGTACACACGCTAGGCTAGGCGCATCTCTGTAAACGTAAACCCAAAGTAAGTTGGCTCGATGGTTGTTCGAGCTCTGAGTCCTGTTTGTCAACAACTTGTCCACCGCAGCCAGAACAGACTCTACATCCACCCACTCCGACGCTGGGCGATGACGGATTGATTAAAGGAACGCCTCGTTTTAGTGTGACCGCGCCACCGAGAGACTTCGGTGCTGGATTTGTCTCGTCTTAAAGCGTGTCCGGGTTCTTGAGACATCCTTTCTTTCTTCGCAGACGGTCATTGGGTGTGTGTGTGTGGGTCGTTCGCGCTCAAGCACAAATTACTCCACAACTCCTGCACAAAGAGTGATTTTAAATCAAATTTCCTAACATCATTCAACTCGTTACCGTTCTTTGCTTCTTTGAGCGTTGTTGTTTTTTTTTCTTCATTCGTTCGTTCGTTCGTTTTCTCTTTCCAACCCTAGCCGCATGCAATCAGCTCACGGGCCGGGCTGCATATACGGTGCCGTTGTCCACCAGCACAATCAATTAAAGGCGAATTAGTGCGAGATTCAACCGGCTTCCCGGCGAACCTCGCCTTCATTAGCAGCTGCAACCGCCCGGCGGGTCCATTAATTGCTTCCGTATTCAGTTATTTATTTATTTCATTGCACCAACCCGACGGCCCCGTTTTCATGCGTTTTTTTGTCTTTTGTTTCTTTTGCTACCCTTTTTTTTTGCAAACACCGCCGTATCAGTTGAGCCGACCCTGCGGGGAAGTTAGGTCGAACGGAAACCGGATTCGATTAGACCGTGATTTAAGCTCGCGCCACGTTGCCGACAGCCTGCCAACTGGGGCAACTCCGGGATTCCTTCGGAAATGGCGCCCGGAAGCTGACCTCTCTATCAGTATCCGGTTCACTTAGCTCCGTGACAGGCGTCTGCCAGGATGCGTTCCGTGTCGGGCATGTCCTGTTTTAGTGGTGCCGAGGCTTGAGGTGCATTTCCGGTTCCGGTGCTTCCGATCTGTCGTCATCATTAACGGTGGTATCTGTATTCGGGTGAAAAAAACACATTTCCTTATTCCAGCTGTTGGCCCCGATCGCTCATCAAGAGCCCACTATAATTGAATCTAAATTGGATAATAAATAACGACTCACCGGGTTCCCGGGGTGTAGCATGTTGGACCGGAACCAGTTGCTTTGGTGGAAAGCCCCGAAAAAGCAACCCCTTGTACCCCCTGTTGACCCCGTTTATCTTCCGGTCTTGTGGAACATGTTTCTTTGCGCCTTCGAAACCTCGTTTGGTCCAGCAAAATCCGATGGATAAGCTCGAGCCCATGTACGAATGGTAGAAAACGACCCCACCATGGGCGTCGCTCCAGAGAGGGCAAATTAAATCGAACATAAAATCATCTACGCATCATCATCCCCGGGACAACAGAAGCTCGAACCGTCCTGACTGGCCACCGGCTTTTCCGCATCTTCGCTCGGAACGTATCGATTTTTATCTTCCTTTTGCGCTGGGGCATTGTTTTTCTTCTGCGCCTCGCACCAAGTGGATCGATGCGGAGAGGGAAGGCATCAGTTCATTCGTTTTTTTTTTCTGCTTCACCCGTTCCACTACGGCCAAATATGGTGGCTGTATCCGTATCGATCGATGCGGGGTCCAGCACACACATTTTCATATAAATCATGTTTTTAATCAAGAACGACCGATTCGGCCTGCCGGCTTGTGTAGCGCCGATAAATCTTGTGGCCTCACTTCCGTCCACCACGGCCATCGGCAGCGTTGTGCCGATAGTGAGGAAAATTATGTGATTAATACCGCTCCGTTTGGGGTTTCCCTGTGGGAAGGGATGTGACAATTTGCCGTTGTGAAACCACCCGGTGTGTTTTATAGTGATTTAAGCATACTTTAAACTAATGTTTTCTCATCGATTTTTTCTCTCTCTCTCTTTTTCTTTGCAGGTAAGACCGTCCTTAACAGTTACGATGCAGAAAAAGCTCGGAAGTATTCTGTTTGGTTGCGTCCAACCGTTTGTAAGTGGTCGTAAGCGTTAAACTGTCATACAATTTCGTTTTTTTGCGAAAAACCTCGCTACGTTCAATATTGACTTACAGTTTCATCGATTTCCACCGAATTATTCGATTTACATTTTGCTCAAATTTTTGTATGGAACTCTAAACGTCCTTCTCGTTATACAATATTCCATTCTTCGAACACCTGCAACTTAATTTTGTTTCGAGTCTTTCGTTGTGTATCATATATTTCCCATTTATGCCACTCCGACTCATGGGTGCGTAATTTCCACACAAAAAAAAACATGAAACCACCACAAAGAAATGTTCCTCGCCCATTATACGAAATTTTTTTGTCGGTTTGTTGTGATATTGTTTTCCAATTTGCACGTCGCTCGCTCTATTAGTACCCGTAGCGATGTGGCATTTGAATACCTTTTTTTCACCACCACCGATGCGCTGATCAACTTTGTTAACGTTATTATGATTTCCAATTTTCCTCCCACAATGTCCCACGTTGCAGCCAAACGCAGGGTTATTGCGTGCAGGAAAAAAGAATCTGAATAATTTGTCAACACGCTTGTTACCGCTTCATCGATCATCATTTGCCGTGCGATGGGCGAAAAAATATTGTTATCTTCCGGTGTGTCCTTACCAGAGTATGTTCCACGTCGAGCGAAAGTGAGGCTTGTTTTGCTGTGGCATCAGAATCAAAAATAATTGCAATACGTTTAATGTATCCCTGCTGACTGGGAATGGGAAAACTGGACGCCCTCAAACGGAAATTTGGTACGCGTCCGCTTTCATGTTGGCCATTTCCCGTCGGGAAATCATACCTTAAACCAACATGATCATGCGCCCAGATCTGTCATGCTTCCCGAACCAAGAGGAACTGTCAAAACATGATAAACCATACGCCCACCAACCACCACTCAGTGCTTTGTTCCAGAGGTAATTCCTTTCCTTTGTTATTGTTGTCAGCTTCCCAGATTGGTCACCCCCTCAGAGTGACGCATTATCCAATCAAACGGAAACCGGCATTTCGGTGGTCCCTAGCTTGTCAGCTTGTTACGTCACGTGCTTAGTCTCGCACGCGAGATCCATTTACGGGCGTGAGTCTCGGTTGACGTGCGGTGACACGTTTTTCGCTCCAATTGCCTAAATCATGCTGCAGGGTGTCCCCGAGAGCGTAAATCCTCCGCCCGTCACTGGAGCAGCTGGAATTGGGCAAGAAACTCCCGTGTGACTTTACTGTGTGCGTCTGAAAAGCGGCTTACTGTCAAGCCTCAGTCATGAGGTGGGGTGGCATTTGATAAGATAAAAATTAGCGTTTGTTAGCACCCGATCGCTTACTTCTATCTGTGTTCGTGTTCAGAGGATGCATTGTGAAAGCTTCTCCGTTAAACGTTAAGAACGTGTCGGTGATGGATTTAAAATATTCTACTTCCTAGCGACCCCTGCACATGTTTGTTCAGTTTCTCACACACAGAAGGTTCTTTTTTTTTGGCTTTTTTTTTTGCTCATCTTCTATCCCCGAGAGACCCCCATCAACAGATGCGACATATGGTTGATGAAAAATCCCAATCCCTTTCAGCTGCCCTTTTTGGGGCCAACTTTCCCTCGAACTTCGAATCATCCCAAAATCCGGGGACTACGCGGGAACAACGAAATGTGTCCGTGTGTCCGCAGGACATGGTTAGGGATTTATCACCGGTAGCTCGGCCGGTGGAACACAGCATCGCGTGGACAGCAGCAGCAGCAGCAGCAGCAGCACGATAATCCCCGACGGAGCTTCTCCATCGTTCGAGCATCGATGAACGCACGATACACACAGTGTATTGGAATGTGCTGCTTTCGTTTTGTTTGCTTTCGTTTGCCGCACACGAAATGCTGACCTTTCCGACGGGCGATGGTTTTTGGGAGGGTTTTTTTTTCTTCCGCTCTACTCCAAGGTGTGCTCCAGCTTCAGCGCGTTGTTCGCACGCGTTCTTATCACTCTCACAAAACCGATCCGGGTCATTGGAGCGAAACCGGGAACCCTGACCGTGTCCTCGCAGCTGTCACAAGTGGCATCCCGGTGGCGGTTGCGCAGAATGGTGGAAAAGCGATATCTCGGGCTCGAGCGAAGGAAGCGGGAAAAGAAGAAGAAAAAATAAGCAACCCTAATGCCCGTATGACATATATATGTCAAGCTGTCAGGCGCAAATGCTCTCCACTCTCGAGGCGAATTTATTTGGCGCCTGTCCTTCTCCCTGCTCGACGGTAGAATCCCAGCCACTTGGAGCGTGGAAAATTGAAGGGCACCCTAGTGTGCCGGAACGTCGACGAAAGGTCCTGCTTTATTTCTGCTCTCGCATCTCCGACGGTACGAATGAAGGATTTGCGTCCCGCGTGAGTGTGTTTTCTGTTTTTTTTTTTCTATTTTGCCCGCCCAATTTGTTTGGGGTTGAAAAATGATAAACTACTCACCCATCCTGGCTGAACCATTACGCCCATAGCCCTTTTCTCGTTTGACGGATGATTTCGAGCCGCCTGTGCCATTGCCAGGGCGTGGGATGATCCAGCCGTCCAAAAATAAGACCACTCATCAGCCCAATCGAGCGCGGCTGGTGCTGTAAAAAAAAGCAAATGAAAAAAAACCGCATGGTTTACACTTGGTGGTCAGCTTACAACGAACAGAGCTGAACAGATCCTTTTGCTCGGGAACTGGCTGTGGAATCGATGCCTGCCACTCAAAATTGGTGCACGGCAGAAAATTGAGCACCACCCGCACAGAACAAATTTTGGTGGATCGTTCGCGGTGTGTATGTGCGTGAGTTTTTTGTTTCTTGAATTTTGTTGGCTAGATGTTTGTTGAGCTGAAAAAATAACACAATGTACAATGCAGCATAAATTTGCCTTGTTTTGCAGCGATGGGAAACGAAAACAAGCATACGCGTTGCTCATGCATGACTAATGAGACAGACGGCGGCATTAGGCAAGCAAAAAAGCGAGCAAAAAAAAAGGTAAAAGATGACAGATAAAACGCCGTAGCTTGACTTTGCTCAATTTGTGTGCATCACAAAAACAAAACGAATGTCAAAGCTTGCTACGTCTCCGAGTGACGGCATGTAGCGTGAGCTCAATTTTATGCCCATTTTACACCGCGCTTATCAAACTAAGCTAATTTGGAACGCTCTTGAGCATCGTCTTGCATGAAGTGGGTGGTTTTTGGTTTGTTTTGCTTGCTGGCATTTGTTCGTTACGAACGCTACGCGCCATGAAGATGGGCGCAAATTTCCCTGAACTTAAATCGTACAAACGACTGGGCGCCTCCATCGGTTCGTTGCTCGCGATCACGTCGCTGCTGAACGGAACGGTGCACCCCGTTGCGGGTCGTATTTCTTTCGACACACTTTCGGCCTGTAGAGCGCGTATTTATCTTTGTTTTCCGGCTGGATAAAATGTGTATTTATGATCTAAACCCCAAACTGCGCCCCCGACGTCGAGAAAGGTTTAAGTTCACCGATGTTTACCGGCGTGTTTGCCGTTCGAAATCGCATTTTCATTCGCCCCTGTCGCACAGTCATGTGCTGTTTTGTTTAGCCGGAAATGGGCTTTCGTTTCCCACCGGATGTAAAGGATGTGTTATTCTCGCCCGTTGGCACTCCAAAATCCCGGCACGTGTATGGTGGTTGCACTCGTAGTCTTCGCACGAAACACCGTGTGAAGAAAGCCAGCCCTCGGTAGCTGCCGGGAAGATGCGAACCAGACTCGTTGGAATCGGGGAATGTGTCGCCGCTGGCCGTTATTTATGGTGCTCAGCTGCGGCCGAGTAACTGTGCAGGATTGGGAATGGAAACACGCGGCACCCGGAAGCATCCGGAGCGGATAATGCAAATAAATAATAACTATCAGAACGGAACACGATTTTCGAGGATCGTGTTGCTTCACCGGCGACAGGCGGTGGCATGCGTAATATCGCTTCCGGTCGCCAGGTGGCGCCAGCTTTGGTTAACCCCTTTCACCCGAAGGACCTAAACGTCACACTTGCCGGTACCGGGACGGGCCACCACACCTCACGGGAAGCTCATAATTCACGCTTCACGCTAACGTGCATTTAAACAGACAAATATTTATTGGTACATTAATGGCAACGGAGGGACGGTTGTCCTGTCTCGCGCCGGTTCCGGTTGTGGTAAGCAGCAATTGCCGGGACGTGCACGATTGCCGTGGATAATTTACGGGTCTGGGACTGCCGGGTCCCGTTCGTATCTCGTCCTTCGTCCTCTTTCCGGGCAGTTTTACCCTTTTTTTTAGCAGCTCGCTTACTTTCTTTATATCGGTTAGGATGTCGTTGCTCATTCGGTGACATTTGGGTGTTGTGATTCATTTAAAGACGATTTTCCCATTCAGCAAACAAAGCTTTTTATCTTTAATTTTATCATCGTTGCTTTTGTGCTGGCTTATTTGACTATGCAATGCAAAATATACCAAACAAATTCCGCTAAAAGATAAACTCTACTGATTCAGTGTGTAGTAACGGCATTTATCGGGTGGCTTATCTACGCGTATTTGCCATTTTCAAATCTCATTTGCCTAATAGATTAATTAAATTACCCCACATCAACCGACCGTCCGGAGCATTTTCCTCTTCCGCTCATCATCATCTATATTGATTAATGAAGTCAACTGACTACATCGAAGCACCGGGTTTGGTAGTGGTTGAATTTAACTCCTTCGCCTGTACCTTCAAATTTATCTGCACGTTAATTTCGTGGCCCATCCGAGCCCCGATCCGTGCGGTGTTGCGATGGGTTTCAGTTCATGAGCATCTTTCAGTGCAACACCATCGAGAAAGGGCGGTCTGGCGGAGTCATACCTACCCACGAGCATGCTCCTGATGCTGATGGAAAATGGGTCACGCTAATGAGAAACATAAAACAAATAGATTGCGATTGCAAAACCGGCCCCACCCGAAACGCGCCTGATGGCCTAGACTACGCGATGAAGCCCACCGGACGGTGGTCTCGTGTACGGCCAGTGAATCGATTGGCCAGAAGCTCCAACGGGCTTGCCGGCAGGCAAACGAACACCGGCACGATAAATCGATAGCCGCTCCCGCACGGTTAAGGGTGGTTTCGTGATTTTGCACCTCGGGAAATGGAGTAATTTATCTTCTCACCACAAAACCGGAACCACCCTCGAATCCTGTGCGACGAGGCTGGGCGAGAAAGCTTCGAAGAACAGCCGATCGATGCGGCTTTGTGGCTCTCTGTATTTTTACTCCATCGCCAGTGTGTCCTAATGTTGCTGGAACTTTATAACAGTCTGGCTTCGGAAACGGATGTTGAATTATTTCACCCAATCGAGGAGGAGGGAAATATTTCATCAATCTCTCGAATACTAGTTGAGGTGAAAAAAAAACGTAAGGCATCAGAGTAGCCTAGGAACAACGACAAAAAAAGAACAACAAAAACACCTCCCAAAACCGTTGCTAGATCACAGCAATTCAAAGCCACGCTCCCAGGTCGGACTGGTGAGGATTTAAAATGCTGATCCCCGTTAAAGATGTGCGGGTGGTTCATGTTTTTGTCTTCTCGCCTTCCTCTGCCATCACTTTAAGCGCCAGCTTAATGTGATTTTACTTATCCCCGACGCTGTCACTCATCGCGTCATTCTGCGAGAACCTGAGAGACAAAAAAAACTTAGTTCCGCTTACCGATTTCTTACGGGGTGAGACAAATACCTCTAAACCATACCTTCCACAAGGACAATTTATAGCCAAGCCAGCCAGCCCGGAAGTGTTACGGGGCGCGAGGCGAACCACGATGGAAAATGTGCCAGGATTTAGTGGTGTATGGTGAAAAATATCAAAAAACACCAGGCGTCTCCATTTTGCCGCGGGAACGGAAGGAAAATCTAATTTATTACCCCAATTATGAGACCACAGCCGCCGCTGTCTCACTCTGTTAGTGAGATGCTGCGATGACATAGAACGGGAAGGCACGAGAACAAATGCGAGCGCCAACAGTTTGCAGTTAATTTTCACAATTAAACCGATAATTGGATGGCGGAATGGGGAAGTCGGTTCGTTTTTTCAAAATTTATTCAATTTTTCTTTTTTGCATCATTTTCTCACATCGACCAATGAGAGGGGATTTTCGCACACTGATGCTCTGTCTGCCACTCAACCAAACGGTCACCATGATTCATGGTTATGTCGCCACGGCTCTGGCTACGGCACACACACACACACGCCACAGCAGAATGCCATCAATCATTAGCAAATTACGTTCACGGTTGGATGCTGGTCTCGCACAAGAGAGACGATCCTTACCCAGCGCTACGCCGCTATTGAATGCCAATTAGTCGATAATTTATTGAGTCGAAGCGCCTGCGTGTGTGTGTGTGTAAGTGTGCCGACAAACCCATTATCAGTGTCTCACCTGCCCTAGTGACTCGAACCGGAGTCTTTAATCAACCAAAATGTTCCTACCTCGACCAACGGCAGTGATTACGTAGGAAGGCTCGAAATGGTCTCACGTGGATATGCTGCTCACCGGCATTAAATTAGGCTCTCTCTCGGTTGCTGTCTGCTGAACTCTGTGCTTGACTGGCGAGGTGCCACATGGCACGGTGCAAAAATTTGCCATTAAAAAACAAACCCCGCAGGTGCTAAGCGAGCGAGTAATCCGGCGATATTTTCCATGTCCCGTCGCTCGTAGCGTCTGCCCTTTTCCTGGAAGCGAAATTAAGAACCTCACGATGGCAACAAAAAAACTCACTTTCTCCGTCCGTGTGCCTGGGTGAAAGAAGAAAGCGACCCGCGGTAACCGGGGCTGAGTTATTTCTGCGCCAACTGACGAAAAAATGAGCTTATTTATTACCATGTGAAGTCGTTTACGGTCGACCAGACACCGCCATTCGAGTCGGTCCGTTTCGCGTTTAATGCGAACCCGGAGTCCGGAATTTATTCTCTGTTTATTTTTCGTCCGCCACTTGCGCGTGGAATATTTTTGCAACATTTCCAAGTGGTTCTTTTGCTCCATCGCTTCCCAGCTGTAAGTTTGCGTCCTGCTTCGTCCTGCCTGGTTGACAATTTGCGTTGTGGTCCTTTTTTCTTACAATCTTTATTGTGTTCGCTTTCGCGTTCACGAAACGCCCTAGCTAGAGCAGAAAGCAGGCCGCTTGGGCTTGGTAACCTTCCTCGCTTTCTTTGTAGGCCATTGGCTTACTTTTTCCGTGCATATCTCATTCAAAATTTAAATTTAATTTAATGCCGCTTGTAACACGAGGCAGAGCTGGCAGGCCTTGAGTCCCGCTCAGGTTCGTCGACTATTATCGTTGGTCCTGGAGGATGCCGCTTATGCTGTTCGCTGCTGGAAGCTTCCGTCCAAACCGCCTCGAGCTTCCGGGGCAAGCTTTCCATTTACCTATGCGATTAACTCGGATGTTATCCTTATCTTATTTCGAGGTTTTCTCCCCGATTCCTTCCCGGGCTCTTTCTTCTTGCTACATCGATTCGCTGTAACAAGGTTAAGGTGAATAGCCTTCCTTGTAGGACTTCCTTCTGGTCCTTGGCATGTGGAACGTCTCTGCTTGTCCTGGTGGATGAACATCGCTTTGACGCCACTTACCTTCATGTGCTTTTCCAGGCTCATGTAGTGCGGTAATAAAATATAGTTCGTTTGATATTACGAGTAAATTTCATTTCAATGTTATTAGCCTGCCTGTCCGTAATCATTTTGAAATGACATTTTGTAATAGAAATGCACTCGCATTTCCAGTGGAGCTGATATTTTTTATATTGTAATCATCATTCTAATAAATAAATGACGGGAAACATAAATATTTCACTTAAATTTGACGCAATACAAGTCTCTGAGCCGAGGATCAGGCGGATACTCGTGAAGATACTGCATAAAATATGCTGCAGGCTTTCGGTGAATTTAATTTATTTACCATACCTTTTCATCCAGAATCCGTTTTAATCCGTCCGGGATGATATAATCACGGTTCTATAGCAGGGATGCAGCTTTTTCTCCTTTCACCGCTTTATTCCGCCCCCTTTTTGCTGTGAGTCGGTAGCTTCCACAATTAATATAGCTGTCATGTTTTGATCCCTCCCGACTCGCGGATATCCCTGTATGTAGCTTTATGCATTATGCTTTACCACCCATCCCGGCCGATGATCCCCGTAATCCTTGGTGAAATAAAACCAAAACAACCCGCCATAAACCAATGGGCCAACAGCAGACGTAACTCGTGGCATCGGGGTAGCTGGGCGTAATAGAATTAAAGGGACAGAAATAGCTGCTGGTGTCTTTGGCTTTCGTTTTATTTCGCCTTTTTGCTACCCAAAGCAGCTGTGCTACCCCTGGGTGATTATCTTTTAGTCTGTGCTGTCTTTGCGTAACTGCTTCCCAACACACACACCAACGAGTCTTGTTCGCCGCCTAAAAATGAATCCTTTCCGTAGCGTGCACAATGGAATATATATTTGCTTCTGCTTGCAACACAAACAGCGCGCATGTTTTAGTTTTGCACCGGGAAATTGACTCTTGACACGGCACGCCATCCAGCGTTCTGGCGTCCATATTTGTATCCGTTTTTTGTTGCCATTAAGTCGAACCCCGTGCAGACAGGACGGAATGGCACCGGCGTAATTCCCTAAACCGGCACCGTGCCATGAACCAAAAAAAATGTGTGTGTGTGTGTCTTAAAACCTAAGTAAGCGCACAAAGTTTTTAAGCCTTTCCAGAAACCCACGAGCCAAGTGATGTCCCCTTTCTCACTGGGGAACCGAGCGAGGCACCGAAATTCCATGAACGGCGAAACTACGCCAAGCATAAATCCGTTGCCGAACAAATTCCACGCGTAGCTCGCGTAATAACCGCGTAATGGATTTTAAATCTCCTCATACCATCGCTTGAGGTCTCGGCTAGAGGCTCAAAGTACCGTTCCTTGGAAGAGCCTGTTCCCAAAGCCACCGGTAGTTGGATGCCTAAAAGTTGCCGACTAAACCTCCTTGCGGTAAAAGCTGCCACGTTATCAGTCTCCCGGGCCGTCGTCACCAGACGCCGGTGCACGGCTCGAAGTTTGCAAAATCCGGGGTTTTGAGTCCCATCCGAACGGGCAGAGTGGGGGGCATTGTTTATCGAAAGTTGCGTCCATTTACGCTGCAGGTCAACACCGTAAAGTGCATAGTGCGCTCAGCTACCGATCGTGTGCCCGACCAACGAACGATCGATCTTTGCAAACGCGAATGTTCGCTCCAGGCAAGTTCTCATAGGGGCAACTTCAGGCGCTTCAAAGAAGCGACACTTAAGCTTGTTTTAATCTCTGCCGTAGGGAAATTGTTTGCATAGCCACCTGGTTTCGGCAGCCATTAGCTAAGTAATGGTGCCATACTTTATCGACTTTTTCTTCGCAAATCCCCTTTCAATGGAGATGAGTTTAATGTGAGTTCTAATATTTGGAAGTGTGGCTTAGGGGAAAAAAACACCCCCATCAGAACTAGAAGCAAATGTGGTGGCTCTTTTTTCTTCAGCTAAATCCTCTCTCATCCCAAACCAAAAAGCAACGTCGGTTGGCCCTTCCACGCCTTCAATCTCGGTTGCTGATCGTTGCAGAAACAAACCCCTTTGGTTCTCAAAATTCCAGCGAAGCGGCAGCGTGGAACTACTCCCCCTACGCCACTTGGATGCCCATTTGTCTTCTTTCGGGCACAATCTGCTGCCATCCAAAAGCTAGGAAGTCATCAAATTGAAATAAATTACGCCGTACGCCGTCAGCCGCCAGCCAAAACGAACATCAACAAACAAAAAACGCGCACCATCCACCTTCGATTGTGCCGTTTTTGAGCGTTTCGTTCGTTTCGCGCGGAAGCAGAACTTTAAAGCTTTCGTGGTTAGTGAAGTATGCCAGTAAAAACAAGCCGAATGGTGTTTGGTGTGTGAAATGTGCGGCTTTAAATTTCCACACGACGTTTCTACGACGACCTAAGTTTTGATGTACATCTCCTTCCGGGATAGACGCGTATATATAGAATGTGCTACAATTCGCCAGCTTTTTTTTTCTGTACGCTCTCGTTTTTTTGTATGCTATTCCAAGCTTCGTGATGGAAATATTTTAATGTTAAACAGCAGCCGGAAGCAGCCTGAACCGAGGGTGGATTGAGCTGTGGGCGGGATCCCAGTGGCTGGGAACGGGCAAGCTCGTTTTTTTTATTCCCGCCTTTCCTGCGAGTGAAATAATGACTCGGAAGTGATTTTTCTTGCCAGTATCAGGCACGGAGCAGAGCGTTGCCAAACGGCGCTTGTCTCCGACAGCAGATATAAACCATTTCCGTACGCGGCATGTTTGCCGATGATAGCCAACCACTCGTGGGCTTCTTTTGGTCTTCCCGCGGCGATATGATACCACGCTGCCGGCACGTGCGGCAAACGAGATTTAAATTCATCCTTCCCAGCTGTTGGTGACGTGTGGACGAATGGGAATTCATCACGCCCCGGGTATGGTTACCGTTTGCGGGTACTTGAAGGAGCACACAAAACCCTCCTGTGAAAAGATTTAAAACCGTTGTGCCGTTTGATACTAAGTGGTGGGTATCATTGGACTGGTTTAGATAGAACTTGGCTTAGTAGCTAAAGTGGCGGTTTTGTTTTGTATTAACGAAACCATGTCTGCTCTCATCTCTATACCTTCAAGAATGGTCTAAGAACTCGTTCTTGATGCTTTTTAATTTTCTCAACCATTGCAGCTTGTTATTTCGGCACGCTTTGCGTTTTCCTCCATCGCTTGCTGTTAGTTTTGGCGTGAATAAATTAACAGCAATCCATTTCATTTTACGAGTGACAACATAAGTCAATTAAACGGCCTCTCGCTTAAGCCAGACATGCTGCAAGACGCATCCAAGCAGGCTTTTTATGTTCCACCGCGGTCACACAAAGCACACCTTGATAAAACGCCAACGCCACAGCAACTGTCAAAAACATTCACCACGGCACTAAAGCCATCGGCTGCGCGCACTTTCGCGTTCCGGACCTTCGGTGCCGGGGAATTGTTTCTCTAATGTATTATTTATTTTAAGCTCAAATCCCTCTGCTTCCACCGTTTGCCGACATTTTCCCAAGAGCAGCCTGCGGTGGTTTTGGTGGGAAACAAAATAAACGCCAGCCAAAAGGAGGAGCATTTTCGGCGCTTTTGTTTTTGTGGCTTGTGGGGAAAGAGAAATATTCCGAAAAATGCGCGAGATGAAATTCCACTTCATCCCGGTGCCGTGACCCGCAAGGAAGTAGCAGCAAGCGTGTGTTTGTGTGAGTGTGTGTGTGCCATGGGCGGAAAAAACTGCTTCCCAAACATAGTATTACCAGGCGAATGTGAACAAAAAATTGCAACCGGCAGTAGACCAACCGAAACCGACCAGCAGTCAACAACTAACCGTGCCCGTGGGGATTTGCTGCAAAAGGAAAATATTTATTCGGTTCGCCTAGAGCCGGGCACTCAGAGTGATGTGCGGCGAGGGTGAGGGTTAAAGGCAGGTGTAGAGACGAAGCAAATTTGTGCTACCATTTTCACTCAGCACAGCCATCGCTCCAGGTCGTGGGCGTATTTTTTTCTTCTCACTTTTTTTTTCTCGTCATCACCCAACTATGCGTAGGTCGCTCGGTGCGCTGCGTATGATTGTGTTGTGGGTTCGAGCCCTCCGGATCCTTGAAGCACATCATTCGAGAGCCCAGCGAAGTCTGTTCCACCTTTCTCAGCACGCTCGAAAGCGTTTGTACTTTTACCGCACGCCAAATAGAGCTTTTCCTTCGAAGAGCCCGCTAGCTTCGGCGAAAAGCGCCTCAGAATTCCGTGCTTACAGAATTTGCTTCTATCTTCGTTAATTTTTCATTCACCAAACAAACGACGACCGTTGTGTTCCGTGGGTGGTTTGCTCTCTGTTTGCCGGCAATATGGCCACTCGAAAATGACGCCACTCGCGTTACCCACCCGCACATGATCGTAGCAATGATGCGCCGATGATGACGATTATGCTGGCGTTCTTCTGGTTATTTTTTTCCGTGTTTTTTCTCTCTATTTTACATGGTCTAGAAAGCTCCACTCAACTGTCCGATATCATTTACATTCGCTCGCCGTAGGATACATGAGGGCAGATACTCGACATTCTGTAGGGAATTGTCTTTGGGAGGTTGTTTTTTTTTTTTGGTTCCTCACTTTTCCTACGCTTGCGTTCGTGGAAGCCGATAAGACAAGTGTTCCGCAAGATTATATCTTTGATTACGAGATGAGGAAGTAAATGAAAGCCACGAAAAGTGAGTCAAAACCCACGCCAAGCGTTTGCTTTTTAGCTCCAGTAAGGAACGAAAAGATGATATAAAGTAGCGAGCAATTCACGGCAATATCATCGTTCAAGCACTTTGGGACTGCAAGCCGCTGGTGCAATATTTGGAAGTAAAATCGTGAATAATCGCGTATCAAATGCTTTAAGTAGATTTAGCAATGAAATCCGTTTCGATTCAGAAACAAACATACTAATGCCGTGTTTGTACGAACGATAGCGACGAAGTGACGTTTTGTTTGTTCGCTGCTACTTACACTGACGTTTGTGTGTTGACATTTGTACACACGGACTTAGTCGTCGAGATACTAAACCAATTCTCTCGCTCAACGCTTTTCACGCGTTACAGGCATTTTCGGTTAACGTAGCACTTTTTGGTCCACGCACCAGCAAACGTGCGTATGTTAAACACCTTTCAACAGCTTCGTTCACCGCTAGGACCTTTAATCCGTCTCACGCTGAATCCTTTATCCCCACCTCCAGCACCCAATAACAATGCGTCGCCAGGCGACTCACGGCGTAATGGATTGTTCTAGGCTTCATCTTCGCTTCGTTGCGCTCCGTCAAAGCCATTCCGCTTGGTGCGTGCCATTCGCCATTACGATTACGTCATGCCGTCACCATTAGACGGCCAAGAAAGCTCGGGCTCTCGGGCAGACCGTAAACCATACCGCTTCCAACGTTCAGCCATCCCAGTCGTCCGTTTCCCTTAGCAACCTGGTTGCAACGAACGGTACGGATCGAAGGATAGTGGTCGTTATCTTCTCAACACCTTCCCACTTCGCAGCATCATTTTTATGTTCTGTTCTTTTTGTCTTACTCTGCAAGCCAACGCTCAGGTACGTCACTAGGACACGGGGATGTGGGTTGGCTTTCAATTCGCTCACGCGAAGGAAGGATCAATTAACCTCCGGGTGGTGCCAGGCCAGTTAATGTCGGTATCCTTCCTCGCGTGAGCCATACGGTTGTAAATCTCGGCGGTGAGGATGAACCAACGGCGCTCTGATTTAACCGATTTCATTGCGTGAGTACCGTCCGTTTAATTCAGGACTTTCGGTGGAAAAGGGGCGATTGAGGAGGAGGAGGAGGAGGAAAGCATCGTAAAACGGGTTCTCGTGCGTTCATGCACTTCTCCCTGAGGTTTGAAGCCGGAGCCGGTGATAGCTACTTTTACCGTCAAAAGCGTGCTCTTCTCCTTCGACGCGTAGGTGCAACCACTTCGTTTTGGGGGGAGGTCGCTACCTGAAAGAAAAGTCCCATTTCCCGGCCCCCATCTTCAAGTGGTACAAAACATTCGCTGCATCCCATTCCGGTTTATTACGCCTGCTGTACTTTTTGGCGGGCGGAAGGAATATGTTCTTTTCTTTATTTCTTCCTGTGAAATCCTTTTGGTACTAATGTGGCACACACTTACACGTTTCTTTGGGAGGAGTGGTTTTTACTTCCACACCAGACGGTGCCCTGTTGTGCTTTGCATTTTCGTTTCTGGTTTGTAGTGTCCGTTGGTAGGAAACTGAAACAAAAAAGAAAGACGTAGTTAGAAAGACGCTTGTTATAATGACTATGCTGCTCGTACAAATGTGTATGTTTTAAATAATAAAAAAAAGGAAAAATTTCAATCAACTATATAAAAGCAAGTTCTACCTTCTCCATCAAACAAAGTAACCGTCTTCGTACAACCATCGCCTACTCTTCGAAGTGGCTAAACAACTGTCAAATTGACAAATGGATCATTGATCGTCGAAAAAAAGGGAATCACAAATTAGAGCAACATTTTACGATCACCGGAAGTTCGTTCACGGGGGGTTGAGATGCTTTCAATAAGCAACCGAAAGCGTCGCAATAGTGAACCGGCAGTTTATGTCTTCTGTACTAATGGCGTAACTTTGCGTCCTGCGGTATGACGGGCATGCTCGACTGCTCATTCAAAGACAATTTCTCCGTCTATCGCAAATAGTGGTACGAGCGGGAAAATCCAACCAACGACCTTCTAGCCTATTTCCTATTTTCCACGTCAACGCGCGTACGAGCGTAAAGTGACGACAGCAAATGTACGCCCGCTCTATCGCGAGCTTATCGTTAATGATGATAATGTGAAATTTTAATGCACCCACCCATGCGGAAGGATTTGGTTTGCTAATGCTCCACTCCGTTGCGGTGTGGAAAAGCGCGCAGGAAAGCACTTTCGTACCCCAGCACCGGCTCGGTGATTCAGGAAATGCTTATTTTAGCGCCGCCTATGCGTAGTTGTGGGCTTTGTTCCTGTTTTTTACCGCCCAAAACGTTCCGATAGTGCGGTGAATGTCAGACGAACGAGTCATCGCTATTTTCGAGGGGTTGCCAAGGAAACAAGCGTTCTAAAGTTCCATTCGCTTCCGCTTCCGGTGTTTCGCGAGCGCTTTTTTCTAAGCCACACCGGTTCCTTTTCTTCTTAGAAAAACTTTCACCTCTGAGATAGGGCCAATTTTTGTGCGCATATTTTGCACCCTGATATTGAAAAATGTATCCAGCTCATAAATTAGTATGCTCAAAATAATGCTTGGAATCCTGAATTTACGCTGCTTCCGTTGCTCGTATACCGTTTTCCCCCTTTAAGCAACGCAGCGAAAAAACGACCACACTTAAAGCTAAAGTCAGGCACGATTAATTTTGCCGGATAAAGCGCCCCGTTCGATAGAAGTTCCAAACAGCGTGAGCAGCAAACAATGAAACGATCACCATCGAGCATGTAGGAAATCGTTCGCAGAGCACGTTCCCAGTGTTCTACCTTTAATTCTTGCCTGCCGGAAGGTCCCAGCGCTTGTCCCTAGCACGAAGCCCCCATTATTACACCAATGCACGGCAATAATGTGATGAATCTCGGTGGACGATAAAAGCGCTCCACTGGGACGACACGGCGTCGTTATCGCGCAGGAAAATAAATCTTTCCCCAGAAAAGCGCACGCCCAGAAAAGCGGTACTTCGGGTCGGGGCTTCCCCGGAAAAACCCAAGTCGTGGTGAACCAATTCGGTGCTGCAATTTCAGAACCCCGAAGCAACTTTGAAGGGTTCATAAAGATCGTTACAGGGAAATAAGGGCGGGCGAGCCAACGAACAGTGCGATTGTGACGCCTGTTATGCCGGCCATTAAACGACCGTCAGCCGTTCGGTCGTTCTAGTTTTTTTTCTTCCATTTCCCTCGCCCACACAGGCACTCCCACGGGGATTAGCGGCCACTGGCGCGGGTGGTCCGAAGGAGCGCGCTCAATAAAAATGCCGGCGATCAAAACAACATCAAAACCGTCACCTGGAAAGAAGGTCCACGGCCGGTTCCCGCAATAGACCGACCAGTTTCCCGGTGGAAAAGCCAACACCCCTCCCCAACTAGCACCATTACGACCGGGGGTCCGTTTTATGTCGCTTGCATCTGGGGAGAAGCACGAGCTCTTTGCTGTCGCTTTTTTGTTCTTTTATCTCGCCCTGCAACTCCGGTGGCGATTTATGATTTTCTTCTTCCCTTTCCATTGCTCCACGGAGATTAAAGCCCGTCGAGAGAGAGAGAAAGAGAGTGAGAGGCGATGACGGAGAGCTTTTCCTTCGAGTTTTCCCCCTTCACGGTCCATAGGGAACCGTGCAGGGCGGCCGGATAGTGCGACGGCGACAGGCAACACTTTCGCACGGGGCAACCACCATAAAGCAAGATTACGCTAAGCATCGGCCGTTTGTTGTAATGAAAATGAACAATAAAATTCCCATTACGATTACGCGCTCTTTCTCTCCCTACGCCCAAGTCAGGGGCGCTTGAAATTGAAACATTTGCATTCGTGTCCGTTGTTGGATTGGGACGGGAGGCCGGGAAACAAGACACACCGCAGCTTATCGTCAGCTCGACAACCCACCCACACGCCAATAGCGGAAGGTGCAGTGAGTGGTCCTTGTGTCCGTTTGTCGAAAGTAGCCCGGCCATATTAACAAAAAAAAAGAAAAACAAACCTCCTCACAAGCGGCGAGTAACGGTGGAAAAAAAAGGAATTCCTCTTGCTAAAGTGACCAAAGTTTTCCCTTTAAACGTCGGAGAAGTACCCACTGGAAACGGGTGCGGGTGGTCGCAAAGATAAAAATGCACTTTTTGACAACAAACTTTCCCCGGCGCCATTGCTTGGGGTGTGGGTGGAGAAAACTGTGTCAAAAGAGGTTTGGGTGGTTGGGTGGCTTCAGAAATGGGACAAACTTTAGCCGAAATGCCAAAGAAGTCATTAAAGCCTGTCTCGCTTCGGCCGCAGCGGTTGAGAGGTTTGTGGGTGGAGGAAAATGTATATGACCCCCACCCACCACACACACACACACACACCCTTGGCAACCTCCCAAGTGGACCTGGCTGGGTGCAATATTCGAAATCGTTATGTTCGCGTGCTTTGGCGCGCGCGCGCGTGAGTTCCCGCTCTATCCTGCAGTGGTTGGGTATTTTTTTTGTTCGCCATTTTTCGTTGGGGACATTTTTATGTTGCATTGACACCCCTGCACGATATCCACCCTTGAGTCCAGGACGGTGAAGTTTGCGCACACGGTCGAAAGCGCCCGCGAAACGCGCGACATAAAAGCGAAGTAAAGTTTACAGAGATATAATACGGACGGTGGTGGGGATTTTCCATCGTTTTCCCGCCAGCGAATTCCGGTAGCACCATTCCGGTCGTTATCGGTCGAAGGCGGTGGTCTATTTTTAGCACCAGCCTTCTTCTTCCGATGCTTCACATTCTCCGATAGCGCTGTTTGCTTTGCTTCCTTCCTTGGTATCGCAGCACCTCGAAACAACGAAAAAAAAAATAGGATGGCTATATAAAATTTGCCTAACATTTCCTACGACGACGGTGGCAACAACAAAATGAACAGATTCTCGCTTTTACGATGTGCGGAAGTGCAGTCCAAGTGAAAGTTCACCATTCGACTCTTCCCTCCCATTTTGGGGCACCTCCTCGCGATTTACATTAAACATAGCTCTTCGATTTTTAAAGTCCTTTCCAATGGCTTGATTTTTTTTTGGGGACTAGAGCACTTTCGATGAGCGAATGCAAGCGATTGAATGTTTTCGTAAGCACCATGGAGATTGGCTCACGTTTTACTGTCCTTTCTTGTCCTTTTGTGAAGAGTCGCTGGCAGCATTAAACCAGAGACTGTAAATGTTTTTGTTGATAAATGCTACATTACAACGTGCAGATCATAATCATCGATGCTTTTGACAGCAGTGAGAAATGACTGAGCAGTAGGCTTTGAAAAATATATTCATGAATATCTACGCATAATATCTATGCTGATTTATATACATTATACCATACTTTTTATATAAAATAGACACCTCTTACAATTTAAACAAAACTATCGGTACGAATTTTCGGCTCTAGGCTCATTAAACCACAACTGCTAGTTGAAGTTGAAGTCATGGCCATAAAACTAACGGTATTATGCCTCCATCAATGCCTTCCGAATTGCACACGGTACATTATTATACCCATTTTTCCTAATTTTACGAGTTGCGCGACGTTTGGTGCTATCTACTCGCGTAAAAGTATAGGTTTGCCTTCTTCCGGGAATGTTTATTCTACGCACCGTTCCATAATTACACAAGCACGGAAAAGCAGTTACAGCAGTAAAGGAAAAAAATACTCCACTAATTAATATCTGCAGATCAACCGCGATAGTATAATGCGGGAATTATTCCCTCGCTTCCGGATAGATGAAGCATGTCGAGTTTGATCGTCCCCGAGCACGGCGCTAAATTCCCACCGCGACCGCTATGGGTAACGTTCAATTGGCACGCAAATTTCGCATTACTTTCGGTCATATTTTAAGATGAATTACGCCTCCCATTTTTCCTCGACAAACTCCTGCCCCCCCTTTTGGGCCACCTGCTCGACCTTGCTCTCGATTCCCGGGTGCCGGATGTGTGGGGACCGCATTGAATGATTAGCTGCCATTTTCGATTGCCAACGACGTAATTCACTGCCGGTGGAATGGTTTTACCTGCTTCCGGTGAAACGGTAGCGAACGAGCGGACCGGTTGAGATGTATTCAATTTGACAGTTGGTCATCGTTAAGGTTTTTTCTCCCTACCCGGGACTCTTACGGCCAACGCGGGAGAGAGTAAATTAATGTTCATCGGTTTTCCCTTCGATCTCGTTATCCCTCGCTAGCTCGCGTGTGTTGTCAGAGACGAGCCGTGTTTTGTGGCCGTAGGGCGGGCCCCGGAATGGGAAGGAAATGATTAGCAATCAATTCAGCCTCGCGTACTCGTTTCGCCCGCAGCACACCGAAAGGTCGGGAAAAATTTCGCCAACCCAACTGATCGTCAAGCCACAGTGGGAAGCTCTGCGGCCACGCACACACACACACACCTGAGCGTCACGGAACCGGACACATAATTTGCGTACATAACTCAGACCGGGTGGCCGCCTCTGGGGAGGGCAGAAAGGTTCTCCCGGAATGGCACCGGTGGCCATTAATCAAACGACGAATTGTGCAAACTAATGCTAGGTTAGGGTCGATCCCGTCTCACTACCAACCAGGAATCGGCTATAACAGGGTGGCCAGTTTTCACGGCCCCCAGGATTATCGGCCTACCTGGCAACGGTGTAATGTCCGGCCAGGTTTCCCGGCCACTGGAATTATGCAAATCTTCGCCACGGAAATTAAAGCCCCCGTTAAAGTTTCTTCTTTTACGGGGGGAAAGGCCGTATTATAATTGGAAGCGGCAGGATACGAGCGACATGATTTATGCTGGATTACGCGGGGTTGTGTGTGGCGGGAACCGAGGAGTGGTGAGAACAATGGCCAGTAAATAGTACTTTTGTGAAATTAACACACCAAGAAGATGATTAATTGCCACCTTTGTAGGACGTGCCGGGTCAATGAAGGGACTGTGCCATAATACATCTTGCAGGATCAACGAGATGTGGAACGCTTTTCGTACGATTTTGTAGTAATTTAGCGGTTCGTTTTAAGGACTACGGCTTCTAGCACAAGCGAGAACCGAGAGTGGCGCAAAAGTGTGGTTTCCAATTGAATTGTCCTCATCTTTGCTACGTACCTTTGCTACGTTGGTGAAGGTGCTCGAAAAGTATGCCACTTCGAGCGCCTTAAAAGCCTTGTCGTCGTAGATGTAACCGTGTTCGCTTGGTTGCAGATTACCCTCAAATGCTACCACGACTAGACGATGTGATGATGACGATCAACAAAACCCACACCGATCGCAGGAGAAATTGAAGCAGAACCAACCAACCACCCGTCCTACTTTGGAAAGCTTTTAAGTTTTCACTCGCCCCATGTGTCCCTTATCGTGCCCGCGTGGCCAACCCTCCGGCCAATCGGTTTGCTGACGCAGAACATACTTTTCCATATTACAGCCACCCAAACCACCCACCCGTGGACGGCAGGCCTCGTCCTGGTCCGTGGTTCGGTGTCGTTGATTTTCATAATCCTTCCATAACTTGTGCTTTGCAGCACGCTAATTAGCATTTTGCCGTTTCGCAAACCCGTCATGTAATCAATTATGTTTACAAAGAGCCATCCCCCCACCCACTCCCCAATGCCTGGTTCCTCCACTACCTCCACCCACTCCTGTTGCCGTTCGATTGGCGGAAGGGGTGGTTTTGTTGCAAAATTCCGCTTCAAAAAAAAAAGCGAATCCTCCCACACGAACCGAGAAGGAGCGTATGCGTTTGATTCCATGAGAGAGAGGGAGGGAGGATTTTCATTTCGCATCCGTTCGCTTTCAGGCGGGTTGACTTTTAACCGGTTCCCATTCGCTTGACCTAGGGGCATTCCGTTTTCCAGGCGCTGCTGGAACGGTGGGAAAGGATGGAAAGGAAACCTGCAAGGGGTGGAATCCATTCGCTAAAACTTTTACCCCGTGCGTTCCCATTTTAGCCTCATTTGTCCCTCATTCGGATGCGATGTGGCCCGCGTGGGAAGGGCATAAAAAAAAGGGTGTAAAAAGGACCCGCAACAAAGAAGGGAAAGTAGGAGTGGCTCACCCACTCGATGGAAAGTGGTAACGGCAGAAAATCCTGAAATCATTTTTAATCTTTGCTAATAAATTCACTACTTTATTACTGGGCGGGGATGGCTGTTGGTCCATTTTTGCGCTCGATTAGCCGCGACCGGAGGAAAATCGGACGTAAGTAGCTGTGGTCAAAGACCAGGGGCAGCTTTTCCACACGGCTCATGCCACCATTTCCACGGCCCCCGAAGCCGGTGAATGAGCAGTAGTAACCCGACCCCGATGGTCAGTTTGGTGGCATATTTTTCCACCGTAGGGTTTCCTCGCATGACCGGGAACGAAAATGTGTCCTCCCGGGGAAAAAAAACCCGTCCCTTTTAGCTTCCGGTGCGCGCTTCCTTATCACTGGCGATGTTTATCCGCAGGCATTCGAAAACGGGAAACGAATACCGGACATGCTCGAGAGTAGGCTCATGCTTTTGCCGAAGTCCTGCAGAGGTCCTGCGCTCGATTACATTACCGTCTGAGGGCTTTTTGTTTGTGAGCTAAAAACTACTGCCCGACGGCATTCGTGATCCTGATCCATAGGTTTAGCTGGGAAATCATAATTCTTTCGGTAAAATTATCCCTAAAGGTACGTTACCTCACGGCGTGTTACGTCGCAGGATTACTAATTTACATTAAATGAAGCCTTCCATCGTTCGTCCATTGCTCGCTTGTGCTGTGCTGTAAATTTATTTTTCCTACCGTCGTTTGGCTCTTTTCAATTAATGTCCCGCAGCGAGGATGAATGGCAATGATGATGATGATGGTTTCAGCAGTAAACCTTTTACCTTCGCAATGGGTACGGCTCACGATTGGTTATGTCTATTGAAACGCATGAAACGATCAACGCAGGTTGAATAAAACTCATCTCTCATCGGGCTTTTGTGTTGGATTTTACATTCAATTTTGGGCCGATGCTCAACGCGAATTTATTCAGCGTAAATTATGTTTGGGTTACAAATGCCATACAAATCTGTGAGATTGCGATTTCATTAGGTGGTTGCATACAGTCAGGAGTTTATTTCAGAAAAAATAATATAACTCATAATCATCAACTTGCATTTCCTCATTTTTATTCCCTTTATTTTAAACACACAAAAGGCTTAGTAATACAGATCCGTTTCTTCCTGAATATTTACAAACACGCTCGTGGAGACAAATTCGATTCGTTCTTCTCGAATATATCTCGCCAGCAGGAAAAATCATTTGGTTCATTAGACGATTGATCCTTCTGCCATATGCAATTACATTCAATCACACAACGGCCTTTCAATCCTCAAAAATGAATTGGATGACGCCTAGAAGAGTAATCACACGGTAATGATGGAAAATGGGTTCCGAACCCTTTCCATTTATCCTCCCGCTATTGGGGGTCAGTTAAGTTTCTGGTTCATGTGGATATCCACTACCTTTTGCTTCCCACCCGAGGCACATTTAAATCCATCACGTTACGGACCATCATCAGCGCCAGCGAGGATTGCGATTAATCTTTTGACATTGCATTCCGAGAGCAGTCCTTTACCCTACTATCCCTTCTATTGAGCTCAATAATCGATCGATCGCTTCTCATAACGTGTTACTTTCCACAAAATCTGCTTCCACTTGGCGTCGGATATTCTCATCCTCCAGTGGATTGACGAATGATGAAAAATGTTCTGATACAAAGCTCCACCATCCTGAAAACACCCGCCACGCCTACTGATGTTGTATAATTTCTCATTTTCGCCTTCCAGTAAACTAAAACGGTGCGCTTGCTTCGATCATGCGTTCGATTGAGTAGGGTGAAGCCCAAGGCCGCGTGCAAGGCTTGGCGTAATGAACAATTTAAAAAAAACCCTTTCATTCCCCACTCCACAGAGAAGAACGGGTAGAAATTGATGCAAACAACAAAAAATCTACCCGATGAAAAATGGTTTCCCATCAGGGCGAAAGCAATGGGCAAAGAAAGTGTCGAAAGAAATTGAAAAGATCGCAAATCCGGATGGAAATATAACAACGGACCGAACGACAAGGAGGTTGGGTTTCTCTCGCGAGGCTTCCGGGACTTGGGAAACAGCGGAACAGAACGAAAACAACCGGAAAGCACACACAGAAGCGCCATGCTTGCTGTTAGAATCGAAGTGAGCAAATGGCCAACGGTTCGCTGGCCCAAGAGGGAAACCATCTCCAGCCGTGACCGATTGGGTTGTATTATTTTTTTTCTTCGTCTTTACATCACCTGCCTTGCTTGTTCATGCTCGTGCTGTTTTGTTTCTCGTTTGCCGTTACGAAAGGAAGCAGAAAACGCCCACCGAAGGGCCGTGAAGTGTGCGAGAGAGTTTTCCTCGAGTCACGGGACCGATTCAATTCCATCGCCTGCTGGGAAACGGGTAATAAATGAATTACATCTTCGTGATTGTTGCACTTGCCCCCAATGCTCCCAAGACGGAAGTGGTCTTTTTTTTATATTTTAGACAGGCTGAGGGCTTCCTCTCTCTCTCTCTGTCTCTCTCTCGAAGGACGTGGACACTAGGCAGGGCCAGTAGGAATGACCATCGAATATAAAACAATCTCGCCAGCCAAGTGGTCCCCGGAACGACCGGAACGTGGCACGTGTTCTGCTGTGGAACCCATGTGCGATCATATTTCTTCCAAAAGAGCGCGGTTCCCTGCAAGATGCAACCGTTTTTACCGTCTATTTGGAGTGTTTCCATGCACCAGCAGCTCCTTTGGGGGGCTCGCCTTCTTAAACCCGGAAAAACGGACGCCCCGGTGGGAAAACACCAAAGGATCAAAGCGTGGCGTTGCAGTTTTCTTCACCAGCGTGTTTGGGAACGGAAAGTGACAAAACGCCGTCACTCGGAACGGAACATGTGTTTTCATCATTGTTTGCCATTTGTGCTTTCGAAGCTTTGAATGGAACAAAAACGTACCCCCCGTGCAACCGTGCAATAAATTACGCTCACTCGCTCTCTCTGTTTCGTTTGGAAGGTGAAGGATTTCCGGTGCCTTCTCGCGCGGGATTGTTTGTTTTATCTCACGGGGTGGAATTAATTTCACAGCCACTCTGAGACAAATTGCACTTATCCGACGAGTGATGTATTTGGCCTCATTTTTAATGGGGGATTTGGAGCGAGTCCTTTTTTCTACCACCATGTTTGTTCTATTGCTTGTCGCCACAAAAGAGTGAGTTTTTGTGTTGTATTGTTTACCACGGAAAAAGCAAAAATAAACTTGTATACAGGAATGGCGGCTTTATGCTAGTAATTACCGATAATCCTAATTACATTCCTTCTACGAGACGTAGGTTTTCGAGGATAATTCGCAGCTGTGCTGCAAGGAAACCGTAAGTAGTATGTTCTCCCATTAAGTATATGACTTAATGTGAACCGAAATTAAAAATCTGGTGTACAATATTATGAGAACAGTTATAAGAATTGTTGTCAGATGTGACGTTTGGATATACACGCGAATGTAAAACTTCAATTATTTGCTTCCACCAAACACAGGTGTAAAACATTATTCAGTAATATTGTGTACTGTTGCAATTGTAAAAGCAATACCGCGAACACTTTAGTTGCAGTTCAACATTTTCCAACATAGCTGTACTGTCTCCTTTAAGCGTACAGGCCAGGCCACCCATCATTTACTCCCCAAACAGCACATCCTGCACGATGCACAAACTTCACGGCTTGTAAATGCTAAAGTGCATCCGTCGTTTGCTTTGTCGCTTCTGCACGCGAAACCAAGCATCAAGGACATGTTGACGGCACTCCCCCTCGCAACTCCACTCTCTTGCACCTTTTCCACTCAACCGATCCGGAGCATGGACCGCGAAGCGTGACAGCGAAACGGAATCCACGAAACTTTTCCATCGTAAATCCCGAGCGCGCACACACGTTCCGAGACGGCTCCGGTTTACCAGAGCCGGAAATAATGGAAAATATGTCTCCCTGTCTCCCTGTCAACGTTCGTGGCCATCCCCGGTGGCCATTCGTGCTACTCTTGCGTGCTATCCTATCCTTCGGTCGGGCGAACTCCCCCCCCAAACAGCGTCAAGACTGATGAGCAGCGCTTTGTTTTTATTGGATAAAATATGCATGAGCTCACCGCATCTCAGGGGAGAGAAGGAAAAGATGTAGCCAATGTAGGAACTCCCTCCCTCTCTCTTTCTCTCTGCCACCCAGCGTCATGGATGGAAAAGTCCGAAATTATTTTATTGCTTTAACAATCATCATCGGTGTTAACCACTCGGAAAACAGTTGTTTTCCCGTAAAACTTCATTTTCGATTACGGCGCAAACGCGCACTCATTCGCATCGGTACGTGTGTGTGGGTGTGTGTCTGAGGGTGGCGAGGGAGTTTTCTTTGCGGTTTCCCAACCTGGAATGAGCAGGATAAGCGCTACCTTTTCACAGCTGATGCGCCCTTGATACATCCCCGATGACGATGCCGACGGTGATGATGATGATGATGATGGGGTGGAACAAAACACGCCACCACCGGCGTATTCAAAGATGGAAACTAATCGAATTTTCCCGCAACACAGTGAAATGGTTTAGCGATAACGACTTCCTTCGGGGTTTTCGGTTTGCTTTATAACCTTCCTCTCGCTGGCAGAATGGCGAGAAACAATATTCAATTAGCATCGTGATCCATTCATCATGCGCTTCAGGGAAGCCCAGAACCGGTAATGCAAATAAATGAATACAGAACGCGCTCGCCTTTTCGGTGTGAAATATTCTTCAGGAACCAGCGCACGGGTAAAATACCTCTCCTTTCTGGGTAAGCACGATATGGAACGAAAGAGCTGGAAATTCTTCGTCGTGGCTCACTTGGATCCGTAGCACCTTGGCGACCTCGTTTTTGGACTCGTCCTGTAACAGTTCCCTTACCGCAGCAACGACGCTCATCACACAAAGTAACACCGTTTTTCGAGCCATTATTCCACCGCGTGCTGACGTGCGGTCGGAACAGGCAGCATCCCACAATGGTTTTGAACACACGCTCAGCGGCTTTTGTGCCTTTTTGGGGTCATGTTTGCCTTGCATGTTGCAATTTTCTGTTGCCCTGGAAACCGGGTAAATTGGGAAAGCTTCATGTCTGACGCAGGTGCATTCGCTTACACGCGTGACACGTGCAACAGGAGTAGCAGGGTTTCTCGCGCGGGACTTTCTGAGGCAGGGGTGGTCGCCAATGTCAACATGTCACATGCCGCGATGCCACCGTGAACGGAATTTTCTGGAGCATTGTGCTTTTCACCCTCGCTGGCTGGAGGATGGCAAAAATGGGTCACACTTCCAAGGAGTCACGCTTTGAAACTCGGAACCTGAACAGGGCGTAAGTGGATGTGACACTTTTCTTTTTTCTCCTAGGAATTCGTTCCTTTGGGAACGCTCCCATCTTGGTGACGCTCCATCGATCGTTATTAGCTTCCCAATGCGGCTGCCTTCAATTGAATGGCCACGTGGCCACGGTAGCATAAATAAATTCATCACACACATTCGCTTACCGTGCTCGAAAACGACCTCGCGCTCGCACTATCAACAAGTACGCTTCCGTCCTCCTTCGTGGTCCTGTTGGAGCCCTGGGCTATGTTCCTTCGTTTTTTTTTTGCCCCACCAAACCTGACCCCAACGTCACCAGATTTGTTTGCCCACTTTCGCGGTGCGTGCTGCATTTAGTCACGGGTCCTTGGGCGCAAACCAAAGCCACGCTCCGCTCGGGTGGACAATAAAATTTGATGGTAGATAAAATTCGATTCGCCTCCACCCACGCACGCGGAAAATCTGCGAAAAATCAAACGCCGGTCCAACCGACAACAGCCGCCCTTTTGGCCCCTCGAGTGTGCTCTCGTTCGTGAGCACCCACCCACCGGCAATCAATAGGCCGAATAATAGGCCGATTTCGTCTGTCTCTTCCACCTCGTGGAACCACGCGTCGTCTGTCCCTTCGGCACAACAAAAGGGGACAATAGAACGACGCCGTCTTTTCGCACGAACAAGGAAACTCGAGCCATGGCCTGCTCTGACGTCTTCAGCACGCGGTGTGTGTTTCGATTTTTTTTTCTTATTTCTCGTTCACCTTAAAGGTTCCTCGTCTCCCCGTAATATCGCTTCCCACGCATGGAGGCGCCTGGTGGCTCCTTTGGACGAGCGTACTGTGAGGGTGCTCTGGGGATGGAAATGGATTCTCAGGCCCCTCGTTAGGCTGATTGTGTGGTCGTTTCAAGGCGCGCATCCCTAGAAACCGGGGAAGGCAGCAAGGAACCTGAGCGGGCGCCAGATCGAGCACCTGAATCTTCCCAAACCACCACCACCCAACTGCTAAGAGGGCGAGGCGAATTAAGGAACACAACTCCCCTACGAAACCAAGACGCTTAGGCTGGCGACCGTTGGCGAGAGAATCGGTCCGTATTTCGGGCTCTTATCCTTTGGCCCGCCTTTGAGACCGTGCCAGGTGAACGTGTGCGTGCGCACGCACCGTTTGGTGGGTTTTGCGAGAACGCAAACAGACACCAAGTGAATTAAATTTATCAAATTGTAGCTCGTTCTGTTTGATTCCATCATGCCGCGCGATGTTGCAGACCCGAAACAACCGGAAACCTGGTTGCCTGTGCTCGTATTCGTGTCGTAGCCGGGGTAAAGAGGCTCGATTGTGGGGTTCCAAAAAAAAGGGATGAAATCCGGTACAGGTTGCCATGGTTACCGGGTGGCTTCTGCGATGGGTATGGGTTGATGATTCCTGCGTTCGTCGCATCCGCGTTGCCCGTGGCGATTCGAGTCATTTCCAACGATGAATCGGTTTTTCCGTGCCGCCGTGTCGTTTGTATTTTTCATCTCTCATCCTCTCTTTTGCTCGTCACCGTTTTATTTTGTTTTGTTTTGTTTGCTTATGCCACTTGTTGGAGTTTTGATGAATGAGAAAACTTTTGCCCTTGCTCGGCTTAATTAGGCTGATATTGCGTTGCGTTGCTGGGCCGTGGGTACAATGTCTACTAACGATTGTTAAAAAGTAGCAATTTTTTTTTGTTGAGAGATGTTTTTCGATATTTTTAATTACTTTTTGTGGATTACACACCTTCAACTGGATGTGTTGTCACCTGTTCTAACCTACATTATCCTGTCAATCAAATTCCGGAACAAAAATGATACAGCTTACAGTAAGAATAATTACCACCAAACGATAATAAGTATTTGATTGAATGAATAGTAAGCATTTGATGAATGCGCCTCCAATAATTTTCTGTTAGATATTCTACTAAACAATCCTAGTTACACTCCCATATGCTGAAAGAGCATTGAACAAATGTTTATATGTTACACATTTTCCTACCTGTTTTTTTTGCTGCAAAAAACCCTTGTGCTTTCTTCCAACTGCAGCATGGTTTCAATTTACAATTTATTGCCATCCTTTCCTCCTGCCTTCATTTTCCTAGCCTAGCCGGTATGATCCGTTTGTTAAATTTCATGGGAATTTCCGTGTTTTCAGTTTACCACTGCCGTTATTAACTGCCACCGTGTTTACTTAACGAAAATTGGATCCACTCCCATTCCGGTCGAACGTCGCATCTCACCCATGGGGTGGCCAAAGGCCCATGCGAAACCTAGGCCCCCGTAACTCAAGAACGGTAGCCCTTCCGAACCATACGCGAGGTGCGCTAGTTCGTTTGTTTCGCGGCGGCGCAACAACAATCATCTCTCTCTTTCTCTCTCCTTTGTCTTGCGTCATTGCCGTTCATCCATCATCTTGTCATCTTTCCCGGATGTTGGATCTTTCCCCGGCTGATGAAGAAAGGCACGGGCACAGAAATGGTGGTCGTGAAAAGCCCTCCGAAGGCACCATGATGGGCTTCTCACGCAACAGAACGTGCCGGATGGTGGAATTATCCTTCATCGTTTCTCGCATTCCCCCGTCCTCGCGAGAAAGTAAGCCTCTACCGGAAGAGGCCATTCCCGAGACGGAAACGTTATGGATCTCTCCCCTTCTCGCTAGGGTTGTTTTTTTCTTTCCTGGGGCAAAACATTTATCAAAATAGATTTTACTCCAAAAACGTGAACCACACGCGGTGTGCGGCTGGTTCGCTGGCAGAAATCGTACCGTTCGCACGGAATGTGCCCTCGCTTAATGATATGCCAACAGGAAAAACCCGAACCGAAGCCATTTGCAGCCTCACCGAATAGACGGTGGAATGGCGCACATTTGTACGTTTGTTTTCCCTTCACTCATAACCGAGCGTGGTGGGGCCATTTCGCTAACGAAATGGAAAATAAGCACCCGCACAAGTGGCCTGCAGGGATGGGAGTGGGGTAGAGAGACAGAGGGGATGGTTTCCCACGGGAGACTCACCCGGTGGTGCCGAATCGTGTGCAAGGAATTCCATCAGAGCGCGAGGCGTTGCGAGGCTTAGGGGCGTGCCGTGATTGTTGAAAAATGGTTCCTTCTGTTGTGCGTTGCTTCGAGCGAAATCGATTTACGAACAGCCATAACTGCCCCCGGATTGATCGCGTTCCATTTTCGGGGAAAAGCATGCTTATGAATCAATCAAATTTTTATCCTTTTCGTTCTGCCCTATTTCTTCGTTCGTGACGTACTCCACAGTAACACATTTATTTCGCTCAAACCTAGATGGCAGGGTAAAAAATTTAAGTTTTTTTTAAGAAGTAAAAAATATCCATAAGTTAACCTAATTTGATTATTCATAATAATACCAAACCTTGACGGCGATAGAAGCATAAAAATGCACTCTTTCAGGATTTGCAGGAGCTTGATCGCATTTAAAACGTTCGATCCCAATTAAAAAGTTGCTACATCTTTCACATCACCAGTCTACAATTGAGTTTACGGTCATCTCCTTAAGCTTAGCACTAGCCCTAGCACATCTGCAAATGGCACCGTTTTCCCACCCAGTACAAATTTCAGAATTTCCGCACAACGATTTTTTTTCTCACGTCCATCGTTCTCTTCCTTCCCGTTTAAACAGACGATCATTAAATTATCGGTTGATTGAATTAGGCCTTGGTTTTGGGACGCAGTTTTTTTTGTACCATCCCACTTTCGATGCTGTGATTTTCTTCACTTGATTTTTTTCTTCTTTTTGCTTCTGCTGTCGCTACTTCTACCATCATTACAACGCTCCCGCATCATGTACGTCCCGCGTCGCGTACTAATGGTTTCTATCCGGCCAAAAATCGATCGATTTTCCCATTCGATAAACCGGAAACGCCAGCACCTAAGCCGCGTCGGGGCCGGATATCGCGAGGGAGAGGGAAAACTCCCTGTTTCGTTGCTTTCTGGTTCTTTACCGCACTTTGGGTAACTTTGGCTTCGTGTGGGAAAAGGGGGAAAATTCTGGCCGCTTCGCTGCGAGGCTGTAAGTGAACCCCGAATAATTACATTTCGTTTCGACCGGAGGCTATTGGATTGCCTGGTGGTTCAGGGATTCGCACCGAACCGACGCTACCTGTTGACCGCAAAATTCAAAGTACCGGAAAATTGACGTATGGCGATGTGGTGGAGAAACCGCTTGCGGTTACGCAGAAACCTTGTCCAAATATTGACCCAGAAGGATATTCAAGCTTGTAGCATTTTTCCCGTTTCCATTAGGTTTGTTTAAGTTGAAGCTTATTTCTTCTTTCTTTAAGTTTTCCTGCACATTTTTCATACTTTGCTATTGTTTTCCTTGAGATACATCTACCATTTTTCAGCATTTTCTGTACATTTTTTTCAGAGCTTCTGTGACAATTAGGAGCTGTCAATTAACTTTCCGTTTCAGTATCGCCCTCTATCGGTAAATGAAGAAAATCCTTTAACAATTGGGAATGGAAATTCGGAATATTTTCCACTCATTAATTTCTAAATTCCACTCATCGTGCGCCCGTTTTAAAGAATAATCCCTCCAAAGACATCGGACACGTTTTTCGTTTTAGAAAAATTAAATCGTTTCCATTCCGGCGCCATTTTTTTAATTACTTTTCTAGTCGTGTCTCTCAATCCCGGTTTAGCCCCATTCGGCAAATTTCGCTAGCCTTATTTTTCCACACCAAGCGTGTTTATTAAATCATTCCCTTCTTTCGCGCTCACATGCTGTTGAACCGTTTTTCGGTCCGCCTGCAGCAATCCTCTTTAATGACCATTGTTTCCACGTTTTCGGCGGAAAATCTCCATTTGCGTAGTCGATGGCTTAAAGTCTGTTCCCGGAAAGCCCGTCAACGAACAGAAGGCCAAGCTCTGGTCTACGGGTTCCCAAAATGTCCCGACCATGATCATTAGTTTGCATTCTTCTACATCTCATTTCTTTCCTCCTGAACCCCGTAAAGCCAGCCCACGCGCCTTCTCGGCAACCATTTGATTATTTCGGTGCAAATCAAGTTCTTTCTCGAGGTTTCGCCTAGCTAGCGTACGTGTGGGTGTATGTGAGCAAGCTGATGAAGCCCTTATCCGCGCGCCCGATGCATTCTTCAAGTCGTGTTTGATGCGATTGTTATAGCGTGGTGGTGATGTTGGAAAGACCCAAAATATCCTCTCGAGCGAACGTTCACACCAATTCCGGCTAAAGGAAAGTTGATCACGAACCGAAATTTTAATTAGCACTAATTGCCGTCATCAACAACACCCTACCGTCGAGAGCAGACGACGGTCTGTCGCTCAAATCCAAGCGGCATCAGGCGACGGCTCATTACGAGGCTAACCCAAGCCACGTAGTTTGTAATTGACAAATCTGTTGGATTTTTTCGAAGAAATCGTGGCACAGCAAACGATTCTCTTAGTTAATTATGCTGCTAAATATGTGGCAAATTGCAATATGCTTTTCAATCTCGGAGAATAAAAGCACGAGGGAGCTGTTGAGTGCTGTTCGAATCTCCACGACCAGCGTTTAGCCGACACGAGCAAATGTATCACAACAGCGCCACCTATACGTCGACGGAAGAACTGTAAGCTTAGAAACCCGAGACACACACCAAATGTCCTGAGACTAGAATCCACCAATGAAATGACTTTCTACGTATATGTTTCATAAATTAACTAAGGTTATTTACTATATCACGCTGTATGATATAGGCGCCTAATAACGAAACCACCACAATTTGCATTTATATACCAAATAAACATACGACATTAACATGATGTGTTGTTCTTTGTTTCAGCTCTCCGAACTGGAGCAGCGCGTCATTGAAGCAGAAGAACGCGCCGAAGAAGCCGAAGATAAGGTAAGAACTCCCGTCCCTAAATCCATATTCGATCCCTTCCCTTTTTCGTACGAGTTAACTTTGATCAAACGTTCATTGCATTAGCAACGATGCTTGTGCGTAAATAAAGAAAACGAAAAGTGGCTTTAAGGCATGTTCCTTTATGAGAGTCCGTCGATATTTGGTGCCCTTTGCGAACCGATATCAAACGCACGGGGGGAATGCGTTCCATCATTTGTCGTGATTAAAAGTAAACACAATCCAAAATAAACATACCCAAAAGCGGCTAGGGGGAAGTGTCCTCGAAGAGTGCGCTGCTGCTGGTTTTTTCTACAGCAACCTCAAAAGAATTTCGAATATAATGCACAAGGGTGAATGCTATAAATTTGTTGTAGAAAACTCTACAATATTCACAAACACTAATAATTTGTCATATTAATAATCCAGAAACCAACCGTAGAAAATCAGCTACGTAAGGATGCTTGAATTCTACTCAGTGCCGTTTAGAAGTTTCGATTATTTTTTGATTTACACGTTCTTCACTTGCTAAGCTGCATGATTTTGGTCACTGCTTTCCTTCTTCCTAAAGCTCCTCGGGAGGTTCGCCAAAGCTTTCGTGGATGGAAAATTTAACCTCGAAAAAGCTTACTGTGAGCGCCATCGTCCCTCTCAGTAGTAGTTGAACGTTTTTGCTCGATTTCCTGTCAAGCAAGCGTCATTTTCTTGCTGTCAGTTGCAGTTCAGCGCCTACTGCTCCATCCTACTTCGTCGACCACCCAATGTCAGAATGTGGGGTGGTATGCCTATTTTCCGCATGCGCAAATGTGCGCAAGGCTACGGATACAAGGATACTACAAACACCACTTCGGCTACGCTATGAACACTCACACTCTCGCAAACAGATTCGAAAATCAAAAGGCCTATTTTCCACGCTACCCCCACCAGCACACATTTACACAGGCAACCTAAGGAAACAACCCTCAAAGAGTTGGGATCCTGAAGTGAAAGGCCTATATTGCTGCCGGGCCTATGGCTCTTTCAAAGGCGAGCCTCCTTTCCCACAAACACGTGCCCAACGGACACGGCCATTGCCCGTGTGGTGAACGTATTGGGAAGGTCCTTTCTCGTCAGCACCCTTCCGTTTTCCCGTGTTGACATGTTGACGCTTTTTTATCCTTTCCCTCGTACTTGAACATCCGCTTGTGTGTTTGTGTGTTGGGATGGTGACTCTCACACACTTCTATCCGCCATTCAAACGCGTTTCCACACACGCACGCACACACACACAGGAGCCGCGCGTCACGCGAATTCTCGACGGCCGATTCAACGTTTTGGATCGTCTTTCGCTTTTTTGACGGACACGTTTTTTTCGGGGTACGCAATTTTTTTCTATTTTGTTTGTCCCGACGCGTTGTTTTCCGTGCCCGCGTTGTTTGGCCGTGTGTGGTGTCCCGCGCGAGTGCGTAGCTCGGTTTTGTGGTGCGAAAGTTGCTGGGTGGAAATCATTTTCCGACCCTTCGGTGGAGGGAAAAACAATCGAGCGGAGACGCACGCACGGTTGCGTCCTTCCACCAAGTGCAGCATCCTTACGGTGTGACCACGGTGTAGAGAAAAGTGGCCTGTGAATTGCCATGCTGTGCAACGGGTGTACCGATCATGTGAATTTCACGGGAAAGGATTATCGAATCCTGCCTACAGTGGCATGAATCGTGTGTCACAACCCGTCTGTACGACAGACGCGTGTCGGAATCCTTTGCTTTCTTCCGTGCTTTCGTGTGTGCGTATTCGTGTGTGTGATCGATTGCGCAAACACGGCTACGACTGCTACTATTTTCAAGCGTTACAAATTTCCACCGCCGAGTCCAGCGTAGAGCCGTCCTTTCACACTGAAATCGATGAAAAGGCCGAAACTCGCTAGCACTGGGTAGCGCGCTAATGCACCAGCATTCCCTAGTACGCCCGGAAAAATCGTGCTCCATCCGTACGGGGCTGGTTCGCCGCCACCTCGGAAGCACGGGCCGGATGAGTAATGGAGGTGTTCCGGCCGTAAAGCATGATCCATGTTCGATGTTTTCATCCCCGCCATGGTCTGGCGTGGGAAAGTGAGAAAAGCGTACCAACGAACGCGTGTACGCTGGAGCGAGAAAGCACGAGGAAGAGAGAGAGTGAGTGAGCAAGCACATCCGTGTGCTTGCGCTTCTCGCGATTCCCAGCGTTTGTGGGAAAATGGTGACTGAAAATGGTACGCGGAGCAAACGTCAAACTGTGTGTAGTTAGGAAAATGTTTTAAGAATGTTCCTACCTTGCGCTATCCGAGGTGGCTGGCAGTACGAGAGAAAGAGAGCGCCAACTCCCCACTGTTGAGAGTGAACGAGAGAGAAAAAACCCAACAAGTGCAAGTGAGAGGGAACATGCGCTTGGAAAAGCGCCTACTGTTTATTCTGTGCAGGGAGCTTTTTATATGTGACTTTTTTTTTCGCTGTTTAGTTATGCTATTGACAGTTCAAAAGTTCAAAAAGGACTCCGAATCATGCATTGTGCGAAATGAAGACTTCATTGTAGATTAGTTTACTTCTCATTCAGCCAATTTAAAAGCTATGTTTTAATTTTAGAAGTGTTAAAGTGTGTACCGTCCCCAGTGGAAGTGTGTACAACGAAAGGCGTGACAGGATCGCACGGAATCAACAACCAACACCAACATAGTAAAATGTCGCAGGATCTATGAGATAAGGTAAACACGCCGGAGAGAGCAAACACTCTAAAATTTGAATCGCCAAAGCAAAAAAAAGAAGAAAAAATCACAGAAGCTAGCTTTTTCGGGAGCACGCTCTTATCTCGATAAGAGCCACCATCTGTGGGACTTTGCCAGGGCAATCGTTCCTTTCACGCTCACTGGCCCCTCCGGAAGAATACTCCCAATCGACGACAACGACGATGTACTCACGCAGATATTAACACGTAGCCTTGACCTACATCGTAATTACACTATGGCAGTGTGAGGTTCTCCCAGCTAGGCAGCAGGCTGAAAGGAAAAGAAAATCGAACCCAACCAACGACAGGAAGCCTCATGCTCAAGCACGCAGGAATCAAATGGCATTGATTTTGTGCTTACATAATTGGTGGGGAGAAGAATGAAAAGCCCAAACTTATCGAGTCCTACGCTTTGACGACGGTCCTTGCGATATCCTTCGACAGCGAACGAGGAAAGTGCATTAAAGCCAAACCCTTCACGATGCGGTTCCTTTATGAGTGTTTGCCGTTGCCGATTTCACTCATCGAACCCGTCGCAGAAATGTTCTCTGCACACGAAAGCGCCGTCTGTTGGTTTTCGATCATTCGATCCGATTCCAGCCAGGCCGCGATGTTGAAGTCTGTGTGCCGAAGGACTTCACCACAGAACCGGCTTCCGTCGAAGGAATCCGGACGATGTCTTCGCTCTGTCCGCACCCGTTCGTTAGTGGAGGCACTTCCGTGGCTTTGCTATCCACGCCGGCGGAGTTTATTGCCACCGGCAATGCCTGCAGGAATGCCGTTTTGGGCGAAATGGTCGACAGCCAGGCAGGCACGTTTATTGAACTCCACGCTCCACACGAACCCGCGAACGAACGAGTTAGAAGACGGAGCATTTCTTTCGTCGAAAATTCAATTTTCCATCCAAAAACAAAATGATACGGCGCTTTGGAAAGGAAAAACTTTTCCCACCAGATCCTCGTTCAACGCTGCCACCAAAGAAGCTACACACCGTTTGCGTCCTTTTTTTTTGCTCAATGGAAGTGGCGGTTTCAAACAAATCGACGAAAGTTCAGATGTCACTGACAAAATAATGAACGTTCTGTGCGCCGGTTGTCTCCCGAAACCTGGAGAGAAACAGCGGACGACACGCTAGGAAAGGAAAAGTTCACTCGAAACGAGTTCTTTGCAAACAAATTTAGCATATTATCAATATCTCACATTTAAAGACGGCAAATAAAAGCCAAAACATCCCATCTGCGGCAGGAACTGGACTGGGTTCGTTGACCGTTGAATCGATGAAGAATCGTAAGCGGGTTTTTTGTGTGCTACTAAACGTTATTAAACACAGCCATGCAGGTGGTTCTGGTGGGGTTGTAGCAGAATGCTTACACATAAACAACTCGAATGGCATTTCTGCTTTCCCTTTCCAGGGGCTTTTTTCCCCAGCGAGTTTGTTTTTTTTCAGGTTGCAGGTTGTCAATTACCGCTTTCACTGATTAAAGAGAGACATCATTTGTCTAAAATAGCGCCCTCTATCACTTTAAATCATTTCGCACTGCCTCTCGAGTACGACGGAAAGGCGGCTTTCCAATTCCAAGCCCCAGCCTTTTACATCAGACACCTCTACTCTGCCGGAGGCCCAGCATCGACCTGGGCATGACGAGACACCCGACGACCAACAGAGAACCGAGAATAGGCGCTCAACATCTCTCTCGTATTTCCCCCTCAGTCAGTTGGCGACGCAAATGTTGGCCGACAGCCAGGCTGGCCATTTTGGCGACGTGAACGACCGGATAGACCGTTTCGTCGTCCTGCGACGAACCGATTCCTCCCCCGCTGGGTTAGAACCGACACCGAGACGACTACGTCGCTCGCTCGGGGCTACACAAATGGGCATATCTACAATGTTTCCTACTCTCGTAGCCGGGTTCAGCCACGACAGCTGGATTTTGTATGCATCATCTTCGTCATCGTCATTCCATGGCCATGGCGATTTCCATGGCAACTACTTTCATTCGAAGCGTGGTACAGAGAACCGTGTCCTTCGTGCAGTAATATATCCAGTTAAACGTTGAGCGTAAATTAATCATTTTAATGAAATAAAAAAAATGAAATGACCACAGGAAGAGGCTTGAAACCGAAGGGCCAAACAACATGGGCCAAATGTTCGTGTTTGTTAAATCATGACTCATGATCATGGTTTGCAGTTGGCCATGATTTTTCCCCGAACCAAACCAGATCCCGTTCGCCCCGTGACGTCAAGTGGAGTGTTGGAGTGTTTCGTCTCCCTTACACAGCAGCATTCGTCTTCTGTCGACTCAGCATCCGCGCTGTGTGCGCCCAGCCCCATGAGTAACAGAAATCGTGGAAAACAAACCCGATTTTTCCACCCAAGAGTGAGTGGAAAATTTCGAACGCAACTTGTGAAAAACGCCTCCGACAGCTGCCATTCACGGGCAAATCGAGGGTGGGTGGTTGTTTTTAATTAAACATTTTCCATCAAAATCAATCCCGAGAACCCATCGATGATTAAAACCGTCCGTCCGCTCGTTGTTGCTTTAGTCGAGCCGATAATCATAACCGCACCGTCACTCACGCGTGCGACTGCTGGCAAGGGCGCGGAAATAAATTAATTTTCTCGCCACTTTGGCATCAATTTTCGGTCCCCGACGACGCCCGTTTACTGTGCACGCATTGCACAGGGAATTGCGAAATTTTGCCCACACCCCATGATTGCAACGCCAGCCATGAATCGTCGGTAAAACCCACCCATTTTCATTGCCCGGAGTAAAAACCAGAGCGCACCCACCCCAGAGGATAGGGTGGCGAAAGAAGACACTACACCTTGGCCCCGGGACGTGACGTATTTCGGGTGCCACCCCAGACTGCCGGCACTTGTCGGAATGGTAAGCACTGGATCAAATTATTTGCTCCTAACCGTTGACGACGGAAGGAAAACAAAAAAAAACTGAGGAAAATCTAACCGCGTTCTCGCGTGTGATGTGTACTTGAGGGAGACGGAACTGGCCCCGCTGGGAAAACCTCGCCCCAAACACACACACACACACACACGTGGGAGTGGGCTGGGTAGGAGTGAAAATAAGTCCACCACATCGCGGTCTTGAGCGACTGCGGTTTTTGTTTCTTTTCTCAATGATTTTATTTATAAATCTCCCAGACGCAATCGAAGGTCCCCGGAGTTCGGGCCAAGGAAACGCGGGGAGGTTTGTTTTCGGATGGTGGCGTGGCGTGATTTGAAGTGGATTTGCCTCCGTCGCAACCGCGAGCCAACCACGTCTGGAAATTCGTCACATCTCACACACGTAATCCTGTTTCACTCGCCCGGTGTTTCGTGCCCATTTTAAGATGCCACACCTCGATGGGTGAGAGTGTTATTGTTTTTATTATTTAGAGTAACTATTCGTTCTGTTTGTGTGCTCGTGTTTTCGTTGGCTCGGTGCAACCGACGCAGTGCTTCCCATGATTAACTGCCAGCGTGACGGTCGGTACCCGCAGGCTACTAGATATCGCAGGCGAAAAGTCAACAGCGCTTGGGTGATGATATTTTACGCCACGTCAAACTGGTGAAGGTTGTATTGTTTCAGCCTGCTTCGATTGAGCACGATTTCGTGAGTAAGTCGCGTTTTTTTTTCCTTCCGCTGGTGGAAAAAGAAAAACACCCGAAATCCACCCAACCCAGACGACGACGGGTGGGTGTCATTAAAGTGTCACACATTCTAGCATGAAAATGATGATGAAACGGGTTTTCACGAGGCGTGTGGATTGTTGTTTTTTTCCCGTGCTCCTCGAAGCTCCCACCGTGGGAGGGACAAATTGGATCCACAACCGAAATTGCTACCGAAACATGATACATTTCGTGTTTAAGTGCTCGGCGGTCGGTTTGATGAACTCATTTCTGATGATACCGTGTCGCATGTCGCTAACAAGCATGTGGCCCTTTGCCTTCGATTGGCCACGGGCCATACGTTAACGACGCTACTTACGTTGGTAACAAATCGACGACATTTAAATTTTTTGTTTGCACACAATTCAATGAGTACCGGGACGCGAGAGGAGGCTACATAGGAGGCCATTTGTAAAGCTATTCCTTCAGAGGATCGGCCACGATCACGTCGCATGTTGAGGTGGAAATGAGCTACATCATGCATTTACAATTTGGTGTACAATTTAGCGCATTCCGAAAGCCTCTCAATTTGAATTTAAAGTTTTTCAGCTTGTCGCTTGCCCCAGTACGAAATCATCTCGCTTTCCTGTGAATGTGTGCAATTTCCTTTTTTTTTGCTATTTGTTCTGCGAATAAACTTGGATAAAAAGCAATCTTCTCGGGCACCCCCGCAAAACCACGCAGCATTCGCAGCTTGACGGCACTCCGGAGCAAAACAGCAATCAGCGCGCTGTCACAAAATGTCACAAATTTGTCCACCACGGCGTCCTCTACGACGTCGCCGTTCGGATGGACGGTGGCAATCCGCAGGTCACACGGCACCCGCAGGCGTAATCGACAATCGCTGGCCGGTATAAAATCCGTCGTTCCATTTCCGCACGATTTACTTTAATTGAATCGTTCTTTACCGTGTGCCATTATCGAGGCGTCCGGTGGACCTCTCTCGGTGGACTTATCTGGCATCTTCTAAAAATAGGAACGCCATCTCGGCTGGCGGGAGTAACCGGCGAAAGTGGCTACCGGTGGAATGGTTTCGTTCCCCCCAGTCTCTGTTTGTGATTTTTTTTGTTTTGTTCTTCCTACACCTCCATCGGACGCAATCGTTTGAGTCGCAAGCTCGGACAAACCCGCTGTACTGACGACCGAAAAAAAAACGAAACGGTCTCTCGTACTAGTACTTCCACGCTCGGCGTGAAGAAACCGTGAAGTGGGTTTCCTGTAGCTGGGACGAAATATTTCTTGTATCCTATTTATACGAGATAAAATCCAACTTTTCCGGACCGGCCAGGCCGGTGTGGCAATGCATCTTCATCGCAGAAAAGCACCGTCTCGTCCTTTTGCGCGCCAAAGTGCAGTAATCCACCTTTAAGTTATCGTCCGTCGCTTTGGCCATCCACCGGACGGGGACTTTTGTCGTTGCTTGTTATTTTTTTTTTACACTTCTTTTGGGGTTTCTTCTTCGTCTGTTTCCTATTCCCACTGCAGTCCCAATGCAGTCGTGGCAAGTGAACCCGGACCTCGCCATGCGCGACGTCTATTTTTCCTCCATTTTGATCCCATCCCCATTAAAATGACGACGAACGGCAGCCAACCTTCGGCGTGGTCCCTTTCCGAGCTCGGGCACCAACCCACGGACATAAAGTAATATCCTTAGTTGCTTTGGTGTACTGCGTTTTATTTTATATCCTGGCAGCTCTCCCGAAGGATCGCCCTTTTTCGGAACGGAAAGAGCTATGGTTTTGACACGTAAAAAACTTCACCCCATCCAACCAAGCGGAGGTATTGTTTCGTGAGGTGGATGAGGTGGATGGGACTCGGTAATAGTCGAGCAGTCGAGGATGGACAGCTAAACCATGATAATATTCATCTGCTGCGGGTAAGTTATAGTTACTTGGGAAGGGCGCCTCCATCGCGCACGTCGGTGTTCCGTTGCAATGTCAAATAAAAAAAAAACAGGTTCCAACAAAATCCGTCAAGTCCACTACGTACAAATGCGCGCTATGCATTAAATATGACTCAGAGGTGGGTACTCCGCGTTCCTTTACCATAAGATCCTCGTTAATCGGCAAACAACACACCCGGAACTGATTGGGGTTTCGACTTTTCGTCCTCAAATGGGCGAAGAATAAAACAGAACCTGGACGGAAACATAACCCGACACTCTGCGAAGGATTCGGTAATAATACTAACCGACAAGAATCCCAAAGGACGACGTTTGGCACCCTTGAGAGGATCGTCTGATAAACCTGACGAGCTCTCGTTTTGTTCGTTGCAGTTTATAGTAGCGGTTTTGGGGGTTTCGAGTTCAGTGTCGTTTCTTTTTTCGGAACAAAAACTTAACGCCAACTAGATAAACCGGTAGATTGCTTTTATCTTTGCGCTTTTGAAACACAGCCGTTCCGGTATTGCTATCAGTTCCACTGAGCATTATCTCACATTAAGCGGACGCTACTGAACCCCCGGAAAAGGATATACCATTTTGTTCTTACCCATGGATTTTTCGCACGTTGCAAGCAGCAGCAGCAGCAGGTTTCCTTGTTTTGTGCTGCCATTTTTTCATCACTGCGTTGTGTTTCAATTGCGCTGGCTCAATAATGACCTTCTCCCCGTTCCCTGTGACTATCCTAGGCACCTTAAAATGGTGGCACAAGCCCATTGGTGCCGCACATTACCCGGGTGCCTTGGGATTTCTACCGGCGCGTAATTAGTGACACATAAATTATCCCCGCTCGACAACGGGCCCGGTGCGAGGATAATTTGTGCAAATAAAACCCTCCGGACGCGCGAGGTCCTCCGGCCTCTGGGACACCGGGAAAAGAATGTTTTTCCTTCGCGCCTAGCCGCATTTCGCCGAAAAACCGAATGTTTCGTTGGGAGAAATGTGCGGAATACCGTGCATCATAAAGTGTTAAATTTGCACCATTACCATTAGTGGTGTTTTCGGAGTGTACTATTGCCCGGGTACCGTACCGGTGAAGTGGCGCATGTACCGTTGCTGTTGTTGCTCCCTAGCACATCCGGTACGGTAATGAGAAAATGTGAGCTGGACCTCCGGAACATGCAACCATTTCACACGAGCCAGGAGCTTTTGCATTTTTCCAAGCCACGCTTTCCATCCCGCATGATTGAACCGAACCCGAGGACTGCAGTTGAATGTTTATGCAAAACGAACCACCCATGCGGTTGGTGCATATTTGGGGTCGATTGTTCGCTTATCGGTGTAACGCTTTGGCTGGGAAGTGGTTGGAAAAAACTGAGCGACATACTTCCGGTTCGAGCATCCTTACCCACACAGGAAACGGTGGCGTAACCTTCCGCGGACTAAATATCTGTTACAATCAAAACCGAAACTTCGTCCTTCGGCTGGAGGATCCTCGGTGTGGTAGCATGTCGTTTTTGCACATTTCTTAGCATAAAGAGGGTCGATGTGGTTTTTGACCCAACAAACGCGGCACGCAATTTGAAATTTTAATTAAAGTGAGCAAAATGCAAATCAACATTCAACGCACTGCGGATGTTTGAGGTTGGTGTCAAGGAATTTGACAGAATTTCTATTTTAACAAAAATTAAAGAACTCAGAAGACACTCTTTTAAAAATTAAAAGTTGCAGCATTAGGGCTTCTTCTATGTTTCCACCGAATACTGAAAAATATCTACGATTTTCAGCAGAATTAATAATCCCCTTACGAGTAACTTCCCGTATGGAAACAAATAAGAGCCTTCGATTTCCTACGCACAACTTCTCATCCTTTGTTTGGTCTAACTATCATCCACAATGCCAGTCTTTCGAAACAGGTTCTTCGAGAAAACTCTTACACAAAGAAGCTCCGCCTGCGGGAAATGATGCCGAGCTCCCAGGAATTCATCATTAAATGCTAGCTCAAACTATGATCCTGCTGCGAGTGCTATCTCATACGAACGCGTTCGTTCAATTCGCCTCTAATAAAGTGCCATTGTCTAGCTGCGGACTTCAATTTATTGCCCCGGAATACTCGGTAACATAACCGAACGCGTGGCTGCCATCTCCGTTGAAGTCATTCGTCAGCTTGCATCGGTCGTACTAATCCTGCATCGTGTGCATCCGGGTGCTTTCCCTGCGAAATCGGTCGTCCTTTAGTGACATTAAATCCTTCCTTACATGCACCGAAATGGATGTCCGCTTGTGCATGTGGCAATTCCATCCTTACCCTGGGGCCTGTCGTTTTCTCGCTTTGGGAACGATTTGATTATGACAAACTGCGCTCTAGCTGGTCCATATTCCCCAGCGTAACCGGCACGTAGGGACTTTGGCAGCTTGCTGTGTTTTTTTTTTGCATATTGCAGATGATGCAGCTCTCTGCATGAAGCAAGTCGATATTGCAGCTCGCAAGAGCAGTTTCGGTACGACATAAAAACGGGGCTTCTCGGTGCAGTCGAAACTGCACCGAAGGGATTTAATATTGCACGCCTTTCTGGAGAAGCGAAGACGTGATTCAAACAGCTGACGAAATGACACCACATTCCTTTGACGACTGCCAAGCGGAAGCCATGGTGGGTTAGGAAGCCTGGGATGCGCTGGGCGACTACAGCGACTGTTAATTAAATCGTTCGACTGATGAAGAGTGTACTAAGTTTCCTTTTTTTTCTGCTTCATTCCGTTTCGTTTCAGGTGAGAACATTCGCAGGAACACACTCCATATCGTTGTGGAGCACGGTGAGAATGAAAATCCATTGCATAAGCAAAAACTGAGCATGAGAGAAAAGTCCATTAATGCGTTCTATAAAGATAGCTGGTAGTTGTATTGTTGCAATCGCAGCAATTAATGCTCATCGGAGTGACAATTAACCACCAGTAATGGGGGACCATTATCGGAAGGCATTTTACCATCATCATGAAAGCATCTGGAACATCCCATCGGTTACAAAGGACAGCTCGTTTGGGAGCGGTTTTTGTTACACATCTGGTAGCATAACTGTGTTGGTTAATACGACGATGCCATGGGATGAATGCCATGCCGATGTATTCATTGTTTTATAACAAAACTAATACCTGAAGCATTCTGCTTTCCTAGCTGCATAAATTACAACATTTTTCCTTCAACCCGGGGCGGAATTTGAATGGCATAAAATGCGATTTCAAGTAAACCAATAAATCTCGCCTGGGCGGCCCCTTGCGCGAGAGTGATGCAGGCAGTTATCGTAATCCGTCTGGATTAGCCCCGCTGCCAGCTCGCTTTACGAGGCCTAATCCGCGTTGAGTCAAGTAATAATACAAGACAACTCGCACGCTGAACGGGCCCCTTCTCAAGATCATTGCTCGCGATCCCCAAGAAAAGGGCTCCCCATTAATAATACGCTCTTTCACAATGGGCGCCTCTGTTTGGGCGAGTTTCTCGAACCGTGCGTGCGTACATGGTCTTTTTCCCTTTTTTCTGGTCTCGGTCTTTCTCCACCAGGCTCGACATATTGATGGTCGTCTATATTTAATAATGTTTTCTCGAGTTATTTCCAAATCTCTTGAGAAATTTAATTCGGTTGCGTTTGGGTGCGAAAAGTAAGGCCGAAAAAAAAAGCAAAAAAAAAACACAGAAGGAGAACGATTTTCACGATGATCCTTTCTCTCTTTCTTTCGTCGTCTATGGAGCGGTAAGAGAGAAAGAGAAAGAGCAAGCTTATGCTTGCGAGAGAGCAAGTGGAAAAAGTGCTCACGCAGTTTTTGCCTCACCAAATGCTTGAGAGAGAAGCGGAAAGAGAGAACGAGAGAGCGAGAGAGAGAGCAATGGGTTCTGCCGGTGGATGGAATAAAGAACGCAGCCAGGACCATTTTCCACGTGACACTCGTTCGAATCGGATCGTTTTTCGTTGGGTTTGCTCTCGCGCGTATCCGTGATTCCGTCGGGGGTTTTTTTTTTCTTATATATCCGGATCGACAAAAATAAAGGGAAAAATGTCCAGAAATCTGTGTGCTTCCGCTCGGGGACGAGTTGGGAAAACGTGAAACTCAACCCCAACGGCTTACCGGAAGTTCGTCGTGAACCGGTGTAAATGGTGCGTTTGGTTGTGCTGGGAAGAGAACCGACCGCGGTGGATCGTCATGTGATCGCAGTGAAAAGAAAAGAAACGTTCACGCGGGTGCGAATGTGCCTACATTTTTCCGACAACGGCATCCGGTTCTAGCGCCGAGGAAAACCTGTGCTACGGATTGGCAGCGAGCAAAAAAGAATAAGCCGTGTTCCCGCCGTCAATTCCGTATCGAGATCGCGTGGTGTGGCGATGGAACGGAAGCGAACGATTGGAATTAATTGATCGCTTTCGGATTCTCGCGATGGCACCACAATCAGTTGGTGAATCATTTGCCGCGTTCGTTCGTTAGCGCTTTCCGTGTCCTGCGTGCGTGCGTGCGTGCGTACGTGAGAGACCGTGCTGTGCGTGCCGTGTGCGTGCTCAAATCAACGCAAGAAAAAAGAAAGATGACGGCTTCTGTGTGTTCGCCACAAAATGAACAGCAAAATTGTAATGGGAGCCAATTTTTTTTTTGGCCTCCACCCACCATTCTTTGGCCACATAATTTGCTAACCAGACTTTTAAACATCGATTTATGCAGATCTCGATTATTTGCTTGAATCATGAAATGCGTCCGGTTGCGTGGCCCGATTTGAGTGGGGGGTTGAGTCGATCATTTCGTTCCATCCTTTCACCACCGCAAATCATGTTAAACGACATAAAAAAAACCTCCTCGAGCCGTTGGTTGGAGCACGTGATTTGGTCGTTCGCCTGCCGTTTGTTCGTTCTTGAGGGAGTCGATAACGCGCCAAGCCAAGAGCTTGGGTGCGTGTGTAAACAAGTTTGGTGCTGCGCGAAAATCGTAAATTATATACGGCTAATTGAATACGACCACCCACCCACCACCAAATGATGCAAAAAACCTTGCCTTGGACTTTTTGGAAGGAATATTTTGCAACCTTCATTTGCTTCCTTTTGCGTTCGGTGCCACTGAACCACACGCACCCAAGGGTTTATAGAACCGACGTTAGAGCGACGGAACATAACGTGAAGGGAAACGGCCCGACCAAGAAGCCAGTCGCGTATTTCTTTGTCACTTGCGCAACTTGGGCCAGTACGCACACGGGGCTATAGTCGGTGAGCATAATTTGGTATGCCGTCAACCGGACGCATTGGTTGTACGGCTGCGAACGCGAAAGAAACCAACGCACAACAACGCGAAGGAGCACGCGTTACGTTCGCAGGGGTTGAAGAATAATTCATCGACCATAACGTCCCGCCGGCGACAGGGCGGCCGTAGTTCCAGGGTGTGCATGAGAGTGCCACACACACACACACAAACGGCATCAATGTGCAGCGTACGGTGGATGGCTAAAAGAAAACCAAAAGTTACCAGCTGACGCGCGCGCGCGCACTCGCACGCAACGCCACAGCCACTGCACTTACGCACACGGTGGGGAGATTATCGGTGTTGTTTTTTTCTTTTTCTTTCGCCTGTCGATGGAAAAATGAAACATTCGACACCGGGGATGTCCACACGCAAACACACACATACACTGCTTCGGGGACGCCAGTTAGGGTATCGTAGAAATTCGACGATTAATTTCCTCCCCTATCGCGCGTAAGGGGTTGCTTGGATTTATTCGTTCGTCGCCCTAGCAACGGAAGGGCCCGTTTATGCACGAGCATGTGTGTGTTGGTGTGATCGGGAAGCGACCGCAATCCTGCAACCGAGGGTCCTGCATCTTAGGAGCCTTTTTTTCTTCATAGTCCCGGATTGCGATTCTGATCGCCGTTTTCTTCCCTCATTGTTCGAGGGTTTGGGTTTGCACAGGACACAAGTTTTTCCGCAAATGTTTGAACAGTTGCGAAAGTGTGTGGGTGCACGAGTACTCGAGTCCGGCGGACGATGTGGACATTTATGTTAAAGTATTGAAAGGGGAAAACAGTGCATTCTCTCGTCGTTAGCGATGATGCGCTAGAAATATAATTAAAATGTCTGATAAATGTGCAATCGTAGTGAAAGTTTTAGCTAGCAAAACGAGTCCTACTCCAACCCAGTGAAGACGTTTGGAACGTAAAGTAGCTTGAATAGTGAGAGTCAAACATCCCAAAGGCAAATCCCGCGATCTTGTGCTCGTGTTCGAATGGTTCGAAAGTGTATGTAGAATAAAAAACTGACAGCAAACAGCAGTCGATAAGCAAATCATTACGGAAGTTGCCGCAACGTAATCTACATTTCTTCACGATGGCCCGCAACAGCGGCGTATCGAACTGTCGCCGCTCGGAAACGGAAATCATCGGCCACCAGCAGCACGATGGTGCCGAGAAAATCATGTCTCCCGTGTACGTATCGATTGTGTTCGCTCAAATTGTTGTGTTTACTTCAGCTTCACTCCTTCCGGTCCCGTGGCGCAAACCCAATCACCCCCAATCACCCCGGAAAGCCATGTCAATCAGACTGAACGTGTAACGCACCCATATTTTTCTGCGTCCACATCAAGACGCTAGCGAAAGAAAGGCGAGAACCTCTCCGAACCCGCTTTCATGGGTGAGAGTGTTCCAGCCCAACCCAGATTGTCCACACGATTGTTCTGGCCGTGCCGATCGATCGTGCGTTTTTTTTTCTTTTACACCAAACAATCGCGACTTCTTCATGGGTTTTTTCCTCCTTGTAACCACATTCAGGAGCAATTAGCGAAAGCAAGGAAACCCCAGCACGAGACGGCTGTGACGTGAAAAGGCCGTCGTGGTGAAATCATAAATAAACATACGCCAACATTTGCGTCCAATGCATACCAATCACGGCCGGTTCGGTGATCGTGTCGATGGTTATTAGCTGCGACCAAACGCCAGCCAGATCGCTGTATGTGCGTTGATTTGCGGTGGCCAAATAAATAAACCAAGTGAACGGGAACGGGAACGACATCCTGAAAAGCATTGAAAATGAAGCGTTAGGAAAAAAAAACAAACAGCGAATGAACTCCCGCCGATCGATCGATGCAAATCTGTTGACGTCATAAAAGTGTCGTAAAACACGCGCGATTCCAGGGGGTTTACAGGAACAAAACAAAACGAAAAAGAAAGAGCAATTTAAAAACAATCAGGCTACACCTTCTTTTCGTCGCACCCGCCAGAGCCAGGGCACATTATTTTCCACTCGGGCTAGCATTCCAGCTGTGCCTCCCATCCGTTGTTGATTCCTCTTCACGAACGAGGACGATCGACCCCATCAGGAACGTTGTCGAAGATGAGAAGGGAATAAAAAAGAAAGGCTCACCCAGACGGCTGGGATGCGTTTTCCGTGGACCTGTGTCTGGGCAATGATGCCGACTACTGTTTTCAATTACGCGATTTTCACGGCACGAAAATGGAGCAATTCAGGGAGGCAGGCGATATTTAGATTCCAGCGTGAACCGAAAGTGGGCCATTATTTTGCATAACGAGTTTCTGCATGCTCTCTCGCCTGCGTTATTACAGTTTAACGGAGCCGGCGCGAAGCGCGTCGGGTTTCTATTTCGCAAAAAAAAAAAGTATCCTGCGAATGCGAATGGCCATCGTGACCATTCTGCAAAAAAGAGCTCGCGCGCGCGCGCATACCCATTAAAGGATCCTCATTTTTTGCAGCATTCCTCCTCCTGACAGCTTCACAGATGAGGAGAAAAACTTTACCGATTTTAGCGCAACCGTTTGCACTCCATTGTGCTCGTTTCGTTCCTATTCCCGATGGTCTAAGTCTTCTCGCTTTCCCCTTAGAACCCATCATCAGCTGTCAGTTTGACCGGGAGCGGTGAAGGTTTTTATGTTCCGACGAACACCAATCCTGCCAACCGACGTGCGACACGCTTGATCTTTCATTTCCTTCCCCGAGTCGTGGTGTGTTCGATTTTCTTTGTGCCGGTGGAAAACCGACAGCGAACAGGCGCTTTGGAATGTCGCCGAGGATGAACCATCCATTTCCATGCGGAAATAGATTGCCATTTCGCGCGACACCCTCCGGCGGGGCCAGCTTGTGAGAAAGATTTAATTGAATCTCCGAAGCCGTGGCGGCTGAAGTCGTTAACGCGCGCGAGACAAGTGCACTCGGAGTCGAGTGGCACACGCGAAACCAGCCGCGGTGTAAATCTTCTCACACTCGAACCACGGAACCGATGCACCGATTCTTGCGTTTTCCCGCTTCCTTTTTGGGCCTCTTTTTTTTTGTTCTCGGCTCGGAACGGAAAGCGCCTTCGTAATCCCGCGTCACGTCTAGGACAGCACTTCACTTGGAACCGCGCGCACACAGAACGAACGAACGATTCTCTGCATTCGTGCATTCGAGATTTAGAAATTGCTTCCAAGATACCCAACCCAAGGCGGCCCCGTTTGAATAATTAATAGGAAAACTTTTGCGGCAAGGCGAGCACACTGGCGACATTTTTCTTCTTTCGCTTCACACGCTCTCATCATTCGAGCAATCGTTCGAATCAGTTAGAGAAAGATTTGCACTTATTAAAAGTGGCCCCTCAACGGGGTGCTTGCGTTGGGAACTGATTTTTCATTGCCCAGGCCACCCGTCTGTTGGGCGTTAGGGCGTGTCCGTTCGCCAAAGGAAGTTGCGATCGTGTGATGCAACCCTTTCGAAGGAAGTTTAATTAGTTTCGTTACATATGCTTCCATTTCGCAGCGTTTCTGGTGGCGCACTTTTTCACTCTTTCGATCAAACAGCTGTCCTGTTTGCTCTGGCTTAGTGTGGGATTATAACGGGCTGCTACTTTGCCCCGGAACGACACGCCACGCCGGTGTATTAACCTTCTTAAGCCAGGTCGACGCTGCTATCCCGACGAGGAAGCCTTATGAATGATTGAGCAGACGAGCTGAAAATTGATCCTTTCTCAAAAGTCTCCTTGCCGTCGTCGTCGTCGTCGTCGTCGTCATCGTCTTCGATGAAACAAGCGAATCGGAGATGGTGTAAAAAGACCGGCTTCGTTACGCGGTATGCAAATATGCAGCAAAATTTCCATCAATCTCAACCCCACAAAGTTGCCATTGTGCCTGAGGGAGGAAAATGTGTTAAAGTTTCATTGCAGGAACGAAAAAAAAACCCTCTGTGACTCGTTGTGGCTTTAAGTACGGGCAACTTTTACCCACTGCCTCTCAGCGCTTTGTGTCCTTTCGTGCGCGTTGGTTGTGAAATAACCACTTGACAATTCTCGGCTTGACTTCCGCGCACAATCCGACCACCCGGCAGCATGAAGATCTCGTATCACGTGTGGGATTCATCAATCCCGGCTTAATCTTCACGCCACGGGATTGGCCCATAAACGGGATTTAAGCGAGGGAAACCGCATTGCTTGCATCCAACCGAGAAACACACATCCCGATGGTTGTTCCGGTTCGATTAAGAGGCTCTTCCGGTGCGCTAGTGTAAAACCCGTTCCGCCCTGGGCAACATGCACCATTGGCTTATGAATTCCCATGCCACTACCGGTACGGGGGATGGAAAAAGATTTTATTTTTCCAGCTCAGTTCGCCTTGCACGGAAGATTACACTGTATATCCCGGTTCTGGCGAGGATGTGCCTGTTCGCTATCCGCTTGGCCTCAGCACGACACCGATGCACAACCGGACGAAGACAGAGCCTGGTTTATGGCTACGGTAGGATGCATTTTCTGGTAACCTCTAGCCATGCAGCGCATCCGCATCAGGAGCTGGCACGAGATTGGATTTAATCAGCTACAACAAGCGAAAGGCGGGATGGTTTCCAGCGCACGATACACACGTCTGGGTGGTAAACGCATTTGCAATAAATTACGACGATCGGAAAACTTCGCGCCGATGGTGCTCCTGTCGGCGATGTCGAAGCAAGGATACGTTGCAGAATGCGGTGCGATGTGTTGCCGTACCGGAAGTTCCCCAGCGTAGCGTAGCTGGGTGCCGTGTTGTGTCGAACTTCTCGAGCGGTTCGTGTTCTGCACGGGACGCACCGATGCAATTATCGTAAATTTTAACTTTACGCAAAATGCACTCCACACCATGCACGAGGATCATCGCGGCGAGTAGCAGCAACAACAATTTAAAGAAGAAGCTACCCTTACTCCGTGCTCGGAGAGACGAAAAGTTTTCGGTTGATCCGACACTGGCGAACGGAAGTGGAAACGAACTTCCTTAACAACGTGGTTTGCAGGGGGTTTGGCGAAAGTAACAAATTTTCCTGCAAAGTCGTTCATTTGCGCGAGTGGTTTCCTTTTTTCGTGCCACGCCCGAAAGGTAGGCAAACCGCACGACGAACGGAAGCAAACGAACGGCGCTCGCGCTTTTGGCACGCGATATTGTGAGCCAATTTGGTGGACGGTTCGTTTTTGGTGCAGGACCCCACGCGTCCTTTTTCTCCCACCCAGGTTGCTTGCGCACCACCTGTAGCACCTGTACGACGGTATCACGTAAATCAGGTTGATTAATTCAACAACTCTTCGTTTTATGACGTTCTCCAGGCCCACGTGTCCACCCCTGCTATCGCGCAGCACTGTTTTTTGAAACGTTTGAAAGCGTTCGGGTGCGGCTGATGTTTCGCAACACCCCCGAATTCGGCAGCAATATTTATTACTTCGCACGGAATATTTATTTGCACTCCGATGGGCGAATGATAAGCGCCTTCGTGGGACCTCTTTCGCAGTACAAACCCGTCCCGGGTCCGTAATCTAGATGGATCAATTGGTACATTATTATTTACATAAAACAGCACCCCGCCGGTCGAAACAAAGGCTACGAAAGACTTGTTACTAACCCTCGAAACCCGAGTCTCGGTTCGTTCGCTCGAATGCCGCTCATATTTCTCGACACGTTGGAGCCCAGAAATGGACGCTCGGGTCATGGAGAGCGTTGCCCGTTGGACAGAACATGATTTCCCGCTTGACTCGGGAGCTAAAGGATGAATGGTTTTATTTTTGGTTTTTACGGTTTTTTTTTTGTAAAAATGTTTGCACGCCTGCAAGTTATGCAACCCGCATCGCACTCGGGATCGGTCAATGACATTACCATTATCCTTGCTCCAACAATGCGGTATTGTTTTCGTACCAGGCGCACAGCCTGATTCACCATGCGGGATGTCAGTCTTCACAAACGGCACAAAGGTTAATGTATGATGGTAGGTAAGGGCACGAACAGGAAACGGAGCAAGATCAACGCTCTCCAGCTTCAGTCCTGGTGAGTTTGTGAGCCGTGCTGAGACAAACAAAACCCGGCAAATAGACAAAATTCAATCACATCCTGTGTGTGGTTGCCCTCTCGAACGGTGACGGTGAAGATTCGCTAGCAATATCTCATCTTACACGCGTGGTGCACTCGTGACCTAACCAAGCTGTGACTTCAAAACCCATCATCCTGACAGGCAGTGACGAACGCCATACAAAAACACACATTCATCTGGCTCAAAATGCAGCAGAAACCGGGAGCCAAAAAACATGGTAGAAAACAACCATTTCTAGCGTACCAGCGTGGAGTGGCAAAGGAAAAAGGAGCATTTTGCCTACGATGAACGAAACCTACATATCTTGCGCATTGCTGCCCCTTTGGGAACGGGTGATGTTTTGTTGGATTTTTTTGTTGTTGTTGGTGCGCTGGGGTGATGTTTAAATGCTTTCGTCTGTGGATGCAAAGATAATAAAACGACCCATGAAACAGAAGCGAATGCGAGGTCGCTTTTCATTACATGCGCATTTCAAAAGAAAAAAAATATGCGAAAATGCCACTGTCACCGCCGTTGTGCACGTCGCAGGAATGGCGAAGCGGGAGATGGATGACCGCAAAATAAAACATGCAAAAAGTGCAACAAATTGCTGATTGTAACATTAATGGATATTTCGTGTAACAGCCGTTGGGCAGGGTCCCCCGTTCGCCACGTTCGAAAACTTTACGTGTAACACTGTGCGGTTACGATGCGAATGGTGACATTTTTGGTGGCCAAGATCCAACTGTTTCGCAAAAAGAATTTTTATTTTTTCGACAAAACGTGTTATATTTTGAAATTGTACTTCTCTCCTCAATTGATGCACCACAACCTATGATTCGATCGTTTGTCCTTCGGCATCATGCAATATTGCAAAGTGATGGCAACAAATCAGCTCACATAAAGCATCACAAAGGTTGTGGTGTGTTTGATGCACGAAGCATGCACAATGCAACTGTATTCGCTCTGCTTCGGTCACAGTACATCTGCCACAACGAACAACCTTCCATGCGTGTAAACCGCACCTTGACTACGTCTCCAAACTTTCCTTTCACACCCACCAATGTGCGGATGCCTTGTGCTCCATTTGGTCTCTTAATCATTGAAACGGAACCGCCTCGGAACAGCTTCCAGCGAGTGTCAAGCTTCACTAGCAATAGGAAAACACGTTGCAACGACAGGGTGCTTTTGCTCTGTCTCGGTATAGGTGTCATTGTCCCCTTGGCTCGTTCCCATGGGGGGTGGTGGCAAGAACTGCGTCCGTCTTCGTCCCGGTCTCCCGGAAAATCATCCCCCTGGGAGAGATATATCAATTTGTCGTCCGTTCGCTTGCGCTCGCCGGACTAGTGGAGCGTAGAAGGCTCATTTTTCATCACCCATTCCCGGGGTGACTTTGATGTTTCTACGCCACACGCCATTTTACGCACGTTCAGGTGACATTCGTCTGGTTGGAACACATTTCACGACTGCGGTGTTTTGTTTGACGGACCGTACCGAAACAGCTCTCGATGAGGATCGGTATTTTTAATCCACAAATGTGCTTCTAATCTCGCCCGACATGATGAGCAATCAAATTAATAAAGCACTCTCAGCAAAGCGAGCAATCAAATGTTGGTAATGAAATGGTGGAACCATCGTTGTGTGATTTTTTATGTTATGATGCACGAAATGCATTGCAACGAGATGTCTTTCATCGATGCCGTCGTTTATGATGCAGCTTGGCACGTGGCCAGCCTCGTGACTTTGGCACAAGATGAAACGAAACAAGCGCACGACCGTACATCGATTTATTTTCCTATTTTTTTTTATGGCACCTCACTAATTGACGGCTTGCACGTTGTGTGTGTGTGTTTGTTGGCTTTCATCAGAACAAAATAATTAGGGTTCACCATCTCGATTGCGAATCCTTTTTTGTCGTTTTTCCATTGTTTTGTTGTGTATAAACGTAGCAAATCTTTGCCAACCGTAATCTACTTCTCCACGAAGCAGCCAGAATCTCGTTTCCCATTACGCATCACCATAGCAACTCAGCGCCATAGCAACAACCCTCGAGCTTAGACGTCCTGGCCGATGGAAGATTACATCCCATCGCAACGCATCCTATTCTTCCAGTGTCTCGTCCTTAGGGGTTCCTTTCCTTTCCAACATCTTACGACACGGGCAGGACAATGACCGGCGACCGGAGCTCGTGCCCTTCTTTCAGCAGTTTTCTTTCCGCGAGACGGAAAATTCAATTAAACTATGATGAAAACTAATTTACCCACCGCCTGCCGTTCTCAAGAAAGCGCTCCAAGCTCCCCGGGATAAGCCGGCTCGAACGGATCGGAGAACTTTAATAACATTGCGGTGTAATGGTCGCCTCGGTTCTCGGATTTGTTACGCCGGCGGGCGTTGAAATAGTAGAAAAGTTCCAACGCGAACCGAACGCGATTCGTTGTTGCCTGCGAACTTTCCCCCTGAAAAGGACATTCAGCAGTTTTTCATTCCGAGCTCGCACCGTCACCATCCATCCAATTTCGCATTGTATAATGGTTTCCCCTTCTCTTGTACCATCTTCAGGTGCGGGCCATGGAGCAACGACTGTGTGACTGGCCCAAGTCGCAGAACTTAACCGGGCCGTCACCCTCACCGAGCAGCAATCCGGCCGCAGCAACAGGATCGCAGCAGTCGATCGCGGCAACAGGAGCAGTCCCAGGACCAGGGCACGGTATCACCGATCCGCCCAAGGGTACCGATCCGGTGAAGATCAGTCAGCTCGAGTCGGCCATCGAGGAGCAGAAGCAGTTGCGCCTGCAAGACGCCCGTCAGGTCGGCGCAAAAGCCGCCAAGATCAAGGAGTGGGTCACGAACAAGCTGCGCGAGCTCGAGGAGCAGAATCAGCTGCTGCGCGAGCAAAACATCAAGTGCAACCAGCAGTTGGAACTGCTGCGGAACCACATTGCAACGCAGAGCACTCGCCACAGCAGTGTCGCTCCGACGCAACCTGTCCGGAATAGTCTGAGTCTGGACGTGCAGGACGTGAAGCGACGCAGTGGTCGACGGCGCAGTGAATCCCTCGATCCGCCCGAGCACCGGTCTCTTCACGCCGGTAGCTCCGGTTCCGGCTCGCACCATCACCCGCATCATCACCATCATCATCATCATCATCACCGGCGTAACCTTTCGATGGAACCGCAAGAGCTGGCTCGGGATCTGGCCGCGGCCGTTGACGGACTGAACCTGCTGCCGTTGGGAAGCCAGCAGTCGCATCAGGCAGTGGCTCAACCGCAGACTTCGGTTCATCACCAGCATCACCATTCACCGGCACCGCATCATCAACATCCGGCTCCACCACCACCGGGAGTTGTCGGGGCCAGTCCCAACTCGGATGTGGATGCGGTGCACGATTACGCGGAGATTTACACACCATCCCGGGAAAAGGCTCCCGTCTGGTTGAAAGGCTTACCGAGTGGAGGATCCAGCACGACCACGTCAGATTCGGTGGCTGATTTAGGTACGCCACGGCCACCAACACCACCACTGCATCGGTTCCCGAGCTGGGAAGCAAAGATCTACCAGGTCGCGAACGATGGACTGGCTGAGACTGGTGGAGGTAGTAACGGAGCCGGGGAGGAAACCGAATCCCAGGATCAAGAGTCCGGTTCCGGAGGAGGCAACACCCGCTCTCAGACCGTCTCCGGGGGTTACTGTGATATCAGCGTGCCGGTGTACGCCACCGTTAAAGGGGTAAGAATTCATCGGAACTAGTGATCAGGTCTTTCGATCGGTGTTGGAATGCTAACATGCGTTGTTCTTCCTTTTAGCGCGCTTCCCAAATCCGCTCGATGCCGTTTACCGGTGATTCCAGCGATGACAGCAGCGATGGTGAAGATGGCCACGGTGCGATGTTGACGTGCGCCACGTCGACACACAACTCGCACAACTCCACCAGCACGGACAACACGGAGACGAGCACGTCCGGTAGTGCCTCTAGTCCCTCGAAGAGCCTCAAAACCTCATCTAGTCTCAGCCCAGCCAAACGTTCCGGTTCGGAAAGTCCCAAGAATAAGGGTCGAGGTAAGGCATATTCGTACACTTGCTTTGCAGAACATTACGCTCTGTCTGTGCTGTGTGTCTCTCCCACAAACAATGTAACACCCAATGTAACCCAAGCTCCAACGCTGCTCTGCTGTACTCACACGCATTTCGTGTATCATGATTTATTGTTTTGTTTTTGTTTTTTTATTTATTTATTTTTTACTTTCCATTTATTTTTGCAACACCAATTTAAAAACAAAAAACAATCAAACACTAACGACAAACAACAAAACACCACAACACACCACTCGATGTTGGCGCTCGATTGGCAGTAATTTCCGAACTGTCGTTTGAATCAGGCCTCTCGGATGACTACGCCATCCCTCCGGATGCGGTCTCAACCGTCGACACGACGTGCATGGACGCGTCGATGCCGTCGCTGCTGATGCGCACATCGTACGCAGACTCACCGAACAAAAAGATGGAAACCCTCGAGAAGGTGGGCCACCTGGCGAAGTTGGGTGGTAAGCTGAAGACCTGGCGCAAGCGCTGGTTCGTCCTGAAGAACGGCACGCTAACGTACTGGAAGAGCCAGCACGATGTCAACCGGAAGCCACAGGGTCAGATCGCGTTGGACGAGGCGTGTCGCATCAACCGAGCCGATGGAGCGTCCACTTTCGAGATCGACACCGGTAAGAAGGTGTACTATCTGACGGCTGACTCGAACGCGACCATGGACGACTGGATACGTGTGCTGCAGAACGTGCAACGAAGAAACGCAACGAAGCTGCTTCTGAGTCGGGACGATCAGAAACCCACCGTTCAAGGTTGGGTGACGAAAGTGAAGAACGGCCACGCTAAGAAGTGCTGGTGTGTGCTGCTGGGCAAGATGTTCCTGTACTTCAAGGCGCCCGGCGAGACGGTAAGCCAGACAATGGACCAGAGAACAACATTCGGAGAGACTAAGGTTTCTTTGCATCAACTTCCAGAACCCGCTTGGACAGATCAACATGCGAGACGCCCGCGTAGAGGAAGTGGAACACGTGTCCGACTCGGACTCGGAGGAACGCGAAGATCCTGCGCAAAGCCAAGCCCGCCTTACTGTGGCCATCTATCCTCAGCAACAGGGAGTGGTATGATGTCATGATCTTTATCGCTATTCGGCAACTTTTCATGATTGCGCCCTTCTTTCTGTACCTTAGGGCCCAACATACTTGATACTGCCCGGTAAGCAGGAACGCGACAACTGGCTCTATCATCTGACGGTCGTTTCCGGAGGTGGTCCCAACGCCGGCACACAGTACGAACAGTTGATCCAGAAGCTGATGGAAACCGATGGTGATCCAAGTATGCGATGACTCTTCTTCATTGATCGGCAGTCCTCCCCGTTTACTGACACTGGGCTCTGTCCTTATTCTTCTCGATCTATCGTAGACTGCGTGCTCTGGCGACATCCAATTTTGCTGCACACTAAGGACAACATAACGTCCCCACTGACCTCGTTGCATTCCGAAACGCTGCAGGCGGAAGCGATCAAGCTGTTCAAGGTACCTGTCTAAAGCCTCCTCCCCATGCTATCGCAGTTGATCTTATGCGTGTGATCATTGTTGTACTTGTAGAGCTGCCAACTTTTCTTGTCTGTCGCGGTCAACCAGCCCGGCATCGACTATCACGTGGTGTTGGCACAAAACGCACTCCAGCAGTGCCTGGACATGCCCGAGCTTCAGTCGGAGCTGATCTGCGCGTTGATCAAGCAAACGTCCCGCCATACCGGCCAGAAGCTGGGTGTAGGTGTCCAGGTAAACAAGAAACTGGCCAAACCCGCTCGTGTAAGTTTGTCCCGAGGGCGCTTTTATGTGCTTTTTATACTATTCAAATTTCTTCCACCTTCAACCGTTCCGTTTCGTTTTGCGTTACGTCTTAGATCTAACACCTAGTTCGAATTTAGTGGACCGGCCGTATTGCGATCATTCCTACCCTAGGAGGATTGTTCGCACGCCGACATTTTGAATTTTCCTCGCGCCGGTCCATGGTCCCTTACCTGCACTGTTCATGCCATCCCCCTCCTTTGGATTAATTGGATGTTTCACTAAATTTTACTGTTGTACGTTCTTTCATATGAATGCAAAAACGAACCCTCTGCACGATGCATTTTTTTAAATAAACAACCTTCATAGACCTCATAGCCATAGCGCTTCCGATTGATCACAACTAGAAAACGGTGGCTTTTTATATCATGATCGATCGTAGGAACTTGGCCAAATTGCATTCGATTCGGTTTTCAAAATTTAGCCCCTACTAACCCTATCCTAACATGTCTCGCTCCTTATCTTTAGAGCATCCTAATCCTTGGGTAAATCTTTGGTTTACAGTACAGGAGATTGAGTCCCGTCCCGTGTTAGCATTTTTTTTTCCGTTTCCCCTCATGTATAGTTGCGTTATTAGTGTTCATTTAGCAAACGCTAGCCACCAGCTAACAGCCTATAGAACCCTTAACGAATGGCCAGCAATCGTTACACGAGTGTAGGTTACCAAATGTTCCAAAATAATCATCATCATCATCATTATCATATAAGTACATAATCATCATTGTCATGTATGAGTATCCCTTGTGTCACTTTGTTCATCACGTTGTTTCATATTGTATTGTATTGCCCGTAGAACTATGTCAGACTCTTGCGCTTCCCCAAAACCTGTATCATATTGTGCTTTGTAACGTGGTGTATTAGCGGAAATCCTTTTTTTATTTTTGTCACCATTTTTGTAGTTTAATGTTACTCAACACAAGATGTTGTACTGTTTTTTGGGTTATTTAAGAGCTTAATCTCCTTGATTTGGCAAGTGTATGTACTCATGCATTAGTATGTTTATTTTATGTTCTTGTATTATGTTGTTTTTTTTTTATATTGTATAAGTTCGTTTCAAATAATGAGTTCGTTTTAAGTACTAAATTACGATTGAAACAAACTGGTTTATATCTTCGAACCTAATTCTATTAATGCAATCGGTTCCGCTGTGTCATGGTTGGTGGCATTTCCAAACGAAACTATGTGTCTATATGAACACATCTTTTCGGGAATTATGCCGTAGATGTATTTGATATTATTTTGTTTTCCCATTCTCTCTATGCCTCTCCATTTTTTTTGCATCTATCTATTCATGTGTTGTCGATGTGATAAAAATAGCAATGCAAGATTAGCTGCAGCATCATGCGTAAAGCAATAGTTGAACATAATGCAATCGTAGAACGAATCACTTTCTTCTTTCTACATTCGCGGTTGTAGTGTTGATTAGTGCTCATCAATCTAGGCACTAGAGTTCATGTCTGTCTACTAGCTCGTACTGTAGCAGTACTCATCGCTCATCCATTCGATCATCCGTTCGATACACCTTTGCTGATCACGATCCATTAACCGATCTTTTTTATTCTTTTCTCTCTTTTTTCTCTTTTCTCGCACACTTGTGTTTCCACCGGAAACAAACTTTGGTTATCTCCGTCATCCTGTTTTTACCTTGTTTTTTTTTTAACATTCCCACCTTCCTCGCTTCCCTTTTTGTTCTGTCGTATTTTTGTGTTTTCATGCGACAAAATCCTTAATTTCTATTCCAACGCCCTTGTTCCGGATGCTGCTTCTCCACCATTTTGGATTTGTGTTTTTTTTTTTGGTGCCATTATCTCTTCCCCTTTTCCTCTCTGTAGCAACTACTGCTTTGCGCAACCCAGAGTTTGTTCACTTGCGATACGCAGCAGGGCAGCGTTGCCCAAGCGAATGGGAGCTCACCCACTTCCATTCAGGTAGGAAACGTTGGTTTTGCGATTTTGGTTTCCACTGTTCTTCTCAGTTTGATGTTTGGCCTTTCGTTTTCTTAATTCTTCCTTTGATCTTTTATTTGTTCTTGATTTGTTTCGTTGCTTTTCTATTTTTATTTTACTTTCCGGATGTTTGTTTCGTTTGTGGCTTTTTACGTGTATCCCCTTATGTTGCTAATCATGCGTGGTGAACCACGTTATCGTCAGATTGCCTGACACACATACAAACACACACACACACACCCACATGCGGTTATCGTGCAATTTAATATCCTTGCGTCACCGAAGATTCGCTGTACTGTTTGCACACACTTTCCACCTACGCTATCCTTGGCCCCCATTGCTAGGAGGTTTAATACACACACACCCCGTTTGGTTTCCCCCAAGAGCTTCTTTTCCTAGAGTTTCCTTTTGTTTGATTGGTGAAACAGCTGCGATCAACCATAATATGTGCCCACCCAGTAGTAGGATTGCATCCTGCAAACACCACCCATTGCTTCAGCCTCATCGCTTTACGAAATTAACAAGCGGCTTGTAACGGAAGTAACATTAACATGTTTGTTCGTGTTTCGGGAATGCGTTTAATTTATTGGCAGAGTCAAGCTTGAACTATCCTTACGCGAAATAACGCTCATTTATTCCTTTCGTGCTTTCAAATACACACTAATACACACGTGGCACCATTAACGGTGGTGCTGGTTTGATTCGCTTCCTTGGTTTTTGCTCTTTCGTTACTTAACACTTTTCTTGTACCACTGTAGATCGAAATACTGTAGCCCACCGTCCCGGACGAAGGTAGTGTGTGGTCGACAACGTCCAAGACCAACGTGCGCTGCCCCGTTCGGGAGGTGTTAGAATGTTACGCCTTTCGGTATGGTTTGATTGAAGTTGCTAAACAAGTTTTGCTCGTTGTTTTCGGATTTGCTACGTGATTTGCACCATAGGCCCCAACCGTTCCTCCAATCGATTGCAAATCGAATCCACCGACCTACACCTTCATACAGGGCTGGCAACTGCTGGCGTTAGCCGTATCGCTGTTCGTTCCCAAAAACAGCCGGTAAGTGATCTTGCAAAACGGAGGAGTTCGGAGATACACCAACCTTAACCGGTTCGAATCATAACCTTTTTCTTCCCGTTGGGTTTCTTGCAGGCTTCTCTGGTATTTAAAGTTGCATCTCTCGCGGAACGCCGACTCGAAAACGGAGTGTGGCAAGTATGCGGCGTACTGTGAGCGAGCCCTCGAACGCACGATGCAAAATAGTGGCCGCGAAACGAAGCCCTCACGCATGGAGGTACTGTCGATCCTGCTGAAAAATCCGTACCATCACTCGCTGCCACACGCCATTCCAGTGCACATGATGAACACCACCTACCAGGTGGTGTCGTTTGATGGTTCAACTACGATCGAGGAGTTTCACTGCACACTGGCACAGGAAATCGGCTGCCGTGACTCAACGAACGGTTTCACGCTGTTCAGTGATGATCCGATCGAAAAGGACCTCGAGCACTATCTGGATCCCCAGGCAAAGGTACGTAGTGCAAGGAAGCCTCAGGCTTTCTTCCATAATGGATACTAACCTATCGGTGATTTGCTTCCGTTAGCTGTGTGATGTAATCTCGAAATGGGAAACGGCGCTCAGAGAGAAGGGTTCCGGCAAATTCGAAAATTCTCGCGTCATCCAGCTGACGTACAAGAACCGACTCTACTGGAAGCATGCCGCCAAGCTGGAAACAGAAAAGGAACGGCTGCTGTTGTGCTACCAAGTTAACCTGCAAGGTAAGAGATCATTCACGATCAAGCCTAGATCGAAATGGTGTGCTTACTTACGAATGCGATTTTCCTGTTTTTTTGCCAGTGGTACAAGGACGATTCCCGTTATCGCGTGATCTAGCGCTGGAGCTGGCCTCGCTCATGGCACAGATCGACATGGGCGATTACTCGTCGGACAAGTCGAAAACCAACTCCCTGCAAGCGCTAGACAAATTCTATCCCTACCGCTATAGGGACGCGCTGAACCAGGAAGGTTTGAAGGAGTTGCAAGACCTGCTCTCCGTCAAGTGGTCACTCTTGCGCAGTCGTTCGGTACTGGATTGCGTGCGTATCTATCTGACGTGTGCTCGCAAGTGGCCCTTCTTCGGGGCTGCTCTGTTCCAGGCGAAACCACGCCACTCTGATCAGGCAATGGCATGGCTGGCCGTTTCGGAGGATGCCCTCAGCGTGCTCGAACTTTCATCAATGGCCACGATCGCGCGCTATCCGTACAGCTCGGTGATGACGTTTGGCGGGTGCCAGGACGATTTCATGTTGGTCGTCAGCGCCGAGGACACGCTCCAGTCGGTGAACAACGAGCAGAAGCTGCTTTTCGCAATGAGCAAACCGAAGATACTGGAAATCACTCTCCTGATAGCGGACTACATGAATGCGCTCGGGCACACACTGCCTGGCACACCACAAATGAACACTCTGACGCGCAACGGAAGCCACCGAAGCATACGGTAAGCCGCCTGCCAAAAACCCATCCGTATATCCTTTTTGGCTTACTTTTTGAATTAATTGGCGCGCTTTTCGCTTCGTCGACTGCATCGCTCACTCATCGTCCTTCGCCTTCGCCTTCGTCATGGTTTTATTATACGTTTCTCCTCTCTCCATTCGCAGATCCCGCGCACTGCCCGGCTCACTGACCGGAACGCCCGCCCACAACACGCTAAACTCCCACGCCACCCACGCCAACAACACGCTAACCTCCCACTCGCACACACTTAACTCCCACGTCAGCCATACGCTCAGCTCCCACGGCCAGCCGGACATCCTGAAAAGCACACCGGACCACCAGCGGCTCAAGTGAGCAGAACAGAAGAGCGAATGTTTAGTGGCCCGGGGTTCCTGTCCATTCCTGCCCGCCGATGTTCCGACAACGGTTCGTCCTGTTTATGATTTGCGCGCGCTTGCAGTTATGCTTCGTTTTCCCGGGAACATACATGTGTGTAAAGTGGGGTTCCTCCTTTCGATCATTGGGACGCGACATCATCATGAATTCGAATATCATCCGATCGAGCTTAAGACCGCTTCAGAGAGCGTGTCCGGGTGGATGAAGCTTTATCAGCTCAAACGCTTTCGTTGCTTTCACGATTGTGGAGGCAAACACATACCCATACACATCCATACACCTTGGTAGTATCCGTTTCTATCATCATTACGCGCATCATCATTACGATTAATTACTAACGATATATTGAACGAGCGAAAGTTTCCCTGCTCAGTGTCTTTACGTGTTTTCTTGTGTTGTATATTTTAGGATCCTGCTGTGAAGGGGAGACGTAAAAACAGCGATCTTTCCCCGTGCGTGTTAGTACAAGGAGGAGTAGTTGTTTGTATCTGTAGCTCGCGTAAGTTAGGACGATCGAAAGGAACACATTTTATTGTGCTAGTTAAGCGCCTGAATATCATAACGAACAAAACGCACTCCACTACTCTTTACCACTAGCTGCTCGTTTTGTTTTCCGTTTTCACTAAGTCACTAATCAAACTAAACATTCCTGTACGAAGCGAAAGCATTTGGCCGATAATTTATGGTTGGATAGGTTCGCTAGAAGCAACTCCGAGAGTGGGGGCGTGAAGAGCTGGTTGTTGCAATTGTTTCCCAAACGATTGAACACTAACGAGCCCTTCGCGGAGGTTAATTTACCCTTGAACATTTTGCCAAAGGAAAGTAGGTGCAGTAATTTAACGAGTTTTTGTCACGTAACGTTAGGGCAACATATCCGGAGGAAATGCTGCATTTGATTTGATAGTAAGTTTTTGAATTGTGTCAGTCGTACTTTTGTGGTTTACCTGTTTTAACGTATGCACATGTGCAGACCCTATCTAAGGCAACTCAAAACCAAATCCGTCGCGTAGACGTACAGTGTGCAAATGAAACGTTGGTACATTAAGATTTTATGTTTGTTTTGGTTTTAATTTTAAGAGATTGCACTTGTCTGTAAATTAGGAAGGGCCGATAACGCATCTTGCTGATGTGTAACAGTTCGTTGTATTTCTTTACCGACCGTCAGTTCCTGAACGGTCGTATGATTGGGAGAATATTCGTATGGCAGAATAAGGGCTAGTTTTTACTTTACTTCATATCTTCCCCCACTCCTAACCAAACCCCTAATCAAGCCAAACCATTGGAACCAGATCCTGGTGGCCGGAAGGAGATCCTGTCGTTTCAAGCTTAGTCACGAGGGATGGCTAGAAACATAAACGATAATGCGAACAAAACGAATAACAATACAGTAAACCATTGTGATCGAAACGAATCTAATATTAAATAATGGTATTTAAGAGCTGCTACCGGGACGATTATTGAGCGATGGAAAACATGTCCCTGAGGGTTGAGATGTACGGAAAGACATACGAAAGCTGAGCCCAACAATGGAATACGAATAAGTGCGTACTAATGTTTTGTTTGTTCGACAAAGTGCGCGATATGGTAGCATTTAACGAAACGAAGAAGTTAACCCATCCGAATACCCGTTCACCAATCACGAGGACATGCACATGTTAGTTTATAAAAAGTAACACATAAACCCACATACATTACCCTGTATAATCCTCCAAATTATGTAATCTAGCGTGACTGGTGGAAGCAGTCGTGAAAGGAAAAACCCCCTCTTGAAACTTTACCGATACAGTGGCATTTGGTCATCACTTTTGTGAATGAGCGTACTGTTTAGGGTCGTAGTATAGAACTAGAACCAGTGTTGCTGCACGCGCGTAGTGTCGTAACCACGCTACTACCAGCGTTAGGATGCTAGATAGAAGCAAGCAGTTGTGTATAGTGATAGGAACATAGTAGGCTCAGGACGCCCAGAAAACAGAAGAAAAAATCGTCGTACAGCGAACTGCAACGACAGGGTGAAAGGAATGGAAGGAAGTGAAAGCAGTCAAAAGGGAAGGGCAACCGGCAGGTGAAACCAAGTTTAGAACAACATTTTTGCTGATCCGTGCGTTTTAGGTGGACTTTTGTCGGTAGCGCCGTGTACCGTTTTGGAGCTTTTATCGTTTTTATCTTTTTGTATCCTTTTTCCTCAAGCAACTCAGGATAGTAGATCGTAGCAACCGTAGCTAGAGACGCAAGCAGCGTGTTCAAACGCGCGTACAGCGAATCGAAAACACAAAAACAAGGTGTTAGCGCAAAAAGCATAGCTAATAGAAGTGGGATCCCCGGTTCCCCCGTAATCGTAACCCTTAAGTAACTAATAGCCAAAGCGTGCTGAAACGTCCTTCCCGATGCCTTCCTTCCTTCCTTCGCCGTGAACGCACATGAAACTAAGCCACGTTGCATGGGAAAGCGCACTTGGTGCAAGTAGATTTCGCTGCCACCCCTGGCAGGGAGATGTTTGAGCAAGAAAGGTTCGCTTTCACCGGCGAGCCGCGTCGTCTGCATCAGGCCTAGCGTATTTTCCTTTTTTTGTGAAACATTTGCCCTTAAGAGAAACAGGTTCGTAGATTCGAGAAAGCAGTGTGCAAGGACTATTGGCCGAACTATGTAAGCTAAAGTATCAAGAAGGTAACAAACGGACAGACTTGAAACGAAAAGGGAAAATGAAAACTTTAACCAAACATGAAAATCCACGGTGAATTTCATTAACTATTGTTTCGTTATTTTTTAAGTTGATTGTTAAGTTGGTTATCGCCAAGATAATCGAAATGTATCAAAGGTAAGTACGTGATTCTTGTTGTTGTTGTGTCGGGTGCTGGATTAAATGGGAAATATATTATTCCTTACTAATAGCATTAACTGGTGGAAATATCTATTTTGGCAATATTTTTCGTACGATTCGTCAGAGAAGTCATTTAATTTTTATCAAAGGCGAAATGCTCATCAGTAGAGAGGCGAACCCTGTATAATGACGCTGGGGCCCCTGGAAATGTCAAACGTCAGTCTGTTCAATATTGGCTGTTTCAAATGGCTTCGTCTAGCAGTGAATTTCACTCAGTAAGAGAAACATATTTAATTCAAAGTTCAACAATCGGATAGGTACATTTAGCGTAGTACAATATCATTGGAAGGTTTGGGCGCTTGTAAAAACAAATACCGGAATATGGTCCTTTGCGGAATCTTGGTCTTGCCGATGAGAGAGAGAACGTCTGTAAAGGTCCCAGAAAGAGATAGCATATAAACAAAGCATATTCTTTCTCGCTCTCACCATAATGGCAATACTGATCTCTGAATCTACAGCTCAAATCAGTCTTTTCTTACCTAACCGAATAGATTGCGATATCTGTAACCCGAGTGGCAGGTGTAATGAAACTTTAACGATTTCAAGTGCGACCCGACTTTTTGTGACCTTTCCTGCAAATGGTCTGCGTAAAAATTGCACCATACTGTGCGTTTCTGCAATTGCAAAACTTGACCCCAAAATGGCCATGAAATCCGCGAATACAAATTTGAAAGCCAGCTGACATCTGGCTCCGCACTGTCAAAGTGCAGGCCAGTGAGCCCCGTGTGTGTACGAGTACGCGCGATTGTTTTGGTCGCTCTGCTGCTCGCAAAGTTCTTGTTACTTTTTTTGTTGTAAAATTGCGTTAAATCCTCTTTGTAAGTTGTTACAGTGTGTAGAGTTTATCATAGCGAGAATGTAAAGCCAAGCAAATGCTTAGGGCGAGTTTTTTTACGGTCCGTTACATCGAATCGATCGCGTAAGTGTCGCGCTTGAACCCATCTGGTCTGTTCGTGCCCGTGCTAGGTTAAGGTTAACCGACTTCCGGTCGTTATCGAATGCAGAGAGAGCCAGGGTGACCGCAAATGCGAGTCTGTGCGACGCGGTGATCCGTCACATCTTGGCTTTGTGCCAGCGAGCCCGTGCTTCTTTCGCGTAGTGAAACGCGACCTACGGCTTCACCAGTGCGTGCATAGTGAATGCGACCGCGAAGCTGGTGCACGTGAGATAGCGAGTGGTTCCGTGAATCACACGACCGTGATGTGACGAATTTCGCGTGAATCGTCGGTGCATTGGCCCTCCCAGCCGCAGTTCCGGTGGTGCGTGATAGCATGTGTCCCGTGGCGTCGTGGCCAATTATCAGCGCATTCGAGCAAACACGTTGCAAAACGGGCCAACAAATCTGGCCAAGGTCTGCGCGCCTGGAAAGATAATCGCACCGGGCTGAATTGCCGCGGTGTGAGAGCAAGAGCAATTTGCGGGAGCGAGTGCGGTTGTGCGTGCGTGCGTTAGTGAGAAAGAGAGAGAGAGAGAGAACAAGCGAGAAGATTGCATCCGAAAAGCGTTCCGGTGGCGTACCGGAACGAACGACCTTGCTCCGTAGAAGCTGAGCCTGCAGGTCGTTGCTTCTCGAGCCCGCTGCTGCTGTTCCCGGGTCAGCTTCAAATAAAGGTAGGTTAGGTTACCGACATTGAGAAGCCCCAGCACCGCGTGGTCTGGTAACGCTATTAACATCCTAATTTAAGGACTCTCGGTGGAGGCTCTTGTTCTGAAATTCGCCCAGCGCGATGGGTACTTGATTTGAGAGAAAATTTACGATATGCTTTGTGCCAAACACACCGGGGACCGGACTGGTATGGTCGTTTTTTCTGTTTGCATCAGGTAGGCCATGAGAAATGCGATCGGACCTTTCTCATGCAACCGTTGGGATTGAAGATATAATTTTTTTTTAATATGCTGATGGGATAAAATTCCATCTTCCATGTAGTGATCATGTCGACTTTCTCCATTTTGTATGTATCGCAGTCTGCCAAACTGGATAGTTCATAAGTTCGATGTTAACTTTAACGTTATTCCAACGAAATAGTACCTTCCTTTGGGTGATCATCAAACAATTCCAAAAATGGTAGCACACATGCTCTGTGAAAAGGATGTTCTATTGAAATAGCACAATTATCTAAGTAGAAGTTTGAAATTATAATGTCCAACTCACGCCTGTGTGCTGTCCCACCGTGCGTAGAGCATGCCATGGATGGGACGGTGTAGGACGAACCATTGGGTGGGGGGCAATTTGCCGAAATGTCAGTTGGCGAGCGGGTTTTCTGCGTGCGTGCGCCGTGAGCGTGTGTGTTATCACTAAAGGGTTGGCCACCAGCGTGCTTTGAAGGGCTGTCCCCATGAGGTTCAGTGTTAGTTGAGTCTCTTTTTTTGTCGTCACCCAAGTGAGTGGTAAGCGAATTGAATTCACTTATCATCGCCACCAAAAAGCCAAGCGAACTTTTGAGGCATGGAAAAGCGATTTAGTTCCGGTGAAAACACGCATCCCGACGGGCAAAAACCCCTGCAATCCCTGGCGTGTTGGGTTGGAACGCGGTCGAGAGCTACCACCACCGGTCCTTTGCCAGTGCAATTGCGCGGAAGGCGCTGTCAAACGGTTTGATCGTCCTCGCACGCACATGCACCCTCGAGCGCGCACACCAGTGTGAGTTCCGTGTGGTCGCAGCGGGACCGCAGCAGCAGCAGCAGCAGCATCTCGCTATTGTTTCTTCGTGACGGGCGGTCCTTTTTGGTCCGCGGAGTCCCAATTGTGTCGGTTGTTGTTGTGTCCGCGTTGTGTATTCCAAAACGGGGAGCTTAGCTATCGATCGATTCCATCCCGAACCCCGGGAAAGTCCTTCCCGGTGGTCGCACAAAACAAACCGTCGCTCCCGGTCGCTCTTCCGACGAGCCACCACCTACGAAGAACCTACAAAAAGGGCGTCAGCGCGGGTAAATGACACCGAGCGCGCTCCATCGCGAACCACCCTCTGGTGTGGCCACATCCGTGCGCTGCAAATCTAAACCCTCCCGGGAGTGCAGCGTGTGTGTGTGTGTGTGTTTGAGTGTGTTTTTTTTTCCTTCCCTTTAGTCACGGTGAAGAAAATTCGGTCCCCAAAAACATAAACGGACCACGCTTGTTAGGGGTTGTTCCGGCCGAACCGTGCGCTTTCGGTGCCAGGCTGGCCGAATTTTCCCATCCGTGCAGGTGTGTGGGAGTGTTTGTGTGGGTTTGGAGCGGTGCGTGTGTTTGCTTCACCGAGTACCGTGTCCCGTGTCCCGTGTGTTTCCCGGGCAGAGAAAGAAAACGTGCGAGCGCGAGGGCACGAAGGTAATTTTCTTGCGAATTCGTGGAAAACCCCCGCTATCCCGTATTCTGATTGTGTGCATGTGTGCATGTGTGTGTGTGTAGGGGGTAACTGTGCCGCAACAAAAAAGCAACCCCCCAGCCACTCATCTCCTTTCACTGTGCTCGCATCACGCTAAACCACACAGAAGGTGCTCATTTTCCACGTTCCATCCCCACAGAGACGGGTGGTCGCTCTCACAACGCAGCTGCTGGGCGCGTGAGAAAATGCCTCGTGAGCGGCAATGGTGAGCGCGGTTTCACCACGAACTCACCGCCCACTCGCCGCTTGGTGGATTTCGTTCGAATTTTCCCAAACCCAAACCCCACACGGACGGGAAAGATAAGCCCAAACAAATTTTCCTTTTTACAAGGGTACCGCTCACACTCAGGGGTCCGGTCACTCAGGTGTGCGAGAGAGCGAACGAGCGCGTAAGTGAGTGAGTGAGTGAGTTACCCACGCTCACGTCTCACGGGGCGCGAGCTCACGGGCCTTTGACAGATCGTGATCTCGCGGGCCCCATGTAAACGACAATCGTGTTCGCAAAGTGCGCGGTGTCCCATCGCGAGACGATTGATTTGTTTGGTTGCTTCCTGCACGGGTGGACACGGGACTCTCTCAGGTGCGTCTTGGTGTGGCACGATTTTCCGGGAAACTCCAACTGATGACCGCGCTTTTCATCGCGCTACCGTTCCTATTCACAGTTCGTGTTCCGTGGGGCCTCGTCTGGCGATGCTGGCAGCTTCCGGAAGTTGCGCGTATGTGCGCGTGTGTGTGTGTGTAGGCGTGTATGTGCCTGCTCAGTAAAGCAACGTTTCCACCAGGTTGGTGCGTAAACCAAGCGGAAGCAGCAGCACACGGGAGCGAGCAGGCAGTAATTAGTTTTGTGTAACCGGGGGTCGTGTAGTCGCGTCAACAACAAACAACATCTTCCACCCCCGCACGGTGGAGAGGGTGACTGCTTGAGTGTGTATGTGTGTGTGTTTGTGTGCGCAACGAAAAAAAAAGCGCGGAAAATAAATCGTCCGTGTCCGGAGAGGGTCGAAGAAGGGGCCCGGGAGGCGAGATATGGTGGGGCAGCCGTGATCGAAAATTGTTGAGAATTTTCCCACCACCGCAGCCAGTGCCGCTCGCACCTCCTCCAACGTCTCGCGACGCGTCTTCAGCACGTGCTGCTGCGAGCGGAAAAATGAGCGGAAATCGTTGATTTGTGTGGAAACCATCACTCGTTAATGTCGTTCCCACCCCGGCGAGCCCGGACGGTGGTGTAGTAATTGCGTTTGCTGAGCCGCAGCAGCAGCAGCAGCACCAGTTTCGCGGGTGCGTGTGCGATTCCATTCGATGTTGCTTGAAATCGCTGCGATTCAGCCCTCCTGCCCGAAAGGGTAACAACAGCAGCAGCAGCAGCAGTATCGGTATCTCACACGTCGTTACATCGAGCACATCAACCACACGCGGCTCAAGGTGAGTTTGTAGTAGGCATCGGTCCGTTACCAAGGTGTCGAGAGATGGCAGCAAGCGAGAACGCCTGGGTTGGAAGACGTCCGTGCGTGATTTACGCGCAAATGGTAGCTCTTTTTCGGATGCACTTTATTTTCCTCACAAGTACCCAGCGAGCGAGCATTATGCTTTTCCTCCACGCACGATTTGGGAAATTGCTTGATTTCCTGAGTCGAGTGCGATCGAGCGGGTGGAATGAAAATTACAAACAATGCAATCATCGGAACCGGCTCCTGGCGGGGCCCGTTCACCACCCAGCATGGTGTGGGAAGGGGGAATTTATTCGATTTGTTACTAAGGTTTGGCTGCAGCTGGTGTGAGAGTGTATCATAAGGCAAACACACGAACAACCCAACCGGCTGCTATTTGCCAATTGCGCGACCGAACACGCAAAAATGTTAAAAAAGAAATCTACAGTCCACAGGTAGAAGCGCTTCCGAAAAATAGCCCAGTGTTTACCAAACCCGGCCATGATAACGCTTACGAAGGGAGCAGCGAACACACAAGATGCTCGAGCTTCTCCATGTCAATGGAAGCCGACCTTTTTCCCGGATCCGCGAGAGCGTACCAGAACACAGGAACCGCATTGTGCGAAAAGGGCGCACCGGTTTTTTTTTTAGGGGTGTTTCATTTATTTTTCGTGGAATTTAGTTCCGGAATTTTTCAACACCCAACCGCCCGGCGAAACCACAATATGGGGACTGACTCACCGGAAGCGACAACCCTGAATAAATAGCTACTGACCTCAGATAATTCGTGGGCCAGATATTTTTAACCCAATTCTGAAGCACCACTGGGAGCGCAACGAACGTATGGCGTCCCATTATTTCGGGCGTCTTCCATCACCTTTTGCGAGAGATACGGTTCGCAACGAGTCAACAAGCCAAAAAGGCCCCATTTGCTGATAAGGCTAAACAATCTAATCGTTCACACACGCGCACACACATTCGCTAGATATAAACAGCGGGAACAGAGCATTATTTATATCCAACCGGAATCATGCTCGATCAGCTTCAGCTGGCCTAGCTGCAATGGCATTAAGTCGAGAGAAGGTAACCAGCTCGACGCTCAAGACGCTCGATGATATCACACGTTTAGCTGACGTTAGGCTCTACGTGTGTGTGTGGAGTGTTGCGAGTAGGCCGTTCACGGAGCAGGCACACTGTTACCTCGCCGGCTCGCTGTCAAATTAAGTAATTCGATCCAATTACGCTCGGTTCCGTGGTTCGCCCGCCGGATAGATAGGTACCAGCGGGTCGCGAAAAGACGCCCGGGCAGTGATAAGTCGACCCGGGCCAACTTCGAGTTTCCGTTCCAAGCGAGCGGACCTGAACGAGAGCAGCCGCACGGTAGAAGTTCGTTGCTTAGTTACCGTCGCCCGTGACCTCATTGCTTGCGCGTACGAAAAGCGGGAGTGTGACTGAAATAATTTTCCCAATTTTTATCACACCAACTTGCGCCGCCATCTAGTTGCCATGGATTTTGGGCAACAGCGAAACTCGCACGCACTCTGACATTTGCTCATCCCCACGAGGGCCCTTCGACCTGTTTGATTCGCCCATTTCTCTCGCTTGCCGGAACGCTGCCGCTAACATTGTGGCACTTTCCGCTCGCGTGACCCAGCGGTTAAGGGCAATTGCTGTAAACAAATTCAACCCACCACCCCGGCGTGTCGGCGCGGAGTTCTCAATCGCGGCAAATGCAAAGCAATGTTTTGCGATTTTTAAACGCGATAATTAAAACGTGTCCGCACGGGGTCATTTGAAGTGCCACAACCAATGTGGTGTCCGGTGGGGTTGCACTGATTATGAGGTGCATGGGTGGTTTGTCGTGAAAAACGCTACAACAGATGCTCTCGGGTGTGTGAATTTTACATCCAGTTCATGCCGTGAATGGTTTGTGGGGTGATTTTTTTTCCCCGACCCAGCTCTAGTGCGACCGACCAACAGCTTAATCAGGCATCACGCGCGAAGCAGACGGATTCTCCGTCCGTGCTAATGATGCTGATTGATGCTAATAGCATTACCGACGTCAATCGGTTGGTTAGGGCTTCACAACCCAACCGGTCCCAGCATAAGCTGAGTGACAAACAGAACTACGACAAAAAAAACAACAGTTAGCTTGCTCCTTACCGGGAAAGGTGTGACTACAGCGATGTGTTTGATGTTAATAGTGTTTAGATTGATCATTTAAAATGTTAAGCAAAAAAAAAAAGAATTCGCCCAGCAGCTGCTGCGTGTATTTACTTTTTCCTTTATTACTGGTAGAAATGAAGGTTGAATACGGCAAATGCGGTGCTTTTGGTGCGATCGACTCATTTCGTTAAGGTCGCTCATAACTCGCATGGTAACAACACCGCAAGAAATTAGCTGATTTCCACGAAATTTACTCCCAACGAAGAAAGGCACACCACCGACCAGCCGTCATTTAGCATCTTCGCGCAATGGCAACAGAGTGTAGCTGCTGCTGTGTAGGAAAATATTCGCTTTCGTGGGTAAACGAAAAGAAACAAGGGAAAACATTGGGAAATGTACCGCACGGTGCGCATTTTCCTGCGGCATGCACTGAAGCGTTTTTAGAGCCATTTTAACGACCGACACGACCTTACGGAAAGATCGCACACACATTCGTCGCAATGCTGCTTAGAAATAGGCAAATAAGGACGCTGGGATGGTGTTCCGCTCCTGTTCCAACATAACATACACCATCTGCTGGCTCGTATCTAGTTTGCTCGTTTTAAAAATTAACCCCCAACGCTCTGAAGAATGCTGGAAGTGTAATCGTTTCGTTGTGAATTATTCCATAGCTTCACAATAGCTCGTCATTATTGTTCTGTAAATCACTCTTCAAATGCCCGCTGCACGTTTGATGAGTTTCCATAGCCCAGCTTTGGACGCTAGCAAAGCACTTATACCACACCTTGCTACATTTAATGGAAGTATTAAGAGCTAAACACTCTCTCTCACTCTCTCTCTGTCTGTGTCACAACCGACAGGGGCTGTTAAAATGTCGAGACTTTCGAGCTCAAAGTAGCCTCTTCGTTTTCATTCCAAGCATCATTTAAACACGCCATTCAAACGCTTCCCTTAGCGTTTCCTGCCATTCCAGCACTCACTCCCTGTGGTCCTTTCAATTCCACACATCTCATCCATACACGGGCACAGGCACAGGCACAGGCTCTCGGGTATTTAGCTCAACAAATCCCTGCATTCAGCGGGCCGTCCCTGAACCCGTATGCACTGTGCCTGATGCATGACGTCGTCCTTATCGGTGACGCAGGGTTGGTAGGCACGGATGGCCCTACTCCAACCTCCTCCAACTCACTGTACCTGTCGGTAATTGGCAGCAGTCAGCGGAGAGCACTGCTGGTGGTTAAAATTTAATAGGAAAAAGCTCGCCAGCTTCGCCTTCGCCAGGAGTGGCCCGTTCAAGGACAACCCGGTGCGAACGGAAAAGCAAATTTACTTTGCTATCCTGGAGGATATGAAAAATGGGCACCGAGGGTGGATGGAAAGAGGGGTTGCTCCTAACAAACCCAGCCACTAGTTCATTTCCGGTGTTGCAGGGTTCCTCCTTAAACCCATCCCCAGCTGCTGGTTGGGGTTTTCTCGGGAAATTTATACCACCCGCGCGCGCACCTGAGGTGGGAAGGCGTTGGATTTAACGAGTTCACGGCTGGCTACTTGTCCCCTGCTACACCTGCAGCAGAAAGCAGGGACTGTTTCGCTGGAGCTATGAGCGGACTTGGGGGCTCGTTCGTGGGATCACTGTGCCAACTTGAAAACACCAACCCCGTTCCGAAAGGGCTTCTCACACGTTGCCGTTGCCGATGGGGGTTTTCCCGGATTGCTTTATTTTTTTTTTTTTGCTCAGTCGGAAAAGCCCTCCCTTGGCGTGGGGGCCCGAACTACCCGTGAGGAAGCGAACTGCTGGTCAGGAGCAGCCACGTGCTTATTAATTGGAGTGAGGAACGACGGAGAATGTGTCCCTTGTGGGGTAACTGTAGTGTGCCGCCAATTTAAACCGTCCGACCCTTTTGTGTAGAGTACGTGTAATGCATCCAAGCGAGTGCTGGTTCTTCTCAAGAGAGAGATAGAGAGAGAAAAAGAGCTTATTTAAGCGATAATACACCCCCGATGAGGATCTTCAGGAGTCCAGAAGTAGCCATTCTGGAGCGTTTAAACTGGGAATTTTGTTGCTCAAACGAATGCAAGGACTCCGTGAAAGATTCACCAGCGCATTCGAAGAGCATTTGCTTCTTTCAAATCGATAGTTTCGACCGGACGGATGGTTCGACCGCCAGATGGCCGTTCATGGGGAGTACAAAAAAAGCCGTTGATCGTGCGGAAATTGCTTCCGCAGCTTTAAGACCACAGCTAGCTGGAAGCAGTATTTACACTGACTACGCCTTTCGTCGAGCGCCTGGTCAATTGGCTCCTTGCCAAAGGCGCCAAAGCGTGCTGGAAAGCGCTCTGGGGTTGGGATAATAATTTCCACTGTTCCCCTGTGTTCGCGTTTGCTTTTCTAATTGAGCGCATTTTATTGCTTTAATTTGTGCGATGCACGGGGGCACTCGTTTTTCCTCGTTTTGTGCATCCATTCCCCCTGCACTCAAAAGGAAACTAATGCGTCTCCATTTCCCCGGTGCAGTGTGCCTGTGATTGTGTGCTTTCTTCCGCATTTTATCGCTTGGTTGTGGTGCTGGTTAAAAGTTTACTTGCACAAATTTCCTGCCAGGTTTACGAGTGGCCTTTTGAACTGGGCTTCGAAACTAGGATGTTTTCTCGTTAAACTGCAATATTTCACCTAACGCAAACGAAGACCCGAACGTAGCCACGCCCGATGGTGCCTCGTGGCGCATTCATTTAAAATCACTCTGCATGTAAATGTGGCTCGTCGGTTGGGAATGGAAGCAACGCACACCGAGCAAACAAAAAACCACCCCCAATGGGCGGCTTGAGCAATTCATCACCCATTCGCCCACGAATGCGGCAGGAGCAGGTGGGCCAAAGTCTTGCGAGGACGACGCGGGTGTTCTTTGTTACTTTTCGCACTTTCTTACATTTTCGGACGGTTGTGCTTGAATGTTTCTTTTTTACTTTTTCCTCGCCCCCCAGTTGAGGGTCTTCCAGGTGCGATATTGTCGCCATCCTCGCGGATTGCCGCTTGCGTGTTTTGCGGTGCCATTTTCCTCCCTCGCCGTACAGCTTTACGCCACTCACCCCACAACCAGAGTGGATAGAAATAATTGCCAAATTATTGTTGGTTTTTTCCACTGTCCACTGGGGTGTGTTCCTCGAATTCAAGCTCATTCTCGCCACTCGTAGCTTGGATAACAAACACTTCGTTTGGTTGGACTTGGGAGTCGAACAAGGCGTCGAATTTCCCTACAATCCTTTCCTAGTGGGTGGAACCACACGAGCGTAGAAGGACACAGGAAAGAGCGACTCCATTCACCATTCCTGCGTGTGGGTTTGTTAGTCCACGAGTGTTATCGGTGCTCATCAATCATCGGCAGGCTCACGCGACAAGGTCCACGACCTGTCGGGACACTGAGGCACCGATCATGAGGGAGGAGTTTTCACCCCCATTCTTGTGGAAATCGGGGCATTGGAGAACAAGAACAAGACCAAACAAAAAATCGATGCTTTCTAAAACTCCAACCACTGGTACTGATGTGTGGAGCAGAAGATGGAGATTAGCATGAAGATTATCATCTCCAGGTCAAACCAGCCATCAGCAGCTAGTAATGTTAGCTTACCTCACATTTTCGCTCGTTTGAGAAATGCTTAAAATAACCATTCCAACAATTCCACGCCGTGTGCGCCGACATAGAGTTGAAGAGACCATATCTGAACACTTACAACACACACACACACACGTTGTCGTCATATAAATCATTATCGAACGATCGTTACGAAAGGTGCTTCCTTAGCTCCGTAACGCTGCTTCCTCTTGTGACGAGATGGATTCACTCTCGTCCTTCGGTTGCGCAGCCACGAAAGGACACCCCATCATCATCATCATCGTCTCCTCGGTGGCACCTGTGAAGGTGATAATGAGCAGTAGCTTCTTGGCCTTGCTTTTGTGCACCGGAACCAGGAACCGGGAAGCGCTTCGAGCACAAGTCGATGTGCCAGTGTGGCCTAGTTCCTCCGCTCGGTCATTTATCGCCTCGCCTGGCAGCCAGTTCAAATATCAATCTCTCTCTCTCACTCAAGCTCAGACCGCCCGACGGTGACACGCAAATGGAGGTTGGCTCCTGGAAGATGGAGGATAACTACCACTTGCTTAAGGGCACACACACACACCCACACACGCACTCGAGAGCGCCATTAGTCGAACGCTGGGCTAGGGAGAAAAGGGGTTCCATTCGGGCTTCGATAATGATGCCGCCTCGTATCGGTGAGGTAAAAATAGCTATGGGAGGCAAAAAAAAAACTCCCCCAGTGTACACACACCGCCGTGAAGGTCCTGTTGTACCTGTCCTGGCACACGCGGCAATTTCCCTGAAGGTCCCATCGAGTAACACACACGCGTACAGATAGGATCCTTTCCTCTGCGGTGTGGCCGATAAACAGCTCCCCTTGGTCCTTTCATCGCGAGCACACAAAAGCGAAGATGGAACAAACAAGGAAAAGGATCATGCACGCCCCATCCATCCACACCTCCCACGCAAAGACGCTAACGTGCTGAAGCACTCGAAATGGTTTTAAATGTGTTTTCTAGTGGAATTATCTTCCCCCCCAGGGAGGCTTAGGTTTCTGTTACATTTTTTCACTTTCTCTCTGGCGCGCTCTCTCTCTCTCTGTCTCTCTCTCTCTCTCTCTCTCTCTCTCTCTCTCTCTCTCTCTCTCTATTATCAAAGTGAAGAAAACACTCCACGGCACCGCTTGCGCCGAGAATCTAACGACCCTCTTGACCGTGACCATTGGCGGCGGATGTGTCGCGTAGGTGTACCGGAAATGAATGATCCCTTTCACTGCAACAGGACTGGCCAGGATGTGGCTGCAGGAAGCAGCACAAAGCTTGCCTATTCCGGGTGGTAATTATTTTCGCCTCGTTATTGGATCCCTACTCAAAGGTGGCGCAAAGTTTTTCCTTCGCTTCGGCCGGAAGTGTGTAAGAAATGTGCGCACGCGCGTGTGTGCCGTAGTGTTTCGCACGTAGCGCCAACAGCTCGGTTCTACTTTCTCGCAAACTAGCTGTGCTAGTGTTCGATAAATTTTACCGGACCCCAGCATCCGCGCACGGGGCACAGTTTTATATCGGTGTTTATATCGCTCCGAACACCCACAAACTTTCCGTGTTGGTCCTGAGATTGGTCCGATTGCTGTACGACCGGAAATATGAGTTCCCGGGTGGGATGGAAGAAGAAGAAAAAAACCCAACCCACCATCACCGAACAAATGAAGCGACATCGAGTGGTGGCAAGAAGCAGTTGTTTCCGCATCTGGTTTCCGGATCCGGCTTCTTGTTCCTGCATGTTGTTGTTTGTTCGCCCTTTGCTATGGAACTAGGCGAACGGGTGCACCGAGAGTTTTGTGTGAGTTTTTTTTGTGTGCCTTTTCCGGGCGTGTGATCAAACTTTTTTAATAAATGCCGGTCGCACTTGTGCCGCCGCTGACTTACACAGTGTTTTTGGGGCACAAATTGGGGCCACTTGGTGGGTATGATGTCCTGTGAAAAAGGCTCCGATAAAGGCCCCGTTAACTTGTCTTCGAAGATGGATACGAAGTAGGAGGCATACACATTTTTATTTTTTGAATAGTGTCAATTGCTAATTCAGCATTGTTCTTCATTGTGTTATATTCATTGCGATTACTGCCGCCAAAGCTCGCCTGGAACTCGCCCTTGTGGCTGTGTTTGAACGCGAGAAAAGCAAAGAAAAATTCTAACCCTAGTCTTTGGCCATCACAAAAAAGGCCACGGCTGCAAGCGACGTTCGGTTCGGCTTTATCGGTTCATCCCCACCGTGGGGCTATTGTTTCGGTGGAAAAACGCCACCCAGCCTCACCCACAGATGCATTCAATTGAACTTCATTCAGCAAAACGATCGGCAACGAAGACAGAGAGGCGCACGAAGGCGCACGAAAGCTCTTCACTAAGCGCAAGCCTTGTGCAAAAGCGCCAAGGAGCGCAAAGCAGCTGAAGAGAATATCCTTTTGAATGGGTGGGGGCTGGCTGTGGATTCGCGCACTTCCTCCTGCTGCCATCGTTGGGCTCGAGAACAATCGACCATTGCACGGATGTGACGGGTACGGGCGCACGTTTCACAAGTGCTTCCAGCCAGCCGCAGGCATGCAGATTTGCTGATGATGAGCGCCCTTTTGTGACAACTGAGAAGCGCTAGCGCGTTCAAGTGCCGCGGTAGGTGCCTTGTTCGCGTTTTCTCCCTACCAAAGAGCGCAAATCGATTCCGCGAGCAAAAGTACGCCCTCCCATCAACCCCTTTTTCGGTGAAGGACAACCGGAGTTCTCTTCGAGGGTTTTGCGGTTGCGATCCGTGAAGGAGGAAGCGTTCGATCGAACACATTGCCCGAGGAGAAGGCAATGCTGAAGGCGCACAAAAGGTGCTAGAAATGCAATCAAATCGCGCAACAAAACCTGCTCGGCCGCTAAAAATATGTGTCTATTGAGCAACGGGACGCGCCATTGACGAGGCACGCGCGGGGCCAGATGACGGAAACCGCAACATGAACATGATTGAAATCGTAGAGGACAACGCCTCGGTGTCGCTGCTCCGTTAGTTCAGCTCGAGATCACCACACACGGGGGAAAGGCCCGAGACCAAAAAATGTGTGGCCTGGTTTGACGTCAGGTTGCACACGAACGATAAACGTTGCATAATTTGCTGTCGATTGAATGCCACACACACACACACAGGCCGATGTTGGGCTCCCCGATGGCTTTGCGGTTAAGTTGGTTGCGATTCCGGCGAATCTCCTGTCGACCTCCGGAAATAGGTCTCGAGGGAGCATCATGATTGCATCTGAAATGAAGTAGTATTTCTGGGGCGTTTTAGACCACTGACTACCTTTTTCAGGTCCTAACGATATGACCCTGACCAATGGCACTCGACTGAAAGGATAGATAATTTACTAACCTTTAGACCTTCGTATCGAACCAGCTTTTCCGGGCTGTGCTATGTCCTATTGCCCAGGATGAACGCCGTTCAATTTATCGTTCGATTTCCAGCGTCGCCTTCTGATCACTGGACGGACGATGCCAGCGATCCATTACCTGCGAGCCTGCAGTCCATCTCGGAGATAGGTCAGGGTGGACAAATAAATCCATCAATCCATGACCGGCATCGGTGACCCATCCGGGGTTTGGGAGCGAGGCGAGAAAAGTTAATCATCGTCCTCCTGTTTGTGGGGGGATCCCTTGGAGAGGGATTGCATCGTAAAAGGGCTTCCCAATCGGACACAGCGAATATGATGGTGGATAGGATGGATTCCCGGATATATGGTGGCCTTGGACTTCGACGTCCATCTGCCGGGATGGTGAATAATTTAATGGAAAGGACTGCACACGTTAGGCCACCAACGCCACGTTACACTTGAGACTTCACCGTTTGAACAGCTCTAGGTCAAAGATCACACCTTCAATGCCATCCGTTGACGAGCTCCATCTGCTGTGTCGTTGGGTTTTCGAGAGATTAACCAACCCCCAAGGACGAAAAGGACGAAAGCGTATCCACGACGATGCGACGGTCGCGATAAACACTTTAATTACGGCCCCTTTTTTTTCTTGCTCGCTTCACCGGGTAGCTTCTTCCTGGCACGTGCAGGAACGTTTCCTTGGGACTTTTTATTACACAAAGTTTATGACCGGACGAGTCCTGCGCGTGTCGTCGTACTTTTGACCACAGCCACCATCCGACGCTTTGATTTGCGGGCAATTACGGCGAGCCACGGAAATGAGACAGAGACAGAGATAGAGATAGAAATGTGATTTCATTCGATTTCCTTTCGACCCGCTCGGCATTCCCGCGTGCGAATTATGGCGACCATAAATAGCGACGCGGGTTGGAAGATTTTCCGCAACCGGTTCTTCGGTTACGGGAAACGAGCGGACTGGAAAACGGTGGAATTCCGCGGGAAAAACGCGCAGGAAAATAAACAAATCGTCCATCCGCCGGCTCTTTTCCGTAGCTGGCAGATTGGGTTGGGGGACGATTTTCCTTACATTTTCTCTCACTTTCTCTCTCTTTCTCTTTTTTGTGTCCACTCTCCTAGACACGGTTGCTTCATAAAAACCGGGACAATTTTGATGGACCCTAAACATACCAAAGAAAGGCTACTCTGCGTGGCGCTACTGGTAATTTCCATTCGATGGGGAATTTTCCCACCACGTCCTGTCGATCGTGTGTCGGGAGATTGAGTGCTGTTGTAAACCAATCTCCTGCCACCTTGCATTCTGAGCTGCATCCAGTTTTGTGCCGCTGAAATGCGAGAGGTAGCACAAATAAATCATTTTCCCTATGGGATCGAATTCCTCCGTATTCGAGCCGCGAGATGAGCGATGAACCGTGCGCGAGACTAAAAGAGAGTGAGGGAGAGAGAGAGAAAGCATTTTGCCCCACAAAATGTATCACCTTTTCGCCACCAGCCACCACCACAAAAGCAAAATAGAACACCTGCAGGGCTGCTAAAACCGACAACCGAGAGCGGATCAGCTCCCCATCCAAACGATCGTTTCCGGGTGGGCGAGCTTTGGTTTTGGAAGCAGCAACGATCGCACATTCCTCACTTTACGGTCCGTGTGACCTTTTGCGCGTGGAAATAAATGGAAAATCTTGCGACCCCGTGCCAGCTGGCGAATGGAAACGATCGTATTTTCATTTGTGCACGATAGATCCCTTTTCCTTTTTCCATCACGATCTCGCTTTCCCGCGTTCCTTAACCTTTTCGCGGTATAAAACGTTTCTTTCGGCCGAATGTTCTGTTCGCGTCGTCATCAGCTTCAGCCCACTCTAATCACGACCCATCCAATGCACGATTGGGACTTTGGTTCCGATATCCAGTCTGATTAGGGCTAATTTTCTTGCGTAGTTTATTATGCAAGAAAGCATGCCCACTCGAGAGTAAACAACCAACCGGCCACCGGGGAAATCAATATAAATGGTTAAATTACCATTAGCGAAAGGTGCCCTTGCTTTACGCAACCTTTCGGTGGTGAAAATGATGAAATGCGAGCTCTCGAAATCGCAATCCTCTCACTCTCTCTCTCTCTCTCTCTGTCTCTGTTTCTCTACACGCAAAACGTGGTGACCTTTCCAACGCTGTATTCATTTGGTAATTCACTTCGCGATCGCTCTTCTGCACGATAAATAACTCCCCCATGGATGAAACGGAAGTCACTGCATATCAGGAAGCGGTTTTCGGTATTCGTTAAGCGAAAAATCGTACTCCAAGAACGAGAAATGAAGAAAGCATGTGGCTTTGTCGGTGGAAAGCCTTCCCCATTTGGGTGCCATTTTAGCATTCATCGTCTTTTTTTTTATTTGTGTTCCTCGTCTTCTTCCTGAGCGCGCCACCATAAGAAAGGTAACAATTTCACATAACTCCTTGGCCGCAAAATCGATAATGGATCCCGGGCCCTAGGGGTGCCCGGGGGGACCCAGGACATCCGAGTGCAGTAACCGGATTTTCCCGGCGCAACAATGTGTCGTGTGCTTTGCGGGTGTACCGTCGGGGAAGCACTGAGAACTCGCACGTTTTTTCGTCCGTCTTTCTCGACGATCCTTCCTGATTTTCCCGTCTCATTCTCTCTTTCTGATGCCCGCCGTGCGGCAATTTAGGGCAAACAAAACAAAAAGTTCCCATTTTCCAGCGCTTGCACAGGTGTATGTGTGTGTTGGTGTGCGTGTGAGAGTGTACCTTTTATTTCCCGACCGATCGCTCCCGGTGGGGCGTTTCTTTTTTATACCATTTTTTGTTGTTGTTTTTTTTTGCCTCCTCCTCCCCCGGTGGGTGGTGAAAAGAAGTTTCCGGCAGAGAAGGGAGGGGGGGTTTAAAATATGTAGCATGCACGAAAATGATTTCTTTATGTAGCCCGCCCGCTCTGTTGTAAGCCCCGCGGGGCCAACCGCGACATTATTCTTCGCTCGTATGTGTGTTTGGGTGGGTGTGCGTGTATGCGGCATATAGTAGAATGGATTTTCGGGTTTATGGTAGGAGTTTAGCGATCGGTTAGAAGCAAAAAAAAAAAACAAAACGAAACATTAACGAGCAGTTAGGCCGCGCTCAGGTGGTGTTTCGACGAAAATAAACCTTCAAGGAGTCGGTTGTTGTCCTGCTTAGCCATAGTCTTTTCGCCTCTAAGGGGGTAGGATCAATCACGCATTAGTGCAAATGCCGATGGCTTGCATTCGTTACCCCTTCTTTTATCGACACTTTTGAGCGACCAAACAGTCTCCCCAGTGCCGGAAGTTCCGCTGGTTGCAAAACGAAACGCAACTCAAGCCTCTCTGGTGCGTTGAATTCTGCCACAACACGTTCACGGGAACACGTTCACGAACAAAACCATACCAAAGGTGTGTCCGGATGGCACGTTTCGAAGTTCCAATGCTTTGTTCCATCAAAAGGCACACCTGAATGGCTTCCGCGAGCTAAATTCCACCAACAACAGCATTGTCCTGTCCCGTGGAAGAAGCCTTACCGAGTGCGCTGCGTGGTTGGCTTTTTCTCTTCCAACTGCAGTTAATCCTGCCGATGGAACGCACTGCTAATAGAGTTCCCGGGTAGCCGTGCCATTGCTTCTAGCTGGCGATCGAAATTTAAGGCTCCCCGGGACGGCATGGGTTGCATTTTCCTTCCGTGGGCTTTTCCGCAACCTGCCAGGAGGGTGAAAGAAGACCACGCCAACGTGAATTCCCACCGGACGTTCGAAGGCAAACACGAACACACTCCATTTGTCGCTCGAAAAAAAAAAAGGGAAAAGGAAAACCACCAAAAGCCTGACCCAGTCGGTTCGATGTGGCTCACAAAACCCTTGTCGGTGGACCAATTCCTCAGCAGATGGTTCGGAGCACCCGAGCAAAGCGCGTGTTGTCCAGAGTTCACTCTGAGCTTAGTAGGGGACGAGCAAAACATCATCCTTGGTGTGTGGTGGTCAGTGATTTCCGGGAAGTTCCACGTGTCGCAGGTAGCCGCGCCAAAGGGTCTTTAGGGCCGAGTGTGTGTGAGTGTTCCACCCCCACCGAATGCAGTGGTTTCTGGTGTACGTTGGCATTGCGCTGGTGCTAGCATTCGTTTACCGGTGGTGGGTTGGTAAACCGGTGCTTCCCTTCCAGAGGTACAGCGGGCGTCCTGTTTTCCGGTGGTGCAGTGTGTTTAGGGTCACTACTTTGTTTCGAAAGGATTGAGGTGTTCGATGGACCTAAACTCTTGATTGTTCGGGGCTCAAAAACCTCCAGAAACTGTTCAGCTTGGGTTAGACAGGTAGAAGACGCATAAGACTTGCTGTTCCTGATCACGGATGGAATCTTAAACGAACAGCAGCAAGGATCTTGAACTAGCAGCTAGTCTATCGTGTGCCCCATGATCTTCCCAAACCTTGGAATTGAATAACATTCCAAGGATTTCCAGGAATTCCGGGGAAGAATTGAGCCTCTTTCGCTCGAGAACCTGGAACTGCTTTTGCCACCGTTATCCTCACAGATCGTCAGATTCGGCCTTCCGCCAAGTTGCATCACTGTCCAGCACATATAGACGTTGTATGTTTTATGGTGACGTTCGGTGCTGCTCCCCCCCCCTGCTAGTACGCCGTCGTCTGGCATGTCCGTCGTGAACCCGGACTGCACGGTGCTGTTGTTCTACGGCAAATATGTTTCATGTTTCCGTCGGACTCACACCACCGCACTCGATAAACGTCGTCCAACGAAAGCCGCACATAGATCATATCGCAACCGGGTAATCTACCAGCGGGGTCGAGTTCTCGCACCAGACCAGACGGGGCAGAGAAGGCGCGATGTAACATAACCTCACTAAACACACACTCGAGAAGCGAGATCGATTGGAAAAGTGTTTTTCCCGACCTCCGGTTGTGTGCTCAGTACCCAATGCATCCCGGGTCTCACCACCCCGAGGATGGCGGGTGAAGTGAAATCTATTTTTGGCCAATTCTCGGCCCTTTAGCCCTGTAGCCCACCCACCCGGGAAAATGTGAGCTGTTCGGAGTTTTTTTTTGTTTTCGTCTCTTTTTTCTTGCTCCTCTTCGGTAGCACGAAAAATGGGGACAAGATCGAAAGCCTCGATAGGAGGGAGGGATTTTGTTCATCCCTTGCGCCCAGTTTCATCCCTCCTCCCATCCCCCCAACCCACAACCCCACTTCGCCACATTGCAAAACAATCGCCCTCGAAATAGAGCGATATGCAGTAGCGCGTTTTTTGGAGTGGCTCTTTGTTTCTCGCAGGCTCACCGGCAACAACACACCCCGTACAACAGTATTGTCGTCGTTTGTTCTGACCGGCCACCGGACCGGAGTGGCGCTCACGCGGAAGCGGGATGGGAAAATCGTTTGATGTGCGGCTTTTCGACTCCCTATCCAACCGACAAGAAAACTCCCGCCAGCAGCCAGGGGTTGGGTCTATTCGTTGTGCTTTGATCGCCGTGCGGCTCAAAGCAGCATCCACTCCGTCTGGTCGGTTTCTGATCTGATTATCTCTATCTACTACAACTCCCAGCGCTCCAAAACGGACACCATGGCGTAAACCGCCACTTGACTCAACGGTAAAAGGGCGCTGGTAGCATCTTGGTGGTGGTTTTTCCTTCATTTGAACGTTCTTGGAACGAGTGCACGTGTGTGTGTTGTGACGGTAGTTTTCCCTTAATCTGTTTGCGGCACCGAGAGATCCTCATCTCGGGTGTTCCGACGTTCCTGTTTTTCTTCAGTCCGTTCCAGACGACAATCCCCCTTGAATGCACGTGTGGGTGTGAAGCTGGAACCGGTTGTCGATGTCTGTCCGTTCGTGGGAAACAGTCGTGTAACAGTCGAATCAATCTTTTGCGCTACCAATTGCACCAAGCTTTGGGCCGCGTATGTTTCTGCCTCTCTCGCTCGTGGAAGAGGTAAACTTCCGTTGCGCGAAGCATCTGGACATTTCCGGCCTAGCAAACCACAGGAAGTCAGCACCAGTGGATATCAAAGTGATCATTAAACTCCCGGACGGACCACGAGACCGGGTGTTGCAGCTGACACCGAACGAGTGTTTAAAGTGGGAAATTCTCTCCGCTTCAACCTCCGGTAGGCCTCGATTTCCTCATCACGGTCGATTTCCGCTCGAAACTAATCGAACATCGCTTTGATGTGAGTGTCCTTCCATCCGATGTTCCGGAATCGGGAGGCAGACGAAACTATAAACGAAAGTCGTTGGCAAACAAGGCACAACTCCACCGGAAACTGGTGGGGAATGGTGAGAGCGATTTGTCCTTGTGGAGGGTTTTTTTTGTATAGTTGTTCCTCTACAATCTCTTCCGTTAGTGCTTGTTTTTCACGCCCCCAGCATTACGATGGTGTTGTTAGACGTCGAACAGGATGCTGCTGCTTTTATGGTGCCAGCATTTGCCTCCAGCGCAACAACCTGTGAAATCTGTCCTACCTTTTTCGCGTCAGTTCTACGTTCTACCCATTTATGGAGCTCTCACTCACAGGGTGCATATCGGTGTAGAATGGCGTAAAAAGCTGAAAAACTAGGCATGAAATATAACAGAAACATCCAATATCTGTCGTTTAGAAGATGATTGCATCGACATTTGGACGATTTGAAAGCAGTCAATCGAGCGTCAATGTGTATTTCGCTGGTTCTTCTATACCTTGTCTGTTTGTCCAAGCTTCAGTGACGAAGCATTCTCGAGAACTGGAATGAAATCCACCGCCCAACTAGAAGTCAGCAGGTTGCCCGATTAGGCAGGCGAATCTGGTGCCGGTTTCGAGCCTGTTATTCTCTTCCCATCGCTCTCGTTCGCTCTTTCCTCAACGGATAAAAAGTAGTACCCTGGTCACGCTGGTGTCTTATTGGCTCGCTGATCGAATGCCATGTGCCCGCGACAGGCGACTGACAGACGACTCGCGCGCCATGGCCTAATCTAATAAATGCTGTTTGATTTATTTAATTATCACCAGCGAGGGGGGCACACGCGACTTGCGAGCTCGTTCACAATACGTTATATGTCGTCAAGGTGTTCGAGTTTGTTGCGATGATGTGATGCCGTTTAATCGACACAATTCCAACCCACGAAGTACTTCCCCAAAGTGCTCCGTATGGTCCAGTTTTGGCGTGATTTATTGGTTTTTGTTCCTGCAGTACTTACTTATTGTGTACAGTTTCCAATCGACTTTTCTTCTTCATCTCGATCCTCCCGTAGATAAGCTCCGGCAGCATCACACACACCAAACGCCCACAACGTTTAAGGGCATCGTTCTGATCGGCCATCGCCCACCGACGACGACACCATGACGAAGAAGTTCGAGTTCAACTGGCAGATCCCGGTGCCGGAACCGCTCCTGACGGGGTGCGTGTTCGACCGCTGGACCGAGGAAAAGGACAACAACGAGCTGGAACCGAACTGCACGTTCAAGGTGGACGAGTACGGGTTTTTCATTTACTGGAAAAGCGAAGGCCGGGTAATTATCCTCTCCAATGAGTGTCTAATCGCACGCGTACTTCATGCGTGTACTCACTTTTGTATTCACTCTCGTTTTCGCTTTATCTCTACCTCAACCTCGACCTGGCGATGTCCTGTGTGTCCTGCGCGCAGGAAGGAGACGTTATTGAATTATGTCAAGTCAGCGACATCCGAGCGGGTGGAATGCCAAAGGTAAGTGCTTTGCCTGGGGCTGGATAATTGACAGGACACGCCACCATTCCCCGGTCCCGGTGCGGCACGGATTGTCCTCTCCGCGCGAGCAAACAAGGATGTGGAAATCCGGTTAGGGTGCGATGGAATTAAAAATAGCCCCATCAACGGAGCGACAAGCGACAATGAACAAAAGGGATGAAATTGCATTTCATGCCGTCTGCTGCAACATTGTTGCGTGTTTCCCTGTTGCTGAGCGTTTTCGTGATCGTTCGGCCTGTGCAGCACAGCCATGCGGTCTTTGATTTATATTGCCTCCTACGAAATGGTGCTTATTTCGGTACACATTCGTTGAAGTATCTCGGTTGGTTGCATGATCAATGCATCACCGCCATCGAAAGGATTTCACGCAAAACACAGACCACATGGCGAGTGGTACGTCTTCTTGGTGCCGTCCAGCGTTTGAACACTGAAATATTGCATCCATTACGCGTTTGCTGTAGCTTCCAGCTACATCGAATGTAAAGAGGTTGCGTATTTTAAAAGCGCACCACCGAACGGGTTGGAAAACTCGTCTCAGAAACCGGAATTGGGCCAAAAACCGCAAACCCATCCCGGATAAGGATTAACGCAACACACGTGCGCAACCCGGCGGCTTCTAATAACTCGGCTCGAGGCGTGATTAAGTTGGCCGCTTCCACCAACGTAACGCCTCGGGTGGATCTGCTGCAGATCGGGCAATCCATTAAATGCGCTTCACTTTGAAAAACACCGCATGCACGACGATGCAAACGTTCCGAATGCAACCGCGGCACGATATGCTAGGATTTTTCCACTTTTTTCAGGCCTCCCCTACGCGGCCAGTTCGAGCGCGTTTCAAGTGGAAAACGTGTGTATGCACAGCCAGAGTGCGAGTTGCATTTTCCCTCTCGCTGGATGAAGCAAAATGAAGCCCTATCGGGGTCCGTCGTGTCTTCCGTGAATTCGAGTAACGAGTAGCAACACCCAAGGGGGCAGAAAGCTTTTTTGGTTTGTAGCAGATCGGTGGAAAATGAAACGCATAACGCACTCTTTCCCGTGTGTCCGTGAAGCGAAGCGAAAGTGCGTGCAATGACCACCATTGAAAAAGGAACCAGCGAAAAAGAACTCCCTCCTCGAACGGTTTGGCATCATAAGCGGCATTTTAAATCGCCTTTCTATGTTCCTGTATCGTTTACAGAACCGAGCGGGCTGTTGCTGTGTCCATTTCCCAATTCCGCGTCCAGTTGCGGATGGATCGATTGATATTTTCGTGTGGACTTCCGAAGCCATTGAATTGCAAATGAAATTATCTTCCACCCGCATGCAACATGTGAAAAACGTGATACCCCCGAGAACGAGAGTGTATATTTGCACTCTCCGGCTCGCACAGTCAAGTTGATAAGCGGCAATGGCACTCACAGACCACAATCCCACAGCACCATAATAGTGTTCTAGGCCTCCCGCAAGAGCGACCTTCTTTCGTTGTCACGTTTTTCGGTGTTTAGGACGTCGGCCGCCGGCTACCTTTTAAAGTCCACCATTTTCTTGCTTTTCTTGCCAGCTTTTCAGCTCAACAGTTTGTTTCGCTTTTCTTTGCACATTTGCACAGCAAGCAAAAGACTCCTCCCGTATGTGGCCCCGCACGACATTCGTACGGTTTCTTTGCATTTCTTTCATCTCGCTTCCTAAGCCCATTAGTGGAGGCCCCCGAATACACCCGCTTCAAGTGCACGGTTTCCACCCGGTTCGGTGGATAATGCGCTAATGCATAAATGCATGAGCGCTTCCAACCCAGGGTGGAAAAGCGAAATGATGAACGAGAAAATACAACCAACTCTGCTTGCTCAATTTGACTCACAGATGAATCGTGTTGTGGCTCATCGTTCTGCGCTCTGGTTTTACTCAAACAAAACGGCATCGTTCCGTGGTTGTCGTCGGTTGCCTCACACACTATCACCTGCAAGGCCCTCCTAAATCTGCTGCTCCATGCTTCATGATTAAGCTCTAACGGCTACCTTGTGCTCCCGCTTGTGCTGGTCGGTTCTAATCGTTTGTTACCCTATTTTTCCCCCTGCAGGACATGAAGCTGTACAATCAACTCTGCAACAAGCACGGGGAAAACGTCGAGGAAAAATCTCTAACCATCTGCTCGGGCACGGACTACATCAACATCAACTATCAGCATGTCGTCTGTCCGGATGCGGCCACGGCAAAGGTAAGCCACCGGTCGCGATCACAGGGAAACACGGTCCGCTTGAATGCGAGCCAACAAACCGGGCCCCATCGCGGAAACTGTGCAGCTTTTTCCCGCAACGTCCACCGTTCCGAAGGACGTGTACCTGTTGCTGATGCCACCTCCATCGGAACGAACGAACGAACATCCTGCCGATGGCAGCCTGACCCGTAGCAAATCCTACAATTATCGGCTCGTCTTACGGGCGTCGTGTTTGCGCTTGGTGCGCTTGGTGCGCTTGATTGCGTACTTACACGCACTGAAAACTCCCGCCAGAAGGATGTGGACGACGATGACGCCACGTGCGCGTCATCAACCCCCACGAATCGAATGTACATTAATTAAGAGCAATTTGCACAGGACGAGGGTGCGAGTGATGCACGATGCAGGTTACTGTACGCCGGTGTTGAGGTGAAACCCCATCGTGAGACGCTCATTAGTGACACCGTTTTCCACCGAGCAGGAGGTAAAGTCAATTTGTACGCTTCAAGAATCTGCTGTGGGTCCTTTCTGAGGCGTACGTGAAGCGAGTTGTATGATGAACACGCGTGTCCCGTTCACGTCGAAACCGATGCTTGTCTTCCGTGTTCGGAAGAAGATCCGTACACGGTATTGGCCTGGCCAGAGGGCTCACCCATCATCCGAGGGATCCGAGCCGTAGTGCGTAAGGGGACGCGCGTGCTATTATTAATACTCTCTGGCAGATAATTTGCTCAGTCAACCGAGGGCCGGCCCCCGTTCCACGGACCTACGAATCCGTGATGCGAACGATGTAATCGACCCTTGATGATGGATCCCTGCGCTTTGCGACGCGTGTGGATGAGAGAACCGGGTGAAATCGGGTGGGTGGGCACTTTCCAATGTCGCCCCGTTCGAGTCAAATGTCAGGCGGAAAATTACGTCCTTGTTGCTTTGAGTTGGTGTAAATGGGGGTTAGGTTAATAGCAGACCAGCTCTGCGAGTGGAACAACCGTCAGAATCGATCGGCGTATTCATACGCACACGCCTGGAGGAGTCCGTGGTGTAGGATTTTCGAGGGTCGTTGATCCACGTTGGTCCACGGAATCCGTTCAACAACACAAGCCGGAATGAAACGAATTTTGGATCCCCTTTCCCAACCCACGGTTTCTGTCAATTGTTAAGCCAACATTTGACACGGAAGCTAATACGCACGTAATGGAACTATAGAGACGTTAACGGGCTGTCATATCAGGACCGACCGCGGCTTATAAATGGCATTTGAAGTGTTATTACACACACACACCAACGCCAACGCCAACATTGCCATCACCGCTAATCGCCCCATCAGGGAAGATGCTACTACACTCGTCAGGAGCACTTAGCCGCTGGTTCAATATATGTATACGGGAATTGATCAAGTTTAAATTAGCTTTTACGATCGCGCCCCACACGTGTTGTTGCAGTGTACTGCAACTGGCGAGTTAATGCCGGTTAGAGCACATATCGCGTTACATACGACTGGCTGGTTCTTATGACGTTATAAACCCAATATATACACATATATTTCCTTCAATCCCCTTCCGACAGATCTGGGTAGATGGCTTGCGGAAAATCACGCACAACGGCAAGGCTAACAATTTCTGCCCAATGACGGCCCTCAAGAAACAGTAAGTTCTGGTCAATTCTGTTTTACCTGCATGATACGGTTGCGCTTTTCTTCTCAATTGCTTCAGATTTTCTCACTCACAATGCATGCGTCTGCATTCGATTTGCTTATTCTTTTCGTTTCATCCTTTGAAGGTTGCATGGTTTAATGATTTGATAAATTATTTCCTTCTCAGATTGCATGCTTACGCAGGTTATGGGCAGGCTTAAGTGTTTCTGGTGTACTGAAACGCACACACTTTTATGTATCTTTGGTGTTTCGATGGTTCTTTTCTAGTTTTTCGAGGTCTTTAATAATCTCTCTAACTGTACTATAATCCTACTAATTATCACAGCGTTACTTGAATCTCTTTAAAACTATGCTCATTGTTCCGTGGGTGACATCACGATTCGTTCTCAGGTGGGGCCGGGCTGAAATTAATTTTCCCTCAAGTGACTCGCGACAATGGAAGAAAAACAACTCGCACACATACACCGGAATGACCGACAAATCGTTCGATAATTGAGGTGCATTTTATATTCCTCCTCTCCCTTGCGACGAGCCGTGTCGTATCTCTATCGAGGGTGCTAATGCCTCGGGGACAGGTTGATTGATACGTGAGAAATGTGTCGGTCAGCTTACGCCCCACAATAGCTTGGGGCCAGCTGCTACGCGTGCTGGGCGTGTAGTCCCTTCGTTGTGTCACACAAAAACCCGGAAGACCGGATCGTAAATTAAATTGTCTTCAACCTGTTCCACCGGCTGCAAAATTCTCGTCCCCTGTTCGCGTGTGTTTGAGAGGGAAATGCGCTTGCTTGTTTATCTTACCCTCGGGGCCAAGTTGCCAATCGCCAGCTCGCAGATGGTGTTTGAATTATGATAATTTTGCACCACCGATAATCTACCGCACGCAGCGTGAGTGCATAATGCAACCGGGCTAATGCCACGACCGAAAAAAAAATCCAACCATTCGCCCGTTATATGGGTTGGGTGGGAACAGCTGGTTTAATGGATTGTTTGAGCCATAAAAAGAGACCCATCCAAGTAATCCTTTTTTTATATGAGTGTCTGTGTGTGTGTGTGTTGGTGATGATGGAAATGACTTTTGGACGTTGCTGCGGGTCGAAAATTGACAGCTTAACTCCCGGGGCGCAGTGACAGCAAAAACTCACTTCCGGCAGTAATGGTCGCTCGGTGCCACCGGAATCTAATTATCGTCGTGACACCATTTTGTCGCACAAACTGCGAGATGAGTGATGATGCTGTTGCCCATCATGAATCGCAGGCAGCAAAAATGCAAGCCACCTTCCACTCATCCCGATGCAGCATCGGTCCGGTGGGAATTTTTCACTTCCGGTGGTTCCGTGTTGGGTCGAACGATGGCCCAATTTTAGGGGAAGTACCCACGCGTTAAGTTTGACCTCAATTCGGTTCCCGTGGGCTTTGACCCAGATGCACACACAATGCACAATGAGGAGACACACACACGGGATAGATTTAGGGAGCGTTTGCTCAAGTGAACTTTCACCGGTAAAAATGGTGGTCAGCTGGGTTAAAAAGTTCCTCACACATCATTTCGTTTAATTGGCTCGTTTCTTCATCCTCCTACACGATGGCAGCTTTGGCAGCAAGGACTCCGTGACATCACGCATAACGTCAAAATTAACAACGTATGTCCCCGGACGAACCTGATGAAGCAGTAAGTTTTGTTGATGGAGGCGCCAAGTCGATGGTGTAACGAACTTCGCCAGTGTGTAGCTGTGTCAGAGTCTCGTCGAATCGGGTAGTTTGTAATAGTTTTAAGGTAGCTGTGGCATCCATTCTTTTCCCGTACACTACTTACGCTTGCTTTCATGATGAAGTCGTGCGTGGCACACCCAACCCTAAAGTCGTCAACACAAGCACACCCAAACCGTAATGTCCCGACGGGTCTCGACTATTGATAGTAAATAATTTAAGAAGCACAAAAACCCCTCCTTGAGAGATTGGCGTTCACGAGGAACGTCTCCCTGCGGAAACCAGCTGCCAGCAATCATGCAAATGAGGCAAATTGACTTTCAAGTAGACGAATACATAAACCCCCCCAACGCCGCATCCGTCCGGACCCATTTTTACGCCAATCGAAATGGGTGCCATGCGACGAAACCCCTTTTTCACGGAACTCGGACACCACGCGCAACACCGACACCCATGGATCGAGAGCTGACCACAACCGCCGGCACGACTGACGACCTGCTAGCTAGCCCTCTCCTGGCGGCTTAATTGAATTGGCACCCTCTTCAATGCGCGGAACGATCATAACCACACACCACCGGGCCCGAGGAGTACGGGGCACATGAAAAGCGAATTAAATTACGCGCGTACGCTGTACGGTGGAGTAATTTAAACGCATCGCTCGTCAACACCTCACCACGGATCGGTTCAGGGTCGGGGTGAAGCACCAGGCGCCTCCATTTGGTTCTGGTCGCGCTTACATCGTGCCTCTGTCAATTGCATACACACGGCGTGGAGTAATTTGATTTGTTGATTCAAATGGCCCCTCGATCCCCCGTGTGTGTATGTGCAGGCTCTCATCTCGCTTTCGGTGTCGCATCTCGTCGGAAAGCCATCGTGGTGGCAGCCACGCGGCCAGGCATATGGCATGAACACGTGCTGCACGCGAATGCACGCCACGTCGATCTCATATTCGGTGCTACTTCTAACCTGGCGCTAGCTCGCATTTGCATATTTTGCATATGGTATGGTGTGGCGTGTTTTTAAATTGCGTGTAATTTGTTTCTTTTCCTTTCGCCTGAATTCCGTTGGCCGGCGTCACAAAGTTGAAGCTGCAGCGAACTCCCGGTGTGTGCAAGTCAGCACGACGAAAGTTGTATCTTGACTAATGGAGTGATTAAACACTTCTGGCTCACGCTAAACCTAATCAATTAACAAGAACAAAATGTCCATGTTAGGCTTTAGGCATTAAGCTATTAGTTAGTAATTGATTACAACCCTTGAAGCAGTAGCATAGGTTTACGTTCCACTTTCCCGGGAGGGATATTCGAAGGTGAGAATGATACAATTCTCTGCTGCATCGTGTTCCTTTTTAACACACCTTTGGTAGCAATATCATTACTCGTTGTATGTTGTAATAGCATTAGGTTTTGTAATTTTGTGTATGCTTCCATTAACCTTAACGTTTACCGCTTTATTCCTTTCGCTTTGTTGGTATTCTTAGCACAAATTCTTAACTAAAGTGTTTCACATCGACAACCACGCTTAATATCGAAAAAACTAATACGTGATAATCCCCTTTTACATCGACTCTTTCGCCGTAGTTGGATGCGGTTGGGTTTCCTGGTCGATCCCCGTGGTAAGGTTCCCGTCAAGGTGGTGGCTCGAACATTCGCCTCCGGTAAGCAGAGCGCTAGTGCCGATGTCCTCTCCATAGTTTACCGTCATCCTATCATATCTCTTTCCATCTTCGTCAGGCAAAACGGAAAAGCTGGTCTATCAGATACTCTCCGATTTGGGGCTACCGAGTGGCAAAAACGACGCGATCGAAAAGGCTGACTTTACGTTCGAAAGGTTCTACGAGCTGTACCACAAGATCTGCCCTCGTAACGACATCGAGGAGCTGTTCCGGTCGATGTAAGTCCTCTTCGACTAAGCCAATGTGATGTGTGACACTCACCTGTCTCACCTTTCGCGTTCCGCAGTACACAGGGCAAGGCGAACTCCATCAATCTGGATCAGTTCATCAACTTCCTGAACGAAAAGCAGCGTGATCCGCGCCTAAACGAGATCCTCTACCCGCTGTACGATGAAAAGCGTGCGCTCGAAATCATCAACACCTACGAGCAGAACGATGAATCCCGAGAAGCGAGTAAGTGAGCCTTGTTTGTCACTCGCCCTTTCGTACGACACTAACATGTGCGATCGAATTCGAACCATTGCAGAAACCCTCACCAAGGACGGCCTGATTCGGTACCTGATGTCGGACGAGAACGCGCCCGTCTTCCTCGACCGGCTCGACATCTACATGGACATGGATCAGTCGCTTTCCCACTACTACATCAATTCGTCCCACAACACGTACCTGTCCGGGCGGCAGTTCGGTGGCAAGAGTTCGGTCGAGATGTACCGCCAGACGCTGTTGGCCGGGTGCCGATGCGTCGAGCTCGACTGCTGGGATGGTAAGGGTGAAGACGAGGAACCGATCATCACGCACGGCATGGCCATGTGCACGGACATCCTGTTTAAGGATGTGATCTACGCGCTACGTGATACGGCCTTCGTCACCTCCGACTATCCGGTGATCCTGTCGTTCGAGAACCACTGCTGCAAATCGCAACAGTACAAGCTGGCCAAGTACTGCGACGAGATCCTGGGCGATCTGCTGCTGAAGGAACCGATCCAGGACTTCCCACTCGAACCGGGTGCACCGCTGCCGCCACCGTCCGCGCTCAAGCGCAAGATCCTGATCAAGAACAAGCGCCTCAAGCCGGAGGTGGAGAAGAAAGAGCTCGAACTGTTCCTACAGGGCGAGTTCGTGATTGAGGACGAAGACAAGGAAGACGCGAGTGCGGTCGATGTCAGTAAGATGGCGGAGTTGGGTGCACCGGCGGCAGCAGCAGCGGCCCCAGTGGCAGCGGCCGCCGCCTCACAGGATGGTGGCGAAGAGGCACCACCGGTCCAGTACACCGGATCAACGACCAACGTGCACCCGTGGCTGTCGTCGATGGTGAACTACGCGCAACCGATCAAGTTCCAGTCGTTCGATTACGCGGACAAGAAGAACATCCACCACAACATGTCGTCGTTCGCGGAGACCACCGGCATGAACCTGCTCAAGTCGCAGGCGATCGAGTTCGTGAACTACAACAAGCGGCAGATGTCGCGCATCTACCCGAAGGGCACTCGGGCCGATTCGTCCAACTACATGCCGCAGGTGTTCTGGAACGCTGGCTGTCAGATGGTGTCACTCAATTTCCAAACCTCCGATCTGCCGATGCAGCTGAACCAGGGCAAGTTCGAGTACAACGGCAACTGCGGGTATCTGCTGAAGCCGGATTTCATGCGGCGAGCCGATCGTAGCTTCGATCCGTTCGCGGACGCACCGGTCGATGGCGTGATCGCGGCGTCCTGTGCTGTACAGGTGATCGCCGGCCAGTTCTTGTCGGACAAGAAGGTGGGCACGTACGTCGAGGTGGACATGTACGGTTTACCGTCGGATACGGTGCGCAAGGAGTTCCGGACGCGCATGGTACCGGCGAACGGGCTCAACCCGGTGTACAACGAGGAACCGTTCCTGTTCCGTAAGGTCGTGTTGCCGGATCTGGCCGTGTTGCGGTTCGGCGTGTACGATGAGAACGGCAAGCTGCTCGGACAGCGCATTCTCCCGCTGGACGGGCTGCAGGGTGGATACCGGCACATCTCGCTCCGTACCGAAGCCAACTTCCCCATGTCGCTGCCAATGCTGTTCTGTAACATTGAGCTGAAGATTTACGTGCCGGACGGGTTCGAGGATTTCATGGACGCGCTGTCCGATCCGCGCGCGTTTATGGGCGCCGCGAAGGAACGCTCCGACAACATGAAGGCGATGGGCATCGAGGAGACGGGCAAGAAGGATAAGGAAGATCAGAGCCGCAAGGATGAGCAACGCGTGACTGAACCACCGCTCGTTTTCGATCCGATCACCGTCGACTCGCTGCGCCAGGAGAAGGGCTTCCAGAAGACGGCCAAGAAGCAGCAGAAGGAGCTGGACGCGGTCAAGAAGAAGCACGCCAAGGAGCGGGCGGGCGTGCAGAAGCAACAGAACTCGGCGATCGAGCGGCTGATCAAGGGCAAGAGCAAGGACGAAATCAAGGCCGATCCGGCGGTGCGCAAGCTGATCCAGGAGCAGAACGCCCAGTGGACGGAGATGGCCGAACGGCACAAGAAAGAGGAATGGGACCTGCTGAAGCAGCAGCTCGGCGATCAGCAGGACATCCTGCGCAAGCTCATGGAGACGACGCAGGCAGGTCAGATGAAGCAGCTCGAGGCGAAGCACGAGCGCGAGATCAAGGAGCTGAACAGCCGCCAGGCGAAGATCTCGGTCGAAACGTCGAAGGAAGTCGCCAACGACAAGACACTCAAGACCAAGGGCGAAAAGGACCGACGGTTGCGCGAGAAAAAGCAAAACAACATCAAACGGTTCATGGATGAGAAAAAGGTACGGATGGACCCAAACCAAGCCAACCAAAGCCCTAACCTAATACGGTGTGTTTGCTTTTGTGTTTTTGCTTTTCGCAGACTGCCACCATTAAGCAGAATCGGGAGAAGGAAAAGCTGAAAGTGACCCACGACAAGCAGCTGGAGGAGCTGGCGAACGATGTTCAAAAGGTATCCCTGACCCCCGGCGCTTGGGCGGGCGGGTTGCGCAGCGTCCGGGAGATCGTAACGATCGAGACGGTTGTCTAGAAGAATGCCATGTTTATCCCGCTACCCTGTTCCGCGCACGACCAGCAGCCTCCCTCTTCGTGTATTATTCCGTCCTTCTGTATCTCTCCTGCCTTCATTTTTCATTTTTTTCCATTCGGTCGTTGCCCTTCATGCGCTCGTATCCTATTCTTCCCTGGGATTGGATCGCGCTCTGAGATGTGCAGCTCGTGGTTGTCTGTGCAGCCTGTGCATATCATAAATCATCCGTCGTAGACATTATAGACAGCAGTAGGACGCAGAGTAGTAGAGTATTGTAATGCATGTGTGTAGAGCGTTTCTTGCAGGGCCTACGTCTGGTGCCACCTCTCGCTGCTACTTCTAGCTTCAAAACTGTGCCTCCAGTAGGTCGAATTCTCATTTTTTCCTCCTCTGTATTTTATTTTCTTTTTCCTTTTATACCACGTTTAGTTTTGTTTGTAGCCTTTCATTTGTTTTATTGTTTTCTTTTGTATTCCGTTTTATTTATTTATTTTTTTCTTTTTTTGCTTTTACGTTTAGTTGATCCTTTGTTTCACTTTTTTATGTATGGCCTACTTTCATTCCTCTTTTACGTTTTTTGTTTGTTTTATGTTTAATTATGCAATGATGCTTATGTTTATTTGCATTCTTTTCTTCGAAACTTTTCGTAATGGTAGTTTTAATTAGTTTTCCCTTTTGTTTTGTCTTTTTCTCTTGGTTTTTATTTACGTTACACCGTATCCTTCCACGCCAGCTATCGGCAGGAGGTCGTAGGCTTATTAGTAGCAGCAGTAGCGCTAGCGTAGGTGCTGAGCTAGTGGCACAAAAATCTTCCAGCAGCACATCGCTATCAACGGCTGGACCGGCGGTGACTCCAGCTTCCACACACGTACCTCGTGCACCTCCGGAACCGCCCGTTGCGTTCCGAAGCTTCTCCACCATACCTCCGCCATCGGCGCAGCATCTGATCCGGTTGAACACGATCGAGGAGGCGCGCAAACGCGAGGAAGCCAAACAGCAAGACTGCCCCTGCATCTGCTCGTGAAGGAAACGATAGAGAGAGAGAGAGAGATCATGACCCCAAGGTGTTTTTGTAACTCTCTCGAAAGCCCCCGTGTGGCTGTGGAAGGAATCGTGAACCGTGGAACCGTCCCTTCAATCGATCACTGTCGTGCCGAATACAAAAGTATTATTATTTAGCCAATGTAAGCTATTCAATCTTTGTTCGTATGTTTTTACACTAACTATGCCTTGCGTTGCGTTGCTTAAGAAATTTTAACCATTTCCTGCTGCGTCTAGCCTTTTTTCTTTTCGTGTTTTGTTCATTTGCGTTCACATAATTTTGTCTTTAAACTTAAGGCTTTTTCATACACTTTGTGCGATCGGTGAACGTCGAAAGATTATCTATAGCTTGTTTGTTGCAACGGGCAGTTGAAAAAAAACGTATGCATTTCTTATCGTATCGCCTTCGCGAAGATATTATCGACCAATGCCGTCAGTCCGCGTTATTTCCAGCTAAACCGACAGCATATACCTATCTACTAATCCTCACATGTTAACAACCACGTTACCGCCACTAATGCACCTAATCTACCCGTTCTGTATCCTTTCCTTGCAGCTCATCGAAATGTACAAAGTGGACGAGGAGGAATACAAGCTGGCATCGAAATACGAATTTTTCGCCTAAACTAGTGGCATCTCCTCAAGCTCTTCGGGAAGAAGGAGGGCTCATCTTCTTCATATCGAGGCGCAAATGTAGAAGTCGTACGTGGCGGTCATCATGTGGCCAACAAAGGGTGCGAAATGATCCGATGGTAGATCAGCAAAAATCGACGACGACGCGACGGCTACATGTGCGCAATATGCCCCGCAGAACCGAGAGTGGTACCCTTAAATACGAAGAAACTATACATATATACCTAGCGAAAGAGACACTAGAGCAGGGGGTTAGAGCACCGAAGAGAGCCGAAAGAGTTATTTATGAATCCGCGGGAACAAGTTGAACAGCAGGTGGTCGACAAAAACGTGGTAGTAGTTTTCATTGTTTCTCACCTCACAATAGGCAGCAGCATATTACCAAAACATCCACTAGCAAGTTCTACTTTCTCTTTCTCCCTTTCTCTCTCTCTCTCTCTCTCTCTCTCTCCCTCTTTCTTCTATCTTAAATCTTTATCCTGCTCTTTGTTCTAAAGTTAGCTCCGATAACCTTCTTGCTTTTTAATGTTGGACTGTTTAATTTTCACCCGTTTTACGCTCAATATTAACGGTCTTTCCAAACCTTGTCAATTCAATGCAAATAGCCGATCGTCGGTTTTAGATCACTCGCCCAGCCACATTCATTATGCTTTCGTTTCTGTCAGGCTCCATGCATCGTTAACATTATACGCCGGTATAAGAGCAGCACGTATTACGCACGTTGATAGGGGAGTGCATCTCTCGCATAGCAATGTTACACCGTTTATAAATATATATCAGTATAGGGAGATTGTGTGTTGAAGCTAGTAGCGATTGTCATGGTCCAAAAAAACTGTAATCTATAGCGTCGCGGAAACAGCGAAACGAGGAGACTAGTGAAGAGAAGAAGAGAACACATACCAAAACAAAACAAAGGAAAAAAATCTAGTGAGAAACACGTACGGTTAGACAAAGAGCAAAGCAAAAGCATATTATTCACTATTTTAATGCTACTATTAATGGGAATAGAGCACGAAACAAACCAAAACGTAAACGTAATAACCGATGGGGATGGGAATACCAGTGTTGGTGGGAAAACCAACCGAGAAGATTCAATTCGGCGACTATCAAACTCCTCACCGGTGTCCCCGGGATGGGCGAAGAGTTGTTTTAGGGATTGTGCGTTATGCAAGGTTGAAGGTCCTACGGGCTGGGGAAAGAGACAACAACAACAACAGCAACAAAAGAACCAAAGTTAAGAAATGCGACAAGAAATCAAATCAACGGAACAACACCCCACGTTGTCGTCCGTTACAGAGGGTAAGAAGCGCGAACGAAACGAATGACGGAACAACGAGTCCGTGACGATGGGTGGCAGGATACTAGAAGGATGAATACTGAGGAAATCCATCGTAACGGAAATGGTGCACCAAACCACCAAGCAAACGAATGGAAATTAGGAAATAGAACGAACGGCGTTTTGACAGAGTGTTCTTCGTTATTTTGTAGCTATTCCCGCTCGGTTCTGGTTAAATTATGAATTTATGAAACGCCCCTAAGGTTGAGGATGAGCGATCAGTGTGTGTCCGAATGGGGGGCGCCGGATGTGTAATACCAGACGGTTACTATTCACTATCCTAATTCTTAGACACACCCACACACACACACACAATCACGTACACGTGAGAACAACGTCCTTCGGGGTCTAGCCAGCTAAGCAAATGAGAGTCATATTAGTGCCTACTTCGAGATCAACCGTCGCAGTTCCGTGGAAAAATAGGAACCCCGAGACCTGTACATGTGTGCACGGAAACGGATCCTGTCGTCCTTGCGGCCGGTTCGATTGAAAACGCACCCGTAGCGTGGTGTGTTTCATCCTTTTCGTTCTTACGTTCCTCACGTTTCAACACGCGTTCTGTTACGCCGTCCTTCAGAGAGGCGCAATCTTAGTGGAACAGCAAACACACACACACACAGTCTAGTCGTTTATGTTTTAAGCATGTTATTATGTATCGTAAGGAATAGCAGAATCGTGAGAATGTGGGGAGGTGTTGCGGTGATCGGAAAGAAAAGCGGAAGACATTCGAAACGGGGCTGGCGGAAAAATCCGATTTACTTTTGCAGTATGTATATCATTCCGCGTGCGCGTGCGTTGAGTGGGAGGTCCAGGTCACGTAGATAGGCTAATGAGATGATGTTTGATCGGTAATTAAGTTTTTGGAATGCAACTCGAAGAAGCAGACGAAGAGGGGGATAAATAAAAAGTAAAGTAAAACAAACGAGCGCTACTAAGTAACCAAACGAAGAAGCACACGGCACGGCACGGCACGGCAAAGCAAAATGTCGGTAGACATAATAGACAAAAGCCGACGAAGGAAGCGGAAGTGAACCTCTCCCACCACCCCACTCTTCCCTGTACTCTCATTCCCTGGCTCCCGCCCCAAGTCATCGTGTAGTGTGGAACCACCTGCGCCTTCTCTCGCCCTTTCTGCGAACGTTCGTTTCCAGTTGTCAATAATAATTGTAATTACCATGAGAAAAGAATAAATATGAGACCTATTAATAAAATAACTATTACAATAGCAAACAAACAATCCAAATCGGTGGTTCTTTATTTTGAAAAAAAATTATGTATATCCGAAGCCATGCACCACGTGGCACAGAAAAAAACGCCCCTCTTTTTGGTTCCAAAAAGCATCGGTTTCGAAATATTTATAATAATAAAATAACTATTACAATAACAAAAACAAACAATCCAAATCGGTGGTTCTTTATTTTGAAAAAAAAATTGTGTATATCCAAAGCCATGCACCACGTGGCGCAGAAAAAACGCGCCTCTTTTTGGTTCCGAAAAGCATCACGCGCAACGTTGCGTTCTACCAGGGTCGCATGACGCGCAGGAGGCAGCAGCGCTTTCTCGCTGGTCGGCTCGCGCACGCTTTTTCCAGCACGAAAGATGACCGAAAACCGCATCAAAAGTACCAGGCGAGCATGCGTCTAGGCGGTAGCGCATGGCTCATCGTGCGACAGAGACGGAACGAGGCTGGCCAAATTGCAGGGGTCGCTAGGCTACTTTTAATGCCGGAAGCAATATTTAATAAAGTAGCGCGATTGTGGTGCAGGGGTCGCTACTACTATTTTACGTTGGCGCAAGAATGGTGCCATGTATTTCGTGTTTCGGCATGTTAGCAAAAAAAAACCCAACACTTTAGAAATGTCTGCATGGATTGTGTGCAGCGGTTGGGGAGAAAAAAGAAGCTGCCACAGTCATAACGAGGCTTTAAACAAAATTCAGTGCACGGAACGTTTAGTTTTAACTCTAATGCTCTTTATTTATGTACAGCAGCGCCTACGTTTGCCACACCACGGGTTTAGTTTAGGCTTCGCAACCGCTTACGCTCCCGGTACAGGGACATCCGTTGGACTGTGTGGAGATAAACGATTGGGAATGTATGAGAACACTGCCCAAGCCTGTTGTCACTGGTCGATCGCCGAAATGCGATATACTTACTGAACGGGTCAAAGCGGATCACCTCCAGCTTGTCTGCAAGCCTCTCCCGAATCATCGAAAACTGGTGCCCACTGACGGCGCTCTCCATCATCACGAGGATATTCCTATGGCAATGAAAAGGGTTACATTGGAAGGACGTGTGAGATGTGCCTGAGCTAGCGCGTGTATTACTTACTTGCTTTTGGCTTTTTTCAACAGGATATTTGTGAGAAACATAGCGGTGCAGGGAGCACTTCAGGACGATTACGCGAAGAGGCAATGTATGAAAACCACCGCACGGTATCAAACGTCACAACAAACCCCTACACAGCGTGTACGCAGTATGGACGGTGCGGGTTGACGTTAATATTCGGTGCAAATTTAAGAAAAAATCTATAATCAAAAACTCGGTTACCTTATCCTGCAAAACAACAAAATAAATCGTTCAAGAAATATACGCAATATGAGAACCATATTTTGTTGCTTTGTAGTAGATGATTTGTGTTTCAATTTTATGTTCAAATACATCAATGACGTATTCGGCTTTACATTACGTTAAGTTTATGTGCTAAAAAGTGATAAAATCAAATCTACATCACCGTTTGAGTCTTTTGCAGTGAATTTATGATATAATATCACATTTTTCGCTTTATTCCAACGTCCGCAAATTGCAATTTAAAACTATTTGTCTCTGCACAGCTGCACGTTTGTTTTGACGTTACTGTCAAGCAAGCCGTAACAGATATGCACGCAACTTTCGCACTGTAACAGACCATGTTCACTGGATGCAATAATTTGTAATTTATCCATTCTATACGCCTAACTACACATTTACGTAAAAAATTATGATAAATCACTCAAAGGCAAATACCAGTCATCGAACCAGTCAAAAAGATACCGTTTCTACGGTCATGTTGCACTTGGTCGGATCGTGTACCACTATCTCGACCACGGCTGTCCATATCAAAGAGTTGTGTGCGCGCGGGGTTCATGTTTTCATTAGTACCACGGCGTGCGGTGTAAAATTGGAACGTTTTGATTGAGTCAGAAACGCGCCACCACCGCCCTTCAAGCAGTTGCAGATGTAAGTTGCAAAAACACACCGACGCGGTAGAGTTGTGCTTCACCGGTTTTGTTTGTGCATGGTGCGCAACCATGTGTTTTTCTCTCGCCAGAATCATCCGCGAAGTGGCGAAGAAGTAAAAGAAGATTTGCGCCCTTTACCGGACGGCGGCCTAGTCCGGCGACGTGATTTGGCAACCACTTGTGCCGCCTTGTAACTGTTCTGCTGGGAGTCCTTTCGAATGCGAACGCGTATTTTACCACGCGAGAATTTCGTAGACAACCGCAACGGAAGCATCACCGATGGAGACGGAAGCGCAGGTTCCGAAATCGCCCCCCGTTGATGGTGATAGCGGCACACCGGAGGCGGCTCCATCGCCCACAGTTAGCAAAAAGCCGCAACAGAAAAGGAAAAAACCTGCCACCCCGACCATGGCCTCGAGTAGCCCCCTGCAATCGGGTTCGCCGGCCGGAAAAGTAAATCAGCCGCAATCGGCCGATGGCGAGGTACGTACTCGATCCCGGGAAGTGCGTCAAATAGCGGGCGAACCCTTGCCAACTACGCTAACTGTCCTTCTTTCCTTTCCCTGTTAGCACGTCAGCGACACGAGCCCCGAAAAACGGCTGACAGCACCGGTAGAACCGGTCGACGCCACGCCGCCCGCACTTAAGAAGCAGAAGAAAAAACACCCTGAGAGTAGCACAGATGCGAGCAGTAAGAAGAAGCAAAAAGGCGCCGCAGCAAAGCAGGTGCGTTTCCACATCAAGCTGTACTCGACAAAGCAGCCTTCGGTAACCTCGGCAACGGCGACGGCGAAAAAGAAGAAAGTCAAACAGCAACCCTCCTCGACGGGCAACTCACCGGCCGGACAACCGAACGGCGCCACAGTGGAACCGTCGAAACGGCAATCGAAGAAATCCCGCTCCAAGCTAAACGGTTCCAAATCATCCGTGGGTCTGATGGGCGCATCCACGAATGGTGGTACGACGACGGTTGGTGCGGCAACATCCGCCGGTTTCATGTTACCACCATCGACCAGCTTCACACCATTGAAGCGCATGGCCATCAAGCAGGAACCAAAGACGCCCCAACACGAACCCACCCAACTAACCGGACATGGTGCGTCCGAGGGCATGGCCGTTCACGAGCTGGACAGTGTGACGATTGGACGGCAAACGTTCGCGTGGCTCGTCGGTCCCTCGACCACGGTGGAGGAGTTTATGCGCACGTATTGGGAGCGCAAACCGCTGCTGTTGCAGCGTAACGACCGTGCGTACTACGCTGGACTGCTGTCACGTGCCATGATCGACGAAATGCTACGCACAAACAACATCGAGTACGGGAAGAACATCGACGTGACGTCGTACGTGGATGGGCAGCGTGAAACGCACAATCCGGATGGGCGCGTCCTGCCACCGGATCTGTGGCACTTCTACGGCACCGGTTGTAGCGTGCGCATGCTCAACCCACAAACCTACCTGCGCTCGATCTACGAGCTGAACGTGAAGCTGCAGGAGTACTTCCACTGTATGACGGGTGCCAACTTCTACCTGACCCCGCCCGGTAGCCAAGGATTCGCGCCACACTACGACGACATCGAGGCGTTCGTGTTGCAGATTGAGGGCCGCAAACGGTGGCGCGTGTATGCACCTCGCACGCCCCAAGAGCAGCTGGCCCGCTTTTCGTCCGAAAACCTGCGGCAGGACGAACTGGCTGCGCCACTGCTGGATGTCGTGCTGGAAGCGGGCGATCTGTTGTACTTTCCGCGGGGTTACATCCATCAGGCCGCAACCGTACCGGGAGCTCATTCGCTGCACGTGACAGTGAGCGTGTACCAGCGCAACAGCTGGGTGGACCTGTTCGAGCAGATGCTTCCGGTGGCGTTGGCCAGTGCCGCCGAGGAGGAGCAGCAACTGCGTGAAGGGCTGCCGCTCGATCTGCACCGGCACTTTGGTATCGTGCATTCGGACGAGGTGAGCACCGAGCGGCGCCGGTTGACCGTGCGCATTCGCACGATGTTCGACAAGCTGTTCTCGGACGCGGCCATCGATGCGGCCGTTGATCAGCTGGCGAAGCGGTTCCAGCATGACGCGCTGCCGCCCATGATCGACTTTGCCGAGTGGGACGATACGGTGTACGGGGCGGGCAACTACGACTTCCGGCCGGATGGGACCGTGCGGTGTGCCCGACCCATCGACGATCGGTCCTCGGTGCGGTTGCTGCGCCGTAACATCCTGCGGCTGGTGAGCGAGGAGGAGAAACTGCGCATCTACTATCACACGGACAATTCGCGCGAGTACCACCAGTACGAGGCGAACTTCCTCGAGCTGGACCACGAGACGGCGCTGGGTGTGGAGCTGCTCATCAAGATGTACCCCCGGTACGTTCCCGTGAGCAACCTACCCGTCGAGGATCGGCTCGAGTTCATCCGAAGCCTCTGGGAGAAGGGTCTGATTGTGTGCCGTCGACCGGGTGTATCCGCGCCACCACCACCATCCGGTGAAGAGACCACCTCGTCCTAGTAATCCTAGCGATCTTCGTTTTTTTTTGTCACCAACATTTCTTTCGACCTGAGAGAGCACGTCAAGCTAATAAAGCATGGCAATCGAGCACAAACGATTGCTCGAACTCGGGCGTAAAAGCTGAAGGCCGTTTATTGGAGTCCGAAAAAAAACCTCTCCACTTTTTGGTGATTTAGCTTGAGAATGCAGTTCCAGAGGAGCCTGCCTGAGTATCAGCGCAGGATTAATTTTCGCATTTCTTTGCGCTTACCGTTGCAGTTGCAGCTGACAGTGGTGCAGTACGTTGCGCATCGCGTGTAAACGCGGATTAAACATGGCCGAACGTGTCATTCTCTACTGCAACTGCACATAAGCTATCAGTCATTCGGTGGTATGCAGCTTATAGCAACGTAAGATCACAGCCACGGGGGCTAACGACGAAACAAAACAGACGCCTACCGGAAAAGTGTGAGTTAATGTTAGCCGTGATTGTGGGGTGTGTGTTTTTATTTTTTCGTAGTTTCGTTGCGCTAATACGGAGAAAACATGGCGGTGAAACATCAAGAAATCGCCAGAGATATGCATGACTTTCTACACCGAGGGGTCGACGTCGCGGAAGAAAACATTCAGAACAAGCTCTTCAATGTGCAGTCCAAGATAGAGATGGCCAACTTGATCGGGTACACGAACGGGTACACACCCGCGAAGGAAATCAATGACTTCAAGCAGTTTGCGCAGCCCGACTTGTACGATAAAAAACACTACCAGCAGTTGAACCCCATCGTCGAGCGCATGCCAACGCTGCAGGTGTGTTTCATCCCGCTGGTGCTGGAGAAGCGACAAGCATCTAAAAGCACGACCCAGTCGACCAAGAGCATGGCTATCGTCATGCGCGTGAGATGCAGTGCGACCGCCTCCACTTTCGTCTACATCGACATGAACAACCGGAAGTACGACAGCTTCGAGAAGTTCCTGTCCTCGAACAGGCTACCCGAGGGAGTCCTTTGGTATCCACGCAACGGAATCATCGAGTACGGAGGAGGAATCCCGAGCCTCCCGTTGCTCGACTGCCGGGTAATCGAGCGTCCAACCGAAAAGCTGAAGACCCTTGCGACCGTGGGCTCCATCACGGCGACATTGCTGACCTTCACGCCGCTGGCCCCAGTGACGGGTCCGATATTGTTGTGTTTGACCACCGCGCCGCTGGTGGGATTCGCGATCGCGGACCTGATCGACGGGGTCCATCACGAGAAGGGTTCGGTCGTGGCGTCATGCACTGCCGCCTTAGCGTTTAATCTGGTAACGTTCGCAAGTGCCGGACTGACCGCGGCCAGCCGGGTTTCGAAGCTGCGCAATGCGCTACCGGCCAGTAAGCTGCTGATGCTTGACCGCACCGAAAAGATACTGAAAGGTAAGCTGGCTGCCCGAGTGCCGCATAGTATAGCTCATTTTTGTCCACATTTATCTCGCCTACACAGGTGGAATGCGGTTCGCGACGGCCGCAAAAACAGTGGAAGAAATCATCGGTACGGTGGGCGGCTGGTCCCAGCTCTCCAACACCGAATGGGTCCAGCTGGGAGCGTTACTGTGCTACGCGTACCGGGAGAACTTCCTCCTGGTGACGGCCAAGATGTTGTTCGAAAGGATGCAGGTGGATGGGCTGGTAAAGTTCTTCGGCGGGTTGTGCGAGAACGTGGCCACCGGGACGCTTAGAAAGCGCATCGAAGGCTCGCAGCTGGACATGTGGCTGAAGCTTGTTTTCGACTTCCTAAATAACAACGAGAGCTTCAAAGTGGATGACAAATTCGTCTCTATCGAGCTGCACGGGTACAAGCTGGAGTTCGAGAAAATGTTCACGCTCAAGTGGGATGCGCTGAAGGAGCTGCTATTTCTGCTGAAAGACTTGACCGCCCACGTTGGCGTCCTGTGCGCTGATAGTAAACGCGCCCCGTGGTCGCAAGGAACGCTGAACAACGTGTTAGAAATTCTAATGTTGCTCAACAAGTTGCCACACGTCGTGTACAAACCGTTGTCCGACTATGTGCAATTCGGCCAGAATAACCATCGCTTTTCGATAAGCACCGTGGGCCAATTCCTAGCCACGCCTGGGCTCGATCGAATGAAACTGCTGAACGGCCTCAGCTTGATGAGTTCGTCCAAAACAGAGCGAATGAACGAGTTGCGCGAGTCCGGTCGTATCATCGGAGGTGACCCAGCTCTATTCCGTTGGTTTGCTGAATATACATCAGTGATGGACAAATGTCACGATAACAACTATCGCCACGCTATTGAGTGCCTACTGGCTGTGTCAGACATCAAAACAGTTGAGGACATCGTATTCAAGGACGATCGTATCGTCGTCAGCCCACTGCTCGCTATCACGGCGTGCGAGTTTGGGCAAATGTCCTCGGCGGCTCATGAGACACTCTTCCAGGATGAGCGTTTCCTGCAGCTTTGTCACGACGTCGATCCGCAGCAAATGGGTCGAGCGGGTCGCGTTTGGATGCGCAGCATCAGCACAAAATACATGCCCGAGCAGCAGCTCGAAACGGTTGGGCTGCTAACGAAGGTGATCGACTGTCTTGGCATCAATTCGCAGTACCTAGCGAACATGCTACAGCACGCACTGGCCGACAGTGAGGCAACCGTGGTGCACGTATTCTTTTACCTTTTCTTTGCACTTAAACAACAGACGGAAGCCCCAGTCATGCCAAGCCCGCTTTCGATAAAAAAGCGTTTCGAGGAGCTGTTGGTGCAGGCATGTGTGCTAAAAATGAATAACAGTACGGTGGTGTTCGCTAGACCGTACAGTCAGCAGGACATCATTGATACGGCCCGCAAGGTGCTACCTTTCGCTCAGACTATCACCGGCGACGAGCCGATTCCGTTTGGCCATCCGGCAAGGGCTGCCTACTGGCTAGCGCTGATGCCATCGCTGGGTTGTAAAACCGATCGAGTCCGCATATTCAAATCACTACGGTACCTGCTGAAAAGCGGTACGCCAACGGTACTGGAAAAAGACGAGAACGACCGCCATGCGCATAGGGCAAAGGCAGTCATGTTTGTAAATGGCAAAGTCAAGGCAATTGTTGAGGTGCTATTTCCGGTCAACAACAACGTTATTGTGCAAATGTCGATTTTGTTCTTCGGAAGTGCCATCGAAAACCCGCATTCGTTCGCATCCAAGCCCGATTCTGAAGAACCCAATTTACAGTAAGCGACTTCGTCTCGTTGCTGCATGGAGCACAAGTGGCCTTATCCGGATCTGGGAATCCGGGAGACTTTAGCGCAGTTTTGAATTGTGATTTCACATGACTATATTGTTTTATCGTTTATCCAAGACGTACAATTTTAACCGCCCGACGTGTTTGCTCTATGCACAATAAGATAGCATCTGCTAGATGAATGCTGTATTACTAGCCGCATCCTTTGTTAGTTCGTGATTTGGGGTGTTACTATTTCAACATCACCAATCTACGTGATCAGCTTGGGCAAAATTTTAAGACAAAACATGTACACCAAGGCGATATGTGATTTTCGCGATATTATTTACGTATGTTAGACTTATATAGCGTAGCTACTGTCAAGTCATTATTCAAAACGAGCACAAATTTGGAAATAAAAGGTTGTTTACCAAGAATCAGTGTTCGTGTACCTTACCGATCCGATGCTGCAATCGTTCCACTGCAAGAGAAACCGAAGCGAAGGGTCTTGGCAAATTTTCATCCACTACGACCGGGAAAGTGAAACTGCGCTTATGGTGAAGCGATAGATTAATTTCCGTGTAATTTCAGTGATTGATTTTTCGTTTCTCTGATAATTTACAACAAATCGTTTCTTCGATTGAGACGCGATGGCCCTATCGCAAAGAACTAGCCTATTTTTATTAGATCACCACCATATGTCTGCAACAAACCAAATCTGCCCACCCAGCACATGAAAAAGTGCTTTAGTGTTTACCCTTCTTCTTCTTGTGTTGACTCTTGCGAGGTAATTGGCGGGTGGCAGCGGCAGCGGCCGCAATCTGCTCGAGTTGGCTTACACCACCCGATCCACTGGCGCCCGGTGTTGCGGGAGAATTTTTCGTCTGGTTGTACGCCTTGCTCATGTCGCTGTAAAGGATGGAATTAAGCAGAGAAAAACAAAGTGAAAAAAAACCCAACTGATGATCTGTGATTCGACTAGATGCGGTGACTTACAATTGATCGGCCTGACCGGAAGCGGTACCCTGGCTGCCCTTGATGACCTCTTTCACGCGGCGATCGCGCTTCTTGCGGTAACCAGTTCGTTCGTAGCGAGGTAGCCACCGTTCCGGATCGGGTTGGACACCGATGATGTAGTTCTTGGGCAGCTTGCCCTTACGCTTCTTGCGCTTCTGCTTCCGGGCGGCCTGCTGCTCGGCTGATGGTGTCCCTGCACCTGGTGATTGGTCTCCAGTGCGTCCACCGGTACCGGTCGTTCCCTGTTTGCGCCGAACCGCCTTCGCGATCATCATCCAGTTCGTCGCCTCTAGAGCATCGATCTCCGACACGGTGGTAAGTGTTTCGAGCGTCGGTAAGCGTTTGCTAGCCTGCTGGGCCCTCTTCGGGTCGAACTGAGCGTATGCGATGACCAGTTGCGCAAGCAGCTTCATGTCACTCGGGTGCGTCCGAAGCAGCTCTTCCAGGCTTTTGGCGGCCGTTTCGGGCTCGCCACCGCGCAGATGGAAGCTTGCGGCCTGTCGCCACATGTCGCTCAGGTCAGCATCGCTGATCGAGGCGCTCTTTTGCCGCTTGTACCAGTCGACTGCGCTCTTCAGGATCTCCGATGCCGCTTGCTTATTGTCGAGTCCGAGGTGCAACGTGACTAGGGCAGATACGACACCGGGTTGGTAGCGTGCCTCACCGAGGGACTCCAACGACTCGATAGCCGCTTTCCGGTTGCCGGCCACCAGCTGTAGTTGCACAATAGCGAACCGTACTTGTAGCAACTCGATCGTGTGGTCCCGTGGCAACCGCTGCGCGTACCCTTCCAGCAACTCGACCGCCTCGCGGTGCTTCTTATCGCGAGCGAGTTGACTCACGCGCACCAACAGCGACTGGAACTCGAGATCCGGGTGAGCATTTCCCAGTCGACTGGCAAGCAGCCCACACTCCACCGGACTGGCGAAGTACGCCAACAGGCAGTTGTTGAACGCGATCGCCTTCCTTTGGCGGCTGGTGAGCTTCTGCTCGGCTTGTTCCGATGTGGCCACCTTCATTTTTTTCTTCGAATCGAACACGTTCTGGTCGCGGTTGATCACCACCAAGTTGTTGCTCACCACGGCCGTTAGCGCGGCATCGTTCGTCTTGTGGCGCAACGCGTCCGCGTACAGTGCGGACGCCTCCTTCACGCGCCCCTGCATCTGCAGGCAGTACGCTAGCTGCACCTTGATGATGGTGATCTCGTCGATGATGTCCTCTTCGGTGGCGCCATCCTCCTCGAGCGAATCGCGGCACATTTTCTCGCTCGTGCGCAACTTCCGCTCCGCCTCACCGTACTGCTGTCGGCCGGCTAGGGCGCAGGCCGCGTTGTATGTTAGCTCGTACGTGTCTTCGGGCAGACCAGCGGCAAGCTGCTGCTCGGAACCGCTAGCCCCACCCACGATGCAGCGATTCGCGGCGACCGCACTCATGTTCGTCCGTCGCTCGTCGTCGTAGTCATCGTGCGTATTTTTGATAATGCCGCGGTACAGTTCGAAACACTCGTCGAACCGTTCCAGTCGGTAGAGGATTTGGGCGAGTAGCTCCTTCAGATTAGGGTTCAAGGTGGCCCACTGTTCGCTACCGCCACCGGTCGCCGATTGGATCGTGCGGAAGGCTTCTTCTGCTCGATTCAAACGGTACTCGCTGTACGCTTTCTCGAAGGTCGTGTCCGGAATCGTCGTGCCACGGTCCAGGAACTTGAGCACCTCTTCGAACTTTCCCGTCTGTATCAGGCATACCAGCTTGCATTTGGCTGCTTTCCACTCGGACGCATCCAAACCAATGACTGCAAAACAAACGAGTAACACATTGAGTCAATGCCACGCAGCATCTCCCGGGTGTACACTTACTCTTGTTGGCCGCTTTCAGTGCCTTGTCGTACTCAGCGCTAGAACAATGCTTGTTCAACTCCGTGTACAGCTGTCGTATGGTGGCTTCCTTAGCCTCGCTTTTCGACATGTTGTCGACTCGATCTACACACTTCCGAGGCGAACCAAATCCAACTTATTGTACGTGAATTTACCGTCCTAATCGGATCGAAATCCAAAACGCCAGCTTGCGAGAAGGTTTAGCGCATTTGACAGTTCTCGTCGACGTAGGCGACGGCACATGATGTCGGTTGTCAAAATCACATGACAATGAAATTGTGCCTATTCGAAAAGATCTCGTTTCTCTGCTGTGTTGTTTGTGTTTTTTCGTCGAACTCATTGCGAATTTTTCGCTCAGCACTATGGAAGACGCTACACGGGACGAACTCTGCGCGTTGATGGACAAACTGCTGATCAACTCGCTCGACCTCATCGAACAGGACGTGCAGTTGAGCCAGAATATTGAAAACTTAACGACCGAGGGCAGAATAGATTTGGCACACACCCGTTTTACCAAGGGACCACATGCCGCCAGCGCTGTACAACTGCCGACCGAAGATTACAAACAATTCCGAGCGCTAAAAACAGTGTCGGTTACATCGGACGAGTTCCTGGCCATTCCTCAAATGACACTCGAAAGCCATCCGGTAGAGGCGGACGAAGACCGTATCGATCCCGCAGCCTGGTTCGGCATTCTTCGCCCGGCTTCACTGAACAGTGCGAGGGAAAAATTTACGCGCTCGCTTGATTCCATCGTAGAACGGGCTAATGTTCGGGTCACACTTACCCACTACCTAAATTTGTTTGCGATGTTGAATAAACGAAAATCGGAGCTCTAGTCCATCACCATAGTCTAAAAATGTCATTGTTTTCTTCTCCATTTCGCGAATCATCTGCTGCTTGGATGATGCAAACCTTGACACTGTTGTCTCTCTCGGTCAGTCAGCTGTCACTCAGCTGATTCATCATACGATATATAAATTTCAAACGTGTCCGCGAAAAGTGCGACCATCAAACAGTGCCAGTGCGGTGTGTTGCAGTTTCCATCGGCCGTTTACTTAAGTTTTCTACCAATCGGGGGTTTCCACATTGAACACACATTCCTGGGTGGCATGGCGTCTTCGACAACGATGGCATCGGCTTACGGTTGCGGTGGAACGATGGAGGCGACTCAAAGAAAACATCCGCGTGGACAAGAACAGAATCTGTTTTTGGAAACAATCGTTCGGATCGCACTGACGTGCATTTACATGTAAGTTCCGGACAGTCTAGTCCTGCTGGTGTTTCTATAGTATCATGGCTTTTTGCTATGTTTGCAGAGCCCTTGAGTTTAAAGAACCGTTTGTGCGCAAGATACAACCGGAAGAGTTGTGGCTGTACCGAAACCCGCGCACGGACAGCTACGTCCCGCTGACCATCCTGTGGCCCATCGTGCTTGGTATTCCCGGTTTAGTATTCACTCTACAGTACCTGAGAACGCGTGACCGCCAAGAACTTCGTTGTGCCGTGCTTGCCTTCACGCTAGGTCTCGGACTGAACGGTGTGGTGACGAACACGATCAAGATTGCGGTAGGCCGGCCAAGGCCTGACTTCTTCTGGCGTTGCTTTCCAGACGGTGCAATAAACGATGACCTACGCTGCACCCAAACCGAGGCACGTGTCTTGATGGACGGACGGAAAAGCTTCCCATCTGGCCATTCTTCCTGTAAGTTGCATTTCCGCAAACGATAAGCTGATGTAATTTCTCTTTGCCATAACACACATACTTTGTTTGCGTTACGTACAGTTGCATTCGTAGGACTCGGTTTTCTCACATGGTACCTTATCGGGAAGCTGCAGCTAATGAACGAGCGTGGCCGCGGCCGTTCCGTGAGGCTGATAGCGGCTGCATTGCCGCTATTTGCCGCAACAATGATTGCGATCAGTCGAACATGTGACTATCATCACCACTGGCAAGATGTGACGGTAGGTTCGCTGATCGGATCACTGCTTTCGTACCTATGCTATCGTCAGTATTATCCGCGATTCGCTGATCGCAATTGCCATCTTCCGTACCTGCACCAACAGCACGGAGATGGTGCACCGGGTTCCTCCCTGCTTCACACTCCAACTCGCAGCAAGCGCTCCCCGCAACTGTTAACTCCAGCTGAGTCACCCCTGACCGCAAACTACGACGCACATCCGGATGGTCGAGCTGAGGAATCGGATAACGAATCCCGTAGGTTGCTTCCTTCGCCCGTCGAGCAGAAGGAGGCAAAATGGATTTAAACCAGGCATTGCAGGCAAGCAACTTGTGCCACCAAGCGCAAAACCCCCACAAGATAGCGAACCGCCCACAACCCACACACTACCGCAGATGTCGTCGAATTTATTTTTTACCTTTATTCTTAACATGGGAGCTCGCGGAGGGCACCATTCCGGTCGGTTTTGATCTCACATTCCAAAAACCTACTCGTCAGCTACGGCACATCGCATCGTCACCAAACCCTCGCCCAGCCCGCACTCGATCACGTCCCCATGCCGCACGGGACCGCCGCCGGCCGGTGTTCCCGTCAGTAGCAGATCATTCGGCTCGAGGGTCATGTAGCGCGAAACGTACGCTATAAGCTCCGCGATCGGGAAAATCAGATTGCACGTGCTGTCGTCCTGCTTGCGAACACCGTTAACATCACACCAGACGCGCACATTGTCGGGGTTGGGTAGCTGTGCGCTTGTAATGAACCCACTCACCGGTGTCGAGGTGTCGAAACCCTTGCCAAGACACCAAGGCAAACCCTTTGGGCGCGCCTCCATGATGAAGTCCATACCGGTCATGTCGAGGGCCAGACAATAACCTCCAACGTATGCCATCGCCTGTTCGGGCGAAACGTTGCTGCAACGGCTCCCGATGATGACGCCGAGTTCCGCCTCAAAGTTGATCACGCCATCAAAGACACGCGGCACCCGGATAGTAGGGATAGCCGATGACGGGTCTTCACCCTTATCTTGGCCGTCGAGTAGCGAAGAGATGGGCTTGAAAAATATCACCGGCGCTGCTGGTTTCGGGGCGTTTGTGAGCCGCAAAATTTCCCTACAATCGAGATTATATTGGCGTAAGAAGAGCAGCCGAGGTAAAAAAACACCCTTTGCTGCGACCGTAAGGACTATAAAATAGCTCGTTTATCTTCGTAAAAAATAGTTCTTCCGTCCTGAGTTTTTTTTAAATATGTTACATTTACGTGTACCACTATTAGCTATTAGTTTATGTAGCTAACCGGAAACGATTTTACCAAATGATAATGAGGCTAATTTGTAAGATATTAGAAGCAGAGACAAATGTAAATTTTCATCAAAACCGTAATTAAAATTCGCAGTAAAACCATGCACAAGGTACGTTTTTTCTCCTATTTTAACTTAACAAACTATTCACCTCTGAACGTGCTACCAGCGCGCGGAGGGATAGAAATAAAAATCCATTATCTCAGCTGCATTTCGCAGTGCTCCCATCCCAGTGATTGTGGGAGCTGTGACGATCGGCCTTTGACCTACTTGTAGTTTACACCTGCACCGATGATTTTCCTCGTAGAATGGAAGAACTTTGACGGGGACATTTCACCGCCCAGGTACACAAACTATCCGCTTTTGTCGAACTTAAGCAGGAAGCGCAGCGCTGGCAGTGCCTCGATGTGAAAACTCGTCAACCACAACACCCGAGCCGTCAGCTGTTACTACGTCCGTGCTGCAATGCGAGCGAACAAGTCGCTCTCTCCGTCCACAAGTGGTTCGCGCTATCGTAATCAATAAAGTGGTCCCTCCACCGGCCGTGATAAGGCCGGACAGGCAACAGCCGCAACGGCTCATTGAAACGCTCACCATTGCGCGGTGAAGTGCACGAAAATGACGCGGAAGATGCGCGGAACTTGCTGACAACTGGCTGGCGAAACCGGTTGGGTGAGATTTATCGTGGACCATTCTCCTCCAATCTGGTGGTTGTACCTTTCGATGCCTATCATTTCAATAAGACTCACGTGCGCGAACAAACTGCCGAATGGAGGGCTAATTTTACACAGTTTACCCTGTCAAATCCGTCAAATGATGTTTTGCTTGAAAATTCAAATCCTGATTCGTCCTTGAATGAAAAAAAAAAGCCATTGGCCAATGGTAAAACAAACTCAGTATGCACATCCCGGCAATTGGTGTATTGATCAACAGTTCATTATACATAATATTCGGCCTTCTGGCTTCCTTCCTTCTTTAACAACATCTACCGGCCGGGTGGGATCTCTACCGATCCCGCCCCACCACATCCCCCATCCTCCTTACCACCTTTATCGGTCGCAGATACACCTATACACGAACACACGCACAAACACACGTACAAACGCGCACAAACAGACACACGCACGCGCACATACAAACACACGTAGCTACTCGCAGCTCTATTGTTCTACTCTGTTGTCTTTCGATTCACAATGTGTTTCCCTCCACTATTCCTTCTTCCCTATCTATTTAAAACGAAGAAAAGCTTTAGTCCCAGGTGTTTTTGTTTTGTTTCTCTTTTAGCGACCTACTCGTGATGGCGCAGGCCGCAGATCGAGATGAAGGTGCTAAAGTTCTGCAGATGGCAGGCCGGTATGACGGTGTACGCGATCCGGGCGACATTCGCCGGTGACACGAGGAAGCTTTCGAGGGCATCGAGCAGAAACTGCACCGACGGTACGGCATCGACCTGGTAGAACACGCGCAGATGGACCGCCGGTTTCGCCTGATCCGGTGCGGGAGCCCGCACGGGCACGGGATGGAATCGGGGACCCAGCTGTTCCTCCTCGTTGGCCTCATCGTTGCCGGTAGCCGACGGAGAAGTCGGACTTGTCCCGAGCAGCCCCGGATAAGCCTGCAGAAGCTTGCGCAAAACGTACGCGATCGTGTCGTGGATCTGATCGCGCGTGACGCGTTGCGCCAGCTGGTTGTGATGGTGCAGATAATCGTCCGTCAGCTCGGTCAGCTTAGTCGTCGAAGTGGCTAATCCCGTCGACACGTAACACACGATAGAGGCGCAATTGTTCTCGTAGTTCCAACGCCGCCGGATCGAGATCGAATACTCGCCAATCGAACATCCGGTTTCTTCATCTGCAACGAGGAAAATCGAGCGAATCGAGGGTGAGTGTGTAAATGGGGAAAAGCGCCATCCACGTTGGTGACCACCAGCCACATACAGTCAAACTTGTCATTGTGCGAGTGCGCCCACACCTGCCACTCGACCAAAGCTCCACGTGGTAATGCTGGCACCACGATGTAGTCGATGATCGCGTTCGCAGTTCGCCGTTCCCACTGCCGTCTGGCCTCGTAAATGTAGCCCGGGTGTGTCACGAAGCAGATGCCTTGGACTACGTCCCGCAGCAGGCCACCCTGCGCGTTCATCGCCTTCGCTATCCGGCTGATGTGGCGCAATGTTAGCTTGCACTGCTGCTTGATTCCACCCTCAATGATCGTCATGCTGCCCGGCACGAGCGCAATCTGTCCGGAGATGTACGTGATGTGGCCGACCTGCAGAACGGAACAACGGACGGGTTGAGTATCGCGCAGGAAAGCTCCCGCAAACAGCGCCTACCTTCGTTGACTGGCTGTAGGTACCGATGTTGGCCGGTGCCCAGTGGGATATGCCCTGCACGTGCATCGTCTGGCGTTTGTGCTCCAGCTCGGAAGCTAATGGCAAACATGAACATGAAGCAAACGTGTATTAGCTGTCGGCTACAATGTGCTCCACAGTTTCTGTTCAACTCACCGCTGGAGACGGGATTGAATGCTACTGCCTCCAGGATGACGGCACAGTCCGCTGGCAGGGGACATTCCACGCAAACCTAACACGCGTGTGGAAAGAAGATTTGTAATAAAATAAAAGGATTCTTTCACTTATCCGCGAGCCTGCCTAATACGTACCCTCGTCGGTGGATTGGAGAATGCGAACACCTGGGAGTAGATCTCATTGAGGAAGCTGTATTCGCCCATGTTACGCACGTACAGCGTGATGTAGCAGATTTGCCGGAGCGTGAACGATCGGGACTGAACGATTTCTACGGTTTGAAAAAACGAACAAACAGACAGACGATCAGTTGAACGGACCAAAAGCGTAGCGGATCCATTAGCGCTTACCTTCTAGCTGCGCTAGCGCGCTGGCCATCGCCTGTCGGGAGTCTTCTCCGCAACCCTGCACTCCGGCCACCCACATCCAGCCCTTCGAGTTCACGATGGCACGAGGCTGGTTGCTCAATGGACGACTTTCCCGGGCGTACTGGAACGGCGGCAAAACCTCAACTGGACCGCCAGGATCGCTGCTAGGTGCTCCATCGGCCTCCGGAATGCTGGCGCGTGCCTTCGTGATGATGCGGACGGGGGATTTGCTGAACATCCCCCCGGCCGCTGTACCACTCTCGATCGCTCCCCCGAGACCCATCGTCAGCTCCTTCGTAATGCTGTTGCTGCGCGACAGCGCCACAGCCACCGTTGCCGCGGTGAGATCGTCCTTGCTGAAGGAATTGCGCATGACAGCACCCCGGGACACGGCCACGGCCATCCCACAGCTGCTGCGCTCGATCAGCTCAAGCTCGGTTTCGCTCAGATCCGGGTCGCTCAGGTCGCTGTAGCTCGATTCGTTCAGATCGTGGATAAAATCGAGCGAGTTCTTTATCACCACCGGCTCGATGCGGTCCTTTGGCACGAGCCGCAGCTTGGTGAAGTTGAGGTAACCGACCGGGCAGACCGGATCGGCCGAGCTGATCACGGTCTGCACGTCGTCCACCACGATGCGGCTCCGGAACAGCGGACAATCGAGCGTGAACGTTTCGTACTCGCCACCCTCGCCGCACACGTTCAGCCCGTACTTGTCCCGCATCAGCAGCAGGTGCGGTTGCATCTCCTTGAGCGATTTGCCGAGGTGCCGGTCCGGCATCAGCCCGAGCGCGGCCACCTTGATGATGATGGCGTGCACCTGGCTGTCGATCATTTCCTGCAGCAGCTCGACCTGGTCCCGCCGCCACAGGTACGCCAGCGAGATAAGGTTCAACCGGGTGCAGCTAAAACGGCATGATAAAGCTTGGACTTAGGCTTTGGCGGAATGACAATGTTGCGTAAGCGGAAATGTTTCGCGATAACGCGATCGTGGTCGTAAATTTGCAGCCATCTCAAAACCCCCGTGCCGGAATGTCAGTCAGCATCCGAAAGATGAAGAGGAAGAAGAAAATGGTGCATCAAAGCAACCCGAGACATGCACGCAACAACGCGCAGCGCCAGAGTGCTGTCAACAAGCGTGTGACACAACAATGTAAAGCACGTGCAAGTGTTGCGCGCCGGGCGAGGATGGCAAAACCATACACCAACGGCCGGTGTGCCGAGACCGATAAGATAAGCGGGAAATAAACAATCGCGCTCGGTGCATCGGACCATACGCATGCACACGCACACTTACACGTTCTCCACGCGGACCCGCTGGTAGTCGGAAAGAATAGCACCGACGGCGACGGCTTCGACGTGCTGTTCTCGCTGCACCTCGGCCAACAGCTCGTACAGGTCTTCTACCTCGTCATCTTCGGTCGGTTCGTAGTTGCCCTTGGTGTTGATGGAATGACCCCGGGTCATCTGCCGGTACAGTGGTAGCTCCATGGCTTGGGCCAGCTTCTCGATGCCTTGGTGGCCCACCGTTTGGTACATGTAGCTGTCCAGCTCGTCTCGATCCTTCGGGTGTAGGTTCGCCAGTGCCACTACCTCGTGACCCTCGGCCACCACCTGCATCATGTTGTACGTGCTGTCCTTTCCGCCACTTACCAGCGCCACTACGCGCATCTTCTTGTCACCCCGCACGGTCGTCATGCTTCTTCCCCCGTTGCCGGTCTCGGGCCGTTCGGCTAACACACTTTTTTGGCACCGTCTGGCATGGACACCACCACCCGATTCCTTGCCCTCTCGTTGCCTCACACGACAGCAGGACTAAATGGCAGGTTTAATATCGATGAACGTGAATAGTGCCGGTTTCCGCAAACGTGACCACGATATGCGCTGATGCGATTAGCAACTGGCGGGGCCACGAGTCCGAGGGCTACCACGCAGCAGCCGAACACGTTGCCTGCCCGACCAAACAGCTGTTTCAGTGGTGAGGCCGCCGTCCGTCAGTGGTATCCCCCCGTGGAACCAAAGGGAGCTGGCCTGGGGGAGTAGTTCCTTTTTCTGCTGCTGACCGACGGAGTTAGCACGTGGACGAAGAGCACAACAACCAGACAGCTGGCAGACTCCGGTCACCGCATCGTACGAACAATGCGATGCGATGCGATCACAACCGTGACGACGCTGGCCGCGATTCCCGACGACGACGGCGACGGCGACGACGACCTTCACTCGTTCTCTTGCTGCCTTGATGTTGGGGCTCGTTACCCTCGGGTAGCTCAAACCTACGACTCCGATGTACGTTTGGGCAAACGCACCAAACACTGGAAGCACGCACTTCGATTGTGCCCGTTTGCGAGGGTGTTTCTTTTTTAATCAGCGAGGATGATTGATCGTATCGTATTATCCTTTTATGATTGTCTCTCGGCACTTGCGCCGCTCGATCGCTCCGTCTCGTTCACGCACGGACGTGCTACCGCAGCAGTATCGCTCAGTTCCGTTTCTTCACCGTCGCACAATTGAAGCAGCGGTCGGTGGTGGGTGTAGAGCGAGGAGAGGAGACAGCTAACCACATGGTTGGCAAGGATGTATTATTTTGGGGGATTTTTATCTTTTATCGATACCCGGTTGCCCGCTGATTGGGAGGGTGTTTAACAATTTTAACAAACTAAGCACACTGCACGTTACGTACGAGCACAACCGGATCACGAAAGTAAGAAAGCTGTGGGAGAACGACAAAACCACAACGTGTTCGATGATTATTATCACACATACGGGGAGCTGTTGCGCACTTTATTTTTTTCTATTTCGGTAAGAGGTGAGCAAAACAACGTGAGGCAAAATAAATCAGGCCTGCGAACATCACCGACAAACGCGCTTTCTCTAAACGCGCTGAACACCGGTTCCGATTATGGTAGGCGCCACCACCTCGGTGCTACACAGCACTTCAACTAACTTTTCAGCCAACTATTTGTTATCAATCTGTTATCAGCCGAAATTTATACAATATCAGAAAGACGGAAGAGAGACCCAAAAATGCAGCGCTCTCTCGCTCGTCTTCCCTCGTACCATCTCTTTCTCTCTGAGTTGGAATACCGAAACTGACAGTGCATTGACGGTCAATTTTCGAATAGCGTTTTCAAGCCGGCTTCAAATACAAGAAACAAAAGCTGGTAGTGTCACTTTCGTTGCGAAACGTGCGCGAGCTAGTCACATTAAGGAAAACAAGCACAAGCTACAAACCCAAATAGGCGACATTAACTTAGTTCACTTGCAACGTTCCAAAGATAACTGAATTTAATCGTTCACTTTTAGCATTGATATTACTAATTTTATTCAAAATCCCGGTCTAAATGATGATGCGATATTGTGTTATATAAAATTTAAAAAGAACCTAATAGATCAACCGCATATTTTCAAGTTCTTGATGCTTGATGATTGATTGATCTGTAAGTCAATCGATGTTTATTCTACTGATCTTACCGATAATACCGATACACTAAGATAAGAATGATTTAACCATCAGTACGTTTTGTTACAACAGCACACGGTTTCGTACATCCAAGTTCAAATCTGCTGACGCGTGCTAGTCACGAAACGTCAATGGGCGCTGTCACGAGGATGCCACAAATTTGATGACCGAGGTGGTGAATCACGCAGCCACGAGCTGCCAGATTGCCTATAACGCCAGTTGCTGACTCGTTCTCGCTCACGAGCCAGAAGGATTGGAGCGCTCGCTCGAAGCCATTTTTCATTCTCATTCACTTTTTTCCAATCTTCCAAGCGAACCGCACGGTTTGCGCAAACGGAAGAAAGGCATCGTGTAAAATATTCGTGCAAAATTGCAAATCCGCACAACCGAGACTGCTAACTGGAGCTAGTGCGACCCGTGCAGTGCGTTTTCTATCAAGAAGTGCGTGCGTCGGGAACGGTGCAGGAAATGTGGGCCTTCATGTGGTGATGTGATGGCGCAGACCCGAGCCAGAGCGAAAGAAAAGACAAGTGTTCCAGTCGTAATTGAAGGCGATTCAACTGCCTCGCGGACGGCAGTCGTCAGCAGGCGAATTTGCTTGTAATCCAGCAGAAAATTGAAGTAAGCAACGTGTCCGTAGCAAAACATCGATTACGTCCATGTGCACCAGATGTATATATATATACATGTATATAAACAGCCGTCGCCATGATGCTCGTGTTGACAGTGAGTGCGTGCCTGACGGGATTTGCGCTGATCGTTGCATCAAACCGTCGGAGTGTTCGATTAAAGTTTCTAGCATTGTAACAGGAGTCACTTCATTTGCTTGATTTGCTGGCCACCGTAGCGACCCAACAAATTTGCAGTGAAGAGTTCAATCGGTAACGGCAAGTTAAATAACGACCGTCCCAAGCTTGCTCGCGATTATGCGCCATGCGGGAAAAGGGCAGCACTATGGCCGATGAGAGCGAGATGAGCGTTGTTGCTTTCGCCCGCGCACACAAACGCATTTTTTTCTGCTAGTTTACTGCTACAAACAAACCTCCGTCGTGTCCCGTTGGGCAAATGAGAGAAACCCGTCGAGTTAACGGTGTTCGCCTTTTGTGGGCTCTGAATATAGGGGGGGAGGTCAAAGGGAAGAACTGTCGGGTGGTAATGCTCCGCGAAAATGCGCTGGAAAACGGCCAAAGTACAAAGGAAAAATTTGTCTTTTCCCGATTGAACGAGTGTTTCGTTATTTGAGGATTTCCTGGCTCACGAGTCGGAAAGACGCGTTAGTTCTCCACTCGCAAATGGTTGAATCGATTTGTATTGCACTGCAGAATTTGATAGGGGTTTACCAGTTGTTAGAAGCCTCGAGCCGACGCATCATATCGGCAAGCGAACTTGCGTGTAATATTACCGTTGCACGATCAGTCGTATCATACGCGAAAGAATCGTGAAGAAACTGAATGAGGAAGAAGAGCAAAATTGTTCGTCGATTTCTACCATTTTTTCATTTGCGAGGAAACTATCGATCGAGCTCTAATTGATCGAACCTCGATCGCAGATGATCATTCAAAAGGACGCGTTAGGATCGTGATCATGCACACAATAAATGGGCAAACAGCTGGCACAAAGATTCATGCAGACACACCAGTCTATACATCGTCTTAGGAACCGGGTTTGTTCCTGTTCAGTCTAATTTTGGTTAAAAACCGGATTTGTCCGATCGCCGGCACACTGCGAATCCACGCAAAAAAGTCATTCTCGACCGTCAGATTCACACGCCACTCCTGTCCACCGACACCATGGCTTGGCTTGTCCCATTAAGCGGAGCTTTTCCGAGAAGAAAACCAACCAAAACCCAATGCCAATCGATTTGTCCTTTTGTTTTTTGCTTTTGCAGTGAATGTGTACGTGGGCGAGCGCACTCAAGCAAGTAGCTACGTAAGCGTATGTGTCCTTCTGGGGCGTGTGTATGTGCGCGCGAGTGTGTGAAGAAGTGTGTAAGATCGGATGTTGATCATCGTGATCGAAGTTCAGTTGAATAGTGCGTGAATAGTGCGAAGCACGTGAGAATCCACGGAATCGATCGTTTGTTAATGTATCGTAGCGTATCCTGCGGACTGTGTCGTCCTGCCGTTCGCTCGCTGTGATCTATCCAGAGCTCCCGAATTCCCCTACGGAAGTGGGCTAAACAGGCCCGATTCGGACGTAATTCCCGAGCCTAGCTTATCACTCTCCTTCTCCTCTCCCCGTTTGGCCGGTTTACGAACGGCTGCTGCCGGCACCGAAACCCTGGACACCGAAATGATGAAAATGGACACGGATAAAATCATGGACGACGGGATCGCCAACTCGCAGGTAAGCACGTTTCTTCTTCTTTTTCTTCGCGTACGCTTTTCCACCGAAACCGGTCAGTTTCGGATGATGGTTTGTGCGGTTACAGTCGCGCGAAAACGCGTGCGGAAAATGAAGGTTATAAAAAATAAGCACCCTTACCCCCCCAAAAAAACAAAACCCCCCGACCGGAATAGAGAAACGGTAGAGTTTCACTTTCTATGGGAAAGCAAGCGGAAAGCGGTAAAAATGCGCCGAGATTCGCTCCGGAAGGAGAACGTGCGCGGGAACCTTTCACGCGGGGGTGGGCGCGCGTGTGTGTGCGTGTGTGTCAGCTGATTTGGGTGGTATGTTTCGGTGCGTCAAGGGAACGAAGGGTCCACACCCGGGTGTAACCAACTGCAACGTCGAGTGGCTCCTCGACACATTCGCCTTTCGCTGCATTTTCCACCCACTCACCCCCCTCTCCCACCTCGCACCACGACGGTGTGCGGACGCCATTCATTCGGTCGATAAATTTCCTCGCCTGGCGCGCCATCCCGCGTGCGTGTGGGTGCATCGGATGAGATATTAGTTTTGCTTCGTTATGCCCTTGATGTGTTATGGCGATATATATATAATGAGTTTTGGTTGCTTTTTTGTTGTCGTTGTTTCGGTTAATACGTAATCACGCTTTTTTTATCGGGCGTTAACGAGCACACGCACAGCAGCCCCATGATGGCCCCCTTCAATTAATGCATTTTTCATTTACCCTCCAACCCAAGCTTTTTCTTTTGGGTGTTCCGTTTGAAGGAAAACTTTCTCGCCTCATCGCTTCTCACCACCGTAGTGAGTCGATTCGATCCCGTAGTGAGTGAGCGTGAGCATGAGCATCGTCTCGCATCTCACGTCATGTCACCATCTCACACGTGGCTGAACGGTCAAGCACAGCGAGAGAGAGAGAGAGAGAGAGAGAGAGAGAGAGAGAGAGAAAGAGAGTGCGCGCGGGAAAATGGGCTCGAAAAGAGAAAGTTTTACATTTGCATCCAGCTACCGACGACTTGTCACGGCTGTGGGGAATGTCAACCGTTGCGCTTGGGTTTGGCTTTCGCGGGAGGGTTGTATATTGAAACGACGCTACCCTCGAAAACACGATCCGTAGATGTCGATCAATGAAAAACCCACCGAAAGCTGGCCTATTGAAATAGATCTCTTAGGGTTGGAGGAGTCTCCAAACTGTTCCAACTGCCCATCTAAGGGCGCCTAGTGCGGGCGCCTTTCACGTCCTGTATATATGTAATGACGCCGAAATTGTGCCTTTACAATCGCACGTGGTGATGAATCCAATCCACTTACCAAAGGCTGGGAATTTTAGGTAAAAAATAGCGATCTGATCAGCAAAAATATCCCATATCTCTCGACTCCACATTCTCCATCGCTATGGTGTGCGTGTACGAGTTCAGGACCACAGGAAGAGAATGGACCACAAGGTGAACATGGTTTTTTTTTGCATAAACTCCACGACGAGGTGACTGGTGTTGTGCGTTGTTGTCGTATTTTATTCCGCCAATTCCAAACTGCCCTCCAATACGGCGTGTTGCGGTGTGTTGCTCGTAAGACCGGAAGTGCTTCTCAAAGTGCCCCCCAGCGTGTGAAGTCCGGAGGAAATCGAAGGAAACGTGCCGCCGTTTGTAGGAGCGACCTTCCATGATCAGACACGCACACGCAAATCTTGCCCATTTATTGTGGAGTTCGCAGGGCCCAAAGTTGATCGTACGATATTGACCTTATTGTGAGATATACTGGTACGGAGGGTGAACTGTTGGCCATTTTCATGGTTACGTACCGTACGTGGTCCGTAGCGTAGTGGAAGGCTAATGAACAAAAGTTCACCGCATGTTAGTACCACGTGGTGGCATATTGTACACCTAACTTGAATCACTTGAAGTTATGTTGTTTGATGCAACTGCCTTGGCATCCCCCAATCAATGCTCAGTTCATCGTAATGCTCTTCCTGCAAAAAAAAAAACGCAACAACCACCAGGAACGCCAGGAACGATTCTTCCTGCATCAAAAAGAAGAGGAACGTACGGAAACTGGTACAACTGCACGCTTCTCTGGTGTGCACGTACAATGGCGAAATGATGCAATTGGCTGCACATTGCAATTGCGATTGGGATAGGTCGGAATGGGTAACGGCGTTTCGTGCCGTGAACCATCGAACGTACTTTTTTTCTGCGTGTCTTCATCAACACGCTCTCTCGCTTGTGCGCTTTCTCCCTTTCTCTAATGTAATGCGACCGGGATGCTATCTCTTTGCACGCGAGACGCTCGTTTGCTCTCTGGACGACCCCTCTTTGGGTGGATTTTGTAAGCCCCATTCTCGCACATTGTGCCCATCCTGTCGATGGTCCTGAAAGTGACAGCAGAGCGGCATGTTGTTTCGGATCTCGGGATCGAATTCGAACACGTTCGACGAGGAGCTTGTGCTCGTCATGCGATCACGAAACCGTAACCGTTCACCGGCTCCAAGCTGTACAATCTGCCTTTTTCAGCTCCTCTTTTGTGTAGTTTTTCCTGATGTTCCTAAATGTTGCACACACCTTCACGAAAGAGCGGGCTTCGATGATGCAATGCGGCTTGCATTGAGCATTAGCAATGCAGCTGCATAATAGATGGAAAGCATCGCACCCACACCATCGTTGCATCACGTGTCTGTTGTTGCTGTTGTTGGAATTGCCACGGAATTATTCATCTCTTTGCGCGTCAATTAATTTCTCTTCCCAAGCGTTACCCTCGTTCGTTATCTTATCGGTGGTTTTATGTGCGTGTGTGTGTGTGTGTGTTTGCTCCGCATTTATTTCCATTTCCCTCCTGCAGGGAAAAACCATCCGTTTCATCATGCCATAGTCGTCGGGTATGGGTCTTTTTTTCTGCGCACAATCCTCCGTGTTCTCATCCCCCCCCCCTCCTCCCGCCCCCACCAACTTGCGAATTTCGAATCCCCACAATCCAAGCGCGATCAATCATTTCCGATCGCACGCACACCAAAGCCGGACGCAGCAGATGCACATGTTCTAATTAGTCTACAATGCGCGAATTGCAATCGAATGCCATGGGAGAGTGAGAGAGAGAGAGAGAGATCAAGTGTCGTTGCCACGATGGTGGAGTGTTGCATCTCCGGACCTCGGAGGATAGAAGCGATTGCCACGTCTCTTGGGCGGCCCACTGACCTCGTGGGCCAAAAATAAATCAAGTCATCGCGAAGAAGCTGGTGACGAGCATGAGCTAGAAAGCGATACAGAGAGACAATAAGAGTGAGAGAGAGAGAGAGAGAGAGAGAGAGAGAGAGAGAGAAATCTTCGCGTGGTCGTTGCAGCCAAAGAGGGTGAAATCGTAATTTCGATTAGATTTTTGCGATGGGTGGCTCTAGGGGCGTGAGAATGGGGGAGGGGGGGGGGGGAAGGGATGTTTTTGCGAGCAAAGATTGAACCGATAAGCAAGCAAAGCAGAGCAGCAAAAAGTGGTGGCTGTATTGCTGCTGTACTGTGCCGTGTTGCAGCCATTGCTTTCAGTGGTGATGTGTTTGATGCACAATCTGAGCCTAGCTATTGATAAAAGGATCTAAATTAAACTACGCAATTTGAGCTATATAAAAATCTGTCGAAGGCTGCTCACGCTTCAAACGTTCTCGTTGCAAACGTCCACACGAAATAATGTCCACACATTTATAAGTGACATATTTTATTTATTGCCCTGACCAGTGGAATGCGGTCTTTCGTGTTTTTAGACGGCTTTATTCGAATACAATCCCTCTCGATAGTGGCGTGTTCACAAGGGGAAAGGATCAACGCAAGATGTTGACCCCACAAGGGATCCTGGAAATCATCGAGCCCCAAACCCCAGCCGTAACGGTTAAAAGAACCCATTTAGCACGATAGAGCAACAGGCAGGCAGGTAGTCTCTGGACCTTTTTGCTTTACGATTATGGGACGCAAAGTGACGGACTCCATGGAGACTCTCCGCGGAGTGCGTTTGTTTGCAGGCATCATTCGATCCCCCGCCATTGTGGGGTAGGTCGTTGCACAAGTAGCTGTGTTGTGGGGGTGGCAGCAGTAGGTGGTTGGGAGCAGAAACGGGGCAGCCCGAAACCGAAACACCTTCATATCTGCTCTGCTTCGTGTGCATGCTAGCCTTGCCTGGGGACAAGCGCGTTTGTCCGCTCGTCCGCGTTCTCGCGCCTTTCCCTTGACCCTATTTCTCTCTCTCTCTCTCTCTCTCTCTCTCTCTCTCTCTCTCTCTCTTTCTCTCACTCGCTCGACCCGATTCCGCGCGAGCCACCTCGTCCGTGAGCCTACGAATCGAGGTCAACGGTGACGAGAGTTGGGCGGAAGTTGTTGTCTCAGGTGTAGGGAGGGTGATGGGGAAAGGGGGGGGGGGGGAGGGGAGGACAGATGTTGCAGCCACTCCACGCAGGTACCGCAACGGTCCATCAACCTGTTCTCGAGGAAGTCCGGGAATGGCGCCGTGTAATGCTTCAATCGCTACAATCTCTCGCACCCAGCGGACCTCGGAAAAAGGGCGCTTTTCTGTATGTGGTGTGTGTGTGTGTGTCTGCATGCCTGAGGGTGTGCATGTGTGCGTGCGTGCGTGTGTGTGTGTTTGAAGCTCAGCCACCCAGCAGGCGAGATGATGCAGATTTGTCGACGACGAGTACTACGCCATGTTTGTGCGGAGTGATTTGTTTGCTCTAGGGACGATAATGATAAAAAGATCACATTTCTCAGGAGTACACCGCGTAGCCGAGTGTACAACTCCTCTGCACCTGTGTTGCCACAATTTTGTGTGGTAAATTTCATGTTTTTATGGTGAAAACAGGTATAAAAGGCAGATCTGCATTAGGGTGATGCATCGCTCTTGTGCACGGAATTTGAGCCTCAATTCCCTCCTTGTGGTGATGTGCCGTGGCATATCGTCATGTTTCTCACCATTGGCTCTGGCGGTTTTGTATTAATTACCACTGGTGTGATAATATGTGCCTGTCCCCACTCCACTGTTTGACGATCATTTAGAACCCTCTTCTCTGTACGATTTTTCACTCTCTCTCCCTCTCTCGAATGATTTATTTCTCTGGCAATTTCCCCTTTTGTAAGCGTCATTTGCTAAACGTTTCCATTTGCTATTTGCAATTGCATTCAACGTTTGGCACAAACTGTTGTTTTCCGGAACAGCACTCCAAAAAAAGGAAAACAACCCCCAATGTTAGCTGTCCTAAAGCAGCTCCTCCGACAATGGAGCATTTAGAACTCAACAAAACCACCGACGTGTCGACGTTAACAGAAAATCTCTTTGTCTATTTCCCCCCATCCCCTGTGGAAGGAAAGACCCCGTTCCACTTTTTACTTTTGGGCGTTTTTCACCGCTTCTCGCTTTTTTTTGCTTTGGTAACCCAATTTTAAACCCCATCTCGCATATGCGCCGGATGTTCTTTGGGTCGCTTTTCTGTTGTTGCTGTTGTTATTTCGGCAAAATGCGTTCGGAAGCACAAACACACACACACGCGCGGTTCGTCGTCTGAAATGGGCTGGCCATTCCGGCACACTACTGCACAATGTGGAGGGAAAAGAAGGAAAATCAGGTCACCTTCCGACAACTGCACAAGGCAAGCCGGTGAAGGCAACATATGACGTTGTGTCTCTCGGGCCCTCGATAGATAGGCAGATAGAGATACATTTGACATAATGTGAGTCGTCCCACAGCGTCGGGGGGCTTTGTTTGCAGTTGTGTGCGTGCTTGGAATGGAGAAATGTCTCACGCACGGCACGGCACGGGACGGGATGGCATGTATGAATTGTTCAACCAACCTGTCTTTCTTCCTTGCTTTGTATGGGTTGGTAAGGGAAAAGATGGGGTGGGGATGATGGAAGACCCTATCCTCACTCGCCCTTTGTCGTCTGTCCAGCAAGGTCAAACTGACGAAAGGAAAATTTTTGTTGAAGCCAATAGAAAGTGCGCTGCCATTGGGGTGGGAAAAAATGAAATTAAGCTCGCGAGAGTTGTCGCCGAGAGGATCGTCCCGAAATTAGCGATCGATGATGATTTGTTGATTTTTCATTGCTCCTGGTTGGTGTATTTAATAAATTGATTGGCTTACTTATCGACATATGTGCTTCACGTAATGCGCAAAAGGGATTTTATCATTGATCGTATGTGATTTTTTTTCAACTTTCTTAGAAATTCCCTTGAAACATGTTATGATTTATCAGACACCTTGCTTTCGTTGTTCCTTTCACAAACTTTCGCCTTATGAAGCCTACAAAACAACCGCTTGGAGCGTTGTTTGTTCTCTTTTCTTTGATTGAGAACGTCTTAAAACTTTCCCTTCCAAAAGCTTCGAAAAAAAGAGATACTTCAAACGCAAGGGATCGTGCTGGAAGCGATGTTTAGATTTCCTTGAAACCGGAGCTCACTCTGAAGAGAGATAGAAAAAAACAACAACAACACTCATCGGCGAAGGGAAGCCTTCTTCAGTCGGTAGTGCTTGAACGCAGGAAACGAGAAGCTAGAAACGGGGAACGGGTTCATCAGCAGGATGTCTATTTCTTCGCTTTGCCTTCAGCGATCAGAGCGAGAGAGAGAGAGCGAAAGAGGGTTCGATTCAGGCGGCAAACCATCAATAATGAGCCTATAAAAAGCACGCACAGAACCAGTTTCGAATCCGCAGCAAGACGGCGCCCTTAGAAAGGGAAGCTGCGAAGCTGAGGGGATCTGCCAGCCAAAGGGTCTACCGCTGGGAGAGTAATAAAGCTAACTGTGCCTACAGTCAGAGTCCCTTCGAACAAGGGCTTTACTGAGCCTTTCCCGGAGGAAGCAAATCATTTGAATGATGAAAAGGTAGCCTAAAATAAAGCCTCCAAGTCTCGGTTCTATTCCATCGGTGTGTGGTCGACCACAAACCACCCCCCGGGGTTTGTGAGGGAGACGATGGAGACGGTGGGCTAAAAACCGGAATACACGGAAGTTATAAATGCATGTGTGCTCGTTCTCACTCGCTCATACACCCAGGGAGAGCGAGAAAGAACGCCATTCAGCATCTTCATCTGTGGCTTCGATCGACGATCAGCGGGAAATAGGCATTTCATCGAGCTTCTGCCTTCGGAACGTTAGCTCCTTTAGTGAACGTTTATGAACGCGACAACCAGGAGATCGGGTTTTTTTTCTGGGTGGGTTTTTACCTCGAACGAGTGAAGATTTCCCATTAGTCTGGCGTAACCGGCTTACAACTAATATTGTACCGAGAAGTGGCGCGGCATCTTAAAAGGGCACACGCCATTTGCATATAGCATTGCACATTACATCACAAAAGTCGACACAGGAGAGGAGAGTCATTTCATTTTTTTTTCATTAGAATTCAATGTAAACTCAACGCCAAACGGTTATTCCATCACCTACCTGCGCGACTTCTACGAGAAGTACAAATACCTCCCTGTTTCTGACGAGATCCCACATCTTCTTCGTTCGCGATCATAAAGAGGAGTGTGAGTTGAAATTATAGCCCAACTACTCCACTTCTGTTTCAGACCACTTGCGGTTGAGAAAGATGCGCTCCGGCACGAAACCGGCGCGTATATAGCGGTTGCAAAACTGGCATTTAGCAACAAGATGCTCTTTTTCATCGAATGGTGGGGGACGGCTCATAAAAGCAGACCTCGCCGATGAAGATCCCAAACACAAGAACCTGGAACTGAAGAAGTTCCAACTAGTATGGTTTTTGAACACTGACTGACGGTGGCTGAGTTCTTCAGTTTTTCGTCACGACAGTGAAGGTTCTCGCTTAGGGTCCCCGAAACGCGCACCGAAAGAACAGCTCAAGTGGGACGTATTTTGAAGTTGAGCTCCATATTTCATGCACTTCTCGGTGTGTCTTCTGGTTTGTTAGACCGTCGATGGGGCCATTAAGAGGGTGTTCAAAGCCTTAAATGTTGCTTTCTTCTTTGGGTTACGTAGAACCTTTTGGTACCTGCGACCGAGCTGCTTCTTATCAATGCAATATTTGAGAGATGCAGTGCCAAAGTTTGAGATAAAACCCCACAAGTACAAGCCACCATTGCAGACACTGGCGTGCCGAGCTGGTTTGGAAGATCGCAATCGCACAATTTCGATTAGATAATGCATGATCCATCACCTCCTCTGAGGTCTCAATCGAAAGACGCAAGGTGTGAAAAATGTAGGCCCCCCCCCCCCCCCCCCCCCCAATTACTAATTCCCGTCAGCTAGACATTCGGCCCGAAATGGGCCCGTTGGAATTTCACTCTCACTCCGTTTCCCTCGTCACTGTGTCTCATAGGCGTCGAGGCGTTTATGGCCATTCCCTGAAGCAGATGATGGAGTTGGGACTGAAGGAATGTTGTAATAATTCAAAGCTGAGTATTCACCTGCCCGTCATATTTGCATTCAGTACGTTCGAGGTTTTGAATTCGTGCCGTTTGAGCTTCAGTCTGGCCGCGTGCGTTTATTTAGCCTTTTCCACCATAACGCCGCGTGGGAGGCAGTTTTTGTTTCGTTTGTTTCATGTTCAGCTGATTTATGTGCTCGTGCAGCGAGCGGAGTTTTGTGTAAGGCCGCGAATTACTTCAAAATAAAAATTGCATCACCATCCTGTGTGTCTCTTATCGGTGTGTGTGAGTGAGTGTTTTGAGGGGGTGTTTTCCATCGTGAAGTTTCCACAACCACCACTCGTCTAGGTTACTTTTTGTGTATTTTTTCATTGAAGGAAAATTTTATGTATTTAGGTCACGCTGGTTTTATTTTGTCCTATCGTATTTTCCATCTAATCCAATCTGCGGGCGATTTTTCGCACACTTTCCACGGTCGTTTTCGCACAAATTAACTGTCACATTTTCATTTTTCACCGAGCTTCTGTCGCTGGAGCTGCTGTGGGGTTTGAAAAAGAAGCAACGATATGGGCAAGGTTTCGTTCAAATACATAAATCGTGCAATTAGAAATCTATCCATGCGGGTTGTGAGAATCGCCCGAAGTGTGTGAATTAATTTTCCGCACTCTCCGGAAAAGAGCCACACAAGAGAGCGAGACAAAATTGATCGATTTTCCACGTTGTGCGGTCAAAGAAAGTCAACATTTATCGACCGACCAAAAGTTTATCGACCGATATTCGTCGTCAGCGTCATCATGCAGCTCCCAGGAACTTCTCGTGCCAGACAGAGCCTTTTTCTAATCGATATTGTGCTGTCAAAGCTACGTCGACTCGTTGCGCTAGAATCCGCCTGTGTGGCGGTTGTTTCAACATCGTGTTTGGTTGGCTTTCCGTTCCATTCCGTTCAATATTGGAGCTTGGAAAACACGCGAGAGACACCCTTTAGACCTCAGGCTAATGACCCCGTTTTTTGATCACCATTCTCTGATGGCGTCGCCTGATTGCAGCAAATGCAAATATGCACCGCTTTTGTGACCGAACAAAACCCCCATGCAGGAGAAGGGCAATTGTGTCTGGCCAAGAATACCTTTGTCCGGGTGTCTTATTCTTTTTCGTGCGTTCGGTTGTTTTCCTCTGCCGTCAACCACTCCCGTCCCCGTGGTTTACTTTGACATTGGTATTGTTGTACATTTGACCATACCCCGGTCCATTCTTCTTCCCACACGTGAAGGAAACATTGCGACGAAAGGCCACCCTTGGTTAAAAAAAAGACCCATTTAGCACCATAGCCAGCAGGTGGGAGAAGCAAAAGGTGCATAATAATGCAAACATTCGCGGCCCTCGGTGTGCTGTGCGGTCAGCACTAAATGAGCAGGATAGTGTGAAGGTTAGGAAGGGCGTCAAAATACTCACCGTAACAAAAAACCACTCCCCCCCATCACTCCAAGAACTTCTCCTCACGAGTCATGGAAAAAAAGGGTAATTGGGGGGGCCTGAAGAGGTGGTGTTGCTGCACGAATCCAAGGTTATCGTTGCATTATTGTTTTATTTATCCGTGTGCCATCCCCGACTACCCACTCCCCACGAAAAGTGAGCCAAGGATCCATGCGGGTCTCGCGTTTTGCGTTGTGTTTGTTGTCAGTGTTGGTACTCGCGCACGAGTGAAGCATAATGTGTGTTTTTTTTTTCATATCACGTGGCATTATTTCGAGGTAACCTGCAGCTCCTAAACGTCCAGTGCTTCGTAGTGATGGATGTAACATAGGCTGCCACTTCGAAACGGGGTCAAATAATGCCCGATAATCGGTTTTGTGCGAGGATACAGTGCACATGCAGCATTGAATCAAACGAACGTTTTTGCACGATGTAAACAAAGACCTGTCAAGTGTGTGAATGCTAAAACGCAACATGACGCTGTTGAATCCCGAAATCAGACGTCATAAACCAGCGGAGAAGGTATTCTTAGCTTTCGTCATCGTTGTTTTTCCAAGCAAACTTTCTACCATATTGATGCACATACGCCCGTACGGGCGAGCATGATTCAACCTACGGGCTATGAATCATAGCTGCAAAATAGTGCCAATTCACGGTTGTCTGGGTACAAGGATTTTGCTTACGAAATATGATTATTACTATACTCCACGCCAAAATTGCGAACGGTAATTAGGGATAAACGAAAAAGGTAAAGCTAAATAATGACTCCATTTTCTTCGCTTATCGGTTCGTTCGTTCCTCTCCAAAGATGGTGCGCTTAGAAGTCAAAACCAAACCGTTCCATTCATTTGGTGCCAAAGATGGGTTGATGGAATGTCGGTAATTTTCCTCGAACGGTTCAAACTCTTTTCTCACCAGGCGGTTATTTTCCTCGTCGTAAACATTTGCGCCTTCTTAGTTTGAAAACACTTTCACTGCAAAATGCGCCTTTTTGCACTAATCTTCGAAGGGTGTAATGGTGCGTTTATGTGCCATGCTCATTTTGCCATTTCCGGCACCACAAGCATCTAAAATTCGCATCTGCCGTGGCTCTCATCGGTAGGAGAGAAATTGTACGATTCGCTTTTCCAGGCTAGCCCGTTGAGAAATTAACACCCAAAATCACGTGCTCGGTGTATGGAGTTTCCATTTTCGGTGATGAATTGCTGCGGATGAGAATTATGATTGTAGCACGATGGCCAGAAAGCAAATTAGATATGAAAATAACATGCCAAATCATCGATCGATCGATTTCCGATATTTTTTCTTTTTAAACGCCTCTTGATTACAACCAGATGACGCTGTGGAAGTACTTGAATGTGCATGAAAAGCGATGCAATTAATTCCCCCAGCAGCTGGCAATGCTTTAATGGTTTTGCAAAAGTTCCACTACCGGTTTGATTTTTGTTTCTGTTTTATATCATGCCTCGCATCATTCCCTAGGAAAGGCTAATGCACAACTGATGCGACACGTCCCTTCATTGTTATATTATTATTACCATCACTTCTAAGCCTAATCTGGTGCTCAACTATCACATTCAAACGCGAAAACTACGGAATAGAAATGCACCACTTTACATCAGCCTGCAGCGTTGTCTGACACGTTGTTGTGTTGCTTCAATTTTATTGGCGGTATTATACGATCACCTGCGGGGTGTGATGTTGTAACCTTTTGCAAAATACAGGCAATAGAGGGATGGCAAAGCTTGTCCAGCTTAAAAGCGTTGCAATGCGTTTAAAATTGTAGCTCGTTAACGCGATCAGCATTGTTATGTTTACTGTTCGTTTTAAAGCAATCGACCCTGCTGGTTTCAAGGAGTGGAGTAGTGATAAATCGTATCACAACGCATTGCCTCGCGGAAACAATCTCGCTCCATTGAATAAACGAGCTTAGTTTTCCACTGTTTGTTAGCCTACTTTAATTCCCGTCTTCTGAAGCTTGACAAGTTTAATCGATCTTCAAGCATAAGTTGTTGCAGCGTCTGTTCGCTTTGTATTTATTTCGAATTCTGTGGTACGTTCTATAAGCTGAATTGAAGCTACCATTCCGAAACGTTTGAAATGATCGACAACTATATTTCTGTGATTATACCCCAAAAGCTAAAAGCTTCTCTATACACCATCTTCGAGGTACTGTAGTTGGTGTCTCGTTCTTTTATGTTTTTGGTTGTAGAACTCCTTCCTCAACCACTGCAGGTACACATGGACCCTGTCGCGACGTGTGAAGCCTCGCCAGTCAGTAGAAGTCGGCCAGTCGGTTAGGGCAAACTGGGGAATGCATGCTCTGGGCACCTATATGACGGGGTCGTTGTGGGGCACCCTCACTGATAAAACTCGCCTAGTCTCGCCTCTTGTCACTAGTGAACGGCAGAGGCTTTGGCTGCATTGAAATTCAAAAGCACTCCAAACGAAACTGACTCATAGCCTGCTGAGAGCTCCGTTTTATTGCATTTTTTCCCCGTCGGTCGTGAACGTATGATGCAAAGTGTGTCCAAAGTTTCCTCTCCGACCCTTTTACATTCGTTTAGATTCCGAAAAGCGACTGGCTTGGGTTAGTCAGTCATTCGCGTCTAGTTGCCTAGTACATGATTTATTCTACAGTACACAAAGTGCGGTTGTGCGAGTTGAAACGAATGGAAAATGAATATTTCCATTTCGCGCCTCCCTGAAGCAGTTCCAATAAAGGAGTGGGGTTTTGAAACAACAACAAAAAACCATATGTTCAGGGAACTTACATAGCCTTCTTCTCAAAGTGTTACAAACTCAAAAACCATTTGTTGACTGACGATTGTTAAATCATGCTTTCTAACATCACTCTTGTGTTCTCTCTCTTTTACACTCTTTTGAACTCCACAAAAAAAAACTCCAATTCCAGTACACCACCCAGATACTGTACGACCCGGCGAGGAAGAAAGAACCGTCACCGGCATTTCAGAGCGAGAGCAATACCTGTCTGATGTACTTCTCCAAATGGAGCGATGCCAACCAGGTGGAGTTCGTCGAGCATCTTCTCTCCCGCATGTGCCATCATCAGCACGGCCACATCAACACCTTCCTGAAACCGATGCTTCAGCGAGACTTCATTACACTGCTACCCAGTAAGTACCGCACAACGGTGACGCCCTGGCCTCAGGCCTCTCTCTCTCGATTGGAAAATCGATTGGAAAAGCCCTGCATCAGCGGCTGCAGCAACTTCATTTTGTCCGGAAGAAGAGCGCAGCAAAGAAAGTGGGTCAAAGAAGCTGGCAGGAAACTCACACCATGGTGTGAAAGGGAACCAAGGGTGTAGGTCTCCTAGGTCAGGTAGCCACTGTTGTGGGAAACGGGATGTTGACGAAGCTTTCGGGTCACGGTCCCGAAGGGAGGGTTTCAAAAAAAGGCACGGTACACAAAGCGATGCGAAAAATTGCATGTAGTTTTAGAATTCTGTGTTCTTCCCGCTTTCCCGGGCACACCTATTTTAGGGATGTGGGAATTTCGGTTCTTTATTTTCTTTGCACTCGGCTCATGTGACCTTGGTGTCGTGAACTTTACCAGTGTTTTATTCTCAATAGATCTGAGAATTCTAAGCCAATGCGAGGAACGGGATGTTTATGAGCATTTAAGAGAGCGCTATCGTTTATGCTAAATGTTCCTTCTAGCTAGCAATGTTCTCCTACGGTCCTTAGAAAGACTGCAATCTACTGTGGTCATCGATTAAATGAACACTTGTCCATTGGTCAGGAACGAAATTGTCATATATATATATATATATGTTGATTTCTAAGATGTCGTTCTTAATGTTGACCCTAACAAAACACGGCCTGGATGACGGTTTTGACTAGCCCAAGTCGAAATCGGTTAATGCTCAATTACCCTAGTTTGATATTGTCGTGTATCCATGTCATGACCTGTCCCCTACAGGGTTCGTTAGGTTCTACACCGAGCAGTGATGGATAAACGGGCTTCGTTGTGCTATCTCTTTGACCTAGTTACCCGAACGAAACCCAAATAGGCCCGACTCGCTTCTTCCCAGCACGTGGTCTCGCTTCACGTGGTTGTATTTTTTGTAGCTGAAAATGACCGGAACTAATAGAAGGCGATTAAAAACGAGTAACTCTCACACTTATGCTGGAAAAGATCGCTCGGCACATCGTAAATTCCCACCGGAATAGAGGAACGCACATCTGATGGCGCTGTAAATGACCTGGTAATCATCCGTCGTATTAATGGTTAATTGTTGGATTTTCAACCCCGCTAGATGATGGAGCTCAATGGTTACAGGTGGCAGCGTCAGTCAGCTGACCTGAAATTACACGCGCCCTAAATAGAAAAGAAAGAGAAAAAAGAGAAGCCAAAGAAAGAGAGATAGATTCACTTCTGCTTCTACTGTTATTCTCCGTGATCAAGATCATCATTATCATCATCCATAAAGCTTAATATACAGTGTACGCTTGGTGTGGACAAGAGTGCATTTGCTGCGTCGTACCGCACCATCCCAAGTTCCACGAAGTGCATCATAACACCCAATTTGGCAAACCTGTCTGGCACATTTGTAGATTGTTGATCTACTTTCGGACGCGCTTCCTTCTACGGATCGAAACGACAACGCAACTTCTTATGCCATACAATATGCGAAGTCGCCGTCGGACCAGATCTAATTTGGGCATTATTCAACGCTAAGTGTATGCTCCTGATGTGCCTCTAACGTCTTCATGTACACTTCATGACGGTTGAACTTGAGAAATTGAAAGGCCAAAGTTTACCTAAACCTCCATCCATCGTACGGCTTGTCCCAAAATCAAAGTAATAAGGGCTTTTGCCACTCCACCCGCAGTACGGGTTAATTAGGAGATTTCATTCTTACGAAAGGTCGTCCGAACACAATCGTGTGCGTCTCTCGCCCTACGGAAACCGGGAGGGTTGTTTTCTTGACACGTTATGAGCTAGACCTCATTTGAAGACCCATGTCATTGGCACCAAGACGTTGGTTTGCAAAAAAAGGCTAAATTAAAGGATCGTATCTTTACGTTCCTTTCCGGTGATGTTATCGTTAGAAAGTAGTCGAATGCGGATCGTCTTGCCGGTGGGCAATGGACAATGTTGGAAACACGGAAAAGCTAACCCTTATTTTGTGCCCCAGCCAGTATTCTCTCAGGTCACGATATTTGGCGCATTTTCAGCCCTAAGGGTACCGAACGAAAAGTCAATTTCCAACCCGAACACGGAACTGGTGGTTATTAACATCGTCATAATCCACATTCCGTGCTGTCACGGGCGTGCGTAAACGGGCGACGAATGGAATTTGGCGTGCGAAAAGTTTAATTAACCCACCGGGGGAAGGAGTTAAAATAAATCGAAAATCGAAGGTGGTGTGTTACCTACCCCTTGCTTGCAGCAGTGTGGTTCCCATTTAAGGTTTGTTGACCCTTTGGTTGACAAAGTCTCCCTTTCGCGTGCCATGCTATTAAAAGTCTCCCCCTCCAAAATCACCCTTCTGTGGGTTTGTTAGGCTTGATTATGCTTGCAAATGAGCAAAGGTACGTGGGCTGTGAGGGCTGGTGCGAAATTGACGATGCATAAATGGTCACCAACAACCTAAATTGAAGGGTATAGTTTAGCCTTAAAAGCAGTTCACCAAAACAGCGTTAATTCCTTATTGCGAATGATGATGGTTTCTTATGGGCGTTCGGAATTTAATTTTGCCCTAAGTCAAATACGAATATCCCGATGTGTATCAAGTCCTTAACCTATAGTGTCCATAGCTCAGTAGTCGGAACATTCTAGAACAGCTTCTCACTCCGCTCATGCTTTTTCTTGTCGATTACAGCGAAAGGATTGGACCATGTGGCGGAAACCATTCTATCTTACCTGGACGCCAAATCGCTGTGTCGAGCGGAGCGTGTCTGTAAAGAGTGGTCCCGTGTCATCTCCGAGGGCATGCTATGGAAGAAGCTGATCGAACGAAACGTCCGCACGGATTCCCTTTGGCGAGGATTGGCGGAGCGCAAAGCATGGTAAGTAGTTGAAGAATCGGAAGGGATCAATCCGTAGAGTACTCCATTTGGCTCTTCCTCGTCCACAGGATCAAATACCTATTCATACCACGACCGAGCGTGACGGTGCGGCAGCATAAATTCTATCGCGAGCTGTTCCCCAAGATCATGAAGGACATCGAAGCGATCGAGAACAACTGGCGCACGGGCAATCACAATCTCCAGCGAATAAACTGCCGGTCAGAGAATTCGAAAGGTGTCTACTGTCTCCAGTACGACGATGACAAGATCGTGTCCGGTCTACGAGACAACACCATCAAGGTTTGGAGCCGCTCGACGTTGCAATGCTGCATGGTAAGTTTGGTTAGGAAAAAATAGTCACAGTTCGGCGACAGTTTCGCTAATCGGCAATCCATTTCAACCGTAGATTCTAACAGGACACACCGGATCGGTGCTGTGTCTCCAGTACGATGACAAGGTCATCATCAGCGGGTCCAGCGATTCGACGGTGCGCGTGTGGGACGTGAACACCGGCGATATGGTCAACACTCTGATGCACCACTGCGAAGCGGTTCTGCATTTGCGCTTCAACAACGGAATGATGGTAACCTGCTCGAAGGTACGTGTTTAGGCCCGGTTTCCCCTTACGGTTAGAGCTGGTGTTAGTATGCTTAATTCCATCGGTCCCTTCCTTTGCAGGATCGTTCGATCGCCGTGTGGGACATGGTGTCACCATCGGAAATCGGACTAAGGCGCGTTTTGGTGGGCCACCGAGCTGCCGTTAACGTGGTTGATTTTGACGAGAAGTACATCGTGTCAGCGTCTGGTGACCGTACGATCAAGGTGTGGAACTCGACGACCTGCGAGTTTCTGCGAACGCTGAACGGACACAAGAGGGGAATCGCCTGTCTGCAGTATCGGGACCGTTTGGTGGTCAGCGGCAGCTCCGACAACTCGATCAGGTAGCGAAGGGATGCGAAGGAATGATTGCGAAAATGCAGTTTAATAACACACTCGCGCGTGTGCAATTTTTGTCGTTTTCCATTCCGGTACGATTGGCAGACTATGGGACATCGAATGCGGTACCTGCCTGCGAATTCTCGAGGGCCACGAGGAGCTCGTTCGCTGCATTCGGTTCGATTCGAAGCGCATCGTTAGCGGAGCGTACGATGGCAAAATCAAAGTATGGGATCTCCAAGCTGCCTTAGACATTCGAGCTCAGACCAACACGCTGTGCTTGAAGACGTTGGTGGTAAGTATGCGAGGGAGATACGAGCGGGCGGTACGAGATAACCAAGACGATGTGAAACTGATGGATGGTGGCTTATTGTCGGGTGAATTTCGTTACAGGAACACACCGGTCGTGTATTCCGGTTGCAATTCGATGAATTCCAGATCGTGAGCAGTTCGCACGACGACACGATTCTGATATGGGACTTCCTCAACTGTTCGCCCAAAGAGGAAGCAACGACAACGTCTTCAAGTGGCGCCATGGTCCCGGTAAGTGCACGGCATCATGTGTCCCGAGGAATGAAGTTTATATTGATCGTTTCGTTCTTTTGCTTCAGAGCAACCATCACAACAACAGTGGAAGCAGCAGTGGTAGTGGCTCCATCTCCGGTGCTCTAGGACTTGCTGCCGTCGGGCTCGGTGGAGGTAGTGGGGGCGGTGGTGCAGGCAGTGGAGGAGGAAACGGTGGCGGTGGTGGTGGTGGTGGCGGTGATGGCGGTAGTAACAGCGGCAATGGCGGTAGCGGTGGCGGCAACCAAAATGGCAACCATATGTTGGGCAGCAAAAACTACCAGAACGCCAACAACAACCATCAGAACGACGATCTGAGTGACTAAGTGATTTGGGGAGCTAAGCGGCGTAGAAGGCGCGCTGAGAAGAACACGTGGGCTCGGTTCCTCGAGACCTCAATTTGTAGCGTGTAACCGTTTTACGTACGCCATGTCGATTCCTTCGTTTGCACACCCACACGCTCGCGCTCTCTTGTCTTTTATTATGATCATTTTATTCCCGCTGTACCCTTTCTCGATCTGTTTACAGTCTCATTTTATCCTCTTCATTTCTGCCCTACTGTGTGCACTTTTCCACCGTTTCGAGGAGCTATTTTTTAAGCCACATGTGCCCCCCTAATCGTTGCATATTGCGATCTCAAACACAAATCAATCCCCAGGAAGCGTAGCTTTGCTTTGACTCAGCCTGCTTTGATGCGCCCAGACAAGGTTTTGATGTTTCTGCATCATTCTAGCTAGTTCATTTATTCAAACACACACACACACACATCAGCAACAACTATCGCGTTCATTTAAACTGACCAACAAGTGCAGCAAACTGTTAGTAAATGCGCGAAGCAAAACTATGCTCGTCGTATCATTGAGAATCACTGGAACAGTTTGGGTTTTCCTTACGCTGAGTTTTCATTAGCGTTCGCCTTAGCTGAACGTCGGATGAATGTCGTAAGAGAATCATCGTGCAGAAGATATCATTTTAGGTGAGACAAAAAAGATCGCATTCAATCATTCAATCTGCAGCGATCGTGAAAGAGAAAGAGAGAGAGAGAGAAAATGGAGAAAGGAAGCTCACATCTTCATTAGATAGGCAAAAAAGTTGATGGGAAGCGAAAGAAAGAGAGAAAGAGCGCGGGATGATGGGTTGGAAATGTGAAAAAGATCCTGAAAAGGCGCGCCTCACAAGAACAACAACTCAAACAGAACTGATTCTATCTAAAGGGCAAAAAAATCATAACGCGATAAGATTGTAATAAAACAAAAGATTCTGATAAAACAAACGTCAAGTGTCCACTAACAGAACTCCTACTCTCTGTGGCAGGATCGGGCGTACTGCAAAACGAGATGACAACTTCTTAATCTTGAAAGAAGAGAGAGTGCCAACTGTATCCAAGGAAGGGCGCGATTGCTGCATGCGGTCATGAGGCGGTAGTTGTTGACTGTTAAAAGAGCATTGGGACGTTTTGTTTTATTCGCGCAAACCAATTCCAAATCCTACACCATAACGGAATGTGCAGACGAAGTGAAATGTGTACTACTCTACCTTCCGTGTGCGTGTTTTCGTGTTGATCGATCGAACGTAGCGAAACTGGAATAGAAAAAGATCCTCAAATGGGGTGCTCAGCGATGAACGTGGAAACGAAAAACTAAATCAATACCCCGAAGGTGTTCACTAGGTGTTGTTGGTATGAGAAAACAGACGAAAAGTGTCCTGCGATCAGGTGGTCATATTTTGCTTTTGCTTGTGATATTTTCCCTTTCATTATCCTCGTAAACGGCGTAGCAAGGAGATGGAAATAACGTGAGTTAAGAATTAATGGGTTGAGTGTTCTGTAAAAGCGCAATGGAATGGGGAAAGGTAGAGCGAAGAACAAGGGAAAAATCGCTCGTACCGCATCCTAGGAATCGTTTCAAACTGTTTCTGTACGATAATCTCGTCCAACCGAGGACATTGCAAGGAAAACTGTGACACCGTATCGCAAGATTGGTCGCCCTAGCGGCCCCATTAAAACGGATATGAAAAGGGTCAGGATATGACCCACAAAAAAAATCAAACGAACCTATAAGTACCCAACAAAAAACGCAGGCCGTTCGTTGAAAGGAAGAATGGAAGGAAAATGTAAATTGTCAGCTGCTTGGCGACGAAAGCATATAGCAGCGATACTCAAGAAACTTGTTAACGGCAGGTGAAAATTGAACAGAAAGTAGCGAAAGCAAAGCATATATGATTTTTACTATTATTTGCTCTCCATTTAATTATCACGATTTCTTATACACCCTTTTTATTTTGTAATATAGCTGCATATTTATAACCGGCACGAAGGGGAGGTGTGTGAATGTGGAAGAGATGTAAAATGTCCGGAACAAAAGAAAATTGTTAACAGACGAAGAGAGAATACGAGAATTGTAGAATTATGACTGTTACATTATAAGTATCATTTTTAGTATATGTTTTTTTTTTCTTTTCTCTCAAAATTTGTTTTACAAAAAATATTACAAACACCATTTGTTAAAAACGGCCACGACCTGGGGGGGGGGGATATTCGAACACTCCGAAACAGATCAACCCGTGACGGGATCGTCCTTTGGGTTGAACGAAGCGATTGGGCAGGCATGAATTGGTTTTATCATCTTTTCGCGATTTAATCAACACGAACACTGTTGTTAGTCGCCCATGGATTGTGTCGTACTGCTGCTACTGCTGTTGCTGCCTATTATTTATGTATCACTGAGTAGCTACTTTAAATCTAAGCAACGTAAGCGCGTGTATTTAAGTGTGATAAATATTATTTTTAATAGATTGCCTAGCACGAATTTTTATTTACCACGTTTATGATATGATTGCATACTACTACTAGGAAATGGCTTAAAAAATAGTGAACCGAAAGCGGCAGCGGAAGTGAAACGAAACGAGTCCGATATCCAGGAGGGCGAAGCGCGCTTACATTAAAGTAACACACATATTATCGATAAACCGACCCGGGGAGGCCCGTTTCGCGTGGTTCAACGATCAAAGGATGAGGCGCACTGCATCGAAAACCCAGCTTCGGTTGGAAAGACGCGCGCTAATGTGATGAATATAGCGTTTTAGCAAACGACATATTATATTTGCATCAACAAAAATAAAAACAAAATGCATAACAAACGAAACGAACGGGCATAACACAACACGGAGGAACGGTGGAGGAGTTTCAAAGCTCTCTGAAACGGGGTTTGGAGGGAGGGTAAACAAAAGAGAACAGGAAACGAATCGAAGGAATATTAGACACGTGCGCGCTGCTGCAGTAGTGAAAGGGTAAAGAGTGTGAAAAAGGAGACAAAATCGCTGCGAGGATCGTCTGCACCTGCGCCAATTGCTACGGCTTTACGCCCGGTGGGATTGTAACAGGAGGCGTAATGCGGCGAGCGATAAACTTGCACATAACACTAGTAAACTGAGGAATGCGATGGAATGCATGGGAAAGAGCGAGAAATACAGAGAGAGAGAGTAAGAGATAATATGGTGCGCGATAAGGATGGAATGTAATAAAGCGATAGAATGAAAACAAACGAGTGAATCGTGTCGTCTCTTTTTTCCTCCCATAACGTAACGGTGCTCTGCCTCGGTCCCACAGTGAGGTGCGTTCCCGGTCTCTGATCGAGCTACCAGCTGATCGAGTTGTTACCTCCTGCGCATCATGCGACCCTAGTACAAAAGCGAGTTTTGAAAATGCTGCGAGCCGAATTCGTCGAAGCCGCGATTTCGAGTTTTTTGCAGCGCGACCCCACGTGCGCCAGTTTTCAAACGCATCCTGGGGCTTTTGTGAATTAATACGATTATTGTTGCATAAAAATAACAAGAAAACGAAAGATTTGTTTTGTGGAAGTATGATAAATCCTTTTTTTATTTGCATCGAATACGATATCAATTCGGTTTATGTATTTGAGTTAGGTTTTGTCATTTGTATGATTATTGTAACACTTTTCCGGCCAGATTCCCTCACTGAGATGCTATTCTTATAACGCGAACCTCGATTCCTTTCGGCTTAACACCCTTATTTCCCCTTACATTGTAAGCTGCCACAGTTTAACACCTATATATAGAGTAACAATCAATTCATCCCCTTTAAAACAACAATATATCCTACGAGATTCCTGGACCTTTAGATCATCACACCACACACGCACGCTGCTGAGATACTTCTAAACCATGAACCAAGAAGAAATGGTCCCATCTTCTCCTGACTCGCTTCGAGGATAATGCACTTTCTAGCTTAAATAACAAACCACATCCAAAGCGTACTCCTCTCAACAGATCTACTTCATTTCCGGTCTTTCCTACTTCCGAATAATATTACTATGCGTTAACGATCCCATAGACGCAATCACGTGTTCGTTCGTTCAATCGAGGCCGTCCTTTTGGCGCACTTCCTTGGCCAATCCTTGCAGGTCCGGGTAGAGTAGGCCCGCTGGAACCGTCCTTTGATCGCGCCCGCTCAAAGCTTCCGCCGACGGTACAAGGCCGCTCGTCGATCCACTTCCGGCACCGTCCAGCTCCGGCAATGTCGGGCGATAGCCGGCCACCAGAGCTTTGCCCGCGTTCTTCGCCGTCCGCTTGGCCAGCCCTTTGGGCGTCATGTAGTTCATGTTTTGGCTCACGTTGATCACATTTCCAACCGTATCGAGCGAGCTGCCGACGACTAGACCCGCTTCGGTCCCGTACCGATGTTCTACGATCTGGACGGTACTAGCACTCAGGCTCTGTCCCAGGATGGAAGCTGATCGCTCCAGACCCTCGTACACGGTTCCGAAACCTTCGACGGCACCCGCACAGATTGTCAGGGCACCGTTCATTCGCTCCGATGCGGCTTGTTCCGTCATGCCGGTGCCGTACGCTAGCAGAGCACTGCCATGTCGCTGGATGTGGGGTGCAAGGAATCGTCCGAGAGCCATCGTCGCCGAGCCGACTTTCCCTGCCACGTAGCTCGTTACACCGGCCGCCGTACCGGTGACACTCTTCGCGATCTCGATACCGGTGCGTACGTTCTTCGGCACGTGGACGGTCGTATCCGGGGTTGATTCCTGCTGGCCGGAAGGTTGTTTCTGGCCAAGCTTAGAGATGACGTACGGTGTGCCAGTGGCGATGAGACGACCCGTTTGCTCGGCTCCCCGAATAAGCCCTTGTGAGACGTAAAAGGCACCCTTAATGATGCCCGCCGAGACGGTCGTTGAGTCGGGAAGTAGTGACCGTTTCGCGACCCGAGGAACTGTGGACGGTTGCGGAACCATTCCGTGCAGCAACGCGACCAAAATCTCCAGCACGACCTCATCGGCCTCGGGAGGTACGACCAATCCGATCGCGCGGCCACGTTCCTCACCCGCACCCTGAGACACCAAATCCGGTAGTATAAACGCTCCATAGTCCGTCCGATAGAACGGCGATACACCTGCAATGAGCGGGTAAATCAGGAACGCGGGTCGTTCCTCCTCGTGAGTCGCGATGGCAACTTCCTGCTGTTCTTCCACTGGCAAAAGTGTATCCCCAACAGCGCAAGGCCTCTCGAGTGGTTCCTCCAGGGGATGTTCGAGCGGTTCCTCGGCGTTTTCAATGCGTGTTGCTGACCGCGTTTCGATGACCTGCAAGAACACGGTCGCCTGCAGCTGTCGACGTTCATCGGCTTCGATGCGTACGATACGGAGCGTGGAGTCGGCCATCGTTCGACTGACGACACCGTCCGGTTCGATGTAGTACACCTGCACGCCATCGCAGGAGAACAACAGATCTAATCGGGATGCTTGCGCCTCGTCCGTCGATTGTTCCGGATCCTCTGACATCTCGCGCAAGGCCATCGAAAGTTCCGTGTACGTCCAGGGTCGCTGCGGGACTGCGTCATTGCTCGTGGTTGATCCTCCGAGTTGCCCGATCCGCTGCAATACCTCAGCCCTCGTTCGCTTCAGCTTGTGGATCATGCCGATCGCCTGTTGCCAACTATCGTCGGCCTGCTGAGCCTGTACTCCGAGCTCGGGCACTTCGACCGGAAGTGCGAGCGTTTCATCGATACGTTGGATGCCATCTTTGTACGCCTGCAGAGCCAGATCGGGGCGTTCGTGTTCCTCTAACTTGATCGCTCGATCGATCGTTGAATACGCGTCGTCGTGACCGCTCTTGATCCTTTCGAACGTTTGACGCCATTGGCCACTGTCGGATGCGGGCTCGGGGAAAACCATCCTCCAAAAGCTGCCGGTGGTTTCTGTGGGTATACAGAAGAACAAAAAACAAAATTAAGATGATGAACCAGGTGCAAAATCGAATCATACAAAAGAACCACATGGAATCTAGGGGATTTAACAAACTAAACATTTTGTATAGTGCTTAAGGAACCAAGTGCAATAAATTAACTCTCAAATGGTTGTGATAGTGGTCTACGTTATGAGTTTTTTCGTCAGATACAAGCGTAAAGAGCTGTAGGAAAAATTAATCAAGCCCCTACCACGTAATAGAATGTTCCGCATGACGAGCTACATTTCTAATTAAAATAACTAGACCGTAAGAACACTGGAACTAAGGAAAAATCATCAACATTCATCCCCGTAGCAACCGCATGGCAACGTCCAAAATCCTCTTCCATCTCAGCAACACACGGCCCAGCATCATTGCGAGGGTAACAAACGCTAATTTGAAATTTTACAGCGCTAATCTACACGGTTGGTTGCCATGGGTCACGAAATGCTATTGCTACTGCTACAGGTAAGAAAAAATAATAGAACAATTCGTCAGATAAGCGGTTTGCCCAAACTTAAACGCCGCCACCGTTGTTATAATTCATCTATCTCCAGTTTAAACGCTGCTCAAACGGTGTTACTAGCTTTGGAAATGTGCATTAAAATGAGCATCTAACACCTTCGGGCTTCGGAATTCGACTGACCTGCCAACGATTCCCAGAGAATGTCCATTTTTAGGCCACCACAAAGGGACAATCTTTTTTGTCGGCCAGTTTGCTTACTTTCCACTCACTGGATCTAGTGGCCATCGACTGGCTTGGGATGGGGGCACGAAAACACGATAACAATTAGTGATGCTTTTCGATGGAAAGCAAAAGACATTCCACAAGTGGTTGCACCAATTTTCGCCACGATTGTTTTTCCGCTGTCGCAGCGGTAAACGATGCGCATGCGAACGGATGCAAGCGGATGGGTAGCCGTCTGGAACGGGACTAGCCTTGTGGCTTCAATTGCCCCATCTCCATCACGCTGGGGGTGCTGGAAATGCGATCCGAAGCGACGCGTTTTTGTTCCAGATTAACCGATGGCAAGGAGAAAAGCATGGGAAAGCCTCACAAGTGCACAAGTGAAGAATCCAGTGCACAAACAAGGAACTGCGTAAAGCGGATCGTAGATTGAGCAAGGAAGTTTGGCAACATTCCAAGTTTGCGTTGCCAGCAACCCTCCAAGGTGGGTAATAAATCTGTAACAAAACGAAAATCGCTTTCCCAAGTTACCTTTCTGGAGACTAGGATCTTCGGCTGCTCGTCGTTGTAGATGAGAACGGGCCTGCTTATCAGCACTTCACGATTCAATGAGCACTTCGCAAGTTCTGCGACAAATTAATCGTAGCGTCCCGACTACCCTGTGTTCGGTGGGACGTTCTGGCGCGGTGAACTTGAACCTTGCGTACGCTGGGAGATTGTTGCATCAGCCAGCAAGCACTATCGCTGCTGTTCGTCCATGAAAATTGTGCTAAGACAAAACACGCAATCCACCAGCTGCTGCTTGAGTTGACACTGCGATGACACGGAACCAATTATAGCACTTTGAGCAATAAAACCGAACCGGACTGACGACACACGTTTTACGAGGAACACGAAAAAATAAACCTTATGACTAACTTATGGCGTGTGAGAGTCACCGTGCACACCCCCGAAAATGAGATTCGTCTCCCGTTGCCGTGGAAACCACGAGGAGTTAGAACATGTTTAACTTGCCTTCACGAGGTTCGGTTTGTTTTTATTCTGCGGACCGCACACGCGCGCTCTCTCGCGATGCAATTCGCTCGCGTAAACTGCTGTCAACATGTCATCTCACCTGTCAAACACCGTGTAGTCACCTCTGCATATGACAAAAGCGGTTAAACAAGGTGTGTGGATAAAACAATCGCCGGTAAATGAAATACCACATCGAAATTAACAGTCTTTCTTAATCAACTCTCCGTACGCAGGCTAGTTTTCTGCACGTTTTATTTAATACAGTAAAAAAATGTAAGTTGTATATTGTGTCTGTTTGCCTTCTCCGCATCTCCTGAATCACACATGCCGCACACACATTAATCACGCTTAAATTCGAAAAATTATCCATTATCCATGGTTCGTAGTTTAAATTCTTGTTTTTTAAGAATCGCTTGCTAATTATTGGCGCACGCGCACGCGTTATAAACATATTAGAATTCTCTTTCGAGCACATTGCTGCCTAACCTTTGAATAGTTGCGGCACAAATGGACATCGTGTGTGCCCGTGAGCGATGTCACGTGCGCGATCATGTCTAGATGCAATCCTCGCACAGGTCCTTTTCCCTTCAATCGAACCACGGGAAGCAATAATCTCATCACTCTATCGGAATCTACTTGCTAGTGTTGTGTCGCCGTAGGGCTCACTTGCTCGCTTTTGGTCTTTTTAGTTTGCTTCGGCGCTACAATTTACGTGCTAAACGTAAATTTTTTTTCCTACGTAATTTATTACGACCCTCGTGTGTTCGTCTCCATCCCGGACTGCACTAATCGGTTAAACGGTGGTGGTGATGTGCTGAAGATGGTTACGATGCCGATCCAAAAATGGGTATAAATATACGAATAAATGGGTAAGCTGGCTAATTATGGAGGGGGGCGTATATATACGAGAGACAGAGAGGCTGACACCAGCTTCGTAGTAACGGCTAATGGCAGGATGAAAAACTGTCGAGTAATACTTTCCACCTAGGCGTGGGGAAGCGGGATACATATTGGGATACGATATACTGCCCCGTTACGTGGGATAGTTTTGGACAGTCGAGAATGGTGACCAACGGTTACAATGTTGGATACTAAGAGCTAGCGCAAAGGACGATCCCCGAACGAGGAGAATCATTTTTTACCGAGCGCAACCCAGCGGCATCGTCGGAAGCAGCCATTATTCTAGATCGTCACCAAAACGGTCCACAGCGGCCTCACCCAACGGTCTGAACCGGCGGAGAGATGGTGCGGTTTCCTTCTCCCGTCCGTTTGGTGGTCACAATTTGTACATAATAGTGTTTCGCTCGCTCACCCGTGCAGCTACCACCGTCGTCTCGATCGTCGGCGACGAGATGCTGGTTCCTGTGGAGGAAGCCGTAACTATGATGGCGGTGGTTCCACCACCTCCACCTGGCAGTAGGGACGACGACGTTGTTGGGTTCGTGAGGATGTTGCCATTGTTGTTGGTACTGTTGTTGTTGATATGGTCGTGGTCAGCTATCCCGACTCCTTCCGCCAACACCGAGAGAGCGGACGAATCGGATGTAATTGAAGCGGACCGGGTAGGGATCGATGATGGAATTGAAGTGGACACGCCGGCCGCTCGTCGCTCACGTTGCGGATGGTGGTAGCTCTTGATGGTGTACTCGTACACGTGGTTGTTGCTGAAACGCGTCACTCCGGAGCGACGTCCTCCCGCACCGGTGGCTACGTCTGAAGTTGTGTAGCGAACGGCACTTCCGGCGAACGGTTGGCGAGACGATGAGACCTGCTGCGATTGTCGGGTTCCTGAAGTGGCTGCAGCCGCCCGGAAGCACTTCACAGCCGAACAGATTAAGCCACACCATCGCCAACCTGGTCCCGAAGATGAAGCACCACCGCTGGCACCATCTCGTCCTCCACCACCGAGCAGCGGTGGCAGCAACCGAGTCATGTTATTGTTCCGTCGATCTCCTGCTCCGTCCGTTTGTCGTCGACGCCGACGCTGCTGCTCGATGTCGACCGGATCATCCGACAGGCTTCCCTCGCTACTTCCACCACAACCGCTATCCAACGAGGATGAGTTGAACGGACCGTTGTAGTCGTCGTGCTCGTTGCTGTCGATCGCAACCGCGGGTGTAATGATCAAAAGTTGGCTGAACTTTTTACCCGTCGAAACACGTACCGCCGTCGCCTTCGCCATCGTCGAACGAGTCGTTGAACGAATGCGTGTAAAATTTGAACTCGTCCCAACGGCAACCCCAGAACTTCCGTCGTTGGTGCCACCATTCCCTCCGCAAACAGTATGTACTCCTGTCGCACCAGACGTGCCGTTAACTCCGCTTGTGCCGTTTGCCATGCCACTTCCGTCGACATTCCCACTTCCAGCTGCACCACTACCGCTACCGCCGACAACAGAGACGAGTATGTTGTTGTTCTGGCTGATGTTACTAGCGGCTGAAATCGTCCATCATCTTGCCGGCTCTTCACCGTTTGCACCATCGTCCGGCTTTGCAATCTGGTACGTTATTAAATACTCCGGGTATGCCTGAAGAGCGACGGAAAACGGGAATTCCCGGGGTTAGTACGAGCTTGCACTCGCTGAAATGGGTTCCGCGAGCGAGGCCGTGGTTGATATTACCTGTTCTCCTCGATAAACGACATACTCCGGGAAATGCAAACCACCTGCCGAGGGACGCCCGATCACCGAATGGTGTCCGGGTGGAGCGTGTGCCATTTTCATCGCACTGAACTGCAGGAAGGATTTACCGAGCGCTACACGACACAACAGCAACTGCCTGTAATCCAAAGAACAAACGCGCAGCTGGTAATGAGATGTGTCGTCCAACGGAATGAGCTCCACCGCCTTCTTACCGATGGCACTGGTAGCAGGATTTGTCTTTGTGCGTGGGGCAGCCGATGCCACCTCCGATGCCGTACACGTACTGGTTCGATTTGGAGCTGTGCTCCGCGAAGTAAATGCCAGCTCCAAACATCCCACCGATGTACGCGTGCCGTTCGTCGAAACCCTTCTGCACGATGGCGTTAATGAATGGTGATCCGTGAAACAGCATCCGCTCACTCGCTTGGTGCCCGTTTTCTTCGGAGATTTCCTGCCGCCGGTGAACGTACCGCTCCCACAGCTTCCGGTTCTGCACCTTTTGTATCTGCAATGTGGAAACAGGAAGAGGAATTCATAGAAACAAACCACATGGGATGACCTATTGATCATGTTGCTTACCCGGACAATGTTGTAGCGATTGAAATAACCACCGGAGTGGCCATTATCACGGTGCTCCCGAATGGTGGCCTGCATTTCCTCCTCGACCGCAAGGAACTCCTTGTCGTCGGGAAGAAGATCCACCAGTAATGTGCCCGGGTTCGGTGTTAGTCCTAGTCCTGAAACAAACACAAACACCGGTGCTTAGTTGCAGGGGCTCGAACACACAAAAGTTTGATTGATTTACCCGTCGTGGCGCGCAGAGTCGCAATACCCTTGAGTATTTTGTGACGGAATCCGTATGCCGACACGCCAACCTGCTTCAGATCCTCGTGACCCATCTCAGCCAGAATGTCCATCGTGATCTGCTCACGCTCGAACAGATCGATCAGATGCTCGAGTTGCAAGCTTGCGAGGAAAACCGACACGGACGATTCAATCGACGGCACGGACGGCATCTTATCGTCGTGGTCCACCACGATACCGTCCACGTTCGCTTCGGCACCCTGCGCTGGGCTTAAGCAACTTCGGACCGGCAACTGAAAGAGAAAGTGCCTTTGCCGTCAAATCCGGTTCATTCGCTACCATCGCACGGTCAATTTGCTTACCTGAGGCACGGGGACGGACAATGTCATAGAGGCACCCGTCGGCAGTGTTACGATTTCAGTGGTCGGCGAACAACTTGTGCCCATGCCGAGGGCACCATTGCCCGCTAGAATGCCACCCTGCGAGGAACCGGTTCCGGCTGTCGATGACCCACCAGCAGCACCAGCCGCCGTGCCCTGAGAGGCCACCATCGCATCCTGCAGCAAACACTTGACATCTTCGGCCGTGGCGAGATCGAGACTGGTTTGTCCTTCCTGGTTCTTCATGAACGGATCGGCTCCGTGTGCGAGCTGTTACGGAGAGGTAAAAAAAACAACCAATTAGTATCCTTTCATACAGGAGAAAACGAGGGAAAAAACTCACGAGTAGTGAACACAGTTGAGTGCGGCCCTTTTGGGCGGCTTCGTGCAGTGGTGTGTAGCCCCACTTGTCCGTGGCGTTAACTACCGTGTTGTGCTTGATGAGCAGAGCCGCAATGTCCAGGTGCCCGTACGAGGATGCATTGTGCAGCGGAATCAAACCTCCCTTATCCTGCGCATTTACGTCCGCACCGTGCTCGAGGAGGTACTCCGCTACCTCTAGGTTGTTGTAGCCAGCTGAAGAAGAGGACCAGAAAGTTCGTGTAGTCACTAGCTTAAAAGTGCATCAGGACTACTAGACTTACCGGCCAAATGCAGCGGAGTAGAGTTGCGTCCCTGCGCATCCCGACAGTTGATATTGTCCGACGAGACGAGTCGCTGCACTCGTGCCAAATTGCCCTTCTTGGCGGCATCGAGGAGGGCTGCGTTACCCCGCAGCAGATCGGCCACGTCCTGATCACCTTCACGGACGAGATCGAGCGGTGTCGCACCGTCGCGATTCTTCTTCGTCACATCAGCTCCATGCTTTAGGGGGTAGAGAGAGACAGAGAGAAAAAAAGAAAAGGGATTTTTACGGGTCGTTCCAACCATTCAGATGAATCTGCTACGTACCTTGATCAAGAGCTTGACAATCTCGTATTTGCCTTTAGCGGCCGCTTCGTGCAACGGCGTGAACTTCCACAGATCAGCCACATTAACGTTCGCGCCGTGTTTCACCAACAGCTCCGTCACCTCGTAGTGTCCGTACGAGCAGGCGTTATGCAGCGGCACCAATCCACCCTTATCCGAGGCGTGCACTTCAGCACCGTGCTCTAGGAGAAACTCAACCACCGGCACACGGTTGTATCCAGCCGCAAAATGCAGCGGCGTCGAATGACGTCCATCGAGATCACGACAATTCACTGTCATTGGTGACGAGAGCACGATACGCCGTACGGTATCGAGATCACCCGCCTTGGCCGCTTCCAGCAGCTGACACTCGAGATCGACCGTGTCCGAGGGTGGATCCTGCAGGATCTTCAACACGTTCTCTGTCGCCAGTTGGGCCGCAGTGTAGCCCTGCAGCGAAACGATGCCGGTATCGATGCCATAAGACAGCAACAATCGACACGCTTGGATGTTGTCTTCGCGAGCACACCGGTGCAGTGCCGTCTGACCAAGCCCATCCAGCGCATCAACCTTCGCACCGTGCCGCAGCAACACATCCATCAGCTCATAGTGCGAGTTGTCGGCTGCAAGATGCAGCCCAGTGAGGAAGTCCTTATTCTTCTCGTTCAACAGGGCGCCCTTACGGATCAGCACTTCGAGGACCTGCTTGCGTTTAGGGTAAACGGACTGGGCGACGGCGTGTACCGGCGTATCGCCCGAGTACGGATGCACAAAGTTCACCGTCTCCGTCGTCAGGTTCTTCTTCAATCGCTGAATGTCCGCCTGTCGGCACGCATCCATCACGCAATGTCCTTTGTATTCATCTGTGAGGGGAAAAGGAAAAGTGATGAATAAACCACGCATTGACTCAAGCACCAGCACAGCTTACATGCAATCTTTTCCTGCAGTTCCCGGGTCGGAGCCGAATCGATCGCTGACTTATTATGGCAGTTCAGCAGCGTCGGATCGGCTCCTTCGCTCAGCAACAGACTGCAGACCTCAACACGGCTTTTCGAGGCGGCCTCGTGTAGCGGAGTGAATGCCCAAAGATCGTTTGCGTTCACATTTCCACCGTGCTTGATCAGCAACTCGGTCACTTCGAAGTGACCATAGGAACAGGCGTTGTGCAGCGGCACCAGGCCGCCTTTATCCTTCGCGTGTACGTCCGCACCATGCTGTAGGAGTATCTGAACCACCCGGATTCGATTGTACCCGGCGGCCAGATGCAATGGCGTTGATTTTCGACCATCGCTCGCGTGACAGTTCACGTTCAGTGGTGTTAGTAGCTCGAGCAAGCGTTCTTCGGAGCCTGATCGGGCGGCTTCAAGCAGTTCGTCCTTGCGGTACTCGCCTGTCAGAACGGGACGCGTGCACGGATCGGCCAGATCGAGCGGGATTTTGTTCTCCGAATTGCGGATACTCGGATCGGCGCCGTGTTGGAGCAACGCGATGCATACATCGATCTTGCCCTTGCTGGCTGCCTCGTGCAGTGGTGTGTAGTTCCAGTTGTCACGTGTGTTTGGATTGGCTCCAGCTTCCAGCAACAGACGGACGACATCCGCGTGGCCAAACGAGCAGGCGTTGTGTAGCGGATGTAATCCCCCGTCGTCCCGTGCCTGTATGGAAGCTCCATTCGTCAGCAGGAATTCGACCACATCTCGGCGTCCATAACCTAAAAGAAAGCAAAGGGGAGATAATTAGACACGCAAAACGCCATGCCGTGTAAAATCGTCACCTCGACAGTTGCCTTATTTCTCAATTAACGCGATTCGACATCAAACGACACCTAATTGCAAGCGAAAACCTTCATCCTATTTCCAGCTTGAACGCATGTTACGCGGTTTTTGCTTCGGTTTGATCGTTTCCACTCCAAAAAGGCCCCAACTTCGTGACCCATTTTCGCCCCAAAAACACCAAACACCATGGTACGATCGAGCAACCGGAAGTCTGCAAAAGCATGGCATTATGCGGCACACGTTCGGACGCACGATTCGATTTCACGGTCCGTTTGGGCTCCGCATTGGGCTGCAGTGTGAAACCGTCGTCGATTTATTACGGTCAATTTCACTTGCCTGTCGTAGCAGGCCACCGTCCGCCCTACTGTCTGGGAGGTTCTTTGGCCGTTTTTTTTGCTTTCGAGACCCACTCAAGTGACTCAAGTTTGGTCAGCGGGTGTAACAGAATTATTACACAGAACCCCCGGGGCGGCTTTCGGGTGCGTGCGTGGATGGTTAGGGAGGCTAGATTCAACACACATACCCATGTAGAAAAAAAAACTTGAACAAAGCTCTACGCCTCGATAAAGATGGCAGTAAAAAAACCCACCCCAGGGGTGGGGGATGGCGAACATTTGGCCAGGTGCCACGCGAACAACGACGCATGGAAGCTTTCATAAGGCACACCCCTGGTGCTGCTTAATGTCTGTGCGAGCACACGAGATTAGTCGATTTTTTAACAATTTAAACGCGGCACGTTTTATACGATTTTATAACCACAAAGCAAAAAGGGGTGTGCTGTGTCGGTATCGCGCACGAATCGCTGCCCCTCGTGCGTTATTATGTAGCGCTACTAATCGCTATCGTAGCAGCAGCATAAGCATAGTTTTTTTTCATTTGCCATCTACGTGCTAGCAACAGCAGTGTTGGGTTGCTTAGATGAGAGTTACACGTCAGCTTTGGTGCATGACTTTGTGACAGCCAAAGCATAACCTCCGGGTTTTCGTGAAAACGAACCTCACAAGCCAAAATGGCTCATCTTCGATTCTCTTCCGCCCGGAATACGGATTTAAATGTACAATCCGCCCCAAATCAAGTGGGGCCGAAATTACCCGCCAACAAAAAAAACTCCCATGAGATGTGGCGTTCCTCCTTTCGCCTGGGTGGCATATCTCAGCCCGAAACACACCGAGACAACCCCAATTAAAATGGCATATAAATAGAAAACGCTTTCTTCGGCAAATACGGTAAATCCGCAAGTGTGCGGATAAAACTGTGAAGGCCATCCAGCCCGGGCAACGGCACTGGGAAGAGTGGTACAGAGAGGAGCTCATCGCATGGCATTAGGGTGCCCCTTTGCAAGGTCGTACGTGGCAAAAAGCTCATTCTGGCAGATGTTCAACGATATCGAGCGGCCCTGGGCCGTGAGTTGGGTGGGGGAGGCCTCGATGCTGGACACGTGCAACACAAACGCACGCGGGATGTGCATAGTAAACATTGCAAATGCATCACAAGGCAGCGAAGGGAGTCGAGCTATAAAACGGTTCACCCTGATGATGATGGCTTGGCGGCCTCCTTTGATCAATGTCAGGCTATACACCGAAGGAACAACCATCACGGGATGGGCGCTGCTGATGGTAACACACATGTAGCCTTCGAAGTGGTGGAAACGTCAGTGAGAGCCATCGCTTCCGCAGGTATTATATGAGAGGTTAGTATTTTCTTCGTGCTTCATTCTAGCACACCACCGACAGAGTAGCAAATTGCAAAAAATAGCTAATCCTTACGGAATCGCTAATGAACTGGAATCTATACCATGGACCACAGCTGGGAAAACATCGCGCAAATTATGTTCAGATAGGTGGTGACTTCCGCTACGCGACAACGACACATTGTTGCAATGTGACCGCGATCTAACCGAGCCCCAGCAGCCATTAGATGCCTGCCTGTGTGGCTTCATCATACCCGCACGATACGACGTGTGGGTCGCGTTTTGGATCACCACTACTACCACCACCGAGGAGGAAGGCACGTCTCGTGTATTTCATCGTCACTTTTTACGCTGCCGCAACCACCCGGACTGGTGTCTTGCGCGAGAAGTGACGGTGTACAGGATCCCATCGGTTGGTGGTTGCAAATCTGACCGAGCGAGCGTTTCTTCTCTGCCAACCATTCGCTGTTAACAAATCTCCACCGCGTGCGCTTACGCGCGAAACCAGGTCACGGTGGGGGTTTGACGTCTTTTGCGTAAAAAACACACCTTCTCCCTGGCTTGCTTTGGTTTTTGTGGGCTGTGTGTTCGGGTTTGCTGCTGCTGCTGCCGCTGCAGTCCTCCCCATCTACGCTACGTTGGAGGGGTGGCTTTGTAAAAGGTTGCCCAGGCTGTCTGCAGGAAACAAGAGAAGTAGCCTTTGCCTGTTTTACCAACCGCGTACGGGCGCAATCGTGGTTTGAGCCAGCAGCTGTCATTTCCATTCGCTTAAGACTCGCACACACATTCGTTGCACGACGCGATGCAATTTGGTTTCGTGTGCGGGATTTTAACGCGAATCATCGTAATCTAATTACACCGAGTGCTGGCAATCAAGCAACGTAAGCACCCGAAAACAGCAGCCTATAATATGTTCCGCATTCTGGCCAATTGGGAGCGTTTGGTAAGCACTATAAATGAATAAAAGCCATAAGAAATAGCGCCCATAACGCTTTGTTTGTAACCCACAAATAATAGAGCAATCTCCACAGCATCCAGCTCACGTGTAATGTACTTATGTTGGTTCTTAAATTAGAATTGTGGCTTCGAGATTGATCTGCAAGTGATCTTTGAAACGTAATACTTTTACTTTGGGTCAGAAGCTGGCTCAGAGACACATATATGCTCACAGGGAGTTGGTCTGATAGCGAAAGGTATCGGCGAAAAACGGGTCAAAGATTGGAAAAGTATCCACTAGTAAATCGAATACAACATAATAAATGGCTGCCACCTATCGCGTGGTAGTATACGCGTGTCATGATTGCCCCGAAAGGATGGAAAGGTGATCACATGCTCTTTTTATTGTTTTATTTTTCTTTTCGTAGACAAAGCTTCCTAGCTTTTTGTCGTCATAGGGGTGGGAGCTTAGGCAAGCCCACAAAGGAGAAAAAAAGATTACCACACACCCACCAATCGGCATTAGAGAAAAGAGAGAAGAAAAAAAACACCTCCAAGAGTTTATCAACAGTTGTTCCTCCGCCTGATGCTCACTCTCCTCTTTTGGCAAATACAGTGGAGCTGCTTTACTAATCGCAACGTAGCCTAAGCCTAATTTCGTGGCTTGGGAAAATTGATCAACATCACTGACCCCGACCGCTCCGAGAAAAAGCGTGCTAAAAAGAGGCAAAAAAAACGGCTAAACTTTCGATAAATAAAAGGGTTATCTCTCTTTCTCTTTATCTGTCTGTCTCTCCTTCTCGCTGTCTTTCCCAAACAGACTCCACGTGGATGGTGAATACCCTCATTTTTAACATAAAGCTTTACTTTCCCGTTGCCCTAACCCCCATCGACCAACATGAGGAGTCGTTTGAGATGAAAATGATGTTCCATCGATCGATTCAAACGAAAGAAACGCTAGCAAATGTTCTTTCTCCTGTGTTCCAAGCTGGATACGATCGTTGGGGCTACAATTTCGATCGAACATTGTGCCGCCAGCAGGTCAAAGCCCAACAACAGCTGTGCTCCTCAGTACACCGTACTTACAGTACCTTTTTTGTGGCGCAGCAGGAATCAACTGGTTGGTTAGCGATGGAGGCTTCATGGGGAGCCCACCAGCCCATCAACGCCATATGACGCGCCCTGAAGTAAACGGAAAATAGTGCCTCCTTTCCTACGGCTTTTTGGATCGGTTCTTTCGAAGATTGGTGTGATTATAAAAAAAAGAGTGACCGTAGTAAAAGCACTTACTACACAACCCATTTCACTTCGATTTCGTTTCGATAAACACGCCTTGTTGGTTTCATCTCAGACGCGAAAATGGAACCGACCGGTGGGGTGTGTTGCATTTCCGCTTTCCCGAAATGTTACTCCCCCACCCACCTCCTCCCAGGGTATTCAATCCGCTGATCGACTTAATTAAATTCCACCAAAAATTTCGTACCATCAAACCGTTGGAAAGAAATAATGAAAACCGACTACACGACGCGAGGAAATCATTGGAAACTGGAGTGATGAGAGTTTGCGCATTTTGCCACAAAATCCAGATGAAAAGGTGTTAATTACTCGCTCAGTCGAGATAGTGAAGACAGGAAAAGCGTTTCTCGTTTGCGGAAGGAAAGCCACGCGACTCGGCGAGACGGAAAAGCGCGCGAATTACTTTCGATTCGCGCTATTCCCTTTCTGGTGTAATTTTATATGATGGTAATCGGGTGCAGCGAAGGAAACGGCACAGAATCGTCTCCGTTTGCCCATTATCGCACGTTTGCAGTCATTCATTCGAAGATGGCAGCGTGATCGCGATAACTTATCAGCCAACACATTGTCACAAGAACATCGCATTGGTGAAGGGGTAGTACGAGATAATGTAATCAACTGCACTTGAACGAGAGATAGTGGGATGGTTTTCCGCATTTTTTTAGTCATTGAACAAGGTACGATCACCTTGGATTGGTTCGCCATTTACGCCGGAGAAACGCAGTCGAAATTACACCCCGAAAGCGTGTAATGAAGCTCAAATATCAATCGATTATGAGCTGTAGCTAACAACGGAAAGCAATGTGCACACAACACGCTCGCAGCAATCATACTGACGAAGATGATCCGCCATGATGATGATGATGATGAAGATGTTGTTGGCCACCAGCGAAGCATATGTAAACTCTTTATTAAACATTGTCGGATGCAAACGGCCAAGCTAGGGGATTGCGTGCTTTATGTGGGGAAACGTGGCGTGCGTGAATCGATCGTCGATCGTGAGCAAACAACCCACGATCAATGGATGAATCACGTAGGATCGTGGCAACATGTGGCGGCATACACGCACCCGTCACTTTGCAGCATAAATCTTTTTCTCAAACAATGAATCACACACACGCATGCGGTGGTATCCGAGCTGAGAAAATTAGCATTGAAAGATGATTCACAAAGCAGTTCATCTTTCGGTAGGAAGCCTTCACGAAAACCGTACCGTAAAGCCCCAGTGGGGTGTCTATTATTTGGCCAATTTTTGACTAGCAAATTAGCTGAAGGTTCCAATACCATGGTCGTTATTGTGGATGGCCACATCATTTCCTTCCAGTGGTGAAACTTCACCTCACCACAAGAAAACTCACTCACATCTCGTTCGCTCTTGGGGCGGAATTTCGAGGATTGTATCAAAAACGATAGAACGGTATGATCCTGTACGAGCTGAAATCATATTTTCTCTCAGACCACGGACTCATGATATACAACCTTTGACCTAGTGTTCGTGAGTGGGACTCCTGGAAGACAGTCCAACATACAGCACAGATCGGGTAGGTCTGTAGGCCATCCGAGGCCTGCTTCTTCGAACCAAAGCCTGGTATTCGATTTTCCTGACCCTGCATTGGCATCGTTTTCACTTTCCGCGTTTCAATGAGCTCCAACACCAAGGCCTACTATGATTATTAGGTTGCGACTAACCGGAGGCAGCCAACTCGGTATGCAAAAAGCTTCTTACGAACGGGTAATGTAAAGCGCAAGAAAGAAAGAGTTACTTGACCCTGTGATCGTGAGTCGGTGTGATCTTCTTCTACAGTAACTTTTCTATTGCAGAAACCCTTGGGCAGATTATTTACATTCATTCCGATGAGCTTGTTTTTCCTCGAACTTCCCTTTTCTCATTATAATCTCATTGTTTTCGCTACTTTCGTTCCCAATCAACACACACAAACCAGCACCTTTTCCAGACAGACGGGTGTGGCGCATCGTTTTTAGTGGCGGGAAGATATTGCGCAAAAAAAAGACGTTGCCCTTGGCGAGAGGCTTTCTCCGTTAGTTTTTAAGCATTTTCGTCACGTACATCGCAAGGTTTCAGGACTGCTGCCGGTGTGCGATGACGCTATTCAACATTTGTGCAGCGTTAAAAGAGTGATTACAATTCGGGCGTGATATCACGTCGACGTTCGATAGCTAAAGAGACCAGTATGGGGACTTTCCGTTTAGCAAATAGTTTTCACTTATTTTTAAGTTAATGCCGTGTAGAAGCGACAGGAACACATACAATGTCGTTAGGAAAGCCCATTTTCAACATACGCACTGGAAGAAATTGCAATTTTTCCCCCCGTCAACAAGAAACTGAAGCGAATACAATATATTGCTTAAATTATGCAGGGTTTCCTTCGCTTCTGGCACAGCAGCTCGAATGCATTATCTCCACGTGCCCTCTCTCTCTCAGTGGCAGGAAAAAGGACATTCGTAAAAAAAAGGAAACGACAGGCACGGAAAAGCGAACATACTTATCATCCTTGCTGGCGGTGATATCATCCCTTTCAGGAAATGGAGGCCCGAGTTGATGAAGGTTTCCCCGATGTGATGGAGCCGAACAAGGGGCCAAACAGCTGAAGGACAAAGGAACCAACGGTTTGGGGGTTGGAGGAACCAACGCAAAATGGGGTGGCTTATAAACCTTGCCATTTAGACCGCCGGTCAAACGAGGAGTAGCGGTTGATAATGCTCTAGCCCTCCTTTCTCTCTTCTTCATCGCTTTTCTACCTGTTCCCGCTTCCACGGTTATTTTCCCGGCATGCTCGCGCGGTGGCTCTTGACTTTTCTTTTTTGCGTTTTGTCATCTCTACTGATTCCCCTGTTGGCTGCAAGGACACCAGTAATGATGTGCTTTCCTTGTTTCTTTTCCCCACGCAAGCCACTTGCTGTACGCCTTTACGATACGTGATCCGGATGAGCCGGAGTGGCGTCATTTGCTTCAACGTGGAACAGACTGCAATAGGGGTAAGCAGCGCGTACCGACGACCAACGAACAAGATGACATCCACCATCCGTGAAATGCATCTTGTGGGCGGCTTGCAAAGGCAAAAAACCCGAGGTGCTCCAAATTAATCCCCTGCCTCAGAGAAAATGCTCAGAGATGAGGGAATGCCGGCTGGAGCCGCTTCTTGTGATGGATACTGCAATCTTGTGCTGTGATAGACGGGCGTGGAAAAAAACGATTGTCCATCATGGTCCTTCCAAGAGGGATTTTCACGTGGCGCACTTTTTCAACTGCCCACCAACATCCTCCTCGTCATTACGTATGTTTAAACTTACCGGCAGCAAAGTGCAGTGGCGTTGACTTCCGTCCGGCCGTGTCACGCGCGTTGACCGTCTGTGGAGTGATCAGCTTTTTCACCTTTGCCAGATCGCCCGTTTTGCACGCCTCGAACAGCTCCCGGAGCGGATCGTTGGCCATGGCGGCCGCCTCGAGGTTAACCGACAGCATCGAGCGGCTACGGTTGGCCGACATTTCCTTCAGCCCGATCCCGCACGCATCCAGCTTCGTGTTGCCGCTTCCGGTGCCGTCTTACCGCTACCTTAGGCACTCTCGTCCTTCGATGGTTTCTCCGCCGCCACGACGCAGCTTCAAAAGAGAGTCTGTGTTTCTCTTCGTTATGTTGATTGCAAATTTTCACCCCTTTGCGTTCGCGTTTTCCCACCGCAATTCCAGCATATGCACTGTCACTTTTCACGCTGCTGGACGGCGCTGTTTAGCGCTGGAACTGAAGAGTCGAAGCCGGGAAGTAGAGAGATGAGTATTTGCTTCTGCACACTTTAGCAAATGGAGCAGCTTCGGTGATTAAAGGAGTCGCAATACTGTAGCCATCGGTAAGGCTCCTCCCCGGACCAGGTGAAACTCTTTTATTAGCCTCCCCAAAACCAACCACGGAAAAGCTCCCCTCGAACGGGCCGGATGGAATACAAAGGGTTGGCGCGCTTGGTTCCCGTTAATAGTCAGTTGTGGGGCCTCTTCTCAAATTTCTTTTCGACAGGCGGATATGTGTGTGTGTGTGTTTGTACGTGCGCGTTGGAAACGGATGGAAATGGAAGGCCTCTCCCTTCCACGTCAGGGAGAGAGATTCACTTTTCCGCATCCGAAACTACCAAAAAGCACGCGGGAAGGGCATGAAACACAACAAAATATATTCTGTTCACGCGCACCGGGCAGGAAATGGCAGCTGCAACTTCCCTCTCTGGCGCTCGAGCTTTGGTCGCTTTGGCCTCTCGTTCACATCCACCGAAGGCGCAACGTCATTATGCACCACAAATTAGACGGCCAGGGGTGATCGCATAAATCCCGGCTCGTTTCTGTTCGTTTCCCGTTCACTGGAAGAAGCTTCTCAAGCCCCAGAGTGGCCCAAGAGCCAAACCTGGCAAACCGCGATTCCGTGGAAACGATTACACGGGGTCAATTAGCACCATTGCTGGCCGGGTTGCTGAAGAACAAAAACATGCTGCCGACGAGCTTTTCCACCTAAAAGATTGTGAAATCAGCAAATGCTGTTGCTATGGATCTATGGACCGTCCAGCTTGCAAACTCCCGTGATTTCGTTCTGTCAAAGCCCAAATCCGGAGACATCTTGCACTCAACAACAATAACAACAACACGACGCAGAGCCCGAAGGCTTGCTGTCGTTATGAGCCCACTGTTGTTTTCTTTCTTAAGCGCCGTTTCATGCGTTTCTTCGCTGCTGGTGGGTAGTAGGCCACGACCAGCAACGACAGACAACGGTGCGAGCGAGTGACAGCTTTTACTCCCTTCAAATAAGCTCCCTTTTTTCTAGGGCGGCCTACTTCCAGCCCTCGCACTCCATCGTTCTGGACGCTGCAAAACTAGTTAGGCGTGAAAAAGAAGGGCACGGTTTATGGCCGTTGGAGGTGGTAAGTTGGGGAAGGGTAGGGAAGAAAGACGATTCTCGAAATCGTTAGAGCGCTTGCAAACGGGACAGATCTCCAGTGATGGTGGATCGACCGAGAAAGGGCGGACGATGCCCTGGGGTTGCGAAAATAAAACAGGCCACCGCGAAAACTCGTCCCGATAGAAAATCCCGTTCGTTTTCAAAACCACACCGAGAGCCTCCGGTTTGGGTTGCAAACGATTATAAAAACATCCAAACGTACGAAAGAGGGCTGCGAGACAAGGAAAGGTGTTATCACTTACAGGCGCACACACACATGCGCGCGCGTGCGTAGGGAAATGGTAAAGGGGTGTTTTAAAACGCATAGCCACATCACAAACAACTGACCCCGGGGGCTCGGTGAAGGGAACCCCAAAGGGCCCTGAGAACTTTCCCTTTGCTTGGCTGCGCCCACAGAACGAGGTCTTAAAAGTTTCGTCGCAAAATAGGCTAACACCCTGGCGGTACGAAGAAGCCAGCTACTACTAGACATGAAGTGTAGTTTTGTTAGGCAAAGACACGCTAAGATACGCAATATTAAAACCGTGCAGATTTTTCCGTACCACCTGGTACAACAAAAACATGCAACTACGGATGTTGCGACGACGCCTAACCCCAATAGCGAACAATTTGCGGATTATGGAAGGGAGTAAGGGGGAGGGCATTGGGCTTCAAAGCGCACACATTAGTTCGTCTCGAAATGTGACTGAAATTTTTCTTCACAAAGAGAGTATCCAACCAAACACACATCAGCTGCGTTCGAAACGAAACATCACTTTTCCGACATCCGTGGTCGAATTTTTACACTGGATTCCACTTCTTGCACCGTACGCCAACGGAGCACAATTCACGTAGCAAATCTATCGAAATAGCTCGAGCAAAAACAAACACGTCTGTCTTGAAAAGATTGATCTGCCTTTTATTCGCGAACTTCTTCCTCTTTGCTTATCGAGGATGGTAAGTTTGTTATAGGTACACAAGCGCACGGATGGGTAACCTTAATTAATGTCTTAGCGTGATAGTATCGAGATCTTTACCGACGGCACCGATGAGCATCGACGGTCCGAATCAGCGCGACGAAACAATAGCAGTAATTTGTTGCAAAGTGTTGAAGCCAAAAACAATATCAAAATCTCTGCCAAACTGTTTGACGTAACGCACGTCAGATGTGAGACGTCAGTTTGTTTAAAAATCGCTAAGCCATCGAATGCAGCATCGATTTTTCCATCGATTTGTTTTAACAGTCCAACTTATTGAAGTATATTGGCTTTGTAATGCATTGAAGAATAACTTACCTCTAGCTTTCAAAAAAAAAAAATTATTAAATTTTACGAAAGTCAAAGAAATCTACCATCGAGCATTGAGAAATGTGTTTATACTATCATGTCGAGTGGATAGTTATCACGCAAATTGATTCGAGCAGACTCGAGTGGTAGAAGCAAAATAAGTTCACGGATGCTTTTTGCTAATGAAAATACTTAGTTGCCCCAGTAGTGATGTAACTAATTTACAAGAATTCACAGTCCGTTTTTCTTTGTAACTAATTATGGTAAGATGTAAGATGTAAGGATGTTTAGAAACGGTGATGTAATATATCTCGACAGACTAGGGTTGGCTGGCCATGCCACGTGAATGGCACATCCTGACTTGCAATTTAAACAGAAGAGATGTACACCAAATTAGGATGGAGTGATGGCGTTTATACTTCCTCAAAAATGTACGGAATTAGTAATAGGTAGACGTCGGCGATCAGCTAGTCGATAGAACCAGCGCGACTGGTTCTAAATTCTTCTGTTCCAGGAGAATTGATTAAACCGCCAAATAAGAAGAGACAGAATCAGTTCTACGTACGAAGTTACATCAATCAAGATACTAACCGTGTTCCAATTTATTTAAATACAAAATATATACAGGAAATGGTTAACATCATCGTGTCAACAATTTCTTTTATTTCTATTTGGTATTTCTTTGTGTAAGCATACGGTGCTCACCCTACATGCTAGGAACTACGTTTTCGGTCGTATAAGTTTCTGATTTATTTCATCTAACGCTCCCTGTATGATATATTGCTGCCGTTTGAGGCAGTCGTGTGTTGGGCGTGCCCCAATTTCGAGGGCTCGGTCTCCCTAATCATCTCCATCGCTGGCACTCCTTGCTTCCATCGAATCGGTACAAATCGTGAGCTCTGGAGATTCGATACCGCTTATCATGCGACCGCCACTCATGCCCGCTTGCTGTTGTTGCTGCTGACCAAGATGGTTCTGCGGATCACCGGTTGGAATTGGAACCCCACTAGCTATCTGACGCTGCCGGATCAGCGCCAACCGTTGCTGCGTTATCTCCAAATGATGCTTCCTCCACTTGATCCGGCGATTCTGGAACCAAACTTTGACCTGCGAATAGAACCACCGTAAAGCTTAGAATCTCGTGCATGATCACGATGGTGTGTTAACTGGCTCACCTGGGCTTCGGTCAGCTGCAGTGTGTGTGCCAGATAAAGACGTTCCGGCCCTACCATGTACTGCTGCCGCTCGAACTCAGCTTCCAGACGCTCCAGCTGCTCCGGAGTAAATATGGTTCGCACGCGTTTGCTCTTAAGAGAAGCCGCCGAGGAAGACATGGAAGTCTTCTTGCTAAGATCTGTGGAGGCATGGACATGGAAGCAGCCACAAAACGAACTCGAATAAGAAAAAACAGCCCGGATCATCGAGATATCGATAGCTACCTTTATACTTGTCCCTGTTGTGATTCTGCGCATGGTGATGTGGCCCCAGTGCCATATGCAGTGCGGAGGACGCCTGTTGCTGCTGCAGCTGCTGCTGATGAATCGAGTGGTGTTGCAGGTGTTGATGTTGTTGCTGCTGGTGCTGCTGCTGGTGTGGCAACTGCTGTTGACCCTGGTGATGGTGGAAATGCGGATGTCCACCAAAACTGCCATTGACCTGGTGATGATGTGGATGATGCGCGTGATGGTGGTGTTGCACGGGATGTGACACCGAATGACCGCCGGATCCTACCGCACCACCACCACCACCACCTGCGCTGGTGCCATTCGAAGGATGAAACGCAGAAAAGCTCCCACCGGCACCATGCAGTCCGGGAAGTTGATGAAAGTTTTGCAATGCCGTCAACGGACCACTCGCAGGCTGTTGTCCCGCGTACCCAAGCGATCCTCCACAGTTGGTATCGACGCTGTCCACACTGTCCAAGCGATCGCGCTTTTCCATCCCAGCGGCTGCAGCCGCCATTACGAGGGGCAATCGTCCCATCGCAGCTGCTGCTACGGCCGCCGCTGTAACTCGTTGTTGCTGGTGTTGTTGAAATCCGGCACCGGTGGACAGGTTCATCACTCCTTCGCTGTATTCGCTGGCAGCTGCTGCAGCGGCCGCTGCCTCATCCTGCTTCTTTCGCAGCCCCAGTATGGCGGCTATCGTAAAGGACTTCCCAACAAGCCCATCCGTATTGAGCACCGAGGTTGTCGTATCGTGACAGGGACTAGCACAGGACCCACGGTTACTTGGAACGTTTTCTCGCGAATCCCTACGCCCTTCCGTCTCGTCGATGGTGAGCTCTTCGTCGTCGTCTTCCTCTTCCTCGTTGGCGTCCTTCTCATCTCGATCGCTCTCAACTCCATGTGACACTCGCCCATCGTCGTCCCGTGGATCAGGATCATCGACGTCGATGTCGACATGGTGCTCCGATTCACTTACATCGCCCTGGCACGTTTCGGTCATCAGATCAAACGTTTCACGCTTCAGCTCACGACCTCCGAGCTCACCGTGGCAGCTTCTGTCGGTGCTGTTTTCGTCCTGTTCCTCGTCTTCATCCGTACGGGAACACCGTGAGGATCTGTCCCGATGTCCTGCGCGTTTAACTCCGTCATTCTGCCGTGACTGCTGGACCTGTGGATTGGCACAGGGCGCACCCAGCTGAAGTTGATGTCCTGTGGAACTCGCACCCGCAGCAGGCGGATGATGTTGATGGGAATGATGACCGTGGGACAGCCCATCGGTGGCCAACGCCAGGGCTGCTGCGGCAGCTGCCGTCGCTTGCGATGTGTGAAGGTTAAGGAAATGAGTCAGCGGATTCGCATGGTGGTACTTCGTCGGTTGATGGTGTATCATTTTGAGTATCTGTGAGAGTAAATCAAAAGCAAAAGGTGCATGTTGAGGTTAGGATTCCGACAGAATTCGATCCCTAATTTGCGTAAGTTATGCTCCCTTTGGCCTCAAATTCAAAGGAATCATTACATCCTAACCTGAATCTAATAGTTGAAGCACCTGAAGTAATTTTTTTTAACCACCGGGACAGAAACACCCAACACAAAATGGTTAAACGCCTGTTCTTACCCTTTCAACAAGCCTTTACACCAGAAACCACACGTTAAGGCACTCGAGCTAACTAATGAACCCCGATGAGTGAAGTGTGAAATAAAAGTTTGGACAACCTCAGCATGGCTCATGACACTAGCACATAATGCCATCCGAGCCACAAGTACAAGTTTTCTGTTTAACGATAGCAAGCACTACGTCAAGGAACTAAGAAAGCAGAAGGATGTGTCGTTTTTGTCGTTTTTGGATGTGTCGAGCGAAAAAAAAAGTTACTGATTCGTTTCAGAACCGAGGTTTTCCAGCACTATACTTGAAATGAAGCTAAACTTCATTATAAGTTTCGTAGAACATTCGTCTTCGCTACAATGGTAACATGAGACAAAATGATTATCGTTGTGTAATGAAGTTTTAGATTGCAAATCCTGAAGGTGTGACCTTTTTTTGGGTTCGTGTGCCAAGAAAACTAAATTCGGTCGACAACTCGGTATTGCTTCGTCTAACGTCAGGTAGACATTTTCATAAGGATCGTGCCTAGTGACGGAATTGGCGGAATCTAGAGAACTCCACATGGATACTTGTAGATTGACATCAAAATAACAAAAAAAAAAAGATTAGCCTGTTGAATGGGAAACCAGGCAGAAATCATCGGATTCTCTTTCGTCTAGCGGCCGCTTACTGAATTCGGAACCTCTCAGCTAGGGTTAATGCATTTGCATAAACATCCCGAGTAGTTGGACACCTATCAAGTATCACTTTTATGAGGTCATTTTTCCATCATCCAAATGGCTGCTCTATTGTGTGGGCTTTTTTCTGCGCTATGATATCAAACATCCGGACCGTCCACGAAGGCACAATTGAGGTAACGGATGGTGACTCCACAGCAGTGGTTTTGCGTTGCAGCATGTGGTAATGTGTGGTGGAACTCAATCGTTTAGGTGCTCGTCCGTCTCGCTAGCCTAAGGAAGACGTCTCTATTGTTTTCCCCCAAGCGGGGACGAAAGGGGACCAGAGTCTATGCCATCCGTTCGGTTCGGTTAACCCATCGTTGCGGTGCCTTTTGGCCCTTGTACTTCGTTTCATTTGCATTCAGATGAAGCCCTAGTGTGGGGCCCCATTTTTGCCCTTTCCCGAGGCGGAGGTAGCGAATCATCTTCGCCATTATTTGTGTCGAGGTACATCGAACCTTCCGTGTCAGTATCGTGCGGTATCGGTTGCATTTCGGTGACATTCGATAGCGGTGCAATTTAGTGGCACCTATGAATGAAAGCAGCCGACGGCAGCCCTCACGTAAAAGGAACGAAGCCAAGCACCTGGTTCGATGTCGGTAAGCATAACTATGTAGCGACATGCGAGCAACAAATGAACGGTGCAATTTTAGACTTCTCATTGTTTATCGTAGCACCATAATGCAACTCATATGCAACCGTGCATTGTGGTGCGGTTTTATAGGCCAAAGGAATTCATATTATTTCAATGTTTTCTCTTCGTTTCATTCAGGATGGAAACGCAATTTGGTGAACGATTTCAATTTATTCCGTCAGTGGAATGTGCACTGGAATGAAATGTGGTATGCGTAGGGATAAACCATTTTTTTTAAATATTTTTTTCTTATAACGTGCATTGACTGTATCATTGAATAACCCGCCTTTTTTATTCGATTTACGAAAACGAATTCGATACGCCTGAATGTAGGCAATACACATTAAATTTCTGATCCTTTTCACTTTTCAAACGCGCACGAAAAAGGAGTTGAAATGTTCAAACCAGTGGTTTTGTCGTGTCGGCTGTAGTTGTGCTATATTATCATTGCAAAACTATATGTTTCTTTACCAAGTTTATGACGATTTTTATAAGATATATCATCCCTGTGCGTACATAATATATTAAAACAGCATCATCGCGTTATAGTTGTATTATGCTTTAACATATCAATTACCTGTTTCACACCGTTTTAATGACAATTAAATATTTCACAGATTGCAAGCTTCAATCAGGCTAACGAATAGTACCACACCCTCCGGGTTTAGCACACTCAATTAAACCAATTCGTTTATCTCCAACCAACCGTTTATCTACCACCATCAGCTCACCCTCACTTGTGGCTGGCTTTAAATGTGTGTTTATTATCCTTTATCCCGTCAATACGAGGCACCCGGCAGAATCATGAGATTGTTAAATAAAGTTAAACACAATTCAAGGCAATAAGTTTGAAAGTTTTGGAACATTTTTCTCAGCATCCACAACGAGTCAAGAAGCCGTCGGTAACTCACAATCACTTGATGGGGTGTTTTTTTCAACTGAAATCCTTTTGGCCCAAACCGCCTTTCGCAACGCCAGCTCACTCGAGAAATTGTAATTATTTGTGTGGTTCTTCGGCATCGTCAAATAGATCAACCATTTTCACACACACTCTTTCAAATAAACACTTCACGTTTTGCCCAAGCAACATAAGGAATTCACAAGTTCCATACGATCAACAGATAAACACAACTCACTCAGTCACCTGCAACCAACTGCAACGGATGAAGAGTCAACTTGCACTGGTCTGTCAAGCGAGAGTTTCTGCACCAACCTCCGATCGGCATTAGGGTTGTAATTTAATCCGTGCTACCTACGGCGGTGCTTGGTGGGGATTCCCAATCGCCGTCGGAACTACAGGACCCACTAGGGAATGACTTCGTTTGCATGCTTTTGTAACACATCCACCAAACACCAAACTGCCGTCGGTTGCAGGGGACGACCCACAGGACGACTGCTGCGAATGTCCTAGAACTCGCACCTAGCTGATCGGTGGGTCTAATCGCCGTACCTCACTCGAGTTGATCTTGGTCCTTAAGTGATTTTGGTCTGTTTATTTTCCAGTGTCACTCGATAAGTCATTCTGCGGTCAATGGACAGACTAATTCCACAGGCAGTTCCTCATGCGCAAGCTTATGTCTATGCCCGAGCCTATGCACCGTGATACCGCGTGGTCGAACGTCAACAACTGACTGGCCGCAGACTGGCCAGATCCTGGTGCAGAGCCTGCAGTACCTTCCATATCGCGGGCGAGTCCTGGCGCCACCACGCGAGGGTGAGATGATGATGATGACGATGTTGTTTCTGCACGGTGCCGCAGAGCGAGAGAAGAGTGGGTTTCGGCCTGAGGTTCGTTAATTTGACCAGACAATCAAAACCACCCCCGCCGCGTGCACACCACCCTGCCGGATGATCCGATCCTGCCACCGACGGACGGTGAGATGGAAGGGCTAATAAAAATACCATAAAGTCATGAATGGAAAGCACACGTGCACGGAATGGCCATCCCGATAGTGGTGGTGATGGTGGTGGTGGAAAGATGAGTGAGAGGAAGCGCGGTTTGTGCCGGAAATCGCGCCCGGGACGGAACAGGCTCACCGACCATCCGCACAAATCTGATCCCTAAATGCTCGTTCCCGGAATGCACCCCCGGCGTGAACCGCTTTTCCGAGCGAGCTTTCCATCCGTCTATCGCGCTAGAGTGAACGAGATGGCATTGAGTGAGCTGAGTGAGAGTGAGAGTGAAAGAGAGAGAGAGTGCTCCTGCGCTAGGTAAGGAGAGCGAAGAGCGACCTGAGGACGGAAAAGGATGGGCTAAAATAAAATCATAACACTTGACAACAATATTAGCGAGGGAATGTGGAACATTTCCACCACGAATTTTCCCGGATACGGGTGGGTGGGTTCGAGGATGAATTCCCCTTACTGAATGTGAGAGTGAGACGGGCGAAGGAGTAGTGAGCGATTTCGTGGGTCAGAGCGAAACAACTCCATGTGCGACAAAGGCGCACTGTTCGTAGTTGCAAGGACGATTTCGTCCTGAGTTTTTCCTACAACCTTCTCTCCAAAAGAGGGTGGGGGAGTGCATGGCAGTGCGCATGCGCCACTTCCTCACCTTCTCCTCCTCATGCGTTCTCATTTACTCACCACGAATTCGGCCATTTTTCTTTGAACGAGGAGCGCAAAAAACCACTCGCCTACTCGGACAGGGTTGCGTTTGGTGTGTGTAGCGACGGATCGGCTGTCTCGTTTCTTCTCGCGGGAAAACAAAGCTAATACTCGTGCCGTCTCACTCACCGCCTCACGTGGAGGGTGGACGGAAAAAGGGCTCGAAATGGCAAATGAAGCGATTCTCGGGTAACCCGACGACCATTTCGTGCCTTCGTTGGCCACACGCGGAGCTAGTGGAAATCCCCCACGCTCCCTGCCTCATTTCCGGCCCTCCCTCCCTCCCTCTACTTCCTTCTCCGTGGGACTGATTAAGTTGCTGTGAATTTTCGGGCTCATTTTCTTAACGGAAATTTAATTGACAGCAAGATTGCTCGGCAAGGGTGGCTCTGCGTGTGCCAAAAGCTTCGCTTGTCTATTCACGCGGAGAAGGAAAATGAAACCGGACAAACTGGTGGAGCTGGACGGGAAAAAGGGAGGCAAAAAAATCCCTTCATCCGAAGTGAAGCGACACGGGTTTTCTCGATGAGGCGGGTAGGGAAAAGGGCAGAGCAATGTGCTTGGACGGAATTTTTCGGCAGCCATCGCCGGGGCCAAGGAACCACACCGGAAGCCATTAGGAAGCAAATTAAATGAACCGACAAGCGTGGCCACTCGTCGGTAAGCCATCGGGAAAGGCTTCGGTTTTCCGGGCTTTTCTTTCTTCTTTTTTGGGGGATACGGGGAAAATTAAAACCAGTACTCTGAAAAGGATTTGTGTACGCACGAAACGACACCTAAGAATGCTGATTAGGATCTAGATAAGCTGGCTAGAGGTTGCTAAATGTTTGAACATTAGTAATACCAGTTAGCTGGGGCTAGTTAACATTAGACATATTCTTAAAACTGATAATAAAAAAATCGTCTTGGCAACTGACACCATTTTTCTTAACGACTCGTCATTGTGTCTTGTGAAATTTCATGCAAATTCACACCGGCAAATGCAGAGAGAACGCCCGACGTTAAATCTCTTGATTCAGGTTAATTTAGGGTTTATCGTTGAATTCTCGCCAGCGGTAGCGAGCTACTAACTGCTTCAATTACGTTCCGGATCATCGAAACTCACGACACTTTGCCAACATTGCTCTTGATTACAAATCTTTCGATAAACTCCCGACACAATCATTATCGGTGACATCAAACGGTCGTGTAGATTGGCACAAAAAGCAGTTCTGAGTTTTCCACAGTTGGGAAATAAAACCAAAAACCTCCACTAAACCTCCGATACAATATCGTCCATCCCTTGTCGGCTGGGCCGGTGAAAGGAATTCTAATTGAAATACTTTTCGGTGCGTTTCACGTCCCGTACTTGACGATCGTTAACATCGCCGTGTTTTTCTGTCGAGCAGGAAATATCAAAGGCCTCGTTAGGGGGCCGGAATTTTTGCCTTCACCGGGTGGCTACCGGGATGAATTTACAAGTCCCAAAGGAAGTTGAGGAAAGCGCACTACAAAAAACGAGCATCGGTTACTCCAATATCGCGCTCTTATCGAACACGGTGGTCAGTTTTTCGAGATGCTCCAACACTAGGTGAAACAATTTTCCATGGACCCTAAAAACCGCACGCAGTACAAAAATGTGAGCGAAATAGCGGAATAGTTACGAAAATCGCTCCCGATTCACAAAAAATCGCTCCCCCCCCAAGAGATATTGCCAAGGTTGCAAAAAATAAATCATTCCAAAATAGAACCACGAAAAACACAAGAAAACTCACTAAAACGTCTGCGGCTGAGAAGTGCCGAGAAGTTGGTGCAAATGGTAGACGCGATTTTATCGTTTCCGTAAATGGGCGCCAATGTCTTCGACCATCTTTAATTGAGCTACCACTCTCATAAGAACGAAGGAAACGGAACCGTCGCAGCACAGGAAATTTCAGCTCCATTTCCGGCGGATCGGGAGGAAAGCAAATGAACTGGAACCGGACGTTAATTGCATTATGTGCGCGCCTTTGACGCATCGACACGCGAACGAGAAGGACGAACGGGTCGAGGAGGCATTCCACCACAAAACCGGTGACATTCCGGGGCCAGCCGTGGGCATGGGCATGGGCGATTTTCCGTCGGCAATTACGCAAGACGACTATTAACGCGTCGCATTTTCGTTGCAAGATTCGCGAACCGAATTCGAACGAGACGTGGCCGGGGTGGGTGGCGTGAGGCATAAAATGCCGGCGGAAGTTCCACGCGTTTCCAAAAGGAGTTGCCGTCCGTTGGTGCTGAGAAATCGATCGATTTTCCACGCGGTTCGCTGTTCGGGCCTCAATTAGCATTGCAATTAGATGCATTGAGTTAATTAAGACGCAACGCTTCGAAAATCGATCGATAATGAAGAGTGGGAGGGTGTGGAGTGGGGTTGAATTCAATTGCACCTTCATTAACGCGCCAGTTTAATGAGATTCCGATTGCGAAGGACATCCATTTGACACTTCGTCAAAATGTTTCATGAGCTGTCAAAAAAAAACTCACAGCCAGGATGCAGTCTAAGGTCACAATATTTTGCTTCACGCTGTGACATTTCCGTAGTAGGCTGCTTGGATAATAATGGTCCCAGAATCCCCAGAACGTGTTCATAAACCGAATGCAGACGGCGTAGCACAACGACGATGACGGTGACAACAACGGGAACCTAATGATGATGGGTTTGTGCGCCTCCACGATTACTCGCTTCACCGTCCGTCATGGTGGTTTTCCGCGAACGATTTTCTACCCCTTCGGGGGGCCCGAGCCGCTTAGCTCCGCCCACGTTTTTATTGCCGCCACGAGCTACGTACCAAGCAAGGGCAACCGGTGGAGCTGGAGGCAACTGGTGGAGGGAAAAACTTTACATCACCGTGCACCGACGGATGTAATTGAAACGTTACTGTGGCCACCACCGGTTAGTGATGTTGGCCGGGGAGTTGGTTTATGTTTTTGATAAATTGATATTATTGTTTCAACGATTGATATGGTCGCCCTCCCGGGAATTGCACTCCTGGCGCATGTTAATTGGCAGCAACTGTGGGGAGGCCCGTATCAAAACGGATTCTGCAACAAATTCAGCCCGAACTCCACATTGTTTGTGCCATTCGTAGGTGCGTTTGTGTGAGAGTTTTTTACGACACACCCTGTGTCTGGTTGGCAGGTTTTCTAATCTAATTATAAATGCTTTCATAACTGCCCAGTGGGATATAATCACACCGCCAGGGCAAGCTCGTTGCTACGACACCTGGCCGCTATGTAGATAACGAGATTTCAGCTCAACAGAGCGCATAACGCTTGATTGTGATAAAATCTAATAATCCCCTTTAGCATTGCACCGGGAGATCCGACTGACCGGTGTCCAACACCGGAAACCGGGAATCCGGGCTGCCACGGAGCGGTGGTAAGTGAACTTTTTAATGAATTCATTATGTCGCTCGTTAGGCGAAAGGAACGTTTAATCTCGTAGCTCGTCCTCGTCCTGACCATTGGGGGGCGTAAAGTCAACTGGATACAAACGCAAACATTGCTCTTTAGGGGCGGCTTGGGTGCTGTTCAAAAGCCGGAGGAAAGCAAACAAGCGGAACGGCCACTTATACGTCGGGAATTTATCCTGCACCGCATCCCACCTTTTCCCACCGACCGGTGTGGTCTCTTTGATGAGAGGAGGATAGGAAAACAATTGAGTGATGGAAAATTGCATTTTGGTATTCAATTTTCTTTTCCCGTGTGTGATTTTTGTTTTTCAACCGGAATCAATGGATCGTATCCAGTTATCCGGTTAACGTCTCTCAACTCCGATTATGTTGTGCCTTCTCGAGCATTCCCGGAACACCCGGGATGCATCGTTTATACATCGTGCCATTGCTTGATGACCGTTGTTTCGTTGTGTGGCATTTAATTCGGGAGCAATGCAATCGGCCGGAATGCGACGATGAAGATGAAAAGCTAAATGCCGGTTCCCTTTTGGGTTATATTTATAGTTTTTCCCACCGTTAGTTCTGGAAAACGGGGGGTTTTTCTTTTGCAAGCATTATTCACTTTTGACTTTTTGAAAAGAATTGAGTGTAAACGAATACGCAGGGGTGATCGGAGCGAAAAGAATCGATATAGTAGGCGCAGAAAACACACCATAATAGTGTATATTTTCATCGTTGTGGTAAACACCACCTAAGCAAAGAGTACAATACATCAAGGCAGTAATAAGTCGAACCATTGAGTTCGAAAGGAATTCTCCAATTGCATATTTTTTTAAGCTACCAAAACACTGCCGAAATCAAACGTTCATGTATTCATTTCTAAATGGCCGAAAAACGTTACTATCGAACGAAGCCACCGCTCTGATGTGCATTACAATTTCGAGACATACTCTGTACTAATCTGGATCTGGTCGTGAAGGGAACGGTTTTAATTCATCCATTGTGGCTGAACTCCGACCCCAGCCAACTCGGTAATTGGCCATGGTAGCGGAGAAATTAATAATAAAATTGCAATTGTTGACCCCAATCGCCATTTCCCTGCACCACCATCGGCAGGATCCTTGGCGTGGCTGTCGATTTGTTAATCTGCCACAAAATTGCCATTTTGGCCCCGTCTGCACCCTTATCTACTCTCCGGAGAGGAACTACTCAAGAGGAAAATTTGCGTTTTGATATTTCACCCATTGGCAAATGGGCGAATCCATCTTGATGTTCGAGTCGAAAAAGCGAACATGCAAATGGAATCCCGAAACGCTGCCCATTTAGCTAGCTCAACCCAAAATGATGATGATGATGATGATCCTGCCAGCTCTTATTCGTTGGAAGCCCGCTGATGGAAGGTTTTGTTTTTCGGGGGTTTCGCTAGCACCGTGCTAAAGTTTTGCCCACACTGTACGCCTATAGGATCTGCCCCAGAACTGCGGATGTGGAAGGAGAAACCGAGGATGGCTCTGAGGCGGGGTAGTAGATTTTATTGCAATTATTACCACAACTAGAGCGGAAGAGAGGTGAGGCTGGGTGGGTGTGAAGTGGGAGGGAAATGAAAATGCTTCTTTTGATTCATTTGTTAATTTTTCTCTTTGATATTTTAACTGCCCCACCGAGGCTGTGCCATTCAAAGGCGAGGCCATTCAGATCCTGCCCACGATCCTTAAACGTTGGAATGTGTATGTGTGTGTGTGTGTGTTTTTTTTAGTTTGTTCCGCAGTGTTTTCGTCGCCTGTAAACGGAAGTCGGCATAGCGAGGAAGCGCAAATATTATTATTGCAGCCGGGCTGGATCCCATCCCGCAATCGTTGTGTCGTTGTTCATCAGAGGGAAACGATTGTTTGAAGTGGTTTGCTGGCCTGGCCGCTTTGTTTGATCCACCGGACTCGGGAAGATTGCCTTGGCAAAAAGGCAGGAGAAAAGCCATCCAGACTCGTTGTTAGCTTCGCTAATTGGCGGTTGAGTTCAATTTGTACACAATTTATTTCCGTACAATTATTATTAGATACTGGTTGCCTGGTTCTACCCCAGCCGCGGGCACTTCGTTTCGTGGAGAAACTATCGCATGTACGATTGGAAAACGTAATTTGTAGCATTACAAAGTGTTTCATTAACAAGCGGCAGATGTCCTCTCGAATGTGCTTTGTCCTTGAAATTTGCGTTGTAAAATTTTACCAACGTACCAACGTATTATAAACGATCGACAGTCTGGCGTGGAGGTCCTTTTCCAGGAAGGACAAACCTCCTCACTGACGCAGGCGATCGACGCGAACATTAACGTACAGCGACAGGTCATGCACGGCACTTCATCAGGATGGGACGCATAATGATGGCACCGAAAAGTGGCGCTCGCAAATGTTGCGAAAAGCCCAACCCACTTCCGGAAAACGGCGCCATTTTCGCTTTTCCATCCTACTCTGGGAGAGATTTCACCATGCGCATGGCTCGACGGAAAGCATCATTATTATCGCGCACATTATGATATAATAAAATCCTCGCAGAATCGCTCCCCTCTCCCTTTCCCTCTCCCTGGGCACTCCTTACCGTATCCTGAACACCGGTACGGCTTATTATGATGTCGCTCGAACGAACGACTCCATCCCATTAGCGCAAGGATGCGCCCGGACGGGGACGAGCAGAAAGTTATAAATTATCCATTGATGGTGACATTACGCTCCCCGTGCACGGCCCAGGACCTGTGACCAGGACACTTGGAGCGGCGGAAACCGGTAATTAATTAACGCATTAATTAAAATTTGCTTCCGAGAGCGAGCGGTGATTATTATTGTTATGGCGATAATCGGCCCGGGGTCCACGACGAAATGGCCTTCCGGTGGTGGCGTCGCTAATAATCACCCGCGTCCGCGTCCATTGTTTCGTCGGGATGATCCAACGCGCTCGCGTAATGGGAACGCCGGGACGGCTGTCGTTGTTGTTATTTTGCCATAATTAATATCGAAAGTTTAATTAAAATTTTATAGATAACTTCGTCCTTCCTGTTCTAGGTGATGCAGACGCCTGTGGCTCGCTTGCTGCAAGGCAATCCAGCTGCAATAGAGTATGATAACTGTGGCAAAATTTCGGGGTTTCGGCTGGAGGTCCTTTCACCGGTTGCTCTATATGGATGGTGAGAGATTCTGGTGTTCAATATTCTCTTTCAACGGAAATAAACTATCATGAAAGCGAAGCGCTCCAATTATCACGTTCAGCAGCCAAAGAATGAGTTTCTTAACCTTTCGAGACTTATGGAATTATTGCATTTTAAACACTTTGTTCTTCATCACTGTGGCCACGTGAGCAGTGCTCGCTGGTCATAACTCAAGGCTGAAAAGATGCGATTAGATTAGTGTAAAATGTAGGTTAAAATTAACGGATCTGAAGATTGCTTCCATTAAAGTGAGACTTTACGAGCAAATAACTTGAACATAAACAAAACAAAGTTAATATAAATACTCATTTAAAAAACATGCGGTCAAATGTCATTCAACGAGGTCATAGCATGCCATACATTTTGATTTCTCCCTGCGATGTCACTTTCGCCGGTTTTACAGCAACGTAGTGAAGCGTATCGTCAACATATTGCGTTATGTTCGGCTCCTGGTGTGCAATTATGGCTTTGAAATTGATGATTCGCCTTTGAATGTCATCGCTGCCGATGCCACTCGAAACTAATAATCTCAATATAAATTGCCCGGTGCATAATCCACCCGTACCAGCTATATATCTGTACGTGATTGTTCGCCTCGCCACACGCCGGTATCGCGATCATTCTGCTACCAGTTCCCGTCGCATTCTTACCCTGGCGGAGCCGAAAAGCGGAAAACCTTTTCCCTTTTTTCCCCCTTCGTGAACGCGACCCGAACAAAGGGAACCAAAGGGACGTTCGCTAGGACACGTTTCTGCAAGCAGGCCACGGTGTGATAGCAAATGTTTTCTTCCGTTTCCGAGGGTTCTTACGTTTCGCAGCTCGAAAACGAACCGAACCACCGCAAGGGGAAAATCCCTACCAAGGGAAGAGGGCCGTAGGGTGGGTGCGGTTGGAATGTGCGTTATTAAAATATTTTGTCAACCGATTGTAGCAAATCCAATAATGATGATACGACTAATTTGCCGTAATAGGCCGTAAATCGCAAACGATCCGACGTCAGGTTAGGGCGCTTGGTGCGCGACCAGGACACCGGAACCGTTAAACGGTCCTTTGCGCACCCTCACGCGGATGTGACGTTGATTTTGTTCGCTTTGCGCTAATAAAACACGACTATTAGCCCAGAACCTGACATTGCGGGGCAAGTCAGCCGGATGACCCAATCTTGCGAAGGCGATTTCTTTTCCGTTCCGCAAGGATCCGGTGGGGAATCAATTTTGAATATTCTGCTCACTGTCGGACGTGCATTGACACGGGTCTGTGATCGATTGGGACGAATTTAGCGCACCGAATCGTAAGATTTCATTAGCCATTTTATGCCATTACGCCCCTTGCTGCGTTAGTGAATAAATTAGGTAGGCAGTTTGTTTAGGTATGATACTGAATGTGCTCATAAATGTTCACTTGTAAAGTAGATTGTATAAATATCTGTAAAATAGCAATGCAAAGTGTCATCAATCGCTCTTTTTCTTTCTTTATTCAAATACTTACAAGGCCGTGCCATGTCACAAAGAAACACAGTGGCTCAACAGAATGTAATTAAATATTTCAAGTGCTTCAATTTCGACCAAGCGCAGTTCATAGTAGCAAATTTGAGTTTTCCCACCAGCTCACCGACATGCAGCCACTTATATCGTACCGGATTTGTGACATAATTAAAAACAACAGCATGTGCACTTGCCTTCGAAGCGCCTTCGATCTCGATCCCCGTGAATGTGATGCCCGCGCGAAGGCGTTACTCGTGCAAACAGATCGTTAGGACAGTGGCAACATCAAAAGACCACCGCGTCTGGAGTGTTCCCATGAGCCACGTGGCGTCCTTCCTCGTGCGCGATAAGCGCCGGCACGCTTACGCAGAACGACCATGACGACGTGTTACGCCGAGAAAGCGGAGAGCGAAAAGTCAGGTGGCTTGGCCGGAAAACATCGGATGAGGGTGTTACGAGCCATTTCCCCGTCCCAAGGCGGGTGTTTAATGGGAAATTTATTGCCCAGCGCCGGTACCCGATCGGACACCCCTGGAACACGTGTTCCGGTCCTTTTCCGGTCGGCATGACTTGCACGAAGTAAAAAGGGAATTGGTTTAACGGGGAGGATGTTTCAGCTGGTCGCTAGAAGCAGTTGGTCGGTGGCTAAACGACAGGTTTTCGCAGCCGTGCTCTTTCCCAAACGAACCGAATCAAATTTAAATACACACGCAAAGAGACGCATCAAGGGTGGAGTTTTCTTCGGCAAAGGTCCTGGACCAAGGATAAAAATTGTGGAATTTTTCCGCGTTTTATCCTCGGCGACAGTGCCACGCCAAAGGGACACAAAAAAAACCCTTCACGAACCCTAACCTCACATTCTGGCGTCGAGCTGCGCCCGTAGTCTTTGTCGTCTGTTCCGCGAGTTTTCGTTCCTCGTCATCCGGATCTCTCCCTTCGGTCCTTTGCTTCGGTGTGTCCTTTTTTATATTAAATTCGTCCTCGCGGATTGACGCCTGAGCGGGCTTTTGAGAGTGCCGGGTCGGTGGCACACGCCGCTCACGCGAACAGGGAAGCAAATATTGTCATCATCATGATGATCATTAAATAGATTTAGATTAAATTTACATGCCTAAATACCTTCCGCTGGAAATTATCGTCCGTTTTGCCGCACCAGGGTGCAATTGAAGGGGCAGTAATGTTTTGGATTCGTGTGCTGAGAAAAGCATTGTAATTTGTTACGAAGGATCACACTTATCCTTGAAATAAAAGGAATGTAAATATATGGGTGAGAATAAAGAACAAAAAAGTCAAATGCAAGTGTAACATCGCATTAAACAATCGAATGTTTCTTTTGCGTTTTATACCATCCGTAGTGCATATATTGGCGCACCTCTAGGGAGGGCTTTTATCAAGGAATGACACTTGTTTCTCGATTTCAGGCCACGCACATAATCATTAGCACCACGTGGGATTCAGATCACGAAGCAAACGAAACGCCACCACCACGCTGTATTACCGATATCAACCGCTGGAGCCTCACGAAATCCTGGAGAGAAAACAGGACATAAATCTTCAGCTTGTTTGTTCGGATCGCCCGTTCCTTGTCCTTTCCTTACCACACTAAATTGGCTCCCTGCTTATCCGTCAAGTGCTAATTGTACGCCACTTCCGGGTTTCGAAAGACCGATACAAGTCAAACGTCTCGACCACGTGCCTTTCGCCCGGGAACAGATTGCTCGATTATTGCTTTATTTTTGCATGTCGATTTCGTTACTAAGATGCTAGGCAGCTGAATTCGGCCATGTCGTCTGACCATGTCTGTAGGACGGAATTGTTCCAATGTTTATTCATTATTAGTTCACATAAATCACCCGAGAGACGGTTGGATCCTCCGACGGGATCCGTTTAAACCCTGCGTTGCCCCGGCGTTCGATATCGAATTTGTCCAATAAACAGCTCACTAAATAAGATGCCATCGGAATGCGGAAATCCGTTCCTGGTCGAGTCGCGATTAGATTAAATAACGGAGCTTGGTCCTTGGTGCGAAACTTGGCCCCGAAATGTCCTGTCCCCGGGCTAGGCACGCCAGCATCGAAGGACGCTTCTGTTTTATGGATTTATGAGCCAACGCTCGAATTTGATAAACAATTTCAATTTGTTATAAATTATCTCACAAACTATACGAGCGTCCTGCGCGTTTTCAAAAGTTTTCATCTTAAAAAAATACCGCCCCCAAAAAAAAGGGCGATTTTATAACCATCCTTTGTGTTGCGATCCACCGCAAGGACGACGCCACCGCAACCAGGACGAAACGCGGCCTCGGGCCCGAGATCATTAGAGAGGGAGCGGCAAACAAGTGAAAGTATTTCCCGGTTCCTCGTAAACTCGGTCCACGTTGATGGACCGAGGGTTCACTGCTCTCGCGATTCTGCTCACCTCCCGGTCGCAGCTTTGGCCGACCATTTTGCCACAACGCTGCGCTTCCGTGCCGGAATTTCATCCACCCACCCGTGCGCGGAAAATCTCATAACGATAAATCCATCCCACCACCACGCTCGGCTTGGGAACACTTACAAGCGGCGCAGTTCGAGAAAAAAAGGGGGCGAACGGAACGGAGCGCCTAAATGGCCATTTTGCAACGGTTGATGGGCGGCGCGGTTTCCGCTTCCCGCTCACAACACAATCGAAAGGACTCGCACCAGAAGGTGAGGTGGGCGAGCACGATGAGGGTGCGCTTCGGTCGAATCGTTAATAGATTTCCCGACTCGAATGCCTCCGGAATGCCTTTCATCTTTGATCTGCGCCATCTTTTTTTTGTTGTCCGTCGGTGTTTCGTTTTCCCACTGCCTGATGTACCACCACCTTGAGCGTTTAATGCGCCAACCGTCGTCGATGGCCACGGATGGGTCGCGACAGTGCGTGACGGATTTTGTGGTAAAGCTCTCGCTGGGATTGTGCCGTTCCTGACGGATTGAAAATCTGCGCAGGCCTGCTTGGATTAGTATTTCGATTGAAGGTTCCTCCTTTGCAACGCTAGCAGCGCGTGTTTTTTTTTCGCAACGCACTGTAACAGAAGGATCCTCTCGTTGGTGTTTATCGTCCCAAGTAAAGCCACCGGGTAGCACTTCCGTTTACCGTGGGCCAATTTGATCGCTTTGATCCTTGTTCCACAGCAGCCTGCTAGGATGCTGTAGTCCAACCTGCTGCTACGTTCGTGGCACACGGCAGCTCGATGCTCTTCCCTTGGTGGGGAGTTTATCGCCGACCAGACAAATAATGCACATAAAAACCCGTAAACGCGGGCCGACCCGGCGCAATGGGTCGTGATTTTGTTTTGCGTTTGCTTCCATCCCAACGGTGGAATGATTTTCTTTGGAATTCTTTCCTTCACTCTCTCACTCTCTATCCCTATCTCTGTCTCTTGTTTCCTTGCTCTCTCTTCTGTTGTTTCCTCAGTACTATATTCTTCTAAATCTCATTTAAACTATGTTCTTTACCGGTCCATTTTAACAAATATGTTGAGCCAATCGTGGGTAGGAGTGACGGAAAAAGTTCTTCGACTAATTCCCCCATTTTTGATGTAGCAGGAGCTTGTCCTTTTGGTCTCAAACGTGTCCTATGCAAGAGGGGCATAGGGAAACTTTTGTTAATTACATCGTTCAGTTATAACCACCATTCAGTATTCGATATTTCACTGAGTTTTTTAATTAATGTGTTTGTTTTCTGGTTCATCGGATTTTAAGCATTGGTGTCGGATACATTATTAGTGTATTGATGCTGACATTTTTCTCAGCATTACGCTTGCTTAATGAAAGATGTTTTTCATTTTCAATTTGATTATAACTTACCGAAGCACGTGTCTTTGCGTGAAATTGTAGTAAAAAGTATTAAATTTTTTACTCTACATTTTTAAATTTTGCAACTTTGAACGATTGTGCTCACAAACAAATTATATTTTACTTATCAATAGCTAGAAACACTATTGCAGAGTAGAAAAATAGTTTTTCTTGCTAGTTTTTTTACATTTCACCGTAAAAAATTATTCCCCATTTAAAATATTTAAAATGAAATTTAAAAAACTGTCATGTTGAAATTTTCTTACAAGCACATTAGCAACGACACCAGCGGCGAGTAGCGAAAGTAAATATTCCACAGTACTAACAAGCGATAATCAAAGGCAAAAGAATATATTAATTAATTTGTCAATCGAGAGGATTTTATTAAAAATATAATAATGAACAACTAAATTATACTGTTACGGTCGTCTTAAATGGTAGTTTTCAATGTAATGTGAGCTTTTATACTGCATATTATAAACCTCAATATTTTTCTTCAATAACAAAGGGGTAGAAAAGTCAAGCCTCCGGAATCTTCAAAACAAATCACTGTATATTGTTTACAAAACTAAAGCCATTTTTTAATCGAAATTGTTGGTTAGGTACACAAAGTTAAAAACAAAAACATTAAATTGGAATACGATAGCAGCGTTTATAGATCTATTGGTCTTAATTCGTTTTATCAGATTCAGACCGAATGTTGCTACAATAATAGTGCCATAACAATTCGGTTGAATATTGAAGAAAGAAACCGAAAGACGCAGAACTCTTCTCATAAAGCTATCAAAGGATAAAAGAAAAACTAGTAAATGATTTCCATGATTTGAATGGGAATTAGCTCGAAAGTAGTTAAGAAACATTGTCCGGTGCCATGGCAACAAACGCCTCGGAGGTAGATGCCAACCTCAAACGACGAGTTCTACCGCGGGGATTGCAGAAACTCATCGAACAATGTCTAAAAATATATCCCGACCAAACAAATCCCTTGCAGGTGACGACCGTTCTCAAATACTGGTAAGTGAAACACATAGCGAGGCGCTATCCTGCCACTATTACTCAGCAAGGGTTCTGAAAAATCTCTTTCTGTAGGCTCGGGGGTCAGGATCCGCTCGATTATATTAGCATGTATTACAATCCGGGCGATCCGGAGCAAAACATCCCGCCACACTGGCACTACGTGAGCTTCGGATTATCCGACTTACACGGGGATGGTCGTGTACACCTAGCGGACACATCCGGCGGACTGGAACCACGATCCGGCATGGGGTTCGAGCTAACGTTCCGGTTGGTGAAATCCCCCGAGGCACCCGCGAACGAGCGTCCTCCAACGTGGCCGGCAAATTTGTTACAATCGTTGGCGAAGTACGTCTTCCAGTCTGGGAACCGGCTCTGCTCGGGTGATAACATTCCTTGGCGGCGATCGCTGGACAGCAGCAAGAATCCCGCGAGTCCCAGCACCGCCATTCAGCACATGTTGATAGCGGACGATCCGCAGCTGCCGCGTACGGAGACCCCATTCGGATGGGTCGATTTCTTACAGATCGTTGGAGTAACGGGAGAGGAACTCGAACAAGCATCGCGCTGGAACGGCAAAGGTGTGCTTAATCTGCTGCGTAAGGACCCGGCCACTGGAGGGCCGTGGTTGCTCACGGACATGTCTCGATCGGGCAGCGTTTTCGAGCAATTCCCGGAAACACTTCGCCAGCTCGAACTGGACCTGGAGAAGGAAGGCTCGGACTTGGCTGGCGTAAATGCCGATTTCACCTTCAAGGAGCTTGCCAAGGGAGCACTCGCGGCGGAAGTCAAACGGGAGGTGCTCGATCCGGAGGAAGATCTCACTCGCTCCATCTCTTCCTGCAATATTGCGGTGAAGCAGGAACCTTCCGAACCGGCCCTCGAGCTCTCTACGGGTTCAGGGTCCTCGGACATGGTCAACCCGTTCGATAATCCTAACATACCGTCGCGTGTCTTCCCCCTTACGGGCATCGAGCTGACATTGGCACCGTATGCGGCCAAATTTCTTATGCTCGCTGTGCGAGACCGGATTCGACATGGACGTCACTTTACTTTCAAGGCGCAGCATATGGCCGTCACGTTCGTGGCCGAATCAGTCACTGGGTCAATCGTAAACCGCCAGACGCCGTACGCGGTATTGGGCAGCTGGGTGCAGATTCTCATCCCGAACCGACTGGTACCGCGTATGGTGGACAGCTTCACCGAACTGGGGACACGAAGTGCGGACAGTCTCGCGATACCCCTCCGGTACGAGTGGCCCGAGCACAACCTCAAGTTTATCATCGACAATCCGCCACCGGAGCTACTAAACCAGCAAGGACCCATATTGGCGTGAGCCGAATCCTTCCAATTGCCTCACGTGCCTTAGTATCACCGTCTACTCGGAATCGGGTGTGTGACGCGCGCTATTAGATAAGTAATTACAAATGCCTTCCATTGCGCGTGCATACACTTGCGACATCATTCTTATGATCAATTTCGACAGTTTTATTCTCATTTCATTCGACCGAATTGACAAATGTCATTTTAGAGTAAACGTGTGTCGGTTTAAATTAATATAAGATATTATTTCGATAATCAGTTCATCATGTGCTTCAGACATATTTTTCCTATAAAAAAATAAATTCAACAAATATAACTGCGTTTTCCATCAGTCTTACAAACGCTTCCTACGTAGCCTTGTTCGGGTAGCAATATTATCCACATGTGTTTCCATCGTTTCCAATGGCAAAATTGCGTTGCTCTCCTTTGGACTTTCAACACTTTTCTTTGTCTTTCGCCTAGTATTTTGTTTTGTGAGTGAGAGACTGGATTTACTGGGTATTTTCTTGGCCAAATTGGACACACTTCTTTCCGACGTATCCACGCTTTTTTGCTCAGGGCTGGGTTCGTCAAAACATAGTTTTGTTTTCGATACCACAAAGGGAGACATGCGCTTCGCTATTCCCTTTCTTGCAGCGGATGACGACAGGGTTCCGCTGCCAAGGAGACGCTTCCTTTCCGAGTAGGACTTTAACGACAGACCGAGCTTCTTATCTACCGACACGGCATGGCTGTTCTCAAAACTCGTCTCTATCGCTTCTTCCGACTGCTGCTCGTTGCTTTCGGAGTCGTCCAATACGATCAAGCTGGTGTCGGTTTTGTGTTCCGGTTCACCCAGCACGAGCGCATCCCGGAAAGATCTATCCAATGCCGGACTGGCGCAACCAACCGCAGACGTTGTGGGGATGATTTTTCGTTTCTGTGGCTGAGGTGTCTTGACGGACGCTTGCGTGTCACTGGCCTTAGGTTCGCCAAGACTGGGAAAATCGTCCACCATAAGACGGCGCACTTTACGGCCATCTTTCCCGATATGGATTTCCTGAGTATTTGCCTTTTGGTAGGGCGACTTATGCTTAATCAATTCCGCAGCATACGTATTGGCACCGCTTTCCTTATCTGATTCCTGGTGAGTGTGCGCATCCTTCTCCTGACGTCTACGTGATTTTACTTTGGTCGAGTTAGCCAACTCTAATGAAGCGTTTTTAAACTCGCCACTGGTATAAGCTTCCCTTAAATCTACCACGCCGTTATCCGGTTTTCTAGTCTTTGGATTCACGCTGGTCTCTGATGACGAGAATGTAGGTTGAATACGTTTGCCAACCGTTGCTGGAGCCACAGGCAATTTTTTCGATTGTTCTGGAGGCGAATCGATAAAAATGTTCACTGTTTTCGGTTTACGGGCCGAAGCAAATTGCGGGCGGTTTGTGACGGTTAGGTCGGATACGGCCATTTCTGCGCTGGTGGCCTTCATTTGATAACGACGAGATGCTGCCTGGTGCAGTAATTCATACGACCGACCGACCGTTTTAGGCGGTACACGGATGCGGCTCGCGTGCGCAGATGACCCATCCACCTTTGGAGTTTTCAAGTTCAGTTTATTCATGCCCGTACTTAGTGAAGCCATATCGTTCATCCCGGAAGACGGTGGAGGCGTGGAAACTTTCCGATTGGCAAGGAATTCATTGAAACGCGAATTGATCTCCGATCGACTGCGCTTGTGACGCAACAGGTAGCCTCTGCTCGCTTGGTCCAGCAACATCCTTACCGACGTCATATTAAAATGGACGTCTTCGACTAGCGCCAAATCGACGCAAAATATGTCGACCGTTTTACATTTGGTGAGTTCCGCTGCTCCCTGGTAAACCTTTAGAGCCGCGGCGAAATGCTTCTGCTTGACCAAGTATTGCCCACGTTGCAGAAGTATGCGTATCACAATCATCAGCAGATCTCTTCGATACCCGGGACCGCACCAAAGAGGAACATCCATTGTGGAGGTAGTGGCAAAACGCTCCAAAATGGGATGCATTTGCGATCGCCAGTGCTCGACAATCAATTGGTAGTGATGTTCGATCAACGCCGACGGTTTCTGTTGCTGGAGGGCATAAAACCGTACTGCGAACGCTGCTGTTTGGAATGCCATCGATTTGTACTGCGGATAGCGGCAATAACGACAACCGCAACCAACAGCATGCCGGAACATCAGATACTGCTCCATAGCGGCCTTCACCGAATCTTCATGCAACACAGCAGCGGGCCGGTCAATATTAGACACCTATGATTAAAATGCCACCAAAATAGAAATAGTCACATATAAAAATGTATTCAAAACACCAATTTCGGCATCTTTACTTACTGCAAAATGATCATTCGCTTTTGATACCGCTTTTCGCTCATCATCGACCAGATTTTCCATGCCACCGTGAACTCCCGCTGACGGTAAACTTTTAACGGGAGCGATTGGTACCGTCTTATGCTTGTTCTTCTGTAACGCATCATCCGTAATTTGCCTGTTTTCCTTGCCGTGATCCAGCGGATTCGGAGACAGCATCAACAAACGATCCAGATACCGAAGGGTACACTGTAAGAAATATACGAAACAAGACGCGGATTTTGAGCATTCTAACTCAAGAGTGAAAAAGCAGAAATTGTACTGCGATAGTACCTCACAGCGGTCCAGTTTTTCCATGTCGGCACACATCTGCCCGTACAGCAGAAGAAGTTGCATCACGCGCAAACCTAACCCTCTGCGGAAGACGAACTTCAGCAGTTGTTCCACTTGTGGCTCGAACTGCGACCCAATGTCGTAACGCATGAGTTGATACTGCAGCACCTGAATCGTCATCTCTACTGTGGCCAGCGACATCGAGAATGTATGTTCCGAGGTTAATTGTTGCAGTTCGTTAAACTTAGCCAGCATTAGCTTTAGGAAGGTAATCGGCGGCACAGCATCGGGCCAACATAGTCCGTATTCAATCACCAGCCGAAATATGATCTGTGCCATACGACCACGGATCAGCTGGCCGATGGTTTCGTCGATCGGGCATGTAGCCAGATTTCCGCGAGCTTGCTGTATAAGGTTTAGCGCTTGCGTAAGCCCACTCTCGGAGGCTTCATACACTGCAAGACCGAGGTATAGATTCAGAAACTGAAACTTTCGATTATCCAGCACATCGTCGCGGTAGTTGGCACCACCGTACGTATGCAGTAAGTCCGTGGCACGCTTGGCCAGGTCATGTAACGATTCGAGAGTTCCACCGGCATGCGGTGGCCTTTTCTGGGTACTGCTTGTAGAGAAATGCTGCTTCATCAGCACCGCTGTCAATCGGTGCTGCTCAAGCAGGAATGCCAACGCTGCGCACTGATCTAGTGGACGTTTGTCTCGTCGCTGGCTAACGAGCAAGAGATTCAGGAGCTGCAACTCTACAGCCCGATGCGGATGATAGTTCAACTGATACAATCGTGCCGTGTTGTCCAGTATGCTCGAAATCTGCACGATTGAGGGCAACACCCATAGCGAGCGGAAGCCATCCTTCGTCAGTTCGTCCAGCATGTCCGCATAATGTCGTCGGATCGCCTCCATGCGCTCATACTGTTCCGTTTCACGGTCGAGTTGATTCTCCTGTAGCATCTGCTCGATTTGATCGTTGCGAAAGTGCTCAACCTTGAACGGAACGTCGCGCATTCGCTTCAGCGATGCCCTACTGAAAGAGCTGTAGGTCTGGTAGCTGGCCATCGCAAGCGATGCCGAACGCTTGATCCGTTCCAACACATTTGTTGGCTTATACTCTTCCAAGGCAGCACATACCTCGTCTAGTAGCGACTGGGGTAATTTGGTGACTTCTTGTTCGTTGAAGCCGTGTAAAGCCATTCCGAATGTCAAGCAGTTCATCCGTACACTACCCAACTTGGTCAGCTCGAGGAAGTACTCCCACATGGGGAGTGACGTTGGCGTTTTATATTTTGCCACCAAGTTCATCTCCTCCGCGAGAATCACAAATTTCTCATCTCGGCTGGGCGCGCAATCGAATGCAAACCCGTGCCGATCGAAGGAAGGATGATCGTACAGCTGTACAATCGTCAGTGATCGTATTGGATCATCTTCGGAAGTGTTCATTTGGCAGCACATGATCGCTCGTACGATCGAGCTAATCGAAGAGCTCTGTTCTTCACTCGGGATCACGGAAGACTGTTCCCGAATGGTAAGCAACAGTTTCAACTGAAGCACGCTTAAATTTGCCCAGCATGGCCTACTGGATAGGTCGGAACCTTCAACGCTGGTGGATCTTTCAATGTAGGTATTCTCCAGTAATCGCACGATGTACAAATCGGACAGGAACTCGAACCGATAGCGATTTTGCACGGTAACCAGTACCTTTAGAATTTCGACGATTTCACTCACACTTTCCGAGTCTCGTGGCTGATCACGCAAAATGGTCACTATGTACTTGACCCATGAGATACCGTACCGCATCGAGCATTCGAGCAGTGATTGCTTTCGCTCGCAGCCAAGTTCCTCCAGCAGAGCAAGCTTGCGCTTGATCAGCTCACATCCCTTGCTAACGGAGAACGAAAGCTTTTGTAGGGGATCGTCCATACTCGATCGGTGTTCGGCCACATTCCTTGCCTGTGAGATGCTCAAATTCATCAGCACACTCAGGAGCTTGTCGGCCAGGTGACGTCGCGAACTCGTGCACTTTCGGCATAGTTCTGGGACGGTTTCGGCTGGGCAGTGGCGTACAAACAACATTAAAGCTTCGAAGAAATCGATTGACTGCCGTGACACACCCAACATCACCTCCTGAGGTAGGCTGTAGAAGTACAGATTGCCTTGACAAGTGAGAAAAATTGCTACTTTTACTACCAATGCGTGGGATGGAAAACCGGCGTGAACGGTTCGAATTCGATCTGCGATGGATTCTATCAATAAAGCGGGCGGGCGGTCTGTTTTGATGAGCTGTAGCATACCCTGCACCATAAGATAGCAGCTGGCATAAGGTTCGCTGGAAATGCCTTTGTAGATTTTAAAAAAATCCGCAAACCGTTGGTACTCCGCGTGTTCACTGGAGTAAGCGAGAATGGTCTCGACGTACCCGACGCTCTCATGCAGCAAGCTGATAAGTTCCTTCTCGTCAGGCTTCACAATTGTCACCATCGTGTGCATTATCGTATCGTAGAGCAAGCGAGCTTTTGTGCGATTCACGGTGAATGATCGATACAGGATAGCTATATTACCGTCAAATACTTCTCGAAAAAGGGTTAGCGCTGCCTGACGAATCCCGTCCGAGTTTCGACTACTGATGGACGCATGCTCAAGCAGCTTACGTTGCATGTTTATCACTAAATCGGCGCTATCTTCCGCAACATCGTTTGATGCCTTGACCATTTTCAGGACGACTCGCTTTATCCGTCCAAACAAATCGGCCTGTTCATCTTCGATGGTAAAGCCGCACATTAGCTGACATACGCGAAGTTTCGTTCGATTGCTGTCGCTCTTTTCATTCAGCGTTACGATTCCATTGTACAACCGTGATACTATGAAGCTTCGTATCGATGCCTGCGCCTGATGGCAGATGCTTACAAAGTTCTCTAGCATATCGAAACAAGCCTGCCCTTCAACCGTTGCGAAGTCACGGTCCTGCTTCATCGTGATCCAATCCACCAGTTCCTTCACCAAATGGGCCACGTATAGCTTGTAATTTGAATCCGTTGTGGTCTCATTCAGGCAACGGTGCGTTTCTTTTAATCGTCGCAGCAACAGCTTTGAATCACAGGACAGCTGCACCTCTCTGCGCACTTTTAGAATCTCATCCTTGAAATCCTTTGAACAGCTCATCCTGCCTACATGTGCATCACAATCACAGGTCGCTTGAGAGTGAAATCGACAATTGACACACACCTTAAAATAGTTTATTGCAAGCGCCATTATGGTAGTCTGAAAACAAATAGTTATAGAAGCAAAAGCGCGCCTATTTCTTACCCTGCTACGAGATCCACAAGAAATTGTTATTGTTATGCACACACCCCAGAGATTTTAATTCTTGTAAAATAGCACTTGTACAATGTATTCTTGACGATTAGACATTTTCCTGGTTTTGATGTAAAATTTTCAATTGAAACTGGGAAAACGTTGCAAATTGCTTTTGTCAGTTAAAATCTAATGCGTCCTTCTTTCCTCTTCACTCACCTTGTTGCCACCGCACACAATTCAAATCAACGCAGCATATGCTGCGTATGACAGCTGCGTTTAGCCCTAGCACCGACCCTGCGCCACGGACTCTTGCGAAGATTATAGACTCCTTGGCATCAAAGTTTAATTGTTTAGATTTTCACTTTTGTTATATATTTAAAGTTTTCATTTATTTTTGCATCTTTTTGGAAAATATCGATTAAAATAAAACCTGAATTACAAGAAATTGACAATGGTACAGGGTCGCTTACAGCTTAACGAATTGAGCCACAGCGTTATGACAGATGTTAACCGACATTTGAAAACGGGTAACGGCAGATTCCTTCAAATCAGTGTTTTAAAAACAAAGCAGATTTGCGTTCGTCCTTTTTATATGCGCACAGGAGCTACATTTGCATTGTAAGGATGCATCGTTTCGGATGCGACTCCTTGTTGTGTCATTGTTGATTGTTGGACATCGATAAGGAGACGGAATGGTGAACGACAAAGTGTAGAAGTGACCATGATTAACCTAACCTCACAACAGTAGAGAAAGTGCTTCGCGCAGAGGATGCGGTTTGCGCAATCTCAGCAGAAATAGCTTTGTAATTAGTGTTGCAAAGGCCACGATATTATTTTGCAATAGAACCAAAATGCTGAATGAACTAGTGGACGGATCAGTGTGAACGCTGGCCAGTGCTTACTGTGAAAAAGTTTGATTGTGGAACGCGGTGACACATAGTTTAATGTGAGCAATTAATTAGGATTGGATTGGGAAACGGGACCGCTCGCAATCAAAGTGAACTGTGTTTAGGTGGACAAGAATCGTCAACCATGAGGTCTCCGATACCATTACCAGAGATGTTTGACGAGGATGCGCTTTCTTTTTCGTTCAAACAGGTAATACCATCGTTAGAAGCCACGTGAAGCAGTGCATCTAATATCTTTTGTTGTTTTTTTTTCATTTATTCTTCAACGTAGCCCCGGGGAAAAAATGACGCTCCTCATATGCGACGGCCCCCAAAACTGCTGCCGCCTTGTAATCGAAGTATTAACGCGTCCATGGCCAGTGTAATATCGTTCAGGCTGGACGAAAGCCGATCCGAGTTGAGTACGCTGTACGATCGACGCAAACCGGATTCGTACTACGAGCAATGCTTCGAACAGCTGACGAAAGTGGGCGAGGGTTCGTTCGGTGAAGTCTTCAAGGTGCGCAGTCGCATCGACGGACGACTGTACGCGGTCAAGAAATCGAAAACATTCTTTCGCAGCTCCCATAGTAGACAGGTCTGCTTTGAAGAGGTCCGACGGTACGAGCAATTCTCCGATCACGAGAACTGCGTGAAGTTGTACCAAGCGTGGGAGCAAGATGATCGGTTGTACATGCAGATGGAGCTGTGCCGCGAGAACCTGGAGGTGTACGCTCGCGAGCACCAGCAATTGCAGGATGAAAAGATATGGTCGATCCTGTTGGACTTATTGCTCGCCCTAAAAAGCTTGCACGATCGCGATCTCATCCATCTGGATATAAAGCTGGACAACATACTTGTAACCGACGATGGCACCTGCAAGCTGGCCGACTTTGGCATTGTGTTTGATCTGACCAAGGGGAACACACGGTACGCGATGGAGGGCGATTCGCGCTATATGGCACCGGAGCTGATGGAGGGTCAGTACACGAAGGCAGCGGATATTTTCAGCCTGGGTATAGCGACGCTCGAGCTGGCATGCAATTTAGAACTGCCGGCAAACGGGCACATTTGGCAAAGGCTGCGTAGTACACAGCCGTTGCCGGAGATTCTATCCCGAAAGATTTCACCGACGCTGAGGACAATCATTCAGAGCATGATAAACCCAAAGCCAACCGAAAGGCCCACTGTTGATAAGTTGCTGCAGCATCCAATCATCCGGAAGCATCGAGAAGTTCGGTGCCGCCGGCGCATTGTACTAAAAGCCAAAACATACGTGTATCGAAAGGTGTCCAGTCTGACGAATTTTTGTGTGCGGGTGGTCATGTGGTTGGTGGCATGCTTTCGAATGCAGCACCGGAAGCCATCTGCATCGAACGACTCCCGTAACGGTTCGCAAAGGTTCCTTCGACGGAAGCCAACGAACGGTTACCGGAAATCGAGCCTTATATCCGCCGGCTGCTGCTCACGGAGCGGGGTCACTTTGGGCACGTCTCGTTCATTCCAAGATCAATCTTCCGATTTGGGAGCAAACGATGATGACGACCTAGGAGTCGCGTTGGATAGTAGCGGGTGCACGAACTTTGGTGAAGAAACCGATCCCGATTGTACGTCCGCGGGAGAGTCACCACGGATGGGCATGTACAAGGATAGCCTACAGATTACTCCGACGTTCAACAACTGGATGCCTCCGATCCGCACACCGACGATACGGATCGTCAATTCAACTCCCCTCAATCATGATCATCAGCACCATTTGCATTACCATCAGCTCCAGCGAAGCAATAATGCCGGCTCACGGCATTCAAGCCGTATTTTATGTTCGCCCTTCCGTCATTTATGGTATGTTTCGGATTACCGCAATCGTTTGCAGAATGCATGTTTCACTCACCGTGCTTTTTCTATTTCCAGGTTCGAGGAAGATACTAACGATCTATCTTTAGGGAACGACACAAGTAGAAGACGAAATGTTGCCACAACCAACACTAGCTCACCCGTGGTGCGTTCTAACGACAGTGATAACGATATCCACCCACTGAACTCGTCCTCGCACGATCTGGAAGCTACCGTAGGCGGAGAGGAAGCATATGCAGTTCTGCCGACGCTATCCGCCAACTGTGACCAGTCCATCACTAGCACACCAAATTGTTCCTTAAACAAATCGATGCATAGCGGCACCTCCGCTATGACCTCGTCGTCCGGCTGTGACTCCCCAGTGTCCATTGGGATTTCTACGTGTATGATCAAGAAAAAGCTACGCTTCAATGTGGAAGATGAATCCGAATAATGCTCCGCCGTTCATAGGCCGCACAACGACATTCGACTAGGAATGGATGGCTATTGTCTGCCATGCGACCCTTGTTTCGATAGTGCCCTTAAATCTGGTGATGAAAGCAAGATATAAAACAGCGTAGAAGATATGCAATCGATGAACAGGAGGTACTATACATGGCCTTATTAACTTGATCGTTTTTGCGATTTTTATATGTTGCAGTAAAAGGAACTGCATTCAATAAGTTTACCTAATCTAATCAAGTACAGATCTCAGTACACAGTGACCGTCGGTACGATCACCAAAAAATAGTAAAAAATATGAGCTCTCTGATTAAAAAAGAATATATTAATGCGCAATCGAAAGACAGAAGGATGCTGGAATTATACAACAACATAGCACATTAAGAGTGCATTATTGAAAAAATAGTAAAACATGAGGGAGCGATACTGTGCTTAAACACAATGTGATAATCTGCGCAAAATGTATATTTATGTCTCCCTTTAGTGCACATTCCGCTTGCCGCTTCTTTTGCACAAAATACAGAAAACATATATTTTGTAACGTACTCTTATGAGAAGGATATCTTACATTCAGTGGTACAACAGCAACACTGCTTCCTAATAAGGAGTTCTTCTTAATGTAATCACATCCGTTTTTCTTTACATACAGAGATGAATTGAACAGACAGTACATGACGAGACTGGAGAACTCAAATGTTTTATCGTTTTTAGGTACAACAAAAACGGTTGTACAAGCGTCTCGTAGAACGTATCGTGATTGAACTATAACTATTCATCTGGTATAATCAACTGAATAGATAGAGCTAGGCAAGGTGCACAGTGTGAATGGTACACGCGAAGGCGCACGAAACTAATCAGCTTTTGAAGTAATATTTTGTCATCGTAACCCAAAGCAATAGTAGTACGGTAGTCAAAACTACTAGGGATCCTTTTCGAAAGAGGATCTTTTTTGCCGTTCCTACGCGGTTTTGATAAAAATAGTGAAATAATGCTTGGTAGGGGTTATAATTGATGCTGATTTAGCGTATATATCATAAAAAAATAAAAAAAGAATAAAAGTAGAGTATATTGATCACTGCTACATCTGTTAACGTTATTTCCACAAAATGACTGTATAGATAAGTTATTAATCCACCATTCCACCATTATTTACTGAATGGCTGACTTAAACACATTTCCAACATTACACTTGAAAATAGATTATGGTTTGCGATCTATTTTTTCACTACTTTTTGTGTCAAGTTATTTAAATTAATCCACCAAATCGTAATATCAAAACGGCTTTTTATTGTTTTTGGTTGAAAACTTTATATCTTCTATACACATGTACAAAACTAATTCAAGAAAATTCATAAACAGATCTGCCCGCCTCAAATAGATTGTACAATTGCCTTTGCAGACTGTCGTTACCGTTTATCTTCCAATTTACGCTGTCAACTCTTTCAGTACGGCGCCGGCAATGACAAGCCGTTGAATTTCGGACGTTCCTTCGTAGATTTCCGTGATCCTCGCGTCCCGGTAATGCCGCTCAGCGGGCATATCCGAAACGTACCCCATACCACCCAGTACTTGAATGGCCTGATGCGAACAGTATGTGGCCGTTTCTGAGGCGGCGAGCTTCGCTTGAGCCGCCTCCTTCGTGTAGGGTTTCTTGTTGTCTTTCAGCCATGCCGCTCGCCAAGTGAGCAATCGAGCTGACTCTAATCGGGTGGCCATGTCAGCTATCTTCGTCTGTATGGCTTGTAGCTTCGAAATGGGCTTCCCAAATGCAATGCGCTTGTTGGCGTATTCGACAGCACACTCAAGCGAGGCTTGGGCAATGCCTAACGCCTGACTGGCGATGCCGATCCGACCGGCATCGAGCGTTTGCATGGCGATCTTGAACCCAAATCCCGGTTCTCCAAGAAGGTTCTCCTTAGGAATAGCGCAGTCTTCAAAAATCAGAGAACACGTTGACGATCCTCGAATGCCAAGTTTGTCCTCCTTTTTGCCAAGTGAAAATCCCGGCGTATCCTTGGGCACGATAAACGCCGAGATGCCCTTGTGCTTAAGGGACTTGTCCGTAGTGGCAAACACAACCGCGGCACCCGCTTCGTATCCATTCGTGATCCAACACTTTGTACCGTTCAGAACCCAATGATCCCCTTGAAGGACAGCGGTAGTCGTAGCAGCTCCAGCATCGGATCCATTCCCTGGTTCGGACAATGCAAAACATCCTACACGCGATCCATTAGTGTAATCGATGACAAACTTTTGCTGCTGCTCTTCGTTTCCAAATTGAGTCAGGGGCCCGAGGTAAAGCGAATTGTTTACAGACATGATAACGCCCGCCGAAGCACACCCTCTGGATATCTCTTCCATCGCGATGGCATAGGCGAGATAATCTAGACCGGTGCCACTATACTCTTCTTTCACCGCAACTGCCATCAGCCCTAGCTCGCCCATCTTACGAATCTGTTCCGCAGGGTATAGATGGTCCCGATCGAACCGGGCGGCATTCGGTACCAGCTCATTGTCAGCAAAATCGCGACAGGTCTTTTGTAGCATTTGATGTGTATCCGGAAGCGCAGACAAACAGGCTATGGAACGAGATCCAACCAAACGGCGACCTGCAGAACGGAGCAGGGAAATTATTACCAGGTTGTTCAAAGGTCAACGTCCATAACGAACACCACCACATGCTGTTATGGGCAGTTAGATGAGCCATGATCCCAGCATCCGAATAGGAAAGGAATAACTCTTACCCATTTTTACGGAAGAACGCAGAGCAAACATCTTGGAGGTAGTATAATTGGTTGTACTCAACAGCGAGTAAAGAGTCTAATTTTTATATTAAATGCAAATTTGTAAACACTGTGAAGAGCTTTGCGTGAAACGATTCTTCTATATTTTGTGTTGCTTAATTGGTGTCAAGTGTTTGTTTTGGTTTCGTTCGACGACAAACTGCAATAACTACATTTGAACTGCTGTAATAAGTGTAAGCCCAATTTAAACCACGTGGTGGAGAGTGATTCTGTTCAAATTTTTTCATCGGCGTACACACCGAGTACTAAGCCACGAGATGCCATATTCGGGCACTGTTCAGTAATTTTGTCATAATGTTGCAGGTATAGAGATGCCTCCATTGCCAGTGATTTGAAAGATGTCATGAGGTTCGATAGAGTTGCTTGTAGCTAACAGGCAAGATTTTGTGCCTCAGCCTTTGCCAGTCCAATTCGCCATCCATTCGAATCGGGAAGCTCTGGTTCGTAGTACGGCTCTGGAGCTCTGCACGGGAGCTCTGGTTCATAGTACAGCTGAAGTTGTGGTACAAACGTCCGGTGTTCTATGCTGCGCAGCTCCTGATGTACTCACAGCCTCATATGAGCACCTTCGGCTGCCGATTAAACATGGCCAAATTCCTCTACATAGATTGTGCAGCTCCTGACAACCGCTGGAAGTCGCTATACGGATGGCTTCTTTAGAAATATCAATTTTTTCGACGTCATCGTAACCAAGGCACTTGCTTCCAAGTCCACAGACTGCAACCGCAGAATACGTGGGCTCCCGGTTGTATAAAATGGTTGTAAAAATCTGGGATCAGGAAAGGATACCGGAGGACTGGAAGCTGGGTTTCATCCACCCAGTGCACAAGAAGGGTGACAGAATGGAAGGGTGCCAACTTTCGAGCCATCACAGTCCTTAACGCTGCCTACAAAATCCTATCCCAGATATTCTTCTGCAGACTCGCATTCCTGGCTACATATTTCGTCGGAAGCTTTCAAGCTGGATTTGTTGGAGGCAAATCCACCACCGACCAGATCTTCACTCTACGGCAGATCCTCCAGAAGTACCGAGCATCACCTCTTCATCGACTTTAAGGCGGCCCACGATGCCATAGATCGGACTGAGCTAAGGAACACCATGCATCAGTACGGTTTCCCTGGGAAGCTGGTACGCCTGTTGAGGGCCGCAATGGATGGGGTGCTGTGTAAGGTGAGGATTTCGAACATGCTGTCGGATCCGTTCGAATCTCACCGAGGTCTGCGATCATGCGACCCTTGTTTCGATAGTGCCCTTAAATGTGGCGATGAAAGCAAGATATAAAACAGCAAAAAAGATATGCAATCGATGAACAGGAGGTAGGCAACCGCATTCAGCAATAGGCGCAAACATTAAGCTCTGTAATAAAAAAGACCTTTTAAATTTATTCCTATTCATTTATGATCATTTGTACTTGCGCGAACAGGCGACACGTTCGAAATCTTTGACGCTTGCACACTTAAACTCTGCATTGAAAACGGAACTATGACGTTCACCCATGTTCGTGAAAAAATGGACAGAACAATTGGAAGTGTTTTTGTTGCCGTTCATACGGACGAAAAATCGATAAATTTATTTGTAAATATCAGCTACGTTAACGACAACCGCTTGTGAATTAACATAACAGAGTAAAGGCGTTCTCTGTCGCGGAATTCCGAGGTCTAGAAATACCAACGAAAGGAGTGCGACATAATCGTGATTTCGGCTGATATGCTCAACCAATGTGGTTGCTGTTCCACCTCAATAAAATTTATTGCCCATTGATAGTGCCTTGTGGCAATCGCGTCGCGTTGTGGCAGTGTAGTAAAGTGTGGCCATGGCCAATACCATCTAATTCTGATCAAATTTTGTGAAATCGCAAGAGGCGGTTCAGAAACAAAATTACAAAAGGAAGTGCGCCGCAATCGACGCACATCACGGTGTGTGACTCCCATCCGTACAGCCGTCACTCGTGCTGGGGTAGTTGCCTGAAAATTCCTGCCCAACCAAGGGAGACTAGCAGCTAAGAGTTGTTTGAGTGTAATTTCGTAAATTCACATATCAGCTCGTAGGGCAACGGAAATCCGTGCTGACCTGCATCTTGGTAGCCCATCTACCCAGTAGTAAACGAAAATTCTCGACCCCACATCACCACGGAGGATTGTGCTAACGTGTACAAGCGAAGCGTTGCATTTTTGCCACAGTTAGTCGCGGCTTTCACCTACCGATCCAGGTGGAGTATTCAGGTCCGCGAGATGAGCTGATAAAGTGGCCAGTATTTGTTTATGATAATGTAAGTATTGTGTAAACAGGCGTTCAAAATACCGTAAGTGTAGGGCAACTGGAACGTGCATTTGATATCAGTTGCGGTTAGAGTGAACTAAGTGTACGTCTAAAATTGATAAGGAATCGGCGTGAAAGTAGGGGTAAATATCGCGACGACATTCTAACCGTCTTTACAGAGCTTCACGACATTTAAAAGAGCTTTCTTTTTCTTGCGACTGCACATTCCTTGAGCGCGGAATCGATGGTGATGCATTGGATTCATTTGGATGACATCAGCCCACGTTCGCCCGTGTGAGGGTTGGTGGGCTGTTGTTTAATCACCGTCAAAAGAAGCCCCGATTGAGCGTAAGGCTTTCTGCTGGGAACTTCTAAACAACGGCTGACCAAAAACGTGCCCAAAACACGTTCAAGGTCTTTTCATTTTTCACATTCCACATTACGGGGGATTGTGCCAGACGGTAAGCAGCAATGGAACGATGGAATGGAACCGAGAAACTGCACCGATACCACCGAAGAAGCAAAGCAGCGACGTGTAATTCACAACGCTGGCCCTGCGATGGATGGCGTACGATTTGCTTATTAGGATGCCACAGAAACGCATTGCTGTGTCTGTGCGCGGCTGTGCATGACTCGAACAATGAGTATGTGTGACACAAACCTGGGTGGCTGCAATTCCGCCCTCGCTCTTCTTGCCATGTCCCTACGCGCGCAATGTAAATACCGCCCACCTCTGTTACGACTCGCTGGGAGGCGTTGGGTTGTTCCCCAAACGCATGTATGTATGCTTGCTGCTGGCTCGGCTCTGTGGCCGTTTTCCAGAGCTAGCGCTAGCTCACATACAATTGGCCGGACAGATGTGACGCCCATGTTGGCAATGGATTCAGATTGATTTGCATAAGCAGCCCAAAAAAGTAAAACAATGCCTCCCGACCGACCACTTGTTGACAATTTCGACGGCTGAGCTCGAAACGAGGCTTCATACACCTAGGCACGATATTATTCGAAAGGTGTCATGTTGACGAACTTTACTTTCAGCGGTAAAGTGACTACGATGCTCCTATGACTTCTTCTATGACTATTTCCGTCCATTATCCTCCTCAGGGCTTGCCATTCCCTTTCGTTACGCGCTAAACACGCTTCGATTGGTAAACGTTCTACAAAAAACGTTCTGGTTTTTCAAACCCCACTCCGATATCGACACTCGGACCCTATGTAAGGTTGTCATTTCAGTGCTATCGTTCGAGGTTCGCAGAAAGATAAGATCGTTCACGCCGTAAAACACACAAACGGCCCTCATGGGTGATAATGCAACGATAAACGCCACACGGGGGCTAACACTGGTCCTGCTTTTTATGTGCGTTGCGCCTTGAAAGGCTCCCCCCATATTTGAAACTCAATCTCAGCCAAATACTAAGCAGTTACGTGGACGAATTATTGCCGATTTCATCCTTCGATTTCAAACCGCATCAATGGAAATGACCTTTTTGCGATGGTATAGGTGGTCTTCTTTCAATTTGATTTCTCATCGCTGGCACTGATGAGTTCACGTTGGCGTAATGGCATGGTTTTTCTCGGTTCATGCGCGCACATTACGCTTTAATTAATTTACCAACACTCAATTTAAGGGGTGAGTTCGCTCGGAGTTTGTGATCGAGCTCCTGGGTGGGTGTAGCAATTCAAAACCGGACGTCGAACATGGTGCCTTACATTTGCCGCGATGCTAGCGATGTAAGTCGATTGGCGGTTTGCTGTTCGCCATCGTTGTCATCGTCTTCGTCGCTGTTGTCGATGACATGTGGAGGTCGTATTTATCACGCCAAGGAACACGACGGTATGCTAATTTTACTCCACAGGGAGCTGTTACAGCCTAGTCCGGCGAGCTCTCGTTTGACTCCACCGGGAGTAACCTTTCTTGTAATTTTTCTCATCGTTTGCTGACTTCTTGTCCTGACGGATCTCTGTCCATGGTATCGATCCTGGCTCCGTGGCCATAATTACTGCCAGCGACTGGCCACCTAGGCTAGTACCGCGTTCCGTTAACCGATCCGCATAAAGATCCACCACTCGGCACAATCACATACACTTTCTCTCTCTCTCTGCTTCTCGGGGCTTAAATTTGCGCATCACTGCCCGCGGTGGGTGGTGCGAGCGAGCGAACGATTAGAAACTTCCCTCCCCTTATTCCGTGTGAACCACAGAAGGGCTAGCAAAGTGGGATTGTTGTCGGAACACGGCACCCAAAGCAGCCGTTATTTTGTGCGAACAATTAGGGCACGGCTCTCCGCCCGGAGTTGAACCGATTTTCGAGCAACGTCTTCAACGTTGGCACAGTGGCTGCCGAAACATTGGCACAACGGGGTGAATTTGGGTGGGTGTAGATGCAGTTTAGAGATGGGCATGAAAGACCTGGTATGCTGAACAGTGTATTAAATTCCTCTATTGAAAAAAGCTTTCAAGTACTCGCCAAACTGGCCATATTATTTTGCTGAAATGTGTGAAGTTTTGGTGTCAAGAAATTTGGGTTCAGGAACTGAGGATACAACGGAACAGTCTATTCTATTAATTGAAATAGCTTTCTAATGGACCACCCACTTCACTGTGAGGAGATTTATTTATTCAACGCGCAACATTGCCATTTTTCGCATGCGAATTCTTCTCCATCCACCCACATTACATCGTAAGATGCTCCATCATTCTTCCAAACACCAATGTCGTTCTTCAATCGCTCACGTTCCGTCTGTGTATTGTCGTAATCTTCCGAGCTCAAGGGTTTGAATTGCGCCAGGTTTAGTCAGCTTGGCGATGATGATTTTCAATTGAAACAAATGAACCTTCCATGTGGCGTTGCAGTGATGGATGATTTTTTCTCTTTTTTTTTTGTTGGTTTCTCACAGCGTTCCTAAGCGATCGTTTCTGAGGCATAGCAAACACCAATCGAAAGCGTAAATGGGGCGAACCCAATCGGACAGTTAAGCGTGCGATTACCGTGGACATGAACGTTGAAATAGGAACGTCGAAAAATCATCAAATTTCTGCCACGGATCGTGCTTCTACTGCCTGCTGTAGCGGTGTAACCGAGAGTAGACGGTTTATTTTCAGAAGAAATCTCTTCTGCTTATTCAGATCATGTTTCCGTTTTGTTCTCAGAAGTGGTGCCTACAGGAGAGTTAGCCATGCCACGTGCTTAATTTGTTACCAACATCCAAACAAAACGTTTCAACCCGGAAATGGTAATCATTTTCGGCGAAGGAGACATTTCCTTTCACGCCGGATTTGTGTCAAGGGGGAGCAGCGGATGAATTTGTTGGAATCTCCGGGGGTTCTATATCCAGCACGGAGACCTCTTCAAAATATGTTACGAGTGTAAAACAACAAAACATTCTTGAGGAAAGTCAATTAAAACCATTTATAGATAGCAGTAGTGCGAGTTCTGAGGTTAGGGAGCTGTGCAATTATTTTCCCAGTCGGTTAAAATGCTCCGAATTTCCCGCTCCAATAGCACTACCGACCGAGTATGAGCGGGATAGTATAGTATGACCCTAAACCCTCGGAGGCCCTGCTTGTTGTTTTATATTTAGATCGCAAGTTCTTCTCGTGGATGCACGCTGCTCATCCAGTACGCTCTGTCTTTGTTGATTTTTGCCAACTACGAGCTTGTTTGGGTGTTTCAAAATGTAAACCTCCTACCACATCTATCCCCAGAGTCCCCAGGGATGAGCTGTGATGGAATAGGAGAGTTCCCTAAACTTATTTCCTGCTCAAAAAACCACAACCTACGACAAAGTGCCGAGTGGTACCAAAAATACATCGATCGTTCCCGTAGGAAAAGAATTTCCTGTAGCTACAGGAGGGGGCATTTCGTGACAGAACGATCGATTGGTTTGCGTGTCACGAGTCGTTAGTTTCATCGGCGTGCCTCGAGGGAACTCCAGACGTGCCAACGATTCTTAGCGTCTTTTGCAGAACAGCATGTGTCTCTCTAGCACGAGTAATGTACGAGTGTGCTCGCTAAAGTGTATTATGACCATTACGGATAGTTAGTGCTAAGGGATTCGATGTACATGTAAAGCTTTCACGTAGATTTTTTTGTATTAAACGTTACGTTTAACGTTTATGTCGCCCTTTACTGGCTGGGAAAAGATGAAACTGTTTTTACTTTCATTCGAATATTTCTGCCAGAAAGGTGAACCGTAAACTTTCACTTCCACCGAGCGGGGCTTACAAATGCATAATAGATCATGAGAATCTTGCTACCATCTGTAAGCAGTGTAACAAGGCAATTGTGTTGTGACAATCAAAAGATAACCTAGCGATCCAAGTGGGTTCGGAATTGGTGTGCAAATTACAAACTCATATTTCTTTAAAACTTCTGCCAAATCACGAGTTTTGTTCGATGTGTTAATTGCCCTCGTTTGATTTACAACTTTTTTTATCCTGTCGACGAACAGAGAGAAGTTTAAGTTATCATACCACAACATATCATTCGACAACCTGAGAAGTGAGCAACAACCGCGGCGTGGCGATTCTTTCCCACGGTAGTCATGGCTGCGGTCACCATGGCAGCGTCCCCGACATCTACCAGCAGTGCCTCGGCGACATCTGTGTCCCTGTTGCAACGACAGTCAAGCAAAAATGCCGACACCGTGTCGGTGTGTTCAACCAGCAGTGCCTTCTCCACGTGTCCCGATCGGCACGGGTTTTACGGTGGCATTCAGTTCTCGGAAAAACCTAAGAAGGAGACCCTGACGCGCGAGCAGATAATCGCTCGGGAAAAGAAGTGGATTCACATGACGACGCACTGGTCGGAGTACATGAACTCCAACTACAAGAAGGTAAGTGTTCGGACCATCCACCCAACCTTGGCGAAATACACCAAATTGATGATCTTTTAAGGTTCGAGAACGTTGCCGCAAGGGCATTCCGGGAGCGCTACGTCAGAAAGCCTGGTTCCTGTTGACCGGTGCCAATCATCTGATGGATAAATTTCCCGACTGGTATCAGCATCTGCTCCAACAACCCGGTAACCCGCAGATCATAGATGAGATCCGCAAGGATCAGCATCGACAGTTTCCACACCACGAGATGTTTATCGACGATGACAAACCAGGCCAGAAGGAGTTGTTTAACGTGCTGAAGGCCTACTCGGTGTACAATCCCACGGTCGGCTACTGCCAGGCGCAAGCTCCAATCGCAGCGTTCTTGCTGATGCAATTACCGGCCGAACAGGCCTTCTGGTGCTTCGTTGCAATCTGCGACAAGTAAGTTGAACCAAAACTGCAAACTGGGTTCAGCGTTAATGCTCCTTCTCTCTCTCTCTTAGGTATCTCGAAAATTATTTCACTCCTGGTCTCGAGATGCTGCAGCGCGATGCCGGCATGCTTAATCGGTTGCTAAAGAAAACGTCCCCCTCTACCTACCGGCACCTGCAGAAGCACAACGTGGACCCGCTGTTGTACATGACCGATTGGTTTCTGTGCGCAATGACGCGTACCCTGCCCTGGGACACGCTGCTGCGCGTGTGGGATTGCTTCCTGTGTGAGGGTGTTCGGATATTCTTCAAGGTAGCACTCGTCATCATCGGGGCCTCACTGGGACCGTCTAAGGTGCGTTCACAGTGTAATGGGTTGTGTGAAACGTTGGCCGTTCTTCGTTCTCCACCGAAGAAATTCCTCGAGGAAGACTTCATCATGCACCACATCTTCCGGCTGAACATCACGATCGAAGATTTCCATCGGGAGCACAAGAAGCAGGAAATGCTGCATCGGAAGACGAAGCTAGAGCAGCAAAAGTCGGCTCAGAATCAGAACGGTAGTGGCGGATCGTCCAGTGGCGGTCCGGGAAGGAGCTCATAGTTCGCCGCACCCTGAACAGTCAGGGCTCCGAGCTAGTCCTAGGGGATGAGCTTCCACTTATCCATCAAACGAAAACGTTTGCAGGTAGTGAGTAAAGTATACCTGTCATTTCTAGAGATAGAGATCAACTTCCATTCATCCCATCTGTGCAATAGAGGGCGTTATAATTACAAAGCGCACGTCGCTCAAGCAACTATGAAACATTTAAGATTTAGAAAGAAACATTTGTCTCGGAATCATTCTAATATTTTGTATAGGAAATCGCTTGAAAACCAAAAACACAAGTAATTGGCTAAAATGTTATATAACATTCAACATTATTAAAGCCAAAGTAGCAAAATTATCTTTAAACTCTCCCCTTATAAATTGTATCATCCCTCACAAAAGGACATCGCACTATTACCGATCCGTTTGAGCCAAACGGTCACTTGACATGAGGATTTCACTCGAAAGTAGTGAAGCAGTGTGTAACCGTACCTTATACGCTAAAAACTACGAAATCAGAGATCGAAGCATACCTGCACACTCGTTACGACGCAGATTTATAGTACAATTTTATATCTATTAAAATGGAACAATCCAGCTCATGTTAGACACTAGTTAGCACGATGATAGTAATCGATCGAAAATTCCATTCGATTTCCTGTACGTCTGGATCGAAATTGACAGAGGCTTATTCGGGAATCAAGTGATGCATCGTTCCGGGGTTCATCATCTTTCTTGTTTCATTCCACGAGAGAAACGAAGAAACGCGAAGATCGAAACTTTCCACGTTCGCAAGTTTTGCATAAATGTAAAATTTCATTTTCACATGAGCACGCCCACATAAGAGTTGTGACGTATGAAAAGAGTCCCAAATTTAGGGAAATGTTTAGAATTTATATCGTATCAGTAAATCCCTAATTTTCAACGCCATCTCGAAAATCGAACAATTAATGTTTAAAACTAACAGACCGAGAGTGATAATCGCAAGAGGTCGGGCGCACCGTTAAATGTTCACTTTTATGTTCTCATTTCTCATGTTTAGGAATTCGCACAAGGTCGTTAGAAATGCTGTAAAGCAATGCAATATATGGGGATAACCCCACAATCCCTTCCTCCCACCCATTACGGGGATCGAAATATCCGAATCGAAGCAAACTAGCAAACAATTTCAATGGTGCCTTTCTTTCCTCTGAGTGTTTGTACAACGTGTTTGCAGCATGTATAAGCAAAACAACGTAAATTCAAATAGATTTTAGTATGTCTAACATAATTTACCATTTGTCATGCAATCGTTTTCTTTAGTATCGCCTTCCAATGTGTTAGTTAAAACTAGTGTTCGAATTGAAAATTCGAATGATAGACAGATAGCTCATTATATTGTACTAATAATTCACTATTCAGTAATGTGCAATCGCTGTTCGTCGAACATGTGTTGTAAACGGTACGGTAAAAAAAACGTTATGAATTTGTTAAAGAGTAAGCACTAGTATAATTTTCCATATTATCCATTTCTCGTATATTTATTGCACGTAATGCACGTCTGCGTAACAAAGCAAAGCGGCGGCAGCTGCCTTTTTTTTAAACGGACGAATCGATGCCGTTATGCATCCTGTTCGAGTTCGGTTTGTTTTCTGATCGAAGGAAATTATAATAAAAAAATCTGCAGGATTGATCTCTCAGGCTACCATTTTTCGATCTACACGTGGAAAGAATTGATAGTGATTCAAATCTGTGCTGTTGAACAGTGACATGTTACTTTCGGAGTTTGTATGCAAAAGTACACTTGCAAGACAAATGCTAGTTGCCAGTGAAATTATCCATCTTTTATTAAATTGTCGAATTGATTTTTCTCTCAACTACTTGCTCTCGTCCATGCTTCCTCTCAAGTGGAAGTCCTATAATGGATGTACATCCGTAACGGCTGCAAAACCATTTTGATTCTACTGCTTCAGTTGACGCCTCCTGCAAAAACCTTTTGCCAATGATCAAAACCAACCACCGACTGCTCTACTGTACAATTGCACTGGCAGAAGTTCGAATGCCACGTTACCAAAGCGCCGTTTCTTTGTTCAGCAACATTTGTAAAAATTTCAAACTTGTAATGGATCTAAAGTGTGATTTTTTGTACGAACTTTCGTACGTACTCGCCTATCAACCGAGGTGTCACGAAGTCTGCCAGATGTGCTTATCTGCTTCTGTAAAACGGTAGAATCTTGTTCCACTCCAAAGCAAACAAAGCCGGTAAACTGGCGATCATAAAACACCTACTTTTCTGCTGGTACCATGATAACAAAAGCCGAACTAATTGTTGAATAACGGCCTGCGTACAATCACCCAGCCCACTTCTCCTTCTGTCTTATTTCATTTCAGCTTTTTTTCTAAATCACCCTTTGATAAGAAAAGGGCAATTTTCCCCAACTATTTTCTATTCCTTGAATGCTCCATGTTATTAAAAAAGTGTGTATTGTAGCGATGGTACCGATTAAACAACGTACCTAATTTAATATCGATGTACTGGGGGGTGAATTTTCCTCCGCACAACTTCAGGGTCTATACACAGTGATGACAGTGGGCTTAACTAATACGGTTCAACAGTAAAGAAAAAAAGTACCTATATCAACGCGATGTTTTCATGAGAAAGGCGCAATGCAATGGGACAACAGCGGCAGCACGTTTTACCTAAGATGATCGGATTATCGTGGGCTAGAGTTTGGTTAGGAACGCGACACGGGCGACCCGGTCTTAAATCGCTTTACTCATTAGCTTCAGCTTATCCTTGAGCAGCTTCCGTAGCTCTTTAACTTCCGTCAACACATCATCTGCAACCGCCGACTGCACGGTCGTTGCGCACTTGGGATTCAGAGACATTCGTTCCATGGCCGCCGAAAGTGAGTCCTGCACGATGGGTAGCTTCCAGGAGGCTACAAATAAGGAACGCAAAACGAATTAAACCAAAAATATCGCAGAGAAGACTATGCGTTTTTATTACACTTACCCAACACCAGGTCCGCTTCGTTGATTCTTTGCTTCAGCTCCCGCAGTACCTTCGTCACAAGCACGAGACGTTCCCGTTCCGGGACGAAATCCTTCGAGGATTCATTCGACGCTGGTGCACTGCTTTCAGTGGACTGTTTTTTCGATTTCTTCCCAACGCTAGCCTGTGTTTGCGAGGCTGGCGCGTGCAGAAACTTGTCGTAGCACACCGCCATCATAAAAACCATCAGTGAGATCATCTAGAAAAGCGTGAAAGGTGGTATGAATGTCTGACAACGTTGACCTGAAGACTATCCTCCTACCTCAATACACCCGTTCACAAGCTCGTGCGTTTTTTTCCAGTTCCAGAGCAAATCAACTGACTCGTGGTAGCTGTCGATAGTTTGCTTCAGCATTTCAAACACGGCCGTGACGTCGTTAAAGCAGAGTTCTGACGCATCCGTTAGCTGATCGAGTCCGTGGCCCTTCCACAGACCAAGGGCAAAGTGGGCCAAATGCGTAAAAACAGTCTCGTACGGTAGGTGCAGATAGAGGTGCAACCGCGAAGGCAGCAAGTTGACTAGATACCGACCACTAATTGGGGTGTGCCGTTTGCGACGAATGTCTGCCGTTACCTCGATCCACTCATCGAGCAGCTGCTCTGTCACAGTGTACTCTATTGTCGTCCGGTTAAGGTACAGCTCCACCAAACCAAATATCATTCTCGAAAGGCCCGAGCGCAGCCTGAGCAAATCGCAGTCCTGTTCGTAGCTAAGCTTGCGCACCGCTTCCCGGCGTTCCTCGAGTGAAGCGCCGACAGGTTTCGAGGTAACCGGGATCACCGTTTCGTTGCTGTTGCCATTTTCGAGCATGGTTTGCTCGTCACTGTCTTCCTCCGGTGGATCCCAGCTTACGAAAATTGTGAGGTCGCGATTATCGTGCAGTTTGTCCCAGCGAATCCGATCTTCGTGTGGTTTAGGGCGTGTCTGCCGATACGCCGCCAGCAGCTGCGGTAAAATGCCCCCGAAACTTACCACCATCAGTAGCAACGTTTCAACGGACACGAGCATAAAGTGGTAGCTGTTGGCGAGCTTGCTTCGAAAATCGATGATTTCCACAAGCTTCGAGAACGTGCCGAAATTATACACTGCCTTCGGAAATTCCGAATTGGCATCGTTATCGTTAAGGAAAAAATAAAGCGTATATTCGTATGTCGTTTTTGCAAGCGCCGGAAACCCACTGTTTGCCAGTTGGGCGCAGTGCAAATATCCAAGCGAGTCTAGCTGAATGTGCTTGATGTCCAGCGCCTCATATACGGCGTGGGCTGCCTGTGTTAAACCTAATCGGTTATACAATTGTAACGCAAGCAGCTTTGCGTGGAAGTTGTTCACGCTGTTCGCGAGCAGGTGGTTTAGCAGGCACAAGGCTTCGATGGCTGGCTCAGAGCGTTGCAATCGCCATGCACGTTCGTACATAATCTGAGCTAAAATAGTACAAAGCAAACGGCAAACGCTGATTAAACTTCCTCTAACTGAGGCGACACTATCTGATCGTTCTATCCTTACCGGCTAGTAGCGCGTACGCGTCCGATGGTCCCATGTCCGTCACGAGCAGCCCTTGCCCATACGCATTGTACCCGTGCTCGTAGTGCAGACTGAGAGAGGTATAGATTGCGTGTAGCAGCTCCTCGCTTACGATGGCGTGCGCGCCACTGTACCGTGCTATTTGCAACGTGCAGATGTGCCGCTGCATTTGTTCCTTCTGTAAATGCATATTTAAATTTGACTTAACTCATTCGACTGTTTCTGATATCGTTTGGATACTCACACTAGCTGGCAGTGTTGCTGAGCTGAGACCAAGTCCGTTCATGAGTTTGCTAGCAAGAGCCCTCTTCTCCTGCGCTGGTTTGACGAACTCAAGAAAAAGCTTCATATCAAGCGCGCAGCACGGCTTGTCGGCAAACAGCTCGAAATACTCTGCTAGCATATCGGCCATTTTACCAAACAACTGATCTTCTGCGTACCGTTGCTCTACCATGCGACGATTCAGCTCCAACCGCGCCAGGTATGGACCACGAAACTTTTTTGGTTGCGCCTCGATAACCTACGAGAGAAGATATTTCGTCTATTTTGTCTTTTGTGACCGTATCTTTCTCATACTTACGCCGCACAAAAACTCATGACACATCTCTACCGTGTGATCTGCACCATCTGGCTTATCGCCGGCTTTGATCAGCTCAAACGTGGAGTTAATATAATCTTGATAATAATCCCAACGGTCTTGCCTAGTAAAAAGAGAACAGTAAAATGTTAAGTTTATCGTGTACCATCTGCCAGCAGTTACAGTGATTGAAACTTCAGAATGCTTACTCTTGCAATAACAATTCTTTAAGGAATCGATTTAGTTCGCCCCATTTGTTAAGTTTTTTAAGGAGGTCTATTTTGAGGTAAACTGGCGCGCCGGGATATAGTTTCTGGCATAAGGCACCCTGCAGAAACTCGTACGCCTCACCATACTTGTGCTGCTCCTGAAGGATCTGCAGATACAGCTGCGCTTCCTGTGCCCCGTCCAGCTTGTTTTCTGCGATAAATTTGTCCACCATGCGCTGGGCGAGAACCAACAACAATTGGACCTTTTGCGTGTTGTCCGTTTCGGGTCCTCGCAGTGCTTGCAGCACCACGCTCACCACGGCCCAGAAGTAGTATGAATTACGTGGTCGTAACTTGTACAGTTGCAACGCCACCGACTGCAGCGACTTGAAGTCATCGATGCGCATGTACGCAATAAACAGCTGCGACAGCAACTCCTCACTACCAGGAACTTGCCGGACGGCATTGCTGAACAACGTGCAAATTTTTTCCAACTGATGCGTTTCCTTGTAGCACAGCGTCAGGGCGTGCAGCGTGGTCGCTTCGATCGGTTGCTCCTCTTCGAGAGCTGCAATCAAGGGTGCACTGTCCTCCGTTCGTCCTAGCCTTTGGTATGCCCAGGCTTTTAGCGCCCGTGCACACTGTAAGGTAGGTTTCTTTTTAAGCATCTTTTCGACATCCTGCAGGGCCTTTTTGTAGTTCCCTATTTCAATTGACTCTAAAAATAGACAAGCAATCGCATTAGCCGCGTGGTGGAATGGTTTATTTTCACATACGTTTATATAGCATAAAAAGAACAAAGTTTAAGCATGAACATTAGTATATTATAATGCCGGCCGGTGAGCGGTTGTATTGGCCGATTCAATCTGTTATATCAGATAACCTCCCCGATCGTTAGGTTTTTGATCGATTTCGGTTCCATGCTTTCCTGATTTAACAGCTGAATTTGTGGGACAGAGAAGCTTTACGGCTCGGACCGGCAATGTTCAAAGCTCAATTTTGTCCGCCACAGTCATGCACGAAAGAACCGAAAAAGGCTGTGCCGACCGCTACTGATACATGAGGATACACCCGCAATATTGTACATACCCCAGATAGGACGTAGTTTACGCTCGTACGCTAAATCCTCGAGCTGCATCATGGTGCTGATGGAGTTCGGCGTTGTTTCGCGTGTACCCGATAAATGGTGGAGGATATTTTCGTTCACAATTTTATCTCTATTTCCAACAACTACAAATTTTCCGCAACCTCTCGAAGACGATTTGTTCGGGATGTCAAAAACTGCACTTGACAACTGCTTGTGCTAGCTGTCAGAAACGCGGTTCCCCCGTGGTGTTTGTCTGACGGTACATGTGTGTCATGTAATTTGGTTCTTGAAACAAAAGGTAAACAAATCACACCATATCGGCGAAAAAGTATGTAACCATAAAAGACATCAAATTGCGGATCCTCTTCACGCGCTATTTTTACTTCTCGATTTACTATCTCCGTAGATTTTTCGAATAGTTTTCCGCGGCCTTTGGAACCGGACGACAGAGCAAAACGATAGAACGTCACGCGAGACCGTGGGTAATTTTCCCACGAAGCATAGCTAGACAAACAATAACGGCTAGCTTTGATTCGTAAATCGCACTCTTGAGGTGTCTAGCGGTACAAGCTACTCATGGAACTGTGATCGCATACATTCCAAGAGTAACCGGGAACAGTACAGTGGTTTGGGAGAAATTCCGCGCGCGCAAAAAATAATTTTTTGGTTGATGTGTTTGTCCATGTGACGTGATGAGGAAATGATTCATATTTCCCCAACCGACTCGAACGAAAGTGGAGCCATTATTCACAGTGTGCCGACGGAATACGACGACACCACGGTATCAGCTACTACACTGCCCACGTTGCTCTACAGCGAAAAGTTGGAAGGATACCGACAGCAAGACGAAGTGCTAAGAAACGCCGGTGGCTTGGAGGGGTTTTACAACATCGCTCTACTTTACCTACACGAAACACTGGATCATATCGCCCTAGTGCTACTGGCTTATAGTATACTATGCATCGTGTTATACAAGGTGCTGTTTCGTCGTACGGGGTTCTCAGGATTTGGCCGTTGGTTGGTGCGCAAAAGCCATCTACCACCGTGCACCCGCGCATTGCTCGTTACTGCGCATCCCGATGACGAAGTAATGTTCTTCGGTCCAACGATCCTGGAGCTGCGCCGTCGACAGTGCAGAGTGTTTGTCCTCTGCCTATCAGAAGGCAACCATGATCGAAAGGGAGCCATCAGACGGCAGGAGTTATGGGATGCGTGTGAAAGTCTGGGAGTAAGACCGGAGGATATTACGCTAGTGAACGCGACGCACTTGCAGGACGACCCGACGGCCGAATGGAAAACTGTTACTATCGCAAACCAACTGCTGCGCCAGCTGGAGTCGCTAGATGTCGAGCTTTTGGTCACATTCGACAAAGACGGTGTTAGTGGGCATCCGAACCATAGTGCAATTTACTACGCGACCGCATCATTATGCCTTTCTGGCATGATACCAAGCAGTAAGTGTTGCATTTATTCGTCCAATATCTGCAGATAGCGATATATTAACTTTGCTTTTACCTTGTTGCAGCTTGTAAAGTATTAATGCTTGAATCGGTCAACGTCTACCGAAAGTATTCGTCGATATTTGATCTTCCTGTGACGTTACTCTTATCCACAAATTGGTAAGTAAGAGAAACAACACCCTGGGGTAGCCGTGGTTGGAATTTAATAGATCGGTGATATCAAATCGCGGATTCAAACAGAACTACAAAGCAGTACAAGAGAGAGTTTGAATTACTTTAGTGGATCGGGAAGGTTTATTTAAAAGGAAGAAGAGTGCTTGAGCTTTTGATTAAACAATGGCGGCATCGATTTCGATGCAGGTGACGGCGGTTCCGTCAGCGGCAGTCAGACCGACCTCGACTTGCACGGTAATGCCGACCAGCGGCAGCTCCATGGAATGGTTCAAAGTGTAGTCGAAGGTCTGACCGGCCGCAATCGGGCAGGAAGCGCCAGAGATGCCAACGGCGCAAGCGTCACGGAGCTCATCCGGGATTTCGAAACCGACATCAAGTCCGAGCAGACGAGCAGTCAAATGCGCCTCGAGAGTAGGGGTAGCGACCGGGGACACAATGCCAACACCGGTGGCAATCAGCGGCTCACCAGACACAACCGTGCACGGTAGGGCCGTGCAGCCGACGATGTTGAGCGAGGCCGGAGTGGGAGCTCCGCTTGAGCCTGGTGAAAGAAGAGCAAAGTTACACTGTGTACACACACGGTTTCCGTGCTTCCAGCGCACTTAGATGATGCGTGATTCGACTGCACGTTACTTACACGGACGGAACGGGGTCTGTCCGAAGACAACGGCTGGCAGAAGCGCAGCAATCAACAGGAACTTGTACATGGTGGTTTTGGGTTTGGTGCTGTTTGCCTTGTGGTACTACGAAAGCGTCAAGGATCTGACTACCTTGTCCCAGTTCTGCAACGCATCTTAAATACCAAGCGCTTGCTGGACGATATCGTACGCGAGTTGATGTGGTTGGGGTCGTTGCGGGCTTGATCAATGCAATAGATTAGCTAAAATCTCTTATCCCGGTATCTACATATCTTATCATTGGCAAGAGCAATGGGAATATCAAGAAAATTCCTCAAAATATACTTTTCGGGAACATATGTATGTGGTAGCAATAACTGACATTTTTTTCTTAGTTTTTGAAAATTTAGTTACTTATCTCAATTTAATATACAATTAGCGTTTGAGAAGGTTTATTAACTAAAGCTAGCTGTTTTTGTTTCCATTATCATTTTTTGTCAAAACAAATTCATCAATATTGTACGATGTTCTCATTTTAAAACAACTCAAATTTGAGTATTTGTAGCTGGAGTAATTAGAAGTTAGAATCAAATTGGATATTTATATTTTTGATGTCCAAATTGATTTTTCGACTATTTCTTTCATTTCACCTGAAAGAGCTCATTTTAAAAAATCTTTGCATTAGTTTTGGGCCTTTCTTTTCTTATTTTCTAAAACCATTATATCGCTGGCTCTGCGGTAATTTCCAATCGGATAAGATAACCAAAACCATTTCGGCAAAAAAGGGATCAGCTTCAAACATGGCGTCACAATAGATTGCGATTATTTTCCATCGATAAAAAAACCAAAACCATTACGATCAGGTATTGTTTATTTATCGTGGCTGAAGTTTGTTGTGCGGCAATCGCTACGGGGGGTCTTGAAATTTTGAGAGTTGAATTGTTCCGTTAAGCACGTAATAACGTTCTTGATAAGATATAGCAAAGGGACGAAATTTATGTAATATTTTAAACTATTCCATTGAAACAGCAAAAACCTATACTGAACATATTCACAACGATGGCAAACATTAGTAGTCACATTTTACTGTATAATATAGTTTCCCCTATGCTACGCGCAAAGGACGATTATGAATTATGCTGGCGCATAGATCGGCTAATCGAACTTGTCGGGGAGCATCCCGACGACTGGCAAAACTATCACGAGAACCTCTAGAGGTTCTCGAGGGTTTGGCCGCAGGGCTAAATTTTTCCTGAAAGCAAGTGGAAAAACGAAAAAGACTTAATGTCAACAGATCTTAGCAATGTTCAAGTGGGCGGTTTAAAAGAGCTTAAGAGATTGAGCTACCAAGTTCCATTGCCATGGCATAGCTAGCCCACATATATGAGACAAAACATCTTTCTGGGCATTTTCTTCGAAAATGCGAGTGTTCGTTCTCAGTACTCTAGTGTGCATCAATTTTAAATGTCGAAGATGGTCTTTGAGCCAAATTATGTACAGATTGTTTAATGATTGTACCCGCAAGCACATTTTATTGTTGAGCTGATAAAATTATGATACAATTTGAGCATCAATTTCAATGCACGTGATCGGAGAGCCATCGGCCGCAGTCAAACCAACCTCGACCTGTGCGATAATACCAGTTAAAGGTAGCTCCATGGCATAGTTAAGCGTGTAGTCAAACGTTTGACCGGCGCTCAACGGACACGAAGCGCCGCTAATACCGACGGCGCAGGCATCGCGCAATTCTTCCGGAATCCTGAATCCGACGTCGAGTCCGAGGAAGCGTGCGACTATGTGAGCCTCTACGGTTGCGGTGGCTACGCGAGACTGGATGCCGGTTGCGTGGGCTACCAACGGGACTCCGGACACGACGGTGCATGGAAGTGCCGTGCATCCTTCAATATTAACGGATGCTGGAGTAGGACCTCCATTTCGGCCTGAAAAAATGACGAGAAACGCGCAATGTTATTCACACTGTGCAGCAGTGCTTCAACGGATAACCTATAATTCCTAAACTCACATGGTCGGAATGGCGTTTGCCCGAAGACAATGGCAGGAAGCAATGTGGCAATCAGCAGAAACTTATACATTGTTAGTTGCAAATGTTTAGAGGTACTAAACTATCTCACCTCAGCTCATGCCTTAAATAGTCTTTTGCGTGATGAACTACTGTGTGTTTCCGTGTGCCTTACTTTCGAGTACCTCTCCAAGTGTCTAGGCGTCATTGATAAAATTAGTAAGATTTCGTTTGCTTGCGTCGATAACTATCGGTGCGATAGTAAGCCCGTGTTAGCCCGTGCGCCGTCCAACGATTCCCGTTCAGTATTTTGTTTTATCCCTAACCTGCCACGAGCTGATTGTGTTAAATATCGAGTTAGCAAGTTTAATCGCAATCACAGTTCAAACGCCTCCCTAACGTGTGGCACACTTGAGTACATTATCATTTGGTAGATTTCAGACAAAAAAAACTTGTTTTGCGACGGTTTTGTTATCGCACCGTTCATAATTTATTTAATGTTTCGCATGCGTCGTTTCGTAGCTGGATGGGAGGGAGAAGGATTTGATCACGACCGATTACGGTTATTGTTTAATGGCATGTAATTAGCCACCCAACCGCCAAAGAACCTGTGTGACGGCAATGAAACATTCGGAGATATTTTGCTCTCGATAATCTATTGACTAAAAGATGGCCAAATCAGGTGGGTGCGAAGGAGGAATGTATGTGCACAACTGATAACATGCAAGAGCAGTAAAGAGATTACCGACCAACGTTGATTTATGTGATGCATTTTAAGTTGTGTAGTCAGTATTGAATTTTTCTATAATCAAGACCAACCATACGAACATTTTGGCGTCCACTCTTGACTTAATAGATTTACTTTTACTAGTTAAAATTATTAACAACCGTTTTTATTGCAGCATTTCTAATAACCAATTTAATTTATTTTTCTTTTAGGGTTATCCTGAACTGGAGGGCGCGCCGAGCTGTGCAAAATGCCATGCGCTTGCATAGTTCACAGATGGTTTGGTTTCGCAAGCTGTATATAGTATTTTCCCGGTATATGGTGATCAATTCGTTGCGCGAGATCAACAAATCGGACATAGAATTTGAAATATTAGACACCTAATGCACAGCCTCTTAGTCAACGTGTCCAGACCTGATGACGTTCGTCATAAGCTTCTTCCATTCGCTCGACCACTGTCTGTAGAGAGAAACACGCGATGCGAAGCACGAATGAACGAATAAGAACGTTCCTAGATCCATATTACAATGAAAGGTACGATGCGCTTTCGCTAGTCTTTGTTTTTTATCCCTTAAGTAGTTGAAATCATATGCAACCCTATTGGAAAACATGGTGACAAGAGATTGGGCAACGTTACCGCGATTCTCTACATAGGTGTATTAGTTGCATTATACGTTAAGATGCTGTTAGATTGAATTCAAAATCGCGTAAAAAGATGCACAAACGCCTAGGAATGAATTAAATTTATTTATCAAATTATGGTTTGTAAAGCAAAAGACTCTCAATCTCTTCCGCTTAGGTTATGTAATTATTATGTGATCAGAAATAGTCACTTCTTGAATTCTGTCAGTTCTTTCCCTATTTCGAACATTGATGAACATTATGGAAATAAATCTAACGGAAAATCAGTGATGTTGAATACGAATAAAAGCACGTGGCTTTTAAAGAACGGCTAGAATAAAATTCTTTCAATTATCCTAATTGCCAATTTTTTATATATGTATGTAATTAATGTTACACGTTTTTCAGCTAGGTTACAACTTTTAGCTTAATATTTTTGACTATATGTTAATGAGATTTGAACTATTTTGGATATCATCTTTAATGATGTCGACATTGCTGCCATTGTGCAGGGGTTTGCTAATGCATGATTGCTTCATTGTTAAATATAGAATAAGAAAAATAGTTTAAAATTCAGGATTTTTCAAAATGCTACTGCCGATGGAACATATTTGTACATATTTGTAATTAATATTAAAAATTAAATGAATAGTTGCCTCAATGTACCAACATTGTTGAATCCTGTTAAATGTAACGCGAAATCATTAAACCCATGGAATTAAACGATATGTCTACCTTCAACCAAGGTTCACAGATCACTGCTGGCTTGGTTTTGGTGTACCTTTTCTGAATACTCTGTAACCTAAAATCATGGTGGATGAGGTTTTTTTCCTAGTAATTAGTTTCGAAATCAGGTATACAATCAAAATATACAACCGAATAACCATCATCTGGTTTCTCGAGGACGAAGAAAAAGGCAAGCTTTTTTGTCAAGTGTTATACCAAACTGCGCTGTCTTTTATAAGCACCTTGCCTATTGATCAATGACAGTTGACGGTAAACATCGAATTAACCATATGACCGCAAAGGTTAAGGAGCAAAAGAGAGATGCGAATAAGAGAGCGAGAGAAAACCGTTGGTGAGGCGTGAGAAGGAGAGAGGAATCCATCGAGTGCGATTCGTGCGGTCATCTTGGCATAGGAGGATCTAATCTCCCTCGCGAAATTAAGAAGAATAGAAAATTCTATTTAATTTTGCTCCGTCGAGTTGTGCGGTACAAGGTGTACGTATCTATCCGCTTTCTGCCGTTGCAAAAGGGACAGTGTGAGTGATTGTGCTCTGTTGATTGGCGACACTCGGTATCAACGCAATCCATGGAAAATTCGCACTGCGATTGCCCAACATACTACTAGCTTCTTTTGACGTACACCGAAACTGTCTTCCGCTGCAGTGAGGGACCTGTTCATAGTTCAACGTGATTCTCCTCTTTGAATCAGAAACGAAGAAGAAAGGGCAATTGGTGTGTGGCCTAGGGACTGCTGGAGAAATGCAACCTGCCGGGTAGATCAATCGAGAGGTTAGGGTGGCTTATGACGAGTGGTTCTTTGAAAAGCGGTCTTGCTCATGCAGTCACCGAAACACGAACTCCAGGCGTTTCCTTCGCGTTAATCATCGATCGAAAGTGGAAATACCAGGCGGTGGTGCCATGAAAAGTTGCGGCATGGCGTACGGCCCCAATGGAAAGCAGGATGTCGGATGTGTGCCAATCGGCATGTGGCTGTTCCGGTGATGGTGCAATATCAAGCAGGGGGTAAAAACGAGAGCACTCGAGGCTTACGTGTCGAAGTATACTTGCCGCTGCTGTGCTGACGACAGCACCAGTCCCCGCAACAACAACGCACGCCAGCAGACGACATTACCTTGCAAATTGTGTGTACGCGCGCGAGAGAAAGACGATAGAGAAGGTGGCGGATGAAGCCTTGAGACGTTAAATCATGGCCACAGATGAACAAACGGTGGCCAAAAGTATTACAAAACTCCAACGTTCCTGGACCCATGAATCACTGCAGAAAAGTGCTTGTTTGACCAGAAATGACACTTCGTGTGACGATGTAGGAAGATTTGATGCCTTGGTTGCACAAGCATCAAATCGTCGAAGGGGTTAGTCGATAGGGTGGGATGCGTCGTCGAAGATAGGATTTAGAATCGGGATCCGTATGTAGTCATCGTCATACAAGGGGTTGTGTTTTTGGCAGATTAGCACTATCTCTAAACAGCGAGTGGCAGATCGAAACGTGCGGGAATTTGTGGTATCTTGTTCCGTTTCAGCGAATGTGTTTATTTATTTAAAGCTACCCGTTAGGAAAGCACAGGTTTATGATGTCACCATTAGGGTCTTTTTCTATTACTTTCCATTCATCTTAGTGTGATACATTATTCTTTTCCAAAATATATAGCGTCAGCAGTTGCTTAACACGATCCGAGTGCTTCCCGTGCATCGCATTGTGCTAGTTTCGTATAACCTGCTCTATTTGGAGCCTAACAAAAGTGGTCATCCGACGAAAGCGTGTTCTTTTGGAAAGTAGTCAGTTCCTCTGACTAAGTGTATACATAAAATATCCCTGAAAGCAGCAAAAGCTAACATCCGCAGAAGCAACATTTGCTAGGGGTCGTTTCCAGCGAGGTGCAAAATGTTGATTAAAGAATTGTAAGTATGCTGTAACACATTTCTTAGCGGGCTGTTTTTTGTGTGTGGAAAATGATAGTGTGGGGAAGGCGAGAACGGTGAAGAAGAGAATAGAGAACTGGTAGAGGTCTCTGAGCAATGTTCTGTCGCTAGAGTAGATGACTGATAAAATTTTCTTTACGATACAACCCACAATCCATGGACTTAGCTAAAAATGTTTCCATGGCAGCCGCTCCGTTTCCGATGTGTGGGAAAATGCTGGCTAAAAATTGATTTTTCGCCGCCAATAGTTTGACACTTGGTTTGTGTGGAAATGAGCAGTGGGGAAACGAAACAGATAGAACTTCGAGTAGAAGAAGGCATAGTGAGCAGAAGTCAACGAACGTGAGAAAGAGTGACATACGAGCATGTGAAAAAGTTCCCGCTAGAAATGAGTGGTGAGTCACTCCAACGGGCGTGAGATGCGGTAGGCGCGATTGTGGCCTTTGACACCTCATGGCAGTGAGATGCAGTGGTGAATCTGTTTCCTTATTCTCACTTGCGTTCATCAGAAAACGCGAGTACGGGTGTTTTGGTAGTGTTTCTGTTACACAGCACAGATAAGCACAAGTCCGCAAATAATCTTTTTCTTTAAGCATATGCTCTTCATGCTCATTTATCAGTGTGATAATAAAACACACCTTACCAAGCCTCTACCGACTGGGAGTGCTGGGTTTTTATGGCAGTTTCTCCTCCGTTGTGCGATGAAAACTCCCTTATACGTTCTTTGATGTGTTCGCTCGAGCAAGCACCATCGATCAGTATCGGGCGAGCGAACACAACTGCTACGATCGTTAATTGATCGTAAGAAAAAAAGACCCTTCTCACGCCAATAAGCCGGAGAGGGGTACTCCTTCCATATGATATGGAGTCTTTTTACCACGTGGTCCCGTTGATTAGTCGATTGGTAATTAATTATGCATTCCCGCGGTCTCAAATTGCTAATGAAAGCTTCTTTGTTTCGGTACAATTAGTAAAGGGGTTGCAAACTTTGTCTATTGTTTCAAAACCAAAGCATTTAATAGTAACTACGATCATTGGGGACATGGGAATTGGAAAGCATTACTTTATCCAGGCGCACACTTTTACAGCGAATGTGTGTCGTCCAGTCAGGACATTTGAGTAAACGTATCCCCTAAAAACTACGATCCTGGACTTCTTCTTTCAGAGAGTCGAGAGAACTAGTCAATCGATCAAATCATAATTGAGTAGGCTGGAGTTCATCGTCTGGGTCGATCGGTGTGTGGGCGTATATAAGGTTTTCCGTTATAGTATTCAAAGGCCCCCCAAAGTTGACCTTGTCGAGAAAGCTGCGTGCATAATTGACATTAATTAAAGGCTTGAATAATGGAAACGAATAATCCCATCTCCATTCTTTTCGCAAACGCTTTTAATTTCGGTTTGATCGCTGTATCATTACCGAATTGTCGAACGCAATGTTCATTTTCCGTTGGTGTACCCGTCCCGTCCCTGGTTGTGCGTTATCCGCCTCGAGGCCGATCGTTTTCGTTTGCGCCGCTTTCCGTGCCAAAAATGATGCCAAAACCAATCAGAATCATTCCAAACTCAATCCTGTGAAACGATGTGGGGGAAAATATTTCCATTTGGCAGGGGCACAAAACTGTTCGTAAATTCTGGCTGAAAACACGCCGATCGAGGAATGAGTAGAGCGTTGTAAAATTAAATTTAATTTTCTGCATCATTCGAATGATACAAATTACGTCCTCTTATTTTAATTTTTATTTGTTGTATTTTTCATTTAAAAGTAGGTTTATTTTAAAGGGGTTTTTGGATGTTGCTTGTCTATTGTTATATCGTTCAGTTAGATTTTTATTTATTTATTTGGTTTCATAACAATATTTGTAACCGTATCAGCAAGCGATAGGGCTCACAGTGGATGTTGGGAGGAAATGCGGAATGGGAGGAAAAATTCAGTCTTGAAACAATAATACAAATCTCAATACGGCCTGGCCGTTCCTAAATAAATAATAATAAAAATAGCAATATATTTCTATGCTCCGTAGATACTGCGATGTTCAAAGTCATTCAATTGACGGTATAACAATTAACCATCCACGTAGCGATGGAAATACATGTAAGGATTGATAGCCCTCCTAAAACGTTCCACCGGGAAATTGGTAGATTCTCGGCGTTCAAGCTCAAATTCATGTCAACCCGATAGCAAACGATTACACACCGGTCGGTTTTTTTTTTTGGGTGCTAAAAAATTCCGTTGTTCCATGTTGGTTTGATAAGATATCGATAGCGGCTGCGTTACAGATGTCCGCTTTGCAATGGTGATGGCAGTTACCAGAGCCTGCTCGTTATCAGCCATAACTGGCGGTGGACGTGGTTGATAAGTCAAAGCCCGGATTTACTGATTAATCATTGCCCAAGAAGCGGCTCTATGGTGTGATGTGGGGGAGAATATCCTTACGAGCAAATGGGAAGTGATCGATGGATGGAAGAGCTTTTTCAATTAACTCCTTAACGAAGTGTGGATAAAAAAAGTTTTTTTTTAGCAGAAACCGAAATGTCCTCACCCTCTTTGGGAGAGATTTCCTGCGCTATCAAACAGCTGAAAAGCACCTGTTGATTGGAAAAATTTGGGAATGTCGTTTTAACGTACCAAATACGACCGTCAACTGTTCAACTGTCAGGAGCTAGTATTCTGGTTTCGTTGAAGGGGAAATGATGAGAGCTCCAGATCCCTACGGTTATCCAGCTCATATGTTGCAAACTAGCCTATGATAGCGTAAATCAATCCTGAATGGCATGCACCAGTAGAGGCTCATAGTTATTTGTATGCATGAGTTGCAAGGCGAGACTGTTGAATCTGTGCGAATGTTCCCAGGAGCTTGGTTTAAATGAAAAAAAAATGTATTCAAGTCTCACCACAGTCAGCTAAACTTCGTGCTCATCGTAATCATAAGTAAATCTCACCGCACCCTGTCGAAGGTAAATAATCGATTTGATTTGTTTCTCCAACGCCTACTCGGTTTGCCACACAACGTTTTGTTTTACTTACTCCTGTTTAAGCCTATGGTTTGACGCGCTCGTTCAATCTGATAAGCGTGTTTACGCGCCCATGCGACCGGGTCAGGTGGCGCGATACGCCTAGATTATGGAAAAGATTTCGTTGTCACTCTCACGAGGCGGCACCGAAAAAAGCCCAAATAGCAAATGATTCAATCGGATAATTTTGTGAGTTTTGATCAGTTTTTCCTACAATTTTGTTTGAGCCATGCGATGAAGTTCGAGCTTTATCGAACTGCTGAAAAGCATATCCACGAAAGAGCATCTAAACTGTCTTCATTGGGATCCTTTAAATTAGGGGTCGGCACAGTTTTTACCAAAAGGGCCAGACAGTGAAAATTAGCTTGAAACTGTGGGCCATATGAAACAAATCTTTAAACATGTGAGGCAGAATGAATAATACAGTGCAACTACAAATTAACACTTTGACTGGTTTTTATTTCAACAAAATGTGGTTTTTATTTCTGCTTTGAAATTATGTAGTCGTACCGAGGTTCTAATTGCGTACAACCAGCAATTAGAATTGATAGAGAAAATAATCTGATATTTTTATAATTGGTTTTTGTGTTCTTTATAAGGCCTACAAACATTTTCTCTCCGGCCGGGTCAAATCAGCTAGCGAGCCGGACTTTGCCGACCTCTGCTTTAAATCATCGCGGTTTTAGGAACATTAAAGGTTGTAGGCCTTATACAACTTTTTCCTACTGTTCCGTGCTTTCCATTTCGTTTAGTTAAGCATGTTGGACCAGCCAACCGTTGTGAACTATTTCAAAAAGCCTTAAAAGTAATAATTTTTACACACGAATGTCAATGTCTAGTTTCCTTACAAGAGAGGTAATGAGCAGCTTTTAATCTCATAGGTTACTTCCGGTTATTAGCGTAATAAATGTTATGCTTATACTACGCGTCCATGTGCGTGTGTAGTTGGGGATTCAAGCAAACAGTTGATAAACTATCACGTGGTTTCTGTGGTGTGCATAGTTATAGTATCACTTCTCAATCGGCGGTATCTGCTACCTTCATGGGCCGATGGCAAGGCATGAGTTAATCGAGTGCCGTCGACTGCTGCCACGAGAAGGTTAATTGGTGCGCTTATTTACATTCGCCGTGAAGTGTATGCGTGTGCTCATGCTCAATGTACTACCTCCACCGGTGCACTTTTAATTATTCCACTGCTTCGAGTACAGAAGTAAAGCTCATGGAGCATTAGGGGATGATGATTTTTCACAATCTGTGCAACCATGCTTACGGCTAATTATTACTTGTGCTTATCAAAACATTTTTCGTGTGAAGGACACCCGGTGACGATGCAAACCCGCCGTTGATAGAGCGGTAATTGATTGGATGTTAATCGGGGTTGCGTCGTTTTGGAGCCCTTTTTGCTGTCCCCCATTTTGCTTTCCTATTTCACACATGCATCATATACTCATCGTAAATAATTTGTTCAGACCCGACGCGTGTGATATCAGGAATCGAACCGCCTTTCTCTATGCGATTATCGGCTGGGACTCCCACGGGAGTGTGTGTCATAGGCCGATTCCTTTGTTCAATGTTGAACCACAACCGCGTTTTGTGAGCCTATTCGCGAATTGTGTGACTGCTCCACGCGCCGTTGTATGGAGGCCACCTTGGCCAGCACTGTGTGGACCAACGAAAAAGCTACTGTAATAAGATGCATCGACCTTCTCCATACGACGTCTGTCTTGTGAGCCAGCCACCACACTGAGAAGTTTGGAAAACTCCACGTTTTATATGGCACTTCACTAAAAGCTAGTGAACAAATCTCTCCCTGAGTCGATGGTGGTGGTCGAAGGAGAAGAAAAAAAATCAGCAATAATCAAGCCTTTCGGTAGTGCGTGTGTGTGAGGTAGTGTGTTCTCGAGCACACGTCACGACCTCACACGGGGCCAAACCGGCCAATGTAATAATTCGCGAACGTTTCGACGGCGTTCGAGTGCAAAGTCTTCACCATGAAACCGGCAGGAGGGAATGGTGATCGTATATAATTGTGTACATTTGTACGGTATCGCCGTTTGTGTGTCCGACTTTTGCTTACCATTAACATGTCTCCGCGCGTATGACGTGTTGACGGTGGCCCACAACCAGTCAGTGGGATTTTTTATTCGTTCTCTCGATCATACCGAGTTTACGTGTCCCGAGCAAAACAGGCGCGCACATGTTCCATGAGCGCCACCTTATTACGTTGGTTTTTTGGGGGCTTTTTTTCTTTCTTTCCTCCCTCCTTCAATGTCGCTGCTATGAGCTAAAAATAAAGACAAAAAATCCATACAACGAGCTTATGTTTTTTTGGTTCAACCTCCCGATTCGTGTGTGCTGTGCTGCGGTTGGCGAGAAAGGAAATGGTTTTTCGCTTCGATTCAATCGATCTGTCGCTGTTCTAAACCTTTCCGCATTTTTGTAGCACGCCTGGGAAAAGCTCGACTCGAATGCGTAGGAAAAACTGACCGCCGACACAATGGGTCAATTACTACTTGAAAGATTCTGCCGCTCCCATGCGCTATTTGTGAGCGTTCGGATCGATTAGCTTTTTTTTGCATTCAAATGAAAATCTGATACGCGAGCAGCAGATGTGCAGTGCTGAAGGCCTAAGCTTGAATGTGCATGATTGTGCAGTTCGATGTAATTGTTTTTGAATATTTTTACTCGCGTTATTAGCTTCCCCTTTTGGGTGCACTGTTGCCACGTGGTACTTGGTTGACAAAATGTGCTCGACAACGAGTGCCATTTTACTTTTTTGGCGTAAAGTGTACTCAGTCATCCAGTGGTTATGCAATGTAGACTCCTAAGGGATAACCGGATAAGGCGTTGCGATAAGCGACACCGAGAGTCATAAACACATTAGCAATAAATTGAAGAAGAAAAAAAAACGCACATTCAAACCTTAGGGTTTCTACTATCGATTGCAGCTTGTCCCCACGTGGGGTAGGTTTCTTTACCACCGAGTCACCATTAAGTGGCGTGTCGTGTAACCGCAGCAAAGAATGTTATCATTTTTAAGGCTTTACGTGGGGCTCGTCGAATTTGAATGACTTTCGGTTTTTACGTTTGTCGATTGTACTGGGGCAAAAATGCACACTCACGTACACACGCAGACAAACCACCGGGAATAACAAATTCCATTGCGGAAAGCGATAATCACAATTCACTGTTGTCGCGCATCGAAGGAAATCATCGTCCTATGGGCGACACTATACTCTTGCGTTGTAGACAGGTTGGATTAATATTCTACTTCATGTTTAAGCTTGGGAAACTCTTTTTGAAAAAAGGAACAACATCCTTGATTCAGTGGGAATGATGTAAATATAAGCGCGAGAGAAGTTGTGCAGTAAAATGCAAAAAAACATGTGATGTGAACTAATTTTGCTCGCTATCAAAGGACAAAGGCAGATGGTCCTGTATAAAATGAGATATAAATGGTTAGCTAATTATATTAAAGTATATAATGGCTTATCCATCGGATATCACCCCGTCGCTTCTCCTTCGGATATCTCCCCCGTGATATCCACCCACTCCTGGTGTCCTCTCATTCAAGGACACTAAATGGTGCAACCCTTTCCATTATCATCACCCTGCACAGCTCTGTCCGGCCTTCTTCGCGCGCGGTATGCTGTTTGAAACCGCCCGGAACACGTGCTGCCTCTGTTTTTATTGACATATTGTTTTCCAGCCACTTTTATACCACAGCTACTGCTGCCAAGCACGGTCCATGAGAAGTGAGCCAAACACGGTCCGTTCATGAAAAAAGCGTTCATCATCTCATCAACGCTCACCCATGTGAGATTGCCCGATGTGTTTACGTGAGAATATGAACATCTTGCGCAGTGAGATGGAGCCCGCTCACGTGCTTCGAAATGTCACGCTCGTCTCACGCGTTCGCTCTCTCCTGCTGCGCTTGCTCTCGTAATCGTCCTGTTTTCCGACGCCGCTGGAGGGATACTATTTCCATTTGCGTGCTCCCTCCGACGGATACGCACAAACACACCGATCTATATTGGCGTTATGTAATTGGTGGGGTTTTTCTTCCTATTGATAGATTTGAATCGATGTGTCGAGAAGATGGGAGATTTTTATGATGCTCAAAGCTCATTCTCATGCCGTCGGTGCATGCATGCTGGTGCTGTTGCAGATGATCTTTACGAGCTATATGGATCGATTGGTATTATGGCTGTTAAAGTACCTAGCAGTGTGCGGGCTATCGCTAAAATCAATGTTATTTATCGGCACGACTCAGCAGAGTAAAAGCCGCCTCGTATAGCTGGTTTTTTTGTACCACATGTGCATCACTTGCTTCGCTAAAACTCAAATATATCCTAAAAATCCGAACAATTCCTTGCTTTTCTTGCATGCATCTGCTAATCATGTTTCTTTTCTCAATCTCATTTCAGCCGAGTTACGCTGCCACTGACGGTCGAAGAGGTAGGATTCACTTATTGCTAATGATTTACATGAAAGCTTTTCTTCTGTGCCCCCAGTTTCTGGCTAGCAAAGCGAAGTTTTCTCAACAAACTGCGAGCCAAGCTTCTTCGTCCTTCAGCACCGCATGGTGGCGAAACTTTCCCAAGCCACGTTTTCCCCATTGGACTCTAGTCCCAGTCTCTTTTCCGCCTATATTTTGAAACATGGACTTATCCAAGATATGACAATGATTTCGCTTGCCCGATATAACGTTCAACCACTGCGTCGCGTCGTATGCGATCGGTGGAATGCCGACGAGACATACGTGGCGGAGACATGGGAGACATCTAATCTTTCATTTTCTCCCACGTACGCAACCGTTGCGATGAAAATGCGCCCGTCCCACGCATGGGCGTGGGTTGCTTCGAAGCGTCCTGCGGAGGGATCCTTTCCTCGAAATACTGCGCCTAGCGTTAGTGGGTGGGTTTGAAAAGCAGCGTGTAAACACATGGTAGTGTGCTGAAAGTTTGCCCCGAACGTTAATGATTAATTTCATTTTAATTTTTGCACTGACTTATTCATTAACGATGCAAAAGTTATCTAAAATAAAAAACCCAAGGCTCTTTCATGGGGTACGAAACGCCAACGGGGCCAACGTGGACATTTTGCAACAGAACGTATCAACGACAAGCAAACTCCTAAACAGAACCTTTTCGCTGGCTGCGATCGCCCACTTACTATGCTGTAGGTTTTTGCAATACGGCTGTTTCTTCACGAATTCCCTCATCCATGTGAGCCCCGGTGTTGGAATTGTAACAACAGCACAACCGAGAGAATGCAAGAGATGAAAAGAATATGTTTTCCACAACGCCACATTTCACCGTTGGGCGTGTTGGGCTCCTCCTTTCGGAAGTGGTCAGTGGCAGGAAATCAAATGAAATAAACCATCTGCCACCCGCTGTTTCGCCGGCATGCATGCTCCACACATAAGGCCGCCCAGGGCGGTTAAACTCGGGAAGGAAAAGCAGCTTCCCTTTCGGTTGACTGTGGATGGTTTTGTCGTTTGTTCTTGTTCGCCCCGAGCGCGTGCTTTCGCTGGCTACTGGGATGATAATTGAAAATTATCTCCACCACAAGGACAGCCGCACACACGGTGACAGCTCACAGTGTGCCGTTGCTGGTTGTTGTTTTGCTACCGATTTGATTTTAGTGCAATTTAACTGATGGCGGAGTTTGCTGTAACAAACGTGTGCAGCAGTCGTTATTGTTTGCAAATACACCCCTAAATTTGCCTGTTCGTCTGCATTGGCGTTGATATTTAATTGTGTTTGCTTTACCTTGAAAATGTAGCACAAGATATCGTTCATTTTCGTTCTACAGACCACCACTATCGCTCAGCGCCCTGACACATGTGCAACTTTAGCAAAGAGCTCCGAAAGTCCGCTTATACAAAGTTACTTTGTGGCTTCCGTTTTGACCACCGTCGCAATGTAACTTGATCCACACCGCTAGCCGCCGGAAGAGAAGCATTGCACAAGGCGCAGGGAAATCAGATTGCCCGAAACCCCTCGACGACAGGATGCCTATTTTGCACGCCTCCTGGGCGAACTACTGGTGTAACCTTTTTCCGTGAAACGCAGTGGAGGTGAGATTTTTTTTCTCTTTGCCCGCTGGTGATGAAAACCTGCAAGAAAATGGAAGCATAAAACATTGCCGATGGTTAAATATTCAGTACAGCCGGTACCGTGTTGCAAAGACCGGGGTGAAAAATCATTTGGGAAAGGGCAAACGAGAGGCTTCCGGATGCGCGCGGGTGGATGGTGAGGGCTACAAAAATAACGTCCCTCGCAGAAGGGATCGGATGAAAGATCTTGCGAATCATAAAACGACCTGGCAACAATATTTCATCCACCCAGTCGTATAAGAAACAAAAACAGCCGATCTCAAGCGCACAACGAAGACGAAGGATATCCAGCGAAGGATATTATTGAACACGCGGAAAAGAGACTCCCCACTACTAGTGTGGGAGTCCCAGGGAACGCAATCTGAATCTCCCAGGATAATCTCCCTTTACAAACCGACGCAATGAAAACGATAACAGAAAGGAAAGATGTCAATGTGCCCGGAGAAAACACGCGCGCACACGCTCATGACCGAGAAATGGCTCCAATACACCTTCGTGAGCTCGGTGTCGTCCTTTTTAGCTCAGTCTGGTCTGTCCGCACGCATTGCAAAGCATGTTGACGATTTGCTCGGTAGAATGAATTAACCGTGTTTGTATGACCGACGTTTGTGACCACGGTTGCGTAAGATTGTCGGAACCGAGATATGAAGATCCTGGCAGCCAGGATCTGCTTCGTTCCTGTCGCAAGCTGTCATCGACTCGGTGTGATGTGTTTTAACACCTTTTACCGCTGGTTTGTCGGGCTTATTTACCTTACCGATGGTGGTGAAAAGAAAGCTTCCGGAATCGCTCATGCGGCTTACGAGAGGTTAGAGGTCTACTCCGAGGAGGCAGAGCAAAGAAGTAAAACAAATCAATAAAACACCGGATTTTCTTCGCCGGCCGGAAGCGGAAAGATTTGGATATGGAGCTGTATTTTCTCTTCTCTTCTCTCTAGAGCCCTTTTAGGGAGGTTTCGTGTAAGTCAAAAGGTTTTTGAAATGCGTCAAGTGCCATACGTTTAAGCGCACAAATGTGTTTGCCTCTCGTTCATGGCGACGCTATACCATCGACCGACGTGCCGCTTGGGGGTTTGATAAGGAGCCGGAACTAGTCATCCTGCTGTCCACTTCCTACTGTGCTTTTCCCCCCATTAAGAAAAAGGAACCGGAAAGCGCACGTGTGTGTCTGTGGCCGTGTATGTGCTCTTCATGAGTTGTCTATAAATATCTCGCTTCCTACGGAATTGACGTCCCTGGTCTAGATGGTGAAGATTTCTTTTGTGCCCTTGGAAAAATCGGGCGCGAAAATTGTCGGAAGCACGGTGGCGCAGAGAGTGTGTTGTTAATCCACTGCTGGGTTCGGTGCAGGGGATGTTTCGGGGAGGTCACAACAAAATGAGAGTGTGGAAATGAAGGTTCAATCCTCCGGGTGGTCTCCATTGTATTACGTCATTAGGGAAAGGCTTCAGTAAAAATCAAACACCAACGATCTGCATCCTGGTCGTGTCGACTCGGTACTTATGGGCACATCTGCTGGTATATGAGGGCGGAAGTAGCGATGCTGTTCGTTCAGGAGTAAACGATCTCAACTTTGTTATTATTTAGAGAAGTGCATAATTAGTTTTTTTTGCCGGGCAAAGTTAATAATAGATGAGAACTATTTTGCTATTTTTAATCCCTAGTGTCATAGTGGCGTGTAACATGAGAATTATTTTAGCCTTTCTATATCAAGATATGTTTTTTATACTTTAGGAGACATTGGCTTGAATCAATAAAACTGGTTTTCATGCAGGGCTTAGAAGCTTTTAGAGTTTCTAAGATTGATGTCATTCGAAAAGCTGTGCTCATTTCTATCTACCACTGGTTCTGGTTCAACGAATGATTTTGTATAATGTTTTTTTTTATGTTTTAAAATTTTTGGCATGGTTTTAAATGGCATATTCCCTAGAATTTGTGTTCCACAGAGACCACCCCAAGACCATTGGCATTACCACAAATAATGCCAACTTTCTTTGAAAAATATATCTCCATCAGTAATCAAACCTCAACTTTCCATGTAGAGGACGAATTGCCATTATCCGTTATTTGTTATAAGCCCTTGAATGTGGGTAGGTATGATGCAAGGCGTTCTATTGACAATTTTGAAGTACATCAATATTGTTTGCTAAAGTACATCAATTTTCTAGAATTTGCTCTATAAAGTAAGCCTCTGATAGGTAAAAGGGTGATTCTTAATCTCCTGCGTTGAGTATATACTCCCGAAGATTGTTATATCGTTTATGAGCTCATCAAGAGATGTAGTTGTAAATCTCTACTCCTTAAATGCCACAAGTAGTACCCAACGATGTCCTGTGAAGTACACTTAATTTTAAAGGTGTGACGAAAAGACCGCAAACACCGAGCTAACACAGACTCTTGCCAAAGTGAGGGTTTCGATTCCTTACAAGTAAAGTGAACCATTTAAAAATCTTGCAACCATCGTCTGCGAATAAATAAAAACGTGTTGTACGCCTAAGAGCGTCTGGCATACACAAACGATCCGATTATGGCCTTGTTTTATGGATACTGTATCCAGTGCTCTGGCTCCGTTTGATCCCCCCTCCCCCCCATCATCATCATCCCACACGTCATAAGCTTGTCCTTGTTCCCACAAGAGCACATAAACGCTCGTTTAAGAAGGCTACATTTAGCTCGGAGATTACTGATGTGTGAGTGGATAGGGCTTTTTTTGTTGTTTTTTCTTTCTCTTCGGCTCGTTGGCGTCAATGTGTTTTTTGTGAGTTGATCCGGTGCAACCCTTTTTTGGCCCACTCTCGCTAAAATCGAGTTTTAATGGAACCTGCTTTGGGAAGGATGATATTGCACAATTCATTTGATAATTGTTCATAAATCATGCTGTTGGCCTCATGATGGCCTTTCGTCGCCGACCCGTTTCCGTGGGTCAAAGGTTGTGTAAAACCAAAAAGTACATTCGAAGAGAGATACGATAAGAGAAAATGCTTGCGCAAAGTGCAGGGCAATACCAGGCGGTATGATTGATGAAGTTGGTTAAGGATGTTGATTTTTGTTTTTCCGCACATTTACCCATCCTTACAGTACCAAGTAGCACAGCTATACTGCGTGGCGGAGGTATCCAAAAACGAAACCGGTGGCGGCGAAGGTATCGAGGTGCTGAAAAATGAACCATTCGACAATTACCCACTGCTCGGTAAGTAAAACATTGACCTCGAAAATCTCGTTCGCCCCTCTGATAAAGGGTTTGGTTGTTTTTCTCACGTATTTCCCACCCTCTTTGCCGCACGTCAGGTGGAAAGTACAACTCCGGTCAGTACACGTACAAAATCTATCATCTGGCCTCGAAGGTTCCGGCTTTCATCCGGCTGCTGGCACCGAAGGGATCACTTGAGGTTCATGAGGAAGCCTGGAACGCATATCCTTACTGCCGGACAGTCATCACTGTAAGTTAACCGTCGGCAGGGGGAAGTGTACGAAGCACGAGAACGAGACGCCATTCCGTTTTCCGTCGATCCAACTGGAATCAGACGGAATTATACCCTCGTTCCCAGCATCGTATCCTTCCGCAGAAGCAAAGCGAATGCGAATCGATCGAAATATGCATGTGGATGCCGGCATTGTGCTCCGACAATCCGAAGAGTTCATCTGATATCGTTTTATTTTGTCACGTTACATTCAACATGTTGCGTAAACTGGGGCAGAACGTTCGTGGGCCAATGTCCCTTAGCGTTATAAATGATCATTATTAATCGACTTCTGAGGGCGAACGACTGAATCGAATAACGATCCTTTCTACGCTCCCCAGATAGAATTTAGTATTTGTTTATGGTATTAAAGCCCTTGGCCAATGTTCCGGAAATTGATCCAATATATGTTTCGATTCGATTTCGCTCTCTAGCGTCACCAAGATGAAGCTTGTCGATCGTCGTGTTGTGTCATCGCCGTTGTTGTTCAGGAACTCGATTCCTTTGACTGTCTTCCAACAACAGCAAGAAGAAAGGACGAACTGCTTTAAAATTTTTGTTATCTATTTTTGTTATCTCCTAAACTTCCCACGTATCGTTGGAATGATGTGTGCGTAGAGTATAGGGAATTGAAAATCCCCTCATATTATGGACACCTAAATTGTCCACCTCGCCTTTCTAATTTTTTCTATTTCGCATGATCTGTTTCTGATACGTGAAAATCGTTCCGGCCCGTTGGGTGGGTCGCCGTGTCGGTGTCACTACCGACCGATGGGACATAATTTTGAGCTTCAAAAAAAGCGATCAGTATCGTGTGAACAGATAAACCAATCAAATGACTATCGATTTCAACCCGTAACACTACCCCCACTCCCACTTAGAATCCCAATTGGATGAAGGAAAAGATGACCATCACGATCGAGACGTACAGTATCGATGGTGACGACGATCTCGAGAATGTAAGTGAAACGGAAAAAGGACCAGGTGTTAACTAATCTATGTTTTTGTTTCTGTTTTTTTCTTCTGTTTTTTAATTCGCTTTTTTTGCACGTTTTCAATTGACACTTCCGTTCCTTCCGCATTTCTGTTTTGTATGATTGTTTTTCGTTCGTTGATTTTCTTTTTTTTGTGTATTTATTTTGTATCCTCTGTTTATTTTTTTTGTTATGCACCTGCGGCGTTAAATAACGTTGCGTGTTTTGTTCCCTTGTGTTTGTTTTGCAATTGCTTTTCATATCCTTACATGCTGCTCTCGCGATCTGGATCGTCTTCTGCTGGCATGTGGCAATTATTGAACTCACAACGAACAAATAAACGGCATTGATGGCAAATGTGCTGATGTAAATGCTCGAAACCAACCCATTGGTCTCATTGCTGTGGGGCTATTCTCAACGGCTTTCTGCACCGGTGGCACATAACTCTGTAAATTCATTCCCTCCCTTTGCCACTGTGAAATGTCACCGTGACCTGTTGGATGTTTTTCCTATTCCGTAAATGATTCTCCTTTGTGCATGTCTTCGCCACGATATGTGTCCAACGTGCCGTTCTCGTTGTTGGGAAAATGTAATATATCCTGTTGCCACCACCATCATTATCTGCAAATCCCACACGCCTTCACAACTGAATTACGGATTTTTGGTGGTCAAATCGAAACCTTCAAAACTACGTACGTTGCTACCACCACCACGATGGAACTGGTCGGAAACCGACCTTTCACCTTACGCCAACGCAACCACCCACAAACAAAAACAACAATACACAAACACCCTTATCATCTCATGTCGGATACGCTTTTACCAATCCCGCCACTACTTTGCCACCACCATCTGCCGATACCTTTTGAATCCTGGTTGTCTCCCACGCCGAATTCCTGCGTGCGATTTGATGTCCTTCACAACATCCCACGCGATTCAAACCTCCAACCGCTACCCCATCACCGCTGGCATTATGGCTTCTCACCATCAACATCTACACCACTACACCCTGGTCGGGACTGGCACCGGTGTTACGGCTTCAGAATCCTGGCTACATGAAGGATAATTTCATCATCTGTATCGAATCATTACACGTCGGCGACGCCGGCGATCAGCCTAATGTGAGTGTTGTCTGCATTACGTCTTGACGCGAAAACAAACGTTTTAATCGACGAAAGCACCACAGGGATCACTCAAATGCTTAAGCGCCCATCCACTTCCATTTCCACACGAGATTGCTTAAGGCAATAAGTTGTATGAAACGTACAGATAATGTTACACACAAAAAATTAAACAGTAAAACTAGCTGCATGAGTTGACAAGTAAAACTAACGAAAACACTTGGCAGCATTTTAAACATAAGCTATAAGCATGTCTGTTGACGGCATGTAGAAAAAAACATTTTTCTTGTGTGAAATAACCTTTTTAAGCTGCGTAATCATCACAACGTGTGACGATGTATAACATATAATGTAGTGAGGTGGCTTTTTCCTAAATTACGTCATATAAAGTGAACAATAAAAATGATCCATTTACTTGTCTTTATCACCTTATGCTGCTTTAAAGCAGCTGTTAAAATTAAAAGTTATTAGAAGTTGCAAAAAAAACTGCCGACCTCTTTATTACGTTTGTTTTTATGTGCTCTAGATGATGGTTCTTATACCACATGAATTGGTTTTATAAAGGGAACCAAAAAAGGAATTGCAATATTTCTTTACTCCCATAAAGTGATAGTTCTAAAATCAGCACAAACAGTGCAAAAAAGGCTTTTGTTTGCAGCTGCAGTCATTGTTTGAAACTAACTTTGTGTTTTTTTCTTCCCTCTGCCTTCTCGTGGGACCTGCTACCGCAACCCCAAATATCGATTGTATTTTTTCTCCGTGCTTTCTTCAATGCGTGCTGTATCCTTCCGCTCCGCGTGATGCTAACACCTATTTCGGAACTAATTCGATCCGTCAGGCCCATGAGCTGACCCCGGAGAAGCTAAAGCAACGCGACGTAGTCCATATTGACATCGCGAATGATCCCGTCACACAGACGGATTACAAAGAGACAGAGGATCCCACGAAGTAAGCCAATAGTCCTAGCAATGTCCCTAGCAAGTTTGATAGCTTCCACTAATGTCTGGCGTTCTCTTGCCATAGGTTCAAGTCGAAGAAGACTGGTCGAGGTCCGCTGGTTGGCCCTGACTGGAAGAAGAAGGTATCACCGGTCATGACCTGCTACAAGCTGGTGACGTGCGAGTTCAAGTGGTTTGGGCTACAGTCCAGAATAGAGAACTTCATCCAGAAGTCAGAACGGAGGCTGTTCACCATATTCCACCGGTAGGGAGCCGATCCAACAACAGCAATTCCCAAACCCAAAGAAAGCTAATGTCCCCATTTTCTACTTTCTTTTAGACAAGTGTTCTGCTGGATGGACAGCTGGCACGGGTTGACCATGCAGGACATCCGTGAGTTGGAGGACAAAACCAAAGAAGAGCTGGACAAACAGCGTCATGTCGGCGAGGTGCGTGGAATGCGCGCTGAAAGCGATTAGACCGCTCCGGTCAGCTCCACATCGTCCGCTGAGTGCTGTGTGCAACTACCAGCGCAGGAGAGGGGGGTCGTTCGGGCGGCAGGATGGAGAGATTTTTCGCCATTTTGTCCCTCGATCAGCTGGCTCAACCCACGTCCACCTGTGGCCGTTTCGGTCTGTGGATAGGGTTTCTTCGATCCGCAAGACGAAAAACGGAAAATGTGTTTATTTTTTTATCTTTTTTCCATTGTTTTTTCCCTCGTATGTTTTGTTTTGATTTTTTTTCTTGCTCTCTCGAGCGACAACAAAAAAACAGCACTAGCAGGACACCTCACTGTGGGACAGCTGGAATGCGCGAGAGAGAGAGAGAAGAAATAATGGTGGTGTAAAATGCAAATTAATAAAAAGATAAAGGGGACAAAGCTATGGTAGCGGTAAGGAACTAGGGAGGGGATAGTGAGTGTAGTAGGAATGCCAGACAAGAGCCAGTCAGGACAGTGCGAGACAAAATGTAATAGAATACGCAAGTAAGCAAACCAAGTATCAAATACCTTAAATTCACGCAAATGGTGCAGCAGCTGAGCACATACCGCAAGGATAACATTCGCAAAAGCAACTTAACGATAACATAGTATTGTAACAGACGAATTCACCGCAGCAAATAGCAGCAGTGCCCGGAAACGGACGCAACAAAGTGTAGAACATGTGATGTTTGAGTATTGGTTCTCGTTCGCGTAGAAAGGTGGCAGGAACCGTTCAGGCAGCAGCCAAAGCTATCTAGCACCACATCATGGCAGTGCGCGAGGGGCCGGAAATCAGTGTGCTGAATCAACAGTTAGAATATATGACATAGACCAAGCGCGAAGTCTGCTGCGGTTCATATAAAACACTCAACACAAGTTTCACTCGATAGAAGGACGTTCGGGAAAACGCAGACTTTGACAAACTACCTTCTTCTATGGCCTGCTCTAGTGATAACGAATAGCAAATAGGACACGCATGTTATGAACCTACCCCGAAGGGCACCTGGCTAGCCAAGGCCTCTTGCATAATCTATTTTCCCACTTGCAAACTACGTTAGTGACCACAATGAAAATGCCATGGGACATGTAGTAGTGAACAGGAGGAACGCAAAGTCGACAGCAAGCCAGCGAGCGAGAAAGATAAAGCAAGGAGTTCAATAAAACACCACTTGAAATTATTCTTAGCGAGTGCTCAGTAGGGCCACAGTACGAAACGGAACGAATATCACAACTTCTCGATCGGACAAAAAGTTTCTCTTGACGATAAAATTACTGCACATACGAGAAAGCAACGCTTGAGCACATTAACTGAGCACAAGTAATCGAAGAAGGTCCATTTGAAAGGCCGAAGATATTGCCTCTGTAAAATCAGATTCCAGTTTTGGCAGCAGTATGACCGTTCCACCTAATCTGAAATGGATTTTTTTTAACACGATCGCATTAGTTCAAATACCTTCGATAGAATAATTCATACCGGTACTGATTATTATGGACGCAATTGATTTCTTTTCATTCTGTGTCATTAATGTTTATTTATTATGTTTTTTTTTTCAAAGCGAAACATCTCCACCCAAAATGATGATGTTTTGAAACACTCGTTTTTGTATTGTTGAATGAGGAAGTTGTAAGGTAAGTTTGTTTTGTTTATCCATTTTTTCTGTTTATGTATACATTTAGTAATTTAATTAGAAATACATTTTTGTTGATAAGTTTGCAGCTTTTCCTACGTTAATGTTATATATTTCCCCATGATTATCATCATTCATTATCTGTATCGTTTGCAAAAGCGAAATGGAAAAGAACGTTGCCTAGCAACCGAGTAAAATTCTCAATTGGAGGGCTGTACCATTTCAAAAGCAATTAATAATACAAAGTGTGTTGCTGAGCACCAGGAAAATTAATACCACATGTCATCCAATAGGGAGCGATAGAAACACTGAACAGCACCGTAGGTTTGTGCCCCATCGCTGCTGAGTCGTCAGCATAAATACGTTACCATCTTAGGATGCGGCGCACGCTGTGAGGCCCACGCACAAAATATGAAATGCGGTACGAACGAGAAAAAGTACCCGTATTAATAGCATGTCCCAGCAGTTGAGCGACTATTTACCCTTGAAGAAAATCCCGTAGCAACAGAGCAGAAAGTAAAAGACAATATTTACAAGCGGACGGATCAACTCATGGAGACGCCTAGTTGTAGCAAGCAGAATTGCAGAGTCGCACGTGCGGGACAAGGCGTCGTATTTAGACAAGCGTTCAGCAACTACTCTATGAGCAAATCGTGTGTGTACGTTATTTTGTACGAAAAGTTTTTTCTTAATACTTCAGGACGCGCTTTAGTAGCAAGACACGTGCAATAGAGTTTTCCCTGTCAGGATTCCAAGGCCCAGTCAACCGAACTCATGTCGACTGGTATGCAATTTTTTTCGACCATGCCACGCAGTGTGGTGCATTTCTAATTTTGTGTGTTCTATTCAGCGTTCATCTACTGGTACTTCATCACCGAAGCCGTCCTTTGTAGCTGCACATTCTTTTGCGATTCGTTACCATGTCCATGTCCACTGCAGTCCTTGCATATGATCCTGCCGGATGGGATACATACATACTATTCGAAGCAAATTCACCACGCAAATTATGTGCGATCATAGTTCGATGGAAATGTGATGTTGGAAAGATTTGATTAGGAGTCCAGATGAAACGAAATCTTAATATACAATAACTAGACCGATGGACCGTAAGGAGTGTAGTAAACGAAAAATGACAAAACAAATATGTATACATTCTCTGGATCAGTCACCGTATATAAAAAACTGTATTTACCAAACTCGTTCCACCTGCCACCGACTACGGCGCAGGTGAACGAACATTACGCAATGAATGTGGCGGCTTTTTGTGAACGTTACACAATGTGCCGCCGCGATCTGTTACTAGAGTAGAGTTAAAGAAAGAAGTATTTCAACTTGTTGTACGAATTGAACAAAAAACTATTTCATCGTTCGGTGCATTAACAAAACCCTAGCAACCCTAACTTTCTTGGGGACCGGTTGGCGACACATCCCCGTTGGCTTTGTTTTTCCCTTCCGACCAATCCCTGGTGGGCAGAACGAAAAGTGTACCGATCAAATAAGAGTCAGATTTTCTTTGCAAACTAAAGCCATTTTAAAAGTATTATGTTATGGTATGGTATCATTATTAATTAAGGGATAAAAACAGACACCCTATTGGATTGGGAAAACGATACCAATGAATAATACGCAAAACGATGCGGAAATAAGCGGTAAAAAGAGCGAAAGCGTGAAAACACTGTACGAAATCCATAAGAAGTGTGGGCAGAGGTCTATAACGGATTTCGAAACACGGTATAACACAAAAGTAACAGCAAAGAAACGCAAAACGAACTAATAATAACAACAAAAAAACACTACATTCGAATATTAAATGAGTAAAAACAGAGTAGCGATCAGATAACTCATATTGTTGAATCTAGAATCAAATGCATCAGAACTGCGGATAGTGAATGACGGCGATCGTAGAACACGTGAAGTGTGAACATGTAGATCGAAAAAGCTAAAGCAAACAAAAAAAATACGAAAAGAGGAGCAAGAGCGTAGTCATAGACTCAGCTACTAAAGTAACAACAATATTAACGAATGAAACACTGATGTTCTTGTTCAGTATGTGTGTAAAATATTTAAAACCAACCAGACAAGGTGAACAAAAAACAGCAATTAAAACGCATTACAAAACAGAAAACTCCCTTTTCCCGTTAGTGTGTGCTTTTTTTGCTAATTATGTTTTGGTGACCCACTTCTACTATTAAGTGCGGTTGGATTAACAATGAATTTATTGGTTGATTATGTTTTTTCACGCTTATACATTTGGCATTACATATGTTTAACAAAAATTGTACCTTTTATTGGATCGTGTTTGGGTGGCATCGTTGTCCTTGGCAGGTATTTTTCTTCCGAGTTGTACCGTGTAGGAATCAAATTCCTCAAGTTTAGGCCCTTTAGCCAAGCTGCTACTTGCCTGCTACGCTGCTTACAAAATGATCGAACATTATACGAATCTCGACAAACAAACACACTCACACGGAAAACACTCACGAACGAGTCGTTAACAACAGCGTCAATGAGATGGAATGGTAACATCAATTAAAATTTGGAATCTAAACACATATCATGTATCGTTTGCGATAAAACAGCTTATAAAATCTACCCCGTCCTTTCGGGTATGATGCCCTGCTTGTACCTTTCCATTAAGCTCGTTTCCTAACGCACATCAAATGGCGACCTGCTGCTTTCTAGTCTAGTCCCTGTCCAGTCATTGAGCAATCCAGCCGGCCTACGAGGCCTCAGTGACGACGTCATCCGCCAGCCAGAAGAACTGCCGGATCTCGTCAATATCGGACGGGCGGCAATGAGGTGGCGTCGAGCCGCCGTCGAGTAACTTGTCTCGCAGCGAAGCCATGGTGTGAGCGTTCCGCTTTGCCACTGCCGAGAGATCGACCATCGGCGCCGGGTAGTCCTCACCTATGACACACCCGTACTCGATCTGCTGCTCCTTAGGTGCTTTCCATGGTTCGTGTCTAGAATGCAAACAGAGAGATGACATAACTTGGACGTGTTGCGCGTGTAACCGTTCCGCATACGTACATAAACTGGACCGGATATTTGGCCAACTCCGGCAGGTATCGCTTCACGTAGTCACCTTTCGGATCGAGCCGGTGCGCTAGGGCGATTGGGCAGGTGCACTTGGACGAGTCGAGCAATCGTTCAAAGGCGGATGAAGAAACCCACATCCAGTTGCCGGCGCACACGGACCAGTCAGCGTCGAGCAGATACTTTAGGAAGTGCTGCAGTCCAGCTTCCCAGCTGATCCAGAGACCACCGCGTGTTAGAAAGCTGCAGTTATTGCAAAATAAAACAACATGTGACTATGTGCAATGAAGCCTAAGTTAAATACATTTTCGTAAGATGCATAGATGCGTGCAACAGAGCGCGTTTTAATTAATTCTTCAGAATCGACCAGGTGGTTCATTCGTCACGTGAACAAATCCAAACCTGGTTCACCGGAGGGAGAAGAACAGGAAAACAAACGGATGAGCTAGTGATGGCTACATTAACACCTCGCCTGTCTCGGTTCGGTGTCGCGGTTCGTATGCTGGATAAACGCGAGACGAACAATACGAATTAATGAATAAACAAATAGCTGCATCGAGGCGCCGGAATTCAATAAAAATCCACAACCAAGCACTTCCCATTACCATACGACTGCACCATCGTACGAAACGAAACATGTTTTCTGTCTTGCGACAGTCCTTTTTGCAGTTCTTCGTTATTCAAGCCACAGTAAGATTCTCGGCTGCGCTCAATGCCTCCTACGGCCTAAACGAACAGCGGACCCGCGGGTGTCTTTGATGAATAATATTGAACGAATCAAATGCTGACATTCAAACAAGCGATGTGCATATTCCTGCCGGTCGTTCATCGTGAGACTGCCGCCTTATCAACCTTGTTCTACGTTCCCCTTCTCCTCCTCGCTCTCTTGGACCCTGGAGTATGTGTGTTTGCGTGAGTGCGTATCGCCAAATTTTTTGTCCTGTGGGTAAACTCCGTGCCACACGATAAGCCACACGCATGCGAACCGATTTAAAGATTCACTTCCGATTTCGTTTGCGTTCGCGCACTCTAGGTAACTGTACTTACGTGGCGGTAATATTGCGCAAGATGTGATGCAACCAACCCTCGGCCATCAATTGGCGCATAGCCGCATCGATCATTGGGAAGCCAGTCCGACCTTCCTTCCAGCGAGCGAGTGAGTCGTCCTGCGGCGTGTACCACGGAATGTTCAAGCAGATCGGGTTGCGCTCCATCTCGCCGTAGTGCGGGTTCTGCACCGACATGGTATAGAAATACTCGCGCCATATCAGCTGCCCAGTGATGTGCTGTCCGCCCGGGTACTGGAACTGGCTGTGCGTCTGCACCTTCGCAAACAGATCGTGCACGCACCAGTAGAACATGCGTACCGACAGGCACCCGAAACGAAGCGCGGCACTCATCGACGTGGCCGGCCCGAGAATTTCCGGTTTCGCCTGCGTTGGCAAGTAGTAGCCCTCGCGGAAGGCTTCTTCCTCCTGCTTGAGCCGCGCACCGAGCGCTTCCAGAGCGTGCGTCTCGCCGCCAATCCACTTTTGAAACGCGATGCTTGCGTTGCCATCGTAGAACACACCGAACTCCTCCGGGGCAGGAATGTCCTGGCACAACTTTAGCTCCGATGCGAGAATGGCCGGTACGCGACCGAACTCAATGAACTCAAAGTTCGGTGCGCCCACTGGACGCGGTGGCTCACCGATAATGTTCACCGTATGCTGTAAACACATAAAATGAAAAATGGTTCACATAGCGTCCGAATTGCAATGCTTCTATCGCATTCTACGATCGTACATCGGGGATCAAACTTACCAAAAACATCTGATACGTAAGCGGCGGAATGTCACCGTTCGTTTGTATCACCTCGTTCGGATTCCAGAGCGTATGGGAGACATTCTCCACGCAACGAACGTCCATCGATTGGCACAGCTTCGCTACCTGGTCATCACGGTCCTTCCAGATCGGTTCGCAGTCTTGCTCGTAGCACAACTTCTTGATGTTCAGCTCCTCGAACAGACGACGCAGTACGCTCACACTATCGCCCCGAAACACCAGTAGTTGACCACCGAGTTCGCGGAATTGCCGGTCAAGGTCGGCTAGCGATTCCAGCAGGAACTTCATCCGGTTGTACCCAATGAGTCGGGTTCCTGGGTGCGACCAACATCGATCGCGAAACAGTAAAAAAAAACAATCGTTAAACACGTGATCCTAGTAGGCCATTATTTGGTACGAACGCTAAAGGCTCATTCCTCTCGCAACACATACCAGCACTTTCTCCATCGAATATGAAAACCGGAAACAGCTTCACCGTTTCGCTCGACTGGTTTACACAATCGTTCTTGAGCGCCTCCAGCAAGCTCGGGTTGTCGTGCAGCCGTAGTCCATGGCGGAACCACAAAATATTGTTGATCGTCATGTTTTGCGCACCCAACACAGTGTTACTTCCTCCCGGTCGTACGACTTACTGCGTATTTTTTCGCACACAATACCGCGAGAGAACTGCAATCTGCCAAAAGCCCTGCAAATGTCACGCTGTTATTGGCAAAAGAGAGGATGATTTTAGCGCAACCGGATATTCCCGTTTTCCCGACGGCTACGGTAACTCGCGCGGTGGTATACGGAACGGCAAGACGCGTCACATAATTTGCTCAATGTGAACTGGTTTATCAAAACCTGCGCCTGTTTTTCACAAATGCTGTCGTTATTGTTGCTCTTGCTTCTGGTGTTGTTTTTGTTGTTAGAATTGTTTTGATTTTGTTCAGCTGACATCTGTGATAATAGCAGTACAGTATATGGCGCGATATACAGTACGTATTTTCTCGTAGCACCTGTTGCAACTGGTACTGAAACAACCCACGAGAAAAGCTCTGACCACACTTAAACTTTGGCAAGTTAGTGGGTTTATTAGTATTTTAGTTAGTTAGCTAGTCTAGGTTTCAACATAGAACCATTCAAAAAGAGGTATTGAAATTTATAGATTATATAACGTTAAGAATTAGAAAAAAGGTCGTTTGAAGCAAGCTACAATATACATGTAGTTGTTGAAAAAAATATCAGCTATGGCCTCAGATCCAAAAACAACGGAGCTGGCTTGCCTGAAAACTATGTACATTGTGTCATGTGGGAGTAAGAGGTTTTCTAAAGCTCAAAAACGCTTATTAATTCACACGAATCCGATTAATATCCTGGAAGATATGCTATAGGGCTATTCGCTTGTGAAAACTAGTCTCGAACATTACCTCCTTCGGGTAGGAATCAGGAACTTCAATATGCAACGTCCAAGAAGAAGGAACGATACAATTACTCCATATACACCTCGGTTTAGGGTAACGAACGGATTATTTCTTATAGCTATATTACTGGATGCTACCAAACATGGAAATGGGAGAGTTGAACTGATGAAATGGTCATCACGCAAGATAATAAAATAGTAATGCTTGGTGTAGATCGATAAAAAAAAACAGGGATAAAGAGCAAATAACATTACTTCCCAGCTCACCTAGGGCGTACCTTGCTTTTGGAGAAAAAAATTGTTACGGCTAGAGCACTTGTAATGATTCACTCAGGAACCCTCACGAATCGACAATACCTTCTGCCGGTAAATCACAAATAAAACTGACTGTTTGCTACTCGCTGGATTTTAGTACAACCGGAGAATTGTGTTATTCCTTTTGGTTTTATCCAGGGAACGCATGCGCATGCTTTTGTGTGGAGTTTTTATGTTATTTGTTTCTGTGCTACGTCGAGCCGAAGATTACTGTCTTGCTTACAAATAGTTATGCTGTTTTCAAGGGTCAGGCTTGTTAATGGAAGTAGCAAGTCCACAGAAGTAAAATCTTCTGCCAAAAAGAACTTGGAAGTTGCACATCACAGTTATGAAAATAGCAAATCAAAGAGTATAGTTGGATTGATTTTAACGGAAACGATGATCGTATGAAATTTGTTTTTAAGCCAATAATCATTTATTTATCAGGAAGCATCAGAATTCCAAATGGATTTGCTAATTTAGTTTGTGAATCTCGTATAAGATATAGCAAAATTAACGGTTTACAAATTTGGTTCGAAAGCAAACGAAAGCTCTCAGCAGACATACGCGCACAGTAGTGAACAAGATGTAATAAACTACCGAATAGACAGCACTGCTATAGAAGAGGATGTAAGGCGTTGATAAACACCGAGCCAACCATATGACTACCTGCTAAGGCTTGGGAGTGAAAGAGAAAATAAGTGAACGTCTAGCGAAGAACAAGAAATCTCGCTGAGTGGAAGAGGAAGTGCACACGAACGAAATTCAACAAGAATTTTATCGTGCGTGATTTTCCGGGAATATTTCACGTTTTGCAGTGTGTTTTTCGCGTGAGTTGAGTGAATTGTTATCCGTGTAAAGGCAATAGGCATCGCTGCAACAAACGCATGATCGCACTGCGTCATTGTGCGCACTTGTCCGTCAAAATTTGTGGCCTACGTAAGGGTTCATTTTTGTAGTGGCTTAACGAAACGGGAAGTGTAGAAAATTAGCAAAGCAAGAGGTAGAAAAACAGAAATGCCATAGTGCAGTCTCAGTACACGTTTTCCTGTATTGTAGTATCTCCATCGCTGGAGCGCAGTTCGTTAGATCCGCAATATTATTCCCCCGTACCGTCCATCACGGACTTTTGCCAAGCGTTACCATTAATTGTAGGCTCGTAAGGGTAGCAAGAAGCTGAAGTTTTCAGGGCAGTTCCGTGATGAGCACTCCCCGCCACGGCCGCTGCGCTATGGGCGCTTGTTCGGGCTACGGAAGAAGCATGGGTTACGAAAAAACCGTCAACTGTTCACATTTTTTCTTTCATTGCTTGAATTATCGCGTTTTTTCGCTAACTGCGGACATTTCGTTCAGGCATTGCCAGGCTTAGCATATATGTGGCTCTGGGTTGTAGAGATCCCGTTCGTACACGACAGTGGTAGTGCACGCAGGAAAGCGCACATACACGCGCGTATCGTGCGGCTGGAGCATCTAGCCAGCCATCGTCCGTCGAAATCGGGGGCACCGGTTTTCATGGCCTGCTACTAGCAGTTGCTTTCAGCGGTGTAGTATTCAGTGCAATAGTTTACGCCGCGAAAAGCAACGCCCGGGCGGTTACGCTTTCCGAGAGCTCTTGTCAGTTGGTCTGCTGCTAGGCGCATCGTTCTTTTGTTGTGGCTGGTTGGGTGACTTTTCGCGCAGCAGCAGGCCTTGCACAACAAATGCGCCCATCCGGGGAAAAAGAGTTTTTCTCTGCAAACGGAGCCCGCAACGGCCGTTCCTCTTCCTGGTGGGCGTGGTGGTGATGGGAAAAGTAAAAGCAGATTGTGTACATCCCCAACCTGCCCGCACCTTTGTTAGGAGGGCCTTTGCTTCCCCATTCGTGCTGCCGTTCGGTGGCATCAGTAAAATGAGCAGTATTCCGTTTTCTCCGTGACAGGCAAGTGACGTATGGGCGAGTGAGTATTGTGAGGTTCACAATCGTGCTCGATGGATCTTTCGGTGGGTGATTAAATCGTGTCGAAGAATCGAAAACATTCGCAACGGGTCGCCTTGATTGGCATTAGATTTGCAGGGTAGAGGTTGCTTCAAGCGAATGCAAAATTGAAAGGAATCTGCCGGGATCACCCACCTTTCAGCGAACGATGGCGTTTGTGACGTTGAACGCTGTCCAACGACGGCGGCGAAGGGAATCGCGACACCTTCGTTCGATGTGTGTATGCGCGCGCGTGTGTGCTCGTTGGTGTGTTTGTGCGTTAACACCGTAGCCTTCTTGCTACGAAGAAAGAATCAACCGCACATCCTTGTGGGAAACAAAAGGAAGCCGTCGTCATTCGCGTGTTCGATAGTTGCTTTTTTTTCTTCGAATAGAACAGGCGAGCGAAACGAGACACGCTAATAAGTGAGGACAAAACAACACAAAACAGTGAATCTTCATCTGTCATCTTTCGTCCATTTCCGAGAAGTAGCTCTTGGGATGTTTGTTGCTACAGTCAAAGGCTGCTTAAATTTGGCTATTGGGACAATTGCGCTTTGGAGTGAGATCCGAATCGTTCGCGTGACCTCATGGGCTCATGTCCCGGTAAACAGCAAAAGCAACGGAGATGCCGAAAACATTAGAGCATGTTGGCGTGTTCACAGTTAGTGGGAAAAGGGATTGAACGTCTAAAGCGGATCAATCCATATATAATAACGGTGGTCATTATTGCCCATTGTTGGAGGCATGTGAATTGGTGCTTTGAGAAAAAAAACACCAACAAGAACAACAAACAGGAAGGCGACGACGGATATGCTCTGGAGTGTTCAAAGTGAGAAGAAAATGGTGGATGCAAATCGTTTCTAATGATTATTGTAACGAATGCAAGGTAGTGCATGCTTGCGTGTGTGCGCATGTGGATTTTGTAAGGGATTTTCCTTCGAATATTCGCGTTTCGGAAGGACACCATAAGTTAGAAGGCAACGAGTTCGTTTCGCCAGTGATCAACCATCAGTGTTTTGCTGGTTCTATGCGTCTGGTGGTTTCTAATTGTTCTACGCCTTCTAGCCAGCATGTCGTGTCCTGGGTTCCCCAACACTGATCTTCTGTCTGTTCTAGGTCGTCCCACATTGGAGTGAGCATAAACAATAACATAACCCAGTGGACAGCAAACGTGTGTGTGTGTGTAGGCCAGCAGGCGCCCCGTGCGCACCGCAGGAAGAAGCGAAACGTCACGCAGCGCCGTTCGTCAACGCCTGCTTTTCGCGTGCGACCAGTTCCGTGTGTTTCGTCCGTGCCCACAATCCTGCCGACTATGTGTGTGCATGCGTCTACGTGTGTGGTGGAAATGTACGTGTGTTAGTGCCTTGAACCTGTCGAGGCTCAGCACTAATTTCTGTTTGACGAGGAAATCGTTTTTCAAGTGAGCGAGCTGAATTTGCAATAGTTTCGGCACCAGGAATACCGCACACCAGGCTTCCGATTGTATGTACATGTGTGTGTTTGTGTGTGAGAGTTAGAGCAGGAAGTGCCTCCTGGAAGCATCCGGAAGTGCGATTGTGAGTGCTGCAGCAAGCAAACAACGGATCATCAAGCAAACGATAAGGGAATCCTGCCAACGTTCCAGGCCAAGGTTGCGGTCCCTTTGAGTGCGCCTCCTGCCTCACCGGTGCCGGTGTGGTGAGCGGGCCCTACAACCCCTCAAGCCGGCGCGATGGCGTGCCTGAATACGCTTAAGCTGGAAATCAAAACGCTCGAGCAAGTCTTCCCGAAGAACCATGAACGATTCCAGATCCTCAACGCGACCGTGGACGAGCTGTGCTGCCGTTTCATCGGCCGTAATGGCAAGCAATACGTAATCCATGCGAATATAACAGTAAGTATCCCGGGGGGCGTAGATGCCAGGATAATCTTTGCACACCTGCCTGTGCTCAATTTAAGGTTAGGCGAAGTATCAACTAATTTTGTGGCATTGTTGTTCGGGAACCCAATGTTTCTACAATACTGATCTTAAATCTCTCAATCAATGGAACCGATTGTGCTTTTGGATTTCATGAGCCATGTACTGATGGCACAGAATCTGATGACTACTGGCACAGAATGCAAACCATTTATAATTCTTCGCTGTTTGTTGAATAGTTGTTTTAGAGTTTTACGTTTTTGGGGTCTTCTAAACAAACCCTCATAACGTCTTATTAAATGCAATAAACAGACAAATCGTAGACGATGATCCGTTTCCCGCGTCCGGTGCATCAGCTGATGTGTTCGATATGTGTCGATAGCGATCCACACTCTTCCCTTCGTTCTATTTCAACACTTTCCAAGAAACTGAATAGTTTAGTAAAATTTAATAGTATAGTTTAAACGGTATGGGTAAAAAAAAGTTGAATATTTCCCATTGTCAAGCATAATAGTCATACAAATTAGTTCGTTTGTTAGACAAGAAACTCGCTTGTTAAAAATTCATCGCATTCACGCCTCGTGGTATTGACCTTTCTTTATGAAACCATCGATACATCATATCATTAGGGGTACAGAACGAGTCCTTTTTCCTTTGTGTCTGGTAAACACCATTACCAGTATATCGATTCACGTGGGAAGGACAGAAGGTGGAGTTGGATAAATTACTACCATACGAAAAAGAGCATGCAGGACAAGATCAACGACGACAGCACCTTGGTGCATCCGTGTGCAATGAAGCGACCTGTGATGAAAAAGGATATTTGTTTTTATTTTTTTGCGTAATTACCGGTGGTCGTTGTTCTGTAATTGATGCGTTTGTAACTAGCTTTTGGGCTTTTGAGCTTTTTTGAAGGAATCGTTTACCAAACAACTCATTTGCACTTCTTCTTTCTTTGCCGCACAGGAAACATACCCTTCTACTCCACCAGTATGGTTCGCCGAGAGCGAAGACACAAGTATTAGCAACGCTGTACAAATACTTACGAACACGAAAGGGTTAGATAATCATGTTATCAATCAGGTAAGATATGCCCCCATCGATGATCTGTCGAATAATCCATTGCCTTGTGTAGTTTTATTCTTCGATTTACTCTACACCTGCCGTATTGATATCTTTCCCCCATTCCCTGCAGGTTCATATATTGCTACGCGAGCTCTGCCGGCAACACACGGTTCCGCTACCTCCCGATTTGGAAACGCTGAAAAAAGCCTTCCAATACCCGAACGGTGGTGTCGCTGGGCCCCATCTCCACTCTGCCGCTCATCTGCAGCAGCAGCACGGCATGTCACCTCAGCAGCTGCTACCAGCGCATCAGCAGCACCAGCAACTGCAGCTGCAGCAGCAGCAACAACAGGCGATCGACGAGATCGACTCTGACTGTGATGATATCGAGGATGTCGTAGGCGAAAGCGACCAAGAGAGCGAAGGCGAAGAGGACTTACCTCTCGAGATGGACGACGGTCGCAGTACAGCGAAGGTACGGCAGGTTGAGTCTGGTGTGGGCTGTGTGCGCATGTAGGGCGGCGAGCTGTTGCTTTGCTTTTTCTTGTGACGAGTTTACCCATCGACGGAATATTGCAGACTAAACCAAATGTCGGTTAATGTGCGCACGTAAGCGATAATCGATCGTCGATGGGTCCGTTGAGTTAATTGCGCAAAGTGCCTCACTTCCGTCACTTCAGAAAGGGAACACAACAGAACTTGCTTGCGACGCTTTTGCTAACGCCCTTGTTTCCAGGGGCTCGCCCGTGGTAGAACGGTCCAGGGAAGAGAGCGAATTTTATCGCCGCTGCAAACAGTAACGATTCGTAATTTCTGCATCGCATGATTCTTATCACAATGACCCACATTCTCGTAGGATCCGTGCGCGCCACACAGCACGCGGAAAATTTATTGTTATTGTTTCCCGCTGAAAACGCAACGTCGCCATCTCACCGTACCTGTCGCATGGTGAGCCGAGACCGGGCGCACGCGTGCTAACTGTGTAGTGTTTTCGTTGCTTCATTCAGTTCCTCCCGAATGTTGCGCTTGGATGTTTGATTCTCGTCGATCCTCTTGCTAAATCGCTAATTAATTTCCCGTCATCCATCGTTGCAGAAAGACGAAATGGAAGTGGAACACCTAGCAACGCTAGAAAGATTAAGACAAACGCAACGGCAGGACTACTTGAAGGTAATGTTGGCGCATCATGTCAGCGTTTCGCGAGAGCAACCAAACTCAAAACGGAAACGGTTTCTTGTCTCTTTTGAACCGGCCATGTAGGGCTCAGTGTCGGGATCGGTGCAGGCGACAGATCGGCTGATGAAAGAGCTACGCGACATCTACCGATCAGATTCGTTCAAGAACAACATGTATTCGATAGAGCTAGTGAACGATTCCATCTATGAGTGGAACATCCGGCTGATGTCGGTCGACCCGGACAGCCCGCTGCACAACGACCTGGTCCTGCTGAAGGAGCGCGAGGGAAAAGACAGCATACTGCTCAACATCATCTTCAAGGAGACGTATCCTTTCGAACCGCCGTTCGTGCGCGTAGTGCATCCGATCATATCCGGTAAGGCGAGGATCCCGAGGGGAAAGGGCGTTGTACACTGCTACCACTGATCGGTTTTTTTATCTATTTCCGCACGCTCGCGACTCGGGACACAGGCGGTTACGTTTTGGTAGGTGGTGCCATCTGCATGGAGTTGCTCACGAAGCAAGGCTGGAGCTCGGCTTACACGGTGGAAGCCGTCATCATGCAAATAGCGGCAACGCTAGTCAAGGGCAAGGCGCGGATACAGTTCGGTCCCACCAAGGTGAGAAATTCAATACACCCAGTGCACACAGCAATCGTAGCGCGTAGTAAATTGCGGTAGAGGTGGGCACGTTGAAAGGAACGTTAGCCTAAAGCTGCAACTGCTAAGTGCGCGAGAGGGCGAAGGAAACTCGTGTGTAAGACTTAGCGCATGCTTTTGTGGGTTTCCTTTTGGCGCCTTTTCATTTGTTTCTATTCACTAGCTCCCACAGCTCGCTCTTGCAATCGATGCAACATAAACTACAGCGGAAACTGGCGATGCAAACACTAATCTTGTTTCAGTCTCTTTCGCAGGGCCAGTATAGTTTAGCTAGAGCGCAGCAGAGTTTCAAATCGCTCGTGCAAATCCACGAAAAGAACGGTTGGTTTACGCCTCCGAAAGAGGACGGTTAAGTGCATGCAACTGGAATGGAAGATCCCCGTACGCTGTTGCTGCTGTTATTAACGTCCTTGCATGAACGAATCCTGCTATCGTCGGTGAATAATTTAACACGCGTGAAACATAGTAACTATGCTTAGAGGCACAGCGAGCGGACGCACATTGGAGGATGTTTTGTTGCCAGCTGACGAGACACTAGCGGACCACTCTGTTCATTCGACACCCAGCAACAGTAACAGCATCTCAAAGGGGCACACAATGGGAGAAAGTGACTTCCCCCGATACAAGATATGTTCTTTAATCGTTTTGGTTCCTAGACATAAGTGTGTACACAAGTTTGTTTGCAAGAAGATAGATAGAGAGAGAGGGAGGGAGAGAGAGAGAAAGAGCGAGAACGAGGATATGAATGCGCCCAAATCGGACAATCGGGCAAAATGTGCGCGTGGCAAAGTACGAATGCGTCTATAAATTGCATGTATGAATGCGGCTTAGTGTGAATGGGGCAACAAGCACCCGAAAATATATAAGGCATTAATAATAACAGCGACGAAAGTGAAACGATAAGCAAATAAGCATAGGACGTAGCGGAAAAGTACTCTGTTTGCATTCGCAGAAAAACATGCTGTTAGCACGTTCAATTATTGGTTGGTTCGTCGTGTGTGTTTGTGTGCGCGCGTTTGTCTCTATGTGTGCGAATCACACGGATATCCTTTTTCAATGCACACATACGACTATCTCACTTTCTCTCTCCCACACACTCACACGTGCGCACACATTCTCGCTATATCCTTGTCGACTCTACAGGAAGGAAACAGGATGTAAAAAGCTCAGCATCATGGTTAGAAGCAGAAAGCAACCAGCTCAATAAGTTAGTATTCGCCTACGTTCGAACAATTCGTTCTCCCTGGCAGTACAACGCAACGTGGGTGAGAGGAGGGAATTGAAAAGAGTTCGACGATTCTCATCCATGTAAATTAAACGCCTGTCGTTTGCGTTTGCTTGTTTTTTTTCCTGTTCCATTTTTCGATCTACACAACGCACGCTCGCATCCTTTCCATCAGAAATCATTGAGCGCTGCTTTTAATAGTACACGTTTCGTTGCTGCTAGAAGTAGCTTCAGAAGATCATCGTTGTTTCATGGGACGCGCAAGAAATACGTTTTAGTTGTGAAATCGATAAAATCGAATATCGAAAAATATTACTATTATTCGACACACCACGGTACAATTGTAAAGCTAGTGTAAATCGAACACGCCGTGTAAGCGCCGAGATCGAGATCGAGAGAGGTTGCACGTGGGTGGAACAATTTCCAGTCCCACCTCACCATATGTTTTTGACACCATCGACATCAGTCTGTGGTCAGGTCTGGAGGATTAACCGTGCATGATTGAGCTCACTTGCTACGTCCTGCGAACGGTTGGGTGATCTTCCAGGATCGCGGATTTGCGATCGATGCGCGTCCGATCTTTTTCGGCACAATAACCCGGTGCAGTGATAATACGGTAGTGTAGGCAAACACAAGCATAAAAACGAAACAAACTCAAAAGCAAACACGAAAACAACGCGCACGCACGCACGTGTGATGAAAGGCAGTATGGTTTATTGGCAACAGCAAGGTTTACGATCCTCGTTGAGAGGGAAGTTAGGTTTAGATCGCGTTTCGTCGGGATTTTCTTTTTGCTTTCGTGATGTCGTTCGATAGACTGATAGAATGTGTACACGTTTGTGTTCTCCTGTAGCTTGCTGTCGTTATTGCGTCGTTCTAAAACAAAACTGAAAACAAGCACTACCAACCGACGTTTTCGAGCGGTGATCGGTTGGAAGGTTATATTAATAATTGTAATAATTTCCTTGCCTTTCCGTTGTTGCGTTGCTGCCGGCGTGTTGTGCAATCTCTCACGCGTTCGGGTTAGTGAAATAGAAAAGATCAAGGTAGATTGAACCGGCAAAAAATAGCCCAGAACAGGAACCGTGGTCGGAGATCGAGCAAGATTGAAGGATTAAACAATGGAGCGAGCAGCAGTAAAGTCACGCTCGCTTTTCTTTTACCATTTAAGCACGAACGCGTTGAGAATGACTTCTCGACGAGGGTGATTATTTAGAACAAGAACGAAGGGGAAAAAAACAGAATAAACTTTATGTGACGATTCGAAACCGATCGCCTCCAATCAAGTGTGGTTTTGACGTGTTCAATTCGCTTAACGAGAATTTGAAAAAAAATGGAATATGATCGATACAAAACACTTTTAACCCTGAATAGCAATCTGAAACTAAGTGCACTCGAGAAACCCAATAAGCGATTCACACTCTCATAGAAGTTGGATGCTGGATCGCTTTTGTAGAACAATTCGTGAGTGGGAGTAAGTAACGGAAGGAAAAATAAAGTGTCAATCCTTTGCATCTCAACGGAATTAATTTGATAGCCGTACCATATGGATGATCACTTCTTTCTTTTTCCTACATCCGACGGTTCCGAGTAATTACAAAAATACGCAAAACTGCGCCGTGGAATATAATAAGCAGAGCAATTGTGTACAGTAATGGGATAATGTTCAACAACAACCTGGTGATCCTGCGATCCTGTGACGCAGAGGTGATGCGCTTGCAAGTGCAAGAAACACAAACACACTTTCGGTAGCATAAAAGCAGACAACATTCGCTTCTGCTAGGCGAGTAAAACAGACTCACTCGTTGGTTCTTCCTTCTTCTGTCTGATTACAGATCGGACTGTGACATATGTAAAATAGCAAGAGAAAAATAAAAGAAACGGCAGGAAACGAACAATATTATCGCAATCGAAAGTGGGATTAAAGGGGAGGAAGATTGCAAACAAGGGGCAGATTTGCTTCACTAAAGAATATGCACAGTGGCGAACACAAACACAACAAAAGTTTAAAAAATTGCCGCGGCTCATGTAGGTCAAAGGAATGAGAGTGAAAAGTATGTTAAAGTAAGTTCAAGTGGAGTTAACGTTAAGAGTAATAAAAAAAACAATAGTTTATATATATATATAATTATAAATACGAGTATATATATATATATAAATATATAAAAGTATATATTGGTAAACAATGAAGTAATAAATTCATAACTTTCATCAGAAAAGAAACGACAATTGCAACGTGTATCCTTTATTTCCGTTGAAAATCTGACAGGGAGCAATTATCATAGCAGCTTGATCATTACATTAACCGCGGACTCAAAATAGCGTGCAAAAGGGAAAAGATAAAATAAATGAGAATAAAAATTGACCGAGTACACTACACAAAAGTAACAGGAGTGCATATCAGTAAAGAGGTAGCAATTTTAAAATAAAAAACGCTAAAAACAAACCAAACGCGTCAAGTGGATAAAACGCTTTAACTTTAAAAGAGTTTTAGTACTCACGCATAGATGTCGCTGTACAAACGCTTGAAACATTTAATACGGTCTGTAATTGAAATGTTTCACGCGCAAGATTAGCGTCATCTATGAGTGAATTTTGTAAACGTTTCCACTGTTGCATTCAGTTTGTGCTATACGGTGAATATTTTAGTAGCACCGTTTGTGCCTGACTTTCGGGAAAATGTTATCTTTTGGCGAGTACACTCTCCTGTTACTTTTGCGTAAAATTTTCATCGTTTTGCCCGTGCGCGGATGGAATTTTTAACTCAAGAAGCATGTTCACAGGCTGGTTGGTTAGCGCGTGCTAAACCACAGTCAAATGCAATCTAGAGCACGGTTATAGCTCAAACTCTAGACTGTTTTATCAAAATTGATTCACATAAAGTAATGCTCAAGCAACGCAACAAACAGAGATTATGTCCGCAGTGCAAAAGCGCTCTGTATATTCGTGCAAAATTCAAAACCGACCTAAACCAAAAACAGGTCCTTTTCAGAACCCTTTCATAAACGACTTCCTCGTTGGTCGTTTCGAGATGGGCTTCTGTTTCGATTCATGGGACAACTGGGAATCGAAGATCGGATGCGTTGCGGTTGACGCCTGTGTAAGTTGCTCCTCTACGGGAGTTGGCATTGTTTTAGGTTTCTTCATGCACGGTTCGTCATATTCGCTCTGCATGTTCTGGCCCGAAGCAGCATCATTTGTTTCCTCTGTCTCGAACGGCATTGGCGGCCCATTGGCGGCATTCACCCAGCTCTCAACCCGCTCGTGAGCGTTCGCGTACGGTGGCAATTTGGTCGGTATTTGCTCGACAGAATCGGCCACATAATTGCCAGCCAGCCAGACTTTCAGCATGGCCGGAGCTAGCAGGTCGCGGTACTGCTTCAACTCATCTACCGTTTGTTGCCAGGGACGTGGGGTACTCGCTTTTATCTCGGAGGAGCGGGATGACGACATGGACTGGAACGATGCCCGGTCGTCTAAAGCATCGTCGTCCGCTTCTTCGTTTGGTTCCTCACCCACATCACCACCGTCGGTGTTGTTGTTCGGCCCGGGCGCCCATTGCTTTTTCATGTTCTTGTTAATGGGAGGCAAAAATATTGACTTCTTAAGTTCGCACGCAGCGATCGGACAGTTTAAAATGTTGCGGAACTTTTCCATCGTCCTGAAGTCGGTAGCACGGTACGGTACCCTACGCACTTCCTTGACAAGCGTCTCGTGCCACTGGCGCAGTGTCTCCACCGCGACGTCACGCTCCAGTTGATCCAGCGCTTTATCTTCCCGGACGTCGATTGGTTTGCCGGTTTTGTCCACACTGAAGGACACGTGTTGGCGCACCAGATCTCCGGCCGACGTTTGCAGTAGGACGTGCATATGGAGCTCCGTACGCGTCCCGTGCGCTCCACGCAATAGAACGGCACCGGATTGACACGCGTAGAAGCGTGTTCGCAGCGGTTCGTACGCCGACAGGCAGTGTCCTTTGGTCTGGGCTAATCGGTAAGTTTCGTGAAACGTCTTCGGGTGGTAGGGGTAGAGCCGGGCGTTATATTGCGTGGGTTCATCAGACGACTGGTGATGCCCACTGCTGGAAGACGCTGAACCGTAGGATTTGTTGAAGCAAATCAAACCATAGCTCATGGGCAGATGGCTGGCTACGAGCACGAAATGTTGTTGATCGCTACATTTGGACTCGAACGATTGATGGCTTATGAACACGGGGTGCTGTTGAAGGTGATGAGCAAACACCAGCAATACATTAACGCTAAAAATGCTCGTTTGTTTCGTTGGTTTAGATCCGCTACAGCTCGTGTCGGTCAGCTTCACGATCAGTAGCTTGTGCCAGGTGGCCACCAAAAGGAGGCTCTCAGCTGGGACAATCTCAAGGGCGCAACATCGCTCGCATTCTAGAATCCATTTTGAGAAATCTCCACCACCGCTGTACACCAGCTGCAGCTCATCGAGCGGTTTTGTGTCGATGCATTCGTCCCTTACAGGCGACTTAGTTGAGGGGTTCCTTTGAACTGCGTAGAGATGAAGTTTCAGCCGATCGAGACACACCACCAGGGTGCCTTGGTTCATGCATCTCACCGCCGACCAGTTATCTTCCTTCACATTCGTCAAACGTACAGTGGATTCCATTGATCGCAAGTGCTTGTTAGGCAGCTTGACTACGTCTATGCACCTTTGGTCGTCTTGATCTGTATGCGTCGTCCAGAGCTGCAGCTTTCGACGGTAGTCCGTCACGCAGAGCGTAAGATTTTCACTCGACAATCCGCATGATGCCACGCTGACGATGCAAACACTTGCAAGAGAAATTGACGAAAAGATCTGTGCCACCGGTCGCCATACCATTGCTGGGGCTGCAGCATCTTCGGCTGGCTTCCCTCGGAGCACTACGATGTTGTTTCGCTTCCGAACGAGCACAAATGTTCCACTTTCGTCGGTGACGATTTCTAGGATTGGGCCGGGAATTTCCGTCGAGCAGGGTTGCACCTGAAGCACCTCTAGACTTTCCGATCGAGCCGATTCTGCCGCCAAACTGCCTAGCCACAACACCTCAACGTCCTCCAAGCTTTCACCGACAGCCTTGAACATGGTTGCCAATGTTCCTTTAACGCCGTCTCCTACGATGGGGCCCACCGTTGCCATGGCACCGCCCGTGAAATAGTAATCGTAACCCGTGTTCGTTATCAGAAAGCGATCGGGATCTTTCTCAAGCAAGGCGGTGTAAATGACGGCAGCCGAGTACTGCACACTCTCGTCGGCGTTCGGATCTAGCGGATAATTCGATACCGTGCGGTGGTACTTGGCTTCCAACGATTGCAACTCGCGATGGTAGTTTTCCTTCACGCTTAGCGCCCGTAGCATCAAATCCGGACACGTTGGTCCAGTCCCGGGGGTCTTATGGAGTGGTACCGCGAAATCTGTGATATACGGACGTTTACATTCGAAGTAAGTGAGTAGAGTGTCCGCATCTATGACATTCGGTTGAAGTGGGAGCTGGAGAATATTATCATGCTGATGGCGCCACTGATACGTTCGATTAGGATTACCAATCAACTGATGCACCATCGGTTTGAGTTGGAAATGGTATGTCTAAAAATGAACGAAGAAAAGGAACGCTTAACTTGCAATCCGCTCAAAAAAGGTTCACTAGCGGAATCTACGTACCTTCAAAGCCTTATCCTTTTTGGCTGGTTTTTTGTCGTTCGGTTCCACTTTCGAGGTTTTCTTGCGTTTCGGTTCCTTAATTCTTTTTTTCATTTCTTTGTTATCTTCCTGATCACTCATGTTCGTATTATTTATCGCTGTAATTTTGCTAAGCAAAATAACTTGTATTCAAGCACATGGATCCGATTGCTGTTTTGTGGTAATACTGCAAATTACCGCGTATTGTCCGTAAACACAAGAATTGAATTTACAGTCTAGAGCTGTCAAATTGTCCAGAGTTGCCAAGCAGGCTTAAAAAAAAACACTTCTAAAATTGTACGATTTGACGATTTTTTATCAGTAGAACTTTAGAAACGCCTAGAGAATTTATTCATTTCAACAATGTGACAATGTATCGATCATAGTAATAATACTGCTAAATGGTATTTACATATAAACATAAGAAAAGCCTTTATTGAATAACGTTTTTACCTCTGTCTGTCATGTTTGTCCAGATGTAAACAAAACGGTGCCTGCATGCGAGTGTAGTTACATAAAAGAACGTTGAGATATATTGATAGTGTCCGCCTCCGCAAAAGAAGAAATGTCTCTAAATTCGGGCGCTCGAGGTTTTCGGCGAGCACCGTCGCTTTTTCGCAACAGTATCGAACAGCTGAAAACTCGATACGATGGAGCACGGGCGCGGCTTGAGGCTATAACCTTCCCGGAGCGGTACAAGGGAACGATACTAGAGAAATGGGCCAATTACTGGAAGAACCTAGTGATAGACTATAAGGAAATGGTCATCGATACGGGACGCACCATGCGAGATCGACCGGTACGAAGTAGCGTGTATGTTTCGTTACTCACCGCTGGCACATACGCCGGCGTACGAAATCCATCCGAGACAGATTTCTACGACCAGTTTCGACGTGCGTACAATGAACTAGCGTTGGTGCATCCATCCTGCCAGAATCCGGTCGCTTCCCAGCACATAACGTTCGTGGAACGTTGCCACAATGAGCACATTTTACGACGGCTTTCGCTGGGATTCGTCTCCTTCATGTGGCTCGATAACTACGACAAAGGCTTGGCCATCTACAAAGCGGTCTGTCCCTACTTGCAACCTCGATACCTGACCTTTCACCAACGAATAATCGATGTCGGGTTTAACGGAAAATTTTGGAATCTTGAGAGAAAGATGATTGACTACGACATTAACCAAGAGAATTTGTAGCATCAGTAGAATCAAGAGAATACCAAATAAAGTAAATAGGCTACACCTCACAGGGGAAACGTTATCAGTCTTAATTTCGTTCAAACATCACCCATCTGCTCTCAGCTAGCTTGAATCACCGGTTTGAATGATCAGTTTCAGGAATAGCTTTATAACTGTTTAGTGTATATTTTTATTCATTTATTTGGAAAGACTAACATTTATTGCAGGCGTTCTTTTTACAAAACTTCAAAGTTGCTTCCTCTTCGAGATGCTGCGGACTTTAAGCAGTTTAACTCTAGCACGGCTAACCCCTAGAGAAAATGATTACTATAAACTAAACATGTTTTGTTAGCGAAGCAGATCATCTACGTAGTGAAGATAGCAGTGCACACTCTTGAAAGAGCGCACTAGCAACGAAAATCCTTGCCAGTGGTAAGGATATTCAATGATGAGCATAGCTTCACCCTGTTCTACAGTAAAACGAGCCGACGACTGTTTTGAAAAGTTGCTCGATGTAAAATATCTTTCGATTATGATCGATGCGGTAATGCATGATTTTCGGTACTAGTATCCATGATATACTAGCATCTAACGCCAGCCTACGCCATATGATTGAGTGTAGTTTATCTCTATAAGTAACATCAACCAAACCTACTTACGATTGAGAGAAAGCGAACCAGCTCGAAACTAACCGCCAGCTAGTACTCTCTTTACAAAAATCCTCCAAATGTTACCTGTCTACTAGAATGGATATCGATTAGATTATAAGTCTAAATTGAGGCTCTCCTAATTTTGCATATATTAAAAAATCAACGAAAAACCCCAAAGATAAAATTTCATACACCCGTGAGAGTTGTTTTTTATCCCTGCAAGGGAACAGTTTGACTTATCTAACAAAATTAAAGCTAAAAACAAGCTTTGAAGGGATACAATAATCACACCTGTATGCGCACATTCTCAGGTGTTGTTTTTTCAGTGCTATGTTATCGGTTCAAATGTACAACTTACTATCAGTCCTACTGCTACACTACTATAAGTAGTAACTACTCGCATGCTACATGTTTTGTTCTCTAACTAAATTGATTTACCGTTTCACTGGGTAAATGAGGCATAATTCCTACTTATCCTGCACGAGATGGTTCCCTTAGTAGATGAGGGAATCTGAAATTAAGGAAAAAAGAACAGAAACACAAAAACAAAACAAAAAATAAATATAATAATCTGTTATTATACGAAAACTACATGATCCGAAGATCGACGCAAACGTAATACCACAAAAGAAATTATAATTAAGGGTGAAAAAAGAAATACATGTAAAATTTAAGAGAGATAAAGAGAGAAAAGAATGAACAAAAAATACACAAATATTACAACACCCCAAATTAAGTAAAGGCTATAATAAAAAAATAAAAACTATGCAGTTGATCGAGCTGCAACAAAAGCAACCCGCGAAAACAACCAATCTAAAGAGACAACTAAGGGGGAGAATAAATACTACGCTACCAGCTCGTCTACTGCATGAGAAGCAGTTGTTATCATTAAAAAGATCAGCAAAGAAAAACAAATATGTTTTTACATAAACAAAGATTATAATACACCACACTATTTCCGAAAGATGTCTCCCCTGTACCAATAGCAAAAAAAAAGATGCTTCAGCATTCTACGACTGAGCATTAGCGGTGAATGTAAAAATACCTCGCAATTGCGGATTGCCATTTCGTTTATCCACCGGGGAACATAAAAAAGGCAGTGAAATAACTGGGCCCATTGCCAACCAACAGTCGGTGGGTCTATCTCTCGACAATTGATCGTCCAGCTGCGCCATCACCGACCGAGGAAAGCGCTGTTTCACATGCGGCAGCGGCCATGCTGGTATCAATACCGCTGTCATTATTGCTACTGTTGCTGTGCCGCTCGCCAATGGCGAGTGTCTCCCGCTGTCCGCCATTTGAGGTTGCGTTCCGCGACCGGTACTGCTGCTGCTCGTGAGATCCGGCATTTGCGGTCCGATCGTTGTCGGGATCGTTCCCTCCACGGAAGAGTCTGTGATCTGCCACATCGTCTTCGCTATCGTTTTCGTTGTCCATTTCATCGTCGATGCCGTCGTCTTCGGCACTATTCAGCATCAGCCCCCCATCCAATACGACCACGTTCGGTTGTATCGGGATGATTTCGCTGCTGTTCGAGTCATCGCCAATCGCGAGTAAATGATTGCCATCGATGTCATGCCCATCATAATCAACGGTGTCAGCGTCCTCTGCCCGTTGCTCCGGTCGTTCGCAGCCGTCGCGCGGTTCCGGTGTATTGGGTATCTGGATGTCGTCCTCATCTACACCATCGTCTGTAAGAGCTCCCGGCGCAATCTTTTCCTTGATCACCACCGCTTCAGCGGCCGACTGACCAGCAGCAACGCCACCTTTGGAACCAGAGGAAGAGCGATCTACTGGGACTGGGGGAGAGGGAACACCATCAATCGTACCTTGGGCGGATGTTTCGCCAGACACCAGAACGACGGTCGCGGAAGACGGCACAGCGTCCGACGGAGAGGATACGGTCGTGGCCGTCGTAGTGAGCGGAAACAGCACCGGATTCAGCTTGCTATTCGCGGTGGTGGTTTTTGCGATCACCGGGTTAGTGACCGTTATTGGTAGCTCGAGCGATGTCGGTACGTGCGGGTTGCTTGGTACGTGTCCAATGACGGCGGCCAACGTTTCGTCGAGATTCGACCCGGTTCCACTCGCTGAAGCGGCTGACGAGCCGGCCTGTGATCTTGCCGATGCGGACACCGCACACCGGGAGGACGGCAGGACAAGCGAGCCGGCCTTTCTGTCATGACCCCGCTGAACCGTAGCTTCGATGCCGTTCTTAGTCGGCACTTCAACCGTCGACATGATCGGAGGCTTCGTCAGCACCGCGTTTGTCTCGATCGTGGTGCTGGGATTGACTTGGATAATCTCTGTCGACAGGAGGGCTGGATGTTCTAGAATGAGAGCATAATCGGAACGTTACTATCGAACGGGGAAGAAATATAAACGACACACCGATCGGCACCTACCTTGTAGTTCAATCAATCCTGCGTGCTCGTGCGTCAGGATAATCTGAGTGCCTTCGGGCGTTACCAAAGTGCTGACTGTCCCGACGCCGCCTCTGCCGCCACCTTGCTGTTGCTGTTGTTGGCTTGCGGACAATGCGGCCAGCCACTCTTGTGCCGTTTCTACGCGGCAGATGCCCGGGATTGCGGAAAAATAACGACAAAGAAAGAGAACGAATAGAGCGAATGCACATCCTTCAACCAAGCTAGCGGCCGAAACGACGCGTGTGTTTGGGACAGACCTCCGTTTGAATTTAGAAGAAATCCTCAGCAAAAAAAAATCCCATCCTTCCACTCACCCATATGTACAATGTGTGCAAACCAAATCAAACACCAAACGGAAAGCAAATACAAACGCAAAACACTTATCTTTAGTCGGCTCATCTCCATAATGGAATATAGTGTTGTCAAAGGATGTGGTTATATTACTTTTTAAATATATATAAAAATGGAAATAACTGCATTTTCGCTTACAGAACAAACTTCTTTTCTGCATTTGCATTCATTTCTTCTTCCCGCGGCTTTAATTCGACTATTCGTCGAATGGCCATTACATTAACAAAACAGACTAAGATTATATTTATATGCATGATCCTGTCCACCTAATCTTATCTTTTTTTGTAACTATCCTTTCGTCAACCTACGAATTTAACTCATCTGTTATATATAGTTTTTTTTGTGTACTCCTTTACACTAAGCCAAAACAGTTCGTCTATGACGAACAAGTTGAAAGTGGCTTATGATTTCAATATACGGGTGGGTACCAAATTTCTAATGTCTTGTCTGTTAAATAACAAAAAATGAACTTAATTGAGCGAATGAGCGAACCAATTTTTATGCTTCCTTCTCATTTATTAAAATAGAAGTATAAGTTTTGGTAGTAAACAAAAATTATTTGAATGTGAAAGTTCACGTTGACCGCGGGAGTGATGCCACTAGGAATCGATAGCGTTTTTGGCGATTGCAGTCTCGCAATTAACGACAGATTGTTTGTTTGTACAATTAGTGATCTCTGAGGTCAATGATATAATTTCTATTTGGATCGTTCATTTTTGTACATGTACAGCAACTGTTCAAGTGCTTTTACATGAAAAAATTAAGCATTTTATGGTGCGCATTGCGATTTCGACAATGCATATCATCGTTACCAAGAAGTGCGGTAATTATAAATTTAATTGATTCTGCCGTTACTTTCTTGGGAAGTTCGTTTGTGGTACAAAGCTAATGTTCGATTTGAGGAATCGATATGAAATGTCTTTGCGACATCCACAGGGACCATTAGGAAATGTGAACGTTCGTTCAATTAACGTTGAAAATTATGATCGAAACAAAAGTCGTTGCTTTGTGGTTCACTCCATCGATCGCTGTCGAAGTAGAAACCACAAACAAATGACTGAGGCACTGAAAAGGATCACTAATTGTTACAAACTACTTTTTATCCTGATGTCTATGTGCCTTTACACGCGTGCGTATATATATATAATTATACGTCAACATATGCTCATACTACTCAAGTGTTGAATTAAGCTTCGCATTCGTGTTTTGATAAGAATCATCAGCTAAAACTATATGCAAGATTTTGAGCAATATCTTGACTAAATTAGAAATGGACACAACCTCTGCTTTATTCCCTGTCGCATTCTGTACTCTTCTATATAGTAAAGAATTCATTTCATTAGCAAAAATAAATAATTGATTGCATATAGATTATCTTATGTCCCGGTCCCTATCAACACAGCGACATAGTTTAAAAGTTCTTTTGTTGTCGTCGTGGATCATCAACATCGCGCACGATCAACTTTTTTTATAATTTGCTGTCACCAGCCATCTATTTAGTAGCCGAACTGGATTAGAAAGGAGTATAAAAACGTAAATTTAATATGACAGGCGGGGTACGGCTTATCGCAAATACACAACACCAAAGGCTCCTTTTCAGTGGTTGCTTAAAATTATCAACAAACAGATACACATGCCGCCTATAGTACAAGAAGAGGATATATTGCAAGAAGCGATGTATTTCGTGAATGATGGAGAGCTGGTCGTTTGGAAGTGCACTGCCAACCGCCAGCTTTGCGGTCTCCTACGTGAATAGCAAAAAGACAATGGACGCATGTGTTAGTTGCAGAGAGCTGGATTCTTACGCCAGGACTTCAGTACCAGCAACTGTTGTTATATGTATGCGATGGTATGATGCGATAGATGGTAAATATTAGCAGATGGAAGCTTCATACGGGTACGATAGGATAACCGACCAGTTCGAGACACAGCTTCCTTCAAACCTTCGCAACGCATTTTTATGGAAATATTTCCTTACTGTCTTCTCTATTCGTGTCTATTCGTATAACAATAATATTTTCCTTTTCTCACTTCTACTCGTCTTCTACGGTTCTTGTAAAATATTTGTCTTCTCGCAGTTCTGAATGCTTTATCGTAATTTTGCCATTATTTCTGTTATCTGTTTTGTGTGATTGGTTACTTGTGTAATTTGTTCACTTTCGCGCAATTATTCTTTCGCAGTAGTGTGCACTCGCGCAGTTCGGACTCGGGGATTCAAACATAGTCGGGATCTTCGACCGATACGGAACTGGTGAATAGGCTACCTACAGGAAAAAACAGAAACGTGAAAGTATGGGTGGAAAGTTTACTTCGTTTGCGAAGAATTATCATAGCAATGGGATCATACTAGAAAAGGAGGTAGAATACAACAGAATATTCGCTATGACCCACTCAAACACCTCTTACTAGTCAATAAGTTGCTTGTTTTCGGGTTGTTTGTGTGAGCCATATCGAGAGAGGTTCAATCTGTTCGAAAGGGAACATGTTTGTTTCGAAAAACTTATACTTTTGCATTGCGAACGGAATAAAACGGAAAATGACCACTCCCGGCGGATAGGAAACCGAATCTATGGGATATGAACGGGAACGAAATAGGATAATACTAATAAAAGAGCGAACTGACCAAACGCTTCTGTGCGAAAGGATACGAGAGGAAAATAAATTACTACTGCGTGTGGTATTGAGCGATTCATCTGCATCTTATGGGGTACGAAAACACCATACAACGATAGAAACATGATCGTTAGATGAATTAATTCACAAGCATAACAATGGTGATGATGTTTGTCGTCCGTATCCCTTCTCTATGCTTGAAGATATGATAATGATATATACTGCTTCCGATAGTGTATTGAAAAATGGAAAGTAAATGATGAAAAATAAAAGCACTTTGAACAAAATTCTTATCACCCTACGACAGACCACCATACCAACAATGTTGTTACTTAGTTTAGCGTTGCTATAATCGTATTACATGCATTTTTCTTCTTCGCCTATTACTATAAACCTTTCGAAGCCATTCATTCCCTAGAACGGTTACAATATGTAATGTTATGAACAAGACACACTAACAACGCAAGAAAAAAACTATACAAAAAGATAATATATAAACAAAATAACACTAAATGAACAAGTTAATGGTTTCTTATATCTATGGTATCAAAATAGTGTAGAAAAGCAAATGGTCGAACTCATTGAAAAAATGCGAAACAAATCAAAAAAGGCCTCTACCGGAAGTGCAACATGTACAGTTAAAAGAGACAGGAAAACAGGAAGTAAACTCCCATACTCAACGATTACGTACCTTGCAGAAGTATCTGTTGCCCATCAGCGGTAAGAATGTGCGGTGCATCTCCACCAGCAGCCAGCGCGATGAGGCTCTGTTGATCGAGAATGATATGCTGTCCGTCCTGAGTGTTGAGCAAAAATCCCTGTTGCGTTCCATCACCGCTCATCACCTCAGCAGAAGCATCGACGATGGTTGCCGCACCACCTCCATCACCAGAAGTTTCACAGGACATCTCCGCACCGTTCGATCCGGTGGGCAGTATTACTTCCGACTGATGGATGATATCTTCCGTCAGAGCACCGACCACTTGCTGATCTCCCTGCGAAACCTGCTGCTGGGTCTGTTGCTGCAGGTGCTGTTGCGACGGGTGTAACTGATGGTTCTCCGGTAGAGCCACCAGTTGGTTTGAAGCATCTAGGTAAAGCAGCTCGTTATTGACCGGCACGAGACTCTCATCACGCACAGAACACAGATAGAACAGATTGGCAGGGCCGCCAAAGTTTTCCGCCGGTACCGCGATTAGCTGGGGGGATTCCTGAACACCAGCTCCGGAGGTATTCGCGGGTCCACCGCTACTGCTGCTAGCCTCCGCTAACGAGCCACCGACAGCGGATAGCTCAGTCGAACTGAGGATCACCTCAGCATTTTCCACACCATTTCCACTGCTGGTGAGAGATTTTATGGAACCAGCCCCTGCTGTCCCTGACGATCCGACTATCGACGACGGTGCGGGTTGTTCCAACTCGGGATCTACTTTCTGCTCAACGATCAAGGCAGCACTTGGGACGCTCTCCGCTTCATCCGTATCAGTCACACTTTCTTTTGCTATAGACATTTCCTGCACGGATGAGTCTGCTGCGGCCGCGACCACAACATTACCACCCGATGGAGCCGCCTCCTTCAACGTCGAGGATCGATCACTGTAGGAGGTACCAACTGTAACGTCACCGTCACCAACCGTTGTCGTAACGAGCTTTGCAGATATTGGCTTTGATTTCTTTTTCGGTTGCAGCTCAATCTGTTGCTGTTGTTGTTGCTGCTGTTGCTGCTGCTGCTGCTGCTGCTGCAACATCCTTTGCTGCTGGAGCTGCAGTTGCTTTTGTTGTTTTTCGCGTTTGAACTGGCGCATTCCGCTCGCAGTTAACACCTTTCCTTTGCCCCGATCCTCAATATATCCAAGTCGATTAAACTCCAACAACTTCTGCGGTGATAGCTTTATCACGCGGTGACTTTTCTTGCCGCTGCTACCTGCATTGATATCGCTAGACGACGAGGACACGGAGATCCCGTTATCATCACCGGAATTGCGACAAATGCCTGAGGCACCGTTACCAGGAGGAGGCAGCAGCGCCTTGGTAATAATTATCTTTGGTGCAACCGGTTGCGGAGTATCGACGGGACGCGGCGGGGCTGAAGCCGATGGCGATTCTAGTTGAGGACCGTTCGCCGATAGCGTTGTGGCAATGTTTCCCGGCGAGCTAGCAATGCGACAAGTGGTAGCCAGCGTAATGGCACTCGTCACGTTCACCGCCGACTTGGACGCTGAAGGTAGTTTGACGGTGACGTCGGTGTTCGCCGTAGAGGTGGTCAAAATTGTTCCCTTGCTCGTTATCACAATTTGCTCGTTGGATGCATTGCCCCCTTTCACAGTCGCCACCGTCGTCGGACGCTTATCCTTCGAGGACGTCGCGTGGAGCATCTCGAGCTTCACTGTTGATTGCACCGGGGCCAGTTTATCGGCTCCATTCACACCAACCAGACCTGTAACGATGGCGGAGGAACCGGAAGGCGCCATCTCTTGCACCAATATCCCATTGTCACCCATGACGATCGGCATGCTGTCGATGTCGAACTTTCCGTCCTCTTCTGCCAACATCGTTGACGACGATTTCGGTTCCTTCGGCACCTCGGGCACTATCGGCCCTGAACTCTTAACCGCTTCACATCGTTTAATCTTTTCTGGAATGGATAGAAGAGTGTCTTGCTCTATAACCACCAACGGTGTTCCAGTTACGACCTCCGTCTTTTTTGCTGCAGATGTTAATGTAGGCTCAATAACCACACCCGAACACGCATCCTCCTGTTTCGCTGTGGTGATTGGTATCTCCGACGAAAGAATCATGGACTGAAGATGCCGTTTTCGAGGATTAATGCTTTTCGCAGCACTGTTCGTGCTGTTTTGGGGAACAACTACATTCACCACTGCTGTTGGTGTGGAGGAACTAGGAATTACGTCAAGCGAACCACGGCTGCCTTGGACTTTTTTCGAAGGTTCATTGGTTGTTTTAAATTCTTCGACCTTACCTAAACTGCTGCTTACTGAAAGTGAAGTTGAGGCAGCCGGAAGATTGATTAGAGCTTCTGCTATTTGCAAATCGGTTGGAGTAGGCGCCTTGGATGCCTTAGAGCTGGATTCATCTCGCTTCGATTTCGAAGGCTTCCTCGTAGATTCGGTAGCATGTTTCGCTAACTGTTGTGTATCGCTCTCTTGTGATCTCTGCATTAGCGCGTCTTGAGATGTCAAGTCACCCATGTCCGTAGAGCTGGCACGCTTTTCTACTGTCGTTGGGATTCTTTCGCCACTGGTATCAATAACAGCTCTGGCTACGTTATCTGAAGCCGACACATCCCGACGGACTCGTTTTGTTTTGCGTGCCCATTCGCGTCCTTCGACCGCCGGATGTGTCTGTGATGGGTGGTTGTGTTTATCAGATACCGAAGATTTCAGCTTACCACGACGACGCGGTGGTTGGTCGCCATTGCCGCTGCTATCGGGAAGCAATAGTTCGTCGGATTTTCGCTTTTTCATCACTTCTTCTTTAGCGGCTTCTTGCTGTTCGGACACTACCTCGTCTGTCATTGCTGAAGAAGTAACGGCGGGATTTTGAGCATCGTCCTGCTTTTGAAGAGACTCTTCCGTTTTCTTAGCTTCCTCTGGCAAATTCAGTGGCTTGTCTTTTGTTTCAGTGTTGTTTGCCACCGTAGTGGAACCAGAGGGCTTTTGCTCCTCTTGAGTCAAATCTGTTTTGGAGTTCGTCTTTTCCGTCTGTTTCTCCATTTCTGTCATCTGTTCACTAACAGACTCGTCGTGAGCTTCCAAAGAAAATGAAGCTGTCCCCGTTTTGTTACGCGTTTTGAAAATGCGCTTGCCACGCTCCTTCGGTGGTAGAGTACGGTTAGAATCTATTTTATCCGTAGTGTTATCCACGACGTCGTTCAAATCTTCCGGCAATTTTGGAACGTCTGTTTCGCACAACAGCGAATCTATCTCCTGGCTTAACAGTGCGTCTCGATCAACCTCTTGTGACTTTTCGGCCGAATCTGTGGAGGACTTCTGATGGAGGTTATTTTGTTCTTGCTTTCTATCCATCAGAGCTGGCGGTGTAGTAGTGACGGCTGGTTGGATTGTTTTCTGTTTCCGTTCTTCCTCTTCATCGTTGAAATCGAAACAGGAGAGCTCTTCACCTTTGCTTCCGTCATCCGGTTGAGATTTTTGTTCCTCCATCATTTTTTCCTCATTCGCCCGAAGGCTTCCAACGTCCGCACTCGTTGATGCAATCGTTGTTGAAAGAATATTCTCATCACCACTTGGTGATTTACTTGAACCACGAGTGGCGCGATTCAGAATTAGCTGCTTGGCACTGATCGGACGCTCAGAGACCGACACGGGAGCCGACGTCCCATTGGATGACGCAGTGTTTCCAGTGCAAGACTCGTTGGAACCCGTCGTCGAAGAGCTGCTGGTCGTGCTTCCTTCCCGTGAAGGTACCGAATGCTTTTCTTGCAAAAGTGCGTCATCGTTAGTGACCTCGATAAATTCTCGTTTTTGCTTTTTGGGAATATTTCTGTACTTGATAGTCGCGTAAGGAGATACGACCGGGGTGGTAGTAGAAGAAACCGGTATATTGACAGCACCTGTGGCAACATTTGTTGATGTATCAAGCGGGCGCTCCTGAGAGTTGTCCATTTCTTTACCGGCGCCTTCCTCTAAGCCACAATGTGCGTTATCGTTTCTGGTATCAGTTTTCGAAATAGCTCTTTTGTTTGACACCGGTGATTTGATGCGTGGTTGCTTTGAATCTTTTTGCAGTTTTTTGGTACTCATTTTATCAACCGACTTTAAGTGCGCATCATTTGGTGGAGCTTTTTTATCACCTTTAAATGTGTTTTCTGCAATTTTCTCATTAAAAGAATCAAAACCTTCGCCCTGGTCATCTTCCTGCTCATCTTCACTCCAATCTGCCAGCAGCTCATTTTTGAGCTTTGCATCTGTCTTCTTTTTACCGCCAATAGGATTTGATTCTCGTTGGATTGCGTGAGCATTTTCGTTTTCTGATTGCACTCCTTGCATTACTCTTTCGTCTTTATCAGGTTCTTCTTGACCATAAGTTTCAAACGATCGTAAAGCCACCTCCTCGTCGGGTTCGATTAAGGAAGTATGCTCGCTTTCCATTTTACCACGAGTGTTGCGACGACGTCCGACAATCTTTTTCTGCTGTACTGATTCAGCGGCTTTCCGACCGCTCCTAGTCCGTTTTTCACTAGAAACTGCTTCGTTCTGAGGGTTTGGCGTTTCCACTATTTTCGCTTTACCCAAAGTTCGTATTAATTGTTTTTCAGGGGTTTTCTTAAAATCCTGTTCTTCGATTTCCTCCTCGACAGTGTCCTCCAAATCAACCCGCGTCTGCGAAATATGCTTCGTCGGTGCTGCCGAATACAAAACCAAGCAAATAATTGTGTTAAATTATTTTATATAACTCAAACATACTACACTTGACATACCCAATGGGCGCGCTGTGGTTGATGATGATGCATAACTAGCTCGACAATGTTTTATATGCAGCATGATCAAATTTTGACGATTGGCACTGTAGTTATTACATTTGTAACAATGATACACTTGTCCCGGTGAAACCGACAATGACTGTGTACCGGTTAAAGAAACATTTTCTGGAGTGAGCGAATCTCTTATCTCACTATCGTCCAAGGATCCGGAAGGCTGAGCTAAAATTCTAACTTCATGAATCGTTTTGCGACCCAAGACAGGAGTAACAGGAGTCGAAATGGTTTTAATTTGTTTTTCTGTAGAAAATAGAAGCAAAAAATAATTACTTTTTCCCAAGTCTTGATAAATAAGTAAACTATATTTCTTACCTTTCAGATTTCTTCCTTTACCAGCAGGCGAGCGACAGTCTTGAAATAATCCTGAATAGCGATCCTTCTTTTGTGGAAGAAAATCTGTTGAATTTACGATATCCGGGTCTCCGCCTGTCATACGTTCAGCGTGCATAACATCCGCCGGAAATGTTTCCATGTGCTTCACCTTGGAACGATATTGTTCTGTAAATAACGGGTTCAAAGAAAGTTATAATATATTTACAATAGTAAAATCATATTTATCTACCAAAACAACTTACCCAATCCCTTACGCAGAAACTCATTTTTTCTTGGGCAATTGTATTTGAATATAAAATTGGGATTTTTTACGTATTCGCTGATGAACAAAAGAAAGGTATGAACAAGAGACTCAGACGCATTCATAATGGCAATACTTACAAGGTGTCCTCTTGGAAAAATTTCACCACCGCCAATGGCTTTTTTCGCAGTGAGGACAAGAAATCTTCCGACAGTCGCGAATCACCCATCACTTCGCCGGGCCACCAGCTATAGCTTAGCTTCACCCAAACGATGTCCCCATCACTAAGTTGTTGATCCATCGCGTATTGCGTATCTCTACAGTTCGGTGCACGTACTTCCAAGTAGCGATCAGAATTTATCTGCTTGACTTTCGGTACGACACACTCTTCGCTGACTTTCGCTTGTCATTTACTGGGCGCTTTCAGAGAAGCGACAGCCAGTTAAAAGAATGCTGGAATGGAAATAGATGAATATAGTGGATTAGAAACTACATAATAAAGTAAAACCGAATACAGGTTGATATTGCCATAGACGATCTACCAAATAATACAAAAACCTTATAATTTTGAGTAATGGATACACTTGTCACAGTTGCTTCTACCTCTTATTTTGTTGCTGAGCTAAGTGTTAGTTTCACAATCCTTCTAGATTTTGTGCAACTTTCCCAATCACAACATGTTTGATATTTAGTTGTGAGTAGCGCCAAGACGCAGAACGACTCTCAGACCACTTAGATTAGTATAAATTATATTTCATTACACCGTTCGCAATCGCACGACTCTAGCGGACATGTCGTCGAACGCGAAAAGTTGACTGCTTGTAGTCTTCAAACACCGCCGTTTTCGTCGCCGCAGCCACCACACTCCCGCCGTCTCTGCCGTTCCTGCCGTCTTCACGCAGTCCGTCAAAGTTTCTTCGTTGTCGTCGCGAACTATGCCGTAAAGGGACGCGGTTACTCTAGCTAATGTGAACTCTTCAAAGCCTCGGCTGAAAACTGTTTCCTACACAAACGGGCCTGCTGGTACATTTGTTGTATGCACACTCTTTCGATGCAATAAATTTTAACTTACGTACCTTTCTAAACGAGTCTTTTGTACTGCAATGTTGTTGATTTAACTCAGCTAGAACTAAATTTTCTTCCTTGTGCTGCCATTTCGCATATATTGAGGCATCCACAGTTTATATAGCACTGCTTCACCGGTTAGGTTATGTCTAAGACATCCGTTTAGAGTGAATTGATGTGCATTTTCATGAGTATGGATTTGATGAAAATGAGCAATGAACGAAGAAAAAATGGTTAAAAATGCTTTACTGTTTTTCTTGCTTGCTATTCAATTGAAAGTCTTTAAATATATAAATTTGGAATATGAAATTAAAAAGTTCCTTAGAGTTATAGTTTGACATGATGTTAAGGGGGAAAATTTTCTTGGCAAATGATTGTGGCGTGCAGCTTGACCCCTACCTGAGGCCGTGGTCAATTGTTTAGAGAAAATGCTATTGAAACTCTAAGTATTTAGAAGATAAAAAACAACTAAGGTTGCTGGCATATTTTTAGAAGGTAGTGTAAAGAAATTGAAAATGATTTACCAAATTTGATTATTGTATCGCCACTTTCAGCTTTGCAAAAAAAAATTCTCCCATATTTAAATTTATGAATAGTTTTGCCATATTTGTTTTCTTTTTTATATTTGAGACATGAGATGTGACATGGAGATTTTATTTGAGTATATTATTCCGTATAAATAAAAATAATGTATATCTATTCAACCACCATTCGCATGGAAGAGCCTGATAAGGTCTATCATTATTGTAACGAATATAGAACTGACAACGACGAATGTTTAAAAAATCAATAGTCAGTATTTTTGAAGTTTACTGTGCCAAAGTGTGAGTTCGTGCGTGCGATTGTTTCGGTCGAAATCTTTGGTGAATAATTTTTGCAATTTTGCAATAATAATTGAATTTTTAATCTTTATTGTGATAGACGTCGTCTGTTAAAAGCGAAATACGAATAAATATAACAAAACATGTCCTCCAAATATTTTGCTCTTGCCTAGGGTTATTGAGTGGATATATTCCGTATAGTAGAAAGAAGGAATTGGCTACGAAACATCAACTAATTTTTAAATGTTGCAACTGTTTAGTGTGAGAAATTAGAAATAAAATTAACAGTGCAAAAAAGACCAAAGAACTAAAAAAAAAACACTGGTACATAAATAGACGGAAGCTCACGAAACGCATCCATAAAAGAAGTGATGTAGTTCGAAACGCGGTTAACTAGTGAATACTGTTCAAAATTAACATATTTGGTGTTGTAAAACTAAATAATGTCCAAGTGCAAAGCTCTCACAAATGAATGGTTTGTCTAATACTTGTTCACCAGCAAGAGCTGCTTTGTGAAATCGCACAGCAGCTGGAGCAACGCATAACACACGCATTCCGTAGCAGACAAAGCGCAATCAAATCAAGGATTTGTTTTTTTACAGACGCGCTGAAAATGTTTTCCTTGCTTGCATAGGAAACATTGCGGCGAGTGGTAGCGTGAGTCATACGAGAATTTGCCCGAAATCAATAGATAAGACTGAACGAGGAATTTGTATAGGCACGATTTGCATGGATGTTGGTTATCAACAAAACTATATTAAAAACAAAAGTGTAGTGTTTTGACTTAAATCGTAAATTAGACCGCTCGTATCGCGACGTTCCTTTTTCTCGCAATCATCTTCGCTAGCGGAATGTGTAGTAGGCTGCGACTTTCCAAACCATCGACCAGCAACAAATAGGAAGCAACCGGTAGTAGCTACCGATTTGATTCCTTGCATGTCCTTTTTCCTATTGGGCAGCAGCTTCAGATACGACACGTACACCGTTCACAACGGGAAATCCAGCTGCAGTAGGTAATTCGTAGGAAGGAAAGAGCGACGATAGTTTTGTTCAATCGATAAGCACCAAGAGAGAAGGAAATAGTACGAAAAGCTCTGAGAACTGAGACTGGAACAAAACTTGGCAGGTCCAAAAGTGGCGTGTAATAAAAAAGAAACAAAAAAAAACAATCCGCACAGGATAACCGACTGACTGGATTGGAAGTGGTAATTTCGTGTGGATGCAATCCGGAGCAGAATCGTAACTAGTCGAGTGCAGCAACAATGAATGGGCTAAGGTGAGTAAAAATGAGACGAAACCAAAAGCACTCTGTGTGGCATATGTGCCAGACAATGAAAAAAGGGTGAAGAAATTGATATCGTGTGACTTTTCCGGTATGTCTTTATCGATTATCCACATCCGTCGCCGAGTGTTGTCGCATTTTTATGTAGATACCCGCAGTGGTACCATTTATAAATTGCTTGTGCAACATAACCGTAGCCTCGAAGTAGTAATCTCATTCACGCATATTATGGCTGATAATGTAGGATGGGTAGAGTTCCAGGAAAAATATGACGCTCCAGTGTATGCGCTGTTTTGCAACAGTGCGCTAATTACCCCCGACAAATCTCATAAAATGCGATCAAGTGCGATCATAAATGTCAATTGATAATGCGATAGTGTCCTCGCAAGCTAAAGTTGCTTGCCAACCATACTGTTAGCTCGTGCGAAAGTAAACAAGCTACGATGATTTCTACAAATATTGCGCCTCGTACGATGGGAGATTAAACATTTATAACTAAATATCGGTTGATGCACACGCAAACAAGAGGAGAATCTAACGTACAAATGCTTTTTGTGTTTTAGTTTTGGTGAACTATGCTGCCTATTTTGTTGCCCCCCGTTTCCGGGACGGATAGCTGCCAAACTTGCCTTCCTACCGCCGGAACCGACTTACAACCTGACGCCGATCGATGAATCGAAAGCGAAATATTTGCTCAGCTTCAATGAGCGTGCCGAGTGGCCCTATTCGGAACGGGAGAAGGAAAACGTTGAGGGGTTTTTCACGCGAACCTCACGCGGCAACAAGTTGTCTTGTATCTATGTGAAATGTACACCTACCGCTAAGTACACGCTCCTATTCTCCCATGGCAACGCCGTCGATTTGGGACAGATGAGTAGCTTCTATCTCGGACTCGGTCTGCGCATCAATTGCAACATCTTCAGCTACGACTATTCGGGGTACGGAATGAGCGGTGGCAAACCTTCCGAGAAGAACCTGTACGCCGACATCGACGCGGCATGGCACTCGTTGCGTACACGATTCGGGGTTAGCCCGGAAAATATCATACTGTACGGTCAGAGTATTGGTACTGTGCCGACGGTTGATTTGGCGGCACGGTACGAAGTTGGGGCTGTGATTTTGCACTCTCCCCTGATGTCTGGGATGAGGGTGGCCTTTCCAAACACGAAGCGAACGTGGTTTTTCGATGTCTTTCCCAGGTAAGTTGCACGAGGTTAGCCCGTTGAAAAGTTAGACGAGGGTACAATCTCTTTAATGCAATCTATCTATGCACAGCATTGATAAGGTGTCCAAGATTTCATCGCCAGTGCTGGTTATACATGGTACGGAAGATGAAGTTATCGACTTTTCTCATGGATTGAGCATTTACGAAAAGTGCCCGAAAGCTGTGGAGCCTTTGTGGGTTGAGGTAAGTATTTGCGAATGGGCGGGAACAATATAGATAGATTCGGATTCATTCCTCGTACTTTACAGGGTGCTGGACATAATGATGTTGAGCTGTACAATCAGTATCTCGATAGGCTCAAGAAATTTATCGCGGTTGAGCTAGCCAATTGACAATTAAAGAATGCCTCCTCCGGTCAGTCTTCGTCGCTGTCTACCGGAGCGGCAGCTTCCAAAAGTCCCCAGCGTTCAAACAAGGCAATGGCAAAACGAAATGCACCCGAAGAAACTCCTGCAACTAGTTCCGCGAGTACCAGCGGTTCGACAACGGTGGCAGGATCCTCCTCGCGCAGTGGTAGCGAAAAACTTTTATAGCACTCGTTGCCTGGGCCGAGTAGCGGTAGCTCCTACAGTTGCAGCTGTGGCAAAACTGCTAACCGTTCAGAAAGATCAAAGAACGCTTCCCATTCGCACTCGCATCATCATCACCATAGTCAACAACCACATTCTACGATTAGCAGCAACATACGCAAGGAGCTTGCCAGCATCGAAAATCCATACCAAGCTCAGACTGCTAATGTAAGCAAGAAACCAACCAAAAGGAATGCTAGCACGGAGAGTCTCGATTTGTTTGAAAAATGTCCGCCGGAGGAGTGCAGTTGCGGTCTGTACTCGCCAAGTTCGATCAATGGTAGCAAGAACTGTCGCAAATGCAGCACTTGTGACCGCGTTCCAGCAGGACAGAAGAAGCAAAATTCTTCTAAGTTCAAAGATGCCTCTACTAGTCCGAAATCGGCCAGTCCGTTGAAAGCGATAACGAAGGAGTGCAGCAGTCCAAAGTTGGAGGCCACTTCCGACTCGAAGTTTGACTTCAATTACTCCCCGAAAACGGAGAGCCACTACAGGCGGCTGTCTTCGTTGAGCATTAATTCTACAACCAAACACGCGGCCACGAGCCCCATGAAGCACGCGACGTCGCTAGCATCTTCGGCAACAACTAGCCCTAAGATGAGCCCCCAAAAGTTGACTCCGATGCGAACATTGGATCAACGTACGCTTGAAAAATCTAACTCTTTGGGGGAAAGCAAACCGCCCCGGCTGCTCCGCAACACCCGTAGTTTATCTCCTCGCCCTCCTGTGCGGCATCAGCATTCAATTATGGTGTCGGATGAAAATGATATTGTGTCGGTGAAGTTGTCTCCCAACCAAGAGTTTGATGATGAAGTTTCGACCAAAGAATGTGGCACCGAGAACGACAAATCTGGCGCCGCTGAAAATGCAAGCGATTCGGTAACGCTCCAGCTGGGTTCAGCTCTTGACAGTAAGAGTGAGAGTGTGAAAAATGTAAATGCTAACAGCAACAGAAGTACCAGCTGCCTGGTGTATATTCCTTCGGATCCCTGGACTAGAATGTCGGCCAGCAATTCTCCCCTGCCTGCATCCAAGCAGCAGAAATCCAAAACCCTCGATAATAGTGGGAAATCATACGGCAAACCATGTTTGGATTATATGAAAAATTCTGATCCGTGGGTGTGGCGTTCGAATGTTAACATCCCGGAAAGGATTGCAAAGGGAACCAAAAAGCGGCAAGGTTTATCGCACCAAACTAAATCTCTCACCAGCACGGTTAGTAGGGACGATTTTGAGGTTTGCAAGCCGCAACCGAAACTATGCCAGCAACAGTCACTCGGTCGGTTTGAGAAAACCCTCACCATACCAGGTGTGGAAGGGAATTTCGACGCGCGCAAAAAAATCACTAGACCAAAATTGCAACGTTCCAAGTCACCCTCTTTTTACCAAGATTTATTCCAGCAGCCACCGTGCGGTGGCACGGATTCGAACAAATCGCCACAGACCGGTTCACTTTCGCTCGCCAAAAATAAATCAGTTTCCTCGCTAAAGATGGATAAGAACGCTTCAAACTCTAACCTAAATGGTCACGGCACAAACAGCAATAACAGCACTAGTAATACTACTAGCAACAGCGGTAGCTATAGCAGCTATAATGGTAATGGTTCTCCGACCACGAAGAAGCAACCTTCACCGAAACTCAGTATCCTGTCGGCTGTGGAGTCTGCGTCACCATCAAAACAGCCGCCGGCTGCGAATCAGCTAGAGTCGACGAAAACGTCGCTTAATCTACTTAATCCCAACTTGTTGCAACCTCGACATAGCTTCTCGACACCTTCCCAAAAGGACGACGAACTGCAGCTAAACATTCGACGACTGAGCGAGCAAATGAACAAGTACACTCACTCGTCCAACTTTCCATCACCTCCATCGTTCCTAAACGACACAATTCTTCAACAGCAGGCTGCATCGGGAAAGAAAGTAGGCGCCAGCGGTAGCAGTCTGACAGTAGCGACAAGTGTTGGAAGCACTGGAGGACTGAGCGAGTTGTCCCAGCGCAAAACGGCTTCTCACTCCAACATCAACGAACCAATCCTGGAGACACGTTGCTAAAAATCGAAAAGGTGCTGGCGAGCGGCATGCCTGTAGTTAGCAAGAATTAATTCGTAGCGATAACGCGAAATCTATAGCCGTTGGGAATGTGCTAGCCGTTTCCCCGTAACGAAAGGATTTGAACGAATTGACGATTAGCGCAATTTTACGAATTAGCCCAGAACGAACCACAAAACCGGTGAGATTTTAGTGGGGAGCGCAAAAGAAGTTAGTTGAAATTTTGATTGTTGCATAGCACAAGAAGAAGTAAGTAAACAATCAATTGATAACATGGCATCTGGTCGGCAATGGGTCTGAAAAAAAACGCACCAAGCGATGATTGAGGATTCCTTTTCCTCGTACTGCCAGCTTGTGCAGTTACGATTTATCCGTAGGTGAAGGACAAGGGGTACTATTAAGATAGCTTAGATTTTTAGATCCTAAGACTCTGACGAAGGAGAACCAAACTGAAAATAGCTAAATTTAAAAGGATTGTGTGCGATCATCCGTAGGGTAAATGTAAATGCAAGTGAATTGTACGGAAACAAACAAAAATGGCTTGTCAGTGCGTCAAGCCACATCTGATTCGCAAACGTTTTGTTGCGTTAGTGAAAATTATTACTAAAATTTTGGTGCCAACATTCCTGGCACTGCGAATGCGATAAATTTACGAACGAAGAATAGCGTATGTGCGCAGAGAATTTCACCGCGATAACACGTGCAGGAGGTGTGCAATATCGGATTATCCCATTAGCATAGAAAAAAAAAACCCATATACATGTTGGTTTTGATTAACATAGCATATTCTAAAATTGTGTCCTGCGAGTGGAACACAAGATGAATACATATGAAGTGTGGCTGATGCAGTATTAAAATAATATCTAGAAAATACCGCTTTCGTTGGCAGACATTTAGTTTTTTGTAGTTACTTCGCGAACGATGCACCGTTTTAGCGAATTTGCGTTGTGCAAATATTTAGTTTGCAGTTGTTAAAAATTGCGTATTGCCGCAATCCACATATTGATCGTCATCACAATTGCCCTCGAAATTTACAAAAAAACGTAGGACACAAAATTGAGCAACCATTACAGTAAAAATTGAAAACATTACTTTACAATATGAATGATCTTTAATTCTCAAGTAACGCAAACAGCATATAGAGTTTATAGTGTTACAGTATCGACAAATCTGCTATGACTGTCGATAATCGTGATAAGAATCTGGCGTCAATAACGGGCGTGCATGCTTTAACATTGAAAGACATCCCCACTGCCAACATAAGCGAGTTTGTGTTCCGTTACAATTGTCAGGATATTTCAAATTACCATCTCATGCGTACACTCGCAGGGGGTATATTACATTGACTGGAAAATTGGTATGGTTACTGTAAATATGTTTTCCTATATACACCGTGCACTACTCTTTCTATCATGTGACCTGCTGTATCAGCGGACGTTTCTTTTCGTAAAATCTGTCATACACTGTGGTTCTTATATACGGACGGAGGGGTGAATCTTGCAGTTTAGCTCGTAATAACTGATCAATAACTAGGATAACGGACTGCAAGAAAAGGGTCGAAAATGTGGAATGGATTAGTGGTTATGATTGTGTTTATCTCAAGTCCCTCATCCCGGATTGCTGTACCAATTTTTTCAATCTCGAACGGACGGTCTTAAGATATTGTACTACTTCATGATTGATTACCCAATAAAACTCGAATCGAAATACCAACAATTCCTGGCGTTATTTTCGTGCTGCAGTCGTGATACCCAAACAAAGAAAGATGTGAAAAGAAGAAACAGATGTGGTGGACAATTTTATTTTAAATCAACATTTGGTAGAGTTCACATAGGTTAATCTTTTCTTATTACTTTATTCTTGAAAAAGTCATCAAGTGTTTCCAGGTTAACGTAGTAGCACAATGCCATATTGATGCTTGGTTTGAGGATGCTCGCAGCTTTTCTCTGCAAACGGAACACAAACATATTAGAGAAATGCTATAATCAGTTTTACTTAAATTGAATTACCTGTTTAGTACGCCACTCAAGCCAACAAGATCCTAATATGTATATCCTTTACCATGTGTTTCCTTTTGATGCATTCATTCTTGAACGCGATATCCTTTTAGCATGAACATTTCGGCAGCTTTACATTTCATTCGACATCTATTGTCAAAGTCTCTCGGAGTTTTCATCTGAGTTTACATCAATGAGTATGAAGTTTCGCATTTTGAAATTTAACGTTGAAAAACTAAAATAATTCTTTAGCAGTTCGTTGCTGTTTTAAAACAGAATCCTGCTGCTCAAAAAAAGGTCAAAATCAAATCAGTGTTTTATAATGAGAATTGAGCTCAAATTAAAAAACAAACCTTTTTTAGAAACATTATCTAATACATTGACGGGATTGCTGTACATGGGGGTTGTTAAACAAAAGAAAATTTATTAAGAGACGGCCATCTGTGCCGCTGTGCCCTAAAATACAACCAGTACTTTAAATTTCGACTGAGTCTCTCACAGGCGCATGAAGGAACGGCGACCCGGCAACGTGAACAAATTCATGTGAGAAAGAGCCTTAAAAAGGCAGGCCTTGGCCGTACAATAGTTGTTGAGCGATTTGAGAAAAGAAGAAGAAACTGGTTCGTTATAATTACATTTTATTTTCAGCACATCGATAATTAGTCAACCATGAAAAAGGGGAGTATGAAATGCGATGAAAACTAATTTCTTTGCCTGATAATCCTGCTCATTCGCTATAATATAGCAAAGAATAAAAACAACAGTGCTTGGATTACGTAAAAAAACTCCAGTATATTCTACCGCGATGAGTCGCCTTTCACTATAATGAATGTGAAGAAAGCAATCTGAAGCCGTGTGTCATGAAAAAGAGTCCCATGTGGAATTTTCTAACGCTTAATGCGTCAACATTGGTACGAGACCATGTAGGTTGCCTTAATCCGTTGGCTTAACGTGATTCAACAAAAAGTCCGCGGTATGGTTATTCTTTTCCAGAATATATTGCTATTCTGCATATTGATGGCTATCAGCGGAATCAATTCTCATCCACCGCACCCCTGCAAAACGCGATTGAAATGCATTGCAACGTGTGTTTCGCCCGCTTCTCGGCCGATTATCGACGCATTTCCGTCCCACCCACCAAAGAACAAGTGCCATTGAGGAAGCGGCGACAGCGAGGGTTAAGAAACAAAACAAAAATCAGCCCAAAAATGTCATAACGCAAACAGCTCGCCAACGCTAATCCCGATCCGGTTTGGGTAAAGGTCCCGAAAACCGCCCGTCGGTGGCAACGCCCCAGAAGGTGCAGACCCCGCCCGAAGGACCGGTTGTCCGAGCCCGCGATCCTGGGCTTTTTGCAACATCACCCCAAGAGCCCTCCTCCGGCAGAGACGATCCCTTTCCCGCCGAAGCGTTCTGCATGCGTGCGTAAAGCTCTCCTCCAGCAAAGGGCGAGGGTTGCACGGAAGAAAGAGGACCCTCCAATGGGTCTCCACCGCCATCACGGGGCCGGAGCAGGTCCAAAGCCGTATAAATACCAGGGTCCGTTTGGCCTGGACAGCTTATTAGTGAATTTTGCGTCGTCCGAGTTAGATGGGTAAGTGGCCGTGGTGCGAACGAACGGCGTCTTCTATCGATCGCACGCAGCCAAGATCAAGTTCAATGGCAGTTCAACCCTGCCCTGGTGGGGCATCGGTGAAGCTTTTTGCGCTAACGGTATTTGCCTTACTAGGCTGGGGGATCGATCGTGCCCGTGGGTGTGTGCTTTTTCGCGCGTGGAATACGCGTATGATCACCGTCATTTGCATGAAACAAACATAAACGATCGGTGGATTCTTGGCGCTGGATGGTGGGAAAACGGTTGGGGCGTGATTGACGACCCTCATTATGGGGCTTTTGTACGCCGTTTACTGTCCGACGAGCGTGAGTGAGCGATGTGTGTCTTGATGGCGTGTTCCGAGCATGAACGGTGACGATCACTAATTGTGGAACATTATGCTATTAAACGGTCGTGTTTTCCACGACACCTGCTACATGGCGCAAAGCAGACCAGTGAGCAAGAATTCTACGGAACATCGTGTTGGGTGGCTGTGTGTTTAACAGAAAGCGACCGTTTTAATTTTAAACCGACCGTTAAACGTGTGTAAATGAACATGTGATGGACTCCAAGATACAGTGGTCAGTGACGGGTTGCTTTCTACGATGAATACTCTCCTGCAGTTAATAACACATGTTGAAGTGCTTGAAGCACATTATCACCAGCATGTATTATGCCAAGTTGCAAGGAATCACCACAAACGTGCGGTGTTGCATAAGGGGTGTGTAATGAGCAACCCCTAGCCTTTAGCCCTTTGGATTAGACACTCCGTTTTGCTTGCTTTGCCGGTGTTGGGAGGCGAAAGCCTCGCTTTGTTTGTGATAATCAATAATCCATAAAGCTCTCTTCTCATTGCGTATGCCGATCAGGTGCAACAACGATGGTAAGCCCGACACGGGCAGTGGTTCTTTGTCTGCTGGCGATGCTTCCGCTTTTAGCAGCCCAAGGTAAGTAGCGAGTGAGGTGTGCCGTGTCGGGACGTGTCCCTCGACCAAAACCCTGTTCAAGCAACCAAACACGCCCGTTTTCTTCCGCTCGTCCTCGGACGTGGCCAGGTCAGAAGGCACGTATTGTGTGCTATTTCAGCAATTGGGCGATCTACCGGCCGGATGTGGGGCGTTACACGATCGATGACATCCCGGCGGAGATGTGCACGCACATTATCTACTCGTTTATCGGCGTGGATGACAGCAACTACCAGGTGCTGGTGATCGACCCCGAGCTCGATCTGGAGCAGAACGGATTCCGGAACTTTACCGATCTACGGCAGCGGTATCCTCACGCCAAGTACCAGATTGCCGTGGGTGGTTGGGCGGAGGGTGGCAAGAAGTACTCGCAGATGGTGGCGGTGAAGGAGCACCGCCAGTCGTTCATCTCGAGTGTGGTCCAGTTCATGAAGGTGTACGATTTTGACGGGTTCGATCTGGACTGGGAGTACCCAGGGGCGGCTGATCGTGGGGGCAGTTTCGGGGATAAGGATAAATTCTTCTACTTCGTGGAGGAGCTGCGCCGAGCGTTTGACCGTGAGGGACGGGGATGGGAGATCACAATGGCGGTACCGGTGGCGAACTTCCGATTGCAGGAAGGTTACCACGTGCCGGAACTGTGCGAAAATCTGGACGCCATCCACTGCATGACGTACGATCTGCGAGGCAATTGGGCAGGTTTCGCCGATGTGCATAGTCCGCTGTACAAACGGCCACATGATCAGTGGGCATACGAGAAGCTGAACGTGGTAAGTAGAGCTATATGTGCTGCCGCATTTAACCGGACTCAATCGTAATGTTCGCACGTGGTCGCTAGAACGATGGCGTGCAGCTGTGGGTCAACTACGGATGTCCCCCGAATAAGCTGGTCGTCGGTGTTCCGTTTTATGGACGAACGTTTACGCTAAGTGCGAGTACTACGAACCCCACACTTGGGTCGTACATCAACAAGGAAGCAGGTGGAGGAGCGCCCGGACCATACACCAACGCGACAGGATTCTTGGCCTACTACGAGGTAGCTATAGTGAAGAAGCCGCTAGTCGTCGCCTGCTACCATCGCTAAGCCTTTGTTCGTTTGCAGATCTGCACCGAAGTTCAGGACGAAGAAAAGGGTTGGGTTAAGAAGTGGGACGATGTTGGCCTCTGCCCGTACACGTACAAGGGCACACAATTCGTGGGCTACGAGGACGAGGAATCGTTGCAGCATAAGATGGACTGGATCAAGGCGAAGGGCTATGCGGGTGCCATGACCTGGGCCATCGATATGGACGACTTCCACGGACTTTGTGGACCTGAGAACGCTCTCATGAAGGTGCTGCACAACAGCATGAAGGACTACGTGGTTCCGGAACCGACAGTGACCACCACACCACGGGTTAGTAGCATCAACTGGTAATTGAGGCTGAGACTGAGTGACTTTCTGTTCCCCTGCAGCCTGAATGGAACCGACCTCCGTCAACGATGGCCACCGATGAGGTTGGCACATCAAAGCGTCCTGCCACCAGCACAACGAGCAGGCCGACTTCAACGGCGACCATGACCACGACAACACGACGCTCCACAACATCGCGTACGACGACACGCAGACCTACGACGATCCTTCCACCGGAACCGGAAGATCACGCAGTCGATGGGGTAGTTCCACCGGAGCACGAGGACGAAACGGAGATCGATTGCTCGGGATATAAGGACTTTGTACCGTCGGCTGACTGCACCAAGTACTACCGCTGTGTGCACGGGCAACCCGTGGAGTTCACCTGCAAACCGGGAACGGTGTTCCACACGGCGCTGAACGTGTGCGATTGGCCAGAAAGCGCTGATCGGGTTGAGTGCCGCTCGAAGGCGAAGTTGGTAGATGATAACGGATTTTAATCAGATCAGTTTCCTATCACCAAGCGGTGCGATTTCCCATTACACAACTGTTTGCACAATAAACTAGTTTGAAAATAATTGATCCTCGGGACATGTTTATTGCACAATCGGTAGGGTTGCAAGGTCTGTGCAGTGGGTTCAGAATGGGATCAGATTCGTCCACGGGATAGGTTTCTTCTGTCTCTCAAAAGATCAGACGAGTTTACGTGGACACTCATACACCCGTCCGGCTCTATGTGGAATTTCCGTAACCTGTTTTGTATGCACCGGGGCCCGGGTTGAGTCCACTATGGACGTGGGGACGTGAAGCAGCGCCAGTTTTATTAGTGTCTGCTTCAGCGCTCGTGAGCTCATTCGCCCGCAAGTCGCTTCAGGTGATCGTTCTCAGGTTCCACGGACTGGAATTGGGTTGCTTCGTTGTGTTTCGATTCGGTTCACGCCATGTCGCGCTCAAGTGCATTGATTCGGCAAAACCTGTTCCGCCGGTGCAAGGACGGTGCATCTACTACCCGGGAACCTGTGTGTTGTTCCCGTTCCGCTCCCAAAGGTACTCTGCTGATGGTGTTATCTGTGGCCCTGCTTGGAGTTTGGCTCCCGGGGGCTACTTCGGAAGAGAAGATGAGATTAGTCTGCCACTACACAACCTGGTCGCAGAACCGGGCTAATCCGTACTCGTACCGCATCGAGGACATTCCGGGTGAGCTGTGTACGGACGTCGTCTACAACTTCATCAGTGTGGACAGCGAGGAGTACGAGGTGAGCTTTCTGCAGCGTGAGATCGACGTCGTGCAGAATGGATTCGGTCGGTTCATCGGTTTGAAACAGCGCTTTCCGGAACTGAAGCTACACGTGGCCGTTGGCGGTTGGGATCATGGTGGAGCCGCCTTTAGCCGCATGGCCGCATTCCGGAGTCGTCGCACGAAGTTCGTCGAGAGCGTGGTGCAGTTCATGAACCGGTATGGGTTCGATGGAATCGAGATTGTGTGGCTGTACCCGGGCAGTGCGGAACGCGGTGGTACCAATACCGATAAGGACAATTTTGTGTACCTGATCAGTGACCTGAAGGATGCGTTCGTCGATGCAGGAAAGCCCTGGGAGGTGGCCATCCAGGTGCCGGGCGATTATACGCGCTATGAGGTGGGCTACGATCTTCGACACCTGTGCAGGAAAGCGGATTACGTGAACATCGCCGGATATGATCTGCGCGGATCGTGGACAGGATTTGCCGATGTTCACAGCCCCTTGAAGAATCGCCCGCACGATCAAGGCATCTATAACGGGCTCAACGTAGAAGGTGGCGTTAACTCCTGGCTGAGCAAAGGATGTCCTGCGACAAAGATCCTGCTTGGGGTGCCCTTTTTGGGTCGAACGTATACCCTGAGGAACAGCCAGCAGAACAGTTTGGGATCGCCCATCAGCGGGCCGGGACAAAAGGGTACACACACGTACACCGAGGGTTACCTGGGGTACTTCGAGATCTGCCAGCAGGTGAACGCGTCCAACTGGCGCAAGGTTTGGGACTCCGTTGGCCAGTGCCCGTATGCCTACAGGGGCAACCAGTGGATCGGGTACGAAAACGAACAATCGCTTAAGGCAAAGGTAGCTTTGGCCACCAGCAAAGGGCTGGCGGGAGTCTACGCTTTTTCGCTGGATTTGGACGATTATCGGGGCAAGTGTGGTGAGGCGTACCCGCTAATGCACACGCTCTCCGGTATGATTAAAAAGGAACATTCCAGTGATATCGGATTCGCTATCGACCGGTGGGTTGATTAGTCGATTAGTCGCTGGGCTGATTTGTCGATTCGTCGACTCGTCGATTAGAAGGTTCCTGCCACGCCGTGTGGCTTTGTAGGCGTATAGGGCAGGTTGTTTTGTAAGGAATGTTTGAAAAAAAAAAACATGCGCTTCACTGCACAAATGTTCAAGTACTGATAAGAGTGTGTTATGTTTCGGGCGACAACTCCTTTTTGTGGACGTTATTGCTTAGCTATTGAATAAGATATAAGGAACTGAATAAATCTATGATCGTATTTCTTTTTAAATAAAGCATCTAAAGACATTCATTTCGAAATTTTTAAAGAGTTTCCATTTCGAAAGGCATCCATTATCGCTTGAGGGTATGGGATGCGTGTAGACCAGTTTACGGGCAGTGTTAATGATTCATTCGCATCATATTAGCGCTCGTAACGACGCAACGAAGACGAATGAGACGAAGCAACAACATTCGCGCCGCTCGTGAAGCGGAAAATATCGCAGTACGGGGAAATCCCGATGCCGAGCGGAGATTTCTAACAAAACCCTGCAAGCGTCATCTTTTACTGGTGGTCATTCGCAACAAGTTCTTTCTGGCCAACCACACGCAAAAGCAGCATCGTGGTGATACTCTGATTGCATTTTTAACATGGTAGTGGTTGAAAAAGCTCTCGCGTAAAATTTCAGGTTCAGCTCGATCAGTCATTTTTAGCCCGGTTTCCTCGATGGGTGGTGGAGAACGTCATCATCATATGGGCTCATTTTACACAGCCTACTATAATTGGGCTAAAATGTCAACGAAAAGTGTGTGCGTTCGAATTTTGCGTGAAATTCCCGCAGGAGCAGTGCTTACTTATGCCGTCCTTTTGATAGTCATCGTCGGGCAGGTCGTCGTGGCATCTTCTAGGGTGATCTGTTACTACACTAACTGGAGTCAGACACGTGCCAACGAGTATTCCTATCAGCTGGAAGACATACCCGGCCATCTCTGCACTCACGTAGCGTACAGCTTCCTCGGTGTAGACGCAGCTACATCGGAGTTGGTATCGTTGAAGCCTGAGTTCGACGTCGCGCAGGATGGCTTTGGACGATTTCGAGATCTCAAGCAGCGTTTCCCGAATCTCAAGCTTATCGTTTCGGTGGGCGGTTGGACTCACGGTGGAGAAAATTTTAGCCAGATGGCCAGCTCGCGGGACAGCAGGCTGAAATTTGTGGCCAGTGTCGTGACCTTCATGGAACGGTATCGTCTGGACGGGTTCGAGATTGTGTGGCTTTGGCCCGGAGCACCGGAACGTGGTGGACGTCCGCAGGATAAGGACAACTTCTACTACCTAGTGGATGAGCTGAAGCAGGCCTCCCAGCGTACAGCCAGACCATGGGAGGTATCGATTCAGGTGCCAATCGATAGGGCGCGACTTACCGTGGGTTATCAGCAGGAATGGCTTTGTCAGTATGTTTTCCACGTTCACCGCTTGAGGAGGAAACCGTTTGCTTAATTACGTGTCCATCCCATTTCAGAGCTGCCGACTACGTTCACCTTGCCGGATACGATCTTCGGGGCCCATGGACGGGACAGGTGGATGTGCACAGCATTCTAAAACGTCGTCTACTTGATGTGGACTACTTCTACACGTTTAACATCGCGGATGGTGTGGAATCGTGGCTGAGCAAAGGCTGCACAGCTGACCAAATCGTACTTGGACTTCCCGTGTACGCCCGAACGTACACCTTGCAGCATCCAACGAACACCAGACCCGGGTCAAAGGCATCGGGTCCGGGAGAAATGGGCGCCATTACGAACGATCCAGGACTTTGGGCGTACTTTGAGCTTTGTGAAAAGCTAAACCAAACCGGCTGGACCCAAGAATGGGACAAAACGGCTGCAAGTCCGTACGCGTATCGAGGCGATCAGTGGGTAGGCTTCGAAAATGAGCTATCCCTGGAGGAAAAGTCACGTTGGGCCACCGCCAAGGGTCTTGCCGGTGTCTACGTGTACACGCTGGACCTCGACGACTACCGGGGAAAGTGTGGACAAACGTATCCGCTTTTGAACAGCCTCTCTAAGATTATGCAGAACAACACCGACGCTGAGGAAGAGTTCTCTTTTGCCATATTTCGCCAGTAGTGCGCAATACCGTCTCGTGTTTGATGAGTGTTTTTCTGTTCACCATTTTCCCCATGCTCTCAGATTTATGTACGGTGGAGTAGAATTTTAACGTTTGTTCCGGTTTTAGGCGCCACGATGCGTCATTATAAGCGATGGGATAAAATAAAGTCTATTAAAGTCTGTGTCGCATAAATCGTTGTCCATTATAGCAGAGCACGGTGACTTCCATGTAGAGCCGATTTATTTTGAGTTTTATGCTAATGCAGCGTGAAAAAAAACACAAGATTGTCTGTTGATACCCGTAGCGTCTCTGTTGATAACCTCTAGAACAGCTTTGTGCGTTGTGGCACCCCTCAACCGGGGCATACGGGGCCAAACTGGTATCACGAATTCCGTTACCAACTCCTCACACTCTCCGTAACTTCCGAGGCATCTTTGATTATACCACGATTTTGGAGCGTCATTTGCTCAGTGCCTTCAAAGAGCTCTTCGGGAGCAAACGGGCTTTCCTCGCAGACGTCCTCAGAATCGTAATGAAGCCAGCAAGCATTCGTGAGTATCCAGAGGTGACAAACCAGTTTAGCCAGTTTGTGTCGGCGTTAGACTCGTAATGGTTCTTATTTCATGTTTTTTTTTCTTATTTCGTGCCAAAGCCGTGGGCTTGCTCGTGCTGGTGCATCTGCTCCAGCTGGCCAGCGGTGAGGATAGCCGGCTGGTTTGCTACTTTACCAACTGGTCCCCGGGCCGGGCCGGTGAGTATGCTTTCGGTATCGACGACATCCCGCTCGACCTCTGCACTCACGTCACGTACACGTTTGCCGGTGTCGATGAGCACACGTTTGAGCTGAAACCCACCATTCGCGAGTTCGATGTGCTCCAGCAGGGTTACGAGCGGTTTGCTAACCTCAAAAAGGTGCGACCCAACGTCAAGCTGTCACTGGCCGTCGGAGGCTGGGCACATGGTGCTGTACCGTTCCAGAAGATGGCCGCAACTCTCACCGGACGTGAGACATTTATCGCGAGCACCATCGAGTTTATGCAACGGTACAGTTTCGACGGGATCGAGATCGTGTGGCTGTATCCGGGCAGTCCGGATCGGGGCGGAACAACTGCCGACAAGGACAATCTGTACGTGCTGCTGGCCGAGTTGAAGAGTGGTTTCCGGGAGGCCGGTTTTGAGTCATGGGAGGTGGCCGTTCAAGTGCCACTCGATCGGTACCGGATCGAGGTGGGCTATCACCAGAACCGACTGTGCAGGGTGGCTGATTTTGTGCACGTGACTGGATACGACCTGCGTGGTTCCTGGAATGGGTTTGCTGATGTTCACAGCCCAATGAGTAACCGGCCGTTTGATACGGACGCGTTGAAGGACCTGAACGTGAAGGGTGGCGTACAGCACTGGCTGAAGAATGGTTGTCCTGCTAGAAAGATCGTCCTCGGAGTGCCGTTGTTCGGGCGTACGTATACCCTGGAGAACACCGACAATCACGAGCTGGCGGCGAGAGTCAGTGGCCCGGGAAATGCAGGACCACATACGGCCGAATCCGGCTACCGAGGGTACTTTGAGATCTGTGCCGAACAGCAGCAGCAGCAGTCCCAGTGGACGACCGACTGGGATGATCGAGGTCTGTGTCCTTTCGCGTACCGTGACAATCAGTGGGTCGGGTACGAAAATAATATCTCACTCACCGAGAAGGCCAGCTACGCCCGGCACCAGGGTTTGGCGGGTATGTACGCTTTCTCGCTCGATTTGGATGACTACCGGGGTAAGTGTGGGTCACGGTACCCTTTGCTGACCGCGTTGCGAAATGCGTACAAACCACGGCAACTCTGTGCGGTGGATGAGGATCCTGGCTTTGCATTCTTCCGTGAGCCCTGTGATGTGGCATAGCGCCTGTGGAATGTTTCATGCACAGCACATTCGAGGTCACATTTCGAGACGATAATAGTATGTAAAGAATAAAAACACATGCTTCTCTAGGTGATCCACCTGTTCACTTCATTTCCTGCCTTATTCGAAACATGTGTTGGAGGATAAATGTTGCTTCGATTCAGCTGTCGACTATCAAAAGGCGATGGAAATGCGATCATTATTTTGCTACATGTGTCCGATCGTCGCCAGTGATCGACGCCAGTAGTGTGCATCACCCACACCACTCACAGAGCCCTATCACCGGTTGAGCGATGTTTGTGTTTTCGTTTGATGAAATCACGAGCGGCGATCTCGAACGGCGAGAATTTCCCCACTTAACAAAACAAGCAGGTTTTCAAGCTCGTAACAGCATGTCGTCGCCCGTAAAAGGGAGCTCCCGGTGCATACAACCTCGAGACGCGATCGAGTTAACACGTTCACTCCATGCACGTCCGCAGTGCTGGAGATGCGTTGTAAGATTGCTGGCTTGATTAGCGACGCGTTTGAAAGGCTCTGAAGATTGTGAAAACGGCAAGAGAAGATCATGGAAAAGCTCGTTGCAGTGTTGCTCGTGAGCTGTGTGGCGTGGCGTAAGTGAAAAGATTACCATCCCGAATCGCGTGCACCCGAATCCATCTAATAATTTTCCTCCTTCCGATGCATTCTTTGATCTCATTGCAGTAGGCTCCGTTGAAACCCGTTTCGTGTGCCATTATACGACGTGGTCTCGCGATCGACCCGACGTAGGTTCTTTCCAGATCAGCGACATCCCGGGGAACCTGTGTTCGCACGTCGTGTACAACTTCCTGGGTGTGAACGAGTCGTCGTATCAGCTGGAGTTTCTTCAGCCCAGCTATGACATCGACGAGCGTGGGTTGGAGCGATTCGCTGCTCTTAAAGATCAGTTCCCTCACCTGAAGCTGGTGATCGCCGTCGGAGGATGGGGTCACGGAGGTGCGAAGTTCAGCGAGATGGCCAAATCTCGTCCCCGGCGGGAACAGTTCATCGGGAGTGTCGTGAGGCTGCTGCACCAGTACCGTCTGGATGGGATCGAGCTGGTTTGGTTGTACCCGGGCAACTACGATCGTGGCGGTGTCGTCGAGGATAAGGACACGTTTCTGTACCTCGTGACCGAGATGACCGAGGTGTTCCGAGACGAGTCGAAGCAGTGGGAAGTGATCATTCAGGTACCGGTCGATATATCTCGCATGGACGCCGGTTACCACCAGAGGGCGCTGTGTCGTGTGGCCGATCACGTCCACATGATTGGGTACGATCTGCGTGGCTGGTGGAACAACTTCGCGGACGTGCATAGTCCGCTGGCGGTTCGGATGCACGATATCACGACGGAAAGCTTCGAAAAGGTGAACGTTGGTGATGGGGTGGAGGATTGGCTCGAAAAGGGTTGTCCACCGCACAAGGTTACGCTTGGCGTGGCGCTGTTTGGCCGGACGTACCTGTTGAATGACCCGCTGGATAACACGATCGGTGCAGTCACCATTGGGCCTGGCGATCCTGGTCCGTACAGCAACGAAAAGGGCTACCTTGGGTACTGTGAGTTCTGCCAGAACTTAACTAGCAGCGAATTTATCACGAAATGGGACAACGTGGGTCTGTGCCCGTACGCATACAGCGAATCGACGTGGATTGGCTACGAAAACGAGCGATCGTTGCAGGAGAAGATCAACTACGTCAAACGGAAGGGTTTGAACGGGTTGTACGCGTTCTCGCTCGATCTGGATGACTACCGGGGAGCTTGTGGAGAGCCGTTTCCGCTGACCCGGTACCTTTCGACGTACCATGACGAGACGAAGATCAAAGATTGGCACATTTTCGCTTCATCGACGGAGAAAAGGGACTCAAGCGACACGGCCTCGTCGGTATAGTTGTCACAGTGTAGATGTAAGCCAACATGTACATGTAACCGCTAAATGAAGTTGTCGCGCGATGCGTCGAATAAAAAGCCTAACTTAATGGATCAAGAAACCGGTTTATCTGCTTGACGATCCGTCAGTCGCAAGTCTTCCGAATCACTGAACCCGCTGCACGCGGGCAAGATGTTGACATTGATCACGTTTTGCCCTTGGGAAATCCAGCGAAGGGCGGGAATTTTGTGTTTTTCGTGTTTTGCTTCCTGCCCTTTGCTGGGTTCCCCACCAGGAAAAATTCCCCACCAGTGAGCTACGGGGGGAAAAAAAAAACAAAACATAACGAAAGGGGGTTTGGGCTCCCGACACGCATCACACCGGTTTACCCAGACCGATTGTCATGAAGAATTGCCAGACGAGGTGCCACAATTCGGCCGGACACCCTCGGCGTGCCTGTATTTCGCTAGTTGTGCTATTTTTTGTGTCCATCTCTAAAATTAACCATGGAGGTGGCAGTCTCTCGCACATTTGCGCATACTTGCTCTCTTGCGATCGCCGGGACCGTGCCTCTCGGAGCGGGATCCATACGCACGGCTAGCTGGCAGGTCCTGAGCGAAGGGTCCCGCTGGGTTGCTGGGGTGGAAAAGCCGGGCCGCGCGAGATTGGGTCGGGAAATTCGGCAACCACCTTAACCGCTCGTGCGGGATTTGGCCAGTGAGTGAACCTTCGAGCATCGTCCGAGACGCACGCTGTACGTGATCTAGTTTGCGGTAATCCTTTTTTTTTGTGCATTTTTTTTTCTTCGTCCACATCCCATCCACCTTCGCTGGCCCTTTAGAGATTGTGCAAGGACTGGAGCAAAGCAAGAACTGAAGAAAGTTTGCGACGATCGATAATGCGCTTTGATCGCACTCAAATCAACGGGATCGTGACCGATCAGGATCACGCAGGCAGTTTGTCTCACTGAAAATTAATTCACACCTTTATCCCCCTGGAAAGTGCTCTGTGCAATGTGTGTGCAGTGTGTTTGTGTACGTACGTGTGTGCGTGTGTATTTCATTGGCCAATTTTGTTGGGAGTTATAAAAATACGTAAAATTTCGCCTCCAAGTGAGACACGCGTGGGTGGTTAATCAGTGTTGCCCGCGGCAGCTGTTGGCCCGGGAAGGACGAAAAAGCAAAATGAGTGGATCGTACCCGTACCCGGCTAGTGGCCAAGTTCTAGTACAAATGCTTTCCGATCTGGTTTATATATTTGCAGTCATATGTAAGTGAAATAAAGCCGAGCATCACCGAGCAAGCGGGCAACAATGCGACGCATTTCGGCGTGGGTCCTATTGGGCCTGGCGCTGTTTACGCTAAGTGCGGCTGGTAAGTACGTCTAGACGGGAGTTCCTGCACAAACTATCGCTACATCGTGCTGGCAGAATGTGCGGGGAATGTAGTGCGGAAAACAGCCGCCAGTGCGAGACGGAGTGAAAATTGCAGGTTATATAATTTTATTATGCAACTTTTGGGCGCGATCAGATGAATGCGGGCCTGGTGGGAATATGCGCGATCGTATCGCGAAACCGAGCAACTGTTCGGAAAAGCAAGAGAAAAAAAAAGGCAAGGCAAGATGGTAAAGCTGGTGACGGTGCTCTTGAAGACGGTACCGGAGGGACGGCTACTCGGCTCGGGGGGTCGCCACAAGGCAAGAGGTTAGGGATTTATTTTTAACCTATTCCGAACTCGTACGGAACTACGAGCTTCTAGACTTGGATATATATACCGTATGGTAGAATATGTGACGAGGTTTTCTTTACTGATCATCGTCATGGCAAATAGTTTGCTCTAGAGGGGGGTTCTCTGGTTGATCTGCATTGAAATATTGCGAGAGAAGGTATTATCGATTGCCACCGTTGTTGGCGCCAGATAGACAAGCTGCCGTAGCTTTCGGCACGAGAACGAGAATTCCTTCTCAAATGGCCGGGTTCGCATCATGTGTGAACAATTACTCAACCCGTGGTACTCGCGGTTGGGTGAGTATTCTTCTTCATGCAACAGTCGAGCTATCGTCTCGACCGAATCCCGAAGGACGTCGGATAGCGCTGAATTTGTAATAAATACTGGGCCGACCTTCACGTCTGCTAGCAGGCACGCATCGTCACCGGCAACTTCAATTATCGACTTACTCACGTCATCGAACCATTCCTGCCTTTAGCTCACCAGCCGCCTACGGTGGGTGAGAGCTGCTTAAAAGGATATTTTTAGGAGCCAACCGTGACAACTAGTCCAATCGCTGGGACGGTTCCCATCGCATATGGTGTGGCTCTCATCGATTTTGCACAAATGCTTACGGTCAGGAATTTATATTTACTTCCATTTCACAATGGATCGGGTCTGCTTCGGTCTGCTATCGTTGGCATAAACACCGTGCATTACTGTCAATTGGAGGTTAATAAACAAGGGAGATAATAATAGGCCACGGGAGCCGGTGGGAATGGGAAGAATGGAAGGAACACAAAAGTTCTCGAATTGGTTCTCGAGATCTACGATCGAATCGGATGAATTAAGCACTTCTTGTTATTTTTGATACCAAAACTGAGCGCCAGGCACAACACACAAAAAATCCTCTTTAATTGCTCCTATCTATAATTAACTGTGTGAAGAGTGTGCGGAATTGGTGTGCACAGGTCTGAGCAGTTTGATAATAACTGACATGACGCCACCAGGTGCCGTGTATGGTTCCTGCAAAACGAATAAAACCATGGCCAAACCGTTGTTTTGGCGGATTGTTGGCTTGGATTTAGAATCAAGAGAAATAAAATACGTCAAGGATGATTTAAGTAAAAACTCAATTTTTCAAATCATAGGCAGAAACATTTCCCACGCAAGCGAAAAAAAAGAACGGGATCAATCTGTGTCTGAAAAGTACCATGCGCCCCCATTGCGAATCGCATGAATATTTGACAGAAATGCATCATCGGCTGTATCCGATCGTTTTCGGAGATAGAACTGCTAGCGTCAGCCATGTGGTCTTGACACACATTTTCATGGTCCAGCGTGTACCATTGACGACACGCGCAAGACGTTCATCAGGGTCACTATTTTTAAATGCGGATTAATATAGCACCGTTCGAAGGGAAACCGATGCTACGCCATCTGCGTGCGCGATCGGTGTGATAATAACGCACACAGTGATACAGGCTGAATTAGTGGAGCTGAGCTATTCTATCATGGGGACAACGTGGGAAAATTGTACTCACCTTGTACGGCACAAGTCGGTTGAAAGCGAAAGGATTGGCTGGTTTTGCTTTGTTAGACGCATTTTCTGCCAGACTGCATGCAATTAACATTGGGTTGATTTTACGGCTGCTTGTTTTTCCGCCATCAGGATTGCACGTGCGGGCAGAAACACCAACCGAGTACGAATGCAGACCATACATCGAGAAAGCCATCCAGGACCTCAAGTCCGAATCAGGTAGTAGTCGATGCTGACATCAACGGCCCCAATTTTTTGACCGATAAACGCGTGCGCCCTTTTACAGCGGAAGTTGCCGAAGAAAATGCCAGTATAGAGAACACGATCGATGTGACAAGCCAGGAGGAACAAGACAACACGGCCGCTGAAGAAGTGAGCGTTGAGGAAACGGACACTGCCACGGACGATGCTTCGGAAGAGATGACTCCCTCGGAGGAGGTGCAGGAGCAGCTTTTCTCGGACAACGTAGAAACGGAGGACGCTGCCGACTCGGAACCAGCCGACGACGACGCTGTGGAAAATGCCGAACAGTCGGAAGAAACCGGCACTGAGGAGGAGAACGAGGCCGTCGATCAGGATGAAGATGAGGCTGAAGAGGCCACAGAAGAATCCACTGCATCGGAGGAGGCCGAACCAGTAGTGTCTGAAGAAAACGAACAGACGGAAGATGCTGCTGCCGAATCCGAGGAGCTGGCCTCTGAGGAATCTGCCAATCAAGTGCTGGAAGCTGACGCGGACGAGACTGATGAAGATGACGATGGCGAGGATGAGGCAGAAGCATCCGAAGAGGTCACTCAATCGACGGAGGAAACAGCCACTAGCCAGGAGGAGCAAGCAGACAGCACGGAAGCTGATGAACAGGTACGGTGGAGAGCATATTTGCTCTGCTTTTTTTCTTTTTGCTACATAATCCCCAAGCGAAACGGCAGCGATGCCTGTTTCAACCGATTCGTACCAGCTTACTGTCCCAGGATTCACCACAAGAACCCACACTTGACTCGCTTGTTGTACCGTTTTGTTGCTGCCGTGAGCATTCCGTATCACACTCCCACTGTCGGCTTTCAACCATCAGTCATTGCTTCATGTCCCTGTTTAAGCGAAACACTTACGAACCTTTTAAATTAACGAAACTAGGATGATGATGATGATGATGATGAAGATGATGAAGATGAACAAGACGGCGACGCAGTAGAGGCCGTCGAGGATGAAGATGTTTCTCAAGAAAATGAAGAAGACAAAGAAGAAGAAGATGAAGATGATGAACAGGAAAAACAAGTTGATAGTGAAGAAGACACTGAAGATGATGACGAAGAAGAAGAAGAAGGTAATGGAGAAGAAAAAGACGATGAGGATGATGATGACGAAGAAGGTAAAGATGATGAGGATGATGATGACGATGAAGATGAGGAAAGTGCAGTTAAAGGATCGTACGACGATCGCGATCAGCGCGATGAGGAAAATGTGTCAGAAGAAGAAAACGACGCCGTGTCTGAGCAAGTTGATGAGAACAGTGCAGAAGTAGATGATGAAACAATCGATAGTTCCGAGGATGTCAGTGAAAACGACGATGCCAACACGGTAAGGCGTTAGTAGTGGCGTCGCGTTTCCGTTGTTTCACTTTCACTTGATGCACTTTCGTCAGGAAGGAACAGACTCGCAGGAACAGGAAACCACCACTGGTAACAGCGACGAGGATGATGAAGCGATGACTGAGCAAGATACACCCTTAAGTACTGAGGAAGAGCCCGAAGAACCGGCCAGTGAGGAAGAACAAGACACTGACGGTAGTGAGAATGTAAGCGAAGAGACTGAAAATGAGTTAGACTCGAGTGCTCCCACAACAAGCGAGGAGGTATGAGTTCGACGGTGGGTTCCTCCGTTGGGGAAAAAAACATGCAAATTCATTGCCGAGGTGGTGGAGGTGTAGAGTGTGCACTTGTGGGAGGGCATTTAATCATTGTTCTTATCGATTCTCAGGCTACTGAAGCAGACTCCGAGGTAGAGGAGGATGAGCAGTCTGCCGAAGCAGCTGCCGAGAGTCAGGAAGAGGAAACACCAAGTGAACCACTGACGGAGACTAGTGAGGAAGAGGAGGAGGAGGAGGAGGAGGCGGAAGAGAGAGAGGCAGCTGCGGAGGACAGCACCGAAGCTGAAGCTGTCAGCGAAGAAACTCCGGAAGTGTCTGAGGAACAAGAGGAACCAAGTGCTGAAGAGGTTTCGGTGAGTGCTGAACAAGCGACGGAGAGTGCTGAACAAGGTGCTGAGGAGTCCGCAGAAGAGGAACCGGTAGCCGAAAGCGATGAAGTGGCCGTTGCGGAACAGGACTCGACCGAATCCGTACCAGAAGCGGAAGCGGAAGGCGTTGAACAAGCGTCGCAAGAAACCGAAACTGACTCGAAGGAGGAATCATTCCCCGAGGAAGATTTGCTATTGGTAATGAAAATAATGCTTTATTTATTTTATAAGCACGAGCTGTTCAACGAAAACGCGTAGCGTATGATGATGCATCTCGGCTAGGACCCAAGTAGTAAGCGTGCGCATAATTTTATAACTGTCCCATCTGTCTGTCTACGTGTCCCACTAGGAGTACCAAATTCCATCCAATCTTAGAGATACTACGCACATCTACGAACTGCTCAACATCAACGACGAAGCTTCCGCCAGGGAAAAGGCTCTGCACGAAACGGCGGACGTGATCCTGCGCGATCTCAAGCGCATCTACGACAACTCGATCAAACCCCTCGAAGCGTTGTACAAGTATCGCGATCTCAGCAACCGGCACTTTGGTGATCCGGAGATATTCTCCAAGCCGCTCGTGCTGTTCATGGGTCCTTGGAGTGGCGGCAAATCGACCATTCTGAACTACCTTACCCACAACGAGTACACACCGAACTCGGTGCGAACGGGTGCGTTGCAAGGCGTTTGAGTTCTCCGATTCGGTGCCGTTTTTATGTTTGCATTGTCCTCCGTAGGTGCTGAACCATCGCCAGCGTACTTTAACATTTTGATGCACGGAAACGAGCCGGAGGTGTTGGACGGCACCCAGTTGGCGGCCGATTGGACTTTTTCGGGATTGCAAAAGTTTGGACAGGGTCTCCTTGACCGGCTGCGTGGTCAGAAGCTGCCCAACAAGCTGCTAGAACGGGTAAGAATGGTTAAATTGTGCTACCATTTACCATTTGTTGCATAGGTCGGTAATGCCAGCGTCAACAAAACCATTCCCACTTGGCCACAGAACGATCTGTCTTGCGGTTAATGCTGCCCTGCGATAGCAGCTGTTGCGGTGTCGATCTAGGGGTTGACATTTCGTATGACACGCACCCTCGATGGGCTGCCGCACAAGTGCCCAAAATAGAATGGGTGGTCGCATAAGCGAAGCGATCTATTTTTACAACTCACAACGGCTGTCAGCAACGAGCGCAACTTTCACTGCCAACCAAGGATCGCGAAATCGCCCTTTTGCTGCCGACTGGCTCTTGACCCTAGTTAACGTGCTCCTCATTCTCTCTCTCTCTCTCGCTACCTCGTTGCAGGTGAACATTGTCGAGATTCCAGGCATTTTGGAAGTGCGGAAACAGGTGTCCAAATATTTCCCCTTCAACGATGCCTGCCAGTGGTTTATTGATCGCGCTGACATCATCTTTCTGGTGTACGATCCTTCCAAGCTAGACGTTGGACCAGAAACCGAAGCCATCCTGGACCAGCTCAAGGGACGAGAATATCAGGTAGGGGTTTGCTTTCGTAAGTCTTATAACGAAGGAACATCATTTACCTCATTCCGTGTTGCTTGCAGACACGAATCCTGCTAAACAAGGCTGATCAAGTGAAACCTGAAGAGCTGTTGCGAGTCCAGAGTGCCTTGATCTGGAACATTTCTCCGTTGATGTCGTCAGCGCAACCACCGGTGATGTACACCGTGTCGCTTTGGTCGAATCCTTTCGAAGTGGGCGCTCCGGTCCGTTTGCTGCAGGCACAGGAGCGAACACTGCTGCTCGATCTTGGCCAAGCTATCGATCGGCGAATTGAGAACAAAATCGCGAGTGCGCGTCGCTTTGCGGTAAGTTGTGGTTGTCCTTTCGGCCTGAACGTATGATCGAAAGTGATCGTTTCGTTCCATTTGCTAGGTTCGCGTCCGCAACCACGCCAAGATGGTCGACTGCTACCTGACTACTTACTACAACCACAAGACGCTGTTTGGCAACAAAAAGCAGATTTCCGAGAAAATCATTGCCAGCCCCCAGGACTACCACATCTACGAGGGCCTTTCGACGCTGACCAACATTTCTCGATACGATCTGCCGGATCCGGAAGTGTACCGCGATTTCTTCCACCTTAACCCTCTGTACGAGTTTAAGAAGCTGTCGGAAACGTGCACATACTTCCGCGGTTGTCCGATTAACAAGCTCGACGTGGCCATCGCGTACGAGCTGCCCGAGCTTGTCGGCAAGTACAAGAAAGTGGCTGAAGCTGCTCTTGCTAAGCTGGACGTTTTGACGCCAACATCCGATTTCAGCAAGGGGAAATCGAATAGTTGAGCGAGAAGCGCGCGCTATCTGTACGATCGATAAACTTGCATTCAATGCGTAATGTTAATGTAGTGTAGTTTCGATATACTTGTTTATGATTTGTCCTAACGAATTTTCTACTACTATCGTCGTAGGTTTCATGTCCCCGTAATATGCCTAATCGGGGGCATTGAAACACAGACATTGTGCTTTTTTCGTTTCCTACTTTTCTCTAATTCTTGAAGGTTTTTAGGTTGTATCGAAGCGAACCTAACGAACCGTCACATCTAGACACGCTTCTGCTGCTGTAACGTGGATATGGGGTATTGAGAACAAGAAATGCGTCGTCGATGAGATAAAGGTTTACTGTTTTCTTAAAAATAGTTGATTTTGTTTTGTTAGAATCTCGTCGACGACACGTGGACGTACACGTAGTAAAACAAAAACGCGAACGTAGAAGAAAATCTGATTAAAAAAAAAAAGAAACGTGTGTATCGAATTCGAACAAGTTTGCCAATGTGATAAAAACGCCTCAGAGCATCACAAGACGCTGCGTGTGAGTTTTGATTGAAATGCTCTGATTGAAAATGTAGCTGGAGGGAGAACAAAATATCAAGTGTACTTGAGTTACGTTTGGCGCAATTTGTGACTCTAGACCAGACTGATAGATACACGTATACACAATGCAATAATAACAATAACTCCTGATAACGAGGCAACACTACCGCCAAAAGCCAATAAGCAAACTAGAGAAAGTGTAATAAAAATTGTAAAACCAATGAAAGCTTGCAAAAGTTTTAAGTATTACATATCGAACAATATTTTGGCAAGAGAACCACCGTATCAACTGCCCGCAACATGATCACCTTTACAGCCACACACAACAGAACAATTGAAAACCCACAGCATTATGAAAATGTTGCCAGTTAGAAATAAACACATTTTACAACCAACTTATTGTATGAACGCATTTTTGAGAGAATATAAGAATGTCTATGTTGATTGAACGGCATCTCATGACCCAGCCCGTAAAATCCTTTCAGTCTGCTCACGTGGCCATGGGCACGTGGCATGGTACCCCAAAATTGGCCGACGACAGCGCTAGACCGCGAGTGATACCAAGTTATCCTGCAGCAGATTAAAACCAATAAGGACATGATAATTGTAGTAACTATAATATTCATTTATTTTCTCTAAGTTTTTCATACGATTCCCAGCTCAATAGTTTTTCTTTTAATGCGTTGCAATTTTCTATTTTCGGCATTACTATTGCAACGAAGCCTTCTCCATCGAGTTGCATTATTTCTGGATCGTTTACGACACGTTCATTTACCTCAACCAGTTTTCCTTGCACACATGATCGTACTTTGCAGACGGTGCCATCTACACACGTCACTAGTGCCAGCGTTGAATCGTACTGCAGAATCATTCCACCACTTTTCTTGCGACCAGATACTTTGTTATCGCTTCGATCGAACTTTCCTACCTCAAAGCTTACACTGCGTATGCCTTTCTGAAAGGCAGCATGCTCTTTGGCAAGGCCCACTAGACAAATTCTATTGGAGTGGAACAGAACCTGCTGGGCTTCGTCTGGCTTGTTGTTCGGTACATAATATAACTTCGTATAGAAGCGATCTACGATGGATGGTTGATTCGGAATAAAATCCTCTAAGATGGAAGGAACCTTTACACCGCCAATTTCGAGAGCCTCGTCCTCGTCGTACCAATAGTTTCCTGTTGTCGCCATTATCCTTGCTGTTCTCTCATCAGCTGTTGTACACGATTCTGCTTTTCCAGGGCCTTTTCCCGATTTAGTTTTTGGCGAGTTTTCCTTTCATTCCGTAGGCAAACTATCATTTGGCGGTCCAGATCATTACACACTCCAAGAAATTTGATGAATTTATTCTGCAAAAAACATTTGTTTTCATTTGAGCGAACCGCATGGTTCTCATGGCGTAGCTTACCTCAGAATGGCACTTTTTCAACTGATCGATTATTTCATTGCATTCGGCCGAATGTAAATGCGGAGATAGGTCAGTATGCATCACTTTACGATTGTTTTTAGTAAAGCTACCGGCGCTATAAATGCAATTTAGCTAAACAATTTAAAAACTCATTTTGGCATTACACAACAATGATTTGACAGGTCTACTTGGAGCACGCTCGTTAAGTACAAATGTGTGGTGGCATAATTTGCCTTGACTGTAAATGGCCCGTACTTCAGTTGGAATCTATTTCCCCGATTCTGTTCTACAAATCTATTACTATGAAAGGTTTTTGAAATAAGACAATTTAAGATGATTAATTAAACATAAAACACTCACATAATCATTGGTAGAATTATTCGTTTTTTGTAAGGAAAACATGTTTGAAATCAGCTGACGTATCATATATGACGTTTCTAAAGCTCAAGAGAGAGAGAGAGAGAGTGTGTCATGGTTGTTTTGATTGAAATTGCTACCAGAGCTAAGTTATTTTTTATAATATAAAGTGATGTAAATCATATCTTGTGGAATAAGCCAGAAAATCCTCGTATTGGTCATTATAAGGAGACATTCTTGTAAAAATTTGGTCGCGCAAAATACCTGCCTCCATAATGTAAAAGTCGGACATACTCACTGTAAAGTTGACACCCTCGCCCGGTTGTGTTAAGTGAAGGAATTTATACGAAATAAGTTCTGCTATTCCTATTGCTGTGAAAGGAATACTGTTTTGTTTTTCGATCATTTATGTTAAATTGCATGCGAACCTGTCCATAGCAGCTTGAAACGCAGCTTCATCAACATGGGAACCGAATGGGATAGTAAGTGATGATACCAGCGTACGTGACGTGTTCCAAATATAAACAAACTTTCACTCCCCATTTCTAGCACTAAGAAAGCAGGCACGCCACTTGGAAAATGATATTGATATGAAACTGATCGCATTCAATAAAGTCGGTGTTGGAGCGGCTAGTAGTGGAACATCACCAGCGGCCAGCAATTCAGACACATCGCCGTTACTGGGTGATCATGTATTCGAAACGCTGTCCCTAGAGATAGAGCAGATGCTGGACAAACTGTCCAACATGAATGAAAAAATGTCTGAAATTCCCAACAGCGGGTCGGCCGTAATGCACGTCCTGCAAAGGCACCGCGAGATACTGCATGTAAGAACCCTTCCAATTCCGTAGCTGGCGGTCTCCTATCTATAGAATTCGTAATTGATAGGACTTTGGGATGTATCTTCCATTTGCAGGGATATCGACAAGAGTATTTGAAAATACAGGCAAATCACACTACGCGGATGGAGCGCGAGCAGCTTTTGCGAGGGTCTGGTTTGGGCACCTCATCGGTCGGTTCTCCATCCACTTCGGGGTTGAGCCGAAGGGACATGTACCTCAAGGAGAATACCCATCTGCACAGCTCAAGTTCACTCGTCAACGACCAAATTAGCATCGCAATGGAAACGAAAGAGCATTTATCATCCCAGCGGCAGCATTTGAAGCGATTCCAAACACGTATGCATGATATATCGAATCGGTTCCCTCTAATATCCAGGTAGGCGCTCGGATCATTGCAAAGAGATCTCTAATATAAATACGATGTTTAACTATTTTCTCCTTCTCTTCTTCGGTTAGTTTAATTCAACGAATCAACATTCGGAAACGAAGAGAATCGCTTATCATTGGAGGAGTGATAGCAGTCTGTACCATACTGCTGCTTGTATATGCGTTTCATTGACTTTACTGAGTTCTATCGAACCAAACTACCGATGCCGCAAGCATCATATTTTATCTTTCTTTTTACCTTACCTATTGGAAATGCGGAATTTAGTCAAAAAAGTGAGTTGAACTATAATATCTGTTGAAGGCTCGCAACAAATTGTAAAGACAGCTAGAAGAAACTGCATAATAAATAATGTGATAAACTTCATACATAACTTCAGTGCAGGTACTTTGTAGAGTTTGATTTTTCTTCTAGAAAAGCAAGAAACGACTATCTCTGTAAGGGCAACATGTCGATAAATAATTTATTTCGGTACTTTATCCTACTTATTGTACTTGCTTAATTGGATGCGCTGGTCAAACTTCCTTACCATAACATATTTGGTGTAAAACTCTCTATAGCTATAAGCGCGGCTCGTCACACGATTTACCATAGCTTGGCAGTGGCCCAAGGGTCAACAGCAGCGACAACGGGCTTTTCCACGACGTATGGAGTATGCACCGGGACTGGGACGGGCTTTGGAATGGCCACGGGCACAGGTGCAGGAACCGGATAGCCAACGTGCTTGATGACCGGCACTGGCACGGGATGTGGCACCGCAACCGGGTACGGTCGGTCCACGGGAACTGGATACGGTTTCTCTACCGGAACTGCATACGGTCTCGGGATGGCCACCGGGTACGGTCGATCAATCGGAACTGGTACATGAACCTGTGGAACACAAACCGATCCGATGGATGAGCTTGAGAAATACTCGAATTACGATCGTTTGGACAGTCACGTTGGAACGAAACACTGTCGAAAATATGAGAAGGTCGCAGTGTCACATGGTATACTCACTTTAACCGGCACTGGGTACGGTTTTTCCACCGGCACCGCGTACGGGGCTGGAATAGGAATTCCAATTTTCTTGGTAACAACCGTGTGCGTGTGGGCGTGTGCGCCCAAGTACGGACCAGCTAGGGCCGGAAGGGCAGGAGCAGCTAATGCCACCGGGGCTAAAGGGTCGGTCGCAGGGAACAGATGCTGATGTACGGGATGTGCAAAAGCGTGTCCATACACGGAAGCAGCTGGAGCATAGACGCTAGGACCGAAAATACCACGCTTCTCCTTCTTGCTGTTCAGCGGTTTCATTTGCTGGTTTTGGTTTACGCTCGCCACGTTGTCTATTTCCCTTTCTGCACCGACATAAACTAACGCCAAAGGCAATACGAACAGCACCTAAAACGGCGAAAGTTAACAAACATCAATAAATATATCGTTTGCATTGTTTTTTTTTTTTCATTTCAAATTCCTTGAATGTCGCCGCTTGTGCATTGTTCCAAGACTATCCGAACGGTCTGGATAAACCGTCCAGGTGGACAGTAACATTGTTTGTAATTTACGCAATTTATGATTTCACAGTAGCTCATTCGGCGTCAGCCAAAAAAAAAACACGCTGCTACGAAGGAGCCATAAATTCTGCAATGAGAAAGGCACTCGCGACTGAGGAATCCAAATCGCTGGAAGGAATTTCACTTCCCTGATCGCAGAAACAGAGCAACATTATATGGATTATGCGTAGCGGGAATAAATTACACGATTTGACTACGCTAGGCAATATTAAATTACGTTCAACCGCCAGCCGTGACGTTTTGTCAGCATTTTACGGGCCGCAGTACTACCTAGAACAGGAGCTGAAACAAACCCGAGGGCTCGTTTCTCAAAGGTTGTCCAAAGTGGGGATCTATTTTCCATAAGCAATTATCGTCATAATTTCTTCATCAGGCGGTGGGCATGGAGCTTTTTTTTCTTCTTCTTTAACCTTAGTTAACATCGTGTCGAAAAGGGCCTAGTTGGCGGTTTGCGAATGAATATTTATTACCACGGTGTGGGCAGTCTATGCTTTGCTATGGTTTGCAAATGGACAGTAATGCATATTGTGATTGAAAATGATGCGCGTGTTGTGGAAGAAAGCAAACCTCGATTGAGATACGAAAGCAAATTAACATATTTTCGCTTTTACAGAGCCTCAATTGTATCGCAAGCAACAGTGAACTTTTGGCACTCTCTAAAGGATATAGAACTCCAGCTCCAGCAAACTGGTAATGGCAGACTTCTACACGTACCAAAAGCTTCATGTTGTATGTTCGTTCGCTGCGCCCACGTGGTTGCGTCACACTGTTCGTTCAATATCGAACGAAGGCAAGAAGTTTCACTTTCTACGCTATCGCCCTCAACTGGTGTCCGCGTGGGTTCGTTATCGAACGAGGATTCCGTGTAGGATTGCACTTTTCTTCACTCTAGCCAGGGGACACTGAGAACCTCACTCAAGGATTGCCTGTTCCTTGTAAACGAGCAGCTAATCTTGAAGCCACGCTGGTTGGGCACCTTCCCACGTGCACGTTCGATCACGAATTGATTAGTGGACATCGGGCGGCCGAAATCTTATAGAGCCGCCAAAGGTACAACTCCCACCCAACGTGCGCAACCTAGGCGAATGTCCAAAATAATTACCCCACACCAAAATGGCCTACGGTTTGCATACGATGCATCCGCCGGAGTAGGGAGTGTCGGTTGTCGGTTAGGACACGATGAATGGGACGAATCCCAAACGGGTAACGGGTGTCACGACACTTGCGAAAACCTTTCCATCCTGTGATAGTGCGTGCCAGAAACGTGACAGAGACCCCGGACAAGCGGACAATTTGGTTCGACGATGGCGCGATAATTGTTCTGAGACCGGCAATACTGGGTTTTGCAATCCGACGATGCGGCCGGATGTGTTGCATCAGGAGCGTTTGAAAACGCAACGGATAATGGGCGTATAATCGATTACATGGTGGTTTGCTCATTGTTCACTGGCTCTGTTCGCACTTGACCTGTTTCATGTCACTTGGGAGGGGTGTCCCATTCGAATGGCTTGCAAACACCGTCCTGTGGCATTTCACGGGTCGGGTTTCAATGTCAACCGAGCGGGCCGCAGATGTTACATTACAACGTCTTTCGATTTATTCCAAAGTATGTACAGATTCTTGCACCAGCCTCGGCTCTTCGTGGATGCTGTTCGTATCTTTGTCACACAAGTTCACAGAGATATACGATCAGATACACTCTACAATGGAGTGAGGAATCAGAGTTTCGGACATGAGCTAATTAAGGCATAATACCAATGGCGGATTAATGCAATGGTTACGTGCAAGTAATCGATGGCTACCAGCGCTTTAGCAAAAAGAAAGTGCCTCACAAAATAATTGAATAAGCAGTACCGCAACGCAACGGACCAGTTCTAATGATGCGAAATCTTCTTTATGATCGTGAGCCAATCGACCATCCCAACATGAAAGCATTACATGAAACGATCACAGCCACGGCATTGCCACGACACCCACGCGTTGATGACCAATGGAGTGGATTATTTATTAGGCACCTGAGAAACAGGATGGGTTGCTGGAAGCCGAGTCCGTTCCGGTCCGCTGACGTCCCTTTGCGAAGAGTAGACTCGGCTGCATAAACTATGTAACACTTTCTAGTTGGCCGGTGTTTTTGCAATTCTTTCTACCTCCCACGCACCTGACCTTTCGTCCAGACCACTTCAGGAGTCCTCCCGTTCTTCCAGGGGGAAAATTCCCCCCGGGTGGCTTTTCCCCGTACCGCCTTTGACACATTTAAATCCATCCGTGGAAAACAGACATTTGCAAGTGACACCTGTCGGGTGGATTCCCTTCGGAACAAAGGGCTTTTGATGGTGGTGCTTTGAGGTCGAATCAAGAAGAAAAAAATGAACATCCTTTTGCTTTGACCTTGGAAGTGCTCGCAATCGTCATTAACACACACACACACACACACACACACACACAAGCACGACTAGCGCTAAATGGTGCAAATTAATTTGTCCCCACGAGCTAGGGGGGAAAAATTCATACGAGTCCGTAATTAAATCAAATGCACGTTTTGGATGCATCAAATAAAGGCAATTCCACGGAACAACCAATTTTGCAGAACATTCCGCTTGGTTTGTGAGTTTTCATGATTAAATTCGCTCGCCAAATGACTCCAAGCACGCGTTCTGGTGGATGGTGATTTTTCGTTGTTTATTAATTAAATTACACATGTACCCCATGGCTGTGGGATTGGATATTAAATGTCCGTGGTTTATGCCTTCAGTATTTATGCGTTTTTTTATTGTGTAGTAGAATAACATTTTCCGCCCTATTCGCCGGTGGTGGACATCTTTTCCACTCATTCAGGGGCGTCCAAAAAAAAAACGCAACGCCAACAGGAAGTGACATATTACCGTCAGCCAGCCCGGTGTTGTAATCGACAATCCGTCGACGGACACTCGATAAGACGTGGGTACGATACTGGGGTCCACGGGAAACAGGTGCGATATCTGTACAAGGCGAGCGGAATGCATAAATGTGACTTTGCCGTATGGAAATTGCCGCCCCCAAACATCCACCTGACGGGGGCACGTGTGACCGTTGTGTGTGTGTGTGTTGGCAAGTTGCCACTTTCTCTGGTCGGCTCATCCTCGTCCACGATTTAATTCACAGCAATTAATTGCGAAACAATTATTGACGTGCGATGGGAATCAAACGGTCGGTTATGAATGTCGCCGACCTGTGGGGAAACTTTCCAACCCCCTGTGGGCAGTGGGCAATGGAAAACAATCATTTCTCCGCTTTATCAAGCCGTTTTGAGCCATCCACTACGTGTGGCTTCGTGAGCATTAATTATTCCAGCTGTTTCGCGCAGGCGATACGTTTTCGTTGTTGCTCGCAGTCGATTATGACACAGCTAAGCATGAATGAAGCACGAAACAAGTATGCTCTTTGGCCGGAGGCACTTGTTTTCACATTTAATTCAATTTTCCAGAACCCGAGGGAACAAACTCCTTGATGAGCTCTTTTCCTGGTACAAAGGGCGCTGGGGATGAATTAAATATCCAACATTCCATTGTGTTTCGGGGGCCATTTGTAGGTAGCTGGCACGGCTGGGCTTGGCTTTTTTTTTAAACCCTCGTAATATCGATGTACCGAAGTCCACCGAAGCACGAATCGGCATCATATTTTGTCGACCATAATTCACAAAATGCGCCGCGAATGGGCCCTCGGGGTGGAAAACTACCCGCGCACTAAACTCGGCCAGTCGGGCAACAGGTTTTCCGCGCACATTCCACCACCGGGAATTTCCGCAACAAGCGTCTCAAACGGTGGGCTAAAAAAATGTAAAAAGAAAAAAATAAGGCAGAAAAACGCTCCCAGAGCACCCCACCCATATGGGGTGGCCCTTTGGTGTGACACAACCACGCCAATCGGCCCTTAACGGGTGTCGCACCGGTGATGCTCTTCGGATATGGCCGATCGGTGTTCACGGGAGACGGTTTTGGCCACTCCGGGCACTTAATTGGAGCGGTTATGACACCGGTGGGCTCCCAATTAGAGATTCAGGAGCAATCGGCACCGGTTGATCTGGACGTTGGTTGGCTTCCGCGTTGGGCTCGCGGATCTTGCGGTTTGGGTATAAAAATACTTAGCCGCGCCTGTTTCGACAGTAGATCAGTGGCACAGCCGGTGGAGTCTGCAAGGTAACACACCGTACGACGCGAGTGCTCCAGAAAGTGCGCCAGTTCGTCAGTCATGAAGTCAACCACGGTAGCTACTATATCCCGGGCATTGTGCTCACTAAGTGCTCGAGTTGCGAGTGTAAACGCTCCTTTGTGCTGCTCGTTGCAGGTGATTTGTGTGCTCCTAGTTTTGGAGGCGTTGGTGGCGACAAGCGTGCATGCTGCGGCCCAAAAGGAAGCTACTGGTGACCCACAGAAGCGAGCCATTGGTCATGGATATGGGCTTGGGCTGGGTCTTGGACCGGTTTCGCTGCCAGCTTCCATCGGAGCACCTATTGCAGCTCCTGTTGGACCGATTCTAGGTTCTTCCTTGGCATCAGCACCTGTTCTTGGAGGATCTGTTCTTGGAGGACATGTTTTTGGTGGGCTTCCAGCAGGTCTTCCGGTGGGACTTCCAGCAGGACTTCCAGCAGGTCTTCCGGTGGGACTTCCAGCAGGTCTTCCGGTGGGACTTCCAGCAGGCCTTCCGGTAGGACTTCCAGTTGGGCTTCCAGCAGGACTACCGGCAGGACTTCCGGTGGGACTTCCGGCGCCTGGGGTACCATTCCTAGGTGGAGGATTTGCTCCGGCAGCCCTTCCCGGACCGGTGTTAGCTGCCGCCCCACCTACCCTGGCCTTACCCCCGACAGTGACGCGGAATGTCCTGACGACGGTGCAGCAGCCTGTCCCCGTACCCTATCCGCAACCCGTGCCCGTTGATCGGCCTGTCCCCGTGCCCGTCCACGTTACCGTTCCCGTGGATCGTCCCGTTCCCGTACCGCATCCGGTTGCCGTCCCTGTTCACGTACCCCGCCCCGTTCCTGTCCCAGTGCCCCAACCCTACCCGGTGACTGTCACAAGGTAATTAACTGGCGTTTCATTAAAGGAAAATCGAACATCACAGCTCAACTGGGGAGAATTTTCACCTTTCTTTCAACAGAACCGTCCCCGTGCCCGTTCCCCAGCCATACCCGGTGCCGCATGCCGTCCCCGTACCGCAACCCGTGCCCGTGCCGCAACCTATCCCCGTACCACAGCCCGTTGCCGTTCCACATCCGGTGGCCGTGCCACATCCGGTGGTCGTTCCGGCACCTGTACCCGTCGCTCCACTACCAACCTTCGCCTACGGTGGCTTTCTGCCTTCGTACGGGAAGGTGTACGGTGGAGGCATCACCCTGCAGAAGGTCTACACTGGGCACCATCACGGACTCGGGCTGTTGGGACTGAAGAAGTATCTGGGCTGACGTGGAGGCGTTGAAAAAGCCCCGACCTTGCTGGAGCCGGCGTGGTGAAGAGCTCACATTTAGTCATTGCAGTGTCATAACGTACCACGTGAAGGGTTAGGGATTGCTGCACGTTATGGTGAAGTGAATAAAACATAATCCATACAAAATATCAAACTCGTCTTTTGATCCACGACAGTCTCCGCTTGGACGCATCATCAGTATTTGCAGCACCATATCTCGTACAATGGAATGTTACGGCTCCATAGCCTACTTTGCTGGAGTACTGGGCTGTCATCGTAGGATGCAGTCCTCGATCGTTTCAAACAGTGCTCCTTTCGATCTTCTAGTTGAAGCAAACTGAGAGCAAAAAAAGTCTCTCCTTAATGTCTCCGGCTCACCTTAATATCATCAACCGCATCCCAGAGAATGGATGGATGTTCACGCAAATAACCGTCCATTACTAGACTTTTTTTTTTGATTGTTATATGCCTGCAAAGCAGTTTAACACATTTCAAATCATATTGTGAGTGGAGAAAGGGAAAGGGTGCATGAATGCTGGGGCTGCGATGGAGATTGCAGACAATTGAAGAAAACAGGGAGAGATATGAAGAGATAACCTCCAAGAGCCCAATATAGATCAACAGAGGATCAAGGTTGACGAAATAAGTGCAACGACTCTCAAGGGCAAGAGAAGCGCCACAACGAAGCAAACGAGCCAGGACGTATAGGGTCCTTGAGGTATCGAGCGGAGATATAGAACATCGGGAACACACTGAGCCGGATAGCTAATATAAACAGGTCTTGAAAACCACGTCTGAGCTGGTTGCTTACGTCCCTGCGAAGCGAACGAATCCGATTTGATTGTTTTTGTACCTTTCAATTTATTGTTCGCAACTAAACAAAGCACACACGCACACACGCCTGTCGGCTACGGGGACTCCCGAAAAGAGCGAAAGAGCTCCTGCTCCTGTCTGCGGCACCTTAACGACGGTGGAAGGTGGAGTAGACGGCCCCATGGTGATACACCGGAGCGTGGGCAACAGCCAGAGGAGCGTGATAGGCGGCCAGAGGGGCATGGTGCACAAGTGGGGCGTGGGCGACGTACGTCTTGGTCAGAGGCGCATGGTAGGCGACGGGAGCGGCCACAAGCGGGGCGGAATGGGCAATCACTGGAGCTGGAGCTACGATGGAGTGTGACACGACAGCTGGAGCATGATGATAACCCAGACTGAAGTGAACACCTCGTTTGGCCTTCATCGATTCCATCGGTTGATCTTCGGCGTAAACTGCAGCGGCCAGAACAACGACAGCGAGAACCTGAAACAGAGAGAGAGATAGAGAGAGAAACAAAGGACCCTGTTAAAACACTCCCAAAGCTGATGTAAAGCTAAACAAGGGATCCAGAACCGCATAAAACAGGTCCCGAACTTGATGCAGACTAAGATCTAGATCCAGAATTAGATGCAGACTCTGCTCCAGATGCAGTCTTCGATCCTGATGCTGATCCAGAGCAGTATCCTGTGATACCTGTCACTCCCGGTAAACCCACTCCACTAAGATCACTCACCAAGAACTTCATGTTGAGCGTTGAGACACGACGAGCGGTGCAAGTTGTACGAAGCGGCGTTGCGTGCACTGGTGAACTTTCGCGAGATTTATGATGCAGACTGGGGCGGTCGATCGCACCTTATATACCTTGGCCCGGTCGATCGGTTCACCAAGCCGCCGACAGTCAGTTGCACCACACTAGGCCTAGGATGGAAGGGCAGGTCACGGGGTAGGTCGCATGACTGCAGTTCAGCTTTGGTGGCTCCTGCCCCGTGGGGGGAACAGCCGTTTAGTCGTGGTACCTCTGTGAATGCACTCATCCCTACTCCTGCGACACCGAAACGTCGGTTGGTTTTATCATCTCAGCTACGCCCAGCCAGCCACCAGATGCTAATGAGTGAAAGTTAGGCAAATTACACCGTCGTGAGGTTCTTATCGAACGGTGGCTCGCCCGAAGGATGTTTCTCAAAGTTCTAAGTCCTGGTGGGTTATGGCATTTTGATGAAGCCACTAATCGGGCTCCGGCTTGGGCGGTTGGGTGGGCGAAACTTTTCACCTCCCATGCCACCACGTGCCATCGTCGATGAAGGAAGATGTAAAAACCCCCTAATTGTTTCCAACTCGCGCCCGTCCCTTTGATGTCGCATCAGCATGCAAACGCAACCCACTATGGTGGCTGTGTTTGTGCGTGTGTCAGCAGCATGATCTGGTCCGAGGCATCCTTTGATGGAGCTCAACCTCTCTGTTTTGTTGTCGGTTTCGTTCGCATTCCCGATAAGCCTCCTAAGATGGGTCTCGATAGACGAATGCGTCTCGATGGTGACATCGCGCAATCGAGCAATCCCGCAATCGGGCGGTTCCGCGAAAGGACGCACCATCTATCGATCCATTTTCACGTGACGAGTTGACTCGCATGTTTCCCGCGCTTCCTTTTTCGGTGGCGAGGGCGCTCTGTTCTGGTTTTTGTGGGCGCCCCCATTTAGCTTCTTCGTGCGTGCTCTTTTCTTTTTCGTTTGTTTGTTTAGCTTCTCGATCGACGCGTCGCAGCACGTATACGGTAGCGTGATCGCACGTGATCACCACATCGATCGTGCTCCGGTAACGACGGTGGTGACGGAATAATGCGCAAGCAAAAAAGGGGACGAAAGCGAAAAAAAAAACACCAACCGACCAAGCGATCAAGAAAAATGGTGCGCACAACAAAAGCGGTGCGAAGGTTTCGAGATCAAAATAAAGGCTTTTGTGGGGTGATAAAAGGAACGAAACGCACCTCCGGTTGTAAACCTCCAAAACAACAGCCTCCGTCGGTGCTCGACGGCATTGACCTTAAACGGGGTCTGCTCCCTTTTTCACCCCAAACCAGCCTTTTCCCAACAACCGTCCTTCTCCCGCGACCGGCGTGACATTTACGTGCGGTTACAAACAGGGCGATTTGCCAGAAGGCGGCCGGTAACGGGCATCAGCGGTATTTACGCACCTCCAAAAGGGCCTATTCCATCCTGCCCGACTGGGGCCAGAGCCTAGCGAGGCTTGATTGACACTCGAGCTTGTAAGTGCTCGATTCGCCGATGCTCGCCCCTAATCACCGGGGTCGGACTTATTCGCTTGATGGTGTGGACGTTTCGCAACCCTGGCTTCAACTCTGGTTGCAACCTCCCACCGTTACGCGGGCGGATGTGCTGTGGCCGCGTAACAGTGGGAGGTTGGAAAATGCACCTACAAAAAGGGCGTCTGTAGCCGAATGTCCGTTCCTGGAGGTGAACGATGATCAATCAGGCGTCGAGGGAGAGCAAAACGTCAACACCGAATTCCGAAGCGTGGCGTGCCAAATTCCTTATCAGCTGTGCAACCTCAACTCAACGCAAGCAACAGTGGGTTGTTGAGGATGGAAAACAACGAAAAAAACACACACACACACAACTCCACCCCACCCATCGGCGAGACGAGGCGGGGCAGGTTGCCGCTGGCGTTACATGCCGATGTTTGCCTTCTAACTGTTTTTGGAGTAGGAACGTAAATCGAACGCAAACAGGTTCTGGGCTGAACTGGCCTGGTACGCACGCATTGCAATCCCTACTGCCACCCCTGGGTGGTGTTTTGATTGTCGCATACAGACGCACTTGCGCAACCGGACGACGTACTGGCGAAATCGCGGTCTACACTCTCTCTCCTTCTCTCTCTCTCTCTTTAACTCACACGCGGTCTGTCGCTCCTTCATGCTTCGTGGGTTGCAACCGAGCCAGCTGGGCCTGGGAAAATCCATCAACCACGGTCGGAGACACGGATCTGTCCTATTGCGGCCATCTTGAGTCTCGACGTGAGGGGTTTGTTTTGACGGTTCGACTCTAGAACGCCACTCAGACGCCCGGGATGGGCAGCCGGTTAATGAAGTGCTGGAACAATTAGAAAACGATTTGTCAAGCGTAATTCAATCAGCCCAATATGGCGCATCTCACGCTGGGTGCCTCTCGAAAGGACGACCCGGTGGCGCGAAGGTGTCGATTGGTGGTAAAAATCAGCCACTCGGCAATGCACACACACGCACCAGTCGAGACGGCGACCTTTGGTTGGACCACTTTCGGAAAGGAAGGGCACTTGGGTGGTGGTTGGTTCTCCTTGCCGGTGGAGTGCATTGGCCCGCGGCTGGTGCTGAAATTTGTGCGTGCATTGCGCGTGCATGTGCTGAAACGATGCACGATTAGTCCGGGAGCAATTGCGACCAGGTCGCAGAGAATGCGTACGCCTCAGGAGGGCTTAGCCCTTCGATCGAATTCAAAGCCAAACGGCTAAACGAGCGAGCGATCGAAGTAGGCACACTGTGGCACTGTGGTACTGATGTGATTTGAAACAGTGGCCTTTGAGACCACAGTGTCACTGTGACAGCTGTCAAGCTGAGGAAGGACAAATGTGCAACGAAACTGTAGCTTTGGGGCGATGTTTCCTTTTCGTCCTTGGATGGCTTTGCAACGGCGTTTAATGGCACGAAAAGTAGATGAATGAATTGATCACTTTGCTCGAATTGGAACTTGCTTTATTTCATTCACTTACCAACACGAAGGATGTACAATTCGCCACTCACAGATCACTTCAGAGCTTGGATCGATCTTGTTTCAATGGTTCAAAAATTAAGCATGCATCTGGCTACTGGAACACAAAGACCGCCAGGCACTTTTCGCACGTATCCATTGCGACAAAAACAGCCCTCCGTGCATCGAATGCAAAATATCTGCTTGGGATCGATCAAGGTTTTGCACGTTTTCTGCACGCAGGCTCCGCAGCAGGAGAATATTTCATTAGCTGGGCATCGAGGTGGCGGTGACGATGGTGCTGTTAATTGTTTCAGAACAGGAAGGTTTAGCGTATGCCTTCGAAGTTCTCTGGCTGATGGTCACTTACGGCGGGACACACTTGCCATGCGGCACCACTCGATTGCTGCTGTAGAACTGCTACTCTGCTGTGCTGATGCGGTACAAAGTGCCAGGACACAGGCCAGGGATGCTATGCGGAGTACTGACATCATTTTGGCACGTTTCGATGGATGTGCTCGTTACTGATGCTGTCATATCTCGACCGGCACGGTTATATTCATCGTGTTTGTTTGATGAAACACATGTCAGCCAGGCTCCGAGTTGCTATTTGACCACATTGATTCAATTGAAACAGGTGCAAAAACAGCGTGCAAGGCAGAATTACGCATATTTTGTGATATAGCCACAATCTTGATACTTTGTTTCATACGCATTTTTTGAAAGGAAAACTCTTGCCATATTTAGGACATTTATATCGTACGTAATCGTTACCATCGGTAAACACAAAGTATAGCATAAGGTTTCCTTACATGGCAAAGTGCCCAAGTTCATTAGCATGACAGCTACAGTAATGTTGAAGGTACTGACGAGATACAGTTATACCTTTCACGTCTATCAAAAATCGGATCCAATTTGGTGCTGTAGGAGAAGTCGAAAATCACTTTTAGAAATGTAACACTTACTGCGGTGAAATGTGTGCGGAATGTCCTTCAAACGTACTGGATTTATTCTACCGAGTTATGGTTAGAGACTACATTGTTCTTTCGGAATACAAACGCTGTCAGCGTTTCTTCGCACGTATCCATCGCGGCAAAAGCAACCCTTTGTACACATTATGCAATAAACGCGCATGGGATTCCATCGATTTTTGCAGTAAGATTGAACGCAACCTCCGCAACAGGTGAATATCTCGTTTACTGGACAAACAGGTGGCGGTACTAATAGGTGTTCAGAGCAGGACGATTAGCATGAGCCATTAAACTAAAATCAATGAAGGTTACTTACGATTCGCCTTGTTTGGATTGCTGCACCACTCTATTGCCGCCATACCACTGTTACTCTGCTGTGCTGATGCAGCACAAAGTGCCAGGATACAGGCCACGGATGCGATACCGAGTATTGAAACCATTTCGACGCGATTACGTAGATGGGCTCCTCACTGATGATGCGGCAGAGGATTCTTTTATCTCGTAATCAATGTCAAGCAGATTTCGCATTGTTTTTTCGAGAAACAGATTCAATTGAAACAGCTGGTGAGCGCTGCTGAGCGTAAGAGACCTGGAGAGCTTTGCGTCATTGCTTCGATACTACAAAAAATACGATCGCATTGGCTGGTGTTGATTAATTAAACAACCTTGTGTTAACATGTATGTTTATCATACGTGGGATGCATAAATGGTATAAAGTTAGAACGTTATGTGTAGTTTGTGTTTGATATGGCGATGTACCGATGCCAAACTTCTTCTGCTATTGTCTGTTTAATTTTCAAATTTTTATTTACGCAACTGCAATATACGGCTACCGGCAGGAAGAGGTATAAAACTCCATACGCGAACTAGTAAACTCCAACAGTTGGTAGACAGGAAATTGATTCTTAAGTAACCACCATGTCGAAGTTGCTGATAGCATTGGCTCTGCTGGCCGTAGTGTCCATCGTCAATGAGGTGGACGGGTTTGTGTTGGAACCATGCCTTGTCTGGATGAAACCGCGTAAGAAAATTGCAAACAGCAGGAAAAAGCGTGGATCTACCACTAATTTATTGATTCTATCGTTTCAGAACCCGTCTGCCCCACAAACGAAAGGTACACGTGCTGCAAAACTTGCTTTGAAGCTACCTGCAAATCTAAGAACATTGTAGTGAAATGTCCTGCACCCTGTGTGGGCGGATGCATCTGCAAACCCGGTCACGTTCGGGTTGTTACGAACGGTCAATGCATTCCAAAGTTCTTGTGTGGATTAATCTAATGAAAATGTCAGCCATTAATGGATCAAGAAAGACTCAGAGAAGATCAGGAGCTATCCGATCGGTTGTTTAACGATGGTTTTGTGTAAAAGACTAAATAAATTATTGATGGCACATTTTGGTACTATATTTGGGTGTAAATTGATGATTTATTTATGACGTATATCACATTGCATTTATTTCAATATCAAGTTCATCGATTTGTCAACGGCATATCGAGCTGGAAGCATTTTTCATTGGGTGGGTATAGCCTGTTCTTGGCTCAATGAATATACGTCTGATTATTGCACCCCAAAGTTATGGAAAACATTTCCCTATTGGAACACAGGCCCCTCCAAGGACACCGCGTACATAGCCGGAACGGCAAACACAACGCTCGAGGCATCTTTTGCAAAGTGGTGGTGGACAATCGAGAAGAGTTTTGCACGTTTTCTCTTCGCAAGGAGCACAGCATGAGTATACTTCGTTTATCGGGCAGCGTGGTGGCATTATAACGATTGCTGCCAATGAGTGAAAGAAAATAAGCGTACAATGAATGCTAGCGATGTAGCGATTCGTTTAGCAGCTGGCATTAATTCTTACGTTTTGTCAGCTCAGTAGCTTGATAGCTACACCATAAAGAGGCGACATTTCGATCAACCACTTGTGCCGACGTGCTACAGAGAATGAAGCCGCACACAGCAAATAGGATTTTACCTACTAACATCTTGGTGGCGTTCGGGGATAATTTCACTGAACATGAGGGCACAATTGCAGTCTTTTATATTGGCGAATGCGGAACGGATTGTGCATCGCATGACCATACGGTGCAGTTGGATTAATTTGAACAACTGGACAACGAGCAAATATGAGAATTCAACCGATTTTAAAACATGGAGCACATCATTATTGCCCAAGGTCGAATCGGATATGTGATTGCAGTTTTAGTCACTGAAATGCCATCAGTTATTTTGCAAACCGCCAAATACAAAAATTTTGTGTATTGGGAACATTAACCAGGAATGCAGTGTTTTATATTCATTGCTTTAAATGTACGATTTGTGATCATTTTTAACCGGCTGATGCTACTTCTATTGGGGGAAAATTCGATAGCCAAAGCTTTCGCATGAGACACAAATACATGACGATTGCGGGTACAAATGTCGATAAGCTTCGTGAAATCTCAAGTCAAAGAAAGTCTTGATGAGCTGAGCTGTGGATCGAATGACCTAAGCATTAATTCGGAACAGGCTCTGCTATGAGTGGGTCTAAGAACATGGTGATGAAAAAAACATCGATTTAAACCTTTTCGTAAGCATTTTCGTGGATTTTAGGTTGAAAGATCAATGCAAGACATGTTGAAGATCTATTCTCGCTGTCTTTCTCATTCACATCCTACAAATGGTTTCTTTACAGTAGATATTTGATCTGAATCGTCATCATCTAACACCAGCAACATAAAATAGACAAACGATCTAGAAACTACTGTAGTTTTAACATTTTACTTCTATTTCATTTTCGCGTTTTCAATTGTTTATCCTTATGGGGAAGCAATTCCTGACTGTTGCATTGAACAGCGCCGATTTATGAAGACGAATGCGGAACTGATTGTACCATTACCAAGAGATGCAGCTGACTCAATTTGCACAGATGAACAGGGAGCAGATATGGGAGAGGAAACAGCTTTTAAACACGATTCTCTTCGTACCGCGAACGCTTGAAATTGTTTTCGTTTGTTTGCTTTGATGTTCTGCTTCGTTTGGAGATGTAAAACAATGTGAAGGATATTTCATTTATTTCGTGCTTAAGTTTGAACATCAATTTTGCTAAGTGGATCGATGAATGAAAGTGCCGTAAGGTGTATTACATTGTACGTAATGTTATACACTTCTGATATTGGTACAACTGCGTGAAATGTTCAGGATGCTTTATGTTTCATTTAATCAAACTGTGTTTTCAAACATTGCAAAAAACGCCCTATGTATTGTCCGCATTCAAGAGTGTGATATAAAACGCCATCAATAGGGGAAGCATTTCGCTATGCGGACACAACGGCCACCTGCAGACTGACGCACAAAGCCCGACTTGCAAACGCATCGTTCGACACATCTTACGCACGCATATTCAATGCATTCGAGGATAGTTTTGCATGTTTTCTCCATGCATGGGGCACAGTAGGAGTACTCCTCATTTGCGGGACATCGAGGTGGAACTAGAATGAGCGCTGTCAAGCAGAGAAGGTGTGAAATATTTGAAAATATCCTTGCATTCGATGAAACAAATTTCCAAGCCGTAGCACACATACGTTTTGCCAGTAGAGCGTTACGACACCACTTGGACATGACGATTTCTCCCGGCACCTGTGCGAAGGTGGTGCAGAGAATGGAGCTCCATACAGCAAAAATGATTTTTAGGACCGACACCATGGCGATTTAACTGGCAACTGACATACACCGTCTGTTGTAGACAACTTTCGTTGAATTTGAAAACCAGGAACTGATTATTTCCTAGCAAAATTTGATGCACCTGAACCAATTTGAACAGATGAATTTGCAAGCCGAGTGTAGAATTGGCAAACCAGTCGGTAAAAGTCAAACAAAGTCAGCGAACTCAGTAACTTAATGGAGTATGAATTCGGAATAATGCAAGTAAGTAGAACTAGCTAATTAGTGATTTCCTTTTTTATTTTTTAAAGTTGGAAATTCTACTCTGAACCGAGAAAAGTTTCCAACTATTATGCCCCAAGTTCAATTCATATGATTTGTCAATTTCACGACACAAAATATGAGAAGCACACTATATGTGATTGCCATTTGATAAGGGAACATTTGCCGTTTAGTAAGGGAAACATTTGCCAATTCGAACACATGGGCCTCCTGGATATTGGCGCACAAAGCCCGACTTGCACACACACCGTTCGGCGCATCGGAGACATGCAATTTGGGTGCAATCGAGGATAGTTTTGCAATTTTTCTCCTCGCAAGGAGCACAACACGAGTATACTTCATTTACGGGACAGCGAGGTGGTAGTAAAATAGGAAGTGCTGTCAATGAGGAAAAGTAAAAGCTTCGTTATTTGACGAGCTGCTGGACGAGATTTTTGCTTGTGTGATAATTACGACGCTTTAAAGCTACATCAGTTGATACAACAGCCATTTCGTACAGACACCATGGAGAGGCAATAATTTTAGACGCATCCTGTGCATACGCTGAGCAGAGGACGAAGCTTAACACAAACACGAGTTTCAATCCTGACATCATGGTTTCCAGGGATAATTTTCACTGTTAATAATTTCGAATTGGCTAATGGGTAGTCTTTTATACAGGAAAATCCAACCCAAATGTGCCGTATATATTCATATAATGCAACTGCGCCAATTTGAACAGATGAAATGTCACTTCCTTCGAAAATCATTGCTCAAATACGCTATAGGTAGTGGGTGGTGCCTCTCCAAAAGCAAACGTAAAAGCCTCACGCGCTGAGTTCTTAAAGTGATTTGCACAAAATGTGTGTTTGCTGCCGTGCCGTGTGTACAATTTTGTGCAGTATTAGTCAAGGTTAATCGCAAAAGAAGTGTCATTACATTCGCATTAGACAGTAGCTTCGCCATTGGCCTTGGCTTTGGGAACAACCAGAACATCAACAATATCCATTTCGTGTACTGCGCCGTTTGCTCAGTTGGTGCCAGAATGTCAGCAAGCTATAAAGCAACTGGTAACGGCCGAATTTCCAACATCCCTTCTAAGCAAACGGCATCGAGATGAAGTTGCTGCTCGCGTGCGCCATATTTGCAGTTCTGCTCAATCTCAGCGAAGTACGGGGACAGATAGAGCCATGCCTCGCGACGATGAAGATCAGTAAGTTGCTCACATGAAAACGCAAAGTCCGGAGACCGGTCCGGTGATAGTCAGCATTTGCACATGTCCCGTTTCAGAGCCGATCTGTCCGGTGAATGAAGTGTACACGTGCTGCAAGACATGCTTCGAGCGCACTTGTCAGAACAGATACATTGCGGTTAAATGCGCCCTACCATGCCGTGGCGGATGTATATGCAAAACAGGTTACATACGCATCGTCACCAACGGAAAGTGTATTGCCGAGAGATCGTGTCCCAAAATTGGCATCCTAATTCCGGACATCATTCCGATGGAATAAGTTCTGTATGCCGGCGTGAGCATGGTGACTAAATAATAACCAAATTTGCTGCACAACCAGGTGTTTCTCGCTTTTCTGTAAAACATAAACATATCTATTTCCCGGTGCAGATCCGCCCGTAGAGATCGCATTGTGCCTAAACATTGCAATTACCCTTCATAGTAACGTCTAAATTCCCGCCATTGATCGGAGTTGGTCACTGTCACGGTACAGTGCTCATCAAGTATTGATGATGATGATGATGGTGCGTCAATCGAGTGCAGGTATGCAATTTTCTCTCACTGGGCGGATGCCTGCGTCGGAACGTAACGATATCCGATGATGGGGCATTTGTCGCGATGTTCATAACGCGTAATTCCCATGAGTGGTGCAGTATTTGGTACATTTGAAATTTTTGTAGTCGAATTTTTAATTAAAAAGCTCAGAAGACTTGCTGCTTAACGCCTTGAATCGAAGCTAAAAACTATCGATTCACGAAGCGCTTTTCAATGGCATCTCTATTTTCCTTCGTCCTTACATGCTTGCAGCGGTTGATTATAATGTCCTTCATAAAGTGGGAAGGTATCGACTAATTATCTACAATTAGCATTACTTATTCGTGCACCCACACCATACGCCTGCCAGGAGTAAACGCGCAAAATACGCACACAAATAGCTCCGTTCCCACATTCGCATGCTTTCGGTATAGGATTGCACGTGCATAATGCGTTGCAAGGACAGCTTGGAAAACCTGTGAGAGAAATGTATCATCGACGCTGTTACTGTTAGTACTATTTAAAGCAAACGTGTCGTACTGCTGTACCGTTCAAATGTTCGATTTTTTTCCACTCTTCGAAGAAAATAAAGCTAGATAATCATCGTCCAGGTGAAGGTTAGCATTCCTCCTCCGATCCGGGCCTTCCTCTTGTGCCACCGATGATGACGATGACGACGTTCGATTGATACCGACAGGCAGATTTCGCACATCAAGCGAACTTGAATCTTTGACGAGACCTCCAGTGTTTCTAGAAGTTGTATTACAGAGCCTGTAATTGCTACGTCGCACCAGTCGAGGTTTGGTGCTTGGCGGATCGAAACGTGAACCATCAAACAGCGATCGGTTGGATTATGTGAAATCAAAGTGAACGTAAAACTGTTAGACTGCTCAGTTAGCAGATATATTCTGGTAGATAAGCGCGTGCCGCTATGGTCAGTTTGAGTGAGTTCTAATTCACTTTGCATGTGGTTACAAAAACGCTTCACAAAATGAATCTGAAAGAGAGAAATTTTAAGAAAATTGGACTCATTTGTCTACTCGTGCTTGTTTGTGGAATGGTGTTCAGCTACGCAATATTCCCCTCCATCCTGCGGTTCATGATCAAACAGGTATAGAGGCAGCTGCCAGTCTGCGGCAATCCAGTCGTTGATTTGTTCAATAATCATGCCCGGAATGCACTTGATGCGTCCTGATTCCAATCCGATGCATGTGTGTTCTTGCAGAATGTGTTGCTCAAACCGGGCACCCAAATCCGGGACATGTTCGAGAAGATTCCATTTCCGCTCGACTTCAAGATGCACATCTTCAACGTGACAAATCCGGACGAAATCATGCGGGGAGGAAAGCCACATGTGAACGACATTGGGCCGCTTTATTTTGAGTAAGTGCGATACCTCGCAGGAGTCCTGCAATATTGTGCCATAATGTGTCCTATAGTTTTATTCGTTGATCTCACGCAGACATGAGCTCTATTTCAAGCATTCGTTTTTATTTTGGGAGACGTACATTTAGACTTACAAAATTACCATAAATCCAGCAATATTTGATTCATTAAAATAATGACAAATGGTCGAAGTAAGCTTTGCGTATTGAAGTTGTCGAAGAAAATCGAAACTCCTTTTTTAAGGATGTGAGAGTCATGGTAGGCCTAGAGCTGCTTCTTTCAAAAGATTTTTTAGTACTTTCTACAACATTTAGTACTTTATTTAGATGTACTTCCACCTCACAGTTTGATGACATCCTTGTGGGGAACGTTGGGACAGTTTCGATGTGGAATGCAAATTCCCCGGGGTGTGATACGTACGTAGCCAGTTTTGCAGAAGCAACCCTCCACGCAGCGACTTTCGATGCAGCCTACCCATCCGATGCAGGTGTTGTAGCTGCACAACCCACAGCACTTGTAAACTTCATTACGACCGCACGCTCCTGCCGGGCGAATAGCAAAACAAAAAGAAAGATAACACAGATTAGCGAGGTGCCAAGAGTCATCATCTCGATCATGGAGCAGCATTAAATCGGAGCATCATAATTACTCGGAGTACAGCGGGATGTCGTGCTGGGCCGTGAGGTAGTGAAGGTCGGAGAAGGTGCCTTAGACGTTGAAATCTGGGTTGGTTTTGGTGTCATTATGACGATGGGAGAAGAATGAGACTCGATTGTAGTCAACGGCATTGGGAGGGTCAATGGAATCATTGTTTCCTGCGTTGCTCCTTCCACAGGTGTCAGCTCAGTTGTTTCCTCTGGGATCACCGTGGTCGTTTCAGTTGTTTCCGTAGCATCAGGGGATGTCGGTTCGTCCGGCAACGACATACTAGATTCGGTTGGTAGCGTTGGTATCAGCTCCTCTGTCGTTGACTCGAAGCAATTGCCCGCAGCCACAAACACGAGGAGCGAGATGAAAATCTTCAACGTCGCCATTGCTGCAGTAAAATAAAGCTATCTCTCCGACCATCGCGGTTTAAGAAGCACCTTGTTTCGTGTCATCTAATGGCAGCTGTGCAATCGCAAGGAGAGCCACGGTTTATTTGTATATTTTGGAATGCAGTAGCTAAAGCCTTGAGAAGCAAATCCTCTTCTGTCGATTTGAGTGATTGTTTGCTTTACTTGCATGCAATACGGATAGCAACGGTTCATCGTGGTTGCAATTCATCATCACATTGTTTTTTTTTTTTCGAAATTCGTTTCGCCAAGGACACTCTCTGGGTTTCTTTACATGTGCAAACATTTACATTTTTCTTTACATTTGTTATCCACAATTATTGCGATCTTGCTAAACGATGGAGTTGTGGTTGAAAAGTTACTCGCAGCTCCCACGCCTTGTATTTTCGCTTTCTGATCATTCACCAATTGCCCATCCGCCAGAGAATGGAAGGAAAAGTACGACACGGTGGACAACGTGGAAGAGGACACGCTGACATTCACGCTACGCAACACGTGGATCTTTCGACCAGACCTGTCGGCGTTGACCGGCGAAGAGATCGTCACCGTGCCACATCCACTGATCATGGGCGTACTGCTGACGGTACAACGGGACCGCGAAGCGATGATGCCACTCGTAAAGAAGGGTCTTAATCTGTTGTTCGATCCGCTTGAATCCGCGTTCCTGCGAGTACGCATCATGGATCTGCTGTTTGACGGCATCTACATCGATTGCAGCAGCCAGGACTTTTCCGTCAAGGCACTCTGCTCCGGCATGGACTCCGAGGGTGCTGTCACGCCGTACAACGAGACGCACTACAAGTTCTCCTTCTTCGGTATGGTAGGTATTGACAGTCAGACGACACACTATTCGCGTACGATGATATCGCGTTTTTTTGGCGTACAGCGAAATCACACCGAGGCAGGTCGTTGGGTCATGTATCGTGGCGTAAAGAACGTGCGTGATCTTGGCCGTGTTATCTCGTACAACGACGAAACGGAGATGGACATCTGGGATGGAGACGAGTGCAACCAGTACATCGGTACGGATTCGACCATTTTCCCACCGTTCCTGACAAAGCAGGATCGTCTCTGGGCCTGGTCACCGGAGATCTGTCGCTCGCTTGGGGCACACTATGTCCACAAGTCCAAGTACGCTGGTCTCCCGATGAGCTACTTCGAGCTAGATTTTGGAGATCTTAAGGTGTGGTAGATCTTGTTTGCATCTCAGTGGTTTTGTGTGTGATACGTGTGTTTCTCGATTCGCGCAGAATGAGCCGCATAATCACTGCTTCTGCCGGGATCCACCAGACGATTGTCCTCCAAAGGGCACGATGGACTTGTCACCGTGTCTGGGTGGTCCGATCATCGGTTCGAAGCCTCACTTCTACGGTGCAGATCCGAAACTCGTACAGGATGTGGATGGGTTGAACCCGGACAAGGACGCACACGACGTGTACATCCACTTCGAGCTGGTAAGTGTACGTTTCCGGGAGTCTGGTCGGTGGGCTTGCTAACGATTAGTATCTCCGCATGTCTCTACATCACTGGACTCACGGGTAGTTCACGGGTAGTCCGGTTTCGGCGGCGAAACGGCTTCAGTTCAGTATGGAATTTGCTCCCATCCGTGACCACGAGGTGTTTGGACAGTTACGCGAGGTGATACTACCAATGTTCTGGGTTGAAGAGGGAGCCTCTCTCAACAAGACCTGGACAAACCAGTTGAAATACCAGCTGTTTCTGTAAGCAAAACGAGCTTCCGACAATACTACAGAGTCGATTTCGTGCGACTAAATGCTCACTGTCTCTGAATGCTCTCTTGTTTACAGAGGTCTCAAGTTCAATGCAACCGTCAAGTGGTTGACGATCATCATCGGTACCATCGGAGCGGTCGGTTCGCTCTTCATGTACCACAAGCAGGACTCGAAAACAACCGACGTTGTGCCAGTCGACGCACCCACCCCAGACACGAACCCTTCGTCTGCCAAAGAGGTGGTAAACGTTTCACTTGGGAGAAACCTTCCACCGGTTCTGGATGGCTTGGACAAACCACCAAAAATGACGGCCACAGAGCTACGGCAGGAAAGGTACTGATGTGCGTATGATAGGCGAATGAAACTAAAGCCATCCAAGCGCGCTTGCTTCACACGCGTTGTAAGTAGATGCGTTTGATTTGGCCTGTAGCTGGCACATGGACAAGCCAATCGGGGCTAATAAATTCTCAAACAATGCCATGGAATAAGTTTTTTCCCTTGTCTCTTACGCATTCGGTTGCTATTTTCTCAGTTATTTTTCTTTCTTATACTGGAATCAACGTGATTCCTGGGTGGATAGTTGAGGAAACCTCATAAATACCGCCGACGATATTAGATGAGGGTTATTTTATCATCATTCATGAAGAAGGAATTTTCAATCACGCACCCGATAACGTTAGTAAAATTGAAACGATACCTCGGACGTTATTTTAATACGCATAGTGACCTTTTTCGAAATTCCTTCGTGAAGGCGCGTGTAATGACACATTCCTCCCAAAACGCAATTCAGTACAAATGAAAAGTTTGCTTCACTATTTCACCGCAGGTTTTGCCTATGACTTCTTGGCTTTTGTAGGAGAGTTTGCTGGGGCCTTTGGGCTGGCAGTTGTCGTGAGGTAACGGGAACATCTCTTCTTTGGGACGCATGGTCCGTTGGGTGCGAACACCCTAACGAATCCTTTCCTGCAGAAGCAACCCTTAGTGCACGCAGTCGGACATATTGGGGCAGTTTGGTTTTCACAGGTTTGCTGGAAGCAGGATCCGCAGCAAGAGTACCTTTCGTATTTCGGACAGCGTTCTGCAAGATCATTCCACATCATTAGCAGCTATAATCGCAACCTGCTCGATGGCTTTTGTTACCTTTGGGACATGCTGGAGGAGTTGTGGTTCTAGTAGGTCTGGTTCTTTTTACTGCCTGAGTGCTCGATTTCGATTGTTGCGCGGAGGTGTATGCCAATAGCACTATCAAGCTAAGGATGAACAGTAGCCGCGCCATCTCGATTTTGTGCGAAGTAGTTTGCTACACTGTACGAGATATACTGATTCAATCTGCGTCCCAGCAACTAGCAGCGTGGCGTAATGGATTGGCATTTTATTCCAGACAAGATATGGCTTCAATACGACTGATCCCCGGAACATTGAATTTCACTTGAATAAACGAATGTTTATTTCTTTTGGTGGTGTGCGGTAGCAAGGAGTGAATTGAGGCAGTTGAAATTGGCTCGGATTTATTGTCCGCCCACAGATACAACTCCCACATAGTAGTTGATTAGCAAATTTGTTTAGCTCGTTGTGCGCCTGAAAGGTATGCAGTATGCATCAAGCCAATTGCAGACATTTAGGCGCAAAGCTAGAAGTAAATGACCTGATGCATTTTTGTCAATGAATAGTTGCAACGAATCGAAATATGTACATGCACTAACCCCTGCTGAATATGCGTGGAAATATCGCACGAACCGTACGGATATTTGCTTTCTTTCTAAACTTTCATCAAAACATTCCTTCATACCACACAATTAGTTGATATAAAAGAACAAATATACACCTTCTGCTATGTCTATGAATTAATAATTTATTTTTACGATATTATCAGTGTGTCGTGTTATGTATTTACAAAAGAGTGTTGATACCATTTACATAGGCAATAAAATATGACCCGTCTGGGCCCAGTTATGATTGTACCCTCTATATTACGTGTATCAAAATCCCATCCTGCGTAGCACAAGATTTAGTTTTATATGACCATCTGCATGCGAGTTTCCCGTACCAATAAATACATAAACTAACGTTCATACTATTGACACCATTTGCGGAATTAATGTATCATAACACTAGGGAGCGAAATATCAGAGCTATCAACAAACCGTGTTTTAGATATATTGTACTCCAATTCAATTCCAATTATCACATTACTTGTTGCGCATCGAATACGAAGTTGTTTTATGATTTAGCCGTTTGTCGATTGCTTCCGTTACGATAATGCACTGTTTTAGGTCTTTAATTGGCCCGGAAATGGGTAATACTTGGCCCATTTCGAATCCTTGTTGCTCTTGCAGAATATAAATAAACTAGTCACATTTATTCATCCGAGAGTCATGTACCAGTACGGCTTGCACTATCGACAACTAGGCCATAATTGAAGGATCTTCGAGTACTGAACATATCACCTTACCAAGAACAATACGCTCACAAAACGTGTTTTGTGATTAAGTGCCTTTTGAAGGTTCTTTTTTTCACACTTGCTTACATATACGATAGTGGTGCGATTGCATGTCTGTTACGAGGAAGGGTTTGTGTTAGTAAAGGTTGTTTGTAATAATTTATTCGTTTATTTCATCTTAACGGCGAATCATCGTCGTTAATGAAGTTTTTCCTTAGTCAACCCAAATATTCTTGAGTTTAGGTACAGTCGGGTCAGCACACGCATAAAGTACACGGCAGCGAGGAAGAACAGCACCTGATCCAGACAGTAGTATTGGAGGAAGCTGCAATCAGAGAATCACACGTGTGAGCATGACGTGCATTGGTCTTTCTGCAAACGAACGTTACTCACTTCAGGTTACGTGCCGGCGTCTGTAAATGGTACGCGCCATTGTGCCGGATAACGTACTCGGTCCAGTAGATGGCCGTCTCAAGCGGGGTGGATCTTTGGTCTTTGAGCAGCATTTGTCGGCGTCTGAAATGGGGCAGCAGTTAGCTCGTCTGGTTTGTTTCACCCAATTAGGATTAGTCTGCAGGACACTTACTTCGCTTCCCTGCGGTACTTCGGCTCGTGGATGACCTTGTGGATCGCCCGGACCAGCTTTTCACTGGTGAGCGTTGCGAGCTCCAGCCTGAGGGCGTATCCATCGGTGGATGCTTTGGCCGCGTTTGAGTCATGATCGCAGAATACGGGCATAGTGACGACGGGCACGCCGTGATAAACCGTCTCAAACATGCTGAGTAACCCTCCGTGTGTGACAAAGGCGCGTAACTTCCGATGACCCAGGATGTCCTGTTGTGGCAGCCAACGACCTATCTTCACATTCGCTGGCAGATCGGTGAGAAGTGCAGGACTCGCTTCGTACTTCCACAGGACGCGATAAGGTAGACGCGAGAATGCGTGCACTAGCAGCTTACGCAAGTGATCCGGCATATTGGCCGCCTTTACTGACGATCCCATCGAGACGTAGATGAACCCAGACTCGCCAGCTCCTGCGATGAAGTCCTCCAGGTCTTTCGGCAGGCTGACGGCAGGTTTGCAGTGTATGCATGCGATTTCCGCCACGTTGGGCAGGAGTGGCCGAGGGTAGGTGACTGTGGCTTGCCCGTTTTGCAGGATGAAGCTCACGTTCCGTCCGAGACCCCAGATGCTCGGTACATCCGAGCCGAGGTGACGACGGACCATGTGCTGCACGTACAACATTGTTGGCTGCGGTAACACGTAAATGTAATGTGTTAAATGTGTAAAAGGATTGAGGGTTTCCGTAACGACACCATCTACTTCCAACGAAAAGTGAAGGTAACACCTTAAACTGCTCGAAGTTTGCAGAGCCAAAATGTTGGACAACGGTGCGTAGATAAGCCTCAGCCCCAGCGCACATATTGGAAGGCTTTCTTGGCCTTGACATCAGCTCAGCAACCTCAGCAACTCAGCCTTTGGTGCCATCGGGCCCGGACCTAAGGCAACACGTCGCTACACGGTGTCATGGTAACCGAGTTCGATCAGCATGTCGCAGTAAACGCGAGGATGACGATGATGGTAACTGTTCCATATTTTAAACGTACAAACTCCAAAACTGGACCAAGACTAACCAGCCACTTACGGACGGGGTCGCCATATTGCAAGCAAATGGCGCGTGTTGTTGGCAGCCAGAATGTGTGGCTGTTTTCCGCTGTAGCATTACATCATGCTATCGCGGTTCAAGGTCAAGGTGGCGGCATACCATATGTGCCATCTCATGGTGGTGGAATTTTGCACATTACCAAAAATATGCGTATTATTAGAAACGTCGCCATGGATGTGAAAACTCATCCCCCACAGCAGCCAGACGCGTGTCACGATGTCTTGACATCAAAAGTGGAATTCCCGCAACGCGATCAGTGCGGTGGAAAGCATCAATCTGATAACGCACCATCGCGCGCCGTGACGGCATTAATGAGCTAAAATCCTTTCACTAGTGGGTCGTCTGGCAGCCGGCGCCATTTCTTCAGAAGGCAAATCCGTCTGACACGGACGTTCGTGGGGGCTAAATGTGGAACCATTCTCTGCAATATTTCGCTAAAGCACATCGAATGGTGAATCCGTGGCAAGATTATCCACGGTAGTTCGTTAATAGAATTTTAAGCTATTAATAACATGAGCACGAGAACGGATTGGACTACCAGAAAATGGTGGCTCTGGTGAGTGAGTTAGGATTCTGTTACCTCGCGGGATCGGAGCGGTTCTTCGTATCGCTAATCAGCATCTACCGGTATCGATTGAAAGCTGACTCATTAGCGCTTCGGCCATGTGGGTCCGGAATAATTAGCGCAGCAATTATCTGTCACTGACCTGAAAGCCGAAACGAAGCAAACCGGTCCGAATCGCTTCTAGCGCAGCAGCGAGTGTAACTCTGCCCTGATTGCTGCTAGGTTTACAAACCAACAACCACCGGCTCAATCATGTACGCTGAAGTCCTGGCCTTCCTTCCTTACACTATGTATCTAGAAACGATTGAGCTTGGGTGTCGCATTCGTCATACCTACCATGTACACTGCTTCTAAGAACAAGGTGAAGAAAGAGTTTGATAGGCGTTCCAGAAAGTTCATATCGTCCGTCAGTGGCCGATAGAACGCCGGGGTTGTAGAGTACGGCGTTGGGTTTCCGGCTATTGACATAGTCCCAGTGTAGAAGCCAACCGTGTTGATGTACATGAAGGGCACTCCGAGACGGTACACCAGTCCTAGTGCACATTCGGGGAAGGCTCCGTCCAGAATCATGAGATCGAACTTACGCCCCAGCAGATCCATCGTTTCTTTGTCTTCTAGCGTTGCATCGCAGGCCTGGGAATTGGGAGAAGGTGATAGTTTAGTAGGTGGTGGACATGGTGTTGATTTTTGGCATCGACTAACTGTCCTACTAATTGTAGCACTTGGATAAAACATTAATTTAGGCACTCGTTTGTCTGTGTAATCTGAGTCATTTAGTTCAGTTATTCAAAGCAGAGTTACTTCTAGAGATAAATGCATCATTGTTATGGGTATATATCTTCCTGACGGTTGGCCATAATTCAGTTAAGAATAAACACACTTTGTGGCTTAAAATATAACGTTACACATGCAAACCTTCATATTTGACGTAGAATGAATATTTTGCATGTCTTTTCAAAATTTTGCATCCATTGATGCCATTTTTCGACAATTGGCGACGCAACATCGTCCATCTTGGTTGACGCAACGACAAACCCCAATCCCAGCGCTAACAAGGATTGCGAAACATTGTTTTAAACATGGAAAGCCCAATCCTCGAAGTGACCTTTGCCGAAATGAGGCGCCCTACAGGCATCACGTGGTTCAAACTTGAGCCGATAAGGCTAAAAACCAACAAAACCAAACAACATGAGAAAAATAAAACGTATAACGCACGCCAACGGTAACGAGATTTACTCCTCGTTTCGGTCCAGCCCCCTGTTTGTGCTCAAGGACTTTGCAAAGTTCATGATATAAGTTTTCGCGCACCGAAGGATGGTACGAGAAAGACCCCTGGTTTAGAGCTGTATAGCCGGCTCTACCGTTACGTCAAAGGATAGAACATGAACACAACCATGATGCTTTTTTATTTAAATATGGCTCCAAACCATCGTAACATCTGCAGGAGGATGAGGGATACGGCTAATGCCGATTTTAATACGCATCTTAGTTGTGCTAGCGGCGTGATTTGGGTTTCGATTCTTCGGCGATCCTTCTATGAATTGGAAACATAATTCCACCCATGTTACGTTGCTTGACAATTTTGTGTGCTAACTAAATGCCACGGATTACCTAAATGCTGGGATGGTATAACTTGAGCAATGCACTCGCTAACATTTTTAGGCCATCAAGTAAAAAGACACACAGAAGGGTGCATTTGAAGTACGAATTGATGAAGCGTAAAGAACACTATGTTTGTTTTTATTTTCCCGCTCATTCGTTTCAATTGAAAAAGAAAAGCCCATCTCAAGAAGTTAGGCATTTGAAGGTGTAAAATTGGTCGAACCGATACATGTTACTCATTTAGCTCTGTTAAATCTACAGCGAGTGAATTTTGTTGGCCACACTTCCCGAAATATTGTAAACAGTATAACATGTTGCTAGAAACGACGCATTCACCAGCCAAGTACGCCAAATCGTCCTTTTTGATCGTGAACAATCTGCCGGTGGTCTTGTTTGGAGTGGTTCTGATTGCCGGCTTGACGTTTGCCGATAACATTGAGAATACTTCAGTGAAAGACAATTCAGCCGAAGCTAATTGCGTATTGGGTTAGTCGCGCTCGGCAGATGCTGTTCAAACCAAAATCATCCTTCCAGAACAATGTAGTACGAGTCCCGGTGCTTTGGAAAGTGCTTTCGGGACTTCATGTGCTTCACGAACGAGGTAAAATGCACCACCGAGTGCACCAAAGTGCATGCTTCTGCAAGCCAGGATTCATCGCTGAAGCGCTTTTGCCATTACTATCTCAGCAAGGCATTCAAAAGCCGATAGCCATGCCACGTAACAACGCGCGTTTGAACACAAGCATGTGCATGATTATCATCGGCTCCTTACTTTGTGAGATAAATATACGTTCTTGGATTATTTTACATCAAATGATTGTGTGAATCTCGAGTTTTCGTACTCAAAAACATAAAAAAGACACCACGCCACGTAGAGTTCATGCGTTCCAATTCTTTGGAGTGCACGAGAATGGATTGTTTTGTTGTTTCGATGCTGTACATTAAGCATTCAACTGGCACGCTGTATACTCAGCTGCAGCAGACCCTTAACACCTGAGCAAATTGTGCCAGTTGTGTATCATTTTCTAGTTTCAAAGCGGCTGCAGTCAAATAAACCCAATACTAGCATAAGACCTTTTAAGACTATAAGACCATCTAACTATCGTTCTTGCCATTGGGGTCGTTTCTACTAAAATTCTTTAGTTTTGTGCGATACTTACCTGCCAGGGAAACCGAAACACGTCCCACAGCGATAGCGGCATATCGCCCCGCATTCGCGCTCCGAGCAGATCCCAGTTGGTGTAGTTTCGAAGATACTCGACAAGTCCGGATGGTGTAACCTCTTGCAACCCGTGTAGGGTGAAATCCGCCGGAAATCCGTTCAGAAACGTAATGTTATGCCCCCTGTCGAAGAGACGGACAAAAATGCGATTGATAATGGAGCTGACGAATTGTTGTGCTATCAATGGATGGCAAAAAGAGCCCAAGGATCGTCAGGAAGACTCTGTCTGTCTGTTGCCTAGGGCTTTCTGCTGCACCTACGCCTGCCGGCAAGTATCTCGACTTGCGTTGAGTGTTTTCGACAAAAGTTTGAAAGCCTACTTTAGGCCATCTTCTGATTTATTTCAAGCGAAACTCATGGTAACGATTAGCCGTTCGAAAACGATGTGTGGGTGTCCGTTTCAAGTAGATCTGTTGCAAACAACCGGCGTATATATGGGTATTGATTTGCTTTCAATCGCTGTCTATCTTCAAAAGCAGACCCGTAAGTTTTACATGAATGCTTCTGTTTGAATTTTTTGGACAGTTATTTAATGAATTTTCCTAGGGAAGATGGTCATAATACATTCATAAGTAGTAGATTTCAATGCGTTTGTTACTAATGAACAGATCAATTATGCATGCAGTTTTCAAGTGTACTGCGAAAAAGGGGGTGCGTAAAGGTAACCAGTGCTACAATGTAAATGAAAAGCTTCCTACATGCACGGTGAGTTTTTTGAAAACACGAACACGGACCCTTGGAACGTTGGAAGATGCTCGCTGTAGTCAGGCTAATTGGTAATCCTTTCCTGAGTAGCTAGCTCGTGTTCGAATCCGTGGACTGTGCTCGCAACCTGGGCTGTATTATTTTCGCGCATGAAAGCAGAAGCTCATCGCCTAACCCCGTACATGGAATTCAGCGCCAGGATTAAGAGAGTTGCACGATAACGAGTCATGCAGCCATGCAGTCGAAGTGCTTTCCCTCGGATAGGGACCGTTTGTTTCCGAAAGCATCGCGGAGCAGCTTTTCAATTAGCTTCGAATCTTTGGGAATTAACAATGTACGAAAAAAAAACCGCGTACAAAAAGCGAAGACAGCACGTTCCCGTGTGCCTGATCCGATAATCCAATTCCGTTTCCGGTGGTGTAACAGTTTGCCGGGTCCTGCCAGTAAGAGCATCCGATTACGCTGTCCTATTCGCTGCGCCCAAGGGATGACCCAGGAGCTGACTAACTAACAAACTTCCCAAACGCCCGTTACGAGTACGTACCGTGGCACGAGGCCCTTCGCCAGCTCCAAGAACGGGATCTTGTGGGATTTGGTGCCGCCCATCGTGATCATGAGGATGTCAGCACCGGAGCAGCAGGTTGCAGCCAGCAGTCCCGCCAGCAGCAGGATCCGCAGCGTCATGATGTTGGCGATAGCGAATAACGACGAGGATAGCTACGGAGGAAAAAAACAAAGACAAAAAACAAACAGAAATAAAATCATTCCAAGCACATACGCGATGAGTGCAACCCTCGTGATTCCAGGCATTTCCCGGTTACCGTTACGGTCCACTTTTTACCAGCAAACCGTGCAAACAAATTTAGAACCGGTGATCACTACCCACAAACTGGTGGTTACAAAGGACGGTCGTTAAATGAAGTGTTCGCATTCGATCGGGGATTCGAAAATTGAGGTTTTCGGGCATCCATGCGTTGATAAATATTTTATAATTATTTTGATATCCCTCGTCGATGCGTGCTCGGAATTCGTGATTAGTTTGCCATTCCGGAATACCGCAACCGTGTCACCGTCGATGTCGTGGCACGATCGTCCAACACCAGAGGTAATGTTGCGTGGTTGATTTCGACACGGCTTGTCGGTGGTGGCGCTATCAACCACGACCGCAACAATTAAACTGACCATCATTAGCAGGAATGCCTGCGGATGGCATTTATGGTGTTTAGAATTCCGCAACGGATGGCATTCGTTCGGTGTTGAGAGTTTGAGCTTTGATTGAACACGTTTCGAATCGTCTTATCAGAGTGACGAAGTGGTTGCATCTTGCCATGAATCACAAATTGATCCGTGAAAGACAGTGAGGTCACGGTGTCCCGTGCCGGTAGAGAAAAATGTTTCAAATTGGCATCGTCCGATTTGGCGCATCAGTCACGCGTGCCCATAATCGTCATAATAATGACCGCAATCGATGCATTACCGATAGCACCGCCATCGCCGCGATGGTTTGTAAATTGCGTAGAAAATTGTGGTGATTAGTAAGCAAGAACGCAGCTCACTGAGGTCGATTATTTTTCCATTATCTTTTTTTGATAAAGCGAATAGAGAAGCAATACGGGCATGCTACTCCAGTATGCATAAATCCACCCGCGAAAGTGGATTTGCAGATAGCCAATTCGCATAATTTTACGCATATTATGCTTATCGAGTCACGTGACATTTTGTACGCTTCATCTAGAAGGCAATGGATTGCAAAATGAGTCTTTTAAACCGAGGGGACGACGGTGCCAGTTAACGGAAACTCGTAAACCCTGGCCTCAAATATCGTGCACTGGAGGCTGTCGGTCAGGCTGACACCAATATTGGGCTAATGTTGGCCATTGCACGCCTCGTCCTTGAAGGGGGAAAATTCTGCTCACCAAGCCGCGGATGGAAATCAATTATGGTCAGTAAGGAGATACGGCGCGGTGTGTTTCTCCGTGGCCTACTAGATCGGTGTCTATGGAAACCTGTTGCAAAGACGCCAAGACTTTCGAGCGCTATCTGTTGCTAGATTGTAGTGCGTGCGTAAACCTCTCTATTTGATAAGCTAATCGATATGAAAGTGGTCACGTTGCAGTTGATGTTAATATTACACGCAAGAAGGATCGTTTGTTCATAATTTGCTCATTGCATCTGATACTCCGCCGAACGAAATCGGCAAATTTGGTACCGATAGTTTAAAGGGTGTCGATTCCAATAAGGCCAAGCCGATTCACCACCCATACAGCCATCATCCGTTTGCACGTTTTGCGTCCTTAAGCGCCCCCAAAATAACGGATTCATACCATTTGTAACTTGATACCTTTTCAGCTAGCGACTCGAATTCTCGGAAGCAATTACAACATGAATGCTGCAAAGCCCGTTTCGGGAATTCGCAATTTCTGGAAATGATTATTTTTCCCGCTGCATGTAATAATATCTAAGATAATGGTTCATGATCCTAGGACGTCGCCGCCATCGTGAACGTCTGCGTATGATAGCCACAAGACGGATCTTCTCGTTTGGACCACCACTTTTCCAGACCCTTAATGCACATGAATGCCCCTGATTTTGGTGCGTTTCTTGCAGAAACAATTCATGCGCATGTGTGCACAGATGGCTCCACTATCTCGGAAGTGTTTCTGGCCGCTAAGTGATGATGCGAAAAGTTCCAGCAGGAAGCTGGAACCTACGATAGTTTTCGCGTCGTCAGGAAATTTAGCAAACAGGCGAATCCCGCCGGCCGGATGTTTGCTTCCGTTTTCATGGCCAGGCTGTGACCTGCGATGGAGATGCTAGCGTTGGCTTCCTTTATGGTTCCTGAATCTCTAGGTAAGCCGCTAATCCTGCCAAATTGGCTCTGGTCACGCGTAGACAAACGTTTACATTTACCGATATCCTGTCGTTGAAATGTGAACTGAGCTGTTGCTTTACGGCGCTGTTCTCTTGCATGTTTAATTTATCGTAGATTGAAAATTAAGTTTGACACACTACGGACCACATTCAAGGACCGTGAAGTTCGAGCACCGGAGGGTTGTTTTCTTCCTTCACGTCCACGCGAGCTCGAGATTCATTTAATCGGTTTGTCCCGCATTCGCTCGCAGCTGCATCAGGACCTTTCTCATTAGCACACGGAACAGATCCTTCAAGCCACCGCGGGACGCTAGAAACGAGCTAATTCGGATCGTAAAGCATAAAATGCTAAGTGAATGCGCATAAAACGACCGAGCAAACAAGCGCCCCACACGTGTCGCTTAGCCTTTTCGTCGTCTCTCTGGCTTTTGGACGGTGGGGCATAAAAAACTTTCACTGCCACACACACACACACACACACACACACGCGCTATGGTCGTCGAGGGGGGAAAAAAGGGTCATCCCGGCATTGCGCCACCAAAACGGCAGCAGACAAGGATAGTTTATCATGCCAGCCGGCGCACTTACGCTACGACCAATTGCGTAACCATGCGTCCGTACGCGGTAATTCACGATCTCGGACGGCTGTTTATTTGCTTCTCTTTTTTCTTCTTCTTCTTCTTTCGCTGCCTTTGGCTTTTCTCTTGACCAAGAAACATTTTCACGAACGGGGCGCGTACGGGCTGGCGCCTGCCGGGTGACCTGCTTGACGAATGCAATTACGTCGTTGGGGTGGTTTTATTTTTAATGAAATCCACCCGAGCGCCGGTTTTGCCTCACCAGCGTGATCGAGAATGCTTATCTTGATTTTTTCTTACGTGACCCAGAAATGGCTCAACAGAGGTGGTACAGCGCGGTCAGGTGAATTCAAATTGTTTCTTTCGTACTGCTCCTTACGTGACGGCTTTTTGGAGATGCTCTGGAGGTTGGCGCAAGTTTGTGGGGCGTAAAAATGGTATGATTGTGAAATTTTCATCTCAACGTATGACCAGCCCGAAAAGTAGCAACTCACTTTAATTGCCGTTTTTGTGCGGTGTTTTGGGTGGTTGTTTTTTTTTTGTTCGAGGGCGCATATAACCACGTACATGCATTTTGAACCACCACAGAAGACATAAAGCGGCATCTTTCTTGACAGTGGGCTTTTTTTTTTCGTTACCTCACTTCGCAGAAACATTTGGGATGGAGCTTTAGGAGTTGTGCAGCAACGCGAGATGCTCGGGCGAGAAAATAAAATTTTGGAGAGTCACAATTCCCGCAAAAAGCGTAAAAAAGAAGCTCCAAATCTGATGCAATAGCTCCAAGCCAGCTTTCTTCAACGTCCGGAGCATCTGCACCGAGATGGAGATGTTTGAACAATTGATGCAAACGGCACGGTGTCGGATCAGTCGGTCCCAGTTCGCGAATCTGCTCCAATCATGCCCCACCCAGTGTCCTCAGAACTGTCGCACGATGAAAGCAGAATTTTGGCTCCCGGTGTTGCTGACGGCACTGTTTGCGTTCACCGGTGTCGATGCTGGTACCAAAAAACCGACGAATCCTTGCCAAGCGCCTCGCAGTAAGTGTCGATAGACGTGCTGACGTTCGGACGAGTTAACGATGGAATTCCTGTGTTGTTCCCGCCGGAAGCTTGCCCCGCGAACGAGTCCTTCCTGTGTTGCGGTCCGTGCGATGAGCCAACCTGTTCACGACCAACGGCCCCGAATGGTTGTGCGGATGCCTGCGTGGCCGGGTGTTTCTGCAAATCGACTCACATACGGCGTGTGATCGGAGGTCGCTGCATTCCCAAGAATAGCTGCCCGAAGCCGAAGTTGCGACCCAGCAAAAAACCCGCCTAAACGCAAGCCATAGCTCAATAAAACCGCCGGCAGAATGCCACACACCAACACCAACCGAGGATCATAACTAAAATGTGCGACTTGGCGTGAAGCCGCGGCCCTGCGGGTGCAATAGAAAGTTGCACTCGAATTTCGCACCAAGTTCACGGTTAGCCGGTTCAAAGGCTTCCAGAAAGCTCCTTTTTAGGTCCCATTAGGAACGTAGGTCGACCGATGAACCGAAACATTACAGCCTTCGACCTCTAGGGGAAATGGTTGAAACATGCCACGAGGACCGGTCGTGGGTTTGGTTTCCTTTCCTCGAGGCCCTTAGCCGGGAAACCGGTTCCACTTGGGTTGGGTTGGGCGTGTTGTGGCTCTTTCTAACCGCCTCGTTCACGACGGTCGATGAATTTCTCTTCAATCTGGCCACACCGGAACTAGTTCGATGCCAGTGAGCCACGACAAAACAGCTGATTGTTCGGTTTGAATTGGATTCGATGCATTTTTCCCCCCCAGGGCGTGCCATCAGGCCTTTGATCGAGAGACAAATGCACTGGAGGTTGTTTACGGTTTTGGAACATCCCTTATTCACTCTCGATTTATCGCACTGGTTCATTGAACACTGACATTGTATCCGAAAATTGGCGTAAGCAACACACAAGGGACACTATTTTTAGAAATTGAGAAAAATGCCACCAAGAAGCTTTACCTTTTTGTCGCTATTAGACGCGCTGGCATCTTGAATCAAGGTCAGCAGTGTTCATATGAAGCAGCTTAGTTCGTGCGATAAAAGCGTACCATAGAAACGGTTGCGAATCATGCGGCTCAAGCACCAGACAGTGATGCTTCGAGGAAGGAATCGAATAAAAGAAGGATATCGAGCGTAGGACGAATGCAGACGTTGTTGGTGAATAATTTCCAAAACGTCCCACGGATTACGCAGAACCAGTCGTCGCAGAACACCGCACAAAATCGATACAGCTTGACAATTTTCCAGCTCGGCAGCTTGCTTGGATTGAAACAGGTGTTTGCCCAGCTGCATGACAGTTCTTTTCGCACGGAGAAGTCGTCTTCCCAAGACGTCGACCCAAACATAACCTAGAAATTAGAAGGTTTTGTAAGCTTTCTGGAAGGCTGAAATCTGAGAGCTCTGTCTCTATGGTCTATGGTGCCTTTGATGCAATTGATGCGGTGGTTCATGCACAGCAAATATGACAAATATTGGGTCGCTTTGCCGCACGTGGAGATTCGCATGTTTTTCCGGAACGAAAGGGCCTTGTGGTGAAACATAGTAGGCCGCATCCTTTTTCATTACACAGCTGCCGTCTGGATTTGATGCGTGTGTTGCTCGGTGTGAATATAAAACAGCGACACCGAACCGATGCCGTCCCATTTACTCGTCAAAATGAAACTTCTGCTGATCGTTTCCGTGCTCCTAGTGGTGGTGTGCATCGGCACCGAAGCACAGAACTGCAAAAAATGTAATTGCAGAACCGTAACGGTAGAGTAAGGTAGAATCTGATCGCCACTAACGTCTGGTTTTCTTTCGTTTCAGTAAAATGCCCCAAGAATGAGCTATCGAGCTGTTGCGCGGATTGTCCGCAGAGGTACTGCAACCAAGCAGATGTCAAGGTCAAGTGCCCTGCCACGTGCAAGCCCGGTTGCATCTGCCGAGCCGGTTACGTGCGCAACAACAAAACGAATATGTGTGTTCCGATCGAATCATGCCCGAAAACACCGTGAAATGCACCCTAAGATCAGCTCTTAGCCATCGCACGTGAAATCGAGATCGAATTTGAAAATTAAACGGACACGCCTTGTGAAGTGGGACTGAAGTTTCAACCTAACAGTGGAGTTTCTCGTAGTTTTATTTTTGGTACAAAAGTTGAGAAAGAAAAGGTGTGCACATCTCGAATTGCTCGGATTACATCGAAAGAAAAAGGATTTTTGTTTGATCTTAGGCAAATATCATTAGCAACGGGTGCTATTTAGAAAAGAACTTGGCATTAAGGTACTGATAAACGTGGTCGACGATGTAGGGCTTTTTTAGAGCACCCTGGACAAACCGTTTACTCATTACTACTTGTCGAGATACCCGAACGTATCTCAGGAGAAGATCTTGTAGTGTAGAAGAGATTTGATTCGAGACCTTCGAGCTTTTCAGGGTCTTCCAGTTCACGAGGAAGTGATCGAACATTCGCCTTTTCATCCTTCGTCTGATCTGGAAGCACTTTTAGACAATACATAATTGCTGTAACTGCATTGTCTTTCCACCATCAGTGCCGTATCTAGCGACATAACGAAAAACGACGTTATCAAATTTCGAACACATTTCAAGCAGGTTCAATCTCAGCTTCACAAATAATCTCAGCTAGTGGCGTTTGTTCAGCTGCCAGTAGAACTTTTTCACACGGTAACCGTTCCCCGTGTTCGGTTTTATCAAGCACCTTCTAGATTCGGGCCGTATCAGTGAGGTTACACCGCGACAGCATCCTTGAAGTCTGAAATGCATTTGACGACCGTGCTGTGTCTTGTGGTTGCATTGGGAGTGTTGGCCAATGCTGCCACGGATGCGACGACCACCGTATCGCCGTCTCAGAAACGATTTATCCCGCTCAAATCCGGCGAACAATGTCCTATCGGTGAGTTGATCGGCAGGTGATGAAAAACACCGAACCACATCCTTGTTTTATTCGTTCAATTTGCCTTCTTCTTCAGTCTCCTGTAAACGCAATGAGGTGTTAAAAACGTGTGGTTTATGCTACGAACCCGGATGCTACCGACAATCGGAGGAAATTTGCGAAAAGCGGTGCTATTGTGGGTGCTACTGTCATCAAGGGTTCGTTAGGGCAGGTGAGAATGGGCCCTGCGTTTTGCCGAAGCGCTGCCCAAAGAATGAGTCACTGGACTAGAAGCTTCTCAAAACGTTACACCCCAAAATTCACCGGTCGATTGTGATGAATAAAACATCCACGTTGTTGTAAATATGTGACTGCCATTACACCGGGGGAGTTGCACCTGTGTGACGAATAAATGTATTCATATGCTTGATTCATGCAAATCCTGATACGCGCCCAAGGGATGTCTGTAAGGGACACTGCGTAGACCACACGAGTTCGCTTATCTACATGGCATTATGCTTTGATGATCCCAAATCGATTGTTGCCTAGGGGAGAAAGATTTCTCGTCCTTAGCCTGCAAAAGTGCCGTGCAAAAAGCGTGGCTATCTTAAGTCACTGGAATATTGTTTACGAACGCAGGGATTTAATGTTTCCGGTCCTTGGCGTCGGGCAGGACAACGCTCCTGCTCAAGTGGTTACAATTTCGCTCGAAAACGTTGCACAAAAGCAAAACATCTGTACATTTTTCCTTCACGCCCAATGCGCTTTAGGGTTACGTTCCATTTTTTGATGTGCGTTTGTTCTATTTTCTTTATTCAAGATCAAAGCAGAGACGAAACCTTTGCAGCGCGCTTAATCGTAACGAAGCAAGCGTTCGGTGAAACATTACCCAGGACACGACTGGTAGTGCTTCGCTTTTCTATCTGTTTTTGCTGGTTCCTAAAAGTTTTCCACCCATTCGTTCGCCTTCTGAAGCCATGCACGGGGAAATTGACGGCAGAAAAAGGAGAAAGCATACCCGGAAATGCCACAAAGTACAATTTTGTGGCTCCCAGGAGCCTTCAGAATAGTGGTCACATTTTGGGGGTTTTCTCGAGTAAACTTGCTCGAGAGTGGTGACATTTTGCCGTCAGACAAAAAGGACTGAAGCGCAAATTCGAGACGGTAGCATAAGCGAAACCGTTGATGCAGTTTGCTCTTGCATTCGGGGGAGGTTAGCGTTTCCTGATATTAGAAAAAAAGCAGGAAGCTCCAGAAAGATACTCGGGAATCCATTTCGAGCATGAAACTGCTGACACCAGCACGTTCATCCAGCTGCCGGTGAATGAAGGTGATCGTTTGGAAAATTGTTGAAGCTCAAATAAAACGAAAAAAAAGGCAAAGAAACCCGTACCAACATCTGCTCTATGAGTTTTAACCCAACTGGCACCAGCTGGCTTTTTCACGCTAAAAACAAAAGTAAAATCCCTTTGTTTTAAATACATGAATATGGAGCCGAATTCGGAAGCAATCATTCCACCGCTCGTACACGCCAAAGGGCACGTGCAAACGGAGAGGGCCCTTTTTTCGAAACGCAAAGAAAAAAGGAAAAGCTGTCCATTCCTGGTGACCTTGCCTCAAGGTCACCCGGAACGACGGTTAATGCACTCGTTACGAGCGAATGTTTTCGCAGTACCACGCGAAACATGTTGCTGTTGCGTTTGCGTTCTGATTAAAACCATCGGCCCTGTGTATACGCGGTCTGGGCTTATTTAAACCATTACTGTGGTACTGGCGGCGTAATGGAATCCGCAAAAAAAAACAGGTCGCAGAACGTCCGCTCACCCGATGCGCCGAAGGTTGTAGAACCGCGAGACAGAACGAGCCGTAAATGTTGGTAAAAGTTGATATTTACTTTTGCCTTGCTGCCAGTTGGCGTAAAATTCGAAGGCATTCGACAGCATCGGCCGGGTCTGGCCGTAGGATGTCCGGAGCTGTAAACAATCGTCCCCAGCAACACGTGGCCCCAGAGGGTGTTTTGGAGCGTGTGCTCGTTTGCCAATTCCGTTGGCTGGCATGCCGTAATGCGGTGACTCACGGGGATTGTCCCCGAAAACACGTTCCACGCCTCGATTCGCCATCAAAGGCCGCGTTTCTGGTGGATGCTCGAGTGGCCTTCTTCCGCAGGTGCTGTCTCCAAAAAAGCCCGCATGAAAGCCCACGCGATCCGTGTTGCAAAACGGAGAGAATGAGTGAGCGAAAAAAGGAGGACATTCCACGACGAACCATCCATCCGTCCGATGACAACCGTGTGCATTGTAAAGCGTGGCACAATGCATCGTAGAAGTCGTGCTATCGGGTTCATCTTAAGCGGGTAAAAGGCCCGGGTTTTTTTTCTACTCTCTTCCCTTTGCTAGGTGCGAATGAAAGCGGTGGTGGTGAAAAAAAATGCACGCATCACACGCGCGTAGAGGTAACATACGCGAATGAGCAAATTACGCAACGCATGACGCTTGGGGCGCAGTGGCGTGAAGACGCGAGCCCATATTTGCTGCCAGCCATTTGCACGGGCTGTGCTGGATTTCATGCCCGGACGGAAGAAAGGAGCATAAGATGCTGCGAAAAGTGGTTAAACAGGAATGGACGCCGGGGGGAAGCAGTATCTCGTGGTGCAAAAAAAAAAGAGAAGAAATAAAATAAAACAACGCGACACGGATCACGTGCCGGTGCCGGTTTATCCTTGACCTGAATCCGCCCAGCCGGCATGTTGCTTTTCCTCGTTTGGGTGTTTCTCGGTTGTTTGTTGTTTTTTTTTCTTTAAAATTTAATTTGAAGTTGATGCTTTTCACATCCCTCTACTCCTCCGGGGACGACCTTGAGCACGCGAAGATCGCGAAACTTTTTGTTGTTGTTTTGTCGTGTCGATTTGATTCATCGCAACGCACCTTTTATGCTTTGCGTGCTTCCCACGCCGTTAGTTTAAAATGCTGCTCAATGTTGTTGTTTGCATTTCTTTTTGGTGTTTTAGTTTTTTTGTTTGTGCCGAAGGGTAAACGGAACGGCATATCGTATTTATCCTTCGAACTTCATTTCGAACAAACTCGTTCAGACAGAACGAAACTATTGGAAAGAATAGTATAAACATAAAACACCACACCCAACGGTGCGGTCTTCAGAAAAGTTTTTCAAACAAAATTCCACCCCAACACGCGTATAAAATCAGCGAAAATAAAAACCTCACGCAAGAGCAGAGAAAAAGTGATTTCCCATCATTACCATGCGTTGATCTGTCACTTGATACCTCGGTTTTGTGGATAATATTGACGACATGTACAAACCAATCTAGGCAGGCTAAAAATAGTCTCAGTGTTGCTCGAAGGGCGAAACACGGGCCGACAGAGAGAAGGAAAAACTTTAACCATTTGATGGAGCCGATAAGCCATAGAAATTCGAAAAGCTGTCCGACAGATGCATGGAACACCGTTTTGTACCGATCGTACAATACATCACGACGGCATGAACCCACTCGAACAGCTGGTCCAACTCGTGCCTGACCAGAGGAAGGTTTTCCAATGTTTACCTTTTCCTGCATCGCATCATGTTGCGCGGGGTGAATATTTTGAATAAGAAAGCAAGCCATGCCGCTTCGTGGCCCAAGTAATCCCGCCTGCTGCGATGGGTTGGGATTCAATTTCTAATCCAAGCACGCGCATTTCCGTACGGGTGCCAATGAGTCCGGAATATGTGTGTGAAGCCACCACCGTGATGTGGCCTTTTTGTTTAAAATAACGACCATCCAGACCTGGCGGCACGGACTAGGATATATTTTGTTTTGTTTTATTCACGATCACCCAAAATCCCACTCTTTTAGTTCGTCTCACTTTCGTTCGCTTGTTCGCCCTTGCAATCCAATCGTCTCGACGTTACGACGGCTCTGGCACGACGATGGAAACGATTTGTTTATCCTTCCAGCGGTTCCACACCATACCGGGCTGTTCGAGGTCCCGAACAAAGGATCAAGTTCGGAGTCGATTAACGACGCCCATTGTAACCCGATGCTTTTGGGCAGCCTTCATTCGATCGATAATTGCGACCAGAACCGGAGAGTGACGATCGCTTTGTACGGTATTCATCTACGGCGTCGTCGCGTGGAATGTGCAATTAAAGCCAAATTAGATTTTTGCAGTTTTCACCTTGACGGGGCGTTGGGCACACGGCGTACCACCAAGCGGATACACTGTTTGCATGTTAAACAACTGCGACCGACGCAGGTTTCCCGGTACAGGAAGGATGAGCACATCTAATTAGCCTCCCTCGGGGTAATGGGACGGAACTGAGCACGTGGGCTGACTGGTGCACCCCAAAAACTGAAGCTATTTCGCTCGTAAAGAGCGCATTGCAGATGAGAAGCCATTGCGGAAGGGCATTATTGCGTCGGTTTCATTAGCTGCACGGGACAGAGCCCACCTGTAGAGCTCTTTTGGGACGCAATGAACCCACGCAAGTGTACAAATTTGCTTGGTGAAATGAGATGATTTTCCAAGCTTCACCCCGAAAGGATAACTGCCAGGGATTAATGAGCGGATTATCTTTATTTATTTGGTTGCAAAGCTGCTAATGCGGAATTATGCAGCTACATGCATGTTCGCAAACAATTACACGCAATTTCGTACATATAATGAAGCATTTTCACTCCAAAAGACGGTGCTTTGGAGTCCATAAAGTACACAGCCTTTTCGCACCAGCCCTATCAGTCAGTTTGATCCGAAAGAAAGGTCCCTAGAGGCCAACATCAATGCGTTTTGCATGATGAAGCTATGCAATGGGCGTCACTTTTCGGGCGAAGAATGTGGAAAAGACCAGCAGCAAACAGTAGCAGCAGCGCCACACGCGTCAGCAATAGAAAAACACCACCCACCGTGGGGTGGTATCAATCAAACCCATCGTAAAACCTCCCAACCAAACAACAGATCGGTGGCACATGACGCTCGCTTATACGCAACGCAAGCGCAACCGTCTGTCTGTATGCGTTCTTTGGTGTGTGGTTTTTCCATTTCACGGTGGCAACCCCTAGGAAAGCCATCTCCCCTGTTCACCCCCCTCAGAAACACTCCGTACCGAGGCTCCAGACGAAGATGCGCTCGCTCGATCGCGCCATCGACCATGCGCGTTGTGATTGCGCAACACGTGGGCATCTCTTGCGTCTTGGCGGCTTGGCGACCACGGCAACGGGCGAAAAGCTCCGCAGAACAACGCCACACGGCCATTGTGTGCGGTTGCTTCTCCCTCCGGTGGCCGATTAAATAACGCCACCCGATGTGAGGTGGTGAAAAATCATTAAACGTACTTACGTGTCAATTGGCTGCGGTTTGACGGTTACCTCCCAGGACCAGCTGGCCAGCCTAGGAGGGATACGACGAAACCGTGGTCTCCAAGTTCCCGCTAGTCCTTAGCGCTCCTCTGGCTCGGAACTGGAGCCCAAATGGGTTGGCTTGGCTGCTCACACCGGCGAAACGGCGAAGAAAAACAAACAAACCCCGGCGATCGAATGAAAGTGAGAGTTTTTCGCAGCGCACCCCTAACGAAAAGGCGATCGACACAATGTGGGCTGGTGGTTGAACGGGTGGGAGGGGGCGCTTGTGCAACGATGTGTTTTTTTTCTTCTTATTTGCTTCCTTGGTTGCTGTTTTTTTTTCGCTTGCAAATCGTGCCTCGATTCGCGATTCACTAGTTCACACCACCACCGCTAGAGGGCGGGGAGCTTTTGGGTTCCGGAAACCGGACCAAGATCCGGCGTGATCACGAGAGGCGTGAATTTTGCTTCCTTCGATAGCAACTGCGATTTATTCATCGACAAACAGGGGCTCAGGGATTTACGGCGTTCCCGTTCGAACGATCGCACACACAGCCACGTGCATTCGCACACATACGCGCAACCTACACACACACACACACACGCTCCTTGCTTTCTCGTCACAGGCACACGCATGCACACACTTACACACACACACACACACACACGGGGTCCGCGATTTGGGCACTTTCCCTCCGAAAAAGCGATTCGCACTTCCGGTCACCGTCGAGAGCCGGTTCTTCACCGAGCGGCCATTTTTTCGCACGAAGGCAGTGATCCACGAACGGGTCCTTTTTGAGGAACGAAGGGGACGTCCAATCACGCCCACAACCACCCAGCCATGCAAAAAGGATCAACTCGATTGTGGCTGGTTGGTTCGTAAATTCGAAAGTGACTACCACGCGTAGCGGTTGGTGGCGATCGCGATCGCGAGCGTGTGTGTGACACAGGGGCAAAAAGAGATGGAGAGAGAGAGAGAGAGAGAGAGAGTGAGCCCGGTGAGCTGAGTGGTCCGCAATCGGTCGCGGTACGATCGAAACTGAAAGCGCAACCCGGCGATGGCAGCCCCCGAACCCTTGACTCGCGCTCGATCTGGCCCCCGGAGAAGGGAAGGCCGTCCGAATGCAGATGATGATGACGATGATGGCGTTGATGACGGTGTCGATGACGGCATCGATGATAGTGCGTCCGATCGCGAGCTGACCCGTGGGACTTCTTGTGGAAGGGAGTTGCGTATGGGAACGCATGTACGCACGCACGCACGCACGCACGCATGCACGCACGCACGTGTACGTATGCGCTTTGCATGCTCCACTACCCTCTGACACACACACACACACACGCCTGATGACGGCTCGATCGAATGCCCGTCTGATCACTGCGATCGCGCGAAGCACCGGGAAATGGTCGCGGTAAAAGTCGCTCCAGACAAAAGCAAAACAAAAGCCCACCCCAAGCCCCGAACAGATGTTGAAGGTGGAGGAGCAGGTTCCGGTGAGGTGCTGGTTTGGTCGGAAGGGCGCTTGGGTTTAAACGGGTGCCCTGGCGGGAGCGGAACGAAAGGAAAAGTGAGAAAAAAAAAGTTGTTAAATGCGCGAAGCTGAACGAGAGCAAGCTTGCAACAAGAAAGCTTGCAACGGAGAGAGTGAGAGCGAGTGAGAGAGAGAGAGAAAAAGTGATGCCCGTTGCATCCGTGGGTAAAGTTTGGGAGTTGGAGATTTTAAAAGCAACGACCACGTGGACCACGATGGCTCGATCGATCGAGCGTGAATGCGTCCAACCGTCAAGGTAGGTAATGGTTCGCAAATATTGGTAGGTAAGCGACCTGCAGAAGCCCACGAAGAAGCTTTTCTGTTTGTGTTGCAAACTTTCTGACATTTGTCGGTTGACATTTGAGCGCGCGCAATGTTTTCTCATTTAATTCCCATCTCACCCACGCGCAATTCTAGGCAATTCGTTCTCGCAGAACGGTCGATGTTTTCTACAATCGAGCGAGCGTTCTCTGATGACGGAATGTTGTTGCCAACAGCAATGTGAAGGCCCCAAAGCAGGAAGCATAATTACGCCCATAATCCGGTCGAATGACATCCTCGCCGAGAACGACGACGGAAGGCTTACTAAACCCTTTTATTCAACTGCCATTAACTTTACGGCTTTAGCGATGCGACCAGCAGCCGCCGGAACAAGAGGAAATAAAACAACAAAATGTCCTCTACCGGGTATGTTACGGCCATCGCTAGGAGACTGGTGTGTCGCCAGGTTTATTGAAAGCTTCTTGCTCGTCCGCTGGTATAATGCTGCTCTGTCGGGACGAACGGAACCGCTCGTCTCATTACAGGATCTCGTGGAGCCTGCGGTACGTGATGGTGTGTGTGTGGATGTGTGTGTTTGTGCAAACAAAGAAGTCACCGGTTGCTTGGATGCAGCTCAAGTTGACTCCTCTCAGCATTCAGCTCATGTTAAAATGCGTCCGGGAAATGAACGTGGCCAGTGGTTTCACGCTATTCGCAAGATTATTTCTTTATTCTCGTGCAATCGGAACTGGCCGTGTGTTCGGAGGCTTATTTTTGCTGCCATTCTAACGTTAAAGCTGGGTTGAACTGATTTGTCCGTGAACAGAAGCCTCCTGTGAACGTGTCAGTGAAGGTTTTCGGACCCGGTTTTTCTTCTTCGGCATCAGCTGAAGGAAACGTTTTGGACAAAAAGTTGTGAGCTCTAGTTTTTGATACTTTATTGAAACCAAAACTGGAGCTCGCGCAACTGTAATCAAACAAAAACCCATTTCAACCGTGCAGCCATAAAAACTGCAAACGAATGCAGCAGCGCTGCTTGGCGTGAAATAATCGGGGTTTGTTTTTAGTTAGGAAAATTTTGAAAAATCCGCCCCCATATGCCAACCCGGGCTCCGACCCGGGCAGAACAAAAACCAACCTTCCCACGGGATCGCGGTGTGTTTACTTTCACCACATTCACGTACTGCTGTGGCAAGAAAAAGCGATGATCGTGGGTCAAAAACGCCTGCTTTTCGGTTAGGATAATCTACAACAGCGTTGCTCTCGCGTGCGTGTGCCCTTTATTTTATGTTTTTTTTTTGTTCAAAATCCAGTACAGCGTGTTTGCACGCGCGCTGCCCATTTGCTCGTTGCGACGCAAATGGACTATAAACACATATTTGCGCCAGGCGCACCGTTTATTGCGGCCAACGGTCGGGAAACGAGCAAAAAAGAAAAGTCCGCGAGAGACACAAACAAAAACGTAACATCCAGCGCCCACTCCAAAGCCAGGGTCCCAAATTTCCTCGCCATCGCTTTCCCCCATCGCGGTATGATTTCATGCCCGGATTTGGGGTTTTTCCACTGCAGCTCAGTAACGGCCTACACCTGCAGCAGTCGGTCCGTTTAGTGCAGATGGCAGCTGTGGCCGAAGCACGGGAGATTGGGCAGAATAAAATCCACACCACCACGTGGTGCAATGGTGCGGATGGATTTCGTATTACCTCACTCATAACGCGCCAACTGGCAAAACTCGTCTCAACCGTCAACCGTCATCGTCGTTGTGATGTGCGCCATGGTTGAAATGCTTGGATGGTTGGTAGCATAAGCGCATAATCAGGTCCACGATCTCGGAGGGAGTTCGATCTCGCAGGAGGGGCAAACTCAACCGTTGCACTAATTGCGCAGGGTTTACATGGCCGTAGATCCTCAGCGTGGTGCCGGGGTTGGTGAGAACGTTGGCCATCGAGGCAAGTGCAATGCAAAATGGCTGGCCGGACTGGTTTGGTCGATCTACCGTTGGTTGGGGGATAGTTCGAGAGCTTAATCGAGCGGATAAAAATTGCAAAAGAACGTGCAATCGCACTCGGTTGGCTGGCCAGCGGTACGAGGCTCGAACGCGTCTATCGAGATGTTTCGCACAAGGCTCTGGCGAAATGTGAGAGGCCAACGTCCAGCGGCTCTGTGTATGATCGCGACAGTTCCGAGGAAATCACTCCTAGCAAAACATTGAGGCAATCAATTGACGTTGAAATGAATGGAATGTTCTCGATCCTCGAGAAGGGCCAAAAATTGAATACATCCTTATTTCTTTCGCTTCCTTGTGAGCTCCTGCGGTGGTTGGTACCTCCTCGAAATATTGATCTGTTACACAGCTTTTGTTAGCGTTAATCTGTTTGGGTTTTTGATTGATTTCACCGGCTGAGCCTACTCAATTGAGTGTAATTGGTTCGACAAATAAAGCCACACGTTTACGGAGCAAAAGCGTACAAAAAAACGTTTCCGAGGGAGAAAGCATAATCGAAATTAATGAAAAGTATCCCATTGCGAATGGATACTCCATGAGTGAGCTCTGGTATGTGCAAAAATGTTTCACAACTCGTGTGCCACATACTTTTGACGGACACAATTTGCGCCTTTTGTTATGCAACACGCTGTACAAAGTGTGGGTCAGCTTTAACGATTGTTAGCTTTGCCCATACACAATAAGGATATTGAATCCTTCGAAAGCACACTCCTAAAGCAGCTTGTTCCGGTTTCCACCACTTCGCAGCACCGTTGCACGTGATTTATGCACACGTGATTTCATCCTGGATTTATTTAAATCGCCCCCCATAATTGTTGGTGAATAGCCAAACGTCGATTCAGGTTACGCAATATTAGCAACATTTGGAAGCCTTCTGAACGCGTTACCTGAACCGAAGCAATCCGAATGTAAACTGTGTTGGAAATGGTACTTCATTTTCGGTGACCCTTGGAAGGATTCGTTCTCCTGAATCAACTACCATAGCGGCACTTTCCTTTTATCATTTGCAGCGAGCCATGAACGGCACCGGAAGGGTTCTATTATTTTGTTTCCGAATGTTTGTCATTCCCCACGCTGCTGTTCAAATTTTGGCCACCTCCGCGGCCTCTTTTCTTACCTTTTCTTTCCATTACACAGCACGTTTTGCGAGTTCAAAGCAAAGGAAGCGTTTCACGAACAAACAACTCAATTTGCGGGTTTTTTTCCACCCACAGGGACGGACGAAGCGCACTAGCAAAATCTCCGTTTCTTTCAGCACACTCTTTATTCATGCGGCTTTACGTTTTTGGGTTAAACTGTGAGGAGTGGTTCGATTGGAGAGGTGGGTTGGAAAATTTGCGCACGTTCGTAACTCTGCGGTATGTTTGCGATGATGTGGTCAATTAAAATAATGCCTATTTCTACGCCTGTTGTTGCCTCGGCATCAGAAAATCATCGTGGAAGCTTTGAACCTGCATTTACCTGCACATAATCGTGTGATAAAGGAAACACACTCGTTCGGTATCTTTTTCATTGGTTTATTTCCGGTGTTTGAATAATACTAGACGTTTATAATTGTGCGTTTCGTATTGAAACCTGCTTTTACGCGCTGTAAATTGTATTTTTTTTTGTTTCGCTGTTCGGTATCACATTCGTGAGTCACGTGGTTGTATTGTATAGTACGGTGTTCCACAAGTTCCGAGATGCAAGTTTGCACCCATTTACACAGCTAGCTAGTCGATGCAATAACGTGACTTATTTCCAACATGCTGCATTCCAGCCGCTTGTCTACCTTACCTAAGTTTTACACTACGTTCGTTGAATGATGCATCTCCGTTAACCTTTAATAGTAAATATGCTTCTCTCGTGGTTTTTTTTTTACTGTAATACTTATTGGCCGTTTAGTGGCGTCGTCCGGAAAGGGCTGAATTGTTAAATGACACCAAATCACAACTACGCTACGCGATGTAATCACATTTACGAAATGTGACAACGACGTCACCGACTCTACTTTAATATATGGAATGTCTAATGTCGGAACAACATGATACACCCTCGGATCTCTCGGTTGACTGGACTAATTCACATGTGGTGTACCTTCGGAATAACGGTTTCGCGCGATAAATATGCTCCATCGGTGCCATGCGGCCGTACCAGGTGGGATAACTCTTTCGTTCTTATCTTAAATTTAATTTAAAAGCTCGTTTTGGTTTCAATTGTATCGATGTAATTTTGCATTTCGTGTTCCCAATCGCGTCAATCGTGTTCCCAAACGGACTATGTAACGTGAATAAACTCCAACCACACCGCTCACTGAAAGAGGGCTCTGTCTTTCGGCGAGAGTGGCGATTAGTTCAATTCAACTACAAGGAAGCATAAGGGATGATGTTCGTCCAACAAACCGGTGTCCGTGGACGTAAGAGGACAGCTCACAGGGAAGTCAAACCAAAATCACCAAACGAACCCCTTTTGGGGGGGTTGCGATCACGCGCTACTTACCCCGTACCTATCACGAGCGCTCTACAGAAGGTTGGACCGAAAGTTCTTCGATTTGATAAGAATCGACTTCCCGCTATTGATCACAGATAATTCGAAGTCCGGCCGTCCGAACCGGGACGCCGTGTAGCAACCGCTGCGGCCTATCTCACCAGCTTCCGTGTCGTTCAGCACCGTCTGGTCTAGAGGTGATCGAGCCGGTCGAGAACTAGTACTTGAAGGATCTCCCAACGTTCCCAATGACGCACTGCCGGGCTTCACCAGGCTGATCTTGAAGCGGTTCTTCTTGCGGCAGAAATCCAGGTTACACTCGACCATGTCCCGACTGCTTTTGGTTAGTTCCCGCTGCATTGTGGTGGTGTTTTGCTCAGTCGCGCCAGGACCTGCGCCTTTGTGACGTACACGCGTAAATGCCGCTCGGAACTGCGTGTTCATGCCGACGTAAATGATCGGATTGTAACAGATGCTGGACTTAGCGATCAGCGCCGGAAGTACGGCCAATCCGGGCCCAATCAGCTCAGGTGGACCAAACTGTTCGATCAGCGCAAACACGGCATAAGGCGTCCAGGCGATCATGAACGCTACGATCATCACTGCTACCATCGAAGTGACACGTTGTTCGGCACGGTTGATGCGACCTACCCTGGCTGAGTTCTGGGAGGACAAAAAAGGACATCTTCTAGCAAATGTGAACAGCTTTCTACTGGGTCTCGGGGCTCACCTTGCGCATGTTGACGATGATGTTGGTGTAACTGTACACGATGATCACCAGCGGGACGATGAGCCCGAAAACGAACAGAAATATGATGTAGGTGGTGGCGTTCTTTGTCTGAGACTCCCAATTAACCGAGCAGCTGTTGACGAGCGGATTGTTAGTTAGAATACGTGTGACTCAGTGAATCACACTACGACGTCGATGCCTGAGTGAATGCATCGTTTTATCAGCACATAAAAAAATCTCACTCGAGCATATGCTTTTGTTGCCTCTGTTACGCGAACCCGAAACCCGTCTTTCATGTGAACGAAGAAATATCGAATAAATTTTTGCACAATGTTGCTCACAAAAATACCTGCGCACAACTCAACCCACGAAACCCGTCCTCCGATCGCAAAGCAACATCAAATAAATGTTTGCTAGCTTGACATGGTGCAGATTCGACATCGATCCGTCGTCAACGAATTTATTTTTTTGCTTTTCATTCTTTCCTATCCCATTGCCAATTCTGGTTGGATATCAATACTCGAACGTCTCTTCGGGTCCAATTTCGAGATTTGCGTTCTAGCTGGGGGTGTATTTTTCCTCTTCTACAAACCCCTTCAGCTTCTCTTCAGCGCCACAAAACGGCAGGTTGCTGAACTATGGAACCATGAAGATGTACCTGACAATAGCAATCGGGATGCAACTTTCCGAATCAAGATGAGTTTCTTGGAAAATCCGCCTCAACCGAAACAAATTTAATCACGTTCAGTATCCAACGCAGACGCTGCCATTGGACGGGCGAGCTGTTATTTAATTACTCAACATATCAGCTCCAAAACGGGCTGCTCCATACTGCAAGTTCGTCCCTCGAGGTTACCCTATTGAAAGGAGCACGATTCGGTAAGGCTATTGTACGATATCAGATGCTTAAATTGCACTCTGCTAGAGGGCTGTGCAGACAGCATACTTCGAGAATAAATCAAGCTCCTTGTAGATCCTCAGCTCTGGAAAGTTCCGTCTCTCGACAAGTCGCTTTGGAAATGCCGGCAACATTCAGCGAGAGCGAGACAAAAGGCCAACATCCACCGCACAAATTGGCTACGCATCGTGCGTTTCACATTCCTGGAATAGCAAAACCTCGTCTTACAACGTGACATCGACCGAGGCCGGAGGTGGTGAATCGTTTTGCCAGAAATTGCTGCTTCCTGTGCCAATAATAGACCAAATACCCGAAACGAACCGGTGCCGGTGCGTTAAGCCTAGCGATAAGTTATTTTGCCAAAATACCCACTAGCGAAACAGCTGCTTCTGTGGCGCTTATCCCAAGGGCATGCCGATAAGGGATGTTTGCGTTAACGTTTTCGACGTGTAATTGAATCGGAACCGGTTGGATCTGAGTTTCCGAGTCTCACCTGACCACTTGATGATGGTGTGAATTATCCCTACCTATGTAGGCAATTATCGGGTGTCTTACGGGTCATCGAAACCCAACCGGAATGCCCTAATGCATGCTTTTGGTTATTCACATTGCTGACACTCGAGAATGCATCCACTGCACGCAACCGGTACGAACCTGATGTTAGCTGCCTCCTGGACGTATGCACCCCAGCCAAACAGCGGTGGCGATGTTAAGGCAAACGAGTAGCCCCAGATAAGGACGACAGCTACCAAAGCACCCGTGCGGGACAGATTCCGGGACGAGAACGGTCTGCTGATGAGGCAGTACCGCTCGTACGAGAGCACCGTCAGCGTCGTGATGGAGGTGATTCCTGGAATGGAACGAGAACGTACTGAAACATGAGAACGATACACATCCGGTGGCATGCATTTATTTCGTGATGGCCGGAAATTTTGGAACCACAAACTCAAAACAACACGCTGGTCTTGAGCGGAGAAAAACAAACCCAACATGGCGGTGTTTATGATATAAATCTGGTTGTTTTCCACGCGATGGCTCTTTAAAGTGCTGCCGTTCTTTGGAAGGCACGCTGGAACGTCTGCTTCTCGGCCCTTGGCGTTGATTATGTGCACGGGAAAGCAGATTAAACGATGTTTCTTTTGCTAACGCGTTGCTCGCGGCACAAATTGCCTCGTTTGTGTGAACTCTTTAGTCTCCCGTTTTCGCGAGGATTAGCAGCCTAATGGATTATCCTCTTGAAATGTCGCCTTCGGTTGTGTTTCTCATTACCCTTGCTAAGACGGATACGTCTGTAATCACATCAAACTGGAGCTTAAATTCGAATGCCTTCGTTCTTTAGGCAATGCTTCCAGCTGTCTCGTCGCGGAACAGGAAACAAATGGAACAATGATTCAGCTGATCAGAGAATTTGTTGCGACAGTTAACGAAACCGATACCCAGAAGGCGTCCGTTGGAGTCCTTTCCTGCTTCAATTGGTGCGAACGAGCTTTCGCGTAGGTATGTAAATACTGCGAAACTGGCAGATTTATGTGTGTTTTGTTTTTGCTTCGCCTCCGGAGCGAAAGGACGCTTTCCTCATTAGGACAAAGTGCTATCTAATCGATTACGGCAATCGAACACCGAACCGATTGTCATCGGGCTACACCATTTTTCCATTACGAATTCGACGAACCCAATGGGTGTCCAGAGGATGGCAGGATATTCTGGGAAATTTATTTCACCCTTCAACCGCACCGTACCGCTATTTGCGTACAAGCGGGGAAAAGTTTCGCAAAACTTTCACTCCCCGGTTTGGGTAGCATTCTCATAACAAACCGATTCACCATACATCGGTATCGATAATGGCCAAAAGAAATAAACGTTTATAAGCACAAAAACTGTGAGTTGTCCATCCGCAAGCTATCTGTGGACACATCGAATCAATTTCAGTAGTGATACCGTCTAATAAAGTGTACTCAGTGAAACGAAATATTGGGATTTTAACATGGCGTTAAAGGTGAACCTCTTATTCGAAGTCAATCATCATCAATACATAGGCTGCAAAAATGGTTTTCTTCAATTTTCATATTGATCTGAAAGCGACTCTTGAATTGTGGTTTCGATTGCTAAACAATATAGAAATCACGTTTTAGATTGATGTAATGCTCAATACATGGCGATGAAATTGAATAAAATAACCGGCATTGATTGCCTTTTCGTGGTTCAAACGATCAATAATCCTGCAAATGGCGTCTGATTTGGTTATTGTGCCCGAAAGCGATCGCTCGATAAAGCAATAAAACTCATTCAATTAGCGTTTCGATGATTTTGCATGCCATAGCTTTCGATCACTGCGGAATCAAACGATTCCGTTGTGAAAAAGCCGCTCTAAAGATGCATGAACTACTGTGAAATGTAACTGGCTTCACTTTTTCTACATTCTATGTTGTAAATATGCTGTTATTTACCCAATAAGGACATAAAAAATCCATACGCCACGCACAATGTCCTCCCAAAGATCCAGCGATGCGAAATGGCCGACGAGAGTGTTAGAGGGTTGCCGATGATCGACACGGAAAAATCGGAACATACCAAATTGAAGAGAATGATGTTCATCGGTGTCCAAAGCTGAAAGTGAAACGAAACAACCAGATGAAAAACAGGGCTGATTGAACTGATCAATGCACGTTCACGCGTCGATTGGCTCCGAATCGGTCGGGGCGTGACATTCTCATTCAGGGCGACCGGAATGGTCACGTATCAAGCGTGTTGACAGAATTCATTTCAATCAGGAAGTGTCCATTCTCGCAACTCGTCACCGATAAAGACACCACGCCCGGACTCGGACGCCGAATGGGACCTTTACCTGCATGTCCTTGCACATGAGCGCAATCACGAACAGGTTGAGGAAGAACCCGAAGAAGCCGATGAAAAACAGCGTGATGGCGGACGCATTGTAGGCCCATGGTGCCATCAGCTCTTCGTAGTCTACCACGGTGGATGCCACATCGGTAGGAGCCTCGCTCATCTTCGATGCTGGACCATGTTGCGGACGGCGCGTGCTGGCATGGATCGGTCTGTTGGACGGTTCCTCAGGTCGTCAGGGACCGATGTGTGTAGTTTAGCTACGAAAAAGCGTTGGAACACACCGGTCTAGTCAGGCAGCAGACGTACGGTAGCGCACAAAGTATAACACAAACAGTATAACACTGCAGGGGACGATTCACTTCTCACTAGGGGAGCATTAGGGTGACGAGTTCCGTGCTTGCAGCACATTTTACAGCTCCCACCGGTACCTGTCGATGGGATGAATTATTCCGTTTTAATTCCTCACGTAGAGGTTGACTTTTCCCCCATCCAATCGCTGTCTAGTCAGCCAACAGTAACGTCACGAAAAACACTCCTAGCGCGCAGATTTCTACGGGTGGTAAATTTAGAACTGTGAAAAAGAAAATCAAATATATCCCCCATCAACTCGTTTCGCATTATTCCATATTTCTTTGGCTCTCCACGTGTGGGTGGTGAGCGAATTTCGTAATACGGTTGTGCAAAGATGGACAAAAAAACCTACAGGCGTATGCTGGCATGGAAAGGTTAATAAAATGGCATATAAAATGGCTTTACCTAAACCTGTATCATTTTTTTTCTTTGTTAAGATTTCGAGGCGGGTTGCGCCTAGGTTAGAAAAAATGCATGATGATTATTCATGGTTTTTACACCATGAATATTACAAGAGAGACATTTTAATATTAGCACCTATTGCTTTTGTATCTCCTTGGTTGGGGTGGAAAATTATTCCATCGTTTAGATCAAAGATCACCGACGTGCCGAACGGTTAAGTAGATTACCTATTTTAAGTAAGTTATGGAAATAATAAAAACGAAGGCAATCAAATGCTATTTTTAATGCCAACAGAGGAGCCCATGTTGCATATACTGCCAAAGAAGCAGATCTCCACATTTGTCACCTAACTCGATTGGTTTCCTTTTTCGAAACCAGATCCATCGAAGTAAGCAATGGTTGCTATCGGGACGAATGCATAAATCAGCCACATTGCCCAAATTTAATACCATCTATCCATTGCTCATGACTGTCACGTACAACTGAACGACACTTACTCCACTTCTAATTCCACACTTCTAGCAGCGTCAGTGCTATCAACTAGTGCACCCAAAAATCACCCACAAACTCCACCGACTGTGCGCATCCTTCCGACACGCGTTTTCACACCCACCGCACTAATTGATCCTTTTTTGCACTGGCACAATAGCACGGCCTTTACATCCACTTGACCGCTTCCGGAGCAACTTATCATGCCGGGTCAGAAACCGAACCTTTCGCCTCCCAAAGCCAAGGCCTATCAGTACATCGTCTTTAATCGACGACCAGACGCGAACGGTCGTGAACTTCACTTTTCCCGCGTCACTTTCACTTTTGTTGGAGCTTTCCGTTCGCGAATCCCGTGCTCGCGTCCGTCGGGTGCAGACTCCGGCCGTCAACTGGCTGTGGGCAGATCGCTGGCTGGTGATAAAATACCATCGTGGAGCCGCCTGCTCACACAGATGGCGCTGCGGATGTGCTCCCAGAGTATCCAACGAACCGGCCCGAGCGCGTCCCGAACGAATGCGCCACTCATTTTGCAGACAGCGGGAGTCCTTTGCGAAGGATCCACCAAGAGGGCGAGGTCACGGTCGCCCATAAACCCACCGGAAGTTTGGGGTGCAGGACATCGGAAAAACTCACCCTCCAGTTGTCAAGAGACACTCAACGTCAATCGACATTACGGTCTGCGTTGGCTCGTCACGAGCGGTTGTTGACAAACCGAGCAAGGATGTCAACATGCTCCCGGTAAGCCGATTACCATGGCAACGTAGGCGCTCACACGGTCCGTGCGCTCGCGGTGGCGTGGGAAATTGAATATTTCTCAAACCGTGTGCTTAAGGGATGGGTGTCCTAAGGATCGAAGAGTATGAAAAAAAAATTTCCTACGAATCTGCCCGCACGACCAACGCCGTCGATAACGGTAGGCAGTAGATCAAGTAGTGACTGCTAAATCTGATACCACCGCTGCCGTGCGATTGCGATGGAGAAGCAAGTAAATAACGCAATTTATTGGAATTATTTACTTGACAGGTGCTCCAATGACTGCTGGCTAGACGGGGTGTGTTTGTACATCGATATGTTTCTTCTTTGCAATGAATAAATATAAGCCTCGTACGGCAATTCGGTTTGGCAATCAATAATATTGGTCCTTCTTTGTTAGCGACGACGTACCGTGCATTCAATTATGAGAATTTGCTGTATTTACCCGCAGAACTGCTGGTGTTGCTGCTGCCGCGACGAAACGACTCGCATTTGCAGTGCGGAACCAAACACTCAACCAATTTCGCACGCGGAACGATGGAGAAAACCCATTTTCCCCCAACGAAGCCAATGTCGGTGACGTTCTTTCTACACTCGATCCGTCGTGCTTTCTGGTAAGCGTGCCTAGCTGATGCTCCCCTTCGAGAAAGCAAGTGTTACAGAAGCGGTGAGGTTACTTTTTATCGCCCCCAAACAGCGGGCCAGCCATGAATCGTGTTCAGATGGCAAACCGGCTTCATTACGTTAGCCGCCGATATCGCTTCGATCGTTGTCAATTGTCGTAAAAATATTCAGGGTATTAGGGTGCGTCGATGTCGCGACGACAAAATTGTGCAGTCGAAAATCTCACGATGCATGTGAGCCTCCTTAAGCTTTTATTGGTTACACTTTTTATCGGCTCACTTAACAAGCTTAACATTATACACGACATGGTTTAATCAAACGATGGGACATAAAAAGGTTCCGCTAATGTTCCGTTTCTCAAAATTTGCTCTCAAATGCCAGTGCTAAACGAAAGACATTTTTGCTTCAAAGAACCATTATATTAACATCGGAAATTATGATCCTTGAGCATCAAAGAAGAGGCATAAAATAATCACAGAATAATATCTGTGGCTAATTTTCGTAGAACCAAATTCTACCCGATTGGATATCAGCCTAAGCCACCGGTTTGTCGATTTAATTCGTTGCTTCTAGGGAAAAGAAAGCTGCTCATAAATTTCTTTATGCATTGATTGCCCACAATTGCTCCGAGATCTGCATGGTAAACAGGTTTCGCGTAATTCTCGATGAAAATTAACAATGCATCAGATAACCCCGTGAGAAAGCCCGCAGCAAAGAGTCTTCTAAATTGTACTAGAAAAACGAAAAAAAATGCCACCCAGACGCCATTGCGGATAGACAATTCGTTCGTTCGTTTCACGCCCTTTTTCCAGCAACATCATTTGTAAATTTTGAACATTTTCATTCAAATTCGTTACACTCATTAATCTCGCTAGGCCCCCTCTGCGTGGTCTGTGTCCGACCGTTCCGAAGAGTGCCGAAAAATGTGGGTGATAATATCTCCAGAAGGATAGGAGTGAGAAAACTCGGAAACATTCGGACGATGTCCCTGCAGCTGAGAGCCTGTTGGGGATGCTGTGAGAACCACCCGACCCGAATGACGGCCACTCCGACGAAGATCCTGAGATCTCGGATTTTCCCTCACCGTACCGTCCTTTTCCACAGTGCCGGTTTTCCACGCACGGCAGCAACATCGCAGAATTGGCGACCAAGAGTGAACCGATTACAATCGCTTCGCATGCTACGAGGGCTTTAGCGTACAACTTTGTTGAAACATAGTAGCGTTCCGGGAATTCCTTTCAAACTAGAATGCACTCACTCGCTTGATGTTTGCCGTTCGGCAGTAGCTTTCGGAGAGGTTTCAGAATGGATTCATGTTGACTAAAAGTCTGGCAATCTGGCTCGCTCAAGCACGACTTTGAAGGAAGCTCAACGCATTCAGGAGGGCAAATAAATTACGCTACCATTAGCAGAGTGCTCACTATGCAATTTTGGATGACTTCTTCTACGAGGCACGTCCACGAGTGGCTGGTCATGTGTGAATTTCGGACAAACAGGGTAGGAAGAAGATTGCTTTTCCTTACACCACACCAAACGCTTCTCGTCGTTTTCATCCCAAAACCAGCGATTACATCGCACAAACGAACGCAAACGCATTTACATTACAGCCGCTCACCGGACGTGGCTGGGTTCGGGTCGCGAACAACGCGCGGATGCGAAATTCGTATTTTATTAGAGCTCCCAAACCGTCGGGTGGCTTCAGTCGGCCGTCGGATGTTGCGTCAGATTGTGAATGTACCGCTGAGGGTGGCTTCCGAAACGCCAATCGCAATACCATCGAGATGGCGTAGAAAACTTGGCAACTTTAAGCTCAACTAATCCACCCAAAATCGTTCGTGATAATCCAGGGCTTGTAGGACGAAAAAAAAAACAGTGAGATGTTGTCTAAGCAGCCTTCCCGACGAAACGCAGGCAGTGCCTTATGGTGAAACCTAGGCGTGTTAAAATTGTGAGCCATAGTGTGGGTGGTGAAAGCTCCAAAGTTGAGCTACAGTGTTTGAGAAAGTAAAAGTTAAGTGAAAATTGAATAAACAGCATTTTGGCCAGATAAACAGTGCGCGAAACGAGCTGCGGAGGCGTGTTTCGTTTTGAGTATCAAACCCGATCAGTAAACGGTATCAACGCGCATAAATCAGTTTTGATGGTAAATTCTTTGCGACAATATCGGTGACGGCAAAAGGACCCGTGCGGTATGTGCCTTTAACCATTATCCGAGGCTACCCCAGCGTGACGACACTAAAAAGTGCCCCCAATCCACGCTGCCGTCAGGAATAGTGTACAATCCGTAGAGACAACAAAATTCTGCGCTGCTGAAGTGGAAAACTAACCGGAAAAGGGAAGGTAAGATTGCCGCACGACAGAACACGATAAAGCTCTCCGTTGTATCGAGGATCCCTTGTTGCCAAGTCACGTTACTGCAAACCATGAGCTTAAACGTTAGCCAAAGGCTTTGGAAAGTTTTCAACATTATGATGCAAGTACACGCCCAAGAAGTAAAATTGTTAAATACTAACTACTTTTATGGTAGAATATAGCCGCATTGAGCCGCATATTGAAGATGAGCAGGGTGAATGTACTCCTTCTTCTGCTGTTAGCGATGAAGAAGTCAAACAGCGACTAACGAACAGTGGACAAAACGAGCTATCGATAACGAATTTTCTGTACAATACAACAGATATTCTTTTATTAATTTTGTTTGTTTTGATGTGCTCTACCACGAGCAGAAGCACATCATGAAACGATACTTGCGGTAGAGCGCGCACTTGCTGTAAACATTTGCCTACACGCGAACGCTTCGAGACTCCGAAAAACATAAACCACATATTTCCATGAACTCTAAATTTACATCACCCCTACGTCGTGATGTTGTTCGCTTTTCGTTGTTTTTTTTTTTTGCACGAATTGCATTTTTTTTTGTCCCTGCTGTTTGTACTAGCCCACAAGGATCGTTGCGAGGAAATTGATTAAATTGTCTGTTGTATAAAGCGTGATTCAATCTCTTGGAAAATATCTGTCCTCGATGGACGGCATGGGGCAAAAAATAAATATCACACTGCTCTTGAAGCTGTTTGTATGAAATTGTTTGTGGTTGCTTGCGTTCGCGTGGAATCGTTATTTTAACTAGATTTATTGAATACGCGTGCTTTCCTGACTGCCCTGTGAACTGTGAAATTGGCGCTAAATAAACACACACAAAAAACTGCCCTACGATGGTGTAAAAACGCTATGTATTAATCGAATCGTGTGCGAAATTTGTAGAGGAAGGACGCTGAAGCCATTATCCTTCGAGTAATGGTTTTATGCGTGCACATTGCCGAGGCACCATGGATCATGTTTCACCGAACTTGATGGCGAATATTCGATAACAATGCACAATTACGCAGAATGATCGCACATGAGGCAGTTCTTTTCCATCGAACGACCACAAAACCCCCTCACGTATGTATGCTTGTTTTTGTTCCTTCTTTTGTTAAATCAGAGTGAGAGATCTACTAGACCCAGGACTCGCAGGGGCTTGAAAAGTGCTTCAAATTGTTCGTGTGGCGTACATCTCTCAAGCAGTTTGCCACTCGACGCGGGACGAAAAACACCCCGCTGGGATAATAAGGGAACGCTCCCAATTCTCGCACCGCTCGCTCGAATGCTCCTGTAAGTGGCACCAACGCCCTCCAAAGCAGGATGTAGCATCGAAGATGATCGACGTCCCCAATGCGGCCTCCACCGATGCCGGCAACCAGCAGCTGATGGCACCGTGGGCCTACAACGGCGCCGCTGTGACCCTGTTCGTCATAGGATTTCTCGGATTTTTCCTCAACATCTTCGTGATCGCACTCATGTACAAGGATGTCAAGGTAAGCCACGGTCTAGTTGGGTGTTGGACGGAGTAAGGGTGGGAAAGAGTGTTTGATGAACAAACAACGGCACCACATGTGACTCCTTCCGTTTGGCAATTGTTGACGGTCGTGAGCTGACGTCACTCCAACACGGGTTATTTAGTAAACGGCTCCAAAGGGAACATCGTTGGGTGCCCATTTTGGCACCGACTTTCCGTAACAAGCCACTTGGGATGTCACCCTGTCTGGAGTGGTAAACTTTGCACGCGCTTTCCACCTTTTTCCTGAGCAGTGCTAAGACCTCAGGACCCCAATAGGGTGCATTTTTTTTCTCTATCAACTCGACCGAAAGTGCCGAGTGCCTGTCGCCATATTTGACCGGACAGTAATCAAGACAATGCTCGAGTAAAGTGTGGTCTCGTTATTTTTCTAGTCGAAGGAATCGAACCCTTTCCAAACACATTGTAACTGCCACACGCTCGAACCAGCGTGCTGCCAGGTCAAATAAACCAAGGGATTCAATTACAAATCTCGCAGCATACTTAATCGCCTTTGCGTAACGTTATTTTGATTGCTTCTCTACATCCCTTTCGCGCAGCTGTGGACCCCGATGAACATCATTCTCTTCAACCTGGTGTGTTCCGACTTTTCCGTTTCCATCATCGGCAACCCGCTCACGCTGACGTCCGCCATCTCGCACCGCTGGCTGTACGGGAAAACCGTGTGCGTGGCGTACGGATTTTTCATGTCCCTGCTAGGTAAACTATACGCGACCCACGTGCCAGCGAACCGAACGCGTAACGAAGCATCTTTTAAGCAGCCATAGGAAAACCAATAAATAAATAAATTCCCAGCTCGTGGTCGTCGAAGAATCGCTCGGAAAAATCGATCGGATCCGAGCGGGAGAACGGGTGATTTTTACAATAAATGCAAATTGGGTCGCTCGGAAAAACGGTGACACATGCAAATTGACGGATTATCGTCATTTGCCTATCACCATCGGCTTGACGGAGTAATCCCCGGGGGGTGGCATCTTGCCAGTTCCGGATCGCTTGGGAATGGCGCGATTCTCAGCACTCAGCCTCCAAAAACAGACGCCACCAGCGATGGCAGATGGGTTGTAATTCTTGGAGACAGAAATATGCTAAACAATGGGAAGCATAACAGTGCCGCCTGCATTCATTTGCACCTCCTGGTAATTTATAGCGCACGTAAAGATGACTCCTATTCACGGTGAACGGAATGTCTCGGGCTCGGAATTTTCCTGCCTGACGGAAGAGCTCTTTTATCTCAATCAAATCATCGGCATTTCCAAGTGACCATTTCATTACGTGCTAGTAATGGAATCTCTAATTCAATCATACTGTGCACGATCCGTCGAGGAGTTCAATTAATTACTGCCCTTCGCTGAGAGCACCAGCAAAACGTCACTGACCAGCGAACGAGCACTGGCAGATAAATGAACTTCCGCAGCGTGTTTGGCGGAAGCCAGCAGCAAGTAATCGTACACCGTGCAGCCATGAAGGTTTATTTTGCAAACGAGCTAAGCCCCATCCGTTTTCCACAAATTGAGCAATCGTCAGGGAAATTGGAGAATAAATTATCATCCATCTTTATGCGCGGCTTTCATCTCGCCACCGCTCCGATAAGGCCGTTCCACCGCCTACTGATTTTCCCGCGCAAAACGCGTCCCACCGAACGAGAGATAATTCAAATGAGCCATTTCGTCCATCAAAGCACACAATCATCGCCTACTCCTCGCCGCAACGCGTAATGCCGTCTTTTCATCAGATTCAATATCGAAATTGATATTAATGCTTGTGCGGCACACGGGAAAAAGACATTCTGGCCCGTCGTACGATGCCCACCGGGACGTTGCCGGCTTTCCAAATTAATCTGCACCGTAATCCGTTGCGTAGTGATTCCGGTATCCTGATGCGATTAGGCACATTCAGTGGAACCACACACACGAGCCGGGCCGCTATTGTTCTTCTTCAACGAACACGCTGATTGACGTCTGTCAGTGGCTAGAGTCCTTTTTTCTGTCGGTCCCACTCCGTTCTTACCGGCGATTTATAAATCCGTTATCGACGGATTGGTATGTTTTGCTTTCTTCTGCTTGCACCCGGCCTCGTGTGGCCCTGCAGGCACGAAGCTACATTCTTGGAAGCCCACGCAGCTCACGTGTGTGTGGAAGAATCACAACGCACACTGTAGAAAGTTGTAAATTTTTGCCACGAAGGCGTGTAATACTTTCCGCTTATGGGGGTTTTCAATTTCGGCCTACTGCGAGCAGTTTGCTCGAGCATGCTGATTAGAAGTTCAATCCGATTATGGATTATGTATGGAAGGAAGTGTTCGCCCCCTCTTCGCTGCATAAAGGATACTTCGAGGGAGCGGCTGATATGCCAGCGATTTATTGAGTCGAGTTCGATGGTTCTTCCTTTCTCTCGCTCACTTTCACTCTCTATCCTATTCTTCATCCCTTGGAACCATTTTGGTGTCCTTTTGGGACTCACAGCAAGTATCGGATGGCGGCTTGTGGAGAAGAAGGATGCCACGTTGGACGAGAACTTCAACTTTTGCGTGATTAATTCCGACATCCGCTGGCGTGGGCACAATTCCACCCGGCAGCACATCGATGGTGGCGATGCTTCGACATCGTGAAGCTGTTTACAAATTTCACTTTTTAATGTTTTTTTTCTCCCGTTTTTCCACCCACCCAACAATCCAATGCGAATGCTTGTTGTAATGAAGTGCGTGGGAGCGTGAGAAATGTCCCTACGGTTACTAAATTATTCCTCCGAGTGGAAGGGAGTCCTTTTGGCAGGAATCGCTGGCATCGAACTGGAAGGTGTGCCATGTAAGCGCGCTTTCCATCAAGCGTGGTTATTATTGATCAGTGGCTTTTGGAAGCGTAGCATCTGGCATGAACTGTGGCATTTTCCATTCAGTGAACACTTTCCGTTTTCGCTGCTATAGATGAAGTCATCAGTAGCTGCGCTGGAAGTGGCGAAAATCAACCGAAATCAGTTACAATGTTTAAATGCCTCATCGCGCCATGTTTCATGTACCAATTTCACAGGTATCGCGTCCATCACCACACTGACCGTGCTGTCGTACGAAAGGTTCTGTCTGATCAGCCGCCCATTCACCGCCCAACACCGGTCAAAGCAAGGAGCCTGCATGGTCGTGGTGTTTATATGGAGTTACTCGTTTGCGCTCACTTCACCACCACTGTTCGGATGGGGTGCATACGTCAACGAAGCAGCCAACATCAGGTAAGGACAGTGCTCTTGGTTGCCATTTCATTTAAGGGTCCCCCAACAGTGTAGGGCATCTCGTTCGTCCTCCTACCCGTCATAGTGCTATCCAAACGACCCCCAACGGCAGTCGTACGGAGCTGGGAAAAGGCTGCTTCACAGGATTCGTGGAAGATAATAATTTCCCGGAAATTGCTTCCCACAACCGGCAACCGGTATCCGGATGTCGTATTCACACTCATGCCGCTCCCCTACACCTGAATGGTTTCGCTTATCACACGACCGTGCTGGGGAAAAGCGTTCTAAGCAGCGTTTAGCACACGAAACCTTCTTCTCAACCACGACGGTCCGTGGAAACTAATCCCTCAGGGTGCGTGGGCATGTAAGAAAACACGGCAAAACCGCGAACGATAATAATCATTTCGGCGAAATGGGCAGATGAGAATTTTCAACTCAACAAACGCTCGATTTCCAGCGTAAATGAGTTCGCAGCTGTCGCGTGTAGTCTGAACATGTAAATGTCAAAAATCCCAAAAGCGGCAGTGTGTTGAAAGCTCGACCTTCACTCACTTAAAGGACCGTTTCGTCGGTTGCTTCTTTTGATGTACCAATGAACGATCGTTGTTGAATGTTTAATTAGTCCCTACCTTTCATCGTTCCGTAAAGCTGCACCGTATCGTACGTAAATCTGTCACAGTTCCCAACAGTTCGCCGATCGGTACCGATGGCAACCCTTTGAAGGGGGTTTCCCACGGCCATGGTTGTTTGAGCAGCATAATTTCAATGAATTGCCCTCTAATCTACTCCAACAGCTTCTATCCTATCTTGGGAAGGAATGTCCCTATTGCTGGCGTTATTGATAATCGTGGGTATTCCGTTTCATTTCTCTCCACCCTGCAAGCTGCTCCGTCAATTGGGAATCGCAAACAACGAACGCTACGAGCTACATCATATTTCTCTTCATTTTTGGCCTAGTACTGCCACTCGTGGTGATCATCTACAGCTATGCCAACATAATTATGGGCATGCGAAAGGTAGACCATTGTGTAGACGAAAGGTGTGTTATTCTTCTTTTAGCTTATTATCCTTGCTTCTTACAGAATTCGGCCCGCGTAGGGCAAGTGAATCGAGCTGAACGGCGTGTCACCTCGATGGTAGCAGTGATGATCGTAGCGTTCATGATCGCCTGGACGCCTTATGCCGTGTTTGCGCTGATCGAACAGTTTGGTCCACCTGAGCTGATTGGGCCCGGATTGGCCGTACTTCCGGCGCTGATCGCCAAGTCCAGTATCTGTTACAACCCGATCATTTACGTCGGCATGAACACGCAGTTCCGGGACGCTTTTCGGCGTGTCCGACGCGTGGATGGTGTGGCCGGTCAGCCAGAGAGCAACAACACGAACAGCCAGGATAAGGCTGCGAAAAGCACCACCGAGGACGTGATGGAGTGCAACTTGGACTTCTGCCGCTGGACGGTTCGCAGCGCTAAGGTTAGCTTGGCGCGATCGCAGGAGCGCTCGTGTAAAGCGTGTTGCAGCCCAACAGGGGCCGAAATGCGTATGTCGCCGCTTGGTGCAGGGGCGCTCAACTATCGGTGTTCAAGCTGCAACAATGCTTCGGCTGCGGAACGGAGCCCAGTGGACGGGCAAAATGGGCGCGCTGGTAGCGCCCTGTTCGCTCACCAGGATTCGGAATTGACTGTGATTCAGGATGGTAAACTACTCGTTAATAAGTCGCATATACCTCGAACGAACATGCTGTAGTCTGTGCACCGTTTTTATATCGTATCTAACAACCGATCAACAACAGCACGAAATCAACGTTTGTGACGCACTGACACAACTTCGAAAGCTTTACCAGATGGCGTGTACACTAACGGCAGGGAGCCCGAAATATAGTACTTCATATTTTGGGAAGAGTTTCACGTTTCGTCTTCTGTTGGGAAATTAACTGTACGCCGCGTACAAAAATACGCCCTTCGTTCATTGAAAGAATGAGCCTACTTTCGATGAACGATGGTCCAAATTTGTCAATGGCAACGTTTCACAAAACGTATCCTAACGCCGTTTAGCTTCGTTCATTTTTTACAGGCATTCTCCGGGAGCGTGTACATTAATAATATCGAAAACTGGAAATATAGAGCTTTTCACATTAATAAGTACAAAATTTATGTTCACGAATGTTAAGACTGTCGAGTAAAGGGAATCCATTACATTAGAATAGCATTTCTGGCACTGTACAAAGTAGTTTAAATCAATACCATATTGATGTGTTATGCGCCATTGATTAAAAGATTTATAGCCAGATTGCATATGAGTGATACTTATGATTGTCATCTTTCATATCTTCTTCAATAAAATAAAGTTTGATAATAAGTAAAAAATACTACAGTAAATTTTGAAAATTTCCAATTTACTCGAAGGAAATAGATGTGAAGTCTTTGAGATAATATCTCAATAAACCCAGTTGACGTCTCTGCAGTAAACCAATCATTTACATCAAAGCAGTCTCTGATTTGTCGGCTAGAAATTAAAGCCTTTTTTCTTTCTGAAATCGACTTTATTTTAACCATGCCGACAGACCAGAAAATATAGACAAAAACACAACCGTTACGAGCTCACAGCTCAAAATAGCTGCAACACCACGGTATTAGCAAACATGTTTGTTTCTGGTATTTGCTCTCCTCCATTTGTTGAAAGCTTCAAAGATTACTCAGTTTGCGTAGGGTGATTTACGCACGCCATCACTTCACAATAAGCTCAGTCCTTCCCGAAAGTCGATCTAATTCCAGCAGTCGGATACTACCACCGGGAAAACATTGTCCGTCGTTTTCCACCCAACAGACTTCGCCAGGTCGCAGGCCGGAGGAAAAAGTCTGCGGAACTTATATATTGATTCACCTTCGCAATGCTCGTATCTCTTCTCCAGCTGACCGCAACTCGAGATTTCCTTTAAAAAGTACTCCCCTCTTTCCACAAGTGTCAATCGGTCGACGGTAAAAAGAGGGTGGAAAAGTTGTCCCTCATCGCCGTAACTTTTCCGAGCCTTCGATGGCATAGTTTTGTGGAAAATGGTTTGAAGTTGAATCTAACTTAACGACCCAAACTCCGGGTGGTGATTGCGTTCTTCTCTTTGAAACGCTCCCTCAGACGGTTGCTGGCTTTCTTACCCGGTAACTTTCGCTACCGACATCGGTATTTCCAATCAATGGAACCCGAGCACATAATTATCCGGCTCTGTGAAAAGTTCACCAAACGCATTCGAAAAGCGTTTTCCGGCTCCGGGTCTTGGCTTTCTACGACCGTCACATCAGAGAGCTCAGGGCTTAATCCCGCAAATAGCCAATCCAGAACCACCTCAAAAGCCAGCGATGACGGTGGAAAACACGAACAGCGAGTGGATGCTCCGGTGATCCGAGTGAACGGTAGTAAATCCAAAGCAAAAACTGACGGGACTTGTCAAAAGTATGACATCCGGAAATACGGGCTACAACGTGAGATGATCCATGCGAAATTGGCTCACACACGGGCGCCCAATATTTCACAGCATGCGTCATATCTGACAAAGCACAAAACACACACGCACTCACGCATTTTCGCACCGGAAGACGGCTAAAAATGGCGTGTAATGGCGTCCGCTACGTTGATGGGAAATGGCTCGGAAGATGGAGCTAACTTTTTCACTTCAACTCATCCCAAAGGATTGTTTATCTTACCGGTGCCGGTGACAGAGTGAATCCCTTTTCCTTAAATTCCACAGGTTGTTTGGGCTGTTTAAGGTGTGCGGGATGTTTTCGAGCGACCGTGAGCGAGTCCTTTGCGCCGATCAGCAAACGACGGAACAGGATAACAACTCACTTCCAATGCCCATACCATATCGCACCACGGTTAGTCGCTTTCCGTAGTGAGGTAACGAAAAATTGCAACAGCTTTCAGCGAAGGACTCATAAAAACCCTACCGTCGAAAATCGGACAAGAGCGATTGAAAAGCGGTGCGACAAAAAAATGAGTGCGCCCGAGGGAGAGCACGAAAAAACGTTCGGTCGTTCGAAATTAAATTCAAACAAACCGTCCAAATTGTGTTTAAGCTTTTTCCGCATCTGTACCGGCATCTTCTCGTCCGTTCACAGTTCTCATCCGTTCTGTGGATTTTCACGAAGCTAAACAGTGCCACCGCAAAACGCACAGTCACTGGCGGTTTACTCCCCGAGGAAGTTGGACAAGTTGAAAACCGTGAAGCAAACAAACGCCACCGCTTTCAATCAGCACTACAGAGCTGAGTCTGATTATTTGCTGCCTATTCTTTGCCCTTCACTCCGTGTGGAGACCGGGATTGTAAGAAGTACCGAGCAGCTTTTGCAGTGGTTAGCTACGTTCCATCCCAAACGATTGCTGGAAAGTACCGAGATTTATGACTCGTCGAAAACGGAACGCATTCATGGGCGATAAATCATGTATAGCTTCAGATCCAATTCACAAATCACTGCTTTCCATTACTCTTCCAAGAGGGCATCAATGCGCTCATTAATATTCATTAGTTTACATGTGTGGCGATGGCGAAACCCGGCGCCAGTAGAAAGGTCGCGTTGCGGTAGCCATAATTTGTTATTAAATCAACCACCCTGCACATCGTACTGGAGAAAAAGGCCTACACTCGACTTGCCACAAGCATCCCTAGGTATCGTGAATGAAACATCATCTATTTATCGCTCTTCCGCAACAGGGATGCTTATGGTTTTTGCGGCGCGGGCGAGCCCACTTCAACGCTGCCAGCGAAAGGATGAGAACGAGCGAGCGAGAAATTGAAATTGAGCACCCTGTTTTAAAACCATTATTCTCGTGACATTTAAAAATTATGATGTCGAGGGATGGTAAAAAACGGTCTCGACATTGCTCGAAAAGCTACATTAAAACAGCAAATTATCGTCTCGTTCGATCGCTGGGTACGAATCCCAACCCAACGCAAGCAGATACGATGCACTTCACCTTTTCTTCATTTCTACGCTTATCGTGTCTAGTGCGAGCTCGCAAGGAAATTACGGTATGGAATAAGTGATGGTACCACGAGAAGCCACCGACCCTTCAACATGCTGCAGAGTTAAACAGCATGTTGGTGCTTATGAATACTTGATAGTATTGCCGTTCTTATTCCGTAAATAAGCGACCGGCTGTGTAAACTGGCAAACATTTTCTCGACCCATACATCTCACGACGGACGAAAGGTATTTTGTAAAAAATGTGAGAGTTTTTTCCTCGGAAAGCTGGGTACGATCTTGACGCTGTACATTTTACAGCGTTCCATTCGTTTCTTTGATCACTTCGCCTAAATGGCGGCAATAAGCCATGCAGATGAAATTGCTTCAAATGAGTAATAATCAGAATCGTCAGAATCTTAATACAAAATTTTAAATCAAACAGTACAACGAAGGATGTCGTTAGCTTTTCCGCAGCGTATCAGTTTTTTACCATGTTGCTTATGAAAATTACCATTCACCTTCCCAGAAGTGCTCTTACTCTGACCGTTCAACGAATGCACAACATGGTGTGACGATTTTAGTATCTTCGTAGATAATAATTAACACCTTCGACTTGGCGTTCGACTTGTTTCTTGGTGCTTTAGGTGACGCGTACAATCTCAGAATGTGCCGGTTAGCGTGCAAAATTTACAAAGTGGACTGCAAACCACAATGTAATGTACGACAATTTCCCAAACTGTCGTCGTTAGAGATGACGGAACTATGGATGGAGCCAACACCATAAAAGCAATCATAAAAGCTCTCACACAAAAAAATTCGGTATTCCCGCTATTTGTAACACATTGCCCTTGAGTTTCATGCGATTGTTTATTCCTCGCTTCACAATGCAAGCTTAATTCAAATGAGTAAAACAGATCCGAAGACACTCGAAGAAACATGGGCTCGTTAGTGAGTAAAAGCTCTCATAACTCATACGGGCTGTCACTTTCTGTCTTGTTTTGTAGTCATCTTTGCTAAAAGCTTTTATTAGCTCGGCTCCAGAGGTCCGTTATTACAATTTACAAGTCGTTCTAGGTACCCGACACTTTGCCCAAAGCCACAGCAGTAGTGCAAGGCTGAACCAGTTACCTAAACCAGTGCGACCGATGCCAGAAGATGACTACCATAATGAGTCACCGAAACCGTGCACAAACCCCCATCCCATCATCCTGGCGCACAGATGTTGTAATTAATTTTAATGAGCTTCGAAACATGCTCAGCTCTAACCTGAATGCTGAATCCGCCATTTAATTGACCGCGTTGCAATGTATTTGGCGCAAAATAGGCAACCTCCTGGAGGACCATTTTTGGCGCACTCGCTTACTTTGCAGTGGCGACAAACCACGCGCCGAGAACCCGAGAACGAATTGTTCGGGAAATGCCTCAAATTTTACACTATGCCTATATGATGGACTCGTGTCTACTAAGCATTCCTTGGCTATGTATTTTTGGTGTAGCTGTTTGGTTCATCTTCCCACGGATAAAAGAAAGAACAAGACCGAATTAAGTTTTTAGATTCTTCTGGGCATTTTTTTCTTTTCATTCCTTTTTCGACGTTGGTATTACCCAATACGAACGAAGACGTTGCTTGGTGGAGAACTTAGGGCGCGTTTAGCCATTAAAGTTCTGCAAAATTTGCCCATCATCAGCAATCGTCTTTGTTACTAACACGACGATTAGGTTTCATGCAGCTGTCAGGTTTTTCTTATTATCTGTTCCCATTCGCACCCCTCATCTTAGACAAAGTGCTCTCGAAGCAAGTGATATACATACACAGGCACATATTCACACATTTGCGAGGACTATGCGAGAAAACTTCAACTGTATTATAAGATTGGAAAGTCAAGAAAAAGCAACATCTTAACACAAAATAACGCCGATCTAATCTTCTTTTTGTCGCAACAATGTGACCGTTTCATATCGGGAACGGTGCCCCCGGTACTTTTTCGAACTGTTTTTTTGTGTGTGTCCCGCAGTTTCTTTCCCAGATAAAGCTTGTCTTAAGTTGTGATTACATTCTCCTATTATCGACCTAAACGCACTCTGCGCGCCAATCTGCGACATGAAAGAGAAACAACCAAAACCACCAAAGCTTTAGAGCATTTGAGGCCATATTTTTCCTATTCCCAATGAAACATGTTTTCACGGCTTTTATCACGCTGGCTGCTTCGTAGATGGAGCCATTAACAAATACTGTACGAACCGTATCTTTGACTTGGGTGGCTCAATTTCCTGACAAACTGATGAACGTTGGATGGTGAAACTTAATTCTCAGCGAATGACGGCAGAGAACCCCATTTCCATTACTTCCGCATCACGTGGTCTCATCCGTAATTTATTGAATGGAAGTAATCCTAAACTAAAACAACAAGTTCACATGCAACTAGTTTTAATTCAAACTTTTTCACAATGGCAATGTGCACTACACCATCTCGCTATACCGAACCAACGTTCGGTGAACATGCGATGCATATGTTAAGCGATTTCTTCCTAAGCTAACATGAGTATTCCGATGTAGAAGCACACCCCTTTGTATCTGCGCACTGAAAAAAGCAAATAAATGTTCTAAAGTGTATCCGTGTTTATCTTAGCATCACATACGTACAATCCTTTGTTAGGAAGTAAAGCTGATGGAATCGGCGGCTTGCGTTTACGATCATGGCTTGTCTTTTAGGATTTATTTTCACGAGAACCAGTTATGCCAAGTTACTACAGTAATGCATTATTTCGCTACTTTCAACTCAGGTAGATGAAACATGTACTCAGCATAAAAACTCATTTCGTTGTTTGCATGCTTTTATCCTCGCAGAGCATACAGAAAGTTGCGGGGAGTTTTCCAACTTCCAAAAATTGCATTACACACATTATTATGTTCACAAAATGCCTGCTTACTGGTTACGACCGTTTGGAATTTAGCATGATAAGGCCCTTGTCAACGTGCCAGCATCCCTTGGCATTATCAATTCGTTCTTATGTCATTCCTACGGGGAAATTATTATGCTATGCACATTCAATTTCGCGCTCCATTTGCGTCGTAACCCTTTTCTTAATCATACTCGCTCCGTAGCTTATCCTAACGGTTATGGACGAAATATTAACGACATCCGAAGCATTCGATCACACTCGACGAGGTATTCTTGGCGAGAGAAAATTAATGAGTTCGATTCTGACACTTCCTGTCGTTACGTCATCAATCCTTATTAATTCCACGCTCGGGTGTGAAAAGTTGACGAATGGCCATCAATCGGTCATCGATCAAATGGCACCGTCGATTTTGTCTAAGCTCAATGGTCAAAGTTGTGCCTGAAATAGTTTGCTAACAAAAGTGAACAAAAGACTGTGTAACCTAGCTGATGGTTTGACCGGGCGATTATGAGAAGAGGCGTTGGCAATGTTTCGTGCCATACTGACCTGCAAATGGCTGCCTATCGAATAAAAGCACCATCTTCCGCTGACTCTTAAAGCTTGCCAACAAACACCTTTCAACAAAGAGTCTATCTCTTGGCCTACTCGACTCTATTTTAGTCTCCCTCAAAAGACACTCCTCCGATGGGTTTATATTTTCCAAAGCACCGCGACAAAGCAGGCCATAATGCTGCTTGATATTGAGCAGCTTATCTTCCGTAGAAAGCGCTTTAATGTATCTACCGGAGGATAATGCAGCAAAAAACACGAGCAAGGGTACGAGACGTAGCGTGGATTCTACAACGGCAACATAACCTCCGAGCCGCACGTGGAATCAGGTTGCCCAGAAACAAACAACGCACACGAACCGGGCAGGTACGAGGAGTGGATATGCAAGGGAACCTCAACACGGCAAACAGGTTGCTGCTATGCAAACCGAACCGAAAAAAGTCACCATACACCTGGGTTCGCGTTGCTACCGGCTGGTTGAATTACGTTCGACATTGTCGGATGGCGTCGGAAAATGTTCTGCCCGACATACACCCCTGCAAAAGGGCGTAGGTTATATGGCAAGACACAAACTTATTACTTTCCGCGTGTGGGAGTCAACCGAACCTTGTCTCCGTGCGCACTTCTTAGGATTTTGTTCAAGAGTGGTGAGAAAAAAAGGCCCCCAAAATGGTCTCAATGTACGAGCAATATTCATCAACATGCAGACCTAGCGAATCATAACAGATACGGCAAATGGCTTGGCTTGCAAATGCACCCTGAGTGGGCCGTAATTTCGTGTCCTGAGCGGCTCCGTCTCTTATTTAATTAACCTTTCCCCACGCATCCTTTAACGGCACGACTATTTGACGAGATTGCTCCCACGGCACGCCAGCAATGAAATGCTTCCTCGCAAGAATTGGCCGCCACATGGCCAGCAGATGTGACAAACGTAACGAAATCTTTGATGTAAGCGAGCTGGCGCTGGTGGTTCGCAAGAAAATGTCAATAAAAGACTGGTGCCCGCTAGCCTTGAGAAGATGCTGAGGATACTGGTCACGGCGAAACATCGGCAACCGGCTCATACGGCCACTTGGAAGCCACATTCCATCGACTCGAGCTTCTGCTCTGATCTGCAACCTCTGGCTGGCCTTGCGGGTGTTTCATCGAACGACAACGAGCCCACAGTACTGCTGTAGGAGTGGAGGTCGTGGCCGAGCCTTGCGTAAGACACACCGCATACGATGCAGCCTCGATAGACATTAACTGGTGCATCGAAATGCACCCGGCTTGATGATTTATTTGCTACACGCGGTGTTGAAGCCACGGACGCCACGAACGGGCCTTCGAATGGTCGGGGAAGCTGTCATCGATGGTGGCCAATTTCCCTTTCGCTGGTCGCGTCCGAGAGCCGTGGACTCGATGGTGGACAAAAAGCGTAACATTCCACATTTGGCCATTCCGCAACGATCTCACGGGGGGTGACTTAGCATGGTCGGCACGATGACACCGGTGATGCTGGTTCTATAAAAGCGTCCGGGGCTAGAGGTCCTCGATCGAGTCAATAAGTGTCGTTCTAACCGCACGGAGTTTGTTACTCGTGAGTGAGCAAAAAACACGCCGCCATCATGAAGATTCTGGTAAGGCTTTCTGTCGCACGTGTCGTGAAGAGTTCGCGCTTAATTTCACAGCGCCCTCTGTCGGGGGTTTCGTTTCGCAGCTCGTTATCCTGGGAGTTGTCGCAGCCGTTCGAGCCGCACCGGGGTATTACGGTGATCACGGATTATCGTACGTGGCCGCTGCTCCAGCTCCAATCGTGAAATACGCAGCTCCAGCCGTATCGGTAGTTCACGCTGCTCCAGCACCCGTGCTTAAGTACGCCGTTGCTCCGGCACCGATTGTGAAAGCTGTGGCCGCACCAGCTGCCACCAGTTACGCCACTATTCATCAGGTCCATGCACCAGTAGTTCACGCGGCTCCTATTGTTAAGTACGCCGCTCCAGCTCCGGTTGTTTCTTACGTTCACTCGGCCCCGGTTGTGGCACACGCACCGGCTCCTCTACTCAAGTACGCATCGGCCTACCACGGATGGTAAGGATCCACCCAATTGGCAAGGTCCGCTTACCCACCGACGAAGCCTTGCGCGTGTTTCAAACCCACCCGCAAATGGCAACCGGACTCCGTGACGATTTTCGACAATAAAAAGCTACGTACCATTAAGGCCTGGGATGAGTTTGGATCTATTTTTGGGGCCTCATCGAAAGTTTCCAAGTTCCTCCCTCGTCGTCACGTTTCTAGCGATTCCCAGTGGTACTCAGAACAAGGACGAAACGAAGATGGGGCTTCACTCCGAGCAAAGCGATTCTCTGACGTCGAGCTTAATTAATTCTGGGTCAGAAAATCACGCGTTTTTGCCGAGATTCCTAACACGAAGTTCACTTTTTACAATTACTAGTGACTGGAAAATGTAGCTACAACTTGCCACATTGGCGTATTGGCTTTAGAACGAGAGAACGGACCCGGAACAAAAGATAGTCCTGCGGAGAAAGGCACTTTCACTTCTCCCCTATTGCTTCACTAGCTCATATCAAACGAGCTATCCCACAACAAAAAGACGAACTCATCTCATCCACTGAGAGTCAAATCATGGTATTACTTTGCTATCTAATTTGGCAGTTCACGTCGGCCGGTGAATGCGTGCAAATCGTCCGCAGTGCGTCCGCGTGGCTTGGCTTTGCTCTGGGCAAACATTGTACCTTTGATTGTTTTCCCGTTTTCCTTCCAAACAGCTCGGGATGGGTGGTTTGACCCTAGCTAGCGGGGTCACAGAATGGATCAACCAATGCAACGGGAAAATAATGATACGCTCCACAGCATCCGAATGGTTCGTCCACCTGGGTTCCTGGGTGAATTTAATCAATGAAATGACAATATCTTCGTACGACCCGGAGGCAGATGCTATCGCTTTTTGGTAAAACGGAAAGAAACGGATGAGTTTGACCTAACCTTGCCCAAGAATCAATCAAAAATCGGTGACAAATTACATCTTTCTTCAGATTGTTCCGAGCTCCGTAGCCCCGAGATGAGGTGAGATTATCTGAGATTCATCCTCCCTGCCGTATGGGGCGGAGATCGAAAAGCAATGCCGTTCTTTTTCACGTTCCTGCATTGATCCCGGGAGATACATTTTCAATTTAATCTGTCAGCAAGAGTGTTCATTTGTTATACACATGAACAATGACGCGAAACACATGAGCTTTTGAGGCAGCTTTCTGTCGATTGAACAACGTTTCACTGAAGCCAAATAATGGATTTCTCTAGCCAAGGAGTGAGGTATTTTAGATGATTTGCCCTCAAACTTAAATTACACATCGCCGGAAGTGAACACATTGACATTGGGAGTCGTTGAACTTTATTTATTGATTCCATACCTCAAGCAAACAACTGATTTGTTTCCCTTCGCGGTACAAATGTAATATTCTCGATGAGTGTATCGGGGCGAGCAATTGGTCAATAAACACAAATCATTCATTTTCAAACAAGCCAAGTGCAACGTGCTCCCTGAACCGCACCCACAACGGTCATCCACCGGAACGATCAACGGCGAGGACCAGAGGCGAGTATTCGACTCTAATATTCGACAGCCAATCAATCTAATAGCGCTGCCCATTAGCGTTCAGAATCCTGTCGCGCATCTCCCACCGTGAATGAGGGACAATGGATATGAAAAATAAAAATAAGGTGACTCTGGAACTGGTTGATGAACTTCACACACATTGGTGCGTGGCTACAACTCACAGAAAGTTTCATTAGATAATTTCCAAAACAGCAATTAGATCGGTTTGATACCGTAAAAGTATAACAAACCTGCAACGTTAATTAGCATCGATAATCTCACGCGAATAGACAGTTCTCTCTGATGGACGTTCTGCGTTGATCATAAGTCAACGGACCTAATGGACGCCCAAGAGAAAATGGCTTCGGGAAAAAAGCTATAACATAAAGCATAATTTTAAGTGCTTTGAATACAATTATTATCGATCGAAGGCGCATGCTGATTCATTTCAAGGCTACCGCCGTAAGTTATACTTGAAGTAACTCGTTAAATGGTCAAAGAAAGCGTTGAAAAAATAGCCAACTGTTGCCTTTAACGAACGAGAAAGAATCTGACGTCCCAGCAGCATGATTGACTTTTAATCAAGAAATAATATTGCCACTGTTTACTTCCCACTTCATTGTGCCCGTTTCTTCAAAGTACCCGATAAAAGTAAAAACAATTACTCCCACGGAACAGTACCGTGCAGCATGAGTAAACATACCCAAACACTCATTAAAATCTCGTTACGATGATTTCTTTCACTCGTTCAAGATTGCCTGAAGTGGCCGTAACGATATGCTTTCCCTGCTCTCGAGAGTGTTTTAATCAATCGCAAAAGTTAATAAAGAAATGAAAACTCTCTGCGCGTAAAAATCGCACACTGCACAAAAGAAAAAACGATAATTGTGCGATTAATGGTTCATTTTTGTCGTACAAAAAGGGCACGCCAGGGTTACAGCGAATGCTTAATTAAGCGCAATCGAGAAGGTGCGGATGAGTAATTGATTCACATCCTGGCCACACAGGCCACAGGGAGGAACGAAAGGAGACAGGTGCGATTGTTGCGAAGCAACAATTACAACTCGTTTCCGAACGCGTTGTGTGACTGCGTGATTCCGATTCCGCACCTATCATCCTAGGCCTTTTGCTGCTGTTTGATGCAGTGGTCGTTCGGTTGCTGTTGTCGTCACGCTACACCAAAACCCGTACGAAACAACAAACAGATATGGCTAATAATAGAGTTTGGCACGAGGTTTTTCCGTACGACCACCGTTACAGGCCACGGTGTACTAGTGTAAGTGATTGCAGGACTCACAAGGATGAAAGGAGGCGCCTACTGCACGGTGTTTTCGCTGCGGTACTTGGCCAGGACCTCCAGGCGCGATGGGCTCCAGGAAAGGACCGCGCTGGTGGTGAGGTCGTTATTGTACGTCCTTCGAACGGCTATGACAGTCATCGCCATTCAAAGCCCTCTAATGGCTCGATCCTGCGGACCGTGGGTAAGGTGGATCATGCACATTCGAACACCGGGACAGTCGTGGTGCATCCTAGCAACCGACACGACGGACTTAGCTCCCGCGGCTCGCGCTAATATCCTTTGTCCGTGCATCGTCGTTAGTGTCGTGTGGGTGATTTTTTTCCCTCAAACACTACCGGTAGTGCGATAGAGCTTTCGATAGACAATTTCTAGATTTCGTTCGCCAACTTCCACGTCACTTCACGGTAACTCAAGCGTGGCCCAATGGATCGGTGCAAAACAAAAAGGATTCGCTTATAATGGCCATCATCATCAAAGGTAGCCTTGACACAGTTCGCTAGCGAGACGCCGTGAAAAACACTCGATTTTCCAATGCCGAAACGTAGCAGTCCACAAAATTAAACCGGTACTTGGCATACTACGACTAGCAGCTGGTCTTCGTGTGCTGATGATATTAGGGAGAGTGTAAACAAACTGGTGATTTAGTGACTTGCAAACAATTTTATTCACAAACGCAATCTGAAGGGATAGCGAAAGTGAGAGAGAGAGAGTGAGACGAACTGTAATACGGAAGAAATTGCCCAGTTGAGAAGGTTACATTCCCAAATCGAGCGAAATACATACCGCTAAAAAGTCTGCTGTGAGGACGATTCGCTCACCACACTCAAATTCAATCACTTTCAGGATTCGCACGACCTGTCCTAGGATACGCCCGGGGTCGGCATTTCAGGAAAGCGAACACAGCGCGACTTTCTATAATGCCACTGTGATACTTTCCATAAGTCCTCTTTTGTTGTACTTTGGTGGCAATGTACCGAAATGAGGCTTTAGATATTAACTTTAAGCGATACGCGGGTTGTTTGCATGTGCGGTTTTGATGCATGTTTGTGCTCTTGTCCGCGGCACAAAGGCAACCATGGCAAGCAAACCAAAAATTTGTTTTGTTTGTGTACTCCGATGCACCGTGGATCCGTGAGCCGATTTGATGCACTTTGTCAACAGACCAGGAACAATTAGGCTTTGCATGAGATGTAGAAAAAAGAGTGTTTCGAGCAAACGCAAATAGCCTTCGACATGAGCTAACAACCTGAGTGAACATGAACATCCTGGTAGTACGAATAGAAAGATCTTACACAACTTAAGTTGTTGAACAATCGAAAACCACATTGCAATCAAATTTGAACGAGAATTAGTTCCGTATTTGAGCTTATTTTACACGGGATTAAAATCAAGAATTCATAATTCTGTTTTCGCTCAGTACTGTTTGGTTAAGACCATTGTCTCGGAAAATGTTCTTCATTTCACAGTGTAGTTAGGAGACGGAGAATCTGAATACCTAGACTGTTATAACTAGTGCCTGAGGAGTGGAAATAAGTGCCTTAGGTCAATAGCTAACTCCTACAACATGTCTACGCAACGCATATGGACAACGGATAATAATCACGCATCGGAATTCGGTAGGTTAATATTCCAATGAGGCTGATTTCTTATGATTGCACAGTTTTTTACATTTTATGTCACTCGCAATGGAAGATAGGCTTTATAAATCGTGTTAACGTTTAAAATTCTGCTTGAGCCAAACCCAAAAAGGTATCAAAGCAACCCAACCCAACGTGTACTTTGATGTAAAAGAGCTTAATTCAAGATTCATAGACAGAAGCAACCACAGTAGTGGTTTTATCGCACAACATGTTGGACAACTAATCAACCGAAAGTGTGTATTAATTAGCAATCTAATGAGCATTGTTTTGCGGGATTGAAAAGACAATAAGAAACTATGAAAGCGCGGTGAAAACTTCAAACATTTAAGCAAGAAAGCCATCGTTATCATGATGATATGTTTTCTGCCAATTATACAGTAAACCATAATACGGATAACAAGAACGAAGTAAACTCCCATGATGCCACACAACCCATATCTCGGGGGTAAATGCGATTAATAACTTTTCGTCGACCATGGTAGCTGGTGAAGATAGTGTTGTATTACCTTTTGGTTAAATTGCAAAAAGTTTTTGGTATAGCATACTCATTCACATAAATTGTGTGCGACAGTATGCATAACCCCAAATGGTGAAACAAATTATTTCCATTAATTTCCATCGAGTCTTTATTCTCTAGCAGCATCTGCACCTAGATGCCGTTAGCGGTGATTAACAAATTATGTTCGAGATGATAGAAAATTCCCTAAGGCTGTGAGAAACTGAACAGCTGTCGTCGATAACCAGCTCGGTGAGTTTTCATCGGCAGAAACACGTGCACCTACGGAGCGACATAGTTTCCTGCATACAAATTATGCATGCTTCTGGCCAGGTCAATAAACTGAACCAACTCTTTCACTATCGTCGTAGCATGGGCATCAACCATGCAGGAAATGAAGTGGAACTTGGCTATTGGGAAAAGCATTCATTGAGGGTTCATTCGCCTTTTGCAACTGAAGAATGGAGCTGTAATGCACGTGGCAACCACGCCAGAGGGCAAGCATAATTGTGTCAATCGTGTACACAATTATGTTCCAGCTGGGATCGGCACACATCCATTAGTTCTACAATTGCTATTAGCATTATTATCGAAGCGGTCTACCCGGTGGGCATGCAATCAAACCACAGGCAGCTGGAATAATGTTACCGGATTTAAAATTTACATCGAATACTGTAACGTGTATATCGTGGGTGTAGAATTGCATAAACAAAAAGCTTGAATGCGTTCACAGATGAAAAGGTTCAGCGGAGTTTCAACATTATTATATCCGTTTATATTTTCGTGATAGCAATTATTATTACATCCATTATCTATAGTACGAATATCGTGAAGCCAAGCGTTATGATAGCTACTCCAACTCACCAGTCAAATAACCCAAATTGTTGCCACCCTTGTAAGTTGTCGTACATTCGTTCGCTTTTGTAGCAGCGATGGAGCGACATGAATTAAATTCAAACGTCCTTCAGCCACGTTGGAGCGCCTTCGCATTACGTCTTAATTCCGCGAGTAACAATACTCTGCCTTTGTTTTACAGGACCCGAATCGGTGAAGAGTTCCGCCACAAATCCCGCCCTCGTCCATTCCGGTAATCCTTACCTAATCGGGATCCAATCAAGGTAATGCAGGAAGTCATCTCGATTAACTCCCAGCAGCAAACAGTCATTACCGTTGGCATCGTTGTATTTAATTCGTCCCTCTTTTTTGTCACCAATTTACACCGACCTTCCGTTCGGTGGGCGCGTCATCTTTCAGATTCCGACGGCGGTATTATCACAAATCGATACTACTATGCCTGCTGCTGGTAATCCTCATCCTGACGATCGCTATCATCGTAATAGCGTGTTTGCGTGAGTATACCCGTGGAGCTGCCTTCGAACAGGTGGAACAGGTGGGTAATGTGGCGTTTTGCGATTACGTGTTCCATCCCAGTGCATTTCCCGCCCGAAATCTGCCACACACCGGACTGCCTGCGTTCGGCAGCGGCCCTCAAGCACAGCATGGACCTCACGGTGGATCCCTGTGAGGACTTCTATCAGTACGCCTGCGGTAACTGGGAGGACGAACATCCTCGCCCCGACGCCTACGTCAGCTTCGATTGGTTCAGTGAGCGGCAGGCTAAGATATTGCGCAATATCCGCCTCTATCTGCAGGCTAACAACAGCGAACTTGAGCCAAAACCTGTCCTGCAGGCTCGCGCCATGTACGCCGCGTGTATGAATCTCACCGCCATGGACCGGCTTGGGTATCGGCCGGTGTTCAAATACCTCAAGCAGTTCAATTTGCCACCCTATCCTGCCTTTTTGAACGTTACCGATGCCATCGAACCGGCCGATTTCAAGGGCTACGACTTTGATTGGGTGCGATCGCTGGCCAAAATCAAACAGCTACTCGGCATGGACGTCTTCATCGGGTTCGATGTATATCCGGATCCACGTCATCGGGATTACAATCGGTTGGTGCTGGGGACACCTGAGAGTGGTTCTGATTTGCCGTTGTAAGTGGTTGGCTTCACGTAAGTGGTGGAAGTGTTAGGTCACTAATGCTGATCGGATCATAACTTCCAGTAATTCGGATATCCTGAGACGCATCCGTCACGGAAAGGGACGTCGCAAGCTTACGGTGAGTGCGGACGATTCCCCTGAGGATGAGGCGGATGACGATGAGGAGAAACCCGGAAGCGAATCCTCCGAGAGTTCGGTGTCACTGACGGAGTACAAAAAATTTATGGTCGGTGTCATGAAGCTACTGGTCAATCACACCGATCCTTCGATAAACGTCGAATCGTTTAACGCCAATTTCGAAACGGCCGCTACGATTGTGGTGAAATTTTCGGAATCTATTTCCAAGGTTAGTATCAAACGGCACTGTACGAGGTACCCGATTGAGTTTGTGATTTGTATCGGTTGTGGAACAGTTCAACCGCGATGCCGAGAACGCCTCCAAAAGCACGAACGTAGAAGATCGTCTCAATCTGCAGGACATCGTATACTACACGGTGGCCGATTTACAGAACATCACGGACTCGCATCTCTCCCCGAAGAAACCGCTGCCCATCTGGGAGCAGCTTTTGAGCAGCATGTTCGAGGGTATTCCCGAGGCCCAGCTAAATCTGCAGGACGAGATGATCCTTACGAGCAATGCTGACATTCTCTACCTCAAGCTGCTCGTCGATTACCTGTCCGTAACGCCCCTGGCACACATTGAGCTGTACATCTGGTGGACGGTGGTGGAGGAGCTGATTCTTCACACCACGATGGAAGTTCGCAAGATGTACTACGAGTACTACAAGGTTATCTCACCGGCGGACGGCTTTAGTTCGCGTACACTCTACTGTACAGGTACGGTCAATCGCTTGCTCGGAATGGCTGTCAGTTACGCTATCTCGAATGACAATTTCACGCGCCACACCAAGCCTCGGGTGCAGGACATGCTGCGGTACATTCGGGCCGCCTTTGAGGGACTCGTCCGTGACACGACTTGGATGGACTGGCCAACTAAGCAGTCCACGCTGCGAAAGTCGGAGGCAATGCGAAGCCTGATTGGGTTTCCGGAGTGGATTCTGGATCACCGGCGCCTGGAGCAGCACTATGACGGGGTAACCGGCCATCCCATCATCTGCCAAACACCTTTGCTAACCTTTAACCTCGTTTCGCTCACCCGCTCGCAAACAGCTGCAAGTCAACGAGAGCACCCACCTGGAAAATATGATGGAGGAAATACAGCGCAAAAACATCATCAAATTGCGCCGCTGGCGACACAAACACGAGCTCAGCTGGGAAACTTTGCCCACCAACGTGAACGCGTTCCACACGTTCCAGGAAAACGCAATCAGTAGGTTTTGATCCTCAAAACGGCTTGGTTATCCTTCCTCGCTTCCTTAAACACGCTGGTGGCCTTTACCACGTACCACGATGGGGTACATTGTTGCATTAAGATATTTTTTGTTTCTGTTTTCTTCCACATGTCGATGCGTATGCCGCTGCAGCCATTCCGATTGCCATCCTGCAGTACCCGTTCTACCATCTAGGGTTGGAGTAAGGATCATCCTTTTTTACTCTATCTCGCACGCTCTCTCTATGCCTGAGCTACAGCTCACACCACTGCACGCAGATGCACGGCGTCTCTGTTTGCAATAAAAACTAAATTATTAAATCCCACCCCAGCAACGCATTTTTGCACCGGCTTCGAAGGCGCTGCCTTGTAGCCATGAGTGAGGAAGAGGTATGCGAAGCACAATTTACACGACTTCTTATTGTACTCAAGAGGCTCACATTTTCTCGATCAATCGTAATGGTCATAGAACGAACGCTGTAAGATTTATAGCGGGCTTAGTAACCACGTAGCGTTCCCTATCAGTGGCTTGACTCCAAAAGTATTCCCTTTTTTATTGCTTAGAGCGCTGAACTATGGTGCATTGGGAACCATCCTTGGGCACGAGTTAACCCACGGTTTCGATGATAGTGGTAAGAAAGGTTTCCACAGGTTTCTTCTGTGTTATTCTGTACGTCCTTTAACTCCATGTTCTCGCATAGGACGCCAGTTTGATAAGAACGGTAATCTCAAGCAATGGTGGACCAACAAAACCGTGCAAGAATATGTGAACCGCTCCAAGTGCTTCGTTAACCAATACAGCCGGTACTTCATCTCGGAGGCAGACGACTATGTAGGCTGGCGATTTTTTAATTAATCAATTTACTAAGTATACCCAAAGCTAATTAATAGAGTCACTTCTTAGATCGACGGGCTGCTCACGCTGGGTGAAAACATTGCCGATAACGGTGGGGTGCGGGAGGCATTTCGAGCGTACCAACTTTACGTGAAAAATGCCGGCAAGGAGGCTCTGCTGCCTGGTTTTGAGGACTACACGCACGAGCAGCTGTTTTTCATCTCGTACGGCAATATATGGTGCGAGTCACACACGAAAGCCGCCGCCAAGGCTTATCTCGAAGATTCGCACTGTCCCGGCAAGTTTCGGTTGAAAGGAGTGCTAACTAACTCACCCGAGTTTAGTAAAACATTTGGCTGCAAGCTCGGTACCGAGATGAACCCCAGCAAGGAAAAGTGTCGCGTATGGTGAGCACAATACCGGCATAGCAGCAAAATGTTTGCAGGCTACCGTGCGATTAGAAAAAAAAATTGTTTTGAAACAAAGTTTGAAAAGAGCAATTTGATTGCAGCTGTACGATCAACACTATGTGAATATGTTATGAGTTAACAATATATTTCAAAGCATTAGCTATGCTAAAATATAGTTTTTCATTGAAATTGAGAAAATAGATGAATTATTGTTCCGTTCACAGTTGCACGTACCTTCAGACTTCTCGTTGTCGGAAAAGACAGACGTCGTAGGTATGCACAAAGTCGTGAGTGTCAAGCATTGTAATATAAACAGACAGTGCTGAGTGTCAAAATATGACTCAACCGTCAGCCGTATGACTCAACCTAGCAGAAGAAGAAACAGAAGGAACCGAGAAGAAACTGGTGGAAAATCTGCGGCTGAAAGCGCTGCATTCGTTCGCCGAGAATTCCAGCTCGTCTTTCTGCGTTATCGGTTGCGAAATAGATTACAATCAAAAGTGAGTTCTAGTCTCTGTGCTGTTGCGGTAAAGCTATAGTGTTAGCAAGATATTGTCCCATCGTTGATCATAGCACAACGAATGCGGCTAGCGACAGCCGTTTGTGCCGTGGGTGCGTGCATTCCGTTTCGTCGTCGTTGCTCCTTGTTTCGTGGTGTCGTCGTCGCCATTTGCGAGTGTTCCATCGATTGCAGTTTTCGGAATCGTCTTTGCTAAGCGTAAATGATGAAGATTCATCCGTCATAACCGTAACGAACTAGTTCCGGTCGGGCCCTGCTTAATGCACCGCCCTACGTAGGGGTCGCACCGTTGCTGCGCTTTGCCCGCACCCTTTCCAGTGCTTTCATCCTTCGCACGGAAAGGGGTGGGTGTGTTTGTGTATCGCATGGCAAGAGTGGAATGGTGTGTGCTGAATGCGAAGCTGTTTATTCAAAAATCGCGATCGGTGCGCTAATTAGGAGGACAAAATTCGTCTCCTGTCTGGGGCGGAAGCGACTCGCCATCGCCGATATCGATGAAGATGATGAAGAATTTGGTCGCGTCGAGTGCTCATTTTCGCCTACGGGTAGTGTTGGTGAGAATAACTGTGCTAATGGGCGTGTGTGCGTGCGTGCGTGCGCGAGCGAAAGGAAAAGAGAGAGAAAGAGAGAGTTCGCATGAAGCGGTGTTGGCGTGACAGGAAAGGAAAGCTAATACGACACTGCCACGGATATAGCTGCGGTGGCGGCGCTCGCGTTAGCTGTGCGCCAGAGCGAGATAGAGCCAGGCAAAATGGCGTTTCTGGAATGTGATGAATTTATTATTCGTTGTCCGTTGTTCTCACACCGTGTTCGTTGGCCGCTTCGCTCCCCCGCGCCCGTGGGCGAAAGCTTACGGTTTGCTCCATCTCCAAAACGCGTCCCGGAGTCCGGGAGGGCGAGCATCTTTGGTCGATTGGTGGTCGGATGTTTTCCTTTGTTGGTGTTTTTTTTTCTCTTTGGATTGGTTGCTCGGTTTATTCACTTGTGACCGTCTTTTGATCATCTCCCTGCCCTGCGGAAATACCGTCTGTATTAGATGGTGGTGCATGGTGCTGGGTTTTATGCTGAATCGTCTCGAATTCCGCTGTTGGAGTGCGGCTCACGTCTTCGTCGACCGTTCGAATGATTTCCGTGGAACTGGCCTGTCGTACACGAGTAATACAACTTCGATTGCATTGGTTCGATTGTTTCCAAAAAACAAAATCGACTGCCAACAATCCAAGTAATCCAATGACAGCTAGTGCGAGGGAAACATTTGCCTCCTGGATCGACGATGCACGCTTCAATGGCGTATCATATTTCTCGTATGTTCGAAACAAGTGTTTTCAAAATTCATTCCAATGATCTAGTACACTACACGATAATATACCGTTCAATCACGGGACCCGAGACCCAATCTCACGCCTTGTATAATGCATGAATAAACCATAACGCTGATGCTCACGAGGGCTCAGTAGACACAGCCAATTTACACCTAAAAAGCTGTCTCCAGCTGATCATAGTACTGTGTGTATTCTATCCCAATGCTGTGACCCTGCTCTCAAAGGTTTTAGTCATTTAGACAACTTTTAGTTACTCATGATATACCGTTCGATTAGTCAGCTGAATCCGTTGTTATATAACGGAAAAAAATAAACCCATTCAGCGCACCGTACCCACTAATACAGTAGACTTATTTAATTCCGCCGATAAGTGGCCACTGTGACAGCGATAATGCAACGAAACGATTCGACCATGTATCTATCGTCTGCCATCTCCGATGGGAGTTGCTTGTTTGGTGGCAAAATGAACAAACGCGATTGATTGTGCTAAGAACCTTCGGTATGTACCAGGCGCCAGAACGACCTGGTTTGCTTAGCTTGAATGGAATGTGTTGGCGCCAGTAATGCTGAAAAGACGTCGGCACAAGAGACTGGTGGCGATCGATAGCTGGTCTGGCGAATGTAAATTTTGAGAAGGGGGAAATGCTTAAACCCCACCGGAAAGGAGATTCGAGATCACAGAAGAATCATCGTAAACCGAACGGCGCATGCAGCAGACTATTCAACACACATGCACCGTTATGATGTACCCCCATTTTGCCTACACACCACCTTCGCATGGTTTCACGGTTTCGCGTGCGCTTATCACGCACAGATAACCGGTTGCGTTCTCATTCGGTGCGCCAAAGATAACATTTTCCAACGTGTGTCTAGTAACGCGCACCTGTAGCTGCTCTGCTGACCCGAATGTAATGTACGAAATGTATCTGCAATTAGTACGACGTCCGTCAGCGAACCCCTATCCTGATTGATTTTTCCTTTTTTTTCGTTATTGATATGTCCTACTATTGCTATGCACCATCTCCAATCGGTATGATGAGTGCATTATGCTATGCTTGTTTCATGTTCGTTACCAACCACCACACACATATGAAGCAATCTATTATCGACGGTGAGATGCAGTTTCAATGCGTCAGCATGGGGAATTGAATGAACGTTTTCCGAGAACGATAGCCATAAATTGGTGTAGGCTTCGTTGTGTTTCGTTTTATCACGTCGCCGTCATGATTCACACCACAGTGCTGTTTGATAATATTTTCTTTTCGAACTCCTACCATCGGTCACATGAGAGGGCTATTCTACAAACGTGCAGGACAGGACTCGAATAAAATTGTTGCGAGATAAAGTTTATATGTGCTTGCAATGAACGTAGGCGTGTGAACGTATTAACGGAAATGCTGCACTTTTATGTTCTGTAAACAAATTGTTCTTTGTCAATCACATGTCACTATTTGCTAAAAGCAGAGACGAATAATTATTTGCTCTTATGCCCTGGCATGGTCGTTACCTAAATACACGCCTTTCTAATGGCCTTATGAACACATCTCACAGGCCGCATTTGTTAGCGCCATGACCTATCTTACCCCATGTACAGCTTTTGCTTTTCGATACGCGATTAAAGAATTGTTGGGTGGAGTATTTTGTTTAATAAACGTTACCCTTTCTTAGCTTCATTCCCCGATCGGATCGATCACACCCATCGCTTGATGATAGAGGTGAACGTGCACTGTCTTGAAACATTCGTTCAGCTGTTTTTGCTTCGTATACTTTCGCCCACAGAATCGAACCTTCCAAAGCTGGTAAACCCGGTCCTACGTGAAACAAAGGACAGCAGCAATAGACGGACAGCTTAAGTCACCAGAATGCAAACGATAAAATGCGTGGTCGTTGGAGATGGAGCCGTCGGTAAGACGTGCCTCCTCATTTCCTACACGACAAACAAATTCCCGTCCGAGTACGTTCCGACAGTGTTCGACAACTATGCCGTGACGGTCATGATCGGTGGAGAACCCTACACGCTTGGTCTGTTTGATACCGCTGGTAAGTGCACGGATTCGACTCCGAAGCGAGCTGGATAATGATGAGCAGCAAAACTAAACCGTATCTATCGATTGCTTCGTGTTCTCTGAACGCAGGTCAGGAAGATTACGATCGGCTGCGACCTCTATCGTACCCACAGACCGATGTGTTTTTAGTCTGTTTTTCTGTCGTTAGTCCTAGTTCATTTGAGAACGTCAAAGAAAAGGTAAGATGAGCTGTTCCTGTAGATGCTGGCTATATGTACGACGAACTAGGCTCTTACGCATTCCGCATCGATTCTTTCCAGTGGGTACCAGAGATAACTCATCATTGTCAGAAAACGCCATTCCTGTTAGTTGGCACACAGATCGATTTGCGCGACGAAAACAGCACGCTTGAGAAGCTAGCTAAAAACAAGCAAAAACCTATCACTCTCGAGCAGGGCGAAAAGTTGGCCAAGGAGCTGAAGGCAGTGAAATATGTTGAATGTTCGGCGTTGACTCAGGTGGGTTGAGCTGGATTCCTTTTGCCATTCAAGATGATCCTATCTCCTGCTTCATTCATTGTTTCGTTTCACAGAAAGGATTAAAGAACGTGTTCGACGAGGCAATTCTGGCAGCTCTCGAACCTCCGGAGCCAACGAAAAAGAGGAAGTGTCGATTTTTGTAAAAACCAACATACCAGCTTTCCGGGGACATTGGAAACATGCAGCACATAAGACGATGGTTGTGTCTAACAAACACACACACACACACAAATCATCATCATCACTATCATCATCATCATTATGGGATTTTTTTTCTCGTTTTGCACTCTTATCGCGTCGTGAGTCATAAGGGATGCAGCCGTGAAATTTTAGAAACAGAAAATAACGGCAGCGCACCGGCAAAGCGTTACCTATTTCTTTCCTTAACTATCTTCTCTATTAACTTAGATTGTTTGTTACTACAACTGGAAAAGGGATAGTGTCGCATTCTTAGAAAGGTAAACTCCCCACAAATTCCCGCAAACGTTTTGTTGTTTGCGTATAATCACATAACGACGTAGTTCCAAAAAAAACCCATGAAAATAACAAACATACAAACACCTCAGAGACGAAGATATATTATATGAAACAATTATGTTTGCAGTGAAAAAAGTACACGTAAACATAGTTGAAAGCTACCCAAACATAATACGCATGGATTACAGAAAGTCCAAGAAGCAATGTATTGATGAATCGCTCGTTTGGCGGTATAATCAATAACCTAAACGACAATTTTCCTAGACAACCACACAAGGAACAGCGTATGTTATGACGCTGGGATGTTTTCCGGAATCAAGAAACAAGACTAAGACACGGTTTTTGCGTTTTGTGCCGCAGGCATACTGTAGCTATGTTTGAGATTGATAAAAAGGCCAACAAAACCTATACGATAGGAGGAAGACAAAGAAAGAGAAGAACAAAAATTATACATAGAAAACGGTTTAAGAAGCGCATAACTATTAAGTAAACTACTGAACACAAATGCTGACGGTGCAAAGAAAACAAGTAAACTAACATACTAACACAAGAAACATAGGAAGCCCGAAACCCGACAAACTTTGGTTTTGCATATGGGGCCTTTACAATTCGGACGTCTGTCGTTTGTCACTTTTTTGGAGAAAGTCCGATCGTAAACAGGGACATTCATAGACGCGATCGGTGGCAAAGGATGATGATTTCCTTAGCAAACCATTTGTACCGCCTTTTTACAATATGATGATGCAGATGTTTTTTGGTATACAGAAAAGAACAGAATTAGTGACTTCGATCAGCGGGAACACCCAAAAATGACTCCTCCAGTGGGAGTGCATTGCTCTCCTTTATGCAACAACTATACACCGGGACCGTATGACAAGCCGTTCGTGCAATCAAACCAGTTGCAAATCGAAAAAGGAAACTCAACTACGTAACTGTGCATTGCAATCATCGCAGTTGTTGTTAGAGACAGGGAGCTCACAGCAGCAGCAGTACTTCCCATATCTCGCCCGTTTAAAGTTATATACATACATACAGTACATATGCGTCTCGGGATGTTAAGCATGCCTGTATCGCTTTAACCCAGTTTTGTATTAAGGAACTGACCATAATGGCTGCGACGCAATGGTTTCCAACTCACCCTAGCTGCGCAAACCCGAAGTTTGTACACATCGTGTGATGGTTGAAAATTGATTGGAAATATTGTGAATTGAATTTCTTGCTAGTTTTCTCGGTACCTAGGCTAGCTTCCTTTTTATACTAGGCTAGTTCTTTTTCGTCTTACTGCACTATCGTTGTATCCGGTAGCCTGGAGTGAGTTTTGCTTGAAAGCAAACATTTATATTGTGTAAGAAATGAGTAATGGCAGTATAAGCAAGTGTTATTAAAATTTACTTTCTATTTTACTTTTGGATCCACAAAATGGTCGATTTGGAACATACAGGCGCCACCCATTTTAGCGAATTTGAGGGCCAGAATACGCAACCTTAACTTTCTTTAATGCATATGTATATTAATCCTGAGGTTATAACTTCTATCCGATATCCACAGTGTGTGTGGTACCTAGATCGTATGGTACACTGTCGGCTAGTAACGTTTTGTTTAATTGAATCAACGTATCTTTATGCAAGTAAAAAAGCAAGAAACTGTAGCTCTCATTAGGGGGCGATAATGTAAGAATAGAGTGCATGAATGTATTAGGCCAAAATAAGGAATGAGAAGATCGTGTTAAACTGTGGTCAATTTTTTGCGAATTATGGTACTACCGCAAAAACTTGAGAAGCTTAGCGAAGTGGGTTTTGCGCCATCTGATGTGTAAGGCGATTTCAGTGAGATTGTTATATGCCGCTCCCGTCTTCAACACATTGTTAGGAAAAGGCGCAACATAACTCCTAAACATGGTCCGTCACCAACATCATCTTCCTATTCGTTGCGTCAAGAGAAAGGCTAGGGTATAGTTTTGTATTACCCGATCAAATAAAAATGTTCAAGCGAACGTGTCGCAATGATTGATATGTCGCAGGTCTAAGTCAATAGTGGAGCTAAATGTTTCTTTGTTTTCCTGCACAACATGAGTTTGTTAGTCAAACGATTCGGATCGTGAAATACCGATAGGCCAAATCTGCAAAGATACACCTACGCGCAGAGTAGGTCCGCTAGCGTTCTTGGTTCTCGCAGACAAGAGTTCGTTGTCCAACTGCTTCTGCAATGTTTTGTTAACGTATTCTATAGCGTTGGGCAAGAGATTGAAATGAAATCGCTAATCAACTGGAGCACTTTGCTCTGATGAATAGAATGTTCATTCGTGGGCCAAGTCGCATTTTGGGTTAAAACTAACCTCGGCGGTACTTTGACTAGAAACTTAACGATTTCACAAACGCTTACCATTCAAGCGCTGCTGGCACTGGTTAAGGCCTTCTTTTTATACCATTATTTCCCTTATTTAAACATTGTGTTCGATAACAAGCATGTTTCGAGAAAAAGCGGAATAATTATATTTAACGGAAAATAAACATTAATATAAAATGAAAAAAAACATTTTTATACAGCTAAGATAAAGGCTTTGCGTTTTTTTATTTTATGATATTTTGATTGTGCAGTAGTCCCTTGTCGATACTTGGATGCACTTGTAATACATTTATTCAAGCTTCAAATGAATTTTTAACTTTTGGATGTGTGTCGTCGGTTTATTAGCACAAGTTGTTTAGTTAAGCATGATGGATAATTATATAATATATTTGTAAATCGAACGCTAACAAACTAGATTTGCGAGGACAGCACGCCATTACGAGGTAAGTGTCGGGGCAGTATCCAAGGAGGGTGCCTGTTTTGCTGCACCAGTTTCCAACATTTTTAGCTCTTCCGCTTGTCGAGCTGGTTTTATCACGGTGAAATACCGGTAAACACGAGCCCCCAGCATATAGGTGCCGTACAACGTTAGCCCCATGCACGTGTACACGACTCCACGGTGCAGTCTATCAAGTAACACATTCCTTGACTGTCTCTTCATGGTAAATCAATATCCTGGAACGAAAATGATTCCCCAAACCGGTAATTAAAGTTGAAATTTTGAAGAATCCTGGTTTGCTTTCTACCTACGGAGACCGATGTTTTGTTTTCCTGCAGCGCTTTTGCGTGTCAATATGACAGTAGTCAGCTGGGAAACGACGAAATCTATTTTTTTCTTTTCATAACGAATTATAACAATTTCTGGTGGAACATTTTTTTATCACTCTTTTGTAAAAGAATCGTAATGTTATAGTTCAAATCTTCCTTGTGGGTATTCAATTCATTGCAAATGTTACGCTGCACTTTTCCAGTGTTGTTCGTTTTGCTACTAATACAGTTTGCTTATTTCTTCAGTTTGCTGTTTTGTTATAATCAGCAATGGAACAGTAGAAATGAAATTTAAATGAGATCAGCAAGTGATGTCACTTTCTTAGCTGCTTAGTATGTTAAGCAGATGTTAAAGACTGACTCCATGCGACCAAAAGAAGTTGAAGGAGCGTTTCTCGATTTCAAACGTGCCAGGCGAATTCATCAACAAATGGCGTTACTAATGTCAAGCAGCTGTCACAACTGCAACGAAACGGAAGAAAAAATAGTAAAAAAAACAGCAAAATAGTGCAACACGCAAGTGAGAAAGATCGCGAAAGCCTTTCCCGTGGCCAGCCGTCTGAAGCCGTGATCCGTGCGTGCGAATTTCGGGATTTGTGCGGTGAACCAACAGGGCGTGGGAACTCGCGTGACGGGAAAATCGATAGTGCTGCGAGTCGGTGCGGTTCGGGTGCGGTGTGCGTGTTCAGGGTGTAGCTAGGGTCGGGATCGGACCGTCGATCGACGTCGGGGTGCTGTGGCCAGTGTCGGTGGCTAGTGCTCTAGTGCCAGGTTCTATGTGCTCGTGCGTGATTTCGTCGGCTCGCATAGTTTCCTCCGCCCAAGCCAACCGTGACTCGAGTGCCCGTGTCCTTCCCTGCATCAACATAGATGGCGGCATTATCTTCCCGAAGGTACGGTATGGTATATCGTTCGACAGGGCTTGGTTTATCGCCCCAGCAAACCCGATACGGGTTCACGCTGGGGGTGACATGCGAGAACCAACCGAAGAAAAGCCCTCTCCCCGCTCACACCCCCTTATCACGAGTCCGAGCCGTAATGAGCATATTCCTGATAATGTGAACCCGCTCGAACTCCACCCGAGCACCACCAAAGTGGGTGTGCGCGTACGTGTGTGTACGTGTGGCAAGCGGAACGATTTCGGGTTTTTAATGGATTCCATAGTAAAGTTGGCCCCTTGCGCTGGTTTATGCCGTTCACCTTCACTGTGTGGTGCCGTTGGTTACCCCCTCCCTTCCTCCACCGCTCTTTGGTGCACTTTTTTGGCCACTCCACTCCACCCCGCCCAGTGACGTCGTCCGAAGGACGTGCTGCCGTTCTTGCTACACCCAGAAATAAAAACAGCTGAGAGGAAGAGAGGGTGAGAGAGAGCGAGATAGAGACAGAGCAAGGGAGCGTCCGTGCGAGCGAGACGGAGCAACAGAGTGCAAGAGAAACAGAGCAGTTTTATAATGCATTTGCCCCGTTCTCATCCGTATCCGCATCATCTGCGTCTCATCTGGTGTTTACAATGGATTCATGTAACTGTCCGGGATCCGGTTCCCGTTCCGGCGGAACACGACCCCGGGAGCGAAAATCCCTGCCTGCTCTTTCCCCGTCCAAGCCGCGTAATTTCGCTGGCATATGCAGCTGGACAAAGGAAACGCCGTCCTTGAATGCTCGCGCATTTTCGGGGAGTGTACGCTGGAGTCGCCAAAACCATGCGAGGGAGCATATCATGTAACTGATGAGCGCGTTCCAAAGCATTACCACGTTTTTTTCAGCATGTTCAGCCAGCTTGGTGCCTCCCATTGCTGCTCCCATCGATTTTAATCGCAAGATGCAGCCATTACACGGTGTGAATTCCGGCTGTGGTGTATTTTTTTATGTGAAGAGCACGACAAGACAGCGTTTTACGGTGCTCTGTTACATCAAAACTTCCCCCGTGTCCGTGCTGCGGCCCACGCAATACATTGTTGAGGGAGAAATTGGACGGCAAAATTAGCGGGAGTCGCGGGAATAACTGTTTGTGGGGGTCAATTGAATGAAAACGGGTCATAAAGTGCATTAAACGGTCAGTTTCACGTTCCTCTAGCCAGCTGACAACAGTCGCCACCCCATGGGCCTGTGCGTGCCGTTGGGTCATTGGCTTAACCCTTCGGTGCACCGTTTATCCCAGCGAAGGGTTGCAAATGCTTTCAAGCGCATCCAAGTAAGCTAAGCTAGTCGGGAGTTTTGCTCCCACTTTAGAAAATGAATGGAAAAGGTTTTTTTTACCCCCGAAATAGCGTACAACGGTAATAAGAAAGGGAATAAACGTCTCGTGTCTTCTTGCCGTTGAAGGGATAGAGACTTTCAAAACATGTTTCATTGGCCCCGTGCGTAGGTTTTAGAAGTGACCCCGAAAGCCTTGGATGCGCTCGCACAATGGCACAATTTATGGTGACAATGTGTATAATTTTCCCATATATTGTTTTTCAATCCGTTGGGGCTACAGGACCGTTACCGGATCCATTCCGGACGAGGAACGGCCGAGCGAACGTACGGAATTGCAGGTGGTTGGTACCATCCGAAAATCATAATTGAGAACGCCACCAAAACGTGGCTTTTTGCTTCGTCCGAATCGAGAAAAACCACAACGACCGCTGGCGGTGGTATACGGTGAGTTTTCTGCCCCACCCAGTGGCCGAGCGGATGACGATAAGAGCATAAAATTTAATGACTTAATCACGCTTAATGTGCTTAATGTTCATAAATAGCGAGATCTTTGATAGCCAGACAGCAGAAGAATTTGCGATTCTTGGTTATATTTGTCGTGGTGGCGTAAAGGCGCTGCGTGTGCATGATAGATAGACATTGAGCCAGCGCAGCAAGTGACAAAGACTGGAAATAATTGCATTAATTAAAATGAACATGTCAACTGGCTGCAAACGGGTGGAATGTGGGCCATTTACATCGTGACGTTTTCAAATTGAATTTCCTCCCATCGTGCCATATGGTAGGTGAAAATCTGCCACTAATGGCGACATTGTCGTCTCATCGATAGTCCATCCCCTGGGTGTGAGTTGAGATGCAAACGGTTGGTCGATTTTAACATCGTCGGTTAACCGGAATCTGATCACACAACGGGCTGCAAGCTATGCTCAGCTATGTGGAGACGGTCTCTGATAATGGGTTTTCTTTTCCTCGTTATCGATACGCGCAGGCGAAACATGTGTCACCCCAGCATCTCGAGCATTGGGAGCATAATATATGACGCAAACTCCAAGACCCAGCCCAAGCGGGCACGGGCCTTGGACGCGTCTATGCGTGACGCGCTGTTGCTGTGGGTGGATTGGCTGGAGTAACACTTCCTTGGGAGTCATCAAGTGTTGCCGTACTAGCCCTACTTGCTGGTTGGTACTTAATTATGTCATCAACACTGTGGAGAGCGAAAGCAAACGCACTCACACTGACACCCTTTGTCTGTGGTGGAATTAGCTGAGCGGTTTAGGATCGAGGTCGGGAGATGTAGAAGGAAGACTCCCCGTTTTCCTAGGGCCTATAACTGGGAAGGAAGGAATCAATTGCCCTTGAAAAATCTCCGCCCTATGGGGAAACATCGGTCGGAAGAATCTCGTTGTCGTCCATCGTACCGGGTGTGGCTGTCGTTGCCATCTTAAAGGTCTAATGCTTTTCTGTGAGCTAAGCAACCGACAACGACCCAATCCATTCGTTTCCACCTGGCTTGGTCCCGTAAGTGCCCTCCGTTCAATGTGGAATTTGGAGGTTAGGTTTTGGAATAGGTATTCCACAAGCAGGCAGGAAGACATACATGCGGTGCTTAACCAGCTAAACAAACAAGGACATTCTCGAACAAGCGCTCTTTCGATAGAATACATAATCTGCCTTGGCAGAATATACTCTCAGCTGCCGTGCCGTGAACAAGGCTCGCATTGAAGAAGCAGCGATAGACACTGTGGCACTGCTGAGCAATCAAACATGTACAGCGACTGTGGGTTCATTTTAATCATCTGTACCTCTGGATGGCACCGATTTTACGAGACAAAACGTCTCGCACATTCGCGGTTATTGGCTGTAAATAGCGCTCTTATGGATTCGCGTGAAGGGATATTGAAAACCCCATGCGACATTGCAGTAGTATTGACTACTATTGTACTAGGTCTAGCAAATGCGTGTGTGGTGAAGATTTTCTAGCACATATTCGAAACAACGTTTGAGAGCCTGCTTAGTCACAAGCCTTATTATGACTAAATAATTCGCCATAAGTGCAGTCTCCGAGATGACTACCATTAGCAGCTGTTGGCTTGTGCTCTTGAAGCCAACGATTATCAATAGGCATTTCGCGGGTTTTCCTTATCGCTGCTGCTGATGCGTCTGAGCGTTTTAAATAGACGTCCAATTCTAGCTTCTTTCAATTCACCCTATGCATTTGGAATGCTGTACGTGAGTTAAATCGTGTGGATGAGCAATCCGCCTTGTGTCGTTGACAAGAACTTCTGCCCTCGCCACGTGTTGTGCTCGAATTGTGAGAAGATCAATAGTATTTAGCGATGATGGCGATGAAACAGCGCAACAACGGGTGAATGAATCACGAGATTACAAGACCCTACGATGGTCCGATGTGCTGATTGAACTTCGCCGCAGCGACTATCGGACGGAAGGCGTTGTTTCGCTTGGCCTGGCTTGGTTGACACGTTTGGCTGGGGTTCAAAATTGCATTGCATGGGCACGATGCAGATGGATTGATCAGCTGCAAGCGCAAGCTCTCATTATATGTACAATCATCGATGCAACCGGGCCGGGGAAAACGTTTTGCATCGTTGGCACGTGTTTGATTCACCTGAAGCGATGATGACGGATGCTTTTTATTTGAATGCTTCCACTTTTTTAAAAGTGCTCTCGCTGCGGCTGCTGCTAATTGGCAATGTGACTGTTGGGTGTGATTGGTTGCAGATAAAATCCGTTTATTTGTTGAGATAAGCAATAGATAAAGCTCGAAATGGCACATTAAATGTTAATGAATAAATAAAGAACTATTAGCTATTAATATTAAAAGTTTCTGTTCGGTTGCATTACATCATGGATTCCAGTAGTTCTGATTCGAGTGCGGAATCGTGTAATTCAGCAATTCAGCAGCACTAATGAAAATTCGTTGCTTTTTTTTCGATTTGCAGGTGGTTCCACCGATCAGTATCCGGCGTGGAAGCGGAAACAATGCTTTTGGAGCGTGGCTTCGATGGCTCGTTTCTGGCTCGACATTCCTCCTCTAGTCCGGGAGCGTTCACATTGTCGGTACGACGAGGTCAAGAGGTGACCCATATAAAGATCCAGAACAATGGTGATTTTTTCGATCTCTACGGTGGTAAGTTGAATTTCGCGCAGCGTGTTTATGTATTTAAAAAGAAATAATGTTGCTAACGCACTGTTGCATTTTGTTTTTCATTTTAGGTGAAAAATTTGCCACTCTCTCTGAGCTTGTACAGTATTATATGGAAAATGGTGATCAGTTGAAGGAGAAAAACGGACAAATCATCGAGCTGAAACAACCATTAGTTTGTGCCGAACCTACAACCGAGCGGTAAGGTCTTAGTCGAGCTGTAGAAACTGTAGAGTTGTCTACAGACAGCTTGCTGTATCAATGTAGCGCAAGAAGATGAACTTGCATCGCGCCGTTTCTGTACTATGCAAAAATATTAGGATAAGACTATGCGCCAATCAAAAATGATTCACTGTATGATGCTACTAGGCGCTATGCATCTTTTTCAATTCCTCGTTTCCCCCAATTAAAAGGAATCTTCGAATCATTAGGTTTTTGTCGACAAATCCTTTCGTATGTCGTTAACAAATGCTTTGCTTAGAACAAATTCGTCAAACTACTATTGCTAATGATAGTTTAGATCAAATTGCTAGGTTGAAACGTAGTACACGTTTATGATTTCAACTAAAACCTGGGGTCTCTTGAGCGAGTATCAACGGAATTCAGAACAAGAACTCAAGTATTCCAAGCCATTCGGTAGGTGTTTGTAATGTGACGATTTGCAATTGGTTTGCCATTACCTGTTGATGCACCTGTTGATTGCACTTATTTGCTGGCAAATTCAGTTCATTACGCCGTCTACAAACCCCAGTCCCAAATGCAGATCTTGTGCTGATTTCTGGTCTTTTTCTGATTCTCCTGATCCTGATGGGGAAGGAATCGAGTCCCAAATTAGGCAGATAGCTCTGATCGTGACATAGCAGCGTATCAGTAAATGAAAATGATGTTTAGATGGTAGGCGAGTTTTGTTATGAAGCTATGTGCTACCTTCTGAAGGATACATCAGCATTTTCCGTATATGTGCGGTATGTGCTTTAGATCACTTCTGTGCCGCATACGAGTATGACATATGGTTAGAATAATGAATCACGTGCTTGCTATGTAGTTTGTCAATAAGCGCATCCTGACGAAGAAGGCTATATTCCCTAATCTGAGCTTTTTTAATTTAGCGCTCTAGCGTCAATATTTTATACATCTAATTGGAAACTAACATGATGGGTATATTGATATTTATTATAAATAGTACATCGTGTATGTTGATGGTACAATTAGCATTAAAATAGTATATATAAGCACGCTGACATGATTGGCACTAATTTTGGAGAATGCATTTGAAAGACGAGAAAAATATATCCACTGATTTGTCCTACAAAATACGCGGTGATGAAAAAAGGATGGTTAACTTTCGATGGTTTTTGTTCCATCAAGCGACTGAAATGGTGTCAATGTGAATATGCGACATCATATAAAATCTTTTCGTATGCTAATAATTATGCAAATGTGTAGCCTGCATGGTCCTATTTATGTTGCCTGGGGTGGGAAAAATTATGTCAGTTTTGTTTGTGCTTTCAGAAGGTCAACAGATTCCACTTAATCAAGGAAATAGCTGTTCAGTGCCACTGTGTTTCGAAGGTTAGCTTAGTCAGCGTGTCCCAAGTTTGGCTGATGGTACCTGCTTGTCTGATATGTCACGAGACCGACTGTCGCCTGAGCAGATCCTACGAAATCGTCATTGAACTTTTTTGACCGCGCTGAAAATGTTTTAGTTAAGGCAGTTTTAACCGGTTTCGAGTGGTGGGCGCCATTTGCATATTTTTGGTACAACCCTCAACGAACTAGCCTAAACTGGGAAAGGCAGCCTTATTGATGAGCCAATTAAATAACCTTCTGCATGAGTCAGCTGTATATTGAGCGACTATAGCAAATTTTATTTGTTCACTCGTAAACGTGCAACATCTTTCAGAATAATGTTCAGAAGTATTACGTTGCCTTATTATAGATCGTATTATACTACCCGTAATTAGCATTATATGATGATCAATATATGTTGAATCAAATAAGGAACATAAGGTTCATATACTCTCATAATTATTTTCTTCATATTGACGGAAGTCATTGCCAATATTCGTGTCACTAACGCCAATTTAATCGCAGGGATTGTGTCAATCACTAGAGGTACAGAAGAGAATGAACCGTCTTCCTGTGGATCCTTGAAAGTGCATCGCGCATGATGCTATAGTTCTTATGACGTCACAAATTGCTGGTCGTCCGTGTTCATTCGGGCATACAAATTGCCTCATTTCGATGAATCGGCTTGAGTTCCCACCACGGCGACTCCCTATATAATATATTGTACGTGTAGGCATACTTATTCGATTTATGGAGATGCGCAAAAGCGTGCAATGTACTGTGCACTCTTGCAAACTTGCTTTTAACCGCTTGGCGACGGGCTTCTATCGCTACGCAGGCGGTTGTTAGAATTCAACGCTACTGTACATCGAGTTGAATTTGATTTCTTGTGTGCGTGTGTGTTTTTTGTGTGTGTGCGCATTTGCATATCACGCCCGTGGCCGTGTCGAAGGCGGAAAGCAAAACACAACAATAAAATTGGACACTTTGCATTCATCCTGCGGACTCGAGCAACGCGAATTGGATTCAACCTTTTTGCTGCTCGCACTCGCACAACCCGTCCGCGCCTGTCCGTACTCGCGCATCAACGAAAGTGACATTTTACGCGACTGAGTAACACGGCCTGCAGGTAGATAGGCGCTTATCTGACCGCTGCGTCGATATGAACGTCAGCAACACCCCTTGGCATCCTGCATGCGGCGCACAAACGAAGGAAGGAAGATGCGCCAACAATGATCAATGTTGCGGAAGTTAGGATTATTGACTCAACTGATGGCTACGATCGCGGGGGTCATTATCGCTAAGTAGTCACTTCCTTCCGTGTAGAAGGGCGCTGCCATTCCGATCAAATGTGAGACGATAGAATGGTTTTCCTTTTGCCTGTCTGTCGGATGCCGACTTGGGCTAGAGCGCTGCGACGTTGTTCTGCCATTCTCCAGCATATGGTGAAAGGACAACTCACATATATGTTGGTGATTCCCAGCATGCAGGCAATGGGCTTCACTTTCACTTCCTTCCACAGCTGACGGAAAGAGTGTTCCGTGTAAAAGGACAGCATTTCAGTATTACAAAAAAAAAGTTGTAACATATCAAGGTCGTGAAAGGGTTACACATAATGCTGGACTGTGGAAGAGCCGGTTTCGTCGTGCTTGAGAATAAAGAAATGAAATCACAGACATTAGCAAGGCACAGATGTGATCGAGCTTGAGATCTACTTTTAAATGGCTCGTGATAGCGCTGAAGGAATGAAAAATGAATAGTTTCTTCACTCTCTAATGATGGTGTTTCATGGAAAGCCGCACACGTACACGTGATTGTCAATTGAACAGCAATGAGGATGATAATACAATGTATTAGTTGAAATAATTATATTTTAACGTCCACATCTCTGTTTATCGAATATCCTCTGAGGTTATTGAAACATTGATATAGTAGCTTGCTGATCAGAATCAACCTCGATGCAATGATCCATTTGTATTAAAGTTTCCGTTCACATGGACCACAAGTTTATATTTTTTACACCGTGAGTAGCAGAAACCTGGGTATTTTGGAATAGATCATTGCTTTGAAATTTGCAACTGATTACCGTTAATTTTACCCCTTTTGCATGCTGAAGATTCGTGTACGGTCTACGTGCGATTGACAACGACCGCCAGCAAGAACGTACCGCGCATCGTGTTCTGCATAATAAAATCGCACACTGTGTCGCATGTTCTGGACGGCAGGGTCTTCCGTGCATCCATCTCACGAAGGACGTGATCAAACGCACGCACACGGGAAGTACACGCGAAAGTCGCGAAATAGAAACCTTGAAATGGCGCCATTGTTTGTGTGCGGTTCTTGTTAATATTTACATGTAATATGCGGTAAGGATCTTTACTTTGTGAGAATCGTGAAGAACACACGGTTGAGGCAGCTTTAGACCGCGAATTCTAGTTAGGCTCTTTTCATGCACTGTTGCGCTAACAAACTAACATCTCAGATCACGTTCCCGATCTTGCTGACCTTGATAGATCGTAAATACATCGCCCTTTGCATGGTCGTACGTGAGGGAGACAATTCAGGACATGTGTAATGGAAGCCTATGAACGAATTTAATACATGTGTTACGTACGCGTTTCCAAATTTTAATTTTGTTTCCTGGATCTGCGACATAGTCTCTAAGTCATGTGCTTGGAGGAAGACGTTCCAGAGAGCTTTCGAAATGTCCTACAACGCAAGCTCCCTCAGGTTGCGACCCCTTTTTTGCGCAGTTTCTAAATGTGTCCATTTGTCATGAGGTTTCCGAAGCAGCCCTGGATGTGACACCACCCTGAAAGAGCGTGGGCGTTATGGCAGCAGCACAAGCGATCTTTCGAGATCGGGATCGTGCGGTTCTCGTTCGCTGGCGTTCGCTGAACAGCTTTGTGTCTTTGCTTCTGTTCCTCTGTTCTTTGCTATTTCATCCCGGGGATTTTGGGGACTCCAGACCATCCACTCAAAAAATGGTAGGCACGTGTAGGTTGTGCTGTTGTTGCTCGTGCCTACGTCTCGATGGAAAATGTTTGGAATGTTTTGTTTTGGAGTTGTTTTCTTGTCCCAGCATAGCTTCAGCACAACTCGTATAAATGCGCGAGTTCTATTATTAGAGCCCTGCCAGACGACAAAATCAGGACGAACACAGATTAGCTTCAAACCGATACCGGAACTTCAGGTATTGGAACACGAAGAGGGAATTTGAATGGTGAAATCTGGCAAAAATAATAAAAAATATGCGCTAATGAATAGTTTGAGAACTTTACGTTCGTTGATGTTAAGGCAGATTTTTTCCTTTCTTTTCCACTCCAATAGGGTGACTTTTTTGATTGATGACGATCACATTGCCTGTGGGGTGACAAATTTAGATTATTTGTGCATTTTTTTCTTCCAGTTTTGATGTTCCTCTTGCCTTTCTCTCTCTGTCACTGCCATTTCGGAAGAGGTCGATGATTTGTTGACTGACTAAACATACACCAGCCAGATAGATCACGTTTTGCGCGAATGTGGTATTTCCACTAGTATAAAAGGTTGCTCTAAGTCACTAGGCTAAGCAGAAGTTTTGTGTGGTGTACATTAAAAGCTCGCACCGTAAATCACTCGGTATTTTTCAAAAAGTGCACGGGAATGACTTGCAACGAGAGTGCAAACGTGGTACCCAACACCTTTCAAGGCACCCTATAAATAGGATGAACCGATCGTCGATGGCGTTCGCATACAATGTCGATGATGGAACAGTCCCAAGGGGTGTTTGAATTATACTACCGTTTAATGAACCACGGGGAGAAGTATAATCAAAGTTGATGAGAGAGTTAAAAAAGCGTTACACAGCGCAGAATGAGGCATATGTCATCGGTGACACGAAAGATGGGAGCACCCGAGCCACATCCCGGTGGTTGGGTAAGATTTTCCTGGCCTGAAATACCCGCTAATGACTTTTCCTGCCAGATAAAATGTACGGCTTGTTTGCGATAGGGTGTACCTTCAAATATATCGATTAAAATGGAGAGGCATATTATGTCCACGTCCGACACGGTTCGATTTCCGCTTGGAGGCAAGATAGCACGTTACCACAACACGTGAGCCAGATGTCCAGCTGAGAGGACGGTTTGGAATCGCTCTGATCCGCAATCTAGTCGCCCCAACGAAATCCTTAAACGAGAAAGGTGTTCGAACGCCGTTTCGTACAGTTACAGATTACTTTTGTCACAATAGTAGAGTGTTTTAAATGTTTTCTGATTCTATGGCTCGATACTACGTCAGATGAACTGTGATTTGTTCATATTAGGCCTCTCAGAGAATCTATGAAAAGGGATGTGTATTTAATTCATTATTTTCTTTCAAAAGCTCATTTGCGTTCTACCATCAATTGTAAACCACAAAGAAACGCTCAATTGGAGCAATTTTCAGTCACAAACAAAAATTGAAGAGCAAATGGTTCCCGTCTAACAAATGCGCGTCCCATCGGTTCAGAAATCGCACCAAATGGACAAACATTTTCATTATCACCCCGTGGCCGCGTGTATTAGCAGAATTCCAGCACAATGATGCGCTCTTATAATAAGAAGAAAAAATGGTAGAATAAAAAAAGCACATCACGATCGAACCGTAATTTACTAAACAAACGAACACCTTTCCTCTCGCAGGTCGAAACTTTAGAACCTGTGAGTTTTCACAGAGACGAGTTTGCTCTGATAGCTCTCTGGCTAGGCTACATTATGAATGAAGTATGATGCTGGCTTAAAATGAGTTCGTTTATTATGGTCGCACATGCGTGACAAACAATACGAGCATATAGTGGGCGCTAGTGACTATTTGAAAATTTCCTATTCATTTTGGAAAACATTAGCAGCTAGTTAGTGGTACGAGCAAGTTCAAGGTCCAATCATTTATGTGCTTTCGGTACAATGTGTTCCAGATACAACCTGTTACATCCAAAGGTTGTGTCGGTTACCGAAAAACATCAATGCCCTTACCTCGAATATCATATTTTCTTGCGGCATCTTCAGCCCTCGCATTCCCGAACAATGTATAACACTTGCTCTCGCCCCCAAACGCCCACCATCACCGGAGGGGTGACTTTGACATGTGCGAATTGATCCGCTGAAAAACGGGGAAAAAGAAAGAAAAGACGTGCCCCTTGGCGACAGATGCGTCCAATCGTGGCTCGATGTCGGTCGGCTTTCTGCTAGCAGACGTCAAAAGCTCCCCCTGTTCCAAATGTCCGGCTGAAGGTTATTTTTGCCTGCGACGAATTGTTCACTCGTTTCGCATTGTACACCTTTCTGTGGCAATCATTTGCATCTCACTACTCGGTGGTAAGATCAGGCGTGCATCGCACGAAAAAACGCTCAAATTACTTCTGCAAACTTGCCCGCCGGCCTGGTGCTGGTGTAAAGTGTGTGTTACACCTCCTTTCCCGAGTTCCAAGACGACGGAAGAAAGAAGGATGACGGCAGATGGGGCATATTTTTCCACGTTCCACACGTTTCAAGCCAGTTTAAATTTAATGCGATCACCGAAACTCGCCGCCCGCCTGGAACGATCCCCCAGTTCGGTTGTTTATGCGTTGTGTTTGCCTAATTCTGCTGCGCCACCAACGCGTCCAGCAGCATCCCTGGCGGGGCATGTTCGTCTTAAAAGCTCGCCGAAAACTACCCCTGCCGGTGTTCGATCGTGTCCGTCAGTAGTGGTGGTGTAGTGCTGCTCTTAGATGTGTACGCGTACACACCTGCGTGTCGATCGGTTAGTGACAGTGGGTGTCAGAGGACAGAGACGAAGGGGCAGCACAGTCTCGGACGGAGTACGATCGCCTTCAGCCCACTTGAATTCGCGCTCTACAGATCGACGCTACTATCACGACGGTCACACCAATACCGAGATACATGGTCGTCGACGTGCCCTGTCCTCTCATATTAAATGACAAGCGATCGGTCGCGATCGGCTTAGTGCGGTGGATCAAGTTCAGCAAGCAATAGGCATCTCTCGAAGTCGAGGCGACAGTTCGCAGTCAATTCGAAGCATACGTTGCGCATTCCGGGGCATTTCTGAGTGCGGATTTTGAAGTGGTGACATCTACCTAGGAAGAAGAACACCAAGTTTTTACGCCTTTTAGAGTCAACCGAACGATACGCTTAAAAGGCTTAAACGCACGTCAACTACCTTCCGATCGGTGGCTGAACTAGTCATTTGCTGAAAGCAGCATCTCAGTGTAGAGTTTGAACCGGCTTGTGGCGTACGTTATCATGAGTGGAGCATTCTTTTTCGAGCACATCGTCGAGTTCCTGCTCCCAAAAGAGGAGACCAACGAGAAAGCCGATGTGGCGAAGCTGCTCAGTCAGTCAGTGATCAAGAAGTAGACGATCGGTGTTTGATGGTGCACAGGCCCTCTGGGTAGCGTCTAGTGTGTAGTGTGGCGGACGGCCGTACTAAACCTCCGTCAGTGAGTAAAAAGAGAACAAAAAGCGAACAGTATCAGCACGAAAATGCTGAAAAAGTACGTGCTTAAGTTGACCAACACGATCGGTACGGTGGACTATCTCAAAAGGCGATCGTCCACCCCGACGGAAGTGATCCGCCAACAACAGCAGCAACAACAGCAGCAGCAAAATGGTTCCGCAACGCAAAAAGGCTCGAGTAACTTCACGCGTACCGGCCGAAAGTGCTTGCGGCGCCGGTTCTCGAGCATTTCCTCAGCCGACAGTGGCATTCTGGAAGAGATCGACCAAGAGGATGAGCTACAGGCGCAGATGCTGCAACGTCAGGAGCAACATCAGCAAACGCAGCTGCTGGAGGAACAACAAGAGCTCGATTCGGCCATAGCAACACCCACGTCCGAAGAAGCCGGTGACGTTTCCGGTGATCGTCCGGCAAGTGCCGGTTCCAACCGATTCCAACCTCCGGCATTCGATACGGCCCTGCTAGCTGTACCGGTGGCGCAGATCATTATATCGACCGCGATCGCGGAACTTCGGAGCGCGCTTCTGTTCTACCCGTTAGTATCCCGTCTCGCATTCTCTCACCCCGTCGCTCGTGTAAATGATTGATCGAGAAAAGCGTTCAGCCTTCGATCTCTAATAGGCCAGGGTTGTAACGCACGCCCTAGGTGGTAGGAAGCGACCACGTGTTGTTTGTTCGCGGGAAGTACAATTAACCAATTTGCGGATCACTTAATTCGCAAATCGTGGCTGGAAGTGTTTCGAGGACTGCATCGCTAAACCACAGCAGTTCAGCCTGGCTGGCTGCAAGGCAATTGTGGGCACTCGATCCCTCCGATTCCACCGGTATGGTTCGAATTACGCACCCCCAGGGTAATACGCAGTGCGAAGCTTGGACAAGTCTTGTTTTTTTGCTTCCTCTCCCTCGGTGCTTTGTTTTCGTCGTCCTGGCGTATGGACCGCGGTCGAATCATTTGCTATCCTCGACCCCGTTGTCGTCGCGCGGGTTACCATTGGCGGTGGTATTGTTATTGTTGGATAAATATTACACTTTTATGGCCGAGTCACCCGAGCGCCGCATTTTACTGCGTAAAAGCTGTGGGTGTGTAACGCCGAGTAGTGCGTAAAGGAGCACCGGTTATGTTCCTGGCCGCGTGTCTACCAGCTAAGTCGTGGCTTTTGTTTGGGAGCGATTTTGTATGCCCGTCTCAATAAGCCCCGGAGTCGTAGTTGACGTGATGCCTCCATTTTTGGCACAAGCTTCTTCTACCAAATTGGTTCATTTGTGCGAAAGGCACACCGGCTGTGGCCAAACATTTTGCACCTCAACAATATCCCGCCCACGCGACAACTTTCAGTTTCGGTGGAGTACGAACACGAACCCCCTACAGGACTAGATCGGACGAACTAGCAAACCTATCCGACGAGACCGGGCGATGGAAACACATTTTGTACACGACGATCACGTAGAAATGGCATTTTATGGTTACGACTTTTGGAAACCATTCCGACGCCAGTGTGGCATCGTTAATCTAGGAGGTGTACTATTCGTCATACCAAAGTATCGATTGACTGCAGTGACGTATTAGGTGTTAAGGGATCTTGACCTCGAGTTCTGTTGATTGGTTGGCCATTTAATGGGATATTTTTTAAGGGCTCTTATCATGTTGCATACGTAGGCTTTTCGGATCATTGCGAAGCAATAGCGATAAAATGGTCTTCAATACTGGTAAATTGGCAATATCAGATTGAAATGCGGTGCTCCAAGCACAATATTAACTATTCCTGATACTGTAAAGATCATCGAAGAACCAGCGTGATTTTTGATGTAGTATCTAGATCAGCGTTCTAAATGAACCAATGTGTGTGTCTTGGATCCTAACCTACAAGGATCTATAGGTAATCCAGAGGAGTTGAGGACCCCATGTTACAAGTTTGACATTTCCCTGTGACCTTCAACGCAGGATCGTGTTGATCGTCCCTCCCAACCTGAGGAAACGGAGTTAACCTGTGTGTTTTTCAAAGAGTTCAAAATATCACGCGAGCATTATTTATCCCACGGGCACCCGTCATTTTGCAGGCACCTCAAAGCATTTATGCAACAACCGGGGGATCAGTTTCTGGGGAGAACCTGGACGTTAAGATATTTCCATAAACGTGACGCCAGCCTAGCGGTCGTTTGGTCATCACACATCCGCTAATCCCCCCCTGGGGATGCTTGTCGATCGACAGTGATGGAAAAGGTAGGAATTTGTTCGGGAGAACGACAGCAAACGTAATTTCTAGAATAGGACATTCAATTTCCATGATAGTGCGGTTATTTTGCTGTTTTACATATTGCATGCGTCTTCACTTGAATCCGCTTTGTTAAATGCCAAATGCAAAAGTGTCAAGATTACTGCTCTGTATCTCTCTTTGTTTCTCCTACGGGTGGTTTGTGTTGAATTTTATAAGCAAGATTAATTTCTCGTCGTTTGACGCCATTCGGCGAGCAATCTAGGGGATATGGGAGAATCATTTTACGATAGTTTTTGTTAATATATCCCTTTTCGTGATCATCAATGCTTCGTAGTACTATATTTGTTTCAAATTCTGTGTTGATCCATGAGAACAGAATCAAAACTATAACACAGAACCAAAAGAAAGGGTTTCATAATGCTTGTTTGCATATGAATCGAACCGGTTCCTGAGCATTTGTGTCCAAAAAAAGGGTCAAACTATAAAACGCCATTAGAATAATATTCCTATTGATCAAACCGTTTACAACCGCTTGCTCTTGATTGTTTTCGTGGCTAATTTTTACTCGGTTAATTTATTGTTTCTCCGGAATGCGATCTGGATACATGCGAATAAGCTCACACATCCTGAAAGCTTATAAAAACAAATGACTACGCCACGTTCATTATATCTATGATTGAACAAATGCCAGCAGGAGATGATCGAGCTTGACAATTCCTTCTTTCAACCGGCTGCTTAAATAATGAATATTCAATTGTGATCTGTTTGTGCAAATGATAGCACGTATGGTTAAAAAATTGCTCTCCACAGAGCCAATTGTTTCCGCATGTAATGCATGGGAAGCATTCCAGCCTTTTAAATGTGTATTTGAATGTTAAGACATTCGCTTTAAAAAAAACGAAGCTGTTGAACCATCTGTTCCAGTTGTTCAAGATACGATATGCCAGAACGTTTTGAAGGGAATCGTATTTTCAACGTTTCTGGTGACTGATTATAATTTGCCGTAACGCTTGGGGTTTTTTTTTTCTGTAGCGATGATGGTATGGGAGTTTGTATATAAAAATTTAAATAATTACGAAAAGATGATTCGATGTCATCCACACTCTGTCCCTTGTACTAAATGAATGATCGTGATGATCGTATGATCTCATGCTTTTGAAAAGTCCACATTGGCTTATTGGAAATGTCAACAAATTGTCATCGCACGGTGTTTGCTGTGCAAACATACACGCTCACACACAAAAGGTTGCTAGGCCGGAGACTTGTGAACAATATTGAGCTTTAGGGCGTTGTTTTTAATTATAAAATCAGCACAAATAAATGTAACACGAAATCGTGAAAACTACCGATTAAACGTGATAATGTTGGGACGAGCCCCCATTTAAAAGCTTTAGTCTCCCACTGTTTGTTTTCCTTAACCCAATGTTCGATCTTGACTGTTTTGAGAGCTTTCGGTAGCACATACTTTTCAGCAAACCAGTGTGTGCTTGTTGGCTAAGGAAGGAAAATATGCTACAAACGGTGTGATGGTCCGGTAGTCATTTTCTAAAACTGGAAGTGAGACTAAAAAAAGTGTAACACGCCTGAGACGAACAGTTTATTGATTGAGCAATGCATAACAGACGCGTGTACACATGAGCCGTCGCACACATTGGACTTGATCATCGTCTCCGGTGTAGGGCGATGAATGATATATGTGTAAGCTTCTGAGCCATGCGCCATCGTGAAACCCAAGAAATATAGAAACCGGTAAATTACGCAAACCCTTTGATGGTATTATACTCTCTTTTTCTATCGCGCGGGTCGGTTCCCGCATACGAGCTCCCTTTTTTTCGTGACCGGTATATTTTTTCAGTCTCTGGTCGTGTCGGGGCGAGATTATTCTTCGTGTAAAATACCACCCTTCCCAATGCTTTCGTCTCTTGGGGTACGTTGTGGAAGCGGTGGAAGTTTTCACACCAAACGGAACAGGTGTAGTAATTGTTGAAACATATATGCTGGTCGAAGGAAAGGAGTGATGTAGTATAACCATGTCGAAACTATGTCGAATTATGAAAGATAAATATTCATTAGAGCCTACAGCTGGTCGACAAGAGCAGTGTCGTATCGCAATAGCAGCTCAAAACAGCGAAGCACTATGTCCAAAATTTGTTGAGCTGTTTTCTGAGCTGTTTTGTAGAGCTGCGTTTTCAGTATAAAACCATCGCCGATGTGAAACCCGAGAGAGAGAGAGCCCATGTATGGACATTTGATTCTAAAAGCAACAACCTAAGCTGATTCATCATTCTTCAATAAAAGAAGTATCGAAGGTGATGCATGCACAAGAGGTTCCCAATGAGTCACATATAGCACGTCTGTTAATGGTGATTCCCCGAATTTCATTAACGAAACATTACCATAAACTTTAATTTGTTCGGTTTGCGCAACTTTTGCCTCCAAGATTCCAGGAGAAACGAGTTGGTTATGAGTGTACACGTACCACTGGCACGAAAGTGTGAAAACGTTCTTTTTTTTCCTACCCAAAAATGTAATGTTTATTGCATCCGGCAGACGGCGATTAAAACATGGCAAAGCGCATTGGGGATCCACGCTCTTCCTATCAGTAAAGTCAACACTTCCGGGCCTCAGTGCACGTTGAGAAGGCAGGCGAACACTTGCCTGCTGGTGGAAACACTACAAATGTTCGTTCAAATGCAGCTCATGCACACGAAAGCTCCGCTACACGAAAGCTCTCCATGAACTCTCGTTGCGCAATGGCGTGAGGAAAGCTCTCTCGTGAAGCCCACACGTGCAACCACGCTGACGTCGATTGTTCGATGCGGTCTGTCCACGGCAAACAGGTCTACCCTTTCGTAGAGCATGGCTCCAAATATGGTGATGCTGGAATAAAAAATCTTGTTCGCACACTCGGTGTAGCGCAACACCGCGGAAAGCTTCATGCGTCATGAATACACTGTCCCGTGCGACAAAACAAAGCGAAGGGGCCACATATTCATTCTCGGCTATTTTTGAACCACTCGTCAGAACGCTTCCGACAACGACGGTTAAACCATCGTCTACTACTCAACGGCACACGCGGCCTGTTTAGGGATAACATTTGTGCACCTCGTCAAGTCGAAAGACGACGCGAAAGTTCTAACACGCCAGCACGGTTGCGGGCGCCCACTTGCGGTACAAAAAAAAATCTCCGCCCACCTCGTGGATCGGTAGAACCGAGCATACTTGAACTTGAACTCCTGCGGAACTCTGCGCACAAAAAAAAAGCAGAAAAGTTGGATCGTTATTAGTATTGTGTCTTGCTCGTGCTCGTGTCTCGTTACGTGGGACGAATTTGTTTACGGATATATCGATTAGCGCGCTACGTAAGTGGAGGTTTAAACGAGGAGGGGAGAAAAACAGCCTTGAATTGGGCGAGGGTGATTTCTAACCTCTCTGATATAGCGACCCAATCGAGCCCAACTACAGCTAATTGCCGTTGAATTGGTCTAACGCCGAGTGCACGATAGCAGAAACCTTTACAAAGCCCAACTAACGTACTATCTTTGCGGTCTGTGTGTGTGTGACTGTGTTTGTGTTCTTCTGTTCTGTGATTTCAGATGGTTCCACGGCAATCTGTCCGCTAAGGAGGCGGAAAAGCTTATCCTGGAACGAGGCAAGAATGGTTCGTTTCTAGTGCGAGAATCTCAAAGCAAGCTCAGTGATTTCGTGCTGTCGGTTCGAGCGGACGATAAGGTGACGCACGTCATGATTCGATGGCATGTAAGTAACGCAATGCGTCTCCATCTTCCCACCTCCATCTATGCACCTCGCTTTAATTTTCATGCGCACAGAGAGAGAGAGAACCCGATTTGCCGATTAGTAATAGGGAAAATTCAAACTACCTGCCTACTCTGCTAACTAACCGATTCCGATGTTACAAGGACCCAGTAGGGGTTGCAAAAACAAAAAGGCCACCATGTCGGCAGGACGTCAACCGTGTCTGCAGGGCATGTGGTAAAGTGACGGGGGAGGTAGACGAACCGCTTATGTTAATGCTCTTCCTTCCCGACGTGTCGCGACGGCCGGATGACCTTGGATGGCTCTAGGCACGGTTCGACGACAAGTGACGCATAGGCGATAGAGGACGGAGGCCCGCGGACAAGGATGGATAACGAGCGATGGGAAGGGGTGAGATGAGTACAGGCCCTTCTGCCAGTCAGCCAACTGCCCAACATGGACCGCCCGTCGAAGGTCTTACGCGCCGTGTTTGTAGTGATTTAAACCGGCAACAAAATGACGACGGTTGGTGATGATGATGACGATGCGTTGCGGCTTGAAGTTAGCAATTTTTTGTTTTAATTTTTTTTCGATCAAACACCAAAGGGTGTACCGTGTGCGATATCTTTCGGTTTTATGGATTTTGTGTTTTGGCAGAGAGAGCAGTGCATTCGTCTATAGGAGGCAGAGTGTCGAAAGCGAGGAAACTGCGTCATGAGGCTTTTTTTTTGTTCAGAAAAGACCCAAGAAAAGGTTGTTTAATCGAACGAATATGCATGAGAATGGTATTCTATCCAGCAACGCGTCCCCTTAGGTGGAGTAGCCCTTGGTGGTTCTCTCTAATGGCGCCGACTGTCCCATTACTTCATTACAATGCCACCAGCAACCTTCCCAAAATTGGATCAAGGTGAACAATGGCAAGCAATTAGCTGTAGAACAACACGAGGGCGACACAGCAAACAAAAAATAGAAGCCACTAACAGGCCACTCGGGTGGATAGAATCGATAGAGTGCGCTGCAGAAATTGGAGCCTCTTTTTTAACAAATCCAACGGAAAACGGAATTCAGAAGCAGTAGTACAGAACACATCCGAGACAAACGGAGTTTAGGCTGCTAATAGGATAGCGCTCGTTTGTACGGATTCCGTGTCGAAGCTTAGCAAAGGAAGACCTCGTCTCGTGGCTGGATATTCCTTGCCAAAACGTTTAGACAATCGTTGAGGCACACCACCGCAAACCGAGTAATTGTGTCCCGTAATGTACCCCAAAGCACCCCCATTAGTCACACACCGCAACGGAACAAAGCTTATTTAGGAGGTAGGAGATCATTAAGTTATACGACGATCGGTCGGACATGCATGCAGTGCGGTTTTTTTTTGTGCAAGGTGAAATCATCTCTGTCACGTAAAGCAACACCACGAGAAAGAGGAAAGCTGACGTCGTTGTAGCCAACCTTCGAATTAGTCATAATTAAATCGTTTATCGTCGAAGCGGTGCGCCATTAGACTGTTCTGGTGTGCTACCTACCTGGCTGGGTAGTTTCCCCGTTTGAGTAGCTCCCAGAGGGTGGTGGTTTAGGTAAGCTAGCTTTTTTCCGCGTTTGTAAGAACGTCTTCCTTTGGTCGAATGACGCCAACCGGATGTGACTTCCTTCCTGCTCGAAGACGGTTATGTGTAAAGGGTTCTCGCTTTACTTTCCTCAGTTCCTCACTCTGAAATGGTGATTACTCACACTTTTTCCCCACCGTTGTTATCTTCACAGGAGAAAATGTACGACGTCGGTGGTGGTCAAAAGTTCGCAACCTTGTTCGATCTGATCGAGTACTACAAGCGGAACCCGATGGTGGAAACCTGTGGCACCGTCGTCCATCTGCGGCAGCCGTTTAATGCGACGAGGATCACGGCCGCAGGCATCAACGATCGCGTGGAGCAGCTGCAGCGTGAAAATGGTGGCCAATCGTACGGAAAGGGTGGCTTTTGGGAGGAGTTTGAATCTCTGCAGCAGCAGGAATGCCGGCACACGTTTTCACGCCGTGAGGGCCAACGGAACGAGAACCGCGCCAAGAATAGATATAAGAACATTTTACCATGTAAGTATTGTTGTAAAACCACCGGCAGCAAAGGATATGTGGACAAATTTTGCGTCGAAACACACACACACACACAGAGAAAAAGCTCGAAACCCAAACGAACTGGCTGTGAAAGAGGACGGCTTTGATCGTCACGACCACTCAACGACGTGTTTTGCGTTCTAGCGAACGGGATCGTAATTAAAATCAAACGAGTTGGAGCGAAGACCCACGCAGGAACACAACCTCCGCAAAAGCGATCCGTTCCGACGCTTTGCCCCTGCCTCGTGACGTTGCAATGCGTGTTAGGGTGGAGAAGTGAAAAAAAAAACAAATGGTACGGTTTTTTTTATCAACCCTCCAACACGTGCACCCGGAAAGCGGTCCTGTCTATGTACGACTCCCTCGATAAAAGGGGGCACGTATACAGCAGCTAGATCGACCAATATTTCAATCTCTATCGTTCGACGGTCGTATCGGCCATCCACGCGAGTGGCATCATATTTTACGCTTCGACACACGGTATCGATCCCTCCAACGCGCGCGCTAACGAGCGCAATTAAATCAACACTACGATTTTATCGATTTCCCGCCATCACCGCCCTGTGGCAGGAATGTTATCGCGTGCGAACGCGACCGCCCGATGCGAAATGCAGCATAATATGCCGCAAAAAGCAAGAAAGCAGCGAGCGAGGAAAAAAAACAACACCACAAGCGCACTCCGTGAACCGGGAAGCGGTCGTCAATCGATTGCCATTAATGGTGTGCCTTTTGCGCCTCTCCGGTGGCCACACGTTGGTTGCGGGGAAAGGGAGAAGGGGAAGGGGGAGGGGGAGGCAATTTGCGATCCACTAACAGCAGCTAACATGCTTCGGACGTTTGTCCGCGAGATGGAGCCGTCGAGCTTTCATCCCTTCCAATCGATTGCTGCTGCATTCTCCCTCGCTTCAAGGTCACGAGGAACGGTCAAGGTCACAGCGTGTGACGATGACGATGTCCAATCAAATAAAATCATCCCCCTGCTCGGTGGAGATCGCGAACTGGTGGTGCATTGTGCGCGTGCACCCTGTAGGCATGTCCCGTGGGTGCATTTTTCCCCCAAGCAACTCCAGCGACCGATTTCCACTGTCACCCACTTCCGATGGGGGTTGAAAAATAGGGCAATCCAATGCGACACCGCAGCATTACGTAAATGATGGTCAAATGGGCCAAGTTGGCTACCCCGTTGCTCCCTCGCATTCAGGTGCGATAATTAGATTGCCAATCAAACGTCGTCAAAAGCAGCAGAATCGTCAGCGTCCAATTGTGCGAACAAAGGGACGGAAAGGTTGAAGCGCTTTTTTATGTAGATATGCTGCGTCGGACATGCAAATTGCGGGTGTAATGTTTCCAGCTAATTATATAAACGCAAACCCTGCCCCCCGATGGCTCCGGTACAATTGTGAAATGTAAAACGCTGATGGTTGTTCACAACATTTTCAAATGAATCCGACTATTTAAACCGACCAGAAAAGGCTATTCCCTTCATGTAGCTTTGCGCATATCGGAGAATCTCGAACATGACTATAACTTCTGAGATCAAACACGAACGAGCACCCCTTCGACCGAACACCGAAAAAGGGTATTCGATCGATGGGCAAGTTTGCAACAAGTGCGGGACCAACACCTCGTGCACTGGCGAACGTGCCAAGTGTTCTAATAGACGAGGTGTCGTGGTGGCGATAGAACTAACGGCTGCCTGGTTTTATGATGTGCTGACGAGCAAACGCGGAAATGATGCTGTGCTCCTTCAAGGTGAACTAACGATGCACCGTTTTCGACGTGATTTAGAGATTAGATGGATCAATGCATTGATCTTTGCATTGATCGCGGGATGCTTTTCTTTTACGCACACGATCCTCGACTATTCAGAGCTTATTCAGCAGACACACGATGCAAACTACACAAAGAAGCGAATTAATGTGCATACTTGTCGTCATCCGTGCGTGCTATCTGTGCTTCCGAATGCACCGGTTGGCGCCAGTCGGAATCATCGAATCATTGTACCCGACACCTCTTGGCATTAATTCCACCCCGGGTTGAGGGGGAGCAGAAAAAAACCTGTTTCTTTTGCGACATTGCGCATACATCTTGCTGTCACATCGGACAATTTCCGGCGTGCGAAGCGAAACGATCCTGCCTTGACGAGGCAGAACATGCTTGGTGAATGTCTTCCCCCTTGTTCGTTGGCTTTCTTGTGTGTTTTTTTCGTAGTTTGTCATGTGGGGAATTTGCGTAGGAGCGTGAGGTTTCCGGAAGTAGAGGTTTTTTTGTGTTCTTCCGTTGATGAGAAGTGTGTCGTGAAATTAGCTGATTACTCTCGTTCTTCTCACCAGTTGACCACACCAGAGTGAAGCTGAAAGACGTGGACAATTCGGTGCCGGGTGCGGACTACATCAATGCCAACTACATCCGCCAACCGACGGAGGCGGAACAGAACGATATGAGCTCATCGTCGGAAAACCTGGCCCAATCGGGTGGACCACTGAACAACGGAAACGCGGCCAACAACAATGCCACGAACGGTAGCACGAACAACTGCAACACCTCATCGAGCTACAGTGGGTTGGGTGGGCAACCGACGAAGAACTGTTCCAGTTGCCAGCTGCTCAACAAACCGTGTTCCCAGTGCTCCTTGAAGGCATCGAGCGAGGTAAGCACTTGTGGTTCCTTGGGTGGCAAATGGTTTGCAGGTATTTAATCCCCGTTTTCCAACTATCCCCGGTTCAGATGAAGCACAAGCGCAACGAATCGATCACATCCCGGATGCAGTTGCAGCAGCAGCAACAGTCGCCCCACAAGCGGGACGAAAAGGACATGTTTAAGACGTACATTGCGACGCAGGGCTGCCTCACCAACACGATACAGGACTTCTGGAACATGATCTGGCAGGAGAACACGCGCGTCATCGTCATGACAACCAAAGAGATGGAGCGGGGCAAGAAAAAGTGCGAAAAGTACTGGCCCGATCCGCAGCAAAGCAAGGAGTGGGGTCACGCCCGTGTGCGGTGTCTGAGCGAGACAAGCACGGCCGATTACACGCTACGTGAGTTCTTGCTGTCGTGGCGTGGACAGGACGATCGCAAGATCTACCAGTACCACTTCCAGGTGTGGCCGGATCATGGCGTTCCGGCTGATCCGGGATGTGTGTTGAATTTCCTGCAGGACGTGAATACACGTCAGGCGCAGCTGCAGCTAGAAGCGTTGCAGCCCGTAAGTTCTAGTCCCATCGCCGTCTCCGTGAAGTTTCCTTATGATTTTCCACCCGACGTTTCATTTGGCGTCTTTGCAGGGCCCAATCTGTGTGCACTGTTCGGCGGGCATTGGCCGAACCGGTACGTTCATCGTAATCGACATGATTTTGGATCAAATTCTGCGTCAAGGTGAGCACGTTGGTCCCGTTGGGGTATAGTAGGACTCGAGTGACATGCGTTTGTTCGTCTTTGTAGGACACGAGTGTGAAATTGACATCCAGCGGACGATTCAGATGGTCCGCTCGCAACGGTCCGGCATGGTACAGACGGAGGCGCAGTACAAGTTCGTTTACTTCGCCGTCCAACACTACATTCAGACGCTACTCCAGCGGAAGCAGGCCGAGCAGCAGAGCCTGCAGGTTGGCCGCGAGTACACCAACATTAAGTACGTCGACGAAATCTATGTTTAGGTTCTCATTACGCCGCAATGTCGGCCAATGTCCTCCGCACCTCTTCCTACTACAGCACGGTCGACCTGCTGACAAATAGCGTCTGCTGGCCATACGCGCCATAGTTCCCCAAAACTGCATTCCTAGAAGCTAAGCTACACGCCTCTATTTCTCTTCCAAATGGTCACCGAGACGACCGCTTTATGTCTTATATCGCGTGCAATTGTATTTCGTTCATTGCGAACGTGTAAGAATTTATCGCACACAGTCTGTAGGACGGAATGTTTTAGGGCGGGCGGGTTAAGGCCGATGTTGATCACGCTGTAAATATCGTACAATGCGATTCCGCTCACGTGTGCGTTGCGAGTTGCGGCTTGTACATCGTTGTGATATTACTCTACTAAAGTTAATTAGCAGTTCTTTCTGTACTATTAGTGTCGTTGCGGTTTTTGTTTGCGTCCGGAAACAGCGATCGTTAAAACCCATGTAGACACATCATGGTGGCAACCATGCACCAGGTGTTCGTTGTTCCGATAGCATTTCGCAAGATATTTCTCACCCAAAACATGGAAACTCTCGAAAGGCAGAAGCAAACACGAGAAAATAAAGTACTCTAAAAAAAGCACGTCAGGAAGGTTAAATGTAATTTTAAACGTTTACAATAAATTTCCACTACTGTTGGGATGTTGCTACATTAGGAATTTGGTGCAAAAAACAAGCACACAAACACATACACACTCAGACACACACTGAAGTGAACTCAAATCACAGGCAGCAGGTTCCTCACATCCTTGGTCGACGAGGCATAACCCGTTGCATCCGAAAATGTGTTCGGGATATCATTTATGGCAACAGTTGCTCGTTTTCCTTGTTTTTACAAACCAACAGCAATGCTAGGAGCGACACGGCAAGATAGAGCATAAAGTACAAATGTCCTGCAGACGATTTCGCAATAACCGAGCTACTTAGATGAGATCAATATCACCAAAGAAAGAATACCGTTCTATTTCGCGAGCACCTTTTTTCTTCTTATAAAAAGTTGTATTTTTTACATCCATAATTCGATTCGATTAGCTTAAAATCATTGTCGTAGGTTGTAGCCTTATTTATCATCCAGTACGTAAGACACGATTATTAACTGGCAGTAGCAAATTCGCCCGACAGATCACAGCGCAACGGAGCTAGTATGCCATTTAAATGAGACATTATTTCCCACCCTGCATCCTGTGCATTGATATGGAATTAACGCTATTTCAATTACGTCTTTCGCCCATCTTACCAACGGTGTGTACCGCACTCAAGCAGATATGCATGCGACTCGAATGATCTGCAGCGATCCCAGCTACCCCCTTCGCTGTCCACATTAAGCTTAAATACAAGACACGAGTTGCAGAACAGTCGAATGCAGCACAACCATACTATTAGGTATAACTAACTGCGACAATCAATCGCAGTTGGCGTTGTGATTTCTTATTGTTCGAATGGCCATCTGTGTTAGGTTAGGTGTTTTTAAGTTCATGTTTCATGTTCACGTTCTTGCTTACATGCGGTTTGTTTTATTCTTTTTTTGCTTCAATAATGCCATTCTTTCGTGCATGATGAGCTTTTTCATTTGCTTTCGTTGAGATGCCTCGTAATGAGAACCACTTTGCTGCGGCTTTTGCTTGTTATGTTAAGATTTCTCTAGATGTTAAAACGTGTGCGCCCGATTGTACTTAGTGATGTTGGATCATAAGCTAACCCTATTTTTTCCCTTCTTGCAGATCAACATCTGACTCGCAGCTGCCATTACCAAGGACTGTGAATGATTTGAACAACTCATTATCAGGTATGGTTTGAGCACCGTCGGCATCGTTGGTTGGTTAATTTTTTGTGTTTCTCCTTTCCAGTATATGAGAACATTCGCAAGGAAGCTGTACGAGCACCACCGCCCACACCACCGAGAAAATCATGACAAATGGATTTTTAAATATGTAAGGCAAAAAGAAAAAAAAATGCTGTGAAAAAGAAAAACCATGGAAATGTGAAAACCACCCTTTATTAACGGGCGGGAAAAAAATTCTCCATAAAATCTACGCTAACCTCCTTATGACACAGGCAACCTGTCTACCTGTATTGCATTATGTTGTGAAACGGCGCAAAAGGTGAACAAAAGTGTGCCCAAGTTTGGCGAACGTGTCCACCCCGAAGAAAGACAAAGAATTTGTTTTCCATAGCCCCCCGATTAAGCGCACACGCACGCAAAGGAGAGTCTTAAGCGTCTATTAGGGGAACGCGTTCCCTACCCCAAGCGTTGTTTAGTTTCTAGTAGTTATGTACAATACTAGTTTGATATTAAAGGCACAATGTGATGCGTTTGTTTTCCGTTTCTTGTTAACTGATTATCTGCGGGAACAAAACAAACCCCCGGGGGAAAGCGGATACGTTACGGTAGTACACCAGAGACAAAGGTGCTTTGCACAATAGAGGACGAATCGAATGCGAGATGGAGTTGATCGTTGGATGAGGAGATACTCGAACGATCAGAGTCTATATTAGGGTAATTGTATAGGTTCCATTTGAGGGGTTTAATTTTTTTTACGTTTTCCAACAGGACAGGGCTCATTTTTTTGTATAATGCGTCGTGGTTTTGATTTTTGTTGGTTCATTTTATCATCCGCAAATGGTGATAACACACACGTAAACTTACGGAATAAGACGCATTTATATGTTTCACAACGTGTACCGGGTGTGGAATACTAAACTCTAAACCAACTCCTCCTAGTAAGTGTGTGTGTTTGTGAGTGTGCTATAAAGCTTTGATTGTGGTCAGGAAGCAGGATCGCTAAAAGCTGTCGCCGTTGTCGCGTGTTTTCCAATGACCAGCGGAGGCGTTTAGTAAAGCGCGAGATACATCCTCACGTTCAATGTGCATAAATGTGTAGCGCTTACTCGACCTTTCTCCCATTTGCTAGACTATCGCGCAAGTAGACCAGAGCTGTTACGTCTGCAGGGACAGAAACAACCGAAGTAGAATCGTTCTGCAGTGCAACGTACATCCTTCCCTAAAAAATATATATATATGAATCATAGAATAGAACGAAACAACAAATTCTCAATCGATGAAGTCCATGGTGTCAAGTCAACCATTCGCAAATCAAATCTTTAACCAGAAATCCAGAAGTCTATTTTTGTACATTGACAAATTTCTTATAGCGAGAAGAAAGCGAGCCAGTGCAGAGGTATACCGGAGGAGACAGATCGAGAGCGAGAGCAGGATCCTTTCGATGAGATTTATGATGATGATAACAGAATACAGGAATCGCAACAGACGACGCGACGAATATCATCGCGCAAGGATGGCGATAGATTGTTGTACATGCGTACGAAAGGCGCACAGGTGGGTGGGAAAAACTAGGACCAGATACAATAAACAAAAAGACAAAACCCGGCATGCCGGCTCGCGCGCCACAAAGCAGAAAGATCAGTTTTGTTGTGTCGAGTTGTATGTATAGTTTGTTTCTGCAAAGTACCAGTAGTATCACAATCATGTGTCTATGAATCAAACATTTAGCTTTACATTGGGAGTTTGGAGCAGCACATTAGCAGAGAGCACTTCGAGACTTGTTCGCTTCGTCTCGTTTGCTAAATTTATTGCTACAGCAGTCTCTTACATGACTCTCCGTTTAGTGAACGCAGAATGGAACAGCATCTTGGAGCACACCCGCACGTGATATGATGCTGTTTGTGAATGTGCTTTGTGGCAAATTAACCCTGTTCCAGCGTTCTTGCGTTTAGCGTGTCCTTTTCGTTGTGCGAATCTTTCCCTAACCGACTAAAAACGTTTGCTTCAGACATGTTTCCCTTCTTCTATGCTTACGATTTTGTTATAATTGTTATTTAGTCAGTTTTACAAACCAATCATCGCTCAATAATTGTATCAGGATGCGAGAACTTTATGAAAGTTAGGACATTGTCATTATTAACCTCGAAAAGCATACAATATAAAGCGGACGGAAAACACAAAATAAAAAGCTGAATGTGATGTAGCGTTAAATTTGAAACGGCAAGAGACATTTAGAAACGAGGAAAAAAAACGAGAATCCTATATTCTGTGTTGTGTTGCAGGGGAAATTGCAATTTTTCTCAATAGTAGGAACTATTTTGAAATGGAACAATGGAGCTCGAGAAAATTACGTTTTTCGCTTCCGGTGACGGTGAAGGAGAAGAACGTGGTGATTTGCCTATCAGTCCCAGAACCTGTAGAGTGTACTACTTACTTCCGGAAACCCAGTTCGAAATGAAATTTTTCTTTCAAATACGTTTGTGACCTATTGGTGAACCCCGGAACGTTGGGTGAGATAATGTTGTACTCATCGAAGGCCAATTGATGAAAATCGCTAGCGAAGAAAATAGACAGATAAATAAGCACCACAAGTTACACAATAAACAAACAATAAACGTTATTGTATGAAACCGATTTGTTGCGCGTGGTGATTTTTGGTAATAAAACTGAAAGAAATCTTCCATCAAATATTATGATTCAAATGGTCGTGTGGTTTTTTCAATTATCATTGAAAATTGAACTGATTTCCACGTTCTATGATTCGAAATCTTTTTCTTTTGTTACATGTTCTGATGATTCTCCGTTGTACAAGCAAAAGAATGCGGTAAATTTTTATATTATCGAACACACACAGTACTGCTTGCTAAATACGTCGTTTAATTAAAACAGAACTCACATGGTCATTAAAAGCTAATACAGAACATTCGCGCGAAACGAGAATGAATTGGGAAGCAGAAATTATCTCGCCCACCGTACGGGTAAACGAGTGAAAATTTTACACAAAAGTAACAGGAGAGCATACCAGCTAAGAGCTAGCACCGTTTTTCTCCGACCAACAGATGCCGTTAACTGTACTAAAGAGAATATGTTTCAAATATTCTCCCATAGATGGCGCGTATTGTGTTAAGTAAGTACTCGCCCATAGATGACGCTACTAAAACGCTTGAAATATTTCAAGAACTGCAAGCGTTTCAAAAATTTGAAACTTTTCAAACGCTGACCATGTGATCGATAAAAATTTCAAGAAGCATGATAAACAAGTTGAAAACTATGCGCCATGAATTCTGACAAAAAATGAGAAAAATCTCAAATGAAAATGATGCTTCTTCTGAAGTGTTTTAACGATAAAATTACAATTATTTCGTTGTTATTATGCTGATATTGTCATTCTCGGCCGCGATGTTGGTAGCTCCGTAAGTTCGTACGTCAATAGTGTCAAAAAGCAAGCTTGCCACTATGGCTCTTCCGGTTTAGCTCTTTTTTTCTTTCTCTTTCTTTCCGATCAACACATCAAGATGGGTAAGTTGCCGCTTGCTCGTCTCCGCCGAAAATAAGCCCGGAACCGTACAAAAATACATCGGATTATGTGCAAAGTGTGCCGCAATGGCTGAAAAAAGCGCTGGCTGAGTGAAGTGAGTGCGAATGCCTGGAATGCAACCGATTGTGCAGTGTTTTTCGCCCATGCAAATGTCCACGTTTTCCGATGTATATTTGTGTTATGGCTCCACGGTGGGGGAGCAATCGCTCTATTGTGCATCGCGGCACCGGTCAGTGGAAAGCGTGTTTCATGCATTTCCCCTTTTGACCACCACTTTTAGGTATTAGCCGTGATAGCTATCACAAGAGGCGGGCCACCGGAGGCAAGAAGGCCGCCATCCGCAAGAAGAGGAAGTATGAGTTAGGACGCCCAGCCGCCAACACCAAGGTAAATATATGGCCATTTTCACGGTCCCCAGTGGAAAACTGAGGCTGCAACACCCATGTAATCGTGTATTGCGAATTACCGTTTTCAGATTGGTGCCACTCGTGTCCACTTCGTGAGAACCCGTGGTGGAAACAGGAAGTTCCGCGCTCTTCGCTTGGACTCCGGCAACTTCGCCTGGGGCTCGGAGGGTATGGCACGCAAGAGCCGTATCATCGATGTCGTGTACAACGCCTCGAACAACGAGCTCATCCGTACCAAGACGCTGGTCAAGAACGCCATTATCGTCATCGATGCTGCTCCGTTCCGCCAGTGGTACGAAAGCCACTACTTGCTACCACTCGGCAAGAAGCGTGAGCTGAAGGCCGGCGAAGAGGATGTGTTGTCGAAGAAGCGCAGCCAGGGCAACATGAAGAAGTATCTCAAGCGCCAGAAGACCGCCAAGATCGATCCCGCGGTCGAAGAACAGTTCAACGCCGGTCGTCTGCTCGGTACGTACATTTTGCGAGTGATTTCCAACGTCGACGGTTAGTGCGCGTGGTTTGTATCGTGACACGGACGATAAAGGTCTCCGATGATGATTTTCTAGTCGAGACTCACGTTCTTGCTTCGGTGAGAATTTTTCCAGTTGGTATATGTTCGTTTTGAACTGCCGGTTCTGGGAGTAGTGGGAAATGATCCTATTCTGTCATAGTTACACTGAAACAGATCTTTCTCGTCCGTAAACGATCGATTGTCGATGAGTGTGAATACGTGCGTGCGGTGGATTTGTAAATGTGCAATCGAATGCTGACGATACATTATTATTTTTTCTCGCTTTTAGCCTGCATCGCTTCCCGCCCCGGACAGGTTGGCCGTGCCGATGGCTACATCCTGGAAGGCAAGGAACTGGAATTCTACCTTAAGAAGATCAAGAACAAGAAATCCAAGTAAGCTGCGAACCATCATGTGCGCGTGACCTCTCTTGAGGTGCGGCTGTGCAAGAGGAGAGAGGAAGCTGGTGTTTGCGTTGGTTTCCGGTTGTCAGTCCATAATCGATGTCCAGAAGAAACACGATGTGTGTGTGTGGTACGGGTTCGATCCGTTTCTCGTCGAATCTAGTGCCGCAAATGCCAGCGATGCAGGTCAATCAATCTGCAGAAAGATCAACAAGTGAAGTGTATGTGGAAAAGAGAAAACCACGAGGAAAGGAAGGAATAAAACTTCATTAAACAACAAATCCGTTTGTTTTCAGTACGCATGCATTCTTGTGTGGAAAATCAATTGAGAAAGGCTGCTTCCAGCCGGGCGCGCGTGTACGATCGGTAACGGTTTCAGTACGAACCAACAAATGTGCTACTTTGTTGGAGCACCTAATTATTCTTCAATTGATTCATAATTCGCTTAGAAAATCAAGTCCTGCAACCATATATATATGTAAAAGCATGATGATCAGTTACTCAAAGGACAACAGAATATAATCAATTGCATGCAACTAAAGTTGCTATTGAAATAGCTTTTTCAATGGGCGGATAAACGTCATCGTGAGAAACATAAACAACAGTCCTGCAATACTCTCTCTTTCTCTCTCACTCTTTATTTATTTGAACAAATTTTACTTTTAATACATTTTTCTGTCCTATTTTTAAAAATTTTTAAAATGAGATTGTGCAATGGAATTGAAAAAAGTGTATAAATCCAACAAGACGTATAATTTATATATAATAATTTAGATCATAAAATTTCAAATTACATACTCTTTATTTGAGTCGTCCGTTACAAAACAAGTGTTTAAACATATATGTTATGAATTTAATTGCAACAATACTGTAAAAGAAATGTTTGGAATAGTTAGATCCATTGTCGACGATTTGAAAATTCCATCTGCTTGCCATATGAACCTCCAACAAAGCATAACATAAATTATCAACACTTCTAACACTGCACACCTTTCATTAACGTGTCCTATCGTAATCTTTTGGAAGTTGTATTTATGCGCAGGAGGGTGTTGTTTAATCGAACAATCGACAAAGAATTTTAACGCCGTTGACCATGTTTACGCGAGAAACACGTGCTACTCCAGCATGCAAGCTTTCTTCACGCATAGGGATGAACAAGAGGAAGAAAACCAAAAAGTGGCTATCGCGCAGAACCAAAACATAAACCAAAACCCATGCCAGGCCCTTGGTGGTTGTCAATGGGTGAAGAAAAAAAAAGTTAGAGCAAATCAATAGAAGACGGGACCAACGAGTGCTCCGAAACGCAGCATCCGTAGTCGGACAGGGAATCCTGAATATATTGGACCGCAAAGAGCTACCTCAAGCAGCAGAGTGTTCCTGGGCAACCAAACCGATGGAATAATAGTGTACAGTGCGTTAGATTGCGCCGACGGGATGGCGCTTGACCTAGTTCATCCTGCGGCGGAGCGGACGGACGCCTGTTATTGATTGTGGCGGAAGTCCGTCGCCATCGTGCTGGCCACGAAAAGGGCTCCATTTGGTTGGCAAAAGGGGTGCAAAATGATACCATGGATGCGTGAGAAGTTCGCCGAACGCCGTGCTCGATGGCAGCAGTCACGCAAGCAAACACGCGGCATAGGCGACGGGACGTCCAGCTGTAGTTCCGCGTCATCCAGCGCTGGTGCTCCTTCCAGTGAACCGTCTTCCGGTACGACGACACCCGGCACAAACGCTTCCCCAGTGCACCAGCAGACATCGCGTCATCATGGCCACAAACATCGCCCCGGGCAACGAGCGTCTCGATCGCAGCAACCACATTCCTTGCAGCAACAGTCTCCTTCGACCAGCGGGTCATGGCGATCGAGGTGAGTGTGGATAAACGTAACAAAATAAGCGTAGTGGAATGGATAAGCTGTTCCGGCGATGGTTTGGCAGGTGAGTGATGTTGTCCGACAACACCGAGTCGTCCGACTTCCTCCGTGCGGTAGACGAGCGCATTTCGATAGGTCAGTGAAGGCCTTTAAATATTCATCCCTCCCCGAGATGGTGCTATGGAGGGTTCGAACGATAAATTTCGGTTTTTATGGCTCCAAACTCGAGTCGTTCCCTGATTCCATCGATCGAATCCGCTAGATAGCTGCAAGATATTCCGCAGGAACCGTGCTAACATTATGTATTTACGATGGTGAAATTCTATCAAAACCGTTTCTATTCGATTGCTCAGTTCTCACAGGATTTCCATCTTTCTTTTCTCCTCCTGCAGCAGATCGGTTAAGGGCGGCGCGCAAGAGGAAGGCCAATCCGACCACAGCTCCGCTCAAACCGTGTCGTTGAGAATCATCAGTCCCAGGGGAGGCATGGTCGATGTGGAAGTCCTTCGCACCCTTTCCGGTCGGCAGTTAAAGATGTACGCGTTGGAAAAGTTCGCGAGCAACGCATTTACGATGCCGCATTTTTCATCGGATCTCGACGGGCTGGCCGATCGGTATCGGATGATACGGTCCCACAATAGACAGATTTTCCGAGATACAGATCAACTGGCAAACAGTAACGTGCGCGACGAGGGTAAGTTTCATTTCAATACAGAAAATGAGTACTGTAGGTGTGAAGGCCCTAATACATTTTGTTTCATTTACAGAGGAGTTTCTTCTCGTTGCTAAGCGCATCGATGCTACAACTTCCGATGAGAGCCTGGAAGGACCCTCTCCGGCGGAGATATTGGCCGCCACGCGTCACATTCCGCTGTCCCGAATAAACCAAGCATCAGTCAATTTCAACCTCGGCAGATACCAATCGGATGTGAGTAAGCCAATCCATTAGCTCCTTTTTCATTCACTTGATTGCTTTCTACCGCTCTTCTCACGTACAGCTGCAGCAGGACCTGCGGCTGATTATGATATCGCTATCAAAGGCATCCGCGTATGTGCACGGGACAGGACCGTGCGCTGAGAAACTCATTGCCCTGTTTCAGCAGCGGCTCATCAATCGAAAGCGTCATCAAATCAGCTCGGTCGAGACGCTGCTCGAGATGGGATTTTCGTTAGACAAAATCAACCAAGCCTTACATGTTACAAAGTAAGCTTTAAAGGCATTTCGCATACTGTAGCTCGCATTAAGCTGTAATTTCGCTTGTCTTATTCGTCTGTGGTTTCAGAAATGTCTTTCCGGCAGCGCTAGATTGGCTAATACAAAATGATAGTACAGCTAGGTTTTTTAACTGTGATAAGAACACCTCTGGTGCGTCTGCTTCTGCAACAACGAATCAAATTCAAACAGCAAGTCCCGGTTCAAACGATCAGCCTGGCTCTAGTGCTACAACCGCTGGAGGTACTTTATATAGTGCACGAAAAAAATCAAACAACGACAGTGATAGTAGATCCGGCTCCTCGGCGTCATCATTTGGGAACTCGGTTGACGGAGAAGATGACCGGCAGAAGAACGAGGACGGTAGGGTCGAAGACGAGGAACAAACCGATTCGCTGCAAGCGCACGATTCTTTCGCGGTACGTGGTCATGAATAATTTATGCCTCTTAACAGAGAACGGGTCGCGATGACATGCACGCATTGAATGTGTCTGCCATCATTTCTCAACAGGTGAAGCGTGATAACATTACCGCCCTGCTAGAAATTGTTCGCATGTATTCGGAGAAGACCGTTGTGCCGATGCCCGGTCTCGTCAAATCGATCGCCGAAATGGGCTTCGAGGAGGAGAGCATCCGCGAGGCCTTGATAGCAACTCAAAACAATCAAACAGCTGCGGTATGGCAAAGGAATCCGCTTCCTTTTCGACTCTTTTTTTTGTAACGCCCGTTATGTTTCATTCCAGTGCGAGTGGCTTCTCGGAAATCGGTCCAAGAGCGTGCAGGGTCTAAACGATGGCTTACCGGAGGAGTCGCCGATTTTACGAGTTCTGATGGGTTCACCACAAGTACAAATTAGCTTAGGAAACCCGAAAATGTTTATTGGTAAGTGCTGTTTAAACACCCTGGTTATTTTGCCACCGTTAATGGTTGTCCTTTTTTGCTTTTCCGCATTCTCACCATATCAGCATTGATTTCCATGCTCGAAAACTCATCTACGATGACCATGTGGCTTAGCGACAACGATACGTCGGCCGTACTAGGACACATCTTGCGTACGTACCACGAAGAGAAGCATATTGTCGCCATCAATCGATTCAACAACGCCCAAGGAAGTAGCAGTAGCAACAGCCAGCAGCAGCAGTAGATGACGCAGGGACGAAGGCATGTACAAAGGCTTCGCTTTATCGACCAAGGGAGGCAGTATTTTTGGCGGTGTGTAGCTGCTATGTTACCGAAGTTTAAATCACGCCAAGGGCAACAGCGACCCTTGCATTTAGCGCTGGCTTTCCGTACACCGCAGAACTTAGAGGCTTCGTGTAGCACAGAAAAAGCAATAGAGATACAAACAGACGCGTTACAAACGGCTCGTCATGGGAAGAAAAGGACAAGAACCTAGCTTTAACACGAATTGCTGGAATGTTGCGCAACCCTGGTGGCGCAGGGCAGGTATAGGAAGTATTGGACAATGTTGTATTGCAAGTAGTTTACCGTTTTGGCCTCAAGATTCGCATACGTCCGGTGGAAGATTCTTGGCGTATGAATAAACTAAGTTATGCGTTGCGCTTTACCAAAGTTACCCATTTGTAGCCGCACAGGTGGAGCATTAAATTTAATTAATGAGGAAGATCCCAGAGGATCGAACATCTTAACTTTTACACTCTGTAGCACACACTACCACGGACACGCTCATAACATTATTCCTGTTTAGGTAAGGGTAGATTTGAAAGCTAGACGAAACAAAATGGTAAACGCCAAAGATGCACTATATAAAAAACGGAACGTAAAAGATATTTTATAGAATTCAACGAAGATTTGTGATTTAAAGAGTATGATAAACGATGTGAATTATTCACGAAACGAACAAATGGTGAAACGAACGTACATGGTAGCAATTGGTGGAAGACCAGAATAAGAGATGTAGAAAAACGGAGCGATTATTTGCCATAGCGTAATAAACGGAACGATTGTCAATCAACATCGTCTGGTTTCATTTGGTTTTTATTGAAAAGCAATACTGGTGTGATATTTGCTTCGAGTACTACACGTAAGGAGGCTACACATATATTTTATCAAACATTGTTGGTTTTATTTATCTCAAATGCTCTCTTCTGAATGGACAAATTCAATGAATTGATCTACTTCGTACACGCATTTGCTGGCACTCGCCAAAATACTCATTACTCTAGTAGTCTCACATTCTTCCGCACGGTTCCTTCTTCGTCTAATACAATCCACACACTAGCGTCATCTACTTTCCACAGTCGCATCACGGATTTAAAATATATAACTTTCCTTCCTTCCTATCTCATCTATCCTGTCTCACTCGTTTCATTTTATATGTACAGTTTGTGCATTGAATTGCTTGCATTTAACAGTCCTACTTGTTTCCATTGTGTTCACCATGTGGTTAACTATTTCCGGGACGGGTGGATGTAAGAGGCTCACATTCAGTAAAAATCTACACAAGGTTATTCACGCATTGTCAGCCGTGCTTCACCGAAAGAATATACGTTGTAACAAAAAATAAAACATTGGGATCATAAATAATCAGCTTCTTCTCGTCCTTCCGATACGCGCGTGAATATATGTACAAAATCACTTGCATCATTTACAATTACAAATTTTACTGTTGGTGTCGTTGTGCTGTCTTCTTGCCGGGCGCGAAATCTCAAGTTTCCCAACTACACCCGGTCGTTGCCAGGATCCATGTTATTGTGCACCGTCTTAAGGACGGCGCGCGTTTTGTGGATCTGCTGCTTGATGTCCACCTCGAGCTGCTCCTTGCGCTTGTTAGCTGACTTGATGTTGTCGTAAGCTTGCGACAGGCAGCGACGCGTTTCCTTGTACCGGCGTTTCAGCTCTCCATAGTCCGCTTCAATCTTGGCGCAGTCGTGTTTCACAATGGTCGTTGCTTGCAACATCTCCTGTCCAGCTCCCTTCGACGAGTCGCCGTCCTCTGTTTTGACTGTAAGAAAGTGCAAAAGAAACAAAACTTTAGTGTCTCATTGTCCATGGGGTAAACCTCAAGGACCACCTACTTTCCAGTGTAGGATTCAACAGCAGATTTGACATCGACTTCGTCAACTCAAGGGTCTTTAGCAGCGGTCTTTGCTGCGGCGAGGCAGACACCTTCAGCGCGCTACTATGGCCAAGCTCCATATTCGACAGCCGGCCCGGATCGCTTTCGATGCCTAGATCAGGAGAAGAATTCTCCAGCCGGCGTCTGCCTGTAAGCTCCTCGTCGGTGGCAGATGCAGAATGACGCCCATCGCTAGTGTCCGGGCGAGCATTTCCAGCACCCGTGGAAACCTGGCGCGAAGCTTGCATGACCACTTGCAATCGCTCGTTCAGCTCGTTCTTCTCCGCCTTCAGCTGTTCGACGTCATCCCGTGCCCGCCCAAGCTCACTCTCCAGTTGTCGTTTTTCGTTAAGGGCCTTCGTGCGTTCAATGGCCGCCTTGGAAGCCTGCAGGGTCACATCGTCTAAACTTTTCTTCATCGCCAGCACCGACCGCTCGTGGTCTGTCAGCTGATTCCGCATGGCATCTGCGGCCTGTGCCATCGTGGAAATATCGTTGTGCGCATCCTCCAACCGGTAGTGCAGCTCCTCCAGCTCGCGCAGCTTCTCCTGGTGGATGTTTTTGGAGATGTAATTCTGCGCCAGGGCCGTGTCGAAGGATTGCTGCTTCAGCTGCAGTTCGTTGCGGAATGATTCGTTTAGGCTGCGGCGCAGCTCCTCCAGCTTCTGCTGCTCTTTCACCAGCATCGCATCGATGTCGCGCTTGTGCCGCTCCTGCATCTCCTCGTACTCGGTGTGCATTGTCTGCAGCTTCATGACCGCCACTCGCAGGTCCACCGCGGTTTGCTCGCGCTCCTTCCGCAACTTCTCGATCTGAGCGTCTTTCTGCCGGATGTCACTCTCGAGCAACACCAACCGCTCCGCCGCACGTTCAGCCTTTTCTCTCGATTCCGTTGCTTCGCGTTCCCATCGTTCGGATAACTGCCGATTGCCGGATGCATTCGACTCCACGGTCGCCAAACGTATGCGCTCACGCTGCAACTCGCTGTCCAGATCCACCAGTCGACTCTGAATCGCAAGGATAGTGCCGTCTTTCTCCCGAAGCGCCTCGTTAAGCGACGATACCATATCTTGGAGCTGCTTGATTTCTGCCGCGGATCCTCCCGACTTTCGCTGCGTACCGCCGAAATTGGCCCCACCGGCTCCGGGCAGCGCTGACTCGTTGTCCGAGGTCGAACTCAACTCCATCATCCCCATGGCTGCTGTGTGGTGTCCTGAGGAATTTATTGCTCCCCCAGAACCCGTCGGAGAGGCCTTCTGTTTAAGCGCCGCACTATCTTCCAACCCAATGCGGGCGAGCGACACACCCCGGTCTGGTTCGGACCACGCTTCGGAGTCCGAAATCGGCTCGATGGGCATTGATTTGCGTTCTTTGCTCTCGCGGCGTTTGCTGCGCAACTGCTGTTGCTGCTGTTCCAGCAGTTCCCCTCGAAGGGCCTTGTTCTCTGCTCGCAACGTTTCGATCATCTGCTTCGTTTGGTTTATTCCTCCACCGAGTGTGCCTCCTACGGCCGTCCCGTTGCAGGACGCCTGTCCTTTAGCGTTGTTTGTCGTGCGGTTTTCTTTGTCGTACTCTTCAACATCTTCGCTGGCGCTCTCCCCAAGCGCTAGGGTGTCTCCCATCGACTGGTCCAGGAGCCCGGTAAGGCAACTAAGCTGCGCGAGACTGTTGTTGCCGACGAGCGAAAATCCAGTCACCGAGATCGACATATTGAGGCTGCGAGAAAGATCCAGGCTTCGATCCACGGCTTTCCGGATGGCCTTGCGACGATCCATCGACAGCGAGCTCACCAGCTCCTTGTTCTTGAGCAGCGAATCCAGAAATCCTGCCAGCTCCTCCAGCCGCAACGTCGAAATTGCGCACAGATCCGCACACTCTTTGCGCCATTTTTGCGCCTTCTCTGCTTCCTCGCGTGCCTGAATCAACTCGTCGTTGAGCTGCTTAATGATGATGTTGCGGTCATTCCGATGGTCAGCGTTTCCTCCGCTGCCACATAGCTTGTGGATGAGCGTATCATTCTTTTGTTGCAGCAGCTTCGATCGCTGTACCAACGCGTCATACTCGGACTGGCTCACGGGTTTCCGGTCTTGATCTAAGATTTCTTGCACTTCGTGAATACTGCTGCCGGCGGTGCCGTGCTCGGAAGGAAGTGATATGTTCTGCAAGTGGACAAACAAATGATCAGATTCGGTACGAATTTCGACACGGCACACACGCACGCGAGTCAAGCACAAACACACGCGGGTGGTTACGAGTGCAAGGAATGGTACTTGTTTTGGTGGTGACTTATGAACTGTAGGTTGTTAGCACAAAAAAAGCCTGAATACCCTCCGCCACCGAGCTTATACTTTGGTTTTTTGTAACAATATTACTCACAGTAAAATGCTCAACGGTCATATGAAACATATTTATAGAGTTATTAGTACTTTCATGTACTTGTAGCGTAGGATTGATGGAGGTGGAAAAGGGCATCTACGAAAACAAAGCTTAAGTCGCTATGGTTGCTAGATTTAGCGACGGCTAGAACTGACTGGGTTTGCAATAGACTTCCCCCCACGAACGGACGATTGCTAAAGGATTTCATCAGCATATCATTGAATGTACAAAAAATATTGATTACAAATAAAAATACTTAAATAATACAACATCGCTCATTGATAAATGTGCAAGATAGGTAAGGTGCCTTGTGAATAAAATACGAAGCATTATTAGCTACCTTTCGTATGGCATCACGACCATTTAAATCGGTCGGCTATGGTTGGGCAGTATATCATCAACATCAAGGAGGGAACAGAAAGGGGACATGTAACAAAAATGCACATTGGAAAAGGATCACTTCACGTCGAACAAATGTCTTACCGAATTGCGCTTCAGTTTGGCAATTTCTTTGTCCTGTTCCGTTATTGCTTTGACTAGTTTCTCGACCATTTTGCAGGATTTGGTATGTTCGGCCGTTTTTTCTTTCAGCTTCAACTCAGTATCATCAAGGACGCATAGCTTCTCGGCGAGTTCCGATCGGACATCGAAGATTTGTTTCTTAAGTCGTTCAATCTAGAAGACAAAAAAATATCAACGTAAATGCGCGTTTCATGATTTTTGTTTATTTTACTATCACAAATTGAGAACATCCAAATTTTGACACTTCAAAAGGCAGTAGAGCAAGCGTAGCTTTGAGTAAGCAGCACATCAAAAACATATTTTCGCAGGTTCAAAAGTATAACAATTTTCAACGTTTCTTTGGCGGTTTTACAAATCCAATAAAATATGCCAAAGTTTTGTACTGTTTTGTTGAAACCACTCTACAATGATGGCCCATATGTTCAAGAGATCAGAATCAGCCTCATCGGTTATTATCGGCTCATTCCAGTAATTCGATCCATTCCCGCCATTATGTCGATCTGTGGATCGTAATTCCAAGATGAAATAATTGTTTACCCACTGATTCATGAGGCGACGACACATGAACTGGGGGGTGATTCGCGAATTTATGTTGCGTCTTTTCCGGTTGGATGATATACGGACGAAATGTTCATACATGTGTTCCATTTGCTGTTTCATCATAACAATAGCGTAAGGATCTTGTGGCCAATTGTTGGAACCAGCATACTGCACGATGAAAAATTTGGAATATTTCTGTACCAGATGCGCCAAACGATATTCTGATGGAGCAGAGCACTGGTGCGATTTCCAACCACTGGTCAGTGAGAAGTTCGTGTTCGAGCTGGCTTCTCGGCACTGTACGATACATTCGCTTTCACGTGTAGCAGACAATTTCTTATGAAAATGAGGTGTTAGTAAAATCAAAGATCAATGCACATATCACCGGCTTCAGTGGCATATGATTAAAACCCTTTAAAAAAACCAATAAGGGCAGGATTAAAATTTATCTTTATGTATCCATAAAGCAAAAAAAAAGTTACAAAACCAAATCAATATGTCCACATTCCTGGCCAAATCAAATAACTTCACATTCTGGCCAAATCGCAGATTCAGCCTTCAAAAAGTTGAACGGATCGAAACTCACCTCGACATCGGCCTGCGGTTTTTCATTTTCCTCACGCAGTTCCGCATTTTCAAAACGAAGTTCGCCCAGCTCCGCCTCCAGCTGACTAATTTTGGATGTCTTTTCGTCAATTACGGCCTGCAGCTGTTCCAGCTGATGGCTCAGCTCCTCGTTCCGGTCCTGGCACTGGCGGATGACGTTGTCCATCTCGAGAGCCTTCAGCTTCTCCTGGACGCTTAGCTCGCTATGCTGCTGCACCGTGTCGAGGAAATCGAGTAAACTCTCCCCGGCGTTGTCCCGTGGCGTCCTCGGTGTTGCCTCCGCCGACTGTACGACGTTCTGATCATCTTCCGCGTCATTTGCCGTACGACTGGTCGATAGTTGTAGCTCGCGATGCTGCTGCTTCAGCTCTCCTGCTACCTTTTCCAGTGTCTTAATCTCGAGCTGGTGCATCTCGATGCGGTTGTTCAGATCGTTCACCATCTCGCGATGTTTCTCTTCCGTCTTACGATGGCCCTCCTCGAGCACCTCGATCGCTTTGGCCGCCTGGCGCAGTAGATCTAGTTTCTCCTGCAGCTCCCGGCGAAGTGATTCCACCTCGACCTGGAAGATTAATCGAGCGTTCAGCAGCGCTAGTGAAACTGTGCCCATGTCGGGATCGGGCCACTGATCCGTGGAAAATTACACCGAAGCAGAGACGCACCCAATACCAACCTACCTTCAGATCGATGTTCTGCTTGAGATAGTTGCCGTCGCATGACGCACCCGATGAGGACGCCGTAGTCACACCCAGCGCGGGTAGGTCGCTGTCGGAACATATTCCTGCCTTCTGCTCGAGGAAATATATACGTAATTTAAGGTTGAAGTTCTCCTTGCGAAGCGTCGAAATTTCCTCTTCATTCTCGCGTAACGATCGCACTTGAACCGGCGAACCGTGACCCGCCAGTGCGTTTATTGATGGAGAACGGAATCCCATCGCATCTGCGAACGAATCGATTGTATGAAAAAAGAGACCATTTTATGTCCATGGTTGTACCACTTTCAATCTCAACGACAAAATCCTAAAATCCCCTGGAATGATTTACTTGAACTATAGCTTTGATTCGTACTGTTCTGCGATACTTGGCACGGAGACACTTCCGGACACTTTGATGATTCTTCTTTTCGCTGAGCAGATGATTTTTCATCGCCCCAGGACAACTTTCGTTTGGACTTATCCATCGTGCAGCCTGCCTTTCAATGATGTTACTATTCAACATTCAACTGTCAGCATAGCTTAAACTGCAGCCTACTGAAGCTTATACCTGATATGATATTTTCCAAGCAGGCGCTTTTGATGCTAACTTCTCTTAAAAATTGTCTTCTCTCGCTAAATTGCTATTACTTAAAACTGTACTTACAGGAGTTGTCCATTGTGGCATCCTGATGCAAACCGATGTTTCTAGAAAAGAGAATGAAGAAAAAAAACAAATTTAAATCATACTCAACATAGTAGGCTTTTGTCGGTGATCAGTTTGAAGCATAAACGGTTTAGCTGTAAAACCACGAAATGCCGGACGGACGGACGCATAAGCAACCGCTCTGTTCCAAATCCAAGTCTAAAATTAGACCCAGCAATACCGGTGGGCGTAGGCATGGGTGGAACTTTAAATCAAACCCAACGCTTCTACCCACTGATGGGCGACACCTAATAAATTGACCCTCCTCCACGTTCTGATTGATGCCGATAATTCATCTAGCGCTCTTGATTGGATTTGGGCGTGAAAGACGTCCGTAAACCGACAACCTATGTGTAGGTGGGTTAAAAAAGCAGCTCATGCAATAGCAATGATATAGAGCCTGATTGTTAGACAACCACACGATCATGCCAAATAGCAGACAATGGGTGGTGACTAAACTGTATAATAACAACGTTTTATGACCTCGCCTCCACGACGTACAATCAGTATCAGACAAAATCAACCGGAACATACTCCGAGCCAGTCTGAATCATTGTTATTACAGCAACGAGGCGATCCAAATGTACTGTGTACTCTTGTTAACCTAATTAAAATGATCAACAAGAACAAGAGGGCATTTTTGCGACCAAGTCGTGGTCAACTGAGGGTGGGAAAAATGCTATAATTATGGCGCATATGGTTCTTCCTGTTTCGCATGGTCGGATTCATTAGGAGAGCCAACCTAGGCCATTGGCCAGTCTCAATGTCGGACAAACAAGGACGAGCTCGGGCGCAGGAAGATTCAGTCAACTTTGGTAACGTGATGCTGATCAGAAAAATAAATGTTAAGCTTATTGGCTGCCGGGATCAACATATCTTTCGGTAGACGTGGCGTGAAGCGAAATTATCCACTCTTCGCGAGGTTGCGATAGTAGATGCGGTCATTCCGGAAGAATGAATGTGCCAGAGTGCAAGATCCGCAACAATACATTCATCATGGCACAGATGTGATTTCATCACGCGCACGTACAATGCGCGTCCAATTGAGCCAATTATTGTTCGTTTTTAAAACGAGCCCGACGGTGGCAGATTCAGAGTTCGGTTCTGCCATTGATGCTAAATATGGAATAGCAACTGATCGCAAACAATTTTCTTTTGCTGCAGAAGCTATCCTGCAATGCTATCTAAAGCAAATGATGATTGAAGATTGTACCGTTTGTTCGACATAAATACGAAAATTGCAAGCCTTTCGCTATGGACCTAGGTCTAAAAACATACAAACTTAGTCAAAAAAAAACACTCCACAACCACTAAGTGACCGATTGCGTGTTGCATCAGTCGGTAGGCTTTGCGAACAGCTTGGAATAGTGAGTGGTTTTGACCCAAAAACACTCTTCTCCCATTAAAGATAACCAAAATGGAGCTTAGATATTAGGAGGCCGATAAACATAAGTACCAGCAGCATAAGGTCTCGGCTGTCGAAAAACCATGAACCTTTCGCCTATTTTACGCTTATCATAATTTTCGGTTAGGAAACTCCGTTACTGATCTCCGCACGCAGCAACTCTTGGTTACATTCGATATCTAAATTTGTGGCCAATCATAACGCAACAACAGCAGGAACGTTTCGCTCCCTCTGCGTCACGTCGAAACAGGCTTCCACCCAGGAGGGCCACTTCTTGCGCTCGATGGGAGTTTGGTGGCCGAAACTGCCTGGTTTTTGAGTAAGCGGTTCCATTGACCACCGTACAGCGCGCTTACCCGAATCCGGTACCCATCCCCGATCGCCTGTTCGGCGTGGACGAAGCCGTCCGGTTGGGTGTGTATTTGAAGATACCAGACATGATGATTTCTGCTGCTTCTTCTGTTGCTTCTGCTGTTTTTTCTCGCTGTTACTTTGCTTCTGCACCGTGGGTGTACTCCTCCAGATGATCACCGTACGTTTTGTTGCTGTAACACCCTGTTGCGCTCTTTGGTTACTGGTCACTTTTCTTTGGCACATAAAAACGCTCTCACTTTCGGAAACGGCCCCCTCCCTGTGCGAGATCAATTTGCTTCCGGAAAGAGTTTGAATTTGGCGGAAAATGCGCCGTCCGTCTCACACACCACTCCTGTGCTGCACCTTTGCGGGTGGGTATCAAAGTGGGTGTTGTTTAGTCCTACATCACCACCCACCGAGGCCCGCTGGAAGATATTAGTGGCACGCGCACGTTTTCCACCCTCTGCTCTGGGGAGGATCTTCGATTTTCCACCTAACAAACACCCCGCCACTACACTGCAGCAACAGGCGTGGTTCCTACTGAGTTTTTAACGATCATTTTGGATGCCACCGCGTGAGGAAGTAGCTGGACGATGGTGTGGCGGTTCCCGGTTCCCAGTAGGAAATCATTTTTCATTTTATTTCACTTCAAAATTCGAACATTTTCCACCCGCATATGAACACTCACAAGCACTCCGCAAATGACACCGGCTAGCTTTCGTGCTATAAATAGAACACCGCGTAAACAGATAGAGAGAGTTTTTTTTTGTTAAATGGTGCCGATTTTTGAGACTATTGATCGAAGAAAGTCACTCAACGTGGCCGGACGATGGAGGCGCCTGGTGGATGTGGTTTGGAGGTGATTATTTGCTTAACGCTACACGCGGCAACCTTAATGGCTAGCGGATGAGGTGGTGTTTATTTATCTTATGTTAAATATTCGACCGGTGAGGAATGTAATAGAAAACAGGCAGGAAAAACAGTTTTTTTGACTAATGATTTCAGCGAATAAGAAATCAGATATAAAAGAGATAAGATATAAAACATAATGCGATGAAAAACTACCATAGCGATGAACTGTAGTTGTAGTTCTAAATATACAGGCAATAGTGCATGCTGCATACGCATTATTAATCGTAAATCCATCCATTGCCTAACGCCCGTGACAAATGGTAGCCATCAAAGTGACAGCGGGAATAAACATTGTCGCCGGCGTAGAAGAGTTAGGATTTCTAGTCGGGAAATGAGGATATCATATTTTGCTGTATCATAAACGCCGAAAAGGGGTCGCTAAGCTTTATGCTACATGGCTTTTAATGTGTTTTGAGTCGCATCAATCATTGGGGTTTGCTTGGGTACGAAAACACACACAAAAATCCGCTCCCAATATAAATAATCGGCTGTGTTGTGTCAATAATTACATGTTCGTGGGGTAAATAACTGCACACATACATTGTGTGTGTTTCCACAAATTAACGCCACGTTCATTTGCTGCGCGTCTATTGTCAACAGCGCCGGAAACGAGTTGCACAAAACGGCGAGTAAAAAGCAGCGAACGATCCCGACACGATCAGACACATAAACCACAAACAGTTGCGAATAAATATATACGATCTGAAATAGCAACCAAGAATGTAAAGCTCGCTCGATCAACGTCGTGTTTGGTGAATCGCGAAACATGGCAACAGGACAAACGTGAATCGGAGATCGTGTACAGGCGAAGTAGAAGACGTGCCTCTGGGAGATCTCGGATCAGGGAAATTGCTCCCTCAGATCGTCTCATGTATGGAAGGGAAAACAACGAACGGAAATGCAAAATACCGGCTACCGGAATGGGTGTTCCGAGGGGCTGATGACGGGACATGCCACGCGATGATTTCATCGGGAAAAACTCCATCCCGACCAAACTACGCGCAACTCAACGCCAGCCTACAGAAGCACGGTAACCCACCGTTGTTCCGCCGTGGAATGTTTCAACACATTCAGAAACGTTTACACGAACCCACCAAAGGCACATTGTAGCGTGAACGGTGCAGTTCAGCTGCAATAACATTCGGTTGTTCAATCAACGTTGGACACGTCGGACAAATTCAAGGCCTACATTTATTCAATAGCCCATGGGCGCCCTGTGTTCGTATTGTTTGGCCAGTTCGATGGTGGAAATGGTGCATCGAAACAGATGAAACTGCCGCGTCCCGGATTGCTCCACTGGTGCTCTGTGACCGTCGATGAAATAGACCAAGTGACACCCTGTGGTGAGCCGGAATGATGGACCGAACCACGCGCATTGGGCCGGTCAATTAGCTGCACTCACCGAAGTACTGAGTTTGCCAGTCAGACGCCATCAAATTACACCCTAACGACGACCGGAGCACCGCTCACGGGTGGTGCAATCCATCCCGTTTTCTGACCTTCTAGCTTTTCCGGCAAGGAACGGTCGATTTAGTTAGTTGAATACGCGCTTAAGTAAACACATCGCCTGCCGTTCTTCTGTTGACTTCTGTTTGACCAAGCCCCCCACGTGGGATAGTTTTTAAGCTCGTTGATGGATTATCCCCAGAAAAAACGCCGATAATCCATCGCGGGTCATCCCTTTCAGACTGATGTAAGCACAATTATGACGAAACGGGGGGCACTCAGTTGCATACAACGAAGGACGCCCCACACTGTTTGCGGTCCCGAAAAACCGTCAATCTGTGCGCACATACCTACGGTCTGCTGTTATGCTGTCGGAGGAGTCCGTTTTGTTTGGCTCGACCGCGTACTGGGCCCGATGGGGCGAGTGGTTTATTTTCGGTGCACAATGTTTCCTAGGCGCGCGCGAAGGGACGATGATATGCGCCGCCGTTGCCCTTTGCGGACGTCGGGGTTCGACGTAGACAGCGAGGACGTCTGCAGCCGGTGGGAGGCCTACGGGTGTAAGGATATGCCACCCCACGCGGTTGGTGTACTTCCGTGCGCCCTTTGGACCAGCGACTAGTGTACACAAAGGATTGTGGTTCTCGCTGTTGGCTCTCGTGCAGCCGCCAAACTGGGTCACATCACAGTAAAACAAGTACTAAACCAGGTTCCCTCCCTTCGAGACTCAGCTAGTGATGTGGTCTCCCACGGGGAGATCCACGAAAACGTTGAGTTACCCGCCAGGAGGAGTAGTCTTCACAGTGAGGACTGCACTCAGGACCGAGGAGTCCTCGAAGGGTCGCCGAGAGCTACTGCATGTGCTTCAACGCAATCGAAGGATGCCGTGAGCAGTCGTTGCGATGACGGTGTGGTGTCGGAATTTGTTTACACCCTGCGCCAAAACCATGGTAACCGATATGTTTTCAATCCTGCCCAACCTCGACGAATCGGTCGAAAGCTGCTTCTCAGACGCTGTTGGGGAGGACATTTAGACGTCCGGCGTTTGGCAAGGACCACCTTTTAATTCCACCTTGGCACGGACGAGAAAGTGAACGTGCTGCTGTTGACGGAGATCGATACGCAACATAGGCCAGACACCGAAATCACGTAATTCTGGGGATTTGTAGAGAGCCTGTGTTCATCCAAGCACGAGAAAAGTGTCTTCAAAATTGATCTCAACCAGTGTCCAGCTAATCTCATGCCACGTGTTTCGGTTTTCCTGGGCTTCGTTGACCATGGGAGTGGTATTGATTCGACGAGAGAGTTGGCAAGACGTTCATGGAAAGTCGGCGTACTCTTCGTACATTCACACCGCGGACATAACGGTGAAGGTTATGTGGCATTTCAATGAGCCGAAAATAGCCAACGTGTGGGCAAATTGAACCAAATATTGGCTCTGCTGTCTGACACAGGCCAGTCCGGTTTGTCTTGTTGCAACGAGTTTTCAATATCGTAAATTATGCATGGTCATTTTGATTGATCAAAATGCATTTTTCGGTGGCCAAATGCGATGCAATTTTCTCTCTTACATGCACGTTTGGTGGGTAACAATAAAATGGATTGAAGTTCAAAAATAGACGAATATGCCGGTTCATGAGTTCTTGCACACAGTGGAATTGCTTTACCCAACTACTACCACGAGAGAACGTTATACAGCGGGCAATACAAGCGGAATTTTACGCCATCCACCAACAGAGCGTTCTATGAAGACGTCGAGACATCGTCTAGACGCCAAAGGATCCCTCGTACTATGCCTTCCCGCTTGATAGTAAACAAAATGCAATTTATTGAAAATCGTACGTTCGATTTGGCTGCCGCAGACACGCACTAACGCGCCACTGTTTACAACGCCGTGTGTACCGATCCGATTCCTTCTGGGTGGCGTGAAACTGGAGTGCATAAAAAGCATTGCACGGTGCAATATCGTATTCCCGTGGTTTAACAAGCCAAAACCGGCCAAAACAAACACGCAACACCGCCCAGAGGTGTACAGAGGTGGTCGAATAAGAAAAAATAAGAAAGGCGACACGTTGTCGTGTAAACTTTGAAACCGACCCGCTCGATTACCGGTTGAACTATTTCTGCTTTGGCGCAGTCGAAGCATTTTGGCACTCGCATCCATTCCTGCTGTGTGTGGTACTTCGGTTGGGGTTAGAATAAAGCATCGTGAACCCGTTGTAAGATAGGAGTTATATCTCAACACCTCTAGAAACAAGCGGCACCTAACAATTTATCCCCGTGGAGTTCGAGGCGTTGAGTGCGATCAGACGCGATCGCGAAGTGGCACCTCTCTGACCTGATTAGCATAAAATTTATAATTCTAATCGAGCATCCAACGCGACATCCACGATCGACGGTACGTTCTAGAAGCTCTCCACGGTTTCTCCGCACTTACTGACGAACGAGAGAACAAACTGGCTGTCAATTAACATGCCCGGTCGTAGATGATCTTCCTTCCAACGCCGTTTCAGTCTCGGCTTTTTGACACTTTAAAGACGTGCCTGCGTGTGCATAGAGACACCAAAATTATTGGGCATGAAAGTGAGCTCTCGTTGAACAGAAGAGAGATAACTAACCGGGCCACGTGGGTGCGTAGTCGTGCGATTTTCACCATTAGTGCGCCATCCACGCCCTCCACAGGTCAACTGGTATGGCGCTGTTCGATGGACAATTAGCATTCCATCGGTGACAAGACAACGACGCCGTTCCAGTGACTTCTCGGGTGATACTTTTTGCGCGGTTCGTGGCACGCGCAAACCGATTACGCAACCAAGCTCGAGGGGGTGTCGAGCCGACCGGGTGGAAATGGCCGGAAAATCGTCCGATCGGGTCTCGCCTTTGATGACACCGTGCCTCCATGGCAGAGTGCATTCCACCGGTGGGAGTTGGACGCGTATCAATCGAAAAACGTGTACCACACGAGCGAACGAGGGCATCACATCGTACGGGGGTAGAACACACGCCCCAAAAAACCCAAGCTACGCAACGCTAGGTGAGGTCGTGGACGCGTTATAGGAGCTTGTGGCCCACAGGAGAACGACGAAACACGCACGAATGCACGCCGTTTGGTTGGGTGTTTTAAATTTAGACATCACACGACCATCTCGCGCGTCCACGCACATCCGCGGGACATATAGACTACTGCTGCTGCTGCTGCCCGGCGTCGAGACTACGACGACGTCGCACAACGCAGCCAGAGTACGAAGCTGTGATCTATAGGAGTGCGAGATCACCCAGCAAAGCCGTTCCCGGTTGGAAAAATGCAATAAACAGCTCGTTCACTTCACGAACTGCAACCGCTCGTACGAAGGGATCTAGGCGTTGATCCGATCTCCAATATCCGCGATACACCGCCCAAGGGAGAGGGATAAGATCGGATCACTAGAAACGTCCATTATCTGCCAAATCCCGGCTAGAATTCTCACCTCATTCCAGTGAAGAACGCAAGCGGGCGGCATAGTTGATGGTGGGGATTACATTTCAACGGGCAATGAATTTTTGGGGAGCTCGATCGAAGCGATGAAGAAAATTGCGCTTCGGCGAGTGCCGTCTTAAGTGCATCATCCCGAATAGGCTGGATGCAGCGAGCCAGAAATAATCCACGGAAGCCGTTGAAGTTTGATTTAAGGGAAGCTAGGCGTTCGGTGCCGTGTGCTAAACATAGCTGGTTGCCCAATAAACATTTTCTTTTCCAAGGGGAAAAAGCATCCATTACGGAGCATTAACTGAAGCTTTGGGACATCTTTCTGGGATGGCTGCCTAAATCGCCCGATAACGCCTGGAGCAGATGTGGCCCAGTGCACGTACCATAAATATCACTCTGAAACACCGATGTTTACAATACAATTTACGGAACGCAATAAAGCTGTAAAATCGCATCAAATTGTGAGGCTTAATTTTCCCATATATAAATATATTTATACACTCTGAGCGAAAAGCGAGGGTGGCGCGTAAAATGTCTAATCCTGCGGGAATTGGTGGAAATTGAAACTCCCGCCGGCTCTGGGAGAGGGAATTGGAACGTTTCACTGTAACCAACGCATTAATAGCGACGCATAATTTATAGTTTGTTGTGATTGGCACCGAAAACGGAGCTGACGCTGACGCTGGATGCAATATTCGTAGGCGACGAGAGCTCACGTAGGCGCAATCAATCCGCAACCGGGTAGGGTGTCTCCCGGGCACAGAGGAGAAGGAGATACATCCGGTGCCGTTCGGATGGCCTCCGGTATGTGGCGGTCCCGGTTTCGGAGCTACGCGGAAAACGTAGATCACCAGCACGGTCGAAACACGGCCCACCATGGAGGCGCGCACATGGTGTTGTTATTTTTAAAAAATCCAAAAAGTCCCACCCTGTCGATCAACGTCCTTTCGACGGTGCGATGGTGGTGTTCGTTTTTTCTCTCTCTCTCTCTCTTCTCGATCTTTTTCGCCTCATGCGACTGAAGAGATGCGGGTTGTTTGAACCCGTTTGAGGCCGTTTTGTAGCCGGTGTGTCGAGATTTTGGGGGTGCCTTGTCGGTACATCACTCCTTCACATGTTTCAGCTACGAGTGTAGACACTCAACAAAAAAAAAACCTTTTCCAATTTTTGCCTTCAAACTGAAGTAATATTTTCGGTGTCGCCAGAGCGTCCGTCATCGGATATGCATTTTCCTGCCTGTTAGTCGTAGTGGAGAAAACCCGATGGAAGAAAAACGGACCGCACACGATCGCACGGGAAGTGTGCGCGATATATGTCCGTCTTTGGTTTTCGTTTTTTCCCCTGGATCGTGCGCAGCTCGGCTCTTTGAAGGTTCTAATTAAATCACACCAAATTAATTACCACGTCCACCATTACCAAGCCAACCGGCAAAGCCAGAGCATGTGGGTTGCGAATGCGGACAAAGAATCTTACGCTTGTTTCGGCACAGAAACTGATCGTTGGTGCGATCTTTTCTAGACAAATACTGCGCACTACTGTAATTCGGTTTGCAAGCGTTCATTAGCAAAGGCATGCAAGATATACATCTGTATTGTTGTTGCCAAACAAAACTATGTACAGTTTAAATTGTGATGCCCATAAAGTGCATCATTTAGAGGTATGATTTGCAAGAAGTAGCCTGAATGAAACCTACAAAAATAATCCCATGCGATTAAGCAACTCGCCGATGCCGATGGACAGATCTGTTATTCGATAAACCGAAAATAGAACTTTCCACACGTGGGGGTCATCTGTCGTGGGGATGTTTAAAATTTCCTCAAATCCTCATCGGGACTGTTCCACATTTTCCGGCAAATGGCAGAAGAACCTTGACCACTAATACGACGTGCGTGCCAGTAGCGTACAAATACACCACCACCCACTCAATGCTACCCCAGCATCACCCTCAAGACCTACGAAATTACTACGCGCGAAGGTTTATTTTCCATCGCTGCGTACGAAACTTGTTTTCGCTGTGCATTTCCCATGCCCTTCGAGCACGTACGACCGATTTGGGATTAGACGCGATTTCCTTTTTCCCCAGAACAGGGAGCAGAAGTGCGCTGATCGGAAACGGGATGAGGGCGAGTAATCGGCGTGTAGACGAGCTCGGTTGTCGATGACTCATCGATAAACACGCATACCAGCGCGCTTTAGCACGCACTCATTCGACGATAACAAACCCGACTTGAGTCACGGAAACCGCATCAAGGTGAAGAGTCGCAGATGCGTTCGCGAGGATGTCTTTGCAGTGGGCGCCCAAGTCCTTATCTGCTTTCTTTACTCGCGCTATCCGTACGATAAGGGGTGTTAGGTCTACATGTAAATTGTTATCTTGAGCTCGCGTACACGTTAATTGGACACTGTTTAATCCCCTCCGAACAAGAGAGAAAGAATCTTTAAACTGATGCAAAAAGATGCACATCTCTGGCAGTTCACAGTGAAGGGAATGTCGAGAAACTGTTTGTTTATCAATATGTGCCCTAACTTAACATGCCTGGTTCGTTCGCTTACGAGACACTTGTGCTCGCACACTTTTCTCTGGGATCATTCGCAGTTGATGCAGAAAACGTTCTGTTGTGTTGTTGTTTACAATTCATTCGCACAGTCCGAAGGTCACATCATCCTGTTTTAGCGGGATTTCATTCAAACACTGTTCGTATTTTACTCACAAAAACATTTTGTCACAAAAAAACTAGCTGGCGTGTCTCTGTCTCGCTTCAGCGTTAAACGAGGAACAAGGCGCCACCCTGTGGTAGGGATTATTCGTAAGATATCCTCGCTCCCTGCATCGTAAATATGGCATGGCATGCTTGTCTGAACTTTCGCGTGTTGCTGACACTTTTCTAGCGTGGTGGAAGAAAATGGAAACCCCCGGGTGGGAAGATGAAATTGGCCCCGGGTGGCCCAAACGAAAGGGGGATGAAATTTATCATTTGCGCATGTTCGATGGGATGCTGCCAGAGAGCACACAAAGCAAAAGCGCAAACCAAAGAGAGTGACCCAGAGAGAGAGAGAGAGTGAGTGAAAGAAACACACAAAACATCCCTTTCGGACCCATCCCATCCCAGCCCTATCCGGTCATTTAACCGTTCTGACACAGCATCCTTCCTTTATCACAACCACTAGCATCCATTTGGTACTTATTCCATCACCACGCCACCACTGCGATCCACAATTGGCCACACGATGACGATATGCTGGAAGACCCACCCGATTCCAACCACCCTTCCTTTCACGTTAGGATGGACGGACTAAGAGTGCTCCACGGATTTATGCATGCTTGGAAGTTTTTTTTCCTCGTGTCCCACGCGTCTCAAGGGAGGAGCTGTTGTCCATCTGCAGCGATTCGTTTCGCACAAGTTCTTCATTCTTCGAGTGACTCCACGGAAACAATGAGCTGCTCTGTTGGAAAACTCGCACGAATTGGAGCGTTGCATTAGATTCTTGAGCATCATCTGAAGGCCCCTCGAATTCGCGTGGCAGCATTCGTTCGTGGACAACATATGAGCGCGGAAAACGATTTATCTGAATTCACAATCAAACCACATCCACAATTTCCGCCTGATTAGCGGCGACACAATGAGCATATGCCATTGAGGCCACCACATTTATGTACTTCTCAAATTCGACCACACAACACAGGCAGATCACAACAATGCAACAACACGAACAGGCTGTAAAAATCATCCCACCATGCAATGCCGCGACGTAATAAATTCAAGCCAACTAACTGCTCACACCAACGTTTTGGGAAGCGAGCGGAGCACACGAAATTAAAATAATCCGCGAAAAGCGAGGCCCGTGGCAGAGGGAGCGTTTCCCAAAGGGTGCCTTCTTCTGGTTGTAGCGCGAGCTGCACGCGCGTGTTTCGCTCCGGGACGCGTACTACCACGGAGAGATTTCACGAGAATACTAAACTGATCCGATGCACGCGGTACCGCATAGACCAGCATCGCCATGTGACGGAGCACGGGCGTGTAAAGGAATGACTGGGATGGCGATACCGCCAGTAAGAACGAGACGTCTCTTCCCGAGTGGCATAGGGTGTACAACACCACAGCATGGCGCATCTTGGCCACTTTCGACGTCCGCGTGTGAGTGCGTTTATGAGGCAGCATGCTATCTATGCTCTATATCGATGGGATATGAGAGAGCATTACACTCCAATGTGCTATGTTCAAACATCAAAAAACCCCACACAGCCTAACACAGCAAAGGGCGCCGATGCAACAATGCAACAGATGTGATCGAGCATAGGGACGTGCAGCGCACTCATACCACGGGGATCCTGACATCGAAGCATACTGCAGGAGGAAACGCGGTTCCTTCCGATAAGAGTGAAAGAGCATAGACAAACATGTGCGTTTACGGGGGTGTCTCTTTCGTGAGCAATATTTTGTGCGTTGCCTTGACATGACACGCGGACTTTGCAGGCGGCACGTGGTAATAGGACACGCATCCTGCCGACATCGGATGCTTTCCACGATAATAGCCAAAGGATCGTTGAGAATCCAAGCGTGCGCTGGAAGCGTTTAAAAAGAAGAGACCGAAAGAAAAGGGATTTTGTTGTTCGGTTCAGGTAGCGCATCCATCCGGAAATTACTCTCCACTGAACACCGATGTGATGCCTTTGCACAACAGATGTTTTCGACTAGCGTCTTTGCATTTTGTGAGTCATTGTTTAGAAAAATGCCGACGCATTGCATTAGGTTTTACAAATCAGTATAGATTGAAGCAAACTGTCTTGGATTGTACGGGTGGCAAATCATCATAACGAATTGATTAAAATACACTTTCATAGCCTACTACTAGCTCGAATATTGCCAAGCCTAAAAAAAGGACACGTACGTATGAAATTACCAGCTGTCAATAGCAGACGAGGAGATGTCCACGCTGAAAGTAAGGTGCGTTTTATGTGGCTTGATAATTGATTGTAAGCACGAAGACACATTTAAGCTATTGGAACACCTGCAACACGACCATCCAGAAATGGAACGTTTTCAAGAAAAGACAAACCCATCAAATTCCCCGGTTTCGAATAAAACTCAAGCAACTGCAAGGAGCAAAAAACAAGAGAGCTGCTCATCTTCAGACGATTCTGGTTCAGAAACAGAGGAATTAATACGACATGTTCATATTGCTTCATGGCACACCGAATCGCATGGAAGTTCCTGTAGTACTGAAGCGGAAGATAGCGATCATTTGACGATGAAACCTGTGAAACCTTCGAGGGACTTATTCGCATCGCAACGATCGGTCTTTTATCAAACCTCATTGAATAGTTGGCGCCCGGGAGGTCAACCGATCTGCTGCCCAAATTGTGGTGCTCAGCAGATACCGGTAGTTCGTTCGCATTTAAATAGCGTGACCTGGTCTTCAACGATAGCGTCGTGTTTCTTGTACAGCTGGCCGCTGTGCTGTCTGTCGTGGTTTCTTTCCGAGCCAAGCAATGAGTATTTGCATTGCTCTCGGTGCGACCAGCTGTTGGGCGAGCACGATATTAAAACCGAACGTATTTCCCCAAACTACACTCTATTTGACCGAATTGATGATAGCATATAATACATATAAATGTAATGGATGGAGCAACTAGTACGAATGTGCTGTACTTACGTGTTTTCAGTGAAGCTAGCCAGACACTCCCGAACCTGGCTTAGTTGACTTTCGTCCAGTGAGGTGCTAAGTTTGGCCCGATCAGAGCTCATCTTAGTGCAGGAACTGCGCTGGATCAACGGGGTAAACCGCACTGCTAACCGAAATGGCGTGCCGGGACCGTAGGCAAACTGTGCGCTAACACGGGTCTAATCTCACACTAATGCTTAAATCCGAAAATAAAACTATCCTCAAAAACGCATTCAAGTCTCAAGCGTAATGTACTCAATTTTGATTCGTCACGTACTAGAAAACTTGGCACGAAAAATAAATTACTTTGCACAGATTACGAACTACAGCAACAAAAAGATCAGACAGAATGGCGGTTTATTTGGCTTCGTGGTGATGTTTATGTTTTCGTTTGAATTTAACTGACCTAAACGTTAGGAAGAACTGAAATAATTTGACAGTTGATCGATATAATATAAAATCATTTAAATAATTCATTTTATTCGATTCCTATAGCGTCTGATTCTGTAAATCAATGAATTGTGGTACAAATTATTAAATAAACATGTAGGAACGATAAAAAATACAAGCAAGTGGAAGAAATACTCAGTTTGGTGTTTAGCAGTAAGTTCGAATTGAATCAATTTTAGTGAAGGATCATTGATGTTTTTTAAAGAAAAAAACAATTTCTTTCTTCAAAAACAAACCATCGCGCATTAAATATTTGTGCTATTGCTATGATAAAATATTTGTAAAAGTCTCAATTTTAAAAGTAGTTTTTGAAATATAAACAATAAAGAACCACGCGACATCTAGCGGCAAAATGTAATGTGGTGAAATCAACTGCATTTTCAATATAAGCTCTTTTGCGTTAAAAGTAAATAGATCAAACTAGAAGAATTAAAAATGTTTGGGCTTACTTTTTCCAGCATGAACTTTTCTGTAATGAATATACAGCTTAAATCATATTAATTTTTAAATTACATCAACGGCTAACTCATGCTGTGGTTAATTTGTACTGTGGCATCGAAATGACATCTGATGTTTGGTATGTCAAAAAGTGTGTGTGTGTGATTATTTTGGTCGCAATTGTTGTCGCTGGCAAACTAAGCTATTTTATTTTAAAATTGAATGGAACTTTGTTAATTATTATATGAATTATGCAAGGTGAATCGAATGTTACGTGCCTCAATGTGTTTACATCGAAGCGCTGTGTTTTGCAGTTTAAAAAACCCTTATCTTTTCTTCTAGACGAAAAAGAGTAAGAAGACTAAGAAGATCAATATTAATGCTGAAATATCGATAACTAGAAGCATCTCAAAAATATATGGAGAAAGTGAATTACCCAAATTACATCAAAATGCCTCCTGAAGCTAGTCCCACTATCGAGCTAACAAACCAAACATGTCGCCTATGCCTGGGAAATGTAGATAAACTGATGCCGTTGGAGTGTTCTCTGACGGCAAACGAGCTCATCAACGTCATCTATGAGTTTCTGAAAATCGATGTAAGTTTCCTGTGAGAATGTGTGTTTCACTGTTCAGATATTTTCATACAAAAATGTTTCTATCTTTCAGTTGGATGAAAATTGGCCATTTCAAAATGCATGCCATAAGTGTATCATGAAGATACGACTGATTGAAAGCATACGCTCTAGCTTTGACCAGAAAAATCGCATATTCGACGTGTTATGGACGTTAGTAAACGAACGTTTTTTTTGAATATTGTATGCCAAATTTAATGAATAACTCTTTTTTTTATCCTACTCAGGCAATACAAACGTATATATCTACGAAACAGTTCTGTCGCGGCCGCAGACAGCGTGAACGTTGTTGAGGACGAAGCAGGCAATGTTAACTCCGATTTCATCATTAGTGGAGTACTGGTGGAGAAAACCGAGGTAGAAATTGTACCACCGGATGTTTTGCTTAAATCAGAAGTCGATCATTCCGTTACTCTGGTTAAGCAGGAAGACTTCGAAGCGGAAGAACCTGTGATGGAAGAACTGGTGTACGAGGAAATGACGCTAGACGAAAACGAACTCGATGAACAAGAACTCATAGTAGAAGACAAGGAAATGTTAGAAGATGAGCTTGAAGAGGAAATGATTGAAGAGCATATAGTGGAACAAGATGACGAGCAGCTGCCCGATGGGACAGAGGATGAGATGGAACTCCCAATTGACGAAAGTAATGAAGCTGCAGATACGGAAGAAACATTCCAGGACGACGAAGGGTACTTCGACAAAACGCTCAATCGGTGCTACATCTGTATGGAAACGATGGAAACGCTAGAGCAGCTGCAAAGTCATTTGGAGATGTTGCATAAAAATTTGTTACCATTTCATTGCGACAAATGCTTGGCATATTTCGATGCCATCGAGGCGGTAAATCAGCATCTCATATCTCACCAATATCCCTTCGTTTGTTTATACTGTCCTCAGAAGTATTGTAGTGAGGCATTACTTTTAAACCACAACAAAACCTGTCGCGCGCATCGCTGTCCGTTCTGTATGGCGGAGTTTGAGATGATGACGGAATTGACCGCTCACAAAAAGCTTCATATGGCTCAGATTCGGGCGATGAACCAATGCAAGACCTGCAAGCGAACGTTCACGCAAGCGTGTAACTTACAGCGGCACCTAAGATCTCATCCCTGTGGTTCATCTGAGATGAGTCCTAGGCGTAAACGTGGTCGAAGATCTGCAGAAGATCGTAAGAATCAGCACAGTGGATCAGAACACAGTTGGGATGACCGGATGAAAAGCCTTCTCGTCTGTCAGGTGTGCAGTAAAAAGTTTGAGAGCAATTCAAATCTAGCCCGACATATGGACCGAGAGCATGCCGAGTTCAATTTCCCCCTGTATACATGTGATATTTGTCCGAAGAAATTCACGGCATATGAGAAATGCGTTCGTCATCGGTCCTTCCATCGTAGCTCGAAGGCGAAATCGAAGCCCGACAAGAAGGAGAAGTCCGAAAACGTCTGTACCATCTGCAACAAGGAGTTTCGCGTTGATTATCTATACCTACGCCATCTCGCAGAAGTGCATTCCCTATCGTTGGAGTTGTTCCAGTGCGATCAATGCGGGCGCAAGTTCTCGACGGAGTTGAAGCTGCGAAAGCATCAATACAATAGTCATCGCGAGAATAAAACACTGTACGTGTGCTCGCACTGTGGGCAAAAGTTCGAAAAGAAGCTGACCCTGAAAGACCATGAAACTAAACATCTTGGGGCACCGGCGTATAAGTGCGAGATATGTGACAAGCGTTTTATCCACAAACATAGTCTGGATCGTCACGCCCTGGTTCATAGCGATGTGAAGGAGTTCGCATGTGAATTCTGCCAGAAAACGTTCAAGCGTAACACCACGCTAGTGATTCATCGACGGATACACACTGGCGAGAAGCCGTACCTATGCACACCGTGCGATCTGCGGTTCATTGATTCCAGCACGCTGATCAAGCATCGGCAACGGGTCCACGCAAAGGCTGCTGAGTGAAAAAACAGTGGGCTAAAGAATGCTATCAAATCGGGTTAGTTCCAGTCACTCCTCATGCCGTTACTCGGATCATTCTAAGTATATAAATTTATATCGATGAAGGATTGGCTTGGAAAGGTCCTTGCGATAGGCATAAGATAAAAGTAGAAATACATTTTACTTTAATTTTTTATGGAGTGTTTATTGCTGAATTTTAGTTTAATTAAATGTGCAAAATTACGCATACCAAGCAATACATCAGCTGGATGCCTTTGAAACATGGGACTTTATTGGAATCGGAATCTGAAGCTTTCTTATCGGCGTACCAGAGATTTTTTAGGATTTAGAGAGAAACTGTTAAATTCTTACAGCCGCCCATTTGTGCTGAAGATGCCAATGAAGTGAATTGGAATGATGGTGTTGATGCGTTGTGTCGTTTGGTGTCGTCTGGTGTCGTTTTGTTCGTTTGTTGTTCAATACTCATTATACATGTTGCAATTCCGTTTATGCTAGACGTTCTTGATAATGGCAATTATCTATTTTCATTAATTCTGTTATTTCATAAATGAAGTTACTGAAATATCTAACATCCTTCAATAGTTTTGAAGTATTTTTTGTTGTGTACTACTTCCACTGATGTATTACAAACACGGAACATTCAAAGATATGTTATTTGCTTAAATTTTTTAGAATATGTCATTTAAACAATGTGCACAATAGATGGGAACAATATGAGCAAAAGATTGGTAATGTTTCCGTGCTTTCCACGTGTTCCACCACGTGTCATCGTCAAAGGATCGATCGTTGGAAGCGATCTTATATGGGCTTGCAAATTTGGGTATATTTCTCACTCTCGCAACACCTGGCATGCCGCAAGGGCTGCTTCCGAATGCCGATACAAATTGTGCCCATCTCACTCGTCGAACGTCCGTATAAACTCGCTAGAACGATGTAATTTATACCGCTTCTACCATGCAACCCATGGGGATTTTCTCGACGAATCCGAATCGAGGGTTGTTGCGAACGTATAGCGTAGGCGATGCCGCTCACCGGTTGCTAACGTTACGGCATGCCCACTGACTGTAGCGAGCATATTTATGCGCCCGAAGGATACCCCGTGGTACCGATCCGTTTGCGATTTCTTTCGTTGGCGGCACACACATGACATAATAAATATTTTTGCTGAATATATTGAGCAACATTTGATCATGTATGTACATTTTGATGAGGTGTAGAATGGACGTCCTTCGCTCCGGTCGGGTGGAACAGCACAAACCGGCATTTAGGGTAACAATCGTTAGGTTCGTGGAAGCGTAAGAATGTTGGGTTTATTGTACAAAAAACGTGGAAAACAGCGGGGAAATAGTGAAGTACTTCTTGCGATTTTCCTCGCGTAGAAACACACCTATTACATGTGATGTTAAGCATGGTAATTTCGTTACGCTAGCTGAAGGCATGTAACATTGCCACTGCTACGCATTCGGTTGTGATTCATTGGTAGCAGGATTTGCCAAACGCCAATTGATACATGAGTCATAACGTTCCCGGTTAGCATATTCTGACCGCAAAACCCGCTTCCAAGCAAAATAGTTCGCCGCGCCGACGTCTTTCAATGGGAACCGCAATTTCTTTCCATTCCGGTAATGGACACCATTTACCCTTCGGCGGCTGGGTGACTTTTAAGCGCATCCTCGGGCCGCCTGCTCTGGCTGGCTTAACAGGGAGAGCGAAAAACCGTTCATAAATTTGCCCGGAAAGACAACCCCGTAAATCGAAATCTCCGGCCGGTCCTGGTGACTGGGGAAAAACCGCAGCAAAATTCAAACACCCTGGCCCTAGGCTAATGCCAACTGGTTGTGGTTTCTTCCACGTATGAGACAAAATAAATTCCAATTTGTGCAAGGATGCATTAACAGCACCACGCGGAAAGGAAGTGTCCCATTTGACTTGCCATTTTTTTCTTTTTGCGCTTGCATTCCGCCAAATCCAAACGACCCTTCTTGCCCATGCGGAATGCGTGAAAAATCGTCCGGATTGGAAGAAAATCTCTCGAACCGCTCGACGATTCGAGAGTACACGCGGTCAAGAAGCCGCCATGCAGATAACCCTCTTGCTGGCTGGCGTTGGAAAACTTTGTCGTTTGCCATTTCCCATCGGTTTGGTGGGAAATGTGTTTATAATTTAATTAAGTTCCTCATTCCTCCCGCAGCAAACGTCTTCTGCACAAGGTCCTTGTTGGTCCTTGCGAAGGGTCCGTAATCGTCTGACCGCTGTAAACGAGTGAAATCGAATTCGTTAGTTGTGTGCCATCACCGCAACCACTTCGGGCTCGCTGTTTGTTTGTTTGCGTTGCGGTTGGTGGTGTTTTTTCAAAGCACAACCATTGTTTGTGTCTCCGTTAGTGAAACGGGTTGGGAAAACCCATAACAACAACAGCAATAGCGATAGCGAGAAGGGGACCCGGTACCGAGCGTGTCGGTTTCTTCTAATGCGTTGTTGATGCAGATTTACGACGGCCAAATCCCGGCATTACACACGCGCCGATGCACCGAATGGCCTCGCAAAACGCGCTTCCGAAAGGGTGCCCCAGCACATTTACGCCCGGCGACACTTGTTCTTGTGGCCGGTCATGGTTAATTTAGTCTCGAGAGCCCACCGACTAATCGAGTTCCGGCAACAGACTCTGAAAGACTTTCGATACTGTTCACGCGAGACAGGACAGCTGCCGAGGCACGTGTCGGGCACGTGGCGTGGAGGCGTTACTCTGACGCCGGTCGGATTTTATGCGATTGGGCGCGATGTTTACAAGAAGTTTACACCATTTAATTATCCAATTAAAATGCTATATCATCACGAAATGTTGAGCAAAGTCGTTGCTTCCCCTCTTAAAAGGGGCGTTCGTTGAGCGAGAAGTGGGTGCAAAACAACGCTAAACGAGCGAGACCGTCGTTTGTCGTAGACTTTTAAATAATAACAATATTTTAAACTACTCCTTTACGCTCCTAACTGTACTGTAAATGGTTGGTAACAATGTTTTTGAAAACATTTTTAAATTTACTCCCTTTTGCTTCCACTGGCGTGTAGTTAGTAAAAGTGTGTTGTTTAATCAAAAAGACCTGCTTCGCTAAGCTGCATTATCACATAATCCCTTGGCTCTCTCTCTCTCTCTCTCTCTCTCTCTCTCTCTCTCTCTCTCGCTCTGTGACACCGAGCATCAATCATCAACCGATTGGAAGGAATGGGAAGGCACCTCCTGCAAAGCAAATCAATCGAATTGCGACAGACTGCAATTAGATTGATGCGGCACAAGCAGGAATTTTCCAATCACCTCCCTACCATCCGGCGGTGGGTCGGAAAAATGTCGATTTCTATTGCCGACATTGTCCCCCGCGGCATTAGTTTGCACTTTGTGGCCGGCTTGCAAAACTATTTTTGATAAATTTAAATGACCAAACCATTGTTTGGGGAGCGGTGTTTAGCAGTTGCAACCAAATTAGAGCCTCCCCTGGACGATTCCAACGCAGTGGCATGTTGCACTTCCAAACTGACACGTCCTCGCTGAGTGTGGGTAGGAAAAAATGAAACTCCCTCGAGCTGCAAGCGGTGCCTTTTTTTCTTCTCATTTTTCCGAGGTGCCTAACCTTTCATGGAGGACGATGGGAGGTTGCCTGGTAAAGGTGAGATTAGGTTCTAACCGCACTGCAATCGTACCTTCCACCTTCGATTGGAAAACATGAAGCCGAATTATCATTTTCAAATAAATGCTAAGCTATGTTTAATGCCGCCGACTAGAATGTGCTTTTGCGAGCGAGATGGTGTGGGAGTTTTGACTTTTTACGGGAGAATCGGTTTTGAAGAACTTGTTGTAGAATAGTATGAAACCCTTCAACAATATGTGTCTGTTGTTTATCTCACAAAAGCAAGGATTATTTTATCTGCTTCTGTCGTTTAAAACATGCTTTTGTTACACAAATAATAAAATAAATAACGCAATACAATTATAAACCGATGTGAAGGGCAGCCAGAGGCAGTTAATCAAACGACAGAAGTTTGCTTCCACCATGCTCGAAGGCCGCAAATCCGCACCGCAGGACGACGCACCGTGCCAGGTTGTGATACGACGGGTGATCCTTCAAGGATGATACGCTATTCAGCTCCTTAAGCGAGAGACCGGTGATCAGGGCGCATTCCTGCAGTACCTGGTCGAGTTCGAGCACCGTCGGAGACAGTTCGGTGGTGTTTCGATGGAGATTCCCGTAGTAATGATAGAAGCACCGGAACGTTCCGTAAACCGAATCGAGCGCTCCGGAATACGGTCGGGAACACTGGGATATGCTGTTCGTTTCTGTAGGAGGTGCACTAACCCTCAGCAAGCACTCGTTCGTACGATTAACGTAGCCCTTGTCATCTGAATCTGGCTTGAAGAATCGTCGGAACGCCTCGAGATGCAGTGAGTTTTGAACCGGATCGTACACACGCAGGTTGAGTGCGATGCAGAACAGCAGCTTCTTTGTGGGCTGATCGTCCTCGTATCGATGCGCAAGATAGAGCTCCGAACGTGGTTTTCCTATACGCAGATACTCGAAACAGTCGGCTTGTGCATCGTCCCAGCTTTTGGATAGTATGTGATGCCTAAACGCCCCGGCTTGCAGTGCCAACACAGCGCCAACGCACAACGCAAACACCACGTGGTTCATCGTATTTTCGCTTGCGTGCACGTTTGCGCGAATCGAGTGCGGATCGTGTGACTCCCGTTCGGTTGAAGTATGCGCTCTTATACCCTCGAACTTTAAGGGCGTTTGGTAGTGCTGATGAAAAATCGACGAGTACCCTTACCGGGAAGGTATGGTTTGGATAAAGTTTGCCGGCACAATCCGTGCATCGCTCGATAACATCGGTGGTTTGTGAAAGACAGTTTCATTCCCATGTACTCACCGGGCCGGTTTTTGGTAATTTTTTATTAAGCGACACGCTACAATCATGTAAATACAATCATGTAAACGTTTCGCTTTGTTTTAAACGGCATCGTTCGATGCGCATTTTGATAAGTCTTATGAAACATAACGAAGCCTCTCGACACGTCGACGCGCTTACGTAATGTTCCTGTAGTACTTCTGCGTGAGTTCATAAGAAAATCCCACCCATCGAAGGAAATCCCGCCCCCCCCCCCCCCCGTTCACCCGTGTGCAAGGAATCGGGAAATGATAAATGCGTTTTAATCTCATAATTGGCACGATTCATATTTCGTCGACAGGCAGCAATGGGTGGCGAACAGGCGCCCATTTTGGCGCATTGGGTGAAACTCGTAACGCGTTTTTTTGCAAACATAGCAGGCGTAACCAGAAAGCAGAGCAAAAAAAATATGTGAAAACCCGCCTTACAGCCCCAAACGTGCCCAAATGTAATGAAGAATTATCGTCGATCGACCTTTACTTTTCGGCTCCATTTCCACTACCGACATCGGCCGGTGGAGCCGGGAAATAAGATTTGCAAAACTTTGGCCATCAACGGCCGGCGGGAATGAAAATTGCACCAGCGAAATCAATTCCATCAATTGACAGTTTGGCAGCGGCCGCTTTTTCCCCGCCATCTTCGATGGGAAATTTATCAACGGACCCGCTCACGGTTCCGCAGGGTGGCGCTGTGGTTGGCGTGCGCGACGAAGAAGGAAAAGTCAATTCAAAATGAAACCCAATTGGCTGGGGCAAAGAAAAAAGAACCGAAATGGAAGACCCGAGGACGATTTTTCTTGTAGCAATTGCGCGTCGAGAGCGGGAAAATGGGATGGTTGGCGTGGGGAATCGAAAATCGAATTTGAATAATGGACGAAAGTGGCCTTTTGATTGGCGCTCGGGCAGAAAAAAGGACTGCAATCTCGAGAGGCCGTCTCGAGAGCGCCCGAGTCCTGCTCCAAGATGGGGCCCCCGGTTCCGAGTGGCGGTTCCATTTGCGATGCGAAACGATGGGTCATTATTGGATGATAAATTATGAATACAGCAAGTATACATTAGCGTTGAAAAACAGATTTCCCCGATATTATGCTTCGTTCGTTCGTTCGTTCGTCGCTGGTTTTTCCTCCATCCGTTGGTCGGTTGTTTTCGCTTTTCCGGAGACTGGTTGTTATTTTCGTCACCGAGATCTTACCCAACGAGTTCGCGCCGTTGGATTTCGTTTGCCGGGGAAAACCGGAAAAGAAATATTTGTGCCGTGTTTTAGTTTTTAGTCCTCGGCGGGGGGATTGATGCCTCCTGTTTTTTTTTTACTTCCACCCAGAACCCCGGCTGGTGGAGAGAAGTGAAAAAAGACGTCCTGCATCCGTTGGGCGAGTGTTTTAATTTTCATTTCCTTGTCAAACGGGAGCGCCCTGACAAATGGCGCTGGCAGGACGTGCCTTTTTTTGTGCTCCCTTTTTCTTTTGCACCCAGAGCCACGTTGGGGCAGTGATTTCTTTTTTAATAACATTTTTTTCCATTCCACCGCCTCTGGTCTTAATTTTCGCGCACCCCTAGCTGGGCTCGCCCGGTAGGCTGGTGACAGTTTTTCCTCGAAGCCGTTACTGGCCGAACCGCGGCCAAGGAGGCGAAGTTTTCACGCGATGGTTCCCTCGCGGCCCTCATCCTGTAATGAGGAATATTTGTTTCCTTTTCGCTTTTCGCGCACCGGTGGACATTTTAATTAACGATTGTACTTTGATTAATTAAAAAAATATGCTAATCCGTATGTTAACGCCAAATGCGCACACCGTGTCACCTTCGTGGGCGGGTGTCGTGCTTATTTGGCTTGGCGAACTATAACTTTTGGGTTTTTGCGTGCTAAAATATTGCACCGACAGTGAGCGGTTGTTTCTTGTTTTTTTTACGATTCAATTCCATCTCTCCGAGCTACACCCGAATCGGGATGTGTATAATAATTTGTTATAGGTTTGGCATGTGTTGCATGAAAAATTGGTCACCGGCCGAAACCTGGTGCTCGCAAAAAGGGGACGCACCGTTGCAAGTGTAAGTTTTGTGCAAAATTTAAATATAAATTTTACGATCGAAAATCTATCGCTCGGCGGCATTTGGGCAGGAGAGTTAATCGAATGGGCGGTAAAAATTGATTGAGCAAGGTCACGCATTAGGAGCAAAGCCCTCGGGAAGGAGACTCGATCGCGAGGGTTCCAGTGGAAAACTGGGAAAACTGGATATCGATAAATTTCCACGCTGCCACGCGAGTCCCGGATGCACTAGGGGTGCCAATGTATGTGGTGATAAATAAATCAGATCTCACGCGGACGATAGCTGCCGTGAAACGGGAGTTTCCGCGACTACCAGCGGCTGACTTTCTGATGCTATTGCATGCAGATGTTGCAAATTCATAATAATTCACCAGATTATCTTCCCGAAGATGCGTCCGGAGGAGCAAAACGGCACGTTCTAGCGCTGTCGGTGGATGTGTGGACGTAGAGCAACCGAGATTTGATGGGTTAGAACGCTAAATTCAATCGGGAAAATTGATCGAATCCTCCTCGGCATTTAATTCAATCAACGATGATTGGGATCATCGTGATAGCATTAGTCTTGATTTTAGACATTTTGAATGCTTGTTGGCTAATTCAAGCATGGATTGCTGAGGTTACAAATGCGTTGTTTCAAAATTCGAACCACTAGTGACACTTCTCCGGTTACTTGGATGAGAAGCTACCATGACTCCGACACGTTTGTCCTAACGAAGACATTCGACTGCTCGTTCAAAAATCGCAATTCTATTTAGCCCTGCCGTGCGCGGAAACGGCCTTTGCAATCACGACAACAGCTTCATCGGTCATAAAAACGTCGTCCGCAGGCACCTTTAGCCGTTTCCAATATGGCAATTTCGATGCGCCCCCGATTCGGCATCCTCCCGCAACGACGAGCCCAGGAAAGGGTGTTCATATATAAATAATATATTCCTCGATGTTTGTAGCTCAGGTTCGTTATTTGACCTCCAACCTTCGTTCGCCCTTAAGCCGCGTTCGTGTGATGTTTTCGAAAAGTTCCCTCACCATTTTTGGGTTTGGGGTTGTTTGCGAATGCCTCCCGGTTTCTCAGGTGCGCTCCGTAGATCCGCGACTCCAGTGCCCTTTTGCGAAGGAAAGGGCTTAATATTGCGATGTGCGGCAATCATAATAACAATAACAACCGATTCCACAGCCGCTTGATTGCTTTCGTTGCAGCGCAAGTGGTAACCGCAGTAGTGGGCGGAAGTGTGGGTGTGTGTATTTTTTTTTTGCTTTTACCTTCTTCCGCCGGGAAGGGTTGACACTCGAGGGCACGGGAAAATTGTACCCCTTGGAGCTGCCACCAGCATCGAAGATTGCGATGGTCTGCGCTGGTTTTTGGGTGGCGTTGATGTTTTATTTTTTCGTGGCCAAAAGGTTTTTTGAAATACCTTTTTTATGGCTTCCTATCCCGAACCAGCCGCAGTGGCAGCTTTTCATACGACGCACATAAAAGTGGATGCGGTTTTTTGATTTTTGGATACGCCGGAGTTTTTACGACGTTTTCCAAACCGCGCCCCGATTTTGCAATTGTCCTTGCGTCCTGCGAGCACATCGATGGCAATAGTTTTGTAGGCGAAAGTGTTTGTTCCTCTTTTTCCTATCTTAGGTGTGGAAAAAGCTCGGAATGATTTGAGAGGGATGGAGAATTGTTGTTGTCGATGTTTCTGATACCGTGGGTTTCCTTTCATTGTCAAAGAATGAGTGATATCGTGTTTCAGAGTGCATTTATAGACCTGCAGTAACATAGACTTTTTCCAACTTTGTCCAAAATAGTGTCGAAAAAGGCTTAGTTCCGCATCTCGACCACACAATCGATTAGACCCAGCCCCGATTCGAAAGGTCCGATTCTTTCTGCAATGATGCTTGTGTCGTGCATTTCTTTTTTTTTGCCTCCCAATAAAACCCCAGCACCGTCCCATCGTCCTTTGGCATCGCAAAATTGGATCGATCGCACAAACTACCGTGGTACGTGGCCTCGAAGGTGGCTTTGATTTTGGATGGCTTTTGATAGCTTTCCTCGGCTCCGTGAATCGAATGGACAACGTGCGCTAGCTGGCGCTCTTTTACACGCGGATTCGGGTGCACGAGCTCGTGATCGGGTGAAAGGATTACGGCGTGGAAAATAAAAGCCAAAACGCCTGTCGGTCGGGACAAACGGCAAAGGGTGACACTATGAAGCGAACACGAAATCGAGGAAAAAACATCGAGGGCAAAATACTCCTCCACCACGCTCACAACGCAAGGTCTTGCGGTTTATGGCATCGACAGCACGACAGTGGCCAGTGGGCCTGCTCACACATGGTGGGGTAGTAAAAAGAAGGATACACCTTTATTACCATATTTTCCAGATTCAATTATTCGCGCTTGTTGTCTGTTGGGCTGGGAAGGGCGTGTGGTGGATGAAGAAAGGGTGGATTTTATTACAGAAAAAGCTAGCAATAGTACTTTCGCAAATCTGGGTCATAGGAAGGACGAATGCTGTTGTTGTGAGGTGCGGTTTGTGAGAAAGCTCGCGTGGTCAATATAAAGCTCAATAAGCATTACGCAAATGATTGCATTCGCTCGCTGTGTGCTGTTTTGTGCAGTAGAACGGATGTATTATTCATCATGCTCTAGGGCGTGCTTCATAAAATGGCATTCAAAAATTGTTGGAAATAAAAACCGATTAAGATATGAATCATGGGATTGTAGGATAGATTGAGGACACAAAAAAATGACCAGCTGAATGCTGCTCCAAACATAGGGTTGTTGCTGTTGGTAAAATAATCAAGTAGCCACGGACAATGGGTTGCTTTGATCCGTGTAACGATGGCGCTTGAATTGAAACATCCCATGGTGTCCTGCGATGGTACAGGAGCGTGATTTATGGCCCACTCAAAGGACGCAGTTTCGCCATTTGCCAGCCGCTGACCGTTCGTCGCTCTAACCTGGACAACATAATTGACCGATGAGGACTCAGGGACTCTTCCGACTGCGTCGATCGATCCGACCTGAACCGAGCAAATGCTGCAGCTTTTCTGAGGGCCGACCTTGGGTTGCAACATTGGCCAGATTGATGACACAACATCGGTAGCGGAGCATCCGCCAGGACACACCTTTTCCATTTTTCCTGTCTCGTGGATGCTTTAAAGGCAGGTAAAGAAAATGCGCCCCGCACCGAATGCCTCTCGGCAGCCTATTCTAAAAAGGGCATTGGCAGGAGGACCCCAGAAAGAAAGGCAGAGACCCGAAAGGAGGGTCCCAGCAGGAGGGTTCACTAAACGGTGCGCACTTCGCTTAAAATAGGAGCAATAATAATTTTTCACTGCAGTGTCACTTATTTGTAGCAATTAAATGCCCATAAATAACGTCTATTAATCTATTATCCCAACCGGTGATGCCCCGTACGCATGCATGCATGAGAATGGTCGTGTGTGTGTGTGTTGATATAGAGTCCTGAGAAAAGCGGACTTCCGGCTAGGTCGAGGGGTCGAAGGAACGGGCGGAGCGAATCCGGAACGGCTCACCGGGGGTAATAATTGGCGGTAAAGGACCATCGCAACGAAACCGATGATGGCGCGTATGGGGACAAGCGGGGAAAAATGCGAGAAAAAAAGGGGGAAAATAGTTCCAAACTGGAAACCAATTCCGGCGGGCATCACCTCGAATGCCGGAAGATTGCCCTCGAGGGAATTCAACTCGATTGTGATGGCAGCATTCGCGCCCGAGAGTGCCGCAATATCGGAGGGATAAAAAGGCTTGAGGTTCCGATTGCGTTTGGGCTGAAAAACGGCCATGGCTGGCGCGCGGGAAATGGAGAATCATTAAAAGTTATCACAACAAAAAGTTAAACTGCAACCGTAACCGATGAAAAACTATCCCTTTGAATCCCTGTTGGCGTTCATTTGGGTGTTGGGCCAGAGGAAAGATGGCCAGGAGGTGCTACTTGGAAGCTCATAAATTATGCCACAACTCGTTTCGGCGAGTTCATTTTCATTGTTGATGATGTATTTGTCGGTGTGCGAGTGTGCGGAAGTGACGTCGTCGTAGATAAGCGCTTAAATGATCGAAATGGCGTAATAGGTTCATTTATTCTACTACTTCCGTAAGCCTCAAGCAGCTATGCGTAATAAAACTGTTGTTTTAGCGAATATCTTTGACTTGCGTTAAGCTTCTAGTTCATTTAGTCGCGATACTTTCTTTCCAATTCATGTGTTTCAACTACGACCTCTGTCAAAAGGCCCATGTGCCATTTCTATGCCAGCTTCTGTGACAAACCATTCCATTGACTTGCTCAAACGTTTGGTTCTTTTCCTATTTCTCTGTGGCTCACGTAGCCTCATAAACAACGTGTCCGGCCATTCATGGTTGAGGCAATAGAGTGAGGATGAGGCGTAGAAAATTTTAGCTGAATATTATAGACTACGACGAGCCCGATCGAGCATCGATTGCAAAGGGTCCTGGTTGTGGGAAAACGGAACGGAAACAAACACAAGCACATACGAACACCCGTGCGTGTGCATACAAACATGTGACATATTGAACGAGCATCAGGTACGTGATAGGACACAATGGGCATAGAATGCAGTATTGGGAAAATCAATCTCATGAGACACGATTCACAGCTATGCAAACAAAAAAGAAATTTGGTGAAGGAAAAGCAAGGATCCGAGAGGAAGTGCCTGAATACAGGTAGGCGAAAGTGGAATGTAACAATCCACATGGGTAAGAAGTTAAATTATTCCTTACATTTGTAAGCTAAGCAACTCTTGTAACAATGTAGTATAAAGACTTTACATGCATTAACAGTGGAGTAATATGAAATTTGTGTACATGTCCTGTGTAAAATGATGAGCAATGGTAGAGAATTTTGACTTCTCATGGTTCGAAGCCAAGCTCACCGGATATCCTCATTTGGCTCGAAAAAGGACTCCCTTCGATGTTTAGAAAAACGGGCAAGGCACAAAGTCAACTCGACGCGCACACAAAACGTCCCAGTGCTGACTCTGTCACCTATCCGACGAGGCCATTGTTGATGAAAAGGGATTCGTACAGATCCCGGAGCCCTCCGGGCGTCCGGCCGTTTTTCCGGCCTCCGGAACCCGTAAACTGTGCACCCGATTCAATCCGAAAGGTGTGATAATTTTACGGCAGTTTAATTTGTGATGCGGTTGCGCTTTTGGGACGTGCGTGCTTCAAAGGACACCGAGGGACGAACGCATCCCGTTGGGACGTTTATTGCGTTCCATTATAACCGTGGCCGATTCGAAACGATGAGCCATTTCGATAAACCGGAGAAAAAACTAATGGACTAGGTGAGCCTTGTGATTATGCTCCAAAATGATCCCATCATGAAGTGCGTTGTGTTAAACGCCATATTCTCTTCTGTGAATCGTTTCATTTGCTGGTGTTTTTTGTTTTGGGAAATAAGATATTGAGCATCGAATTATCAGCTCCGAAAGCAAACAAAAATACAACATTTTTCGGATAGCTGCCTAAAATATCACCTGTCAAAGAATGGAAATAACGCAGGAAAATAAATAAATATATAAACCCGGTACATCGCTGCACATCGACCCGGTGAGGAGGCATTTGGCAATAATGCAACTTTCGGGCGGAAACTCCCATAATAATTCCAATTGCAACGGCAGCTGCAAACTGCCCGTCACGAAACTTTTCTGCGCAAACATTTTCGCTTCAAATTTATCAGCACAGGTATGGGAAACTGGAAGCGAAATAAAACGAGGAAGAAAAAAAAATATTGGCATAAGGCAACACCGGTAACCAAAGTTTATTTTCCGCTGCGTGTTTGAGGTTTTTCCTTCCGCATAAACACACACACACACACACACAATCCTGGCTTGTAACCGACATGCACCATGTTGCACTCGTTGCATGAGCTTGGTATATTAACAATTCGGTTATGCTGCCGTTGATGCTAATTGGAAAAATATTTCAACGATCCTGATCGTGTTGGAATTCGAGGCATGAGGTAACTGAACATTTTTATTTCGAAACTCCTGTTGCTTATTACGCATTAAACACACGACATCATTAGTGCATAAGGATCCATTTTCCGGAGATCAAACTCTTTGAATCAAACCCTCTTCTAGTTATCAAACTAGCAGCCAGCATGTAATGACCTATGCAAATGGAGTGAGGAAAGGATAACAATGATCCTACGCGTCTAGGACCACTGGGTGATCTGCTGTGCCCTATGCGCAATCGTCCCTGCCGAATGTCACCTTTGGGCATAATCTTTCCCCGTCAGCAAGTGAGCAGCTGCAACCGGAACCGGAACCGGGGGAGCTGGTGGCTCTCTTCATCACCCTCGCCGCCAAACCACACGCTAAAAATTACGAAATTATAACCCCGTCTCTGGCCCCCGATGCCTCGTTTCGTGTCCGTAAGCCAGCAATGTAATCTGAACATCATTATTGTGTTGTATAGAAAATGAGTAAAAACGAATCGAAAATGTGGAGGCAGCGAGGCACATTAACTCCCCACCGGCCAAAAGGATCTCCCTCCTTTGTCCTGGCCCGGGGCGTGGTAAGGGCGAGGGCGATAAAGAAGACGAAAAAAGGATTAGCTGCACATATGAACTAGCGACGGTGAACGCGCGCGCTTCCCCGACACATTGTTTACGTTGCACCAGAGAGCGCGTGTGTGTGTGAGTTCGTGCGTGGGCTGGTGTGAAATGGGAGTCCTTTTTTCCGTTCACTTTCGCCAAGGAGCGCGAGTGCACGAAAGAGCACGAATTTCCCCCACACGAGGTGCGAGCGAGATAGAGCGAAGAATTAATGAACTTGTGCATTGACTGCGACTGGCGAACCCTGCCTCACTACAGCAACCCTGCTTTGGATGCGCCATCGTCCATCCCCGTGAGTGGGCATTTTGTTTGACGTATGCAAGAGTGCGAGAGAGCGAGAGAGAGAGAGCGAGAACATGCACGCTGTCCTGCTCGCGATGTGGTTGTGTGGGTAAGTGCGTAAGTGCGCCGGCGCAACGAGAAAGGAAAACGAGTTTTCTTCGTTTCATCTCGCTCTGGACTCTGTCGTTCTCTTGCACGCCATCCTTTCACTCTCTGGCTCTCTCTCTCTCTCTCTCGCTCTCACAGCCAGGTAGAAGCATGGCGTCGCGTGACAGCGTGTATGAGTGTGGCAGCTTCAACGCACCGTTTACGGCTTCGGTGCTCCACCTTTTTATCCCTTTTTAATCGATGGGCGGAGCGATCGACCCTTCGCTGAGGTTGAACCGGAGGGATGCTGTGCTGCTATCGAGAGAAGATGTTGAGCAACTGGCCGGAACGGTGAACACGTTCGCCGCTCGTCTAAAACGGAAAGCCTTCCCAAACGACGACGACGACGACGACGACGACGACGACGACGACGTCGACGACGTAGTTACAGCGAGTGAACAGTGGCAAGGACCTCGAAGCGAGTCCTTCACAACCGATCAGTGTGCGTGTGTGTGCGCGTGCACAAGTGTTGATAGTGCCCCGTGGCGAGTTGATAAACAGGCTTTGATGTGAACAGCCTACCTTGATGCAAGAGTTGCGGCATTCAAGCACGTTGCGTCGTGACAACCGGACACGTGATGATCCTGGCGTAAGTGGTTGCGTGAACATTAGTGCGTATTTTTGTGACGCATGTGTGAAAAGGCTTCTGTGATGAATGCTCCTGCGAAGTGAAGTGATTCGTGAGTCGTGGTTAAATGAACGAAACACGTGTACAAAGAAACAAGTAACGAGATAAAATTACTCGAGCAAAGTACTGATGCGTGAGTGCGTAGGGATTGTGCGATCAAGTGTTGTTGTTTCGGTTTCTAAATCCGCTTGAAGAGAGGATTCTAAGAAAAACGTTACCCAAAAAGTGTGAATTTGTCGTCTGGCGATGGTTGTGATCTGAACATGAAAATGTCGCCCAAGTGTAAAGTGTGAGCTTTCGATTGACGTTATCTCTAGTTCGTTTGTGTCGAGTGTGTCCTTTCGCGTGTGTCCTTTCGTTTCTATCCGCCGCAATATGGCACGGAGATAAGCCCAACTCGATACGACCTTTGATTCGCGGAACCACACGTTTCAGGATTCGGTTCGGGATTCGGTGGCGCTGAAGTTGACCAGCGCCTACCACGTTTCGAGGACACGGAGTCGTACGGTTCCGACGACCCGGTGCGCACCGGGTACCAAGCGCTGACCCTGGCGGCCTTCCGATCTCCCGGGTTGCTCGGAACGCATGGCTTTGGCTTTGGCGGCAACTTCGGCTTCCGTGATCCTTCGGCCACGTCACCAACGGCGGCGTCCTCGTTTGACGGGCCTCCTGCCCATCTTGCGGCCGGTTCGTTGCTGAATCTCTCCCAGCACGCCACATCCGCCGGTGGTCACTTCCGGTCGCATCACCACCAGCTCCATCCGCAGCACGGTGACACCGGCGGTAGTCCGGTGAATCTGTTTCTCGGTACCGGAGGAGGTCCATCTTCGAGAGATAACTCCCACGACCAGCCTGCTCCTCCGGACAGTCCGTACGGGCGACCGTATCATCCTGCGACGGACGGTGCCACAGGACTTCCGGCGCATCTTTCTGAGCATTTGGCTGGCCTCGGAGCGGCTTACGGAACGGATTCGGATCGGGCAGATCAGGACGACGAGATCCACGTTCTTCCGGGGAGTCCTCGTGGCCACAGTCCCGTGAGTGGGCGGCTTAACGGCAGTGGGTACACCTCAGAACCGGCCAGTCCGGAGCCGACAGGACACAAACATCGACCACCGGCGGACGAGTCCTGTGGCAGTCCGCTCGGAAGTGCCCGATCGTACTCGAGCCAAACGAAAGAGGGTGATCTCGGTGGGTTAGGAGGATATCCTTTGTCCGGTTCACCCCACGATAGTGTGGGATCCTCGCGTAGCCCCGAAAACCTCTCCCACGGTCCTTCCGGTTCGGCCAACGCGTGTCATCCCCAATCGTCGAACTCCGGAATCGTCGCCGGCTCGTCCGGAAGTGCGGCTTCATTTGCACTTTCCGTCGGGCAGCAATTGGCAGCGCATCAACAGCACCATCATCACCAGCATCAGCAACATCTTCAGCAACACCCGCTGCATCACCAGCTTCACCCGCATCACCCACACCATAACAACAACAACAACAACAACAGCAGTGGGGCGATAAACCACAACCAACCGCTTCCGGTGGGTTCAAAGGGTAAACCAACACACACGATCTCGGACATGTTGGATCATAAGTTACAGTTGAGCTTCCTGGGTCCGCCACTGGCGGCGCTGCACTCCATGACGGAGATGAAAGCGGCTCAACACCAGCAGCACCAACACTCACACGCCCCCACAGGACAACAACCCCCGGGATCGGGTCCTCACACCACCACGCATCCTGGCAGCCCCGATCGACTCTCGCAAACGGCCGTTTCACAGTCACCGGCGGTCAGCAACCCACACGGAATTGACACAATCCTTTCCCGACCACCGCCAGTTACCACCGCTCAATTGAATGCCTTAGGAGGTGAGTACGCTGAGATGATGAGGGTCTTTTGACAAACGTACGAGCTGAACGTCCTTTTGTGGCCATCGTCCATCGTTTTATTTTGCAGGAGGAATGCCCCGTTTTACAGCGGCCGTAGCTGCGGCAGCCAACATGGCGCAATATCTGTCCCAGAACCACGCCAACGGTCCTATGAAGGCTCACGCAGGGCCACTCGTCGACCGGACGCACCTTTACTGGCCCGGACTGCAGGGTCTCGTGGCCAATCCGATGGCGTGGCGTGACCGACTCGGTTCCAGTGAGTATTCCCTTTTTCCGCGATGTCCATTGCGAAACCCCTTTTCGCTCCTTAGGTGACCGACCTCCCGACGGCGATCCAATTAATCATCGAAAATTTGATGGATCGCCGTAAAAACGATGATTGAATGTCGTAAAATGCCGTCGGCTGCGTGTCAACCGGTGCGCCATACGGTGCCCGATTACAAGCTGCAATGTGCGTGCGTAATTGGGCCTCTTCCCTAATGGTGGGTGCTTTTTGACGCGATACGAGGTGCGTTGGTGGGTGCGTTTTTGGCCTGTTTTTCGGGGCATCAATTACCTGTAGGCGTAGGGCTCTAGTGTCCGTGGGAGTGTGGGTTTGTGCGTTATCTGGGAACGGGTATTCCAGCTCATGAAATGCGACATGTCGGGGATTAATGAGTAGACCGTTAGTACGTGCTTCGATGTATGTCCTTAAGGCACAGGATGGAACACTCCACATCTTCTGCTTTCACGACTGGCGGAAATCCTGCAACGAGGTGCACTTTATGCACGTGTGAGTGTGTGGTCTGTCCATAAAAAAAGGGCTGTTTCCGTGTTCGCCTTCTTTTTTGGGTGACAATCTCGTTCGCATCGTCCAACGACGGGACACGCATCGGGCACCGTTCCAACTTGGGCCATTATTCCAGGACGACCGATCGCTTCGACCCGAGAATCCATTGGGCACATCCCCATCGCGATTCCACCAAAGAGGTCACTGCGATTCCAATCACCGGCGTATCGGACTTATTAGGCACGGTTCGCCAAAGACTCGTCGTCGAGAGCATTATACCACCATCAGCCTCGATTGGGGCCAAATCGGATCCCCTCGAAGGCTCGGTTTATAAATCTGCCCAAAGACCGTCCTGTGGTAGGATCGAGAGCGCATTAGCAGCCGTTTGGCCTGAATTTAGGTGCTCCGATGGTGGAATGGCCGTCCTTCTGAAGACCGGACACACCGGACTCAACTGCGGACAACCGTCAGCTGTAGGCTAATGGTCAGCGATGTCCAAAACGTCCGAAGAGGCTGCTCCCGGAGTGCACCCCACAGTGGCACACACGTTAACAGACTTTTGGCTCTCTATTATAAGTCGTCCATTGCATGTCAATAGCCGGATAATGATGATCCTGGAACCTGGTAGGATCCTTCTCTGGGAGTCGCATGCAGCCGTTTATTGCGACGCAGGCAAGCGGTTCCAGTTCCGGACAGCCGGTGTACCGGTCGCTTCTTGGAACGATGTGGAAATTACGAGAAGCCCTCTCGGAGGCCTCTGATGCCTCTGGAGTGGAGTGATTCAAACCGAGCCTAACCAACCTGCACTGAAGCCGGTTGTTCCGGTGGACGGCAGTTTTTCCATACCATAGCTCCCGTGGGGCGCATGTATCATCAATTATTCGAAACATGTCCACCAGCAGCAGCATCAGCAGCAGGCTGGTTGGCTGGCTGTCCTGGAAGCCCGAAGGTCCTGTCTGTCGGTGCTTCGTCTAATCGTCGCGACGCGTTCCGGAGGGAAATAAGGATCCGGGAATGGTGGGTGGCGATGCTTTGACAGAGATAATTGACCGATAGACAGCTGTTAAATTGTTTCTTTATTGATTTTCTCAATGCGACGTTGGACTTTGAATGGGGCGGTGGGTTGACTTCTGGATCTGGAGTACTTACGGTACGATGGGTGGAATTGTCCGAATGATTCATTTTGGTGTGTGTCTGTGCCATCGGTAGGCGAAGGTGCACCTGTTCTTCGTCTTAAATGACCATTTTCAACCTACTGGCATGGTGTTGAAGGCTCTGGATTCATTATCTGATTACCACTCAACGATGTAAAATCACGATTGGTGAGTGCGTAAAAAAAGGGCTTTCTACACTCGAGCATTTGAGTCGATTCCGTGTGGTAGGGTTCATTTCCACAAATCGTTGCACTTGGGGCGGTTAGCTGGGAAGGTTAACTGCAGCACCGGAGCTCGGGGAGTTGGCAAATAAATATTGCTTTATCAGGCGCGATATCGGGCCCGGTATCTTGTCAATAGTGATGGCAGGTCATAAAAATAAATATTGTTCAAATCGATCAAATTAAACGACGACGCGTAGGAGACCCGTTTTATGAGTCAGCCGGTGGAATAATTGCGTGATTTACAGATCCACCTCGGCTCCGGATGGTTGAAGAAGTTGCAGAAGTTTACTGAATGTAATTGCAAGGGTGAAAAAGGGATCCCATCGGAGTAGGGAAATATGAAATCATAAGCCCACGAACATTCAATTCCCACGCGTGACGCGCAAACACCGATCAGGCTACACCGGCATCTGCTTATCAGAGTCGTCGCCTATCAACGATTACCGCTTCGTTCGCTTGGAACACCTTCTCTTCACGTAACCGGCACGTGACCCAATCGGTTTGTTTAGGCATGCAGCGAGCGTTCCCCGTTTCACGACGGGAGGAATTTTATTGCATTTAATTAAACCGTACCGTTGCTTCGTCGCGGTTTTCCCACCCAGCCGTTCTCTCGTTACGAGGAATCCGGCCAATGTGTTGCATGTGTTGTGGTCCTGCGTAAGAGTGGAACGAGTTCGGCGGCATACGGCCGGTGTGACGTGCGATTAGGAAAGTATTTGGTGACGAGCAAACATTTCTATTACATGCAATTAACGATCGAACGTGCCACGGTTGCCTAGGTGATGTCTCGATGTAGGAAGTAGGCCATGGAAAATTCACCCCGAAACTGGGAGGAAACTCTTTAACCCCGCGATTGTGGATCGAGAAATGGATTATAATTTCCACCGGAGCTTTTCCCGTTCCGAGGGGTCGTCGAGTTGGTGAAAAACCACACGCGACACGGCGCATTGTAACATCTGTAGTAATTACGATTACATTCGCGCACGGCATATGGAATGGGCGCAATGACGGTGACGGCGAGTGCATTGTAATGTGGTGTTGATAATCGAAACGGTTTGTTTATTCCGGTGCCTTCGTCGTCCTTCGTCCTTTGTTCTACGCTCGAGATACGACATCGACGAAGTTCGACGAACTCCATTCCGGTGGCAATTAAAAAAGCTTAGCATCCTTACATGCGACTAGCTGCAATCTCGCACAAAAGGACCTTCACGAAACGAAAGCAGTGCTCCACCAGCGGAGTTGGTTGGCTAAAAAATCGATGCACTTTGTGTGGGGATTTAAATAAAAATGGCTGCAGCACTCACGACCACTAGCGACCGCAGTATGTACCACCCGGTGTGGTGTACACGGCTACGGTTGAAACTGCGAAAGGATAACGGTCCCGCCGGATGGAGCGGATTTTCGTTTATGCGCCGACAAACACATGCATAAGTGCCACCGACCACGTTGGTGCATTGGTGGGGAAAAATGGCTCGCCTTGTTGGGTTTCGCGGCTTGGACTGTAGCCGTTCCTCTTTGTTAGGAAGAAAGGGCATTTATTTTTCCTTTTTTTGTGAAAAATGGAAACTCGGGGTAAATGGGAGAAAATGTGGAAATTTTATACAAGCGCAGTGCTCGTTGTTCTCGTGGTTTACGAAGAGAGCCCCCGTCACTCGATCGTTTGGAATATGTTAATTAAAGGAATCTGCTTTCTGTTTATAATGTACTTCGATTCGTTTTTTCGATATTCGAGAGAGAAAAAAGACAACATCATTAAGATGGGATGTTTTGTTGGGTTGTATAAAACTGTAGCTTTCTTGCAATTTTGCTACACGCTGGCACAACACACAAACATTCGCAACATCTATCAGATCGTACCGTGAGAAAACTGCGTTCGATTTTCATGACCGTACTCGTTCCAGGACATCATCATCATCATTTCCAAACACGCATACGGTGCCGATTTGTTCATAAATACCTTGTTGATTATTTTTTGAACAAACGTCCTGGCTTATTTATGCACGGACCCTGGGCGACCCTTGGTTCCGACCTGCGAGCCTTTCGCCGGCGAGCCCTCAAATCATTCCTCCGCCTCCCACGGGTTCCCTTTGCTATGGCCACGGCCTGAAAAGCTCCACCCAGCAGCCCGGCTTGTTGATGAGATTCGATTTAAATTTGATGACCATAAACGCATATTATACGACGCCGTTTAGTCCGCCCCGAAATGTGTGTTCTATTGGTGAAAATGAAGGCGAGCCATGTATTCGGCAGCGCTGCGAGTGTGTGGTCGTTTTGTGTTCGAGCTGTGAAAAATGCCACGCGTGGAAAAATATATGAACAAACGCGAATGGAGGGCATCGGAAAAAAAGAGAGACAAAACAACTCCCCACAGCTTCATCCGGAGAGCCCATCCGGAAAGCGAAACACGGTGCGAATGGGCTGAAGAAAATGGAATACATTCATGGACGGATGAAGCATTTCCACCATACGCCTAGCTGCAGGAAAAAAGGCGCCTCCACCATCCTAGGCAGCCACTGCTATCACTGTATCAATGCTGAGCAACCCTGGGCTAGGGCTATGGCTACTTGGATCCATTCCGACATGTGCACACCAAAAACGAGAGCAAGCTCGCACACACACACACACGCACACATACACATCGACATGGCAGCTGGTCCGCCTTTTTCGGGCCGGGAAAAAAGATCTCATTTTCCGACGAGGCGCACTCATAAATATACATAAAACCGGCGGTGAATAGTGGCGAAGATTCAGTATCTCCGTTCGCCGCGTTCTCGGAGGTCGGTGTGCCTCGCCGACTTGTTCTTGTTGAGACGCCAACACCGAGCCGATCGATGCTGACACACTTCCACAGCTGCCGGGGAGGGCGCCTTTGTTTCCATAATGATGTTGCTCCATAATCATCCAATCACGGAGTCTTCAAAAAACCATCCCCACCACACCGAAGGATGCGAGCAAGTGGTGCAAGAAACACGAACTTCAGGAGCACAAATCTGGATGTGCCACCATACACGCATATCCTTCGACGGGCGGTAGAGTTTCGCGGGAAATGCCACTCATACATGCGCACCCTGCACCCTGTGTGTGTGTCCGTGGACGCCTCGATGATGATTATGATTGTGGAGCGGCAAGAGCGTCGTCCTTGCCGAAGGAGTGTGAGCGAGATGACTGCATCTCGCGTGGACGTGTGCGTTTGTGTTGAGGATGGCGCTTGCTTGGATCGGGCGGCAATGGCAGTTTTCATCTCGTTTGGGAAATTTGTGTATGTGTGTATGAGTGAGCATTTTCCCCTCCTAGCTGTAAAGGCTTGCAGAGATGCTTTATTTACAAAAAAAAACAAAACACTAGAGCTGATGGAAATGCAGCAGATAGAGGTCCTTTTTCCTTACAACCGGAGTCGTTGGTTTTTGGCGTACATGGATTTTGAAAATGAGGAAGTAAAATTACACTTCCAAATACTATTTTAAATTCCTTCACTGTATGATGTTTCTCTGTATGAGAGGTGTTTAACGTTTCTTTCACCATCATCGTTTCGTTTAAGAATTGATTTAAAAGTCGCCATGAACACACGTATGAACGTGATAAACCTTGCGTGATATCCTTGCTGTAGGATTCGCAACCTAACGAGGACCCAACGTTTAAAGGAACCCCAAAACCATCATACTCGTCAGCAAACGTTAGCAAATCCTCGTTCGACCGGCTTTCGCGGGGGATGTAACGTCGGGAGTACATCACGTGATGTGTCGTTAATATAATAAGCGCCATCTGTCGATAATGACGCGCTGCCAGCAAGGGCCAGGGAGTGGAATGTCCTGATGGACGGTAGCACGAACAAAAAAAGCGTGCCATTCTTCGACGATCGTCCTGCGCTGATGATGAAGTTGACGCAGCCGTTTCGGGTGGCGTTTTTCTGTGTTCGCCTGTGCAACGACACGCTCTACAGCGCGGCTGTCAGGTTGGAAGGATACCAGGACGCTCCACCTTCCAGACTAATGATCATTAAATGTTATAATTCCGCAGTATTTTCGTCATTTGCTGGCCATTATGCAGCAGAATGGTGCCGCTCGGCTGATGCTACCGACTGCTGAGCGAAGGTCCTTGTGGGTGGGGTGTTTTTCCTTGAAGCAATGGCGCTTTCCTTCCTTCCGTGATACCACTTGCTGCGGCTTGGTTCAACATATTGTGCCGAGCCGTTCGACAGGGAGCTGATATCACCCCTCTTGGTGCGTGGTGCGAAGGTGTTTGTTGGCTCGGATTTGAGAGGCGCATTTTTATGTTTATGGCTCACTTCACCGCGATGTGGCGGCTTTCGCGAGCTTTAATGGGCCCTCGGGCTCGAAGCACCGGGAATCGGACACCGGTTTCGTGGGTTGCTACCGTGAGCAGTGCTTTGGTGGTGATTATCGTTATCATTATCGTTCCAGTTACTTTACACTGTTTAATGATGTTTGGCCAGCGAAGATGTTGTTTGTTGGTTTAGTCGCGACGATGTGGTTGTGTTTGGGCGATTTCCAGGCGAAATACCTCCGAGGTTGTGCTTCGAAGAGTCTTTCGGGTGTTCTTTTCGTTTTAATTGTCATTACACCAACATGCACACACCGCGGATGGTTTTTAATGCTTGTGATTCTGGAAGAACAACATACATGTTCGAAAGAACAAAACGAATGGATCTTGAGTTTAACTATCACAACACCAATTGTGTGATCTTGTATACCAACCACAAGAAGCTGATTTGTTGACACTAAACCAAACCCATAACTCGAGCAAACGGCTTTGTAAATAATCATGAGGCAATATATTCCAACGTCAACAGCATTGTACTTGATGAAAATAATAGTGCCAAATATTTATTGCTGTTGCTCGGACAGGCTTCATTGGTGGGTCCCACAAATATTTACACATCCAGTGTTTCCTGGCCTGTGGTCTCCCAAATATTGCCCCACTCCATTATACTGCCGATGGTGGGAAAAGCTCCTGTGGAAACGACGCAACCATTCCCGCGGAGGGCCCATAAAATTGATTTGTTTTTCCTGCTGACCATCGGCCGAGTTAATAGTTTGCTAACTGGTGAAACAATGGCAGGAGCAGCAGCAGTAGTATCATCATCATAACCCAAGAGATCATGCGAGCAATCCATCCATAAAGCCTCGAAATGGGAAGCCTCACGACGCCGGGGGACCTTTCTCGCTGCTCGCTAATTATTGCGCTGCGTCGTGCCCGTTCAAAAGCCAATAAAAGTGCCCTATTAAGAGTGGGCCGTAATGGTCGTAAAAGAATTATCACCCATTTGTAATGGTTTGTTCGGTTTGGTCAGCAGCACCGTGGCGCTCGCGTACGCTGGTAGGTCAGTCCATCAAGCCGATGGGGTTTTTGGTTCCGCCTAAGAGTCGAGGATTTGATTGGCCCACGGTCCTTCGTTCGCCAATGGACAGTGTCCAGTGTCGTCCGTCTAGGGTCGAAGACGACGTTAGTTTTAGGGCGTTTATGGTGAGGGCGGCCAAACTCGCGCGGATCGTAAAACGATAAATTTGCGCTACCCAAAAACCGATCCGTAGCGTCGTTACGCCAGTCTGGGGTTTGACGCGGAGTGGAATTAATTTTCCACGGCGTAAAGAAAGGGTCCTTTCGGAGCGCGTCCTCCATTTACGTGACATCCTTCAGTGGGGTCGGTAGCATAACTTTCGCCACACTGGAGGTGGAAAGGGCACAGGCGCGATGGTAAAATATTTATCGCACTCATTACTTTAATTATGATTGCCGTTTTAATTGCCCCCGTTCAAGGCGCATCCTTTTTCCCGGTGGGAAATGGCTTCCCGGGAAAACCCGACACCTCAATCCCAGCGCCTCCGAGAGTCCTTTCGGTGCCTGTTCGTAGATTGGTTTGTAAAATCCTGCCACCCCAGGCTGGCTCAGGAAGCTGGCTTCGGAAAGAAGGTACACAAAAATTTACATACAAATGGTTGGTTAAAATGGTGGAAATATGAATAATTAATCCAGCCCCATACGCGCCGATCCATCCGTGTGCTCTACCCTTGCGTGTCGGAGGGACTTTGAATGAAAATAATTTTCGGGAACCCCTTTTTTAAGCTACGGCATTCTGGCGAGGCGTGATTTCGTTGCGAGTCGACCTTCTGGGTAGGAAACGCGAAAGCTGCATAAAGAACGTCCACTATTTCATTCCGAGCAGTGTTGTTTAATTATCTGCTTTAGGAAATTAATAATCTCCGCGGTACGTTTGTGTTGAAAACGATTTACACGAGCTCGAGAGTCCTCCGAGAGATCATATGCTGAATGTACATTGCTGCTGATCAAATGATCGTGCAAATCGTTTCAGGTTCATAATTTATGCTACCAAATTCTTGAGACTTTCGATGTACGACTAATTTCGGCACCAACCGTATGGTGGCATAAAATTATATATTACGAGTTTCCCAAACGCCCAATAAATCCTTATCACCAATGTCCCGACGTTTTCCCGATACGGTGATAACCCGATTCGTCGGTACCCGGTGGAGAGTTGCGATCCCTTCCGAATGCACTAATCAATTAATTACTATCGCAACCATGCCACTGCTATCTATGTTGTTTTAATTGTAATAAATGTTACGTTTATTTTATAATTATATCCGAGGGTCATGTTTTATGCGTTTCCGTGACACGAAACAATCGTCCACGTACTCGCACCACCGCCATCACTGCCGATTTGATCAGATACTGCGGGCGAAACCACAAAAGGACACCCCATCGAATGACGCGACCGATGGCGCAATAATTCCGCGTGTTCAAGCCCTCCCAAACCCGGCGCGGATTCTCATTATCTTGGCCACCCATTCATATGTCATAGGCATAATTATTTCGCTTTAATTATATTCCATCCTCGCGCGCTATCGGCGCTGGAACCCGATCGCGACCAGAGTGGCACGGAGAGCACTGGAACTGGGGGAGATCCAGCCGGCGGATGTCATTTCCAAATCGCCATTTCGAGAGACAATTTTCCGCGGCCATTTTGCTGGTTCGAGGCCACCGTCGGGGCTGACACCAGCCGGTGGTGGAAAACTCTTGGGGACATTAATTAGAGTTTCATTAGTTTTAGATATTAATTCTCTATTTCGTCCGCCACGCTGTTCCACTGCAACACGCTCCGGCCGGGATCGTCATTTACAATGTATCATTGTCAGTGGGCTGGGTTGGCTGCGAGAGTGAGTGGCTGATGGAGGAACACTGGAACAGGCTCGTCGAGGGGGCTTCTATCACTCCATTCAGCCGCACGGCATACGTTACGCCAGATCGACATCATTTCGGCAATATTCAAATCGGGGTTCGAATATCATTACCATTTAGAAGCTCAAACATGGTGCCACCGATCGATCGTGCGCTTGTTGCGTTGTTCTCGCCTGACAGAGACTTAATAGGACGCTAATAGGATAGCGATAGGGATTGGAAAACGCTTGAATGCTGGAGAAGCGATTGCGATGAATTGCATTGTATTGAATGCATCGAAGTGGGATTTTCTTTACGACCACATCAAGCTGCATAAAAAATATTGATCAACGATGTTTCTCAGCTATTCAAACCCCCACGCAAGGATGAAGATGATTTTCTTTACCATAAAAATCCCATGCTCATGTTCGCGTATTATTTCATCCGGTATTATGTGGCACGATTTTCACGAGCTTTTCCCCTGCGAACCAAGGCCACAACCTAGCTGAGTGTTGCCTATTTCCGGTCGCCAGATGTGACCACTTGGCTCGTGCCCTGTATGCGGTGGAAAAACGTAAACGCGTGGTTCTCTCTAGGCGGCTCGGTACGACCGACCACCGACGGTCTTTCCACAACAGCATCATCATCATCATCATCATCGTCGTCGTCTTTATCCTCATCAAGGCCTACGGCTGCCAAACACGGTGGAGTCGGCTGCCGTCCGCTTATCATCGGTAGAATTCTCTCGTTGTTAGCCAATTTATTTTTGCTTTTCACCCGTGTGCCAAACGTCGCTGCTCGACGGAGCTGACTTTTTTTCCTTTCTCCACCAGCTTTACAAGCGTTTTTTTTTTGTGTTCCCCTATCCGACGGGCCAAAACATACACACGCCCTAAATGACAGACGTGGGGCGCGGATTGCGAGCCGTTGCATATCATTACGCGGCCCGTTTCCGGTGGTGAAAACGCGTGGTGAAAAATGAGATTTAAAGGATTTGCAGGCGGCTTTAATTTAACGATTTTCGCAGACGTTATGCCACTCCCGAGTGTCGTGGCTTTTTTCGCGAACCAAAGGGATTTCCATCCGTCCACGATCCACAGGGTTGCACGGCGAATGTCCTCTCCGATCGATTACGAACGAAAAAAGTGTGGCAAAGATAAAGCCCGGCTTACAAACGCCCGCCAAGGAGGGGCGCGAGTGACGAGTTTTCCCTCCGCTCGAGAGGGACTGCAAAGTAATGATGTGATAAAATAATGTTCATCCCCTGGAAACAGGTGGCATTGGGAGCCGGTCGGCGTCGCTGGGAATAGAAGTGGGCCCGAAAATCATTGCGATTGCGAATGCACAACAAATCACGCCGGAATCGGTAACATTTGCTAATAACTTTTCCACGATACCACGACGCGAAGTACCGAAATTGCACATGTAGACGCACCGCGGGCTGTCATTGTGGCGTGTTGTGGGTCCTTTGGTTTGCTTCATCGTCGCCCGAGATGAAGTTATAAAATGCTCCAAAATATGCCACCCGTAGTGGTGGGCAATAATCTTAAAATACCGAGAAGCTTGTAACGACCTTGCTAACAAGGCGCCCGGGTTGCTTGCGTATGCGGCGCACGTAAACTCCGCCGGTTGGCGCCGTCGGTCGGTGACAGCTGCTTCGATGCCGGCGTGTTGCTGTTCCTGGGCCGGATGCAAACCGCGCATGCTAGATTTTGGGAGCTGGGGAGTTTTTCCTCGGAACGCTCTACCCAGTTCAACCCCAACTGGGTTCGGTTCGGACACACACGTCTAATTATCTTCAATTTCTGGTATTGGCTCTCGACCCGACACTTTTGCTGACATTTTATTTTCCATTTTCATTCTCCTCACCGGTGTTTTCTCCACAGTGTCCGCCAGCCTGTCCCAGTCACACCACGGCCAGGATAAGGACGGCAAGAAGAAACACACCCGGCCAACGTTCAGCGGTCAGCAGATATTTGCCCTCGAGAAGACGTTCGAGCAGACGAAGTACTTGGCCGGTCCGGAGCGGGCCAAGCTGGCGTACGCCCTCGGCATGACCGAGTCACAAGTGAAGGTAGGTGGCTTTTCCGGTGGTTTTCCCCCTTTTTTCGGACATCTATTGCAGCTCATAAAAATCATAACTTGCCTCCCGTGTCCCGGGTCCTGCGTGGTACGCAGCGTACCACCCTTCGCTTACATTGGCCAAAGGAATTCCGGCCGTTTGGCCCTTGTCGCTCGTGAGGCGGCACCCGAGAAGAAGGTAACACATTTTTCTGATGGCGGCCACAACCGCAATCCCTTGCGCAAAAGTGTCTGAACGGAAAGGGATGCTCTTAACCCTTGTCCAAGCGCACTGCCCACCCGTGCGTTTGTGTTTCTAGCGGTTTTGAAATGTTGACTCGATTCGAGTGCGGGTTTCCCACCGCAGCTGCCGGATTTTCAATCACCCAATTTTACAGCCTATAAACCGTACGGTGCGGGCGATAAATCATTGATATTAGATCGGCGGATTGGATTCGGTTTGCTATTACGGTGCTCCGGAGCCCTCCAGCTTGCGCGCGTGTTTTATTGCATGTGAATGTGGTGCCGGTGGTTGAAATCGGGTATCGGAATTTTCATGGCTTACTCTTTTTTTTGTAAGTTTTTTGAAAGCCCCCAAATCATGGTTTAATCCACCGCGGAGTGGACAATCAAATCTGGCCCGTTTGTATTCATTTCCTGTGCTTGATCGATGGAAAATGTTTATTATTTTTATGGCAGAATCTGGACGATGTTAGAGCCGTGTTTTTGGCTGTCCTTTTTTGGAATCTTGCGGATTCTAGTGGACTTAAAAGCAGTGCCTACGCGATTGCTCTAAATGAACACCATAGAAACGGTGTCAGCTCGTACTGCGACCAGTTTTGTTTACCACGTGGGAGTATTTTTATTCGCAAAAAATCACTAAACTTATCCATACCTTAGGGGCACGATTTCATTAGACACGGTGCTTGAATGCTAGAGTCTGAAGCAAAAGTCTTGAGTACGTGTGGTTCGTCGTCGTGTCGGCTGACTAAAGGGGTTGTTCCAAAAGCTATCTGTTCTTCGGCCATTCGAAGGACGATTCTCGCACGGAACCAGAAGATACATTTATAAAAGTGCAGCGTCGAGGGATAAACCCGTACGGGAATCGTTCGATAGCCGGTCGCTGGTGAAGTCGCCGCACTGTCGCAACCAGAACCACAACCATCACCACCTTCACAAAACCACACCACTGTGCCATGGCACGGAAAGGCTCGAAAGGATAATCGATGGGATTTTGATCGTTCCGTCTGGTCCCGTCCGAGGGTCGGTCTGTCGATATACTTTTTGTTCTTCTTCCGAAGAGTCAAACCAACACCCTTGCCGAGTCCTTCGGCGAGGACGAGTGACGCTGTCTGCGGCCGTACGGTGGTCAATTGAATTAAAACCTTCGCTTTCTCTCAAGGCTACCCTAGATGGGGTTTTGGGCCTTTTTTTCGCTTTTGTTCGTGCTCGCTGTGGCCCTTGGCAATCGGTTGAAATCGAAAAGGGATGAAACCGTGCCGTAGCAGCCACTAAGGAAGGGTTCTTCGACACCAACCCCAAGCGCCTAAAAAGGGGATTGTCCTTCCGATTGGCCGGTACGACGACCGGGTCCGTGTTTACAAATTGGGTAATTGGGTGAGGATGTTTTTCAATTGAGGTTTTAGCACCTTTGATTGACAGGCTGAGGCTGAGGCTTTTGGTTTTCCCGTGCCACGCGGGCAAGGGATTGGGCGCATCGGTTACATCGGTGGCGCACAATTTGTACAGCCTTCTCCGGTGGTACAATTTTTGTCAGCCGGTCGGTCGGGTGTTGGACCGGTTCGATTTGTAAGGATTTCTGCAAAATAGGGGATTAGGGTACGCATTACGAGGGATTTTGGGTGGCGAGCGTGCGTAAGGCAGAGTCAAATCACGTGGCCAGGCGAAATCGGTGGCTCGAAATAGATCAAGCCGCATTGGGTCTGAAGATATTGAATATTTGGTGTGTTTGATATGCGAGTGATTTACCATTCGCCGTAGAATGCACCGTTTTTCTACTAAAAAATTCCGCGTTATTTCGTAAAATAAAGTCGAAAGCCCTCGGAGTCGAGTTAAACGCTTTAAATGTGCTTTCTTGAGCAAACGTTGCTGCATATTTCTACCACTCCCCGGAGACGGCGGTAAAAGTATCCCGCAGTGAGAGTCGTCAAAGGACAAGAGAAAAAAAAACAGAACAGAACCAAAACCACTCCAAAGAAAACCCGAAAACAAACAAAACGGCATGTCGAGCGTGGCTCAGGGGCTGGAACGTGGTGCGAAAATAACGAGAATCATCATCCCAACATCGGTCCCGCGACACGTGCTGGGATGAGAAATGAACAAATGAAAATCCTTTGTTCAACCCCTACGTCCACCCACCTTCCCATCCACCCCCAACGAGCGTGGAAAACGCAATGCAAATCTGTCCTCACATGCTCGCACATTGACGGGCTCCGTCGATGGGGTGTTTTGCTCCCGAGGCGGTTGTATCTGCCGCTATATAATCGTGCAATTTCCCTAATTGGGGGGCCGAGCGAAGGAAAAACCCCCACCCATCGCCCCCGCCCCCTGGGGAACACGGGTGTCCTTCGAAGGTTCGAGGTTTCGACGGCGGGCTTAAGACGACGTTTCCTTTTCTTCGAGCAATCGAGGGCAATGAGAGGGTCGACCGGCAACCCTTCCGAACGAAACAGGGCGAACGAAAGGGAGCGCAGGGAAAACGTTTAAACCGTATCATCTTCCCTAAATACCCTCTTAATTTAACTACATGTGTTCCGGCGAAAAACCCGAACCCGTGCGCGAAACGCGCCACTCGTGGGACGGGGAAACTTGTACCCGAGGGTCATGTATGGTGGAAAATCGAGTCTTGTTCGGTGTACGACGGTGCCTTTTCTTGCTGGTGGAAAATGACCCTGCGTCACAGTGTGTGCCGTACGCTAGCTTCCAACGTAGTTGTCGCAGTGGGATCGTTTCGCTCAACGGAACGCCTAAAAAACACGACACGATGTTGTTCAAAGTGTGCGAGCGAGAAGCACGTGTGTGTGCGAGTGTGAGCGAGTAACATCCTTTTTCATAGCCTTCTGAGATCGAACGCTTTCGAGCTTTTGTTCCAGTGTTTAACGCCAAAGTGTTTAAACGAACCTTATGCGCCTTTCAGGATCTTTTCGTCAATTGAACCTTCGTTTTCTTTTTGATCTCGAATTAATTGATCGCAAAATGCAATCTTTAGATCGACGCGGGAATGGCGTGTGGTGTGCTGTTCATTTGCATGCTCACCGGGGCTCCGACCGGGGGCGTTCTAATTAAATTATGAACAGCATACGTGCACCGCAAAGATAATCCCCGTCGATATCCCCACGTACGATCCGGGGGTGGTACGATGGCGTTGAAATACTTTTACCACCCTTCCAGACACTGAAAAAGGGTTTCGCTGCTGCAGGTGGCTTATGGTTTCCAGTTGAAAATTAATTAACGTACACATGTTTTGCTACGATTAAGTGTGCCGATGGTAGCTTGAGGATGATTGTTCTACTTCTGCTATTCCAAGGGACAAAAAGCGGAAAGAAACCGGTGGGATTGCGTATTAAAGAACAACGTTTCGATTGGTACTCGTCGCCTTTGAATGCCACCCCATGCTAGGGAACTGGATCACGGGTATTGCGGGTTTAGCGCTCTCGAAGGGACGAACGCTCGAACTCATTTTTATTCGGCACGGCCAAACACGCTAGGTGTGTCGTGCATTGTGCATCTCTCTGGGTGTTTATTTTTATATCCATTCAGTTACATCCTGACTCCTGACGGTCGCACAAAAGCGCCCAATCCATCAATTTCGGGCCTAACGCTTAGACGTAAGGATAACAGCGTCCATAATTAGTCATTTAGTCGCTTTTTCCGGAAGCAAACCCTAGGGTTGCTCCGGAGCATGATCTGACTCAAAACATAGCTAATCACTTAGTAATGTCCTTGCCGTTTGCGAACGTGACACGAAAAAGGGACATCAAATAGAGTGTGAGCGTGAAGGGATGCGCCAGGGGACGGACCGGATTCCGGTCGCTTTGTGATGCAAATTTCCTCAGCCTAGCTCAGGACCGCCGATGATGCCAAAGTGCGGTAACCACAGCCTGACGCACCGTTCAACCCCTTGCTAGGGGTGCAATGAGATTTGCTACGGTCTATTACGAGGCCAGTCGCGTTTAGCCTGTGGCAGGGGTTGAGAAAAGTCACACTCAATTCCCACCCCTTTGTAGCGTCCAATGCTTGGCACAGGGTGTACCGCGAATCGGTGGCGCGACAAAAGTTTAATAGATTCAATCAAAACGCCATTAAAACCTTCGGTTCCGGAGGTTCTGAAATCGTCGTCGTTGTCGGATATCATTCGCACGAGACGTCACGATAAAACCACCACAGTTGCATGGTTGTGGGATAAAAAATGGATTTCCAAGACACTCCAAAGACTCCTCCGACAGACAGGAGGATGGATTTTGATGGAGTTTCCCCCTTACTTTTGGTGAGCTCAATGTTTTTTTCGGAGTTGACTCGTTTTATTCCAAACGGGAAATGCTAAGCCCAGGCCGGGAATTGTAACAGAGAAGGATTTAATGGCAATTAAAATGATAATTTCGTTACAAGAACAGGGCTTACGCTTCCGGGTCTCCGTTTCTTTCGAAGCTTTGGAATGGAGACCATCGAAAAGGGTTGGCAAAAGGGTTTGCCTCCGCTAGATGCCGGGAGAAAAAGCCATCAGGCCTCAGATCGCATTTATTTCGCAGTACTGAACACACGTTTTACGGATGCTTTTTTAAATCGATGTCACCATGTTTGAAAGCGCGATTTTATGAGGCTCATTTGGCTTTCAATCTTCTGCTGATTGATAATGCCATCCGTGCTTGTAATGAAACGTTTCAGCTCTTGGTTGCATCCTTATCGGACAGACGATGAAATCGAAAGCCAATCGGTGTTTCATCATCCACCTTCTTGGGTGCTTTGAGCTGTTGTTTTAAGCATTTTATGAACGTGCCATAAAAATCATGATGCATTTAGTCAATTAACCTGTTTCCACGCGTCTTCAACTGGGTGGTGATGAAGCACGGTTTGGCGCCAGGTCGAGTGAATCGATCGTTTCGCAGTGCTGCGGTAAGGATGCGGTGATTCTACCGCGAGTCAGCAGCCGATAGGCGATCAAACACTGATGAAACACGACAAATCAATAAGCAAATTAGTCGAGATGGAAAGCGAAAAAACAAAACCCATTAGCGGCTCGATCCGGGGAAGAAAACACCACCATAGGAAGATTATTTATCAGGCTACATCGCGCACTTTCCATCCGATCGATCTCTCTTCGATCTCTGCTTAATCGTCTTGTCGTCGTTCGCCAGCCCTCGCTCGTTCTATGGGTTCATCTTAAAGCGATGCCATAAACTTCGATCGATCGAGGTCTCGACGGGGTAGAGGGCATTTCTTCGACCGAATGGAGCGAGTCGGATGGTGCGGTGATTTTATGGCCATCACCGACGATGATTCTCATCATATATCAATCAAACGCATCCGAAACGATCCGGCCAGTAATGTTGCGTTGTGTGTGATCGTCTGCTCCGTCCATGGACCACGGGAATACATTTTCCAGCAAAATCACCCTTTGCACCGGTCCAGGCTCGCGGCAGCCGTGACCAGGGCGTGCAATAAAAGGCCATAAAGCTCGGACTCGACGCTCGTCGTCCACAGCCAGCACTCGGTGCGATGATAGTGGAAAAATCAATTTGAAACCCGTCATAAATCGACGCTCGTTGAAGTCCCTCGGGGAGAGACCCTCGAGGTGTCCGCGAGACTCCACCGGGACCATCCTTCCCGGGTTCGGTGGCTCATAAACCGGCCTTGAGCGGAGTTTGAGTTGGGTGTTGTAAAAATTCCTCACCAACGTCGGGATCTGGCGGGTCGCAATCCGTTCTGGGCCGGTTGGTTTAAGAAGATTTTAATGTGCCAAAAAGGGAGCTCCGAAGTCCAGGGATGCGTGCTTGGCGATGATTTTACAAGCCACACCAGCGTCCGAGGCTTAGCTCAAGTGCGACAAACATGAAGCACGCCACGGGGACAATCGTGAGGCTGTAAATGTTCATGATCAAAGATATCGTTTCGATGGCAATTCATAAAATCGACTAAACATAAAGCGGCACAAAAATACCGAAAGGCCAAAGGAAAAATCTCCAAACCGGAGGCCCTCTGGGAGGATGTGCTCTCTCGTCAGGGTGGCCACAGGCGAATTCACCCTATCGGTGTAATCCATGTAAACGGAGGGATGGAAATTGCACACGCAAAAAAAGCGATGAAACAAGGCGTAACAAAATACAATGAAAACACAAAAAATGTAGCATCTCTCAGCCCAAGCGATGTCGGGAAGGAAGGAACAGTTTGGTGGAGGGCTTTTTTTTGTCTCTCACCCACCATTCGCAAGGATGCGAGTGTTGGTGAGCGTCTTTTAGTGTTTTGCACTCGGCTTCAGGACAAGAACGAAGAGGCATCCCGACGGCATCATCCCAATTTCTGGATGGCGCTATAAAAATCGGAGAAAATTGAATCAATATCCCATGATAATCTATTACTTTTCTGCTGATAAAGTCGAAATGAAGCGTTACCAATGGCTGTTATCGATTGGTTTTTTCCCGTGCTCGGGGTATATCGGTGTTATCGATCCGTTCGGTACGTGCGGTGCTTCCTATCACTTCCGTTTAGCAGATAATATGCGCAAGAGAAATCATACCGTATGGCTATTTGTTGTCTGTGAGTCTGTGGCTATGAGTCTGAAATCCCTACAGGCAGCTTCGTATTGTCATATTTAAAAGTAGGCCGGAAATGGAACACAATTAAAAGCCACCCTCCAATGTGCAGCTGGACGCCATGCGGTGCGCACATTAGCTTTGGTGTAAAATTGATGAGGTGACGAAATGGCGCTCTCGGATGTTAATTGTAACATATGCCACCAGTGGCTCGATTGGTCGATGGCCGAATAGGTCACCTTTGATACGGCCCGAAACGATAAACTGGAATCGAAATGAAAAGTCGTCAAGGTGCTGCAGGTCCTTGCAGGAAGCGAGAACCATCGATTGAGTCCGATTTGTTTCGAAAGTGACCCTCGTTCCCGGGGGGTGATGTCCTTAATTTACAGCTAAACGAGCCTGATTCCGTCAACATTGGCTGCTTGATAAAGGTCTTTTCTTGGGGGAGAAAGTGCAGCCTGGTGAGTGAAATTATCGCAACGACTTTACAACCTCCCACTCTCATTTCCGAACCGTGTCGCACTTTAAACAAATAATTAAATCCATCCTACCTTTGCATCAGCCCGCAGTGGACAGGGGCTCTTAATTTCGTCCTCAAAAACAGACCGAGTGTTTTAACGATCAATATGCGCACCATAATCAGCTTGTTTATGGGCGACAATGTACGGGCTCTAGGCGCATAAAATTTATTGCCATCGCAGCGAAGTCCCCGGCGGCTTAAGCCTTCTTAAGGGCTGTCAAAAACAATATTGTACGAGCGCGCCATTACGTGCTAATGAATCTCGGAACAGTTCCCTGAAAGTGAGCGTAAAAACACGAAACAATATCAGCGCCAACCTGTCATTCTCGTGCCGTGTCAGGCTTGGGCATGCTTTCGTCGCCATGACTACACAAGACGTCCTAGAAGGCCGAGAAAGAGATGGGTTGTCGAATTGCTGGGTTTTGTTTAACATCTGATGCCACAAACCCCGGCGGGAGTCGGGCAAATATATTCACTTCAATCACTTCAATATTATAATTTGTAAATTGTGTATTAAAACTTTCAATAATTATTTCTCCGGCCCTTCCGGCCGCACCGTGAACGCAGTGGGGATTATTACGACGATTATGTCGGCAGCGGAATGCCCGTTGGGCCCGATATTAATGATGATGCTGAAAATTTGCTGCCTGCGAAGGAGCGGCATAAAATCTTTTGGATAAACTTCCTGCCTCGAGCAGCTGATGGGAGGGAGGTTTTGGGGTGAGATTGTGTGTATGTGTGCGTGTTTGTGTTATTGTCCGTGTGCCGAAGCAACAGCACATGCCTTCCCTTTGCCTTTTAAACTGGGTGCAAAAGTGGGCAACTTTTCGCAGAATAAAAAAAGGAGCAACCGAAACATAACGCTGCGCTAATTCCAGGCAGGATAAAGTGAGAGGCAAAATAATAAAGTAACATTTTTCATCTAACAGCGTGATTTAGTCCGGGCCCTGGGCGGAAGCTTCTCTTTTTCCTTTCCCGTTCCCTTTCACACACAAACACCCAGAACCACTCCAACACAGGTTCACTCCATCTTGGGCCGTTTCTCGGCCGAAACCGGACGACGCATCGGGTATCATCATCATCAAGAGAGGGTGTTTATTGTAACATATGCGTTCATAATCCGGAAATAATTCCACATAAATCTTGAATATTAGAATGCAGAATTCAATTTAAGCCTCGTTAGGCAGCGACTGTGGTAGTCGTTGGGTTTTCGGTAGTCGGTTTTCCGGTTCCATTTCGGATGGGATTTTTGTTTTGAGCTACCGAAACTCCGAGGTGTCTGTTACGATTTTCCTTATTAATCCCGCTTGTCAGACCGAGAGGGAGATTCTCCCGAGAGAGAGAGAGAGAGGAGGGAGGCGATTTTTTCCTGATCAATTTGTGTGCATTTTCATTAGATTGTTTTTTTTTCTTCTGTATCTCCTTCCCCTTCCACCGAAGGGTGTGATTGTGAAAGGATAATAATCGGGGACTTGTTTTAACGTGGGTATCGACGAGCGATCCGTCGCCAGCCCGTACAGCTGCGCATAGCAAATCCATCGAAGTAGGCATAAATTTCCAACACCGACGTTCGACTTTCACCGCGTTGGCTTACTCGAATTATGATTGCATGAATTATTTCGCGATCGTTTTAGTTGTCGTTTTGTTTCGTGTTGTTTCCAGCCCCATGAGAATTCGCTTTAAAAACATTATCAAATCGAGCACACCGGGCTGAGATGGTCATTACATTTTCCGCTCATGATTTAACGATTGTTTTTCCGATCCTCGCTACAATGAGCGCCGGATGCGGGGATTGGATTGGCCACGTCGTTCGGCTTCCGGGCATTCCAATCGAACGGTTCCAATAAAAGCCACACCATCGTGCAGTCGCGTTGCCAGCGAAACCGGCACCGTTGCATCTGTGCGCACTTTGTGTTCCAATGTGTTTCATTCGAAGTACTTTGTAAGCATTTATGTAAATACTTTCGCGTGCCCGGGCGTGGGTGCGCACAAGGGATGGATGGAGATCAATTTAGAAATGGCCACCGTTTGGCAGCGAAAGGGCGATTTCAGGCTGATGGCACTCGCTGTGGTGTGGTGTGGTATGGAGAAAACGAACCAAAGCACGGCTGGAAGCGATCCTTTTGCTGAGCCACCGCGAAAGCATATGCAGCTGGACGGGCTGGCCGTTAAAATCGAAATCATTTCCCCCACGTACCGTTGGCAGGGAAAAGTTGTACAATGTGCCGCCCAACTCAATAAAACGTCCACTTGCGATGCATTCCGATTAGCACACGCGCATGTGTTTGCGTGTGTGTGTGTGTTTACGATACAACTCGCAAACATGCTTCATGGTGTTTGCAGCTGGCATTTCGACGTCTAATAAATTCCCTTCAACGATCGCATCGGATCCGGAGGTTCCGGGGAAAATGGGGCGGAAAAATTGGCTTCGCCCGAAGGACGCGAAAACCCCTCGGTTCGCGGTGTCCAGCTTCGGACCGGCAGCGAAAGGATAAAGAAATGGAGTCACTCATAAATAATGATTAAACTATTTGCCCACGACGGAGATTCACGGCCCATCGGTTGGTGGCTCGAGTCGATCTTTCGAACAACGGTGTTTTGGATCCCGTATTCGAGCACATCCCCTAGGGCTCCGGCTTGGGGCGTTGGGCTGTGTGGGTGTGTTTAATTAAGTAGATGAAAAGGATTCTATTTGCGCGGCGCTCGTTCTATCGTCGCCGAGTGACTTTTGCTCGCGTTCGCCCTTGTTATCGCCCTAATTTCCGATAAATCGTTTTTAATTTATGACATACAAACACACCGATTCCGACCGGGTGTCGTCCTAGCGCGCGTCCATGTGGTCCGTAAGAAAGGGGATGATCAAAAAAAAAAATCGCCCAGAAAATCGCCCGGAAAATCGCAGGGGACGCCCGATTCGCCGTTTGTTTTGTCCGTTCCGTGTCGCCGGCAATGACAACAAACGGCCCCGGATTTTCCCGAGGACGGTCGGTAAGGCTCGTGAAAAATTGACGGCTTACTGCCGCCGACTCCGGCACGAAGTGTGTGTCCTTTTGTAGTAGGGGGTGTGCGTGTGGCGTCGAGTGTGTTGGGCAATTTTCCCTCTCGAGCTTGAGCCAAACATTCGAGGAACCTGTTTCGCGGGAAATGAAGCATTTCCCGGCGAGATGCAAAATGTAACCGATGCTCATCATTGGTCCTCGGGCTCCGCTCGAGATGAGTCGACCGCGCGTTCGCCTGGGGTGCCGTTGGTGCCGGATTTAATTTAGCTAAACGGTTCCTTTATTAAATTGTGCCGGTGCTGGTGAAAGGGCCCTCAGTGTGGGTGAGGGTCGGTCTAATGGCATGGAATGCGTGGAAAGTGCTCTCCCCTGCGCGTTACGAGGGTTGGAAGTGATTTTTCAAGGTTCTTTATCGAATTAGGCGAGCAGTCAATTGAATTAGCCCCCGAGAAGGGTTCGTGGACCTGTGAAAAGGATGCGCTCCGAACGTTCGGATTGTCATTCCATGAATGTGAACCTTGCGATCTTTGTGCCCGTAGCTCGATTCCGTAACGATTTAATTAGGATAAATGAAGCGATCAGCGGAAAGTGCGCTATTTGCGCGGGTGAATGCAATCCTGTGTCATGTGCCAAATGACGTCGCAGGATCCCGATGGTGGGTGGTTTCGGAAAATCAAACCCCGAAAGCCAAGAGAGCCATGATTTATAATTGATAAGACAGCACCGAAACAACCGATCGGCGAGGCTGATTATCGACTCCGAGTTCGTGCTCGAGTCGGGAGTTGATAATGTCGTCTTTTCACCACTCAATCGCCATCGAAGCCATAAATCACTGTGGCCAGTGCAAGAAACCGATGCTGGAAAATGCGCCCGGAGTTGGTTTACTCAATAAAATTTCATCACTATTCAAAGCACTATTGCATCCATCCGTTAGGTCAGCCAGCTAAAGAGCTAGCGCCATTTTTCCGACCAAAGCCCTCGATGGCGCTGGAATCGTACGCGAAAGGACGACCCAAGATCGCTGGAGTCGCGCTGCATTGATTCGGGATGCAGTTGCATTGATGCAGTCGTCGAAACGGTTCATCCGGCGAATCGTACGACCGCTTGACGCAATAATTAGCTTTCCCTCAGCAGATGGGAGGTGGAACTGGGTTTCGGAAAAACGAACGTTCGTTCCGCAGTCCGACTCGACCGTGTGGACACGGGTTTTTGTGAGTTACCCAAACACCAAATGCAAATTCGACGACCGAGAGTTTTCGATGAAATCAAACCCCAGCCCGGCGAAGAATTCAACTCCCACGGTCAGGACTAGGGCTAGGGTCCGATAAAAAGTCACCAAAGACAGACCGACGAGATCATTAGTCGTCATCATTAGGTGAATCGAAACCGCCTGGCCGATGGCTGGGGAAAATTAGCTGGGTCGTGACGTTTCGTCACGGAACGTCCGCTTTTTCCGGGGCATTTTCCCAGCCTGCGTTCTGTGCACGATGGTAGGAAATAATAATCAACCGTATCATCGTCGTCGTCGTCGCTCGTCGTATCTGACGTCGTTTTGTGCTCGGATTTGGCCATTATTTCCACGCTGGTCATCACTCGTTCATGATGGCACATGTGTGTGTGTGTGTGTCTGCACATCCGGTTTCATCGTCGGAGAAGTTCAGAGGCCAAATGGTCCGTCAGTTTCGGGTGGGAAATGTGAATTATTGTTATCAAACGTGGCCACATGCGAACGAGCTGGTGGTGTTTTGTTGTTGTTGTAAATTTACGATGAGAATTATGAGATAAGCTCCAGATTGCATGCATCCTTACAAGTCATTCACCACATTCACCCAGGGTTGGCCCTCGATCTACGCAATTCCCTTCCGAAGGCGTGTGGTCGGGCTCGTTAACACGTGGTAACGTTCGCTAGTTTGAAGCCCTTAGGCACGGGTTTTTGGGAGTTGAAAAAAGCCACCACCCTCTCGGTCGCGTGTCAATGTTGTTATTTTAAAATGCGTTAAACCCCACTCGGCTCGGCTCGGCTAGCAACATGGGAAATGATCTTTAAAGCGGTCTTATCGGTAAGCCATGCGTTGGAAACGTTTCGTACACTACAGATCAGCTTGAGGGACGAAGAAAAAAACAACCACGAAAACAACCATTCGAATAGATGTAGTTAGTGGTGGCGCTGAGGACGATTTATTTGCGAGCTGATAGTCCCGGCTCAATTTGGCACGTCGCTGCGTCTGGGAGGAGGGAAACTGGTTGGAAACCCAAAGAAAAAAAAACAACGATGGACCCTCAACCCACATCCCTTAACGAGGAGCGACGGCAAGGCCCGGCCCGGTTTCGGTTCTGCATATAATATATACATATTTTTGGTTTTAGTTGGCTCGTCGTCGTGCGGAAGAAATTTATCCTAACCATTGGCGGGCACGATTATTATCAACAGGAGGGATAAACTCCGGGCCGAATGCGATAAGCGTCCGTCGGTGGAACCGACATCTCTGGATGGCAATAAAAAGTCAATGTTTTAAAATTGGCTTTTTATGCCGAAGCGGGCTCGGTTTAACGATGGATTTCGAATGGATGGTTTTGGCCATTTTTTCGGGTTCTTTTTGTTCCGCATGCCCAGGCTTCATGTGCCCCAGGAGTGATATCGAACGGTCGGTGAGCGAGGAAAACGGAAGCGCGGTACATTATATTGCGTTTAAAATTGTGCCCACCGTCCTGCCGGAACCGGAAGCGAACGAAACGATGAAGATGACGATGATCTCGAACGCGTCATCGGCCACCGGCGTGTGTTCTGGTGGAAAACTGGAGGAAAAGTTTGTGTCTTTTCAATTACATTTCATCGGTTTTCCAAGGGGGCTTCTTTTCGCCTGGATGGGAACTAATTTTGTTCCACAGGACCACGCGTCTCGGGGGACAACTCGGAATGGACCGGCGACCGGGCTTAATCGTCCTCTGGCGTCCAATGGAGCGGTTTTGGGCGATTGGGAAAGTTTTGCCGCATCATTTCCGCAAGCTGGCAGCGATGGGGAAGAATCGAGCAGCTTTAAATGGACACCCGCGTCTTGGCATGCATTTTCACCGGCAAAACATACTGTTCTTTGTCAGCTCGCTCGCTTCTATTTGGGGTCCATTTAGGGGTTCGAAGCAAATGCCGGGTTCCATCGGTGATGCGAGAATAATATCACGCGTTCGGTGTGAAAAGTGCGCCAAACAAATCGAGCCACAGTCTGCCATCGGAGTCATATTTCTGCCACTAGAGCCTGGCAAATGTCCTTGCCCTGTACGGTTGCCGCTGTTCCTGGAGACAAATTATGTAATTCGACACCAGCTGGTGTATCGGTCCCGGGGTCACCCGGAAAAGTGGCTCGAGCTTTGACGTTTTGCAAATCGTGCTCGGTAAATGATTTTTCCTGCGCACTCGAACAGGTGCGTTTGGTTTTTCTTTCTTCCCTTCTCGTGAGGTGAGCCGTGAAGCCGTGAAATACGCCCAGTTCGCGTATCCTGGCCACCGAAAGCGAATGTGCCGAGTGTTCATCCTTATCACATCATTACGATGCAGGGGGGACCACGAACGAGTCGATATAGCCGCGAGTTTTCCCACCCCTTACATCTCGCGTGGAAATACGTTCATCAATTCGTACGCCTTCGCAGCGGGAGAGAAAAACCGTCCCGTTTCCATTTTGCGCCCGCGCGCGATTTCTTTCTTCCTCGGGCGAGGGAGATGAAAAGCGAAAGAGAGTGAAAAACACACGCGAGTGAGTGAGCGAGATGCAACACGGCAGCCGCCATTCCGTGCGATCGGGCACAGGATTCAGGAAGAATGGCAACGGTCCCCCCTGTCGGCAGGACGTGCCAAGACGGATGTAGACAGGATGTTGTACAAAGGGCCAAATTTGTAAGATTGCGATGTTTTACAAGTGTGAGCACGCGCACACTCGCACCGGAAAGTACGCTCGGATCGAAGGAGGCGCTGGAAACCGTTGCGGATGAGTTGGAAAATCCCTGATGGCAGGAGGCTCTGGTTGCCTGGTGTTGTTTGTTGATGGTAGTTGTGGTGGTGGTTGTGCGCAATCGGGATGGATGATGCGTTCCTGGTGTGAGAAATGGCGAGCTCGTTGGGGATAGAGATAGGCGGGTTGTGACGTTGTTCGAGTCGAGGGGATCGGTTTATTTCCGTGTTATTGGGTGGCAATAAATACGCTCGAGTGGTTGTAAGAGAAAGAGAGAGAGAGAGAGAGAAAGAGTGAATGGAAGCGACATTTCACTTGTCGTTAAATATTTCGCTTCGAATCAGGACGCCATTCAAATGCATCTAAAGTCATCCGTTTGGTTCGATTATTTCGAGATTTTTTCATCCTGTTTCCGTGTGTCCGAGCGAACAAAGAGCTTCAGGATTTCAGGTGAAACTTCAAGGCATCGCGAGTACGACCGCGACTGCGAAATGTAGCCGAGCCAGAGTGGGTTGTTTGGTCGCTAAATTCGCCACCAGTTTGTGGGCTTTGGGCGGTGGATTATTGGTTGCTAATTAGGCCGCAGGTCGCTAGGATCAAACCGCAGGATGTGCTGGTTTCATACACTCCTGTTGAAGCCAAACCTCGAGCTTAAAGATAAACAAAGACTTTTGCATGGGCGCTCCTTGGAGAGGTCCTTCGGAGGGTTCTTCTTCTTCGAAACCACAATCTTGAAATTGGGACTGTCACGGATCTGTCGCCCCCTGAAGAAGCCGGTAGCGCTGACCAGTGGTGACAGGATAGAAGGATGTTTTAATTAAAACCCGTCCAACTGTTCGCTCGCACGCCTCCTTGCGATGGCCTCGACCGGAATGGCGGCATTCGCCCCTGCTTTTATTATCCTCCTTTCGGCAGTCATAATTTGTTTCACGATGGCACCCGATGGCGAAGTGGACTCCGGTTGGAATCCTTTTGCTTTATGAGATACCGAGCTATTCAAGGAGTTAAGATATGGACGAACAAAGGAGAGGAGAAAAAAAACACACCTCCTCAAGCCAACGAGTGGACGATAAAAAAACGACCGTCCGACTGCGTAATGATAGCGGACTCGTAAAAAAGGCGTATCTGGGCGTATAAGAGAAAAGGGGTTATGAAGATTAGTTTTTTTTCGTGTTCCACCGTTGTGGGTATTTTTTTTTTGAGCGCTTACTCTCGAACACATAAGACACGCTTTTTTTCCTTTGTTTGGTGACTGACCGTGAAGGAAGCGGGATGGTTTATCATTTCGAAGCGCCTTCACCATCTCAGGGAATCTTTTTATTTAATTTTCTACTCTTAATCTCATTCGGCACATTTCATAAAACAAAAATCACCATTAGAGCCCACAGTAGGTGGGACGTAAAGATACTGATTTTTTTTGCGTTACATTTGTCGTCATTTTTTACGGCATTACGGAGAGGTCTTTCTACGCGACCGTAATTAAAATTTGAATGATTTCTGAGCCTTTCGGGATGCAGACATGTATACATATTTGAGTACGTTTAAAAATAATAATCGGCGTTGCATTCGTGAAGGACGAAATTAAAATGTTCCAGTTCCTGTTTAAAAACACGTTTCACAGGCTTAACCAGAGTATTTGATTGTCAGTTCTCAAAAAGTGAGATAATATTGGTAGGTAGAGAGGAATTTATCGCATGAAAAAGAGGAACATTGAAATCACGTTCTGCTGAAAGCTGTCGACCATGAGAACATGGGAAAATCGAACGAAATAATCCACGTGGAAGCGTCCGGCAAAAAGAACCATACCACACCAGTGAATTAATCTCTCCATAGTGCCACAAAAGGATGCCAAAGAAAGGACGGAAAAAGCCTCCTCTCCCCAACATGAGCGTGTTATTGCATTGCTGAACGATTTATTCCATCTTGTGGCGCCATGGGAAGTAATCGATTTTTACAATTGCATAATATTGTACACGAGCCAAATTTCTCCTTTCGATTACGAATATGCAAATTGCAATCAACTGCTCACTGGACAGCTAAAAAACGGCACAATAAACGGCCCCAAACAGGAACGGAATGGCAGGTAAAGGAGCAAGCGAAAAGAAGAAGAAGAAAAAAAGCACAAAACGACCCAAAATGGCATCCGGGCGTGTCCGTTCGCATATCGGTGATCGAATAAGTCGTCGTTAATAAAAATGAATAACGATTTAGAAACACCCGGCGAGACACAGGCGAGCGATTGGTGTTGGGCAGCAGGACGACCAGGACCTGCAATAACGCTGCAAGGAGCACGATTCTGAGGGTGGAAAAGAGTGGCTCTCCTTCTTCCCTGCACCTGCACCTCCTCCAGTTGTGGATGGGATCAGAGGAAAACGAACAAAAACGGGTCTTCCCGGGAATGAAGAGCAATAAACCAATTAAAATTCGGTGCATATCTTGATCGAAATTTGCCAGCAGAATAAATTGAAACAGTTGCCCGAGCGTCCCTAATGGGTTTGATGGGTGGCAGGGATAGGGGGACCGCCGGGATCGGGACTGGGACCAGAACTCGGCAGACAGAAGTCATCTATTGCAATGGCCTCCCGAGTGGCTCGTACATAGTCCACCGGGTGAAGAAATAAAACCGCCTCGACTCGGCGCAATGAAAAGGAAGATTTTTCCAAATGGCCCCCTCCGGTCGAGGCTCCGGGTTGGGAAAAATGTGCGCCACTCCTCAACGTATGTGTGTGTGTGAGTATTTTTTTGCGACTCGTGCATTTTATCCTCACATCAGACTGACAACCATTTCCCCATTGGTCATCGCACGGTGTTCCATCGGACGTTTTTCCCCAACTTGAACCCGTGTCCGGTTGGTGACTCGTGGCTCGTATGTACCGCGCATGCATCGCTTTTATGATCCGATAGTGCACGCTGGACGGTTCCGGGATGTTTTCGTTTCTTTTCCTGAGCTTTGGGAGCAAAAAAAAAAGATAAAGGGACACCAAACGGTATCGGCACCGGTGCCACCGCGGGTTAGCATGTTTGCTTTAAATTGATAGCATTCCCTGGAGTGGAAGCGAACGGTGTGCTGGGTTTGGGGCTCTTACCAGTCTACCCAGCCAGAGGGTAGTTCCCCAAGAAGAAATTGCATTCTATTTACGAGCTCGAGCTGTGTCCGAGTGCCGGAAGGGATGCGATGCGAAACGGCAGCAGAATCGTTGGCCAATACGACCAAAAGGGCGCTGTTCGCATTTCAATTGAATCGTCTTTACGATCGCACACGTGTGCCCTTTAGCGCATCGCGAGATAAGCGCGTCCATGTAGCCCATTTTTATTGGTTTGATCTTCATAAACGAGTTCATCGTGATGGGGTTTTGCCGCGTATTAATCACTTCGTGATCGAGCGGCCATCAAATGGTGCAAGTAGTTGAACGAGTAATCAAAGCCATAAGTGGGGGAAAAGCTTTTTCTTTTCGCCCCAGAGTTAATGAGATGGAGATCATTTTTTGTTTCAGTTTTCAATTGCACTCTCTCTCACTCGCTTTCGCTGGCTGGAGACAGCGTGAAACTTAATGAGAAAAATGCTACCATCAGGGTTTAATGGTACTGGCGCAGAAGTCCCACCCAACGCGGCACCTGGCCTCGAAAACATCGGCAACAACCGGCAACAGCAGTTGGAAGGGGCGGAAACACCACAACAAAAAAATATGGAGCGAAATTAATTGTTCCATAATTAAAAGAAAAACATCACGCAAGAGGCGATGTCATATCGTATAAAACAAAACATAAAAAAAGAAACAGACGCGGGTGGGCTCGTTGTCGTGGTGTTGTTTTATGCTTTCCGTGATGATTATGCTTCGGGCCGCCCCCATTCGATGTGGCCACCAACGGTTAATGCATAACTTTGGCAAGTTTGTAGCCTTCAGTCCCGTGGTGGGAAAGAGGCAAAAATCAGAAATAGAACAACGCGCCCGTAATTAATATAACGCCGCCCTCAGGCCGCCTCGTTACGCAGTACAATTGTCTGAATAATGAAACGCAACTTTGTTTTAATTAAACAACCTTCTTTTGTTGTTCTTTTTTTCCATTTGGCACGTGGCATTTCAGGCGTGGCATGGCCTGCTTTGTTGCTACCATTACATTCGATTGCGCTCGTGTTGTGACAAATGTGGCTTTTTTTGTGGGTGTTGGAGAGAGCTTTTGGTTATTGAAATTATGAAATTGGGAACAAGGAAAAAATCCATTCTCAATTCATCTAGCATGGTTGCGGCACGAAGAACGATAAAATCCCTCTACAACCATGGGTGCTTCTTCCCGCGAGCGTTTGTAATCAATTTGTTCAACTTTTATCAGCCCCAACATGAACCCTTTCGCTGTTACATCGCGCGTTCCTCGGCTCCTTCGAGTCCTTTCCAACCTTCGCACAGGAGGCCCATTAATTCCGCCTGACGATTATTAATGAATCTTCATTAATAAACACACATTTAAAAGTAATAATTATGCCTTACAAGCTCCGATCATGTGTCCTTTCTGTCGTTCCGAGATGGAGTTTCTTTCTTTTTTGCAAGACCGCGTCTCATTTGTTCGGTTCCGCGAGTCGACCTATCCACTGAAAGGAAAGGAAATTAATTATATTAGCTTTAATTACGAGCGAGAGGAAACCGATGATCAACTGTGCAGCCAGCCGGCGGGGCGTTTTCTCACAGGTTCGCCCCAACAAGCGGTCTATTTTCCGGATGTATTGTTCTGTTTGGTTGTTTTTCCCGACGCCCAAACTCATCCCGCCAGCTTTCCGTGTGGAGTGGTTCTACGTACACCGGGCAGCAGCAGGTTGGCTCGGTTTAGACACATGTGCTGGTTGGGTTGTCTTTTTCCGTGGACCCGCATTTCGCAGATGGGAATGGGAAATGGAAGATTATATTAATATAAATCAGTGCCCGTTGTGGTGGGGGTGTTAGAACCATTCCTCGGGCTCCATTTCGGGGTTTTGGATTTGCACAGACGGTGCACCATCACGGAGAACGAAGCAGAGAGAGAGAGAGAGAGAAAAAAAGGCGACGTACATATGACGCAGATCCTGGCCGAGATCCGGTGCAGGAGGCCAAATGACCAAACAATCCAACGGCATTCAGCTGGGTTTTTCCGCCAACATCTTTATATTTTTCCAACCTCTCACCCGTCCCAGGCACCGGTATCACGGGCGTAATGTTCTTTGAATGCGAGACTACTATTGCCCCTGGCCACCATCGAACATCGGGCCCACATAATTGCACGTGTTACAGCTAGTAAATTAAAACTCACACCCACTCACAATCACACACACATACACGGGGAAGGTGTGGGCGAGCTCGTAAGGCGTTCAGTGTGACCGGAACACCGGTGCTTGTGCCATTTGCGAGTATTGCATACTAATTAGGTGTGTCTCGGTGACGTCCACTGGCTAGGATCCGGCTGGATGGTCAACCGCAAGCATAAACATCCTTCCCAGGTCTCCGCGTGCTCTGCTAATGGTCATTTACAGCCAACTCCACCAGGTCGGTGGGCGTGAGCCGTGCCAAATTCCCAAGGTGCACGATATAATCTAGATTTAATGGTAGAAAATTAGTAGTGGGCTATGTTGCACCATCGTCCAGGGAATGTCTCGGTCGTGGAGAGAGAGCGAGAAAGAGAGAAAGGATGGGGAATAATTTAGTGGAACCATGGGTTTGGGTGGATAGCTTCCCGAGGCATTTAACGTGCTTTTTTTGCTTTTATTCGTTCGTATCGCTTGAAGCGCGACTCGCAGGACATGCGTCGCAAAGAGACCCTACAATGGCGGATGACGTAGATATGCGAGCGAGATCAAAATAATACGCACCATGCATCGCACTTGATTAAATCATAAAACTGACGGCATCCTCCGGCAGCTGTACCGGCTGCTTTTGGGTGGTTTGGGGATCAGGATCACAGCGTCCTGGGATGGGTCCGAAAAAGGTCCAAGATGCCGCAACATTACTGCACGCGTTGTCCCGTATCTGCCCGGGACGGTTCACTACCGGGACGGTTCACTTCCGGGACGATCAATCACTCACTGCTCCGGGTGGACGGATGGTACAAGCCGCTGTGGTTTATGCCAGTAAGGGTTTAACGCTGCGAGGTCCGGGGTCATAAAAGATGATACGTTCCACTGTACATTGGGTTGCGCGTGTAGATGACGTGAGAGCTGGCTTTAGGCTGGAATGTGTGAAATATTTTCCAGAATTCCACCCGTCAAATAGCGATGGCGCATTGCACGAAGTGACCTCCAACCTTTTGGAAGCCAACGGAACATTGCCTCATCGATGGTGCGCCGGCGAACGTGTTGGATTTAATTAAATTAAGCCATTCGTTCCGGCTGCCTTTTGGGACGGACCATATCGCAACAAGACAACGACAATGACGAGTGAAATAAAATACTGCGCCTTACTACGTTGCAGAGAGGATGCTGGAGAACCGAAGGCACGAATGTAAAGTACTGCTAAAAATTCTTCATGAGTGCGGGGAAACCTTGCACTAGGAAAAAGCTAGGTTATGTGCAAAGGTTGCGCATAAAAATCACTCAACATCGGTGGTGCCTTTCTCCTCCCAATAAACCCCACACACTGGAATTGGAAAAGTACATTTCCACTTTTTACCACCAATAGCCAATGCCGGGCTACAGCAAAATACCATTAATTATTGTTTACTCTGTGTTTAAATTGTAGAAATCCACCCCGATGGCAGACTCACGCCCATCCTCCCATTTCCGGTCGGGGGAACACGTGAACTCATTTGTCGGTTTGTTCATTGAAATCAGTTGCTCTGGACGTGGCTTTTTTCACTCGTTTTTTTATTCGGTCCTGCTCTGCCGTTCGATCTGAGCCACCCCAAAGGGTCCAAACCGCTAATGCCTCGCTGTCAATCGATGAGCCTGACCATTCCGATGCTGCCATTCGTTTCCTCCCTTATAGTCCACCGTTTACTTAATTTCCCGTGGGCGACGCTTCCGAACCGGGCTTTTCACGAAGAATGATTAATTATGCTGCCCCCTTTTTATGCCAACCCCCATCCGCTGGATACACGGCCTTGCATACGCTCCCGTAACCGATACATATGTACGGCAGCTTACGCACCTGCCGCTGGAATCATCGCAGCAGGCTGTGAGCTGAAAACGCGCGGATCAACCCGATTGTCACTGTCATTACGAGCGCTGCTCCTTGTGTCAGCGTCGCTGTGTCATCTGTCAACGGGTTGACCGGGTTTTTCGGGTGGGGGAAAAGGGGAGACGATGACCTCCTCTTGTGGGATAAAATTTATTATTAATGAGCATTTATTTACCCACACGGGTTCGCACACACACGCCGGTTGGACCCCGTTTTGAGGTTATGTTCCTCACGAGAGGGGTTTTTTTATTCATCCCTCGCTTTTGACGTTTTTGTCACTTCACAGGAGCTCGAGCGAGAGAACACCAAAAGCGGCTTATCGGGCGTTTGATCGATGACTGTTGCATCCGTGCAATCTCCGGCTCCATTGCATTCGGCGCATATATGGGGCCGCAACATTCTAGCTAAAACTGATCCTTTCAACACGACGCGGGCGCACTTTTAGTGCAGTTTTTTTTATCGTTTCGATTGACAGATGCTATTTTACCGTGTTTCATGCGCAATCATTCCGCCATTTGCGATCGACAATCATGCAGGTTTGATGATGGTTATTATAAAATTGCTGTTTCTTTTATCTGTGTTATCGGGCTTAATTCCTATCGCACAAAGTGCCATGAAGATGAGCCGTTTTGAGTCGAAATTTTCCCAATTCCAACGGCTCGGGACCATCGTTCAATGAACGTTCTGGTTCACTTTACTGCCGGAATTTGCCCTTCATCGGGCCGACTGGTCGACGGAAGCATCGGTGTTGATCGAAGATTTATGTTACTTTTGCCTTCTCTTGTCGGTTCACGGCAGTAGCACGAGAAGAAAACGAGCTTTTTCTTCACTTTGCTCCTCTTTTCGGCTGCGGCTGCAAATGTTTCGCGCCTGCTCCGGACACGTTAAGCGGATTATCAAAACATGACGCTGATGAGGCCGATAATGATCATTGGACGGGGGAAAGCTTTAAGAAACGGTGCGTCATTGCTACACTTTGGGCATCATGCCCGTCAGGGGCTTCTTGCGGGTGTTTAAGACTTCCGGCAGCATCGTGCCATGGGTGAGCGAGAGAAAAAGAGCTCTGAATGTGAGGGAAATGATCTTGAGGATTGGCGCTTTTTTTCAGTCCTGATCTCGTAAACGGTCTCCGGAAGATTTTTAATTAACGTGTACGAATCATCTGATTGCATCGCAACGATTGCTTGCAAAAATGATCGCAGTTTTGAGTAATGCATTTGGTTTTTCTTTTTTTGTTTGCCTTTCTCCCGCCAGGTGTGGTTCCAGAATCGTCGTACGAAGTGGCGCAAAAAGCACGCGGCCGAAATGGCAACGGCCAAGCGAAAACAGGAGGAACTCGGCGATGGTGACGGGGACTGCAGCGAACCGATGGACTCCGACTCCGAGAGCCTCGATCTAGTCGACACCGGAAGCAGCCAACGGAAGCGCTGCCGAATGGAGGACGAAATGCGCCATTAGCGAGGAGGCAAAACCAGCTCTTCGTAGCCCCGTCGAAGCAGAAGTGGAAGCGGAATTGCAGCGCGAACTAGCGCGTGGAAGTGGAAAATCGAATTTATTACACGTTAGTTTGTTTGCCACACGTGGCGATCGGACACCGGATCCGGCACGGCGGAGGTGATATCCTTTTGAGTTCGGCAGTTCGGCGCGCGTTATGTACATGTATTTGTATGACTGTTCGGTGTGTGCGGGATCGTGCGTGGTGGGTGGGACTGTATGTAAATGTACTTAAAGTGAAACCATAGCTATTCCCGTAGGTCTTTTCCTAAGCACATCCTCCCCATCCACGTGGGGTTTAGTGTACAAAAGTAGAAGTAGTTTTAGAACGCAAGGACAGCCCGGAACGAAGCGGGAATGGCGAATGGAACCGCATGTTTCGCACGTTTACGCGCGTAAAGTAATTAACCAGACGCTGCTTTTTGCGTAGGATAGGGCACATTCCGTACTTTAGGTTTCGTGTAATAATAACGCAACGAGGCATTCCACATTATTTATGAGCGAACCGTAGCGGTTCGAAGTGTACAAATTCGTGAGGCATTATAGATCGCTCTTAGTTAGTTCAGCCACAGTAGCTTTCCCGGCTGCACTAGCGACCGTGATCGAGGAGTAACCATTACCGTTAATAAACGCATTTGCAAATTGAGCAAACATTGCCCTTCACCTAACTTTGAGAACCTCGAGAACCTTCGATTTCGGGTGGTTTGATTTGTTTGTTTGGGGCTTTCATTTAAATATCGGCACGATGATCATTCCTTGACGAGCGAAAGATGAATAAAAAATACGCCTCGTAACGCACGCTAAGCAGCCAGTGTAAAAAGTAATAGTCATAATTTTACACTCTATCGCTCTTATGTAACCCTATAACCGTTAACGAAACCGAGGAAAGCAATTTTGGCTGAAGAAACAATGGCAAGGACATCCTTAAAAGGCCAAACCGTAGTGCATTGCTCCGGAATCACTCGTTAGTCGACAAACGGCACGAGGGCTCTACTCAAGGAATCTAGTGACGGATCGAGTCAAGAGCAGGATCGATTGGTTTAAGCAAAGCAAAACTGTACGCAGTACGTCGATAATAAATTTCCGCAAAAGTTTAATAAAGACACTGGACGATAATGAACATGCATTGGAGTTTGTTTGCTTCTTTTACCGATGATTCCGAAACTTTTCTTCATCAACGAAACTATACATTTTTGAAAGCGTAAAAATCTACAGAAATACCAGATACACGGGCCAGTTAAAAATATCCTCATAATTCAAATCCTTGAGCAACCAATTTCAGTTTCATATGCTTAGGGGCTGAAAACATTATTATCGTTCGCAGCACTTACGAGTGCCCTCGATTATTATGGTTCAAGCAGCGTTGTTCATTGCATCCAATTGAGCTAAAATACACGGTTTTGCAAGGCAGATGCATTCAATGGCAATGATTAATGTAATTACACTTAACCGTTACCCAATAAATTGCTCCGTTGTCACAAACATTAATTAATTGTTATGCGATGTAAAGACACGAGAAAAAAATGTCACGTTTTCCCTCGCCAGCAAATTCAGAGCAATTTAAATCCAAGTCGATCGCATCAATATCCGCATCAACGATCTGTTCGATATTGTTGCCAACCAAAAAAAGTGCAAGAAATGCAAGAGCCTTTCCGCTGTTGACTCCTGTAACTCCTAACCCGTAACACCGAGGGACGCTATAAATTAATCTTTTTTGCTAAACTGCACTAATAAGTGCTACAAATGGCTGTTGTGGATGAGCGGACCCAAGCCACACCGATACCGATGGGATCGAAGGATTGCAAGAGGAGGGCAAGCGAAAGAAGAAAAAAAAGAGTATCACCGAAAAATCCCAAATTTCACCCCAAAATCCCAAAGCTTGTGTTTCGCAACAAAAGGACCAAAAGGTGGCGGACGGATTTGTCGAATCTCATTATGACGTTTGCGAAAAGGGACCGCTGGGTTTGATTTGTCCCCGTTTTTACGAGTTTCCACCGAAAAATGTGTATGTACATGTATATATATTTATATCCTGATTGACTTTTTGTGTGAGTCGCCTCGTATCACTCAACACATCTGCCATCCGTTCGCATATCGAACATCAATATCCCGATTCGAAGGATAATCGATCGGCGCCGGTTCAGCTTCAGGTCTGTTGAGCTCACATTTTAATCTTCTTTCCGTTGTTGGCAGTAGGATCGCTCTCCGGCACGTCACGAGTTCCTCATTTCCATAGCAGACGGGGTTGGTTTTGTTTTCCCGGGCCGCTTTTCTCAAGTGACACGAAACCGAAGCGTTGCCGGCCAGAAACGTGACGGAATGTGAAGTGGTCATCTTGAGCAGGGAACCCTCTTCCGGATGATGGATCTCATGGCGGGCTCGAGACGGCTGATAAATATGGAACGCATCGAAAAGTTGCACCCATGTGGAGATATATATGTATATACATATTTTGATCTCTCCGCTCGCCATGATAATATGTTGCAACACATTGTTGCTTCCACCGGCTGTTGACTTATCATTCGAACATGTTCTCGATTGGGTGCGGGTTTGCTGTTTTTTTTTCTGATTATTCTGATTTTATTTTATTTCTTGCACTTCCCCCGTTCAAATGCAAATCGGTGTGGTGATTTATTTCTTTCCCTACTGGCTGTCCATTTAGTGTAGTTTTTGTGTGCCCCGGAGCCATTGGCGATCGAACTTTTTGATGCAAAAGCTATTGGTCGAGCCATCTGCGATCGAACACGCATTTAAATTATGTTCCTGTCGCGTTCAATCCACCACTGAGGGGTTGATTGGGGGTGGAATAATCAAGAAGGCCCCGCAAGGTGTTTTGAGAATTATGTTATTTGAAGCTCTTGAAGGTAAATACGGTCGAAAATATTGCATTTATATTCTCAACGTCACCAGCAAATGTCTCCAAACGACGTTAAAATCTCTTCATCGTACTTTCGTGTCCGACAATTCCACGCAATGAGTTATTGCTCTTATTGTTTTGTTTGCATTTCGCCCCATTGATGCTTCTAGCCATGTAAAGAAGCTAATTTAGACGCACACACACACACAAAAAGAAGAAAGCAAAGCAATTTCGAAAACTGCCAAAAACTTTAGCTACGCACGGTAAGCCATCCATTAGCCCATTAAATCGCCATCTAATTTCAATTGCTGGTGAACGGTAATCTCCAACGATTGCTTCCCGTTCGGTGGGAGAAGCTGATTCGATGATACTTATTTTAAAACAGCCAGATTAGTGACCCCCCAAAAGCCAAAACCACCCACCGATAGAGAGAGAGAGAGAGTGGCTCTTAAGCCTTGCTTCAATGCCGTAAATCGATTAGCTGATGGGTTGGATTTACGGCCCAAAACGGCCTGGCAGGGCTAGGCTACGATAGAAAAAAAAATGCAATCATCTGAAGCCCTAAATGTCAACTCCAGTTGCGCTTGAGGTGCCATTGTTGCAGGTGCTTAATGTTTTGCCGGGAAACGATCGCCCAATTGTTTGCGTATTTCTTTCCAAAATGGCCGTTGAGGGCCGTCGATGAAAAGACTCCAACACGACAAACTCGTCACCCGCCCGGTGGCAGTGGGGGCCTAATTACGACGCGAATGGGATTACCCAAAGTTAAAACATTCTCCTCTGCTATCGCTTTCTCTTTCTCTCACACTGGTGAAATCAGCCCCATTCGAGCGTTTGTTAGCTGCACGGCGAAAAAACGGCCATCTTTGTTTCTGACTCACGCACAGAAGGGTGCGCTACCTTGGGGTGGCTCGTTTGTCGTGTGTGGAGTAAATTATACGGAGTACGGTGCACTGGAACAGACCCGGGTGCCCGTTTAAAATACGTCCGCCCTTCAAAGCCGCCTAAGCCCACGGAGCGAGAAAAACTGCCGAGCGAAGGGGCGGAGAAAAAATGAATAAAAATCATAATTCCCCGACCCCAATCGCTCAATGAGTCACACCGAACAAGAGCAAATTCGTCATTTCATTTAAATTATAATCGATTTTTAAACAGAAAATAATTGGCCTCCTATTTATGCCGCTCGGTTTTGGACTGGGCTGCTTGGATGGAAACGCCCATTGCTTCTCCAACATGTGGCTCATGGCCTTCTGGGGTATATACATTTTTTTTTTATTCTAGACCCCGAGTCCCGGTAAATGTATTCAATTAATTTGCGGAAAACTTTGATTTCCCGCAACCGAAGCGGTGGTTTTCGGCGCCCAAACCCACGTCGAAAGACAGTTTTTCCAGCGCTGTGGCCGAGGATTTCCACACCCCATCGGGTTGTGGGCTGCGATTAAGTGCGCCGTGTCTCATCCCTCCGACGGAAGGGAATCTTTCGCCTCGACGGCTTCCGCATTCGGGCGATTTAATAAGCTGTCACTCTAATTACACCCCAATTCATCACCGATTTATCTTTTTCCCGGCCCAATCACTCATCTCAGAGACAGCCGTCGGGCTTCCGGCGTAGAGCGAGCCTTATGCGAACGTTTCGAAGGCGCTTCCGAGCAAGAGGGATGTAATGGCCGCGTGTTTCAAGCCGTGTTCTGAGGACGCGTGTCCGGGCGGCTCAGGCTTTTGGTGTAAACATACAAATTGCTTAGGAATCATCCGATTTATGGTCGGCATTAGGAGGAATCGACACAACCGGGCATCCGCGAGAAGGTTCGCTGATTGATTCGTGTTCGTGTGATTTTGGAGTTGTAGAACAACTTTTGTCCGGGAGTGGTTAATTAATTTAGCCCTCCCCAGGTTCCGGAGTTGGATTTTAAAATAATGTTAAAAAGATGGCGTTGCTGTGGTGTGATTTTATGCTACTCGTTATGCTTAGGCAACCGATTCTTTTGGTTGTACATAACGGTACACCTTTCGTTTATTGAACTTCACGATTGAAAAAAAAAGCGCTAAACAAACATTGTCCACTGGAACGTGTTTGGTTTGCCGCGTTTCATCCACCACAAGCCGACATTCGTTCGATCGCGATTGTTGGCGCGATCACTCCCTTCACTACCAATCGACCTCACCTCCTTTTGAAACCCCACCAAGGGACCTTTTGAAACCAATCCGCCTAATCGATCAATCGGGCAACAAGATTAACTGCTAATGCAATTAAACGTGAGAAAATGTAACGCTCGACAGACATGCCGCGACTCGGAGCTCGCAGCGATCGGACGAAGGAGCGATCACATTGCCATTATGTACGGCCACCAGAAAGGAATGGAATGCCCTCGGACGCCCTCGAACCTTGACGGAAAAACGTGACGCTCGACCTTTGAAGCCACCCGACACCAGCACACACCGAGGACGCAGGCTCAAAATCCAACCAACCCGGCAGGAATCAAAGTCACTCACCGAGCGTATTAAAAAATCGGAAATCTGAAAGCGTATCGGGGTAGGGTTTTTGCTGGCTTCCCGAGCCTGACCCAAGCGAGGTGCGGGACTTTGTAATTCATCAGATGAAATTATTTAATTTCTCGCGGCGAATATCAATTTTAATTATGTCCAAAGGCGCGTAAACGAGTTGATAGCCGGTCCGGGTCCCGGCGGGTTCCAGGTTTGATGTGGACAAGCGAGTGTTGGACAGCCGGCGTTGGACAGGCGAGCTGCTACCGTTTAGAATTAATCTGCCCTCCCGGGACTGTGGGCTCTTTCGCTTGGAAAAGGGTAACCGGTTCCTGACACAGTGCGTTTGCGTGTGTGTTTGTGCTCGAAACGGGGTTTTATTTCGTCGTCTTTCACCTGGACGGTCGGATCATCTTGAGTTTTGCTTGATCTCGGACGTACAGATACGCAGGATTCCGTGCATTGGGCTGACGGATCATTTAGTCGCAATGTAGCAAGCCGACACCGTCATCAAACGAGCGAACGATAAATGGTTAAAGTCAGAAAAATGAAGTTGTTATAATGCCTTTATGGGTGCAAAAGGTCAACAATGGGTTGTTGCGGAAGGATTAATTGCTACCAACGATGGCTGTAAAGCGGGACATGCTGTACAAAATAACGTACCCAACTGAATCAAGTTTGAATGTTTAGTTAATTTTGCGAGCAACATTCCAATCGTATTATCGAGAACCTATACGAGACCCACATGTGCTTGAAACACATTGAGAATGGCACACCAACTGGAGGACAACAAACACCGCACAAAGATGTGCCAAGCATTGGAATTGTCTTGAGGCGAATTTTCTCCCCACACCCAGCAGACATTCCACGTACGTGACGGTTACACGTGATAACCAACGGCCAGAGTTGGAGCTGGCTTTACTCTCCATCGCACCGTTGCTGCTATTGGAACACAAGCTAACATCGTGTTGGTTCGCTTTTCCGATTTTCCCACTCGCGGCCCTCCTGATTTCTGACGCTTTTTGACAGCCGATCGAACCGTCGATGAAAAATTACCGATCTGCCTGTCCACTAGCCTGAGCGGAAACAGCGCCAACGAGAGCTCGGTGCATTATGATTTTCATATATTTGTATTGAAGCCACGCCAGTTCGATCGCTCCCAGCGAGCCCCATGGCATGGGTGCCGTTGTATGGAAATTTATTGCGAAAAATCGCGCCCCCTCCCGGTTTCCCAACACGGCTTCCGGTGGTGAAAAATTGTTTCGCCAAAAGATTTATCGTTTCCCTTTTTCCCTTTGGCTCCCTGGCTGTCTCCCCTGGGCGGCTTCGTAGGGCGCGTTTTGCTCACACGAAGATCAACTAACTGGCGAAACGGTGGCCTTAGAAGTCGAAAGGACCACCGGGACGAACGTAGGATGGAAGGATCCTGGGAGGCCGAAAGGAATCAAATCAAATTTGCTACAAAGTGGAACATTGTTTTCGGTGTATTGTGCCCCAGTGTGCGGGCCGTTCCCCTTGGCACTTTTTTTTCCCCAGCCATTCCTGCCGAGCCGTACGAAGCGACGGATGATGATAAATCATACCGGGAGCGGAAAATCCATGCGAGAGTTTATTTGTGCGAAATGATTTTTTATTTCGATCGCTGCAATCACCCGCGCCGTGGGGCTGATGTTTTCCTCAATCTTTCACGTTTCGCGTCTGCTTCACGAGCGATGGAGCGAATATCGCTTTGGCTCCATCCGAGCATGGCTATAAATGAAAGTAAAATGTACCCCTCGAAGGCGATTAGCATTGGCCTATGGTTTCTTAATCATCTAAATTACATTATTCAAAGCTCCCGCTCGCCGGGCCGTGATCCTCGCGCTCCGCAAAGCATCAAATCAATCGAAAGGAGGATGAGTCCTATTATTGTTTCATTAGTGCAGGAGGCGAACGGAAAATAAAATCAAAACGACGCACCATAATCGCGATTCGAACGAGCCACGACAGTCACAACAACGATTTTGGACCTGTTCTTTGCCGTTGCTGCCGCCGCCACGTTTGGGAGCTTAAATCGCATCAAAATTCCGCATCGAAAGAGCCCAACGAAAGCAACCACAAAAAAAAGGCCCCACGCTAGAAAAAAGCATCAAACAAAAAATGAAAAACAAACGCGAAACAAAACTAAAAGCTTTCTATACAGCCAGCGCAGTAATCGCTATTCGTTTTAATATTTATGACACTCCACGGTGTTGTTGGTTTTCGTTGGTATTTTTCCCTTATTTTTTTTTGCCTTTTGCTTTCCACAAATCAAGCAGCACACTTGGGCGGTCTAGAGCCACCTCCAGAACGCTATAATTCTGCGCTGCGCTACGTGCAATAGAGCTCGATTAACAATTCTCGAGCGATGGAAATGGGTTCAGCGTTTCGTGGTCGTTGCCCAGCTCATGTTCAATACGGCTCAGTAGATCTAACTGGCCTGGTCACAGCGATGATGGGCTCTGCGAACAGACGGCTAGACCTGCCGATCGTTCGTTAGGGTAAATTGCCCCGTCGATTGACGATCGGTCGGAAAAAGGGGTCTCGCCTGGCGTGTAAACGACGTGCCATAAATTTAATCATCTGCTCGGTTCTGTTGCTCCCTTCGAAGGCTGTGCAAGCACCCCTCAGCGAGAGTAGCTTTCTTTCTCGATCCCGGGACGATGACGGGAACGGAATCGATCAAAACCGAAAATATCCCGCCGATGTGGAGCAGGATCTGGGACTGAAGCTGAGGTTTTTCGGTGGAACCGGCCTGTGGTTTCCCCCAATAATAAACTATTAAAATATGCGATTTACATTATGGAACAGTTCGATCGCACAATCCCGAAGGCCACCCGATGGTACGGCTCCCAAGTCGGGTGCTATAAAGCTAGGCGTGCTTCTCACCCTGTGGACCTACTCTCACCTTCTGGCGCGGGTTTCCGTAGGGATCATTCCGCATTCCGATAGCCGAGTGGCTTGGGCGATGCAAGTCCTGCCATAAATATACCCCCCGGTCATGGCGTAGGGGTAAAAATTGAGCAACAGTCCCCCGCGAGACGTTTTATGTTAATTTATTGATGCGATATAGGAAATATTAATTGAAATAGAATTGTCCCGGCGGCGCGTCGTCGTCGTCCTCGTCTCCCGACATCGTCGTTCGTGGAAGGCGATTAAAAGTTTTATGACTATATATTTATGGACACCCGCTCACAGATAGCACCTTCTCTAGTGCTGGCCGAGGGGTCAGCGGTTCAGCTGGGAGAAACCCCAATGAAAGAGCTGAAATCTCGCACATAGCGCCAAAATCCGGCACGCACTGTGGGAATGGGTGACAAAAAGCCATGCATTTTCTCTTATTTCCAGGCTTTATTTCAGACCGAACGTTTGCTTGAATCTGAAAAAAGTACACTATTTCATATCAGAAATTATTGGTCAAAAAAGAAAACACTTCTTCACGCCCACTGTACGCCCGATTTCCCTCCTCGTTGGTGGTCCTAACGCAGACGGAAAAGATTATCTTCAGCTCATAGATCGGTGCGGGGTGAAAAAAAATCAACGGCAAAAAAAGAAGCAAAAATAGCTTTTATAGCACGGCATTATATGGTTGCTTGTTAAGGAAATTAAATAACCCCATTGGTAAGGTGAAACGAAAATCGTAAACAGTTTAATCCTTTAACCGTTTGATCGCTTTCGTACGGCGTGTCTGGTTTTAAACGTTCCCGGAGGCCTCTGAGGAATCATGCTTCGACCACAGGCCGATAAGGTCCTTCCCAAGTGTGGGGTGGTTTGAGGAGTTTCACCGGGAGATTAGGGAAGCTGATTGTAAGCTTCTTTCAAACGGCGTAAGCCGCGTTGTTAACAATTCCATTCTCGATCTAGTACGCTTTGTACCGACGGATTCAGCGCAAGTGTGCCATATTTTAAGCCGCCTTCTGCGATTGATTTTGCACCGAGAACGTGCGCCAGCTATTTTAATCCTTGTTGTATATTTACTCAACGCTTCTTCTCACATCGGCTACAAATAAACACCGTGCCATAGTTTGTTGGGGCATTTGAGCTCGACGAAAGAAAAAAAACACCGAATGGAAAATAGACAAACCTCGCTGCCTAATGATGGAATGTGTTCGATAACTCACCCCACCGGGTGACGGAAGCGAGAGACGCGGGAAAATCGTTTAGGAAAATTGGAAAACAAACCGTGCCGCACTTCATCGAGATCAATTAATGTTCGATTATAAATTCAATTTATTGAGTGGTGCCACTGCAGCTAACGCAATCAACAGCGGCCAATCGGACCCAACCACCCCACCGAATTTCCCGGCCCAGCTTCGCCAGAAGAGCGCAGCAAAATTCATCAGCCGAAGCGGCTTTTATTTTAATGGAATACACGCACCGTCATCCGTGCGACCGAGCGCGCCCGTGACCCGATGGCTTAATTTGTGGATGTGATTTATTTTTATTAAAACGTTCACTATTTATCACAATTTTCGACGCTTTTATGAACATTACTTTGCTGCCCGTGTACGTCGAGCTGAATGGATTCGGATTTTGCTTGGCTGTGTGTGTGTACGTTGCTTGGAATGGGAAAAAAAGGCACGCCATCGACGTACGGACGCACTCACGATTATCCGGATACGTGTCCGGGAGATCCTTCCGCACGGGATAAGAGGGTGATTTCGAATGTCGAGGATATGGCATCGGGCGAAATGCGGCATCCCTTCTGCGAGGAACCGGTTGTTACTGGGCAGACGATCGTTTAATCAAATTTCGAGCCGTAATAAGTGCTATCTCATGCCGGGATGTTGGCGATATTATTGATTGTGTAGGGTGGCGAACGAAAAAGCACCACCGATGGCACAAGGATGCGTTGCTAAATGGATTATGTTTGACATTTTTCCTCTCGTGTTGGGTGGAAATTAACGTACATAATCGTTGAAGCGATGATTAAACAGCACGATTGGAATGATGTTACAGATTTACTTACACGCGTGTGCCCTTAAGTGCATTTGAGGAGAAAAGAAAGAGAGAGCTCGATGCTGCTGGCTGAGGAGGGATTATTTTCATATACCTTTACGTACGTTTTCATATACCTTTCAAATTGGCTATAAAGATTGATGCTGTCGAGCAATAGAAAAACACAAAAAAAGTATTCTTGAGTCAGCAAAAAGATTATTTTATTGCTCAAAAATGAGTCAAAAGAACAAACCCTTCTACTCGTTTTGTTTGTCTCGAACAATTCGAGCAAATTTGATAAGCCATCTGACAGAATTGTAGGACGCTCCGTTTAGTTGGACATCGAGAAATGGCACATCAAAACGGCCAAAGTCCCAAGAAACGATGCGGCCATTGCTTTGGCACGCTTCCAGCCAAGCCGAACGGTGTTAATGAGCCGTAAAAGTTATGCCTCTTTCGGGCAAAACCATTCCATCGGCTGTTGAAACGGGGGAGGCAAATAATATTCATAACTCATCACACCAAGTTGATGAACGACCGCCACCGAACACGAGCCTTCGTTTGGGCGACTTCTGGTGCCATCAACCGTGGCGTGGTTTGCAATGTTGGGGAGGTTTTTCCCGAGCAACGAATGATTGGTGGCACATTCCTACGAAACGCCAAACAAATCGCATTAAATCAAGTCTCGTAAAAATGGGAATGCCATGAATACCGTCACAGCCGTTCACCAGTCGCGCGGGATGTGTCGTTAAGGGCAGCGTTCCCGGGAAAACTTTCAAACGCTCAGCGACCAATAAAACGGATCAATTGTCTCGGTGAAAAGTGTCTTTTTGGAGGGAAATTTCCGCCCCAGCTGCTCTTGCGGACGAGTAAGTGATGGTTGTGATTGTGCAGGAAAAGAATGAGCTGCGTTAGAAGATTTGGCAAGTGGCCATCTGCATACATCCGGAAATGAAAATTTCATCAGTAAACTTCAAATCCTATCGGCAACATAATGCTTGATTCGAAAGCGAAACATTTGTTGATTTAAAACAGTTTAAATAAATCGAAACAAATAGTCTTCGGATCGAAATAAATCCCCAGTCTTTGTCCACGAGCGTAGTTTGTTTGTTTTAGCTTCCATTCCTCAGCACGGGGTTGATTTCTCCTCCTTCTTTTTCGATCGAATCATGCCGCCCACCCATTCATTCTCCCGCCCACATCCTGCGAGGCACAACTCATCGATTTAATGATGCAACCGAATATTTATCGACGAAAGTAATATCCCGACCGTTTTCATCGTGGGCATTTTTTTCTCTCTCTGTCTCCGTTTGCCGGTCCGTTTCTTAAGTGCTTCCAATCCGCCGCAAACGGTCCGAAGCGAGCGACGCGAACGTCGAAACGGGATGCAAAAGGCTTGCCGAGGGAATTGATGATTGCTGCAGCCGGGCTTTGACGGACGCCATTGGAATCATTTCAAGTGATTGCAAACAAACGAGCGATAGGAGGGCACAGAAGAAGAAAAGAAGCAATAAAAGGAACGTTCCTGCAACGGAGTCATGGGATAAGCGTGGTAGATGGATTTTTTTTTAATCAATACTGGTTATTTTACAATGTTGTTCTTGTTAACCTATTAGATGTTTATGGAGTAGCTTTTTTTCTGTAATATCAGCACCTTTTAAAGAAAATTGAGTATTTTTCGTTTGATATAAATTTGAAATATCGCTTGTGATTTAATGATAGCTGTTGGCGAGTCATTCGAGTTGGCAGTTTTTTGGCCTACTTTGATCGAACTTTCGATAAACTACGCTGCCATAGCTTGCTTCAATACTGCTTATATATATCAATTAGTTTTTTTGGAGGCGATTAAATGGTTTTATTATTTGTATCTCTTTGAAAATTCAAAAGCAAATCATTCGCATTGAACCTATAAACCTTTAAAACAATGGGAATGAAAGCAAATTTGCCAACCAGCGACTAAGGTCCTTGATTCTGGGCTTGCAACCGCCCTACCAAAGCCCGCAGTCGTTCTTTTTTTTCCACCGATCTGAATGCCGTTGGAACGGAAATTTATGCTTTCAATAAAACATAACCGACGGAAACGATTGTTTTTCCTCAGCACCATTGTCGTCATCGCCGAGCGAGCTCCAGCGATACGTTCGTCGTTCTTTTCCACCAATCTGCCTCGTCTCTTCCTCTCTCACTCTCTCTCTCTCAAGCGAAAAATACTTACCGAAGGGTCCATTTCTTTTTTAGCCTTACATACCCACGCTTCCCACCCACGGCCCCGTTCAGGTGGCCCTGCTGTCGGTAATCATTTCTGGTGCATAATTTATGGTCCATCGTTAGTCATTCAAGGGGTATGTATTTTTCATTAAAATGTGTGTTACACCCATACACGCATACGGCGTGTCGGCGTGCAATGAATGAAGCGCGCAATGTTTCCCACCCTGCCAGGGCTGTTTAAAGGGCTCATCTTTCCGGCCAGTTGCTAGGCGGCATCATAAACAGCCTCCTTGGATGCGTACGGCGTAAAAAAAACGAAGTGAGAAACACACACACACGCGCGAACGCACGAAATCACACCTCAATCCTTCCAATTGCTGGCAATGGGTGGGAACCTTGGGCGCGCCCAGGAAAAAGCTCTCGACAAAGGGCCACAAGGGCACGGCACGTTGGTTGTGGAGAAATAAAAACAACACGCCGGAACGTGTCTCTTTTATTTTCTTTAAATGTTTGCCATCTCGCTCACACTTCGTCCGATCGCGATGTAGTTGATGCGCTTAATGAGGCTGTAAACTTCCTGTAAAGTTCCTGTTACTTGGCCCCTGGTGGAGGGAGTTTGCACCTGGGTGTGGAGAGGGCAAAATAAAAACCGGAAAAATTCCACGCCACACCGCCACGAGTCAGCGGCCACAAGGGTGGGCCGGTTGGGTGGTGAAAATTTATTCCCTCACTCCACAGGTTTATGAGAGGCTCATGTATGGACACGATGTCGAAGGAGTCCTTGTCTCCCTTCGTTTTGCCTACTCCAAGCGACATGATCGACAGCATGTTTTGACCATAAAATGTTTAATGGTCACTGTTTGGTGTGCTGTTTCCCCGTTCATTCCTTCACACTCAGAACCTTGCCTTTGGCCGATATCGGTATCGGTTCTGAGGTATGGCAATCATTTTTACACCCTTTTCGCCCAAGAAGGTTCACCGGAATCACCGCGAATCGTGTCGTTTGTGCTATTGTGCCGACTATTTGATGGGGGTTTTGAACTGGATTGAGTTTATCGATCATTACCTTGAGGGCGGTAATGAAAACAGCTCTTCGAAGGCATAAATGCATGAACACAAATGAAAATGCGATTTGCATAAGCGTACAAACACACAATTGCACAGCATTCCAATCAATTTTATGAGCCTTCGTTTGCCATTGTTGTACCGTTGTAAAGGCCATTATGATACCTGGTCTCTGCGATCTTTAGCTTGCGATTTGGCCGATCGGATAGCTTTGTGTCACAATGATCGCTGTTGATCAATTTCCGCACATGATGTTCTATTAATTAAACATTTACCAACGTTAATCGAACGAGCAGAGGGACAACGGAACGATCCTTTTGTCCTCAAAAGGACATCGGCGAAGGAATCAACGGGAAATAACGATCAGGTGGCAGAGAAAGCCACCCAAACCCGGAAAAGTCAATCAAAGTGCCCAAACCCGGCAGGATTATTACGATCTTGTTGTGTGCCGGTTCTACCGAAAGCAGGAAAAAACCAACTCTCGCCAAGGACAAAGACCATTCCAACACCGCTCAAAAGTGGTCAAACACATCTCTCCAACGCACTCACACACAGTTGCTTGATCCTTACACATCCCAAAAAGCTCCGATCATCCGGATTTGGGACCCAGGAACGGATTTCGGTTCCGGTGTTTTTCTCTCTCTCCCATTCTCGACCCTTTCCACTTTCCTTCGGGTCGTCTGTGTGTGTGTGTGTTTGACGATCGATTTCCGCTGTTGGTTCTGTTAATTGAGCCGGGTTGATGCTCGGTGCGGAAATTAGCACAACAATAACACCCGAAATCCTGTCCTCTGGCCAGACCGACCAGAAGGCTGTTGACTTCTTGGCGTTGGCCAAACAACAGACACCCTGGGTTCGTTCTCGGGTGCGTATTAATGTTCCCGTCCATTGTGTTCGCGACGTGTCCCGGTCCAGCTGCGGAAATTGGTTTCGGAAATTCCGGAAAGTTTTTTGTCACCAAAGCATTACCGCTTCGTTTCCTTCCGATTGGGTTCCGTTTCGTTCATTAGCTTGGTCTGTCTGGTTGCGATGGCTAAAGGATGCTTCGGTGACGGTGACTCCTGCGATTGATGGAAATGATCCTGTTGGTCGTCCTCCCATGCCCAGGATTCGGAAGGATTTGCGTCTCATCCGTCTAAGACGACGTGCACACGGATCATTACTGCTGGCGTGCTTTCACGAGCGCTTAGTGCTTGTTTTGTGTTTTGGTGGCTCCTTTCAGCATCCCTTCGGTGTCCTTCAAGCACCGGTATCCGTGTCTCTAACACGTCCTTTATGTTGGTGTTGCTGCCGTTTTGCTTTCGGGACAAGAGACCTTTTGGGTGTGCGGTGTTGTTCGGCTTTACGATCGAATGGTCTAAACATTTAGCTACTTTTAACGGGTTTCTTTGTATTGGAAGCGTCTTCGAGTACTGCATTCGGCAACAGAGCTTAGTTTTAGTTGCAACCACATGGTAAGTAACTTTCGCATTAATCCAGAACACAAACATCCGTGGGCGTGAGAAACACAACAGGCGCTGGCGGAATCTCAAATGAATCATTTTCTCTTGCACCATCATCAACAACAACCGTTGGTGGGTAAAAGAAACACACTTTTCATAAAGTACGACTTCGTTAGACGTTCATTACCTCAACATTCTTTTACTCCTTAAAATCATTGCCATGACAGGAAGTGAAACGAGACGATGGATTGTGCGACTTCCAGCTGAAATAGCAGCGTATTTTCTTCGTTCGATAAGCAATCGATCCTGCACATGTTCATCGCTTTCCGTTTGATCCAGAGACTTCTTTCGAGCGGCCGAAATCGCCCAAGGCACCAAGGATACTGGCAACGAAAGGGTCCGCTTCCTCGAAGGGCCCATTAAATCTGTCAAGCTCGACCGAACCAACAGCAACAACATCGCAAAACCAAACCTGCTTCAAAATGCACCACGAAACATAAATAGCCACCGGCAGCTTCCGAGCTAACCCACCGACCGGGAAACCGGTGTTGACGAAATTTACGATTTATTTACATTACCGCTACGGATCTTCGGGGCCCGGAAAATATGGGCCGTCGTATGAGCACCCAGTGGAAACGGAGACACCCCACACGAGGTGGCCGAAAAGGACGAAGAGACCACCAGAAAAAAAATCCCTGCCAACGGCCAGCGTGATGGCACGCGGGGCGTTGATAATTTTAACGGTTCTAATGATGATAAATATCATTATTATTTCGGATAATGAAGTTTGCCACTGGTTGTTCTTTTTTTCCTTCTGTGATTTCCCTGTGTTCTTTCTTCCATCGATTTTACTTCCAGTTGAGCTTCGGGGCCTTCAAAACCTCCACCAAACCCAAAGTAGACCTTCGGGGCGAAATCAAACGGCGCTGGTCCATGGCCAGGGTCGAAAATCACACGTCGTAAATAATCATTTAAAATGGATCCACCGTACCCGTGAGCCCCGGGGGCGTGAGATTGAGAATCATGGCCTCCCATGTTGGCTTCCGTTTTTGGGTCCGTTGGAAACCCTTTCCTTGGAGGTCTTGACCGAGGGCCGCACTAAAGTGTGAGCTAAGTTGATTGGATTTGATTCATGGAGGGACCACGGGACCCGTTCTCGTGGTTTGAGCTTATTTGTAGCGTAAATCTTGAGCCCACAGTTCATAGCGCTGTAATAAGATGCCGCACCGAATGATGATGGTGAAAACAAAATTATTAGGTTTATTTTTAATGGAGGATAAACATAAATAGGCCCCGGCCAGGGTCAAATAACGAACGCGGTACGGTACGAAGAACCAGCGTGTTATCTTTAGCTCACAGTTGATTAGGAGTAAATTGAGTGTGATTAAAAACTGATCATTGAAAAAGAGTGAAAAAAATGGAATGGAAGAAACTTGCGGCTCATCTTTCTTGCCGCTGGAGCAACAACGAATTCCGTACAATTTGCTATGGATGCCGCAGACACAATCACATTCGAGTGTTCATCAAACCAACAACAACCTGAAGGAGCCTCAGCACACAAAAAGGCTCAAATGATTTCGGCGAGTTGGAGGCGACGGTTAAATGAGCCGCTAAACGATTTAAAAGAAGCGTGCAGCTTCTCCAAAAACCCTGAAGAAGCCTCGTCGAGTGTGTTCCTTTCGCGCTTTGCTCGAAGATGGCTCGTCATGCGCTTAGACTCGGTTGCCATGCCAACTGGCATGCCGACAAACATGCCGGCATGAGTCTGCGGCTGGGCCTCCTGCAGCTATCGACTACCGGGTATCAATGAGCAGCATTTTGATGTTCTCGCTTTCATCGCCTACTACTCGATGGCACGAAATCACTCGAGAGCATAATTCAAATTATTGCTTACCCGATGAGAAGGATCCCGATGGGTTGAAACATAACAATGGCGGCCGTCATTGGAGGAGAAGGCTTTGTTCTCTTGTTCATGCCGCCGGGATGAGGATTTAAGCGGGATGAGGATGGGCGGGTTTAGGCCCCCTCTAAGTGTGCCTCTCGGTGCCATTTGCCGTTGTTGCTAGTCTCCCGCAGTCGCCCTCGAGCTGCAGTTAATCGTTCAAGAGGCCCCAATGCCTGTTTCCTTTCGGTCTACTCGTCGTGGGGCAAGCTTGTCCACCTTGCTCGTCTCAGCTCGCCTCGTGCGGTAGCATTTGGCGTACGATAATATGACCCTCATTAATAATCATCACGCAACGCCATCATGTTCCGGCGTTGGGTTTTGATTTTGTGTTTACACGCGTTGCTTGACGCGTCAAAGGACCTATCCCCCTAGTTTCATCGGGGGTTTTCGGTGAAAATTTTATTTTTGCGCTGATTCAAAAACTAACTGACCCTTTTCTATGCTACAAGAGACGAAAAAGGAGAGATATATTGATACTTTAATTGCATAGCTGACATTGGCACCAATTGCAGCAGTGCAACAAGAAGCTTAATGTGCATTCCTTCACCTCGAAACGCAACCTCGGGATGAAGTCATCATCGTAACAATCGTTGGACGGAACCGAGAAGCGCTCCATACACTCCTCCGGAGCCCGAGCCCGGTGGGAAAGAAAAGTAAATATTATTCCGAGAGAAATTAATTTTCAATTCACCCATTCGTCCCGACCGGCAGTCTGAGCCGTGCGTTTTCGGATGCGTCATTGCAACGTTCCACTTCACGCCCGATGGCATGGGAACGGATCGGTACTCTTTCATTTCCACCTCCAAAGGCTCAAGACGCACACGACAACGAGCACGACAAAATGCCTGCTGCAAGGTTTCGAGAAGTAAAAGCCAACGTGAGAAAACGAGCGTTTCGGTGGCTGACAAATCGAACGACCACGGCCATGTTGAGCACACGATTTTAGTTTTATTGTTTTTATGATTTTGTAGCGACGTTTTTTTTTGTTTTCAATGGAATTTTCTGTGTTTCTCCGTTCATCTACATGCTGCGATATCTTTTTTTAACAATGTGCAGGGGGACATTTTTTGGAAGGACGATACAGTTTTATCATTTTATAAGGATGTAGGAAACCATTTATAGGGGGTCTTTGGTTAAGGATGTACCGCTGTTTGAGTATTTAAATGGTGGCTCAATGCCACCTATTATGCTGATACAGATGATATGGCACATGTTGTGCTTCCACATTTGCCGGTCTCGTAGGCTGCCACAACCACGACTAGAAGATCACTAAACGTTCAGCTAGGTTACAGAAGTTAGATATGGCTGCTGGAGAATATCGGCAAGTTATTCCCGCTGTTACTTTCCATCGAGGAGTCGTCCGTTTGCAAGGACTTCAGAAGCGAGCGTGTCTCACAGAGCGTTAAATGTTGAATGTTTTTCTGCCCAAAAGTAAAGTTGTTTTAGCGTATGAGAAATGTAAGCATAGAATGTTGAATTGAGGATTGGGTGATCATCGGAAAATTTAATATTAAAAAGTAATGTATGGTTTGAGCTGACCATCTGATGAAACAAATTGAGAGAAGCTAGTTTTCATGGCAAAGAAAAGCCATGGAAAATCGAAGCGTTTAAGCGTTTCCCAGCTATGAAGCGTTTGTCTTATGCCCATCAAAGTATGCAACACGCATAACACATCACCATATTGCACCAAGCTTTATAGTAGCTTATTTTATAGCAGCTACCAATCCAGGGACAAGCAACTTTTTATAGCGCTAGTTTGTTTTACGAATTACGTTGCAGTGAAAATTTGATTATTTTTGTTTGTTATCAAAAAAACAAACAACACATTTCTATTAAATTTCACATAACAAAAAGCACCAAACTCACCGTTACGGCCGCACATAGATTGTTCACCGAGCGCCAGATGGCAGAGCATTCCGTGACTCCGTTGCTGGCGGGTTCCGCCAGAGAACGTTTGCCCGCATTCCAGTCACGGGAAAAGGTTACCTGACTCGCGCCCGGAACCGGAAGTAACACAGCACAGAGCGCCACCAGCAGGAACAGCTTGGCCACCAAATGACGGGATGAGCTTTGAACGATGGAAGCATAAATCAATTAACACAAGCACACTCATCTTGCAGTTCAGCAAAGATTGTTCACCTGATGGCAGTCATGATGCTTAGAAAATTTACGTTCACTTGTAGCCTAAAATTTTCCGACACGTATTCACTAGCTGCTGAGAGTCGAATACAACACGGCCAATGTCCAGCGAACTCTTTTATACCATCGAAACCGAACCGATTGTTCCCATCGAATGGATGGTGTTATTTATGCGCCCCTTCAAATCGAATCCCTTCCCGAACGTCTTTCCGTTCTCTACCCGGTGCAACGTTCTGCAGGACACCGCTTTTCATCCTGCCAATGCAAATATCGATCATCGGATTGTACGTCACCAGGGAAACCATACTGCGGTGATGAAGGATTCAAATGGGGGAAAAAATATAAAACCACTCCTGCTCCAGCCTAAGACCCTCCGAGAAAGAAAACGCGCGAGAGAGAGAGAGAGATAGCGAGAGAGTGTGTAGAAAAAATCATAAAGCTCCGCCGATGAGGAAATGCCTTTGATTTATTGTGACACTTTTCCCGACGCCCGGTGTAATCCTATTGTTGTTTGCGTCCACTGCCCGAGGGTGGGAAAAATGTGCTACAAAACAGGTATTCAAAGCATTCGGGCAGTTGCTTAGCCTGTTTCCGTGAATTGCGGTCGAGAAAATGAGGCGTAGATAGGTTGAAAAATCGTTATCAACAGGCGTCTAAGCAGCCCCCGCATCGTAAGCGAGAAAACAGAAATCAATGCATAAAATTAGCGTATACATTACATCGGCGAGCTTTCCCATGGGTGTGAGGAGCTCAGGAAGGACCTACGGATGAGATGATGGGGTGTATTTTTAGCACATTTTCAACAAACAACCAGCCAGCTTATCAATGAATTCATCAACGGTGGGTGAGTTGATAAGATTAACCGGCATGTTTCACATGAATTATGGATCATAGACTTTGGATCCAGCTCTGACGCTCGAGAGCACATGAAACATGTCTACTAGATGCCGTAAGAAGGTGACATTTGCTTCAGGATCGTGAACGAGGTTAGAACACCTCGTGGAATACTACATCCAGCAGGGGTTTTAAGTAATCGCAAACCATTCACAACGAATCATTTGCAGAGGGATCGAAACGACGAGAATATGTGCTCAATTACACATTAGATGGTGGTTTTCATTCGCCAATCGCCCTTATCGAGCCGTTCTGTCGCTGGAATGCCCGCAATGCATCTGCCTTATCCTTTCGATCTAAATCCAAACGGAGACCCCCAGAAACCGGTTCATTGCAGCACCCGTTTTCAGAGGATGTGATTTCCACCGATCCACCGATCCAACGATCCGCCATTCTGCCGTTTCGTCGTAATTGCATCGCGCAAGGTGACAAGAGGACGACAAATAGTTCTTTTCACTTTTCACCAGCCACCACCACCGTTCGGCGCCCTTCAGTTCCAGCGATTGCAGGTAAGTGATATAATTATCCCTCCCCATCGGTCTCCCCAGTGTATGAGCTCGAGGTTCAAAACAGCACGCGAAGGGACGATGGAAAATGGGCTGGTCTGCAGAGGTTTGTTGGTGGAGCGTTTCTTGAGGTCAGAGAACGTTCCCCCGGGAAAGGATGGGACGTTTGTTATCATCATCCCAAGGTCCTTCATCCCAAGGTCTCTTGTAGCGGTGTGGCTCCAGGAAGTGGGCAGGATCGTGGCCCTTCAGGATGGGAACCAATTTGATCCCGCGCACCTTTACGCACCCTGACGCGTCATCAATCCCCCTGGTGGCTTGCGGGGGCTAACTTTTAATTAACGATTCGCCCTACGCCCTACGCCGTGCGGTTTGGTGTGATTTCGCGCGCGCGCGCACGCGCGCACACACATTCGCGATCATCGTACAGCGGCGTTGCGGTGGTCCATTTCATAAATATTAATGAGTAAATCGCGACCTCCCCGTGGGCGATTGGTGCGTGTCGTAGGGATGAGAGCCCTTCCAGCCCATCCTACCGATCGTGTCATTCGCTCGCGTAAATTATGCTACCGACCACAGCAGCTTGCGACCCTTTCGAAGGATGCGGTGGTATAATAGTGTTTTCCCGGAAAATTGCCCCCTCGACGGAAAGGCGGACCAGAGCGCCAGCTAATGTGATCGTAATTGGTGTCAGGTTGTTGTACTGTTGTTCTTTCCGCTTCTCCTGGTGCTCCTGGATGGTCTGCAAAGGGTTCGCTTTTGTTTTCCGACTGCAGCTGCGGCTTTGGCGGTCTTTCTTTTGGCTCGGTGCCACAACACGGTCTCGGTGATGCTGGCAGGTCCTTGGTGATTGCAGACCAAGCGACATCCCGTTCTGGCATTCCGAACCGAAGCTCGTGTCCCAACTCGTGCGACTACATTGTTGCACAAAAGCGCAAACCCGCAATCGCAAATAATGAACGGACGAATGGTTGGTCAGCCGGAACAATCGCTCATTCCCGAGGAAGTGCCGTGGATGGTTTGGGCTTTACGCGAGACTTGGTTGTGAGGAATTTTCGGACGAGTTGAGTGAGCCTGGCGATTACGATTTCCGTTGCACTGGTTTCCAGTGCGTCCAGGGTGCGTTAGGGCGAGCCCTTGGAAAGGAATGAATTGCGGAAAGCTTCGCATGTAAGGAAAAAGTCGTGTCTCGCAGATTGAGTACCGACAATGGCATGTGCGTGGATTCGTTACAGAACTGTATAATTTCATGTTTTTCTTTGAGAAGCTTCTAAATTTGTCAACGCAGTTGAATCATATCGCACATTAAGGCTAGAAAGAATTGCTAGCAAAAACCCTTCGTGTTATGGCATTTATATAACAATTTGATTGTGTTATATCTTTTTGAAAAACGTGTTTTCTTGAAGGAATCTCTTCAGCGCGTTTGAACGAGAGTTTGCAAGGAGTTAAAACAAAACTAATATAAGTAAGTAATAAAAAGTGAATAAGTATAACCTATACTGGCTTGCAGCATAACTCGAAAAGAAAACTTCTCTAACTAATGTACTTATATTTCAACTAACACTTAGGAAGGTTTCAGCATTAAACACCGTAATCCATGGCTTACGACTAACTCCCTGGACATGATCGAGCCAACTCGCTAAGGTCGCAGGTCATCGAAACTGAAGACCCGATCAGCACACGATCCTCATGTGCGGCATCCTTCCCAAGGAGATCCTTAAAACACCGGCGCAACAAAACGCAATCCACAAGGAAAGCGAGAGCCATCTCCAACCGTGGCTAATCCACCGCAATGGGGCGCCTATTAAATGCCTCTTTTAAGCCTTCTCTTTCATACGTTCACTCTCTTTCACACACCCCCTTTTGCCTTCTCACTCTCTCATAAGCTGGCGCATCCCCGGGATGATCGCGGCACGATGATCATCGACGCGGACTACCAGATCAGCGATTTCGCGAGAGCAACCAACTAGCTCTCTCTCTCTCTCGCTCAATACCCAGCATCTCGCGATCCCCCCCCCCATCCTCCCCCTCTACCTTCGCTTCCCTTCCTTTCCGCAAGGTTTTTCCCCAAGGAAGAGCGGCACCCGTTGGCGGCTCTCTGCGAAGGCGCCTACCACGCGGATGACCAAATTGGGCCGCGCTCGCGTCAGACGGTGCTCGACCACGGCCCGGTACAGAGGTGTGCGTTTTGTTCGTGTAGTGTGTGCGTCCGCGGTGTACTAGCGATCAGTGCGAAAACGATCGTGAATTCACGAACCATTCATTCCGGGCTCCACAGCACAGCCAGCTTGACGCCATTGACGCGTGTGTGGAGTCGAAACGATCGATCGCGCGATCAAGTGCTTGCGTGCGTGCGTGCGTGCGTGCTTGCGTGAGAACCGCGTGCTCGGAAGTGCAGAACAAGCGCAGAACGAGATAAAACAGTCCTCGATCGGTGCGGCTCAATGTCACTGCGATAAGGCCAGGCCAGGTCCCTAGGGCCCTTCGAGATCACCCACCAAAGTCCCTGCAAGCATCCCGGCGTACGTGAGAGAGATAGAGAGAGAGAGAGAGATTGTGCCCTTGAAAGTCGTGCCCATTTCCCCGGGACGTTAGGTTATTTTGGGAAGCCACGTTCCAAACCAAGTCGCGAAAAATAGGCGGCTTTGGTTGGCGGTGAAAAAAGGGCACGGATAAACACGCCGTGAGAACGAGACAGTGTGACCCCACTCAGCCTTCATCGTAAGGCTCCCGTCAGCTCGCCAGCCAGCCAGCCCTTCCGAGTGCGTGTAAAGTGCAGCCGTACACGGTGACAGCTGCCAACGCGCCCGTGTGTGTGTGTGTGCGTTGGAGGTGGGCAACATAACCGGTGGTCCAAGTGCACAATCGTGCACACACGCGAGTTTATCACGCACGCACGCGGAAGGCAACTGTTGCGTCACTACGCCACCAGGCCACCAGCCAGGTTGGCCTCCGATTGGCTCCGGTGTTCGACCAGAGGAAAGCAGGTGGAGGTGGGTAGGTAGGTGGGTGGGGAACGGAAAACGAACCCCCCTGTCCGTCTTGCCAGTGGAGCCAAACCATCGTCGCCTCGGTCGTTCTTGGGTAAGTACTCGGAAAACTCGTGGTTCCCAGGGTGCCCATTTTGGGCGTGCGTGTCATGTTGCAATCCACCCCTTCGGAGTGGGTGGAATTGGATGCTGTTTTCGGGGGGGAGTGCGAAGGTTGCAATCACCGAAGGGGTTGAAATTCCGGTAGCCATAGATACGCGTCAAATGGCGGTTGGGAAATGGTACGTACGCGGCTCTTTTCCGTGGGTTTGCGAGAGTTCGTGGAATTTCCGTCCAAAAAAAAATAAACAAAACAAAACCGCCTGTCTGTGTGAAGAACCTCCACACCCACAGGCAGCTGGTTACACACGGGCTGCGTCATTGGCCTCGCGTGGCGTGACGCCAGTGGACAAAAATGGCCCCAAATCGCGCCTAAGGAGGGTGCAAATTTTCGGCAAAATCGCAAACAAATAGCCACTTTCTTCGCGTGGATGCGTTATTTACGCCTTCGGGGCTCGAAATGGGAGGGCGTTTGTCAACAAGCTTTCGGGAGAGTGGGTCGAATTTTTTTTTCTGTAGTCATTCACCCCTTTCATTGCAAGCCCTCGATGGAGCTTTAAGCCACCCTTTCTCGCAGCATCCGCCAGGCAAACAAAAGCGTTTCTCAGCGAATTCGAGCGGTTTTTATATGCGATTCCAATCAGGAAGGATGGCCAAATTTCGGGAGTGGCCCGAACCACCGCAAGGGTGTCATTTTTTTTTGCAGTTCAATTCACGCCCCAACAGCCTGATTGCGATCTCTACGCAAACGATCCGCGTTGTTTGCATTACTACCGGGACCGGTAAACAAACGAACCGGCGCTGTTGCTGGCACCGATAACATGGGGTGGAATACGTTTTTTTTTCTCTCGGGTGGTTTTAATTTTTGTTTTCTTCAGACAACCACCCCATCTCGGGCCCTCGCAGAAAGATGACTTCATCGAGGCGCGTTCGAATGCGGGTCAATGGCACCGTGGTTCGTCGATCGGCATCCGGAAGGCATCCCTTACACGAGTGCATCACTTGGAATGCATTTTTCTCCGAAACCCCTGTGAGCGCCGTTTTTGGTCCGTTAATTAAGCTCGGTCACTGCCAGGGACGATACGGCGTTGCGGCTACGTAATCGCTGTTTTTCTTAAATTGGGGGCTTTTTTTTTTTCTTGGTCTCTCTCGGCGCATCTCACAGCATGCCCGTTCGAGGCATCCGCCGGATTATTTATTGCGCCCGCCTTTCCACGACCCACCAGCGATAAGCGAGACCTCCACCACGTTTTCTCGCACAAACCCATCGCACGAGGGCCACCGAAAAGAACCGTCATGTTCGTTTGTTTTGTTGCGTTGGAACCCGGGGGTGAATGAACTCAAACCGCCCGTTGGCCCCCTGGCTGACTGTTGATTTTTCGCTTCGTGGATCTTTCGTGGAGAATTTGTTGTTTTTTTTTTTTGGTTTTTCGCGCCCCCAAAGCGTGCTTTTACTCTCGATACCCTGCGTCCTAGGGAAGCCCCCTAACGAAGGGTGGCAAACAGCTCTGGAAGCGTTGTGGTGAAGTTCATGATCACGGTTTCGTAAATTGCGCCGTTCAAACCCCCAACATCATGCGCGGGTCGTGCCACGTGTGCGCGCATCGAAACGTGAACGTGGCCGTTACGTTAACGCGAGGCCCAATTTCAACCGATGACTTTGAACTGAAGCCAGAGCAAACCATCGACGGGTTGTTGCTGTCAAAGGAGGCGCAATTAATCGCGTTCCCTGCAGTCGATCGTTTCCACCGGGACTGTGTGAGTGTCCGTTATCTTCGGGGTGGGTTTTTGGGGTGTTCTTTGGGGTGATTTCTTCAATCATGAGCGGCGATGGGTCGTCGCTCAGAACGGTTATTTCCAGCGCTTGTGGCTTTTCTTTTTTTTTTTTTCTTTCCACGCTCCTGTTCTAAGTGCTAGCGGGATCTTACGTAGTCAAGGTTTTGAGAACCTCGAGTCACCCCAACAGCCAGCTTATCGGGGTGGTGCTTATTTATCTAGTTGTACAAACGCTAAAGCAGCTAAAAATGCTCCTCCACAGGTTCGCGCTTCTGTGGCGCCGCATTACAGATAACGGCTTGTTTGTTTGAAGTGCCCTCGCTGACCCAAGGTTGGAGGCTGCTTTTTGGCTAAATTTTGAACCCACAAACCTGCACCGTCGTACAGCAGATCAGATCGACCTCGTGCAGGTGTACCGGAACTGGTATCACTAATTCTCGGCCTCGTCGGAAACAAGAAGCTACCAAGAAGTTAATCCACCCGCAGGCATTTCCCGATCAGCTGCCACTCGATCGATAATCGCAAACACACACACACCCTCACATACCACGTGTAAGGCAGTGTGACGCTTCCTAGTGACCTTCGAGGGTGCTGCAACAAACCACCATTCCCGCCAGATGCGATTAACGGATCGATCGATAGGGGACGAATGCCCAACTGCACTACGCCACGCTGCCACGCAATGCTTCCTATTGCGTAACGCGAACAGCACGTTGCGGAAGCCTGCGTGGTCTGCTCGCGTTCAGGACTCACTCGGTGACCGGTTCACCGTGAGTAAAAGTCGCATCCGGAAGCGCGATCGATTTAGTGTCGTCTTCCCGACGACGACGACGACGATCGCGACGTGTGGGTCGATCGTGGTGACGACTCATCGTCGCGCTTTTTATGGGCTGTCCATGCAAATTGGCTGGCCCGGGTGGTTCGCGTGCGTGTGCCCTCGCGCGAAGGTGAGCCGCCTCGCGTCATGGGACCGGATCAAGATCAAGTGCGAGGTTCGCCTTCGAATTTTTCAGATATGGAGCCTGCGGGTGCGCTTTGTGATCGATCGGTGTGGATGGTCGCGAAAAATTTTTCGGAAGCCCTTCCGTGGGGGTGGACATTCGATTGCCGGATGCATTCGTGTGTGCTTCCCCCCCCCCCCCGCTCTCTCTCTCTCTCTCTTGCTCTCGATCTCGCTTGCTCTCGTATCTCGAACTCGTTCTAAACGGCCTGCCGCGTTATGTCGACTGACGCAGGTCGTGCTTGAGGTCGTGGCATTGACACTCTGCCCGTGGAACTGGTTTCCGGGCCGGGCGTACACTGTTTACGTTGTTGTTGCGGGTTTTTTTTTTCCTCCGTTTTCCTCGCGTTTTAGGGTTTTGCGTGATTGCGCAACCATTGGCTCGACCGTGGAATGCAAGGATGTGTCGTGAGAGGATCGTTTCCTGGTGTGAAATTTTGGTGAAAAACCCTCCGCAGGATAAAGATGCACAAACGATTGAATTGAGGTGTCCTTTAGTCCTTCGAAACCCAATATTGTGTGCATAAAATCGCTCCCCCACTGTGGGCTTGTGCAGTTTCATAACCAGCGCAGAAAAATGCATCCCTTCCGGTGCACTTTGTTGCAAACCTTCAGCAACACCGGGCTCCCAAGCCAACGTGGTTCGAAACTGCGAGAATCTTGCCGAAGAAAAACGCGTGCCAACTCGGAGGAATGAACTCTCTTCCTCTGCAACACGATGGCGGCCTCCAGGACACAACCCCTCGCGGTCGAATTGGTTATGCAACCATTTTTCCTTACGACTCCCGCCGACGCCGACAGTTCCCCCTTGTGGCCGGTGGGGCGGAAGAGCCGGTGGGGGGAAAATGGAATAAATATAAATAACTGAAATGAAACCCCCGGTTTGGCTTCGGGATTCGCGCTCAACCAACCTCAAGGCGCACACACATGTGTACGATCGCTCGATCGCCACGGGAGGGAGGAATGCAAAAACACACACACACACACACGCATGCACACACACACACACACACATACACCTGGCTCGGTTGTCGGGGCCGGGAAGAAGACGGGCCAGTTCCCCTGGCGTGATTGTGATGCAATGCGGATGCGTCCAAAGGGTAGTGAGGTGGTTTGGGTGGTTCGGGTGGGTGGTGAGCCCTTCCATCCCATCCGTCACTCGGTCGGGCGGGCGGGACACGTCGTCTACTGCATACATATGTAAGCCCAAGAGCCCTGGGAGCTTCTTGGAATTGCGTCGATCGGGTTGAGCCTGGAATTCACCTAAGCCAGTCTGGAGCTGCGGCTAACTGGGCTTTGAGGTTAGTCGATGTTCTAGGTGCCTTGGTTCTTGGCCCTCGGCCGAATGGGCGAGCTCTGAATCTGCCAATCACGGTGGTTCCTCCTCTCGATTGGGCTAAAAATAGAACCCACCCGTCTTTGGCTGCTTTTTGCGCGCCTTTCCACATCGCAGCAAATGCGCGATTTCGAACCTTAATTCATGTCCAGCGGATCGCGATCGCGAGGTCAATGACCCCTCCCGTTTGCTGGAACGAGCATTATCAAGCGAGAAGCGCCGTTGCAATGCCAAAATTAAGATTCGCCTAATCTTTCCCGGGTCCCCGGTTCGCGTTTGATTTAACGGAAATAAAAAAAAAATCGCCTGTCTAGAGGTCATTCAACTTGCGCGTGGCGATCGGGTCACGAAAACAAAAGGCAAACCCCCCAAAAACCCAACCGGAAATGGTTCGCAGCCCGAATTGGCATTTTTGCGAGCTTTTCTCACTCGAACACGGATCCCTGCCGGCTTCCTGTTGGCGAAAACGGTCCCTGATTGATGGTTCTCGAAGCCCGGCACGGTGCAGTTCTCCCGTTTTTCAACCCCCCCCCACCCCTCTCTCTCTCTTCTCCCCCACCTCATCCTCCCTCCAGGTGGGGGTGAGATAGCGAAACCGGCGCGATTCGTGAACGAAAAAACGCGACCCACGAATTAGGCAGCACAGCGCACGGGTGAAGATCGCGGTACGGCCACAGGAAGGTACAGTAGGAGGAGGAGGAGGAGAAGGAGGAGGAGGAGGAGGTGTTCCCAAGGGGAGGATCGGAAGAATCAACCCCCGGGGGCCGGGTATCGGTTGTCCGGTCCCACAGGAATCCACCATACCGTGGGTTCGCTGACCATAATGGCGCGCCCCGAGTCAAGGAACTTAAGGGTTCAATGGCCGGCTCATCTCTCGTCCCATCTCTCTCTCTCTCTCTCTCTCTGCTGTTGGGTTCTCTCGCTTTTTGCCGTCCAGGGACGGAGAGATGGCGCAGATTTCGGTGGCGTGTGGTTTGACAACCCACCCTAACGGACGGGGTTGATTTTGACTCGGCTTTGCGTGACTTTATTTCTTTTCCTTTTTTTTTTGGACGCTCTCAAGAGGGCTTGAACGCTGGCGTGACGTAGGTCAGTGCAGGTGAATAAACGACCGAAAACAACAACAAAAAATACGACCTGCCGAGAAACGGACGGACGGAGTCACGAAAACAAAAACAAAACCCCACGCGGAACATCTCGCGGAAAGCTCCCGCAAAAGGAAAAGAGTTGCTGCCCATTTTTGGGGTGGTTGTTGCTCAGGGCGCTAATTCGCGGTTGTGCGGGTGTGTGTGTTCTCTCTCTCTCTCTTTCTCTCTCTCTCTCTTCCCTCCCACCGTTGGAGGGACCCGAGAGAGACGTTGTTTTGATGATGCCCACGACAAGCTGGAGTGTGCCCAAAAGCTGAGTTCGCGAAGTAAACAGGGTCGTTGTGCTCACGAAAGCGCGCTTGGGCGGAGGCAAATGACCCTTTTCCGTCACTGGAAGCCCCACGAAAACGGGTGGGGATAGGGGTAAGAATTTTTGGAGATTCTCAAAGGCACCCAAGGTGAACGAAAGGGCGAATATTCTCCGACTCATGCCGTGGATTCGTGATTTCGCAACCATCCGCGAGGTGAATGGACTTTCGCAAGATGTTCCCGATTGTTGGTCCTTCTAAGACTCTTCCGAAGATTCTGGGAAACCGTGGACGTGACCAGCGAAAGGGCGATATCAGACCCGAAATGACAAATTGAGCACAATCAACGATGGATCCCGGATCCCTTGCCAAGCGACCTCGCGAGAGTCCGGGAAGATTGACACCAATTAACACCAATGATCCTCCGGTTTGGGAAGCCCTTCAGCGAGGTCTCGAGACTTGGCCTCCCTTCCCGAGGGACCAGAAGTCATCGAACTGGTCCGGGGACGAACGACAATTGAGCGGTACTTCCGCGTTTCGGGAAGCCCGGTTAGAACTCTTGACATCAATTTACACCAGATTGAATCAGATGGGTCAGACGGATCAGTTAGGGCCGCGTGATCGCCGGTGATCGCTTCACCGACCAATTGCCAAACGAAATCGCTGGACTCTCTGGGAGCTCCATGGAGCGGCGGTTCCATCGGTGCTGGTTCCATTTCAGCTCCAACACCACGAGCAAGCGAGCGAAACCCAAAGGAAAGTGAAAGTATGTCAACGTGCCGTCCAAGTTGATCGTCCAAGCCAACCCGCTTGCATACAAACGATCCTCGGGCCCGTCTGGCATGGCAGTTGCATCGGTGATTGAGATAAATCACAACCGAAGCCAGGGAAATTGAGTCCAGCGGCCCGAATCCCGGCCGGGGCCACAACCCGTCCGGACGGTCAATTTAGTCACCACCCCAAGGCGCCCCAATTGCAAACTGGGTTTATGTCGGATTCATTGATCCCAATGGCCATCCGTCGCAAAGCGTTTCATGTTACGGGCGTCACGGCGACCCTCTCGGTGCTCAGTGTCACTGACAACTCAGCCGCCATCTTGCTTTCATGCATTCGCTCCCAAAAGCTGCCCAACGACGAGAGATGACGCGTACTGACATTTTCGATCAAGTAGGCTGTGGATCTTGAATATCTGGGATCTTGGGCTGCGTGACGCACACCTGCTCCATCTAGCGGTACATGAGCATCAGGACGCCAGGACGCGTTACTGCTGCACGCCATTTAACGGTGCGTTCTTCGTTCGATCGCAAGAGCAGTGACCGATCCGTCTAGACCAGACGAGTTTTCCGTTTCGCAGAAACGACGCACGGCCAATTAGCAGAAACTAAGGAGATGGAGAAAAAAAAGACGTTAGAAATTCGTTCTCGATCGTGCAATTCTGACCGGCACGGCTCACGTCTGCGAGCCGCACTATTATCATCAATCGACCATCACCGACGGAATGGCGTATCCTGTCGATTGGTCGACTGGCGACATTCCGCTCGATGACGGTGTTTATTGCTTTCGTTTTTCTTCTTTTTTCTTGCTCCCGAGCCTCGTTGGACAGGAAACGTAACAGGAGACCTTCTCGCGGATTGCGCGGACACTTAGCTGGCGGGGAGCGATTATTATCCTCGCCTCAAATTAAGCACTTGTGGTCGGTGTGGCTGTCGTTTGTCTAGGTTCCTCACTGAGAACTCGTTGCAGTCGATCCGAGATCCAGGCGGTTAGCTGTTCTTGCAAGCGTGTGTTCCCGTGTCGTCTGGAGACGGTCATTCTGGCCTTTGCTGGATCTGGTTTCTTCATTAACACCGCCGAAGGTAGCGCTTGCACAGTTACATCATCGGCCATTGCAGTCAGCATCTGCTGGCTAGAAGCTTCAAGTATCGCTTAAGCGATGACTTCAGTTGCTTTGGGTGACAAATAGAAAACCATCATTCAAAATTGTTCGCGTCGTTGGGGCGTGCTAAATGTGCTTCTTCAGATTCTGGACGATGGTCGATCGCAGGGACTCCTTGTCCTGAGCGTGTAGCGACCGGTTTTTAGGAGATCATACCTTCTGTCCCGTTCCAACCGACATTTACAGCTACTACCGTTGACCGCAATTACAATTAGAATTTTAGATTCAATATCAACAACTTCTGCGTGCGATTGAGAGCCGCTTGTGCGTGTGTGTGTGTGTGTGTGTGTGTGCCAGTTAGATCGAGTTTTCTTCTTTTTCTCGATCCGAGCTATCACGGTCAGCAGCAGCAACAGCACCAGGCAGGCTGGTGGTGGAAAATTGGTCAACCAATCAACCCTCCACATTAGCCACCTAACGTAAGCGACGGATGTCATTTTGAACACGAGCTGAGCGGAGCTGATTGGGAGCAGCAGTTTGGCTACGAGTGAGGGTGGTTTGCAGTTATTCAACTCACGGTCAGTCAGTCAGTCAGTCAGTCAGGTTTTGTGCAGACTCCACGGGGGCTTATCCTGGCCACAACCCGCCCCAACGAGACGAGGCCATCTATCTTTCTTTGCTCATTTGCACTTTACCGATTGACCACTTCTTCGGCACGGCAGTTGGCGGTTTGTTTTGATACAAGACACCGGTTCACGTTGGAAGGGGGCAATTTTTTTTCCTCACTCCATTTGTCGAAATGAAGGCAAGCTTGCGATCGCAATCGATGAGCCAGCAGTTTGGTCCCAATTTCGTGACCAAGGTCCCGGACATGCACAAATATTGGGCGTCAATTTTCTTCCCCTGATCGATCGCACCGCAGGTGGTGGAAAATTCCAGAGCCTGCTTTTCGGCAGGAGGTTTGCGAAATCGGCGAAAATCGATCGCAGGACGTCCCCGGGCACTGGGTAATGGTGTTGACTACGACTACGCTACGCTATGGCTACGGGTGGCCTGGCAAGACCTATTTTGGCTCCTTTTCTTCTTCCTTTTCTTCGTATTGAGCCCATTTAATCAATTTCGCTGATAAAGTAATAGTGAAACTTGAGACGCGTGGCTTTCATAAACACTTTATTTTGTTTTTTTTTGCATAAGCGTTGGTTTTTCATGCCTTCGTACTTCGTGATAATGAGGCCTGCTTCAACTCTACTATCTCATGCTTTAGCAACTCCATATATTTGCTGCAGGAATGTGCTGCTATCGAAACCTCGAGCCTTCAAACCGCGACAGGACGTCGTCTACTCGGCGGCTGTGATGTCACGGCTCGCGATTTTTTTCCCTGCCGCTAAATTTTACTACTTCCTACGCAGCACTTTTGCCAACTGCTGCAGTGGCGGGTTTTTCCAAAACGAAACGTCACGGAACGTGTGGACGCAAATTAATCGACCCGCCACACAGGGAGCAAACAAAACAACCAAAAAGCACAAACGAAAGACCACACCGAAAGGAAGGCCACAATTTTGAAGCATTTGCAAGAATGGCAAATCAGCACCACAGGAAAAAGGGCGGCTTGGCCCAGGGGAAAAGGAAAAACAACAGCCTCTGGTGGACTTCCTTTGGGTGTAAAAGGCAAAAAACGTCTGGTTCCGCAAAACGCACTTCCGTTCGGTGTGATTTGTGCATGGGAAGGGGATATTTGTTTCGTCAACTCATTACAAAGAGTTGCACTTTGAGCCCCAGGCCTGAGGTTGTCTTGGCTGCGATTGACTTACGCTTAACAGGCAAGCAATATTTCTCCGCCCGGTTTGCAAGAAGCACCAGGAAAGCAAAAGGAAGAAATAAGCGAAGGGCCAAGCCGACGTTTGGCGAAGGTCGATCGAGAACTTCGCTGGCGCCAGGCGAAGGAAACGAACAGAACAAAAACAAATCTCTGGCCACGGTTGGGACGCTTTCCCGGGACGCTTAGCCGCCAGCCGTTTCCCGTAATGAAGCATAATGATGACGATGATGATAGTAATAAGGGACGATTGTCGTGGGGCAAAACGTCTGAAGCAAAACACAAACTCCACAACCAAATGGTGTTGAGAAATTCATCATCCCTTTTGAGCCCTATGGGCCCTGTTGGTTTGAGCAGAATTTTCCACACATCCAAGGGCTGCCAGTGAACCATTTATTCGCCAACCGTGAGCGTTGCCCAATCGTTGTGTTGGGTGCAAAACGGCTCGCAAAGGGCCTTCCAGCGCGGTCCGATCCATGGACAGAAATGGCACAAGAAATCCCCATCTCCCGGGGCAAATGATGCATTGTGTTCGTTTGCGGCGTATTTGATTCCTCCTTCTTTTTTTTCGCCATTTCTCTCACATTCTTCCACGGACTCCACGGTCTTGCGGAGACGTGCAGCCGGTGTAGATGATGTAATATGGGAGAGTGAGAAGGACCACTTGAAGCACTCAAGCGAACCAAGTTTTACGCGAACACATTTTTCCTCGCGTTTATGGTAAAAACGCGGAAAAGCGCGCGCCTCCAGGCAACCTGAACGACGTCGTCCGACGGACATTTTAACGAGCTACGATCAATCGATCGATCGAGTTTCCGGCGGAGTGTACCTCACTCCGAGAAAGCGCCCCTCCCCCCCCTTTTCCCCCCCATCCCCGACACCTGTCACCCTTCCCACCGGAGGGGGGGGGCGGGGTTTCGAATCAATGAATGACCGATGGCCGTAATTGATGGCGGCGATCAATGATAGTGAAAACGGCGCATTTTCCCTCCCGTATCGCCGGGCCACTCCACGTGGCTTTCTCCTGGGATTATGTGCCACTTGTCCTCCCCCCGCTAGTTGGTGCGATAACGGGCGGCTAGGGAGTCTGGAGGGAAAACCCGTTCCAAGCACTGGCGAAACCCAGGCGAGGGCGCAGGAAAAATCGCCCGCCGGGTCCGATGAAAGGAAAAACCGCATTCACCGGGCGGGTGGGTGGGATGATCGAAGGTTGGTGGATCAAAGGGTGGCAGGGGGGTTCGTTACGAGCGCGCGGATGTGGATTTATGTGAAAGGGAAATTTCTCCCAACCTCCGTCAACCGATCGTGCGTCGTGTGTCGCGAGCGAAAAAGCCCCAACCTCCCAACCATGGGGTGTCGGGGGATGGAACCGTTTCCGTTACGTTACGGTGCGGTGGTGCCCGTTTTTCCCGCCCGGCTTCTAATGCTAATGCGCTGCCGTAGACCGAGGGCCAATCTCCCGAGGGCTCGTCGATGTAGTGAACCTTTCTCTGAAAGTGCGAGGCGACGAACCAAGCGAACCGGATTCGAAAGACGCTAAGCACGATGCTTTGGCGCGTGGGCTCTGCCATGTTGGGGTCGGAGAAAAGCTGCGTCTGTAGGGCGTAGGGGCGGATTTTAATTGAAACCAGCGCCATTCGGTTGGTGAATGTATGCGACGCCGCGAGAAGAATGCTTGATGCAATTGGACGGTTTTTCAGAAGCGTACACAGGCGTTTGATTATTCTCGCAACCTCCAAATCATTGCTTTCTTAAGGAGATAATAAGCACATCTTCAGCTGAAAGCAAACCAAAAATCAATCAAAAGCTCTCGCACTCTGGACCCAATTTAATTCCAGCCATCGCAAGCCCAACAGCCAGCCTCGTAACGTGGGCTCGTACGCAGAAGAAAAAACCAGTATTTTATGTGCGAAAAAAAAAAATCTCCACCATTCCAGCACCCTTCCAGGCCAACGAAAAACCTACGCACACTCCTCGAAAGCCCGCCAGACGCGTCGTTTCCCGTGGCCACGACGACGGGCTCACATTTTGACACAGTTTCAGATCTCGACCGGAGTCGAAAAATCGGTCAATCTAGCGCGCTCGAAATGGAAATGAGGCACCGGGGAAGTGGCACCGGTTTTTCGGGTGAGAGTTCCCAGCCTCCCGGGGGCTCCACCCGTCCTGCCCCGTTGTCTGTGAAACTTTCGATCTCGTCCGGTGTCGCGCAGCCGTCCCTTTCCTGTCCCAGTGTGGCCGTCGTTCGCTAGAAAACGAGAGTTTCGCTTCCGCGAGCCGCTAATCGAGCGAGTTAACGAGTCTGGCGGGTGGTTTCGGCGGTTTCACAGCCCATTTACATGCGCTCGCGCCGAACGGGCTGATGTCGAGATCCTGCCGAACCGATACGTGGTGTGGAAAGGCACTCGAAAAATAAATAAAATAACCGGGCCAACCGAATATTTCCGTCAGCATCCGTGTTTCCGCGATCGTTTCCCGGACCAGCAAACGAGCGATCGGGTTCGTTTCTTCTTTTACTTTGGCGTGGTTAGAGCCTCGCTTTACTCCTCCGGATCATTCCGGTTTTCTTCCTGCCAACGCGTCCCGCGAGAAGGTCAAGATCGCAAGCGAAGCCCGAAAGTCCCAACTCATCCCTCGAGGCTTCGAGGGCTCTCCCCGGCCAAGAGGAGCTCGAGGCTGTAGGAAAACTAACACCGGGAGCCTTTTAATTAGATGCTAGGACGGTGCGGATGGCAGGATCGTGCGGTGATCGGTCGAAAACCTGTTTTCTGTTGTTGCTCGGGGTGCCCCTTTTAATTAGGATCCGATACCACTCCCGAAAGCCCAAACGGCCAGCCAGACGACTGGCCCAACCTGATGGAACCGAAGAAGAAGGGACGAACACGTACTCGAAACGGCTCGGGCAGGCTAAAGCCTGGCTCGTGATTTATGTTGCGATTCGGCAAATGCGAATATTTCCGCATAGGCACGTTGGCGGCGTACACATTAAGCAGCTCTCGATCGATGATGGCAATGATGCTTCCCGTTTCGAGGCATATAATCTCATCCGAGGACGCTGGATTCGCTCGAGTCATAAAGCGTGCTGACCGCAGCGCCTGGCGCTGAAGGTGCGCCATAAACCCGGCCTCGGGTACGGTGTAAGGAGGTGCACTTATGCTTATTAGCAACGCGCCCGAATGAATCCCGATCCAACAATTCTCGTCCTTGATCCAGCCCTCATCATCCGATCGAACATGGGGCAATTTATTGCTGCACACGGAACACACACGGAAAGAGACAAAAAATACGCAAAACGCTTACTGCAAGCGAGCGGAATTGTCTTCGAAACGAAAGATTTGGTGCGCTGACGGGCGATCTTTCTCAGCGACGAACCCCCGTGTAAGGGCATTCCCGTGTCCCTGGCTCTTTCTCTCGCTCTCTTCTTCCGGAGAAAAGCCATTTTATGATACAATCCACGGCCTGCCAGCATCATTTGACGCGTCTCGTCTCACACGGTGTCTCATTTGGATGGTTTGATCGTTCGAAGGGCTTCAAAAGGAAGCCTCAGCATCAGCTCAGAGGTCCGTTGCAGCTTAGGCTGGTTGGTTTTTTATTCTTACTTCCCTCGGGGCGGCATTGTACTGCTCGTATTACCGCGGAAGGTGCGCTTAAACCCTTGCACGTCGAGCACGAACTCGTGCTCGGGCGTGGAGGAAACAAGCGTAAAATAAATAAAAAGGGAGTGTGTTGGGCCGAAACCCCCTAATCCTGCCCGTTTTTGGGGCCAAAAACTCTCCAATAAATCCCACACGAATCCCGTGCCGTCCTATACAAGACGGAGGGCATAAGAACGACCAAACACCGTGGCATCATCCGCAAACGATCGAAACCCTGGAAGGAGAGCTCTAACGCTCATTCGCCAACCCCACTCGTTTATGTGTGTGTGTGTGTGTGTCCGAGGGGGGTGTGCGATGAGGGCGCGATCACCCCCGTTGAACGCAACCGCAGCGCCTACGAGTGGAATGAAATTTTAAGCGAAATAAAAAAAAAGGCACACAGCTACCATACATATCTCGATCATTACCCTTTTGACATTGAAATCGCCAAAGAACGACGCACAACGCAATATTTCGGTAGGGGGCCACTTTGGCGCGTTTCGCAAGCCTCTTATTTGCTGGTCTGGAAGACGCGCGAGACTAAGGTTTTCTTCCTCTTGCTCCTGTCGTCAAGCCGGCTCGCGTTTGGGGGAGCTTTCGAGTTTCGACGTCATGTCGATTATTCCAGCCACCGGAAAAAGGGATAGATGCTTTCAATTAGTTTGTCCGATCAGCTAAGCTCCACTAATTGCTGCTAGCTCGATATATATTTAAATGATGCCTTTTGGGGCCTTTAGAGCTTGGCATTTGGCATTTCTTTCGTATTATTATGGGGCTTTTCCAAGTGCCACCACTTCAGACAAAACATCATCTCCTGTAACGTTTCTATGTTGATCCTGAGCCCCAACAATTGCAATCAACGGAACGAACTGACAAACAGCAAAAAAAAAACAAGTAATCTCTGAGAGCAAAATATTTTTCCCTGGTTGTTTTTGTCTAGCTGGCGTTTGCTTTGCATCTACTGATATTTGTTTGCACATGGTAGTAATAAAAGCAGAACATAAAATCAACAGCTCGTGCCTGCTTCTAGGATTTATTATTGGGCTGCACTCATCTTAACATTGTTGCAAAATGCTCTTACGTGGAGCAAGATTTACTTTCATCTTCAGTCGGCCATTTAGTTCGGACGTTATCTTATCAATCGGCAATCGAACATCAACACCGGTGCTATTTCGAGATGTTTCAATGTGCCGAACGAGAACTGTTGAATGAAAACAAAACAGAGCTGTTTTCAAAGCAACACCAGCATAATCCTAGCCATGAATGAGCTTGTTTGTTTGCCAATTGACTATTTTCCAGAAGAATTACCTGATCATTGCTAGGATTGCTAGCATGAATTGTAATCTATCACAGTAGTTACTTAGGCTGGCTGAAAGCGATGGTGATCTCCTTATGCGATTGGGATGGAGTCAAAAAATGGTGAAAAAAAATCTATTCCTGTCTAGCCCTCGAAATTGTGTGATATGTAGCTGACTGACACACTGCGATGCCGAATGGTGATAAACTCGCGCGTACGTCACACACTGCGCCTGACATCGAGCCTACCAAACGGTCAGCTGATAGATAGCACGGCAATCTAATCATGGTTTTGACGCTCGCACCTTTAGCCCGATCCTCTCTCGATCTTCTGCTCTCGCGAGACATACATTATTCTCTCGGGCGCGTAAACGACACTATGGGCTGGTTTCGTGTGCAGGAAGAAAGAATATTATGCCGTTTGATCGCAGCATCGTTTTTTGTGCAAATTTTCGGATTTTTAGACTGCCTTTTCGATCGAGAATGTGCTACAAAGAAAGCTGTTTGTTTTTTTCTTCATCTAGCGGAGCGTATACAATGCACAAAAGTCTAAACATTGTTCGACGTAGGTGCTCCATGAACTTTCTGTTTTCCAAAGGTAGAACGTAATTCCTAAACATTAGCTCTTGATAGCTAACACACCTCGAATTGATTCGACGTATTAATTGAACACGTTTTTTTTTTCGATCGGAACTAATAAAAGTTCAATGTTTATTCACAAATGCTAGAGCAATATTATTATTTTGCATCGTAATTATTCTCAGGTATTCTCAACAGAATACACAGACTGACCAGTGCATCTAATGCAATACCTTCATACAGGTTTGGACCATTTTCAGTAACTATATCTTAGAAAAAATGGAACATCTCGGTGGCAACCGTTAGTAAAAATCGAAAAGAATTTGCATGTGAAGCGTTAATAAATGAAACATTCAATTAGCGTCGATTGGCATTGTTTCATGTTAGTTCTAAGCGAAACACAAACTTCTAAGCTGATAACATACTAGCTAACTTAAAAGTATACTTAATTTCAACACCAATAACTCACAGTCGTCATTAAGTGAACACCAAGCGAACATTAAACCACGCAAGCTTCATTTTCTGTTATTGCTGATTTGCTGGAACTACTGTTGATTCAAAGAAGCAAAGGTTGGTTTTCAAGGCTAGAAACGATCTTCTCGTTACATCTCTCCGTGATGTCGTGATTTAGTAAATGTAGTAGAATTTTTGTAGAAGGTCAAATTAATGATAGCTTCCTGGCGAAATGCTACAACTTAACAGAGTTGAATGCAGCCTTATCGATTCAATAAAATATCAAACCTCATCCGTATACCATTCCGATGGAAAGAGTCGATCATCAGAACCATAGTGCGATCGCCTAACTGATCATTCGGCTTCTTTAGGAGCACCCCATGGCTATGTCCAGCGAAAGTAATCTCTGTTGCAGACTCAGCAACAACCGAGCCGTATCATCTCAGCGACTCCAGGGTCTCCACAGATCGCGTCAAAGTTTGTGTTCGGCCCAACCACAGCTCGTAGTATGCGTGCCCCACGCGCTATCACGCCCAGCTCCCTGTTGGCTGTATCCCTTTTTCGATCGTATCCCCCCAGAGGCGTAGTGGCAGGTGTGAACGGTAGCAATCGCGGTGTTCCGAGTCCCGGTTACGAGCGGCATCAACTCCAAACAGTCGTCGTTTTTTTCGGGCAGTCTCTGTCGCCGCCGAATTAGTTCGTTAAGTAACTTCGCGCTGATAAGCAGGGCCCTCGTGGAGAAGGCGGTGGTCACGTCGGTCCGTTGGTCTGTTCAGTTCGGTATCGGTTCCAAAAACACCGCCAAAACGTGCGTCCGCGTGAGCTGAAGTGCATATTGTGGGGGAGAACGACGGCTTCTGGGAACAAGTGTGTTGCGAAGAGTGAAGCTCATACACGATCGTGCAGGTTTGCTCGCGATCGAGGTGGAGACGCCCAAGCCACATGTGTGCAAGATGATGGGTAAGACGGACACCAACTTGAGCTCCAATTCTACCCACTATCCAAGCATCGGACATCGTGATCGTTTGCTCCAAACCCTACTACTTCTAGGGTCCAGTTTGCTTAGTTGGAGAAAAAATGATCCAACCCCAAAAAAAAAAACACCCACACACGCACGGTCCCATTTCATAACGTCAGGTTTTGGACGGCGAACCGCTCACTCCTCAGCTCACTCTACCAACCTGTCTCACGATCGCCACCGTGGCCGTGGCCGTGACCGTGACCGTGATCACGGTGGTGCTGTTGTCTGGTTGGTGTGTTTTCCTTCCCATCTGCTCTACCGTCACACGCGCTCGCTCACTCGCACGCGCTCGGTCCCTTTTATTATTGCTTCATCGCTTTTAATAGTGCGCCGTATCAAGCCGGCCGGCTCCCGGTGGCTGTGGTGTGAGAGATAGTGAGAAGCTGCGAGCAAGTCAGGGTGAGAGATCGAGCGAGGGCCAGAGCAGCCGGCAAGAATATTCGTCGTTGTACTGTTCCTTTGTGGGTTCCTTAATTAATCAAACGAATTCCAAGGAATCGTAGCGCCCATCTTTCGTCCTGTCAAAGTCAAAGAATCAAGCTCTTTAGTAGGCCATGGAAAAACGTAAGTTTGTTGTAATGCCCGTAATCGTCATCGTGAAATCGAACCCACTGACGTACCTGTCCACATTCGCTGAGAAGACGAATTATGATGGAACCAGGACGCAAACCCTCCCTAGGGACTGATAACGCGAGGTTTTTGTTGCGAATTATTTATCACCCCCCACCACCCAGCGCCACTCAGTGCGACGCAAAACGAACCGCGAAGATAACGGCACTTTGTGGGGAAGGTCACGCGTTAGGGACAAGTTGGAATATGTCTCCCGGAACCCACCCAAGGGTGGCTGTTTTATTGTCAACGCCCGTGCAGAATTTAGGGCCGTGGTATCGCGGGGTTCGCGTGGCGATTGCAAGCGAAATGGAAAGTGTCATCGACTACGACTCGGGCACTTGCAGTAATAAAGCTTATCCGGGTCCGAAAGCACGTTATCATTACGCCTGATGGTATCGATTGCAGTGTCATACATAGGTCCCTTATTTCCATTATACGACTCATGAGGGATCATGAATCAATGCTATTTTGAGCGTTTTTTTTTCTCCCCCCGTTGGTATGCCGTGTTTGTGGACGCTCCCTCCCATTCGATGACCTTGCACGCCCACGGAGCAATTGTTGCGTCACTCAAGTCCCTTTTGCACTTCTTTCCTTCGATCTCCAGACTTCGCCTGTTCGTACGATCGCACCATGTCGGTCACGATAGTGCTTTTCTACACGTTCGTCACGCTGTTCATGTTCCTGTCCTACAACCCGAAGCCACGGAAAATCATCGAATCGGTCCGCAGCTTCCTGCTACATCTCCTACAACACAATAATGGCGCCGTCGATGGGGACACCCCATCTGGGCTGGATGCCGGCACGGCTCTGCGACCCATTCCAACCGGCGATGGGCGTCTACCGAAGGTTAGGTCCATCTGGGACATTCCAGGACCACGCCGACTGCCCTTGATCGGTACCAAGTGGAGGTACTTCATTGGCCGGCAGCGCTACACCAAGGTCCACGAGACGTTCCGAAGGATGCACCACCGGTACGGACCGATCGTGCTCGACGTTGACACGGTCCCGATCGTGAACCTGTTCGATCGTGCCGACATGGAGAAGGTCCTCCGGTATCCCAGTCGCTATCCCTTCCGGCCACCAACGGAGATTACTGAGGTGTACAGACGTAGCCGTCCGGATCGGTTCGGTGCGACTCATCTGATCAATGCGTAAGTGCCCTGGGTGATGACTACTTCCCGATCATCTGCCAACTTCACGATGCTGCTTCGATTGCAGGCAGGGCGAGAAATGGCACGAGCTGCGGATGAAGCTGACTACGGGTATCTCCTCGCGGCGCATCCTTCAGTCGTTCATTCCGTCTGTTAACGAGATTTGTGATGACTTTGTGGATCTGCTGCGGCGCCAACGTGCAACTGATGGGACGATACGGAACTTCCAGGATATCGCCAACTCTGTCGGGCTAGAGAGTGAGTAGACGTCAAGTGAGAAGCGCGTTTGGTCTTATACTAATCCTTTTTTCCTGTCACTGTATCGCGCAGTCATCTGCTGCCTGGTGTTGGGACGTCGCATGGGCTACCTGGCTGCGAACCGGCGCAATGAAAAGTTTATCCGGTTGGCCGAAGCCGTCAAGAAGTCGTTCGTCTGCATCAGCCAGAGCTACTATGGGTTCAAGTTGTGGAAGTACGTTCCGACGAAGCTGTACCGTGATTTCGTCCGCTGCGAGGAGATCATTTACGAGTGAGTTTGGGAGGTAGACATTTCATCCGTAATCCATTGCTGATGATCCTTTTGCGCCTTTCTCTCTTTAACAGCACGATCGCGGAGATCGTGTACCAGGCGCTCGAGGAGGAGCAACTCAATTGTCCCGACAACGACGTAAAGCACATCTTCATCAGTATCCTGCAAACAGAGGGCATGGAAACGAAGGAGAAGATATCCGGCATCATCGACCTCATCACCAGTGCCATAGAAACGGTAAGTTTCGACTCGTGGTAATCCTTTTTGGGACTTCCATTCTGATGTGTCGTGCTTCTAGCTTTCGAATACGCTTTCCTTCCTGCTGCACAACCTCAGCCAGTCGGTGGAAAATCAGCGGGCGATCGCACAGGAATTCAGTCATTGCACGCACAACGTCACCAATGACGACATCGTAGGTGCTCGTTTTACCAAAGCGTGTATCCAGGAGTCGTACCGGGTGTCACCTACGACGCCGTGTCTGGCGCGTATCCTCGAGGAGGACTTCCAGCTTTCCGGCTATCATCTGCAGGCTGGAGTGAGTGTCGAACAGGACCCCTTTTTGGGTGCAACTTTTGCCTAATTTCGGGGGTTTCGATTCGATTTTAGACGCTCGTACTGTGCCATACGTGGATTGCTTGCCAGAGTGAGGATAACTTCCGCCAGGCTGACCGCTTCCTGCCGGAACGCTGGCTTGAGCAGCGAGACGAGAACAATAACGTGGTGAACAAGCGACAGGAACCGGGCGCTGGAGTTGTCCTTCCGTTCGGTACCGGTCGACGTATGTGTCCCGGTCAGAAGATCGTGGACATTGAGCTGACGTTGTTGATGGCAAAGGTACCGTTCGCGTGAGCCCTCAAAAACCGGTATCCCACATTCTCATGCACCAATTACTTCATTTTTTTTGCCGATAGATATTCCAAAACTTCGAGATAGACTATCGCAGCCCGCTCGACACACAGTTTCAGTTCCTGCTGGCCCCACGCACGCCGATCGAGATTAGATTCCGAGACCGGACGTAGCGGCTAGGCATGGCTATACCGGCAGCGACCTCGCACACGACCGGAACAATCGTAACGGCCGCCACTACCTCGTACACCAGTTCGGTACACCTACGACGATGTGATGATCAGGAGATTTAACGTTCAAGGAGAGACAGAAAGCAGGGAGAGAGATAGAGAGAGAGAAAGAGGGCACGCCTTATCATAAGCTTTCGGTAGGTCAACCTGCCGATTAGATCGCAACGCGAATAAGAATTACCTTGGATCGTACTGATTGCTGCATGAATTCCGTTTCCGTCTCTTCGGCGCTGCTGGAGACGCGCAGAAGATACAAGCCTATCTGACCGCACTGTGAAAGACTAACCGTAGAGACTGTAGCTGTTAGTGTATGTTTATCGCTTAGTGGTAGCACCGAAGGACTCCGCGAGGATCACCTTTAAGGGTGCTGCTCCTGCAGGGACCCTCGTCCGCCAGGCGGAAGGAAAACTGCTTGCGCATTAGTGTTAGTCGGTAGTGTATAGTACCAGTGTAGGTGCGCGTAGAGGGTTGCATTTTTTATGCTGACCAAACATACATTATTTATTACGTTTACACACCTCCGGATGTACAAATTTACCAGTTATTTAAACCTATAAACTGATACCTTATTGCACGTTTTTATCGTCGTTCGCCTTTCGATTAGAAAGAAAACCCCAAACAGTCACACGGTGTGTGGTTTTTTATGTTTTATATTTTATAAGAACTCCGTACAATGGATGTGCAAATGTGTTGTTGAGTATTGCGGTTATTCTTCTGCTGGGTTAGTGCATATGCAAAGTCATGTTTGATTTTAGCAGCAAAGCTTACGCATTCTTACACCGCATTTGTGTGTAAGCGTTAATTCCGATCGAGTGCTATTATGTAAGCGTTTTTGCAGCATTGTTGCAGCATTTTGACTAGCCTAGAAATACATGTTTTGTTTCAAGTGTTCGATCTCTACTAAGGTACGCCTGCACTACGGGAGTATTATGCTACCATCGTTTGACTGAGGAGGTCGACTTTCTCCGCCTGATGTTTGCTACGTGCTACTCCAGCCTGAAACCAGACTAACCAGGACGAGCTGTGAGTACTCGTTCAACTAAGTGCTGTTAGTTGAATGCCCACTTGGGCCACACACACTAGGTGACGGTTGATGGATTCTATTTTCGGGTTTTGGTTGCCCCATTCGATGGAAAACATGCGTTTAGATGCGTGCCGAGAAAAGAAAACTCTCTAAAACAACCGAAAGTGAAAGTGCGCACACTACCAAAACGGAACGGAACTCTGTACACGAAATTAAACCCTTTGTCTTTATCTAAACGTTACTAGAATATTGTCACAACCACAGCAAATTCCTCTCAACGGTTTGGTTTTTGTTCATCTGTCCTTCAAATTATCAATAACTTTTGTTTGTCTGCTCGCGTACTTGGTACACCGGGTTTCACCTGGCTCTTCATGCTCACTGGTACGATTGAGGTTGAAACGAGGTAAATTATTCGGGCGACGACTGCCGGACCATCTCTGCTAATTCTTACGTTACACACTTTTATCGTATCTGGTAGAAATCAGTTGAAAATAGCCTTTTGGTGTTACAGAAGCAAAGCGTACACAAATTCTATATGAAGCGAACCTATCCGAAGCAGTACTAACTTACTCTTAGAATGAAATCCTCCCGAGGGCTTCCCTAAACAAGAGTACCTCTATTGACGAAACATTCTCCTGGCTATAGCTAGTCCATAGCGATGCCTGTCACGGTTTAAGTGCATATAATAAAAATAGGTTAAGATCTCGGTTAAGTTTTACACATCAACTAACAAACGTCGATCTTGCGATCGATGAAAAGCGACTAGTATCGAATTGCACATTCCGGTGTCATTGCCATTGCCGTGCTGTTGTGCGTTTAATGCAATCTGTTCAACTACCTCATTATCAAGGGGCATCTAAAGGGTTTTTTTTCTTCAAGACACAAAACGATAAAATTGCCCTCCCCCTTGACGTTACTCTGAGACCTTGCATGCTCCTGCTCGCACATCCCTACGGTAAATATCACTCCGTGAAATCATTCTATCACGTGAAGAAAGGTGCATACTGGATGTTGATGATAATCAAAGTGGTTGGCCTCATCGGCTAAAAGCATAACCCAGCCTCATTAGTAAAATACTTTCTTTTTTTTCTAAATCTCCCTGCTCCTCTAGTTGGATGATGACGGTTTTTTCTTCCTCTAGTAGTATTTCCTAGCGGTCGTTGGACGAGCGATGCCGGATGTGCGCGGACGTGCCGTCTTGGCCCGAATCGGTTCCGCGACCGACTCCGTGTTGTAGCTGAGATACACGTGTGACAGATCGACCAGATCCGTCTCTTTGGTGTTGACCTTTGGTTCTGGGATGTTCTTGCGCATGTTGTTGCCGGTGTACGCGACGCACTTCAGCTGCCACTCGCCAATGTCCTCGTTCCAGTGGGTGAACTTTTCGATCATGTTCTATAAGAGCAAATGGAAAGATCAGATCTCAGTCTATAAGAGAAAAATTGAGGGCACGTGGAATCATCAGTACCTGATACTCCTTCGGAATGTACGAATTTATAACCAACTCGCAGAGCGCTAGCTCCCGCGAAAGGCTGCGAATGTTCTCGTAAATGCCCTCCTTTTCGCGCTGCTGCTCCTGCTGCTGATCCGCAAGCTCCGACTTGATGCTCATCAGCATGGACATAACGCGCTGCAGCTTTTTCGTTTTGCCCACGCACTCCTCCTGCAGCGAATTGTACCGCTCTTCGATGTCGATGCGTTCAGCTTCGATTTTTTGCAAATTTTCCTTCAATTCACGCTCCGTCTTGGTACGCTGCTCCAGTTCAGTTATCGAGTTCTCCAATATCAGCTCCTGTTCTTTCGCTTTCTCGAGCAGATTTTCACCTCCCACCAGGATCTTGTTCTCCAGCGACGAAAGCTTAGCTCTCAGCTGATCTTGTTCCGATCTGTAACAAGCAACGAGTGTTATAGTTATCACAAAGGCGTAGGAATGCCTGCATCACTTACTTAGCCTGCTTCAGTTCCTGCTGACTTTCCATCGCTTTTTTCTCCAACAGCTCCTTTTCTGCGTCGCTCTTTTCTTTCCGCTCTCGAGCCCGCTCCTTACGACGCTTTTCCTTGCGCTCCAACCGCTCCCGCTCCCGGTCAGCGTCCTGTTCGCACTGCTCTTCCACCGCATCCTCGTCATTCTCACCGTCGGCTTCGTCCTCTTCTTCTTCCTCCTCTTCGCCACTCTCGATTCCTTGCTGGAAAATGCCCTCCTCTAGTTGGCGCTTCAATTCCTCGATTTCCTCCTGGAAGTGACGCAACAACGCATCCTTCGGTTCCTCGTTGATGTGTGCCAGATTCTGGATGCTCTTCGCACGGCACGCATACCGGAGCGTCGAGATGGTTTCGACGTAGTTCGCATCAGCTGGACCAACGCTGGCGCACATCACGGTCTTGCTGTTGCCACCAAGCGAGTCCTGCAGCAAACGCGTCAGTTTCGAGTTTCGATAGGGAATGTGCGTGCTTTTACCATCGACAAGTGCGCTGATCACGTTGCCCAGCACCGACAGTGACAAGTTGATCTTGGTCGCTTCCTTCAGGCGCAATCCTGACGATTGAGTTTTGCTCTGCCGCTCGGAACCGGCCAAGTCTACCAGCTGCAGTTTGCCCATACGCACGTACTGTCGACCGGATTCGTCCGTTTCGCTCGATTCAACGGTGATCGAGAAGATCGCATGAGATCGAGATGATTCCGAGTTCATTTTTGTCGCACCAACGACTCGATTCTTGTTGCCCAGCTTCATGATGTTGTCGAGATCATCCGCGTTGTGCACGACGTACCCGCTCAGGTCTTTCACGAACACGCCGATGTCGGCGCGTTCCTTCACTTCCAGGCTTTTGTTCAACTCCTTGCCGAGCAAATCACGCACCTCCTCGTTGTAGATTTCCATGTAGCTGACGCGAACGAGAAACTTTTGGTTTTCCTTACCGCGCGCTATGTGTCCGAAGATGTGCGCGAACGTGTTCGGGATGATTCCCTTCGTCTGGGGAGATTCAGGATTACCCGACATGGTGTAGGTTTTGCCGGTACCCGTTTGTCCGTATGCCAAAATGGTGCCATTGTATCCTTCCAGCACCTTGTCGACGATCGGCCGCGCAGTGTCAACGTAGAGATCAATCTAAAAGGGATAGTAAAAAGGGTTGAAACTACATTGGATAACAAATCACCACTGTATGAATAACATGTTGCACTTGAGCAACATTCAAGCGTTTCTATCGTCACATTACATAATCATTACTTTCGTAATACGTGTCCAAAACAAAAACGGCAACAAACTGAGCAATGCTCAGTGCATACAAATTTCTCAACATATCCATATGGAGAAACGGTTTTCTCCCGCCACTTTGCCAAAGTTCAAGCTGAGCTCATAAAAGTGACAGCAAATTAAATCAATTAATTTCTCACTGAACCCATACGTTTCTGCTCGAAACGTGATCGTTTGTCTCCGCTGCGATCAGAGCGAGAGACGATCATATCCCAACACAAGCGCTCTAGAATGCACTCCTTCTTTTCGTGGGTTTCGTCTGCTGGACGGCTAGCTGATTCTTTTCAATGAAGTGCGCTAATTAAATCAATTACTGTCACCCACTCTCTGTACAGTTTGTATCTTCGAGCGTTACGCAAACTTTGGAGGTTGTCTTCCTTCGACAAGAGCTACTTTGCAACGTGTAGGATGACGAATCTTTTTCCACCTCCGCAGGAAGGCGTCGTTCTCTTGGTCTCCATCTCAAACAGCGATGATCAACGTATGACCTAAACCATACCAAATAGTAGAGCATGTCTGAAGCTGTCCACTAGAACACAACCAATACATTCCAAGAGGTATCACTCTTTCCCAGAAACGACTTAGGACGACAGCAATATTAAATGCTAGATGACAAATGATCCATAGTTAGCTACATATCGTAACCATCTTCCATACTGTTCACAAAGTCGAGTGATTTCCCATGCTACAGCTAATAAGTAAGCAAACTTTAATGCAATGATTAATTCAGGTGTTAAATTTAAAACGTATAACAACCTAGGTTCTGTGTAATCATTCTGCCACCAAAGAACCTAGTTCCAACGGAAAATCATTGAAACTGAAGCACATTCAAAGTATCCCCTCCAAAATGCGTGCTAAAATGTACACACAATTTGCCACGAAGTCCCCTGCATGCGACGGTTTGCGTCTATGGTAATTTATGCCATCGATAATGCCATTTTCTGCAGCCAATGTCTAGGGCCCGTACGCTGTAATGACCCTTTTGTTGCATTCCATCCTTTCTCCCGTCGGCGTCTGTCAAACGTCATCAACATTCAAATTAGCAGCCAACGACGAAAAGGCACACCTAAAGATACAAAAACTAATTCAAAGGTAGGCGTGAGTCGTGAGCGATTCGAGCAAAAGAAGCAATTGGTGATAAGTAGCAGAAAAAAAAATATGCTAACAAATCACCTAGTTAACAGATAAATCATAGAATAACTATTTTACAGGTGGAAATCATACGTTGAAGCCTCAAGGGTTGATTCGTTCACGGTGCAAACCTTTCGAGCTGTTGGGAAGTGGTCCATGATTAAGCCTAGTTTGCACACGCGCACTTGTGGTCGCTAGTTTCGTGGGAGCTCGCCTTCTTCCCACTATGCTGATGTATGTTTCGTGCACGAGCTGCAAGCATACCAAGTCATCATTTATGAACCACCAACAACATATGCTTTCACACAGGCGGGATTTGTGTGGCACCAGCGCTTAAGCACTCGTGATGTTTCACCAACACGCACACACACCCACAACGGGCTGCGGGTGAGGGCCAAAGGAATTAGAAGTTGGCGCTATGGACCCCTTATGCTTATGCCCCGATATGCTGGTGTTTCAGTTCCAAGCGCGCTTTCTCCCGATCCGGACGTAACACGCCATCTCACGCAGTGTTTTTCACTCTTTCGAAGAGCCAACCTACCACCAACGACCGCGTGTTGTGATACCCGCGCAAACAATCGGCACGAAGAACCAGCGTAAGCCCAGTTTGGGAGAGCAGATCAACCACCCCCAGTCCAGGCCAGTTCGATCGTGAATTTCGGAACATCCAAACAGGTTAGATGATCGGCGTGTCGTAGGCAGTGAGGAATCCAGAGCCTACCCTTCGAGGGACCGACCTCGTGTGGCCGTCCCACACCCATCACTCCTCCCATCCCTGGGACCCACACCGCGCCCTTTTTTTTGTAGGGCCGCGACAACACACACTCGATGGCATAAAATAATAGCTTCATCGCGCGTTGCATAGTGCGGTGGAAAAGGCCACGCGTACGTAAAGTGTGCTAGAAAATGGGTTTGGGCGCGGCCACACTGAGACATAATTTCTCGCGCCATCGCTGACCTATCGATGAAGATGGACCAGTGTGTATTTTCTGTTGCGTTGTTGCTGTTTGTGAGTTGCTCGAAAAGGGTGTTCCTGGAGCGTTTGGGGTGTCCTGTGCTTGATCGAAGTAGGCAATTCCCGAGAATAGCAGCATAGCACTTTCACGAACCACCGGTGACGGTATTTCATGCTGTAACGTATTGCGTGCAGATCGAATATTCGTGGCGTGGTATTAACGACGAAACAACAGCCGTTGCTGAGGTGAAAAAACAAATAGTTCACGACCGAAAGATGGGTTTGGTGCGCGAATTGCGTGCGTACGATGCGTGTCTCATTATCGCACGCGTTTTGTGCATCATCAGTTCCTGGTTTTTGCTGTTCTGATGAGATGCCAATCGGAACAGCAGAGGACAGATTTCCGTTTGTCACACCACGCGCGACCGGGTGTGTCTCGCATGTGTGATTTCATATATTTTTTTTTTCGTTTCCTCCTCGTGCCAGGCGGCATTTTAAAAACCGCATAATTATGCGGAGTGCTTGACGAGAACACGAGTGAGAAAGAGGGAAGAGCCATTTCACGGCACGGAATGTTTCGAATGATCACGATGGAATGTTGGCGATCCAGTTGGCGATCCAGGACAGGTAGTGTTCAAACGAACCGAAATCACAGGGAACACAATAGGGAAACGAGGGAATGTTACCATGGAACCAGAATTGAGCTAAATTGTTTTGATATGGTATTTTCTGTGAGGCGGATCTGTTAGTCGGAAGCACGTGGGTGATGGAATTCAAAGAGCATGTAATAGATGTGCTTAATTGGCTTCAATTACATGTACAAAAACGGCAACTTGGTGTTATTTTGAGGGTGAATATGTCCACACATAACAGCATCCTATTTTAACATTCGTTCGATGGAAATTGATGAGACATTTAGCGTACAGCATATTTCCAATCCCGACACAGGCCTTCATTTTACACCGACCACGTTGCTTTCTCTTCTGTTTGAAAATGCAACTCCAATCGATTCCCGATACACCTCTTCCGTCAACAGGAGGCGTTAAAAAGATGCATATGCGGGAAAAAAACCCCACGAGTGTCATTACGACGCCAGCGCTACAAGTGAAAGCAGATGCATAACGATGCATATTTCACATACAGTTGATAGATTAAATACACCCTTTGTACGAAACCATCACTATTAAGCTAGTCACACGTGTGTTTGGTTGCCGTCGACCACGTGGTTCTAACTCGCGGTGATTTATGTTTCACCGCAGCACACACACGAAAAAAGCTCGCACCGCGTGTTTTCCTCGCAGGGAAAGGAAAATCAATATCAAACGATTGTGGAACGGTCTCGTCGCGCAGGAACAAACCGCGAGAAGGAAAAAAAAAACAAACATGCGAGCCGCGAGCGATAAATTGCAGCTGCAACTCGCACAAACCTTGCAAAGCTGCCAACGTGTAATTGGCGTGTTTTATCAAGCGCAGCAACATAAAGACCTGCCTCTTCCGCTTGTCTGTCAAATGTCGACGCATTAAGCTGGAAAACTCCGAGAGGAAACTGTTGCAAGTGCCTTTTACCTTCGTCCCGTAACCTCGATGAAAATTGTCGCTCGAAAAAACGATCTCTCACTCCAGACGCTAGAGTTTGGTTTAGAAAGACAACGCGTGTGTTTAAGGCACACATCTGCACGTCAATGAACTCTCGAGTCCCGAACAATTGTTGTTTGCATTCAATGGTGGAGTCGTGCTGGCGGCAATGTTGCCTCGCGTTGTTTGCTTTAGTTTGCTAGTGGCATAGGCCCTTACTTAAACGCTAATGGCGTGGCGTTCAAACCTGAAGTCGGCGATCTGCTCCGATATACACGATCGTCCCCATTTGTCACCTTCCGCCGGTGGTACATCGAGTTCAACTGCCGCACCTTCTTCCACACGGCAGATGAACCAACAGGCGTGACAATTGCTCGTCTTTAAGGGGGCTGAAACTGAAAACCACCCAAACCTGGGGTCGAAAACTCACTCAAGTAAATAAAACCGAAAACGAAAATGCATCCACACCTTGCTGCTGGACTCTGGGCTAGATGGTATCGGTTTTTTTTTCGAGGATTGGATCATTACGTGTCATTCGAAACCGTGCGGCGTCCGCTTTATGGGTCTCGTGTAGCGTAACAATAAGGAAACAATACGCTAACGGTCAACATTACACGCCCCGCGGTTGTACACGCGATTATTCCTTCCGTCACGATGTCTAGGGGGACTTTATTCTTGCCCTTAGGTTTGTCAGCAAAAGAGCCCGTATGTTCGAATGGGAAATTATTTCTGGTCCCGGCGGTTCCCGACCACCTGGAACAGTCGCGATTGCGTTGGGAACGGAAGATCGCCACTATGACGTTGAGGTTGCTCGATGACCCAATTGTGTTGCCGCTTCAGTGGCACGCGAGTTGAGGAGACCCTCTATGTTGGCAAGCGGAATGTTCTAGGATAGAGCACCTGCTCAGACTAGCACAGGTGAACGAACGTATGACAGCGTAGCCTGTCGCCCTGATAGAGTCCTGTGGTTACGTGATTCCATTCGAAGTCGGTGGAATTTAGCGCTTTGAACGCGGGAAAGCAACAGGTATGGTAGCAAACCGGTTGACTGTCAAGCGAATTGGCTGCTGATCCGGTCGCATTCAGTGACTAATTCTACACCTTGATCAGGGTTTCACGCCATGCTAGTCAGACCGATGTTGGCAGGGAGATAGACATTGCGTGCAGGACAATCTCTCTTATCGGATGAGGCTTACCGAATAATACCTCTAATTGATCATGAACTAAACGCGTCATTCGTCAGCACATTGTCGAGCCCGCTTTTTTCGACACAAAGCTACAATCCTAACACCCAAGATATTGGAAATCGCCGTCGTGGGACAAAAGTGACAGTAACTCCCTTTCTTCCGATTACATCCGTCTAGAGACCGATGACGGGTTGCCTTTTCTTGAGTGAAAGTCTTCGCGAATGTAACCTTGGAAATGAGAAATACCCTTCATGCTGGGTATGCCTGTTTAGCTTTCAAATCCCTCGAATCAGATTTCTACCCCTAACAACGCGGCTGTTCAAGCCATACACAAGTAAGCTGATGTTTTTGGCTGACACCAAATTGAGCGAAAACTTCACCAAAAATCTGAGACTGAAACAAACTCTGAAAAAGTGTGGGGAATTAGACAAAAAAACGAAAGACCCACCCCAAACGAAAGACACGCACTCAACCATATCGGGAATCTCTCCTTTTCGTCTTTTTTGTCTGGAGTGGTGTTAAAAACATGATAATTTTGAAATAAAAAAGCACAACCGCTTCGCAGCAGTGAGGCTTCGATCTGACGCGACTGGCTTTAAAAAGGCGCAAAATGAAGAAGCAAACCTACCCCTCGGAGTTCTAGAATTGTTATGAAAACCGGTTGTGGGGTTTTGTTTGCGAAAGAATAGACAACAAAATGAAGCTGTGGAGGAATCTAAAGCAACGATCCCAACACTGGTTCTTGTAACCTATTAGCCAACGTCAAGCAACAAACTTCGTCGCATTAAGCCGCCCTAATCACGATCGGGCTGATTAAACGTACTGCATAACATATTAGACAACGGCACAGAGAACTACAGTTAACCCTTTGTCCACCAAAGACCGAACATATTGCACATAGAAAATGCGCGGGAAAGTTTCCCACTTCCAACACGGCCATGCTCGCACGTCCATCGGTCTCCTATCTGACGGGGATCGGTGGCGGGAACATTTAAATTACTCTTCAAAGCTTCCAACGTTTCCACATTCACACAGGCGCACGCAAGAATGACCAATCCCGCGCCCTTTCTGGATCCACTGAAGGGAGAGCTGGAATGGGTTGGACGGAAAAGAAAGGAAAAAAAACCCTTTCTCCTCCACAACGTGGCTCTTTAAATCCGTGACCCTTTTTTGGTCGTTGGCCATGGGAGCAGCGGAAGTGATACGAAAGAAACTATCGCTCCTGGAGGGCTTTTTTCTGCTTCTTCTTCTCTGGTCCCTTTGTCTCTCAGTTTCATTCCCTTTTGGTCGATCACTTCGGTACGATCGCGACGCCAAGCGGGTTTGGCAGTTTGCCGATGGCGCAAAATTATGCTGCACGCGGTGTGACTTTCATTTCATTATGCTCCACCGCGTGTTGCCACCGAAATCGCTCAGCTTTTTCCCGCCCAGTCTCAACCCTCGTGGTGGTTCGTGGTCAACGTAGCAAGCAGGAGCGAGGTCGACATACGCATTCCACCCATGACCGCGTGCCGCGATACACGGCAGTAGTTGTGTGATTGTAGCTGTATTTGTACAGAGAGTGCCCTCGACCACGGGGCAACATATAACCCCACCTCGATGCGGGGAAAAAAGCGGCCCAAAGTGGGGTCCAAAAGAAAAGCAGCATTTATTTTGATACGTATTTTGTTTTGGTTTGTCGTTTCGCGTCCGCAGCAACGTGGAGGCAGCACTCGCGTGATGGCACACCATCGACACATCGGCACGTGGTGACTCAGCGGTGCGAGAAATTGAGCGATTGCACGAGAAAAAAACGGACACGCGGGAAAGACCAAGCCTAGAACCGCCAAATGCTCTCCACAAAGCATCGACAAAAAAGTTAATGTAATTTGATACTCCCGCTTAGCGAGTTAGATGAATTATTTAATCAAATATGATCGGGTTTCGACTCACGCGAGCTCCGTTCTTTCGTGGAATAATTTCAATCACACACCTCATAACTTCTTCCCAAGCCGTTACGAGTTTGCGGTGTTTGTTCGAGATCCCCAAAGGGAAGCAATAAAAAATAATTAAGTGTATTTTCCCACTGCAAAACGCATCTCGCATCGGTTGCACTGAAGGGCTGGCTCTTATTCCCGCCAACATTGCGTATGGAAAATGCTAATGAGCTGATTTGTCTATCGACACCAAAACATAACCACTTCTGGGGAAGCTTTCACTTCCCGCTAAGCTTATGATTTGCTGGCGCGTGTTCGTCCCGGTTTGCTCTAGGAGACCCTTTTCTACTGCTTCCACTCAGCAGCCGCCATCGCGGGTAGTGTGGAGTCTCCAACAAACATCAACACATCGATACGATTCAGAGAAAATGTTTAAAACCGTTCACAGCGGCGTCTTCGCGGTTGCATAAGGCAATGTGTGAATCTATTGCGTGTCTTTCCACTCGGTGCAGCCGCCGTTCGAAGATCTTAAACTCAGCTGGGAACAGCTTCAGCTTGAAACCGAGGGTAACATTACCGTTTGACCAACGTGATGTGCTGACCAGTTCGAAACCGGAGTGTCGATCATTCGATGATCATTAGATTCCATCATTACCACCGGGCAATGCGCAATGTGGTTCCTATTATTACCGCTTTTTACTTGCGGTTAGCTTTCACTTGTCAGTTTCCTGCTTCGACGACGTGAAGTCATCAAGGGATAAATCAATAAAAAATCGAAGTAAAAATGATACGCTGTACACGCAGAGTAGAGGTGGGATTTTCACGGAAAGGTATGAAGAGAAACGTTACTTCATTTCCTTCCTCATCCGGTGACAGTGGAAGGTGTGTGCATTTCTGCTTCCTTCCGTCAATCGGCGTGACAAACACTCCACGTGTGCATTCCGCGGATCTTCGCTTCCCAGATAAATCCCAGACGACATCACGCGATGCAACGGTTGAAAGTGAAGTCGAAAAACTCGTTCCACCCGCCTGTGGTGCCGTCTTGGCGTCGAGCATAGCATGGAGCATAGTATGTGTTATGATTTTTGTTTCCGCACCTTCATGTGGTCCTATCGATGATCATTCGGAATCACCATGGAATGGTGCGCGAGACACTGCAGGCACGTTGCAGCACTCAGGAAACGATCATAACTGATCGACAAACACCGATCTCTCCACTCGACCTGTTGCGCGGTTGAGGCCAGACGAGAGCACCGTTTTATGCTCGCTCGTTGTCATACGATGTTGAAATTACAACGTCGCGATGTTGGAAAGCATGAAGCACACGAATTTACCCATACCGAGTTGGCTGCCAACGATCAAGAGAAAGTCTCATTCCGAAACATTCAAATTATAGACCACCTCGCCAGCAGACCAATGCCAAAAAGGGTAGTTGGGTGGAAATGAATTCGAACGTTTATGTTTGGCTATACACGTTAGCCTTCGGGAGTAATATATTCGGTTTAGTCTATGCAACAAAACAGAACTCCCTTTCATCAGCCTACGTCTCTCTGAACAACACCGAGATTCGGAAACAGACGGTTCTATGATGCAGAAATGTGCATTGTGCTGATGGAATGATTCACTGATCGCAAAACGCACAGACACTTGCAGGAAGTGTCACACACGCGCTCGTTTGTTGTATAACTCGATCGTTAGCACGGTGCTAAATATTCATCGTCGATGGTATGCAGCACCTACTGACGACCGGTGATCGAGCCATGTTTCGAAGCCAGTCACTTGCAAGTGGTCACCGACAACGGATACTAGTGTTGATACGAAGAACGTGTGCTAGGGAAACGATAAACTGCAGCACAGTTGCATACTCGAGTACCTCGTACCATGGGGAATTCAAAGTTTTCTCGCGATCAAGCGAAACCTGAAAGCTCAGAAGCTGGCGCAAGTATTCCAGAGGATAGCGGATCACAAAAACCTCCTAAAAATGGTAGAGTATGGGTTGGAGTTTTTCATGAAACGAAGAGCCACGAGTGGTTCTGCAAGGGAGCAAACATTAGGCTAAGAAAATCTGTGCTATTCTATTCGCTAACATTTGTCGATGCTTGCAGTGGGAGATCGCTGTGTCAGAGAGGGGTCAGAGTGAGTGGAAATTGTAACTACCATGAACATAGGTAGGATATACGATGGAACATAACCCACCGCGCGCACATCACGCTGGTTTCGAAGCCTAACTAAAATAATGTTTTGTTTGTGAATTAACTCTTAACAATTTACCGCACCGGATTTTGTGCGCCTCGTGCGCCCGTCTTGATTGTGTTCCTTCCACGCATTAATAACTAATCGACGATGTCGCCCTTGGAAGCGTTAAGCATTAGCTTCGTTTTTTACTGCCAACCATTGGGGCAATTATTCAATTACCACTAATTTCCTTCGCAACCGAACCTCGCGGCAAGCCGTTTCCTCTCAACAATGTGTCGTGTTGCAGTCACGGCGAGCTGAGTTTCAACTACTTAGCCAATGCCAAGTATGTCTCGAAAAATAAAGCCACAAATGTGTTGATAGTCGATGCACGAAAACTTCCCGCGTTGTTGTTCGCTATAACATACAGTAATGAAGTCCAAACAAAGTGTTGCTGTAATAACAGCTAGATCGCAGCCCACGACACGATCGCACGATTTGGCCATAATGCGTTGATGTTTGATTCACGGATACGGCACCCGCAAAGAACTAGGATGTGTTTAAAGTCTCCTCTTTCATACCCGTCTTACGGTAATCAAACTAACGTTCTTGAATCGCATTTTTAAACCCCAGAAATCTCACGTCTCACGATGGCCAACGCAGAACACGGCAGAGATCAGGCCGATCGAGGCATGCGCAAGGAGTATTTCAACAGCAGCGGTGCGGGAAAGTTTTTGCCACCGGTATTCAAACTGCTCGAGATGGTAAGTTGTTAATCATTGCATCCATGTAAGACAGCACCCACTTTAGGGCAACCGCTTAAATTGGGAATTATGAAGCGAACAGGTTTAAATAGTTCGGTCAATGGGTCAGGCTTCGTGCGATAATGTCTGTCGGTAAGAAACCCAGCGGGCGTGTTTTCTATTGGAGAAGACGCAAACTACGACGTAGATGTTGCATATGCCCCAATGTCTTCCAAGCCCTTCGCATACGTTGACGAAACGACAACAAGAAACTAGGGATTTTTTTGTATCTGCGGAAGCGAAAATCTACTGGGCACCTTCCAGTGTTATGCAAGTTCTACCAGCAGCACACTACATCGCAATTAAATCACACAAACTTCCCGCCGCTTTGGCGCAACCCCTCTCCAGATGAAAGATATCGATTGTCTCGCTGGAGCGAAATACAATCGACGTAACGACGCTGCTGAGATGGTAGTGTGCAAAAACCGCGAGCCTACACTCCACCTCAACTGCTTGTTTCTCACGAATGGAGCGGTTAGAAGGGGTCTCGGAACTGGTGAGGGGTGTCATCACTCAAGGCACTGTCATGAATCAACTGCGGCAAGCTGAACTGGTAGAAGCGACTGCCTACAAACACCCATATCCACCTCGAGGTTCTTCCGTTGTTTCGCATTCCAACAGCTTAGTGGGCCAGATGGAACACCAGATTGCACGGTGACAATTAGTGTCGTTCTAGCAATGACACTGCTTCTTTCACATCGTCTTGCCATCCGGCAAGGCAGTGAAACCTACTAAAGTGGCTTGTTCCACGTGCCAGAAGGATTCTTTGCAAGCAAATTGCCAATATCTTAGGACCAACGTTAGCTACATCCGTCACTTAACCCTATAATTGCAGGCTGTCGCAATCGTGTGCATCGGACTGATCGACGATCCGGCCCACAACTCGCGGCTTCGGGTGTTTGTATCCTCGCGCAGTGTTGCGCTTGCCTACGGCACCTTCGTCACGTTCCTCGTGTTCTCCGTCATCTATCTGTTCGGAAAGGTTATTCGAGACAAGTACGTGGCGCCGCATGTCAATGATTCGACAAGTATCGATACGTTCATCTAATGTTTTGTGTGCATTTTGCAGCTTTCCGTGGAAGCTGAACTCGCTGCTGAATTTGACCGGCTTCATCTTATATCTGGCCACGGCCGTTTGTTTGCTCAAAGATTGGTCTGAGACGAAGAACCGCAACTACTGGCCTCCGAACACGCAAAGGTAACATAACAGTGTGGTTTTTGGAGAGTGTCTTTTTAACATTTGATTTGGTTTCCTTAATCGCAGGATGGATTTCCTTTGCGGAGCTGGATCCGTTTCCGTGGTCGGTGCATTATTCTACCTTCTTGATCTGATCGTAAACGTGCGCCTGGGCATGAAGGGTGAGATCGAGTAAGACCATTGTCCGCTCGATTGCAGACGTTTTTTTTTTTCATATTGAATTTGATAACTTAAGCTAGCACCTTCGTCGTAACATTCTTCCATCAGTTAGATAGTAAGCATTGTACGTTATATGTTATATTCTCTTTCGAAACTCCCTGTAAATATCGAGAAACGAGCTATGCAAGCCAAACTATCATTTATCCACAGCATTTGTGGCCGGTGTAGCTAATGCCGGAGCAATATGTCAACCGATTACTCGGCCCAGTGACAAAGACGTCCATTTCAGAATCGTTTCCGTCCAACAACAACAAAACGTAGCATTACTTACATAAATTAAAACATTTATACACATACATTTGTCACCTTTCCCTTACCAACTAGAAGTTCCAATCATTCATATCGAATATTTTAAAACATTGAGACGTTGTAGCAAATTTGGATGGCACAAATCGACCACTTTTGAACCGTTTATAGCAACAGTTTTATAAATCAATTTTTTCGAACAATAATCTGCAATCTATGCAAAATCCTCCCACGTCTAATGCCACCTGTTACAGATTCGTTCATAGGCATTTGAAATGAGTGAAGAATTAAACTACCAAATATTAGAACGTAAGAAATTGCAACAGTTGACCGAGAATCTCCCGGCGAACCGTGGATTTGGTTTACGTTTTCAAGTATTTTAATTTATGTTTTTGTCTCCAATTACCAGCGTATCAGTAAGGAAAAATCGTTTATATCCGTTAATCTTAAGCAATGATCTCCTGCACAAACTTCCATACATCAAGTGGAAGTTAGCACATACGTGTCGTCGTGCAGGGATAAAGGTGGCGAGTGTTTTTTCTCTTCAAAAGCCATAATTTAAATTACCTAAATAGTGATATAAGATGGACGCTACCAGGTTGTCCTCTTGTACAAATTACATTATCAAATATGTTTTAAAAAAATTACCCATTGTGTCAACATCGAAACAACATTCAACATTCTAATAAACACGTATTTTTCTCTCAAGCGGCGTAGAGTGGTGATTCCTAAGATCCGAAAATAAAATAGTTTCAATTGGTTTTGACACACACGTGGAACACGTGTGAATGAATCATGTGCCTGTATATAGAACCACGCGGGAAAATTCAAAATTACGATCGTTAAAATAAAAAAAAATTACAAAAATTGCTCGAATGGATAATTTCAACACAATGTGTACCTAAGTGACGGATTTAGATACACATGTTAGCATAATTTTACCAAAATTTCAACTTTAACGAACAGATGGTACGAAATTTCCATATTAAAACACTGTCCTTGAAAAAGACAGCTTAAGATCTTCAAAGCGATGCTGGATGTGAACTCAGCCCTGGAGCTAGGTTGAAAACTCAAATGGTTTTTAGTATATCAAAAGCAGTTCAAGAGTTCCATCAACCAAATAAGAAAAATCAAAGGTATGTTGCATAAAACTGCACCTCGAAACGGCCATATTATACGAAAGAGAAAGGAAAAATAGCGTTCGAAACAAAAGTAAAGGTGGGCCTAGGAACCACTCAACCCATCATAATTGCGGCAGCATGTTGCTATATAACAGCGGTGGGGTAGCGGGTAGCAAGCATTGGGTAACGCACCTGTGTCGAATCTTCGCCGAAAACGTTATCAAAATAGTACACCTTGGGCGGCTCGCTGGCATTAGCATTCGGCTTGACGACGGTAATGCTCCGGTTCCCTTTGTCCACCTTGATTACATTCTGGCAGTTAGAATCCAGCTCGTTTTTGTCCATCGGGCGTACCCGGACCACGACTCGAACGTTTTCGATTTCACCTTCATTTTTGATCGCTTCCTCCTGTGAAAGAAAGACAGAGAAAGATATGTTGATGAGACAGGTGCACTACAAATGATGTCACTGTACACAAAATATCTACAAACCGGCATATTGCTACAATCTTGCTTCTCGGCGGGAACACCTTCTTAAAACTCACAAAATGCACGCTTTTACGTCAATGTATTTAACAATTTAATCATTGGTAACACGATTATTCAGCACCAGGTCTTATTGTAAATTCGATTTTTTCAATTTTGCTTTTCCTTCTTGTTCTTCTTCTTTCGCAGGGATATACAACGGTTCGGCAAGGAATTCCAATTTCCTGTGCCTACCCGTATTGCTTCGTGAATGCACCAGAAAGCTGTGTTTACGTAAAACCTCTAGCGATACGAATTGTGCACTTAACTCTTATTTCAACTTAACACTTATCAGCTTTTACTCCGAGCAAATACTTCGTATATCAGTCATGTTTTGACAATACATTTGGTAAACAGTCACGTTTTGACGACCTAGCTTCAGGTTTAGACTACTTGTACGAAGAATCCTACTTTTCACACGATTTTTCGACCTTTTACTTTGGAACATAACAATTTATCAACATAATAAATTCAAAATTCACATTGTTGAAACAAAAATTACCTGTATAATGTCTTGAAACTAAATTTCCTATGAATAAGTTGTAAACTGCCACAGCTGATAAGGTAGTGCGAAATGTGACATAGTGAGGGCGCTGCGCCAGCTGCACAATAACAAAACCAGCTGCACGCACTCCATCAGGTGTGACATTTGATCATAAAGTAAAAGAACGCGGAACAGCTCGGTAATACGTAAATATAAGTCTTTTTGTGGTCACATTTAAGTGCTAGTTTGTAAATCCTATTGTTATTTGAACTGTATGTGGTGTAAATTTGAATTGTAATTAACTTTAATTGAAAATGTTGAATGCACTCGGAGTAATTGTATCCGGAAGATTGGTAAGTTCGAGAACAATACATTCAAATGACGTTAGCCGGCACGCTCAAAAGCGTCCGTTATCCCGGTAGGTGCAAACCGACTTCCAGCAGATAAGTGATTCACACTTCCTGATTACCATTCCGGATGCGGATAACGTGAACCATGTGGTTGTGTTTCTAACCGGAGCGATCCCTTTTCCGGAGGGGATGGCAGGCGGAGGTAAACATTGTCCTTTTTCTGGGATACGTTTTTGAACACATATTCAGTCAGCTTAACTCACACACCAACACAGTTTACTTCAGCTGGCCCGACCCAAATGCACCGCCTAGCTGGCAGCTGTTGGGCTATATTTCCAACAGCAAGCCTTCGGCAATATTTAAAATTTCCCAGCTAAAAAAGCTGGACGAAATCTCCAGCCAGGGCAGGATGATGAACAATGTGTTCGGAAGTAACCTACCGATTTCCCACATCGCCCAGATAGGTGTGTCGATCGAACCCGAAAGCTCGCTGATTCAGCAAACTCCTTCGACGGTAAGTGACACCAAAACGGTGTTGCAGTCAGCAGGTATTGTTTATTTAACTTTATACTTTCATACGCCTTTCTTCATCCTCATCGGCAGACCACGTCGAGCACGTACTACCAGTTTGGGCAGAAGATTTTAGAAAACTTTTTCAACTTTGTGAGCAGTTTCTCGGTGACGCAAAGCCAAATGACACCGGCGCCGAACGAAACGTTCGTGCCACTGTCGACGTTGCAAACGTGGTACACCAACTTCGAACGTAGGTTGCAGCAAAACCCAAACTTTTGGAAAAATTAAGTTTCCCAACGGTAATGTACCCGCGAGCACCCGAAATGAAAGGCCTTATGAAAGTGTGCTGTAGGAAGAATAACATCTCGTATGATTCGTTTCTGCACGTCGAACTGGTTTTAATCTAGGTTTAATTTTAAATGCAATTTGCTAGCCATTTCGGTTTTTGTAAACTTTAATTCATACAATCATACATCCTAAGAACCTTTTGTGTTAATTCTAGATTCAAATTTTGTGTCTTACGTGTTCTACAATGCCACTAGTTTTGGAAGACAATGCTTACACCTTGAGAGGTTCTTTAGCTGTTGTTAGCTGCTCACCGACCCGTTCGATCTCATCGACGATGAACTGCATCGAAGCATGTGTTGGACGTGGGTGACAAGTCACGACCATTCGGAAGAAATTTCCAATCCCTTTGTGGAGAAGCGGTACGTAACAAACAAGCACAGTACCACGTTTCACTAGCAGTTCCTTGATGTCGGCTGTCACGCGGTACAGACGTTGCCACCATTCGACTGTTTCCTGTTCCCGTGCGTCGACTCTCATCCACGTTGGCACGTACCAGAAACTGATGTTCGTGTACTGGTACTCTTCCAGCACCAACCGGAAACCAGATCTGGTGCTCAGCTGCTCATAAAGTGCATGTGCACAGTCGAAGGCGTTGTCAACAATGGCCTCTAGTCCGGCTGAACCTCGAGCCTTGTACATGAGCCAAAATTTGAACGCGTCCACTTTCCGGCCACACTGCACGCTTTTGTCGCCGGTGTCATACGAGATATCGTAGAATTTGTCCTGTTGGAAGAGGTAATCGGCATTGGCGGCGTTACACTCGTGCAGCAAACCCCGCTCCTTGATAAGTAACACCGAACACTGCAGGGGTGCGCCCAGCGTTTTGTGTGGGTTCCAGGCCAACGATTGCGCGCGGTTAACGCCACTGAGGAGAGACTTATGCCGACGAGATAGAATGGCCGTACCACCCAGGCAAGCATCCACGTGCAGCCATAAGCCATGCCGCTGGCAAATGTCGGCGATGGGATGAAATTCATCAAACGCTCCCAGCACTGTCGTACCGGCCGTGGCATTGACGAAAAACGGCTTTCGGCCGGATGCACGTACCGAAACGATCGCATTTTCGAGCTCACTCGGGATCATACGGCCTCGGTGGTCACTCTTCACCTTCACCAAATTATCCAGTCCAATTCCCAGCCAATGCACCGCTTTGGTGATGCTATAGTGTGCCTGAAGGAATAAGGAAAGCCGGTTTTAGGGGCAAATAGAGCGCGAGCTAAGAGAACCAACCACTTACTTCCTCGGAAGTGAACACCACTAATGGAGCCGCAAGATTGACCAAACCAGTCCTTTTCACATCCGGAACCGCTCGATAGCGCGCCGCAACGATCGCGTACATGTTGGACATGGAACCGCCCGGACAAAGGATACCGTCGCCTTGTCCGAAATCAAACAGCCGCAGGCATTTCTCGATCACCGCATCCTCGATCAACGTGAAGGTTGGTCCGACTTCGAAAGTGTACCTGTGTTTTGTAGCAAAGCGGAGGCTTTTATTCTCATCCGATCTGAGGAAACTGCCACAAGCCACTTACTGACTGGTGTTAAGAGCCTCCGTTATCCAGCTCCCGGTCAGGCCGTACGGGTCGACCCCAGCGAACAGTTGATTGTGGAAGTGAGGATGCCCGGTGCGCACGGAATAACGCAACACCTGACGGATGATCGTCTCAAGCGTGGCCGGGCTGGTCGGGGTCAGTTCATCCATCGGGAAATGGATCAATTTCTGTAACATGAATTGAGATTGCGATGATGGAATCTTTAACGACAGTACACGTTTGTAATGTCTCTTGTCATTCCAGACCGGTTTCCCGAGGGCCGTGCCTTATGTCTATTGTAATCGCGCTATCATCGTTTCTCGCATATCACCGCGCATGGAAAACGAGATAGTCCGACGTGCTCGGATAGGCGGTCGTTAGCCTTTTATTGTCGAATTCTCTTCCACCGAGGAGATTCGATATCACGGGAGCAGACAATGAACCGTCTTTTTTTGGAGTCAAGATCAAGGGGAGAGGCTTAACCCCGCTGTACTAGTTACGGTGGTTCTTCAATCAACTTCACTAGCTCATGTCTGCTGAGACCCGGAAAAAAGGCACTTCTTCGCGAATTTGCGCCTAACTTACCTTCAAATCGTGCGGATATTCAAATTTCACTATTGGCCGCTCTGGCGTAGTCGAACCGACGTAACCCTCGTCGGCCAGTAACCGGAATACCCGCTCCAAGATGGCCCATTCGTTCTCAGAATCGGGTTCTTCCTGCACTACGGTTCCGTTGGTTTCGTGCAGCTGCCGCTTTATGTGCTGATCTGTGTCACCATTCCGAGCCATGGTGGACTTTCTCTTTCCCGGTTCTGCTGGTTGAATGCTTTACGCTCGTCAAGCCGGTCCAGTGGCGTCTTCAAACGGGTGTCACGCGCGCGGCACTCGTCGATGAGATCTCAAATACGTCTGCGGCGCGATCTTGCGAGTCTTGTCGTTTTCACCTCGCAACTTATCATCGACGGGAGTACCGACGAGAGCGGGAGTGATGTGAAGTCGCGGGAATTTTAAACGCCACCGTACTGCGACTAATCAGCTGGCTGGTTGGTTCGTCGTGTTGGTGCGCGTTTATCGATGGTTTTATTTTATTTTAGGAGCGTGGATTTAGCGCAAAAGTGACCACCAATCGGTCGCGGTTCCCGGATTTGTTATGGCTACACTAACGCATTGCGAAAATACTCCGATTCGGCGGTCAGAACAGATTGTCAAGCGGTTTTAGTTCTCTGTGTTGTTCTCTCGGCCGTCGCTCTAAACAAATTATGCAATTAATCGGTGGGTGTGGTGAAAAAAAGGCGTGATTCCGCCGTCGAAACTGATAGCGCGATTGTCAACGATTTTCCATTCTATTGTAATAGAGCTGTGGCTTGCCAAATCAAGCGATTTCGCAATGCATTAGTACGAAATAGCGTTTTCGGTTGTATTTACTACTCCATTAATTGCAGCTTAGATGAGCGAAATGATAAACAAAGGACGTTTTCCGGCGTCTAGACGCACACTAGCGGAAGCATGTTTTTAAATGAATTGTCGTTTTTTTAAAGAGCCACTCGAATTCCACCTCCCCAGAAATTGTGTTTCTCTTTTTCTCTTGAAAGAACCAAGCGAAAGAACCACGTCTCGCAATTGAAAGAAACTATCTCCCTCTCGCAAACGCTAAGCGACGTTTATCACCGACGCAGCAGAGATAGGCGCACGCACACAGCGTCAGAGCTGGTGCCGCTGTGACATGAATCCTCCTCGCAGCATGCGCTCCTGGTACGAGCGGTCGAAATTTCAAGCAAACGACAAACGCGCGCCGCGAAAATCGTCTTTCGGCTAGCCGTCGATTGCGCTGAAGTACCAAGAGAGCATGCGTCTGGAGGTAGCGCTGACTGGTACCGTGTGAGCGAGAACAACACAGCCGCTCTCTCTCTCTCTCGCAAACCCGCTTGCTTTGTTAACCCTTAGTGGAGCAGGGAGTTTCGTTCGTGGAATATTTAACTCATTTAGCGAATAAATACGTTTTGTTTGGATTTAAAATTTTTATTCAGAATTATTTCGCCTGAAGTAACAATGCTATGTCGCTCTTTTATCACTATCAAAGTCAACGTCGAAATCGAACACATCGTTAGTGGAAGCTTCAACAACTTAACCAAAACTACATCGAAACAGTTACACAACTAAGTCCTATCCTTGATTCCTACGCACTGCGCCCTACATGCTATTGAATTGTCTTTTCCATATTGCTGAAGTCTTTTTGATTGGTTGGCCCTTCACTTGGGCGACTGCGCCCCTTGGACGATCGATGTACGTCCCGTGATTGATTGATGATCAATGTACAAAACGATCATGAACGGGCACAACCCATGTCCTACACGCTATGTTAAAATGGTTCTATCTCTAGGCTCAATATGAGCTACCGATACAATCGACTGCCATCCGACCGGGTTGCGAATCGCTTCCACAGTGGAATAAACTTTGGCAGATACTCGTCCCTCCTCACTGCGCGTTGTCCTGCTTCTTTAGCTGGTTTTTTCGTCCTAGAACCATTTTAATATTGCCCTAAATTACCGTATTTAGCTTTGTCTTTTGTTTGCTGATCGCACGAGATAAACACATTATTTATACTAATGGCACACGTCGGCATTGCAAATGTTTTCCTCCGGCACTCGAGGTCGCTTATATCCTAATACTTTGCCGTTGCTGATACGCTACAGTCGATTGTTTAAACGGTTCCGTGCACGTCCTGTGCATCGGTTGCACTTCCATCACGGGCCATTGTCAAGGAGTACGCTCAGTTCCATCGTGCCCTCAGCAAGCCCTCGGGTTTGATCCGCTCGCTCGCTCATCCCCGCCAGTCAGTACTTGTCCTCGTCCATTTCGAGCTGGCGTGCGTGCCGGATGTTGTTCGGTCCGTGCGAGTTGCGCTTTATCGTAGCGGTGTCCGTTTCGTTGAAGGATTTCGACAGAATTTTCGGCGTGTTGTTACCGAGCGTACCACCGTTCACGTTGATCGACTTCACCAGCGTACCGGTGCCGTTGGAAAGCTTCGATCCACTTGCATCATTTCGTGGGCCCTTGAAGGACGACTGACGCTTCGGTTTGTGGCTACCGTCCGTGTACTGTAAGTGGGAAAAAGGTGGGAAAACTATGAGTCATAGAGAAGGAAAATACCTAAATAAGGTCGCACTTACGTCTTTGGTCGGTAGCGACGAGTACTGATTGAAGTGAGACCCATAGCACGGTGATCCTTGGATACCTCCACCCAAGGTCTTTGTCTTTCTTTTCATATAAAACACCACGCCGAATATGCTTCCGGCCCAACCCAACGCCATCGTTATCACGATCCCGAGAAGGATAGCGGAAGAGACCGACATGGTCGCGGCCACCGGTGGCATTTGAACATCTGTACGTGGAAAAACGAAACGAAATTAGCTTCCTGATATGGTGCATTCCTCCGCAAAAAAAAGACTGATCGTACCATTGGTTTGTTCGATGCTGCACTTGCGCAGCTCACGATCGCTGCCCTGGCATGGCAGCTCACCGGCAGACGAAACGGAGTGTGGCAGAAGGCAGAGGCGCGTGCGAACCTTCTCGTTATCCGCGTTACAAAACGACCATTCGCTCCACTCACCCCATCCTAGGAAGGCTGTAGAAAAAGCGGTGAAAATGCAAGCATAATTAGTAACAATTCCACTTTCATTTCCATTCGGCCCTGGTAAACTTACAGTCACAGCTCGGCATATCGCAGCTTTCGTACTGAACGCTCTTGCCTTCACAGTCGTTCTCGGGCGTAACACTTCCGGACATCGAGAGACATTGGCGTGATCGTGACCGTGTTCCAATTCCGCAGCTAACCGAGCACGGTGACCAATCCGTCCAGCATCCCCATTCACCTGCAACACCAAGAAAGCCGATTGTATTATTTCCGCGGTCATCGTCGTGGACATCTTCTCGGTTTCCGGATGATGACTCACCTCGGCAGGGTTGGGTGTTGCAAGCTCGCTTGGTTTTGTTGAACCCGATGCAATCGTGCCGTTCGCAGGAACGCGTCCGATACTGGAATCCACCCCCACAGGATGCACTACACACACTCCACGAGCTCCACTCGCTCCAACCATCCTCGACGTCATCCCCAGATGCTCCGGGAGCGAGTGCAGTTGGATCGACCGAACGCTGGCAGGATCCATCCGCTTGGCACACGCGACTCTCCTCCTTCGGGGCGATCTTAAGCAACGCCGAATCAGCGATCGGAGCCTTGCACGTGAAACGGAACCGCTTCTCGACGTACGCACCATTCAGTGCCGTCCCATTGGCCACAATTAGCCACGGTGTCCACGTGCCAGCCTTCCGGACATCCGGGCATGCCTGGCTGTTACACACCTCGTAATCAAAGTGACACCCGGAGCAGTCCATTCCACCGTTCTGAGGGATCGGATTGTCACACTTGCGCCGTCGGATGCGATATCCTCCTCCACAGATCGCGCTGCATTCACTAAAGTCCCCGTACGGACCCCAGCCTCCATCCACGGGCGGTTGTTTCGGTGCCGGACAGGGTGGCAGATGAGAGCAGTAGATCTCGGCTCGATCGGGACCAACGCACACACGTCCTCCATGGGCTGGTTTCGGATTGCCGCAGGTACGCCGTCGCGTTTTCACCGCCATTCCACACGTTTGTGAGCACGCTGACCACGCGGACCAATCCGTCCAACCACCGTGCACGGTACAGTTGGTGACGGACACGTGCATTCCGGTGCATCCACGGCCTCCATTCTTCGGTGGTGGGTTGTTGCAGGTACGCGTTCGACACAGGCACGAGTCCGCGTTTGGACCGAAATCTTCACCACCGTTGCTACCGCCGGAAGTGCCGGATCCTCCCACTGCACCTGGACCGGGTGATTGTGCACAGCGGAAATAAGCGGACCAGGCCGACCATCCACCATCGACGGGTGCCGTCAGCACGGGACACTCGGTCGCATTCTGCACCCAGTAACGAGCCAGCGTGTCCCCGTTCGGTGCGACTGTACACGCTTCCTGCAGTTCGTTCCAGCCGCAGTATGGATCCATCGAGTTTAGGCAGCTAGCGCGGGACAAATGCCGACCACAATGGTTCGCCGGAATTCGCATCAACGCTCGGTCCGTGCCGACATACAGCGATTCCGTGTCCTTAACGTACTGCAGTGCTCGAATGCACGAGCCAGGATGTTCTTCTTCCGGCTGCCAAACCTCGATGACGCACGTGTCCTTTGTCCGGGGCAGAACGGATATCTTCTTAATCGTACAGGCGTCCGTCGCAGCATAGATGATGTGCACGCGTTCATGTAGCTTCGTTGGAATGACATCGATCGCAATGTGGTTCAATCGTTCGAGGGCCGTGTGGTGTAACGGACGACCGGTCATCGGTTGGATCGCTTGATCCATGAGCTGATACTTGGAGGATTCGATCAAGGACACGTGACGGCCGTTAGCACCCGCTCCGCGACACTCGTAGTGATCGCGAGTGCCTACTTCGTGTCCACGCCATGCCGTTCCCTTCGATTCCTGATGCTTAAACGGACCATCGAAGGCGGCCTGGATGGCAGTCATGTTGTACGCGCAGATGGCCGATCCATGGATGCTGTTCCTATAAGCGAAAGTGAGGCATTAGCATAAGGACGCGATCGCGTGACTCGATGGAGAACCAGCTCTCTGATACTCACTCCGGTGTGGTGAAGGTCGCGTAGAGGACACTCTCGTCGGGCGAATAAACCATGCCCTGCACCTCGTTGTAGTAGAACGGGTAGTCACCTGGCAGTGAGCAGTTGAGCCGTGCCTTCACAAAGGACGTCAAGTTGTCCTTCAGGATGCCGGGTGTACCGCCGGGATCGTTTTTGCACACTCGCGCCACCCGTGAGTAGATGATCTTGCCGCAGTTCATGTACTCGACGGCTGCCTCACGCAACACGAAGTAGATGAAGCCACCGTGCTCGAAGCTACCCACGAACTGTGGTTCATTAAGCCAATACGAGTTGTACTGGACCGTGCGCAGGATACGCGAGCTGTTGCGTGTCACGTCAGAGCGTAGGATAGCGGAATCGAGCCCCGAGAAGTCAGTTGCCGACCCGACAAACAGCTGACCGGAGTCGGACATCAGAGCCGTCATGTTGGCGTTTGGATTGAACGGACATTTGGCCACTCCATCGTCCTCGCGTGTCACCGACAGGTCCTCCATGTGGCGTACGGTGCACCGCGGACTGAAGGCGTGTGTGCCGCACGCGTACACCTGGTTGCCAAAGCTCTGCAGTACCATCACGTAGTTTCGACAGGCGTCCTCTGATTGGCCCTTCTGAAGGCAGATGCTACGCTGGTACGCCGGAACTTCCCATGGTACACGTTCGAATAGCTTCAGCTGCAGCGAAAACCGCAACAGGTAATCTCTGTGAAGGAATACGAAAAAGAAAAACAGCTCGGTGTGAATTCTTGACCAAATGCAGAGACTGGCATCATGCAAAGAAAAAAAAAGCGATTTTAAATAATTCCACCAGATGGGTGCAGGACCACCTCAGTTAAACCATTAGACGCCAAGGCTGTGCTTTTGTACACCGGTGCCGTTTCGGGACCCACCGGAGTCAATTAAAATGTTATTCGCCCTGCGTCAATAAAGCCGGACGCAGCCGGAGCAACTTTGCACTTCCTTAACGATCCGTCAAGCGCCCTCCAAACCGGGCGCAAACACGTCCTCACGCGAATCGGTGGCACGCACCATAAATCGCCGCATAAAGTGTGCAAATAAAATTGGACAAAAGTTTATAAAACGCCCCGCGACGTGGGCATGGGCGTGAGTGCAGACGCGAAATATAATATCTTATGAAACCGCGGCGACGATCGTTCGCGATCGCCCACGCGTCCGTCTTCGGTGTTGCCAAATTTTGCCGTTTCGATCTGATCTGGTGGTGTTTCCCGCAAATGGAAATCGAAAGTCTGAGGCGCTGAGAGATGGAAAGGAACTGCCCCCCCACTCGGAGTTGTGCAAAGTTGGGGATACCAGCGATTATTTCGCCGTCGTCGCCAGTGGAGAACGGTGAGCTTTTTTTTTTTGTCTCGAGTATGAGACCACCTTTAGGCGGGTGTGATTTTTTGAGGGCGCCAAACGTTAATGGTATTCCAACGGTGAGTTTTTGTGCGAATATTCAACCACACTTCCCCAGGCCTGGGAAACAAAGCTACGAGACTAACAAATTAAACTTGATAGCATGCTTCTTTCGTGTGACCAAAGAAAGCATCTCCAAGGACTCGCAGTTTGGTCGGTAAATTCGTTGTTCGCAGGAACGATTTACGGTGGCTTAGATCAGCATTATTGCCATTATTTAATGTTGCTTGCAAAATTGTTATGAAGATCTATGTTTACGAATCGACTACAAGGTCACAATACCCTTTGGTGATGGTTCCATTAAAACATGCAATACAGATCAAATTTGCAACAAAACTATCGGTTCGGAACACAGCACCAGGCGGTGGTTTTTAATGATGAATAATTGCCAGCTGGAGCCAGATTCGATCACCGAACTGCCGCTCACTAATCGATGGAACGATTACCGGATGTGCTGCAGAAGGTTAGCGGACAGGGCGAGGCACACATGAAACCACAATTCGATCAATTCTCTCGGCGTCTTTTGGACTTTTTTTCCAATATCTCCCCAACAACGATCGAGCAGATCATTAGCGATTAGAGCCTCTAGAGACCGGTATCGATGGTGACCGAAACGGCACGCCATTTTGAACCCAACGCATGATCCCTCGTGTTGAAGGCCAGCCTGTTTACCTAGGCCCCAATTGCTACCATCCATCCTTCCCCGAGGCGATGGAAAGGGTGTGGACCTACGCGATCGCGTGTGATTTATGCAAAAAAATGTCTCCTTTCATCCAACGCCGGAGAACTCGCGTGCCCGCTTACGATCTCCAGGGCGATTGCGAATGATTTACGCACGATTAAGGTGACCGAGGTAGCCGGGAAGTGGCCTTAATGGCGACTACGGCCCGTGCCACACGGTGAAATGAAAGATTACATCCTCAAAACTAGCTTTCAGCTGAACGTGAACGAAGGAAGAGTTTTGGGACGATGAATGTTCCGGGGCACCGGAAAACATCGCCGCCTTATAGCAGAGTCTTGTTGTGAGGAGTCAACACCGTCAAGCGCTTCCTCCTTTCGGACTGGATTAATGACTAACGTGTGTGTGTTGTGCGTCGATTTATGAGTAAAAAGCACTCTCCTGAAGAAGCTACCACCTGGCACACGGGCTGTTTTTTTTAGCCAACAGCGCGTTATGACCCACTAAAATGGTAACAACCATTTTCTCAGCACCCGAGACGTGCGGGTGCGATATTTTATGCAAATAGAAGACGCCCATTTAGGCAAATCCCAGAAGTAATCGAAGCGATTTGGCAGCAATTTATGGCCGGGTGCGAGCCTTAGCTAGCCGTTGTTGCCACCGTTTACGAGGGCTGGGTGTTTTAAAATGCAAATCGACACCGTCTAATCGCGCGCCAGACAGGTGCAGTGCGTCGGAATGAAACATCCGCCGGCACTGGACGGATCATCGTGGCATTTGTTGGAAATAAATGGCACATATTTTTGCTTAATGTGCTCGTGGCACACACGTGGAGGCATGGGATCTTCGAAGTTTGCGCTCGATTTAAGTGCCTACTTTTAAAGTTTAATTTGCTCGATACGGGCTTTTGGAAATAGTAAACACCATCAATCCGGCTTCCAGATGTGAATCGATGCCATAACGGTAAGAAGCTGGTGTGAGAGGTTCGTTGCTTTTCGGGCGTTCAAGTCACTCCGAATAAAGGTGTATATTCTTCGCGCATCTCATTCTCAGTTTGCATCTTCACCTCCTTACGTCCAGAATACGCTGAAAAGCGAATGAATGGTGCTCTGATTTCGTCCCAAAATAAAGGAATCTTCAGCACCGACAGTATGGTCACAAGCCACCGACAGAACTGCGCGAAGTCTGACGCTTTGAAGCCGACCAAAGAAGCTTGTCAGCAACTCGGTAGGTCGCTCGTTAAGCCTCGCAAAGGCGCGTCATGCTTCCTACGCGGAAAGTTAATTAAGGAAGAGTCGCGGCCGCGAGACACCGAATGAGAAAGGACACACGGCAGACGCACGTTAATTCTCGATCGCCTTCCTTCTGTCAGGCCTTACGCTGCATTAAGATTGCCATAAATGCAACGGGTCGCGTCCGTTCGACCGTTTATTGTTGTGCTAGCAGACGAAATTCGCCTCGCTCAGTGCATTTTGCCAGTGACACCGGTGGTGGGATTATTCCGAGCCACTGCAGTCCCTGTTGGATGAAGTCATGGGTGTCATCATCTTCCAGGGGTTTTTTTTTCAACAGCCGCGTCCTCAACACGTGACCGCACGCGTCCATCTGCACTGTCGGTTGATTTCACCCCTAGCAGGATCTGCTAGTCGCATGGCCTGCTTTTGGAGTGTCTCTGTCCTGCAGGTTAACGAGCCTTATTCATCCGACCGGTCAACTCGACCACCGTAATTCGCACAACCAATCTAGACCCACACACGCGATCGAACCACCAGCGAAGAGTGTGTCGTAGCTCGATTGCGACAACCTCCACGAGACACACCGCAATGGCAATGACACTCACATGGCACTGACAACCGCACCCAGCCATAATGGACCCTCCGGCTCGGGCGGATCATTTGCGTACTTAGTTGCGCACTTGCGCGGATCAGCGCGCGATCGCGGCGTAATGGCACAAATTACTCCACTCGGCTCGGATTAGGTGCCAACCTGTACGAGGTTTTGCACTTTGCACCGACCAATCAACCCTCCCTCTCGGTCCGGGTTTTCAGTTTTCGAGCGCCATTCGAGGGCAAACCGGGTCGTAGATCGATCGATCGATCGGCGTCCGGCTGGCGATCGTTTATCGCCTCCGGATTCCGTTGTAAAACGACCATAATCGACTCCCCCGGCTAAACATCGCACAATGCGTGTTCAATCGCCCGCCCAAGCGGGCGGGTTCTCTCTGTTGAAACAACTTTTGAATTTAACCATCACTTCCACCTTTGCGACCGATCATGCGATACAAACCGGCGTCGTTGGGTGCTTGGAAAAACAAAAACCAAACCAGCATTAACGCGAAAGATAGCTCCAGGCTATGGCTCTCGGTGTGGCCACAGAGCCAGGGCGAGGGTTGAATCAATCAGATGACAGTTTTATTAATTGGTTACCATAAAGAATCCATATTTATTCGGCTGGCTCGATGGTGCGACGATGGTGTCGAAGGCGACGATCAGCCACGAGCCACGGTTTCAGAACACGTCTGCGAGCGTTTGCGGAGGAGTCTAAGGTACACCACCGGTTCTGGTGCAGTGTGTTCCGGTGCTTTTAAGTGTGCCAGTGATTTTTATGGATCATTTCGTAGTACACAGAATGGTGTTTTGCTGCACCTTTCCATCACAACGCGCCTTTTGCGAGGAGAATGGGATTTCTGAGGATAACGTCGCGTTGTCATTACGCAGTTGTCAAGTTATGGGTGTTGTTTGACTTTGTCGTTGGGTGGTACAAGACTTCATGACACTTCCGAGGGTCTACAAATGGGTTTGCCTCGATCCATCGCGTGTCACTGGAAGGCGTGCAGATGTCCTTAAAACCTCACCATTAAATCCACTCGCAAACGAACGGAACGCTTACGCAACCAAACCACCTCATCAGGGAGCGTGATGCAGCGAATGTTTTGTTCTACACTGTGGCTTAGAACCGTGTCTTGGCGTTCCGCGAAAGCTCTGCACAATCGCCAAGGAGATTAGGCAATCACCCTGATGCCAGTGGCAAGGCTTTCGGACTCGACCGATTGGCCCACTCCGTGTTGCCATTCCCGGGTTCAAATGCCATCGAGTAACACCATTAATCAAACAAATTAGTTCCAAGCCATCGTCTCGATGGGTGATAGGGAGTGCCCCGGAATGGGACTCCTTGAGAGCTGAATTTCGCGGAGATAGTTCGAGCCCTTGAAAAAGTGTCGCTCTCTCTTCATCTCCGGGGCACCGTATCGCCCGTCTTTCCCCGCTGATAGGAAACTATGTGAAGGTGAGCCTGTCTCGGCAGAGTGTGGCGTTTGTTGACACGAGTCGCAACATAAACAATCCATCGGCAAGCCAACCCCTTCTTTTCAGCGTTAGCTTGCATTCGACATTCGACGGTCCGTCCCGGTGGCTTGTTAATCCTCACAAATCACGCCAATGTGCGACGACGTGCGTCGTTATGGAGATGATCGTGTTCGAAATCTCACACCCTGGGATCGTTTAGGGTGGACACCTTTACGATACGCGTGTGAGACGTCCTTCGCGATGACTTCACGATGGTGTAGATGAGCGAAGTCAGCCGGAACCTTTAAAATTCGTGGAAAAAAAGCGTCTGGAAGCAGCTTTGCGAGGGTTTTCGAATGTTTGTTACCCAACCTCTAGGGTACCTTTCGCGCTGTCCTACGTCAACTTGATCGTACGTACGCACCTCCGGGTGAGGCAATAATAAAATTTGCATCTTAATGCACAGCATTAGCAGTACGACAACATCATTAGAAAACTGTTAAATAATAACTCACCGCACGTAATGGGCGGTTTTACCATCCGAAGACGCCGTACGTCGAAGGGGATTTGATCGACGGGATAGAAGCGATTGGCGATTCGTTTGGGAGTTGCAGATTGCTAATCGGTTTGCAACCTCGATCGCGGTACGTCCGATCGACAGCAGCTGGGACAGATGATAGCACCTTTCAGCAGGATCCGGTCAGGTGTCAAAGGTGACACTAAAACTGGGTAGAGAAACGGAAAACCTCGCTATTACCGCCTCTAGTACCGCTCGAAAGAGCCTGAGGATGCAAAGCCCAAGGAGTTTGCAAGCGAAGGCGCCGAGATTAAATTAAGATAATAGCACCTTTAGGCCGCAAGATGCTGGCCTCACAGCCATCTGATGTCCAATCCCCCGGACGTCCCGTCTGCTATTCCGTAAAACCTGATCGGCCATCCGTGCCAGCATTGCGCGGACTTAGCAGAGATTTTAATTATCACCATTTACCCACACCGGTTGGCGTTATCGTTCGCTAACGAACGAACGATTGGGGTTGATTCCTTCGCTTTAGAGGGCGCTTCTTTGGGCGGATTAAGCGGCACTCTGGTGAGTGTCATCCTGAATCACGGTACAGCCAGTAATTGTAACCGTTGCATTCGAAGACCGTCGAGTTTAATTGGATATGAAGTCAAATTGAGGCAGGTGAATTGCAGAATTTCTCCCCGATCCTGGGAATGTCCGGGACGTCGGCGGTGTATTTGCATGGATCGAGTGCTCTGCTAGTGCTGCACTCGATCACCGCACAAATCTCAAACTCCGAATTCCATCAATTCCACCTGACGACCCTAGGCCTAGGCCCAAACGGTGTTCCTGGGAAGTAGCCGAGCGCCATCCTACCGGATCGCTGTGGACAGCTCGATGGGTCATCAACGTTGCCGTGTCGAGCGGATTTAATTGGTAATTGCTTGTTGTTGAAGCAATTAAGCCTTGCCAGCGTTAAACCGTCCCAGTGTGGACAAGACGGCGAACTGACGCACGCAGATGAAGTATACGCCGCCGTATGGATCTCGTGCGCCACTCGAAAAGAGGAGCCAACGCTTTTTTTACAGTGATTAGGGAAGTAAAGGGTGATTATTAGCGTTACGGTTGCAGAAACCCACCGAAGTACTGAGGTTGGTGAGATGTGAAGCGAAAATCACCACCAAAGCCGTCACCATCATCCAAACGACTCCCGACAGGCTGCTACGCTCGTGGGTGTCCCCGTGCTTGTGGGCTAAATAATTACATCGAACGAGACGGTCGGGGGAGGCTTGCAGAAAATTTACGTTTATAGCAATTCAATGGACGTGTTTCCGTTTTAATGGTGCGTTTCATTTAGCGGTGAATTTTATAATCGTACCTCTGTGGCGGCCTCGGAGCAGGAAGAAAAAGGCAGTAAACGAACGAAATTATTCGCTAATAAGGTTTGTTTAAGAGACTGCGTATGTTGCGTACTTTAATGCAAGCGTTTTGTCATTAATGACGAATTTATTTGATGCCGGGAGCCCTTAACGATACTGGCGTCTTGGCGTTATACGTGCGTTTTTATGACAGCACGCAACCTTTTGTCTGCACAACACCCCACGGATACTGCCGCATCATTCCCAACACGTCACATCTGCATAATACACCCTCGAAGCGGGGGGTTCGTTCAGCCTCAATGAAAGCTCTCAAAAAACCGCTCACTCCATTAGACGACGCATCTGCTTAAAGTCAATCAAACTCCACCCGCGAAAGGGATGCGCCAACTCAGCGAAATAGAACGGGCTGCAGGTCCTTCACGCAACAGATAACGCACGTCTCGGGATTTTCGATGTTGGCTCCGCATGCCGGGCGATCGATGTTTTTGCACTCTTACCATCCTTGGTGCTCGGTTTTGCAGCCAGCCAAAAGGACGTGCACAAGATGAATCGATAAATATGCACCAGACAGTGAGATGCAAGCGCATCTGCATCGTACTCTAGAGAGTGAATAGAATGAAAAAAAAGCCCCAAAGAGCCCAGAAGAACCACACCAGATTGATGATGACGTTCGGAGGGCGTGCGCCTGATGCCATCGTTCGCAAAATGCCCGCGGGCGTCCGTTGCTGGAATGCATTTATAATTCCTCGAGCATACTTTACGAGTGCATCGAGTGGTGATATAAATCACGTCCTGGGAAGGCACTCGAGCTGAACAAAGCTCACAGTACCGCGGGACGGGCGACTATGACAGACGATGAGGTTTACGAGGACGAACTTATTATGCTGCCTGTTCGCTCACCGTGTGGGAGCTAATTGAAAAATCGACAAGAAATATATTGAGATCCATTTCCGCACGTTCTAATTGGTATGGAAAGCGAGTCAGAGAGAGACAGAAGTGAGCGGTTCAGGACGATTTGCCATCAAGCTAATGATGACGAATGGCAGGCAGATTTTCCTCTGATGGCATTGAGGTGAAAAAGGGACGCCATCCCATGTCGTTGCAGCAAATAAAAGCCATTATCATTGCTCGCCAGATAGATTGAAACGGTTCAAGCGATTCAAAGCGATGAATTGCAGTCGATTTCGGTGAACCATTCAAAGCATACATGGAAACAATTACGCGCGAGTGGTGTTTTAGTGTTTTTTTTTGGTTTTGTGTGCGCAAGATAAACGTTGCGGTCAAACGTTTAAACGGGGCCATGTTTGTCGATGCAGTGGTCAGCTGACGGTACCGGATTCGGAATGGTCGGTGGTGTTTTTTGTCAGCGTGGTCCCCGTAGGCATGTTTGGTAAACATGCGCGATATGAAATGCAGTAGGTCACCCGGTCGCGTTTAGAAACAACCCGCGAAGGGGCACACTCGAGGGCTGAACACATGCAAAAATGTGTGCCAATCGAGCGAGCTAAGGGTGAGCTTTCCAGTGCTCGCGGTCGATCGCATTCATTCATGTTTTCGGATTTGTCCTCCACCCGTGGGCCAATGTCGCCGGGCATTGTTACTGGAGTCCCGGGAGCTTAAGTGAGAGCGAAAATGACATGCAAAGATGAGAAGCAAAGGCTTGACGGCGTATGCAAACGATTCCAAAACATCAATCACCTCGGGGCACGTTACGAAACGAGTGGCCCGATGTGAGGTGGATTTTTCGTGAATGTCGCTTTAAAGGACAATACGAACACACCGGTTGCCGACGCCTGTCGTGGTTTGCTGAAATCGAACGGAGACCCGCTGGCATGAAACTGGAGACGACTGGCCAAGTTCGCGCCAAGTTCAGCGACGGGTTCCGCAGGGCTCGATGTCCCTTATCTGATCGTAACATTGTAGCCCGCAAGCGGATGATCCGAACCGTCACTATTAGCCTTCTGACCCTCGCGTTAGTTTCTCCTATTAATCGAATGCCATTCGCCGTGTGCCGAGGCAATCGAGATGACGGCATAAGCGATGTACCTTCCCAGCCGGTGAGACCGGTACTAAAGGAAGGAAGCGTGTTTGCTTTTGCTGACACGCAGCCATCTCGGAAATGGCGTCGTTTAGTCGCACAAATGGAGCCACAGTCGTTTGTAGATCCGTTTGGGTGGTTAAGTGACACGAGAATGTTCAGCGAGGCTTAAAGACGCCACACTTCAAACGTTCCAACTCGACACCCGACTCATGATAAGTGGGCCTTCACCGTCTAATGAGATTCTATTCTACAACCAAGCGATAACTCAAGATCAATTAAGATCCAGTTCTTCCGTCCGATTACGGCAAGCCGTATGAGAGATAGAGACTCCTGAGGTTAGGACAGTCACGGTGGAAAACCCACATCAATTTGTCGCCATTACCAGGACGAATGTATCAATGCGCACGACGGCCTTGCGGCGACACAACCATTAGACCGGAGTGTTTCATTTTTCAATTAGATTCGTCCCCCTCACTTAGGACGGGGGTGGTGGTCAATCGTCAAGTGGAATGCAAAGCAAGGACATACGTCCTCGGTCGATTGAAACTCATTCATTAGAATGTTAAAAGAGGTAGTTATTTATTCCCATTTGCCCAGAAACCAGCTCGCCGTAGATGATTTTTCATTCATCGACTGGTGAATTGATTCCGATACGCGTCCATTATCTCCGGGGGTGTCAATCATCAGTGATTATCGGAAATTGTACTCCTTCCCGGTAATTTACCGTCCCTCCATCTGGTAGTATCGGTGTGCAGTTGTTCCTGCTAAGGGCCGCGTGGGTCACAAGGTGCGATGTAGCAACACGAATCATTAGCATACTCGACCAAGCTCGGTTATTCTTCCACTGGTTACGCGATCGCGGCTCGGTTTTCCGCGTTGATGCGATGTTAAAGTGCAACAAATGCAAATGATCGGTGAAGGGGTCGGGCTAGGGCTTGCGGTTAGGACAGACGTGGTGACAGTTGTGCGGTCGAGCGAAGACCCGCTCCCGATGAAGCCGTTAGCATTAAAATGATGTAAATATGCAACTGCTGCTCGAACACGCTTTTTTGCCATCTTTCTCCCCCGTGGTGGGAAAAACGCGAAACGCGAAGCAACAGCAAAAGTGCAGTTGCGGTGCAATTGCATGCAAGTCACGTCCTCGGGAGGAAAGTCGCGCAAATGAAAACGGGATCCGTTGCGGTAAACCAGGCAACACCGAGGGGTGCAGAAGGACGTTGGCCCATCGGCGCATGGTCATGTTCGACGGGGAGGTTCGCTTTTTTTTATCAATATTTCACACGAAAAAACCTGTCCGAAATTCGAAACTAAGCAGTCTGCCGAAGGGCTGGTTCACGTGAGCTGGATACTCACGATTGCTTGAGGTAAAGAAGCCTCGAACCTCCAACAGCACGAAGATCGAGAAACCGCGACCGACTGCGATAGCTTCGTTGCGGTGTACGCGGTGCAGGTTGCAATATTTGTGTCATTTTTTTTCCTCCTTTTACAACCTCCAACCGTGCCGTACCGATACGCTTGTGAGCCGGTTTTATGTGGCTTTCATATTGGTTCCTTTTTATTTCGATCGCCGCTCTTCGATCGGCAGTCAATCGCTTTTGATGATGCGCTCGATGATGTTGCGGAAAGTGCACGAAGGGATATCGTTGGTGATGCCAAAACGAAGGAAGCCGCATCATGTCATGGTCGTTCATGTCGATGCATAAAGCGGTGCAAGTGCACGTGCAATGATCGTTCGAAAAAAAACAACGATCACAAAACGATCGTATCGTAATGCTGCCGTACGACTTTCGGCAGGCTTCCTCAATCGAGATAAGTTTGCCGACTACACGGAAATGAGCGATGTTAATAAAATTATGTTGACAACATGTGAATGGATATTGGAATGCGAATTTCATTAAGAATTGTTTATCATGCTATTTCGCACACAAAAAAGCCACAAAATAGAAATTATTAATAAATATATCAACCCGTATGCATTTGCATGCCGAGTAGTAGCGAATAAGAGTATCTCGGGTGAATGAAAATGGAAAATTAATTCGTGCATTAAATTCCCATCATTATTGTTTCCCTCAGCATAGTAGAGCTGTCACATTTTTTGCCTTCTAATTCCATGCTCCCGTCCGAAATATCATCGAACGGCATCCACACACCGATGGCGAGGCGAAAATAAATAATCGAAATAATCACGGGAATATGCAAACGTATCCCAAGTCGGCGTGAAAGGAACGTAGCGAAACAGTTTGCCTACCGGAAATCTGCCCAAGAAGCAGACCTTTTTCTCTCACTTTTGCGCGACACGGGCTAAAGCAGAGTTAAAAAATCAATCGCCAGAAAAGCTCTTCTAACGAACTGACTGCTAACATTAATTGATAACAACCGGAACGGCCACTTGCTGTGGTATGTTTGCTCCCTGCCATGTCCACCCGGAGTGAGGACCCGCTTGTACAGGGGTGCAAAAATTTCTTCATTTTCCCCAAAAGCTCCCTAATCGGTAAACAAAATCACGGACGCCCGGAATCCGATTCATTAGTGGCGCATCTCCATGGCTTTGCGGAAGATGCCCTAACGGAAAGATGGAGTTGCCGTCTTTTTTTTCATGGCCTCCGTTTTCTACACCAATTCTCCCTCCAGCGAAGCCTACGATGGCAAATGACTATATTATTTGCTACCGCGTCCCTAATAAAGTTCCCGGGCGCGGAAAACGGAATTGGCACATCGATTCGGTCGCAAATTAGCGTAATTTTTGGGTCTTCCTCCCGTGACGGAAGGATCGTTCGATTCACCACGAATGAGGAGACCTCTCCGGATGCAGATGATCTACTGCCATAAAGCCGTAATTATCTCCAAAACACCACACGATTCGAGGTGAAGGAAATTCCACGCACAACTCTCGGGGCCGAATATAAACATCTCATAATGAGCGCTCCGTCGAGTTTTTTGTCCCCGTGAAAAGCAAAAGAGAGAGAGAGAGAGAACCCAACTGAAAGGTTGTGCAATTAATCGAAAGGAAAGTGTCAATCATGACCCCTCGGGCTGGCGAAAGGTTCCCGGAACGACCCCGGGCGTTTTTGGCGTACTCCCGGACCCTGCGCTGGGGGATGCAATATAAATTAGTCAAACAACAATGAAATTATGCTCCCGGGAGCACGAAAGTGGCGAAAGCTCACCGGAAACCATCGTGATTGGGTGCCGTCGTGAAGGAAGGTAACGAACAACAAAAAAAAGGACGGAATGGAACACTCCCTCGATCGCGCACTCCAAATGTCACACGTGGCTGTCAAAATGTTTGCCGCTGTCGAAACGAAACCTAGGCGAGTGACGTTGACGGTACGGTTCCCGCTGGTTAGCGGACGATTTCACTTTCCACGCGTCGAATGGGGCTGTATATTTGTTTATGGCCGATAAACCTTGAACTCGTCCTAATCGGAATGTAAATACGTCGATGAAGACGAGCGTCTTCGATGTGGACAGCCTGTTTTTCCTGTTTTCCACCGTGGCTCGTGGGGAGCTTCTTTATACAACACCCATGCTTGGGAGAGGTTCGATTCAAGAGGAGTAGCATTATGTTTTCGGCCTAACATATGCATACATTCGGGATGAAGCGACAACGAGTCGAAAATTGAGTAATTCTCTGTTTAGGTAGTTTAAGTTGATGCTTTCGTCAGTGCCAACGTTCCTATCATCTTCCAGCTCAATAACTTGTTGCGCTGAAAAACGGCTCAAAACCAAATTGACTACAGAAGATCGTGCTACAGGAGAGAAGCAGTAACATTGTACGAAAGGAAATGGCTGCGGTTGGAGGTGATAGAACGAAATCAGCAAAACCCTTCAGAAAATTCTGCCAGTCTGGCAAGCCGCGATAATGGAAGATCCATCCATGGAGTATGGATTACGGATCCACAGAACCGTTACATTAGAAGCCACAAAATCCGTTTCAACCGCGTTCGGACCCCTTGAGTTATGGCCCTGGCCTCGACACGCCAACGATGTGCCAAACATGTGTCCCGCATGAAGATCTGCACTTTGGCACAACGCCTGAAAACGTCAGCCTCGGGCGACGACATGTGGTTTGAAGCATCATCCATCGTCGTTCATTGTCGGAGTTTTCAGTTTTTTTTTTTAGTCAGTCATCTTTGTCTGGACCCGGATCGGGCAATCTTGTTGGCGGGATTTGTAGGGAGAGCAATTTGTGTGCTCTTTCGGTTAGGAAGTGGTCACTTTCTCCGCGGTCACTTGTTTGTCCAAAGGGGCCGAATTGTGCGCCCAAGTGTCAGGTCCGTTTGGCGTGGCATTCGCCAAGGTACGCTTGAGCGACATTTCCATCCACGGGCACGTGACTTTGTAAGCTGAGGGCTGTCTACCATCGGTGCGCGCTAAAGCGGCCTTTACCGTGGGCAGCGTGGAAATTGCGTTGCATTTATGACTCCATCAAAGACTCGACGATGTCAACAGCCTTCGATACTCGTAATGCCCCATCAAACAGGCCCCCAGTACGGTATATTTTGGAACGACTCACTGCCGACACTTTGCATTCTACGTGCCTACACACATAGACTCCCGGCGCACTCAGAACGAGCTGTGAGACGAGGATCGTAAAAATTGCAGCACTTCGAACGGAAACCCACAAAACCATGCTCCAAGTGGTGCTCGTAAAATCACCACCATAAACTGAACCGATGGCCAAGCTTTGCGAAGGTTTCGTGACTTCCCAACGTTCTGGCAGTCCTGAACGGTCAGGAGCCTTCTGACGACTGTGGGTTCCTTCGGATGAAATTGTTCTTATCACCCAGGTCAAGGATTTGGCCCCTGACGCCTTTGGATCGTCGACGTTCACCTTTACTGATCTTGCTCAACTCGCGGTTTCAAGCCAGTCTTCCTGAGCAGCGAATCGTTCTTCTCGGAAGCGAAACAATAACCTCCCCGCTAGCTAATCGCGGAAGTCCGCAGGTATGACTGGGACAGGGTAGAAGAAGATGATCCTCCAGCCTCCAGAACAATCGATAGAAGTCCGAACCGCGTCCGGGACAAGTCCACGGGCGGCCCCATAGCGGAGGTCCATGAATATTCAACGCCACCCGGTCAAATGGGCGATGGCCGCGGAATCGCACCGTTTATTTATCAGCCATTGTGAGCGGTACGCGTACGTGACACCCGGTGGTCGACATAAGTTTCGCTCTCATTTTTGCTGGCCCACGTTCACAGATCAACCCTCGGCAGCATCCGTGAAGTGGCTCTTCATCGTCGTGGAAGAAGCTGAGCTCTCTTGCGTGGCCGATAATTTATGGAGTGTTGTGTCTCGGCGAGCCAGACCAGCCAAGAGTCGAGGACAAAAGGCACGCTAGGCCCCATGGGGACCACGCTACCACGGGCTCGATGTTTGATACATTAATTTGCGATATGCCGCGAGACACATCGAGCCATTGCGAACGGAATGTCGACGCCCGTTGCGTTACGATAGCCTTATATCAAACTGTGTCGGCATCAAAACGAACACGCCTGCGAGAACCTTATCGTTCGGTTGTGGAATGATGTTTTCTGGTGTGGTTTCTGCGAACATAGCTCGGAAGCAGCTGCGTACTCGAGGAGCTATTTTCGTGGGTCGCCAACTGACTCACGTTTTCGGGGAATTCCGTAGCATTGGAGGCGCTCGCAGATGGTCGTCGCAGATGAGTTAAAATTATCAGCATCCACTTCCAGCGAAATTCGTTCGCATATTGCGACTCCACCCCGTGTGGGACTTTCTCTCAATTGCGGACCACATGTTGCCGGTTGTCGGCGTTCGAGGGCCCATCTTCGGGCGTATCTTATCAATTAATATCAGAAGGAAATTAACTTCCAGCATCGATAAAGCTCAGCATCCTCCAGTGCTCGGTGTGCGCTCGATCCTTCCGGACCACCCGTGGAGGCCGCGGGTTTCGTGAAATAAATTAATTTCAATTAAAATAATGAAACGGGTGAATTAAATCGCTGCGGTAGGTCACCGGTGTTTGCTAATCGGCACTTTCCCGTCGATGCAACGGAACGTGATCCGATAATTTCACGGATCCGAAGGGCCACCGATGGCGACAAATGAGTGCACGTTCTGGAAATCCAGTTTGTTCTAGCTGTGAGTGTACACCTTGCACCATCGATACAGTCCTTGAGGTTTGTAGAACCTCAGCAGGTATGCTTTAAACGTCTCTAGTCGCAAGGTAATGTGCTGAATGAGGAAATAAATGAGTGCTGGCATCGTTAAGAACCCCTAGGTTCATCCTATTTTGCATGCTACTTTCAGGGCCACTTTCAAGCCACGGGAGATGTGCCATAAATTTCAATCCCTTCGCAGCAAGAGACTGCATGTTTACAAGCATTTCATCGGTAATGGATGCTGAGTGTCCAATTTCACGAGCTTGGTTTCCCGATAGTGCAGTAGTCAAGAGCATTTTACCGATCTTCTTCATGTGGTTGTTCGATAACTTCGATAGTTTGTAGCAAACAGCAGGAAATCTCTATACAGCAGCTAATTTTTCAGGATTCCTTTGATATCACTTTCCAGCCAACAGTGCGACAGTGAGTAAACGACTGCGAATCGATATCAAACGTTACGCGTTCCGGAAATGGGCTGCTCAATATGCGGCGCAACCTGTCGTCGAGATAATTAGCGATTAATTTGTAACCCCAACAGATCCTGAACCACGCACTGGGAACCTAAACGGTGACTTCGTGGCGAGTTTCGAGAGCTGACACCATGCAATTGAATGCCCTCCGGTTGAGAGCACCCCTATTTTCACATCCCGCAACAAGATACGGGTGCAAAATAAATGGGATTATTTTATTCGCCAATCCTAATGCGCTTTCCCGGCCACGATTTGCATTTGCCGCATTGATGCGTGATAGAACCAACGGTGAATGGGCACGCCTGCTCTCACACGAAGCACCACCCAGTGACTCTGGCTGTGGTGGCCGTGCCCGGGTGGGATTATGAATATGGTCTCAACCGAGACCTGGGTCGAGTGCATATCGCTTTCAGAGGTTCCAAACGGCGGATCGGATGGTTGGCAGACTGCAATTCGTACGTACGTATAAGTTGTGAGATGTTTACGACTTAATTGAAATGTTTCCTGCGCACTTTTACAACGGTTCAGCGGCAACCGGTGCACGCAATCGTGCGAGTGAAGCATGTAAACGAGCCTTCTAGACATATATCTGCTAGACATGCTCGGTACCAGTGCAGGAATGATCTCACGACGCACGGCTCAATTCCGGAAGCGTAGCAATGTCGGAGTCTTTTCGCAACGATTCCCAGTGAAAACTGCGCCCTCGCGTGATACCGTTAAGACGTGGTAAGGCAAAATTTCACCAACCCCATCGAGTTTTGTGTGGCCATTATTGAGGTGTTTATAATGGCGAATGGAAAGCTTTATCTTTCCTCAAATCACAAACCTCCAAAGCCACCTTTTCCCCTGGCGTGATTTGCTTTATGACCGTGCGAGGTAAAACGTGAGAAAACTTTTCCCCCTTTCTACGATCGATATAGAAAACAAATAAACCACTAATGGCGTGGCCAGATTGAAACTGAGACGATCGGCGATTGCGAACGGATCTGCCCTCCGGTTCCGGCCGGAACATTATCACCTTTTTTTCTAACGGGCCCTTAAAACAGCACGACACCGGTTAACGTACCTGTAACGATAAGAGAAAATAAAACCACCAATTAATGGGATATTCTATGCACGCGTCGATGACGATGGCGTGGTGGGGCGAATAATGATGGCCGATTTTTCATTAGCACCATAAATAAGCTTGAAATAGGAGTAGTGCACTGGGGAATAGTATCCTATATTATGGAAAAAGAAAGAGAGGGAGAGAAAATCGAGTTCCAAATCCAACGGAAATGCCATGAACATAGAAATACCGTTTTACAGCGCGTATCTTATTTCAGGATTTCTAGAGGCATGTTTCACAAATAAGTAACAAAAAAACGTTCAACGAATACGATATTTCCATCGACTTTAAAACGAGAATTTTTACCCACTTTCCCGATAGCACCGAGCGGAAAAGCTCACAGTTATTAAGCGTTTTTAGAAGGGAGATATTTTCACCCGCATATAGCAACATTTATTCGCCTGTCGTAAGGCATCAAATGTCCTCGCGAGCACACACCGGTGGGATGGAAAATCACTCACCATATGACAACGATCGTGGCACGATCGGCAAAACAAACGCCTTGCCGGAATCCCGATTGATCGCGTAGATCGGCGTGCGCACGCGCCATTCGTAAGCATTATCATTAAATCACGACGACGCATTATGTCCGTTGCGAGGCCGCCATGCCGCCATCGAGGCGCTGTACCGATCCGGTGTCTTACAGCAACCAGATGCCTCCACCAAGACCTGACTACCCGTCGCCAAAACGGTGGTAAAACTGCTAGCTTTATCCATGGAGGGAGAGCTTCGAAACAACACCGACAAAAAACAAACCATAACCGTTCAACCTTCCGCCGGTTCCGCCCATTCAACTTCACCACTGGTTATCCCTTCGGCAGCTCGATGCGGGACGCTTAATTGACAATAAATAATGATGCAAGCGACAGACTGCGAATGAAGACGATTCGTTCCGTGCGATGCCGCCAGCGGGTGGGTTGGATTTGCCCACGGTGAGTGAGTGTGCGAGATGCAGTTGTTGACTCTCTTCAATTTCCTTTCGATGCGTCGGGTTGATGCATCGCGCAGCGCATAGGATTGATTTCGTATGCAAACACTGGCACTGCGTCTGCGACCGACACACGGAAAAAACTAGCCAACACTCGATCGGAATGATTTTAACACATTTGTCTTGAGAAAATAACTGTATGCAAGTGCATATCAAATGTCTGCGGGTCGTTGCACACTTTGAAAGAGAGATTTGGCTCTCACATACAATGCAACTAACCAAAAGCCTTAAATATGACCAAAGCCTCGGCTGCCCGAATATGTTTGTGCAGTGGACGATATGCTATCATGTGGAACACCGCAGAGTAATTGCTATGACTCATCGAGCTGACGGGTTCTAATTGCATAATAGTTCAAACCCATGAGCCATTTCTCAGTGCATAAGATAAATCGGTCTCGCAGCACGAATGCCCACCTTCTAAAACACTGCCAGACCACCCGGACGGTGTACGGCTGCTGGAAACAGATGGCAGTTGGCTGATTCCTACCAGACATGCGATCACATTCGATCCGAGTACTCGTGTGCCGAACAACAAAAACAAAACGAGAATCCAATCGATCGATCTTGAAAAATCATTCAACGAAATTTATGAGATCTCTCGCGTGTGAATCGCACATCATTGATTAGCACCGTCGATGGACGAGCGAAGGACTCTTTGAGACACTTGCATTAGACCCACAGGGTTGCATAGCAAAACTCCATCGCTTGGAGGCTTGCCTGAGTGCGAGTGGCTTGCCGATCGTGCCTTGATTCAATTAAAAAATACCCTCAAGTTCGCTGGCTCCCTGACTCTGGCGGCCTTCATCTCGAGCTGCAGTGACAGTGCAATTGCCCGCATGCTCCAGCCGGTTGTGCGGTGAATTTGAAATGAGAATCACATATCTCACGCTTCCCTTGTTAATTCGATGAAATCTGTGGCAGATAAAATTAAAGTCCACCAAACACGAAGCACCAGCGCCTTGGCCCCCGAGGGTTTCCCGTGTCGTGTTGACTTTTCGTGGCGGAACGATAAAACGGTTGCTTAGCCACCGCCGGTGTAATATTCATGTCACTGCCCAGCGCAATGCAACCGGTCTCTGCCGGGGTTTCGTTACTTCGGTAGGCTCCATCTGGGTTCCTGTCCTTGTGCTGGCCTGCCCAAGCAGGCAACGGCCGTTGGTTCAAAAGGCGAGCGAATTTAATGAATTGTCACGTTGGACATCTGCACACGAACACGACCACGCGGCACACAGCCTGGCAAGCAGACAAAATTAATGTAATGTCCACTGAGCTTTTATGTGATTCTAATAAAACTGCGAACCCGGTGGCATGGAGGTTTTCAAATCCAGTGCTTGAGTTGGTCACGCGAACATCTATGGAAAATTAGAAGAAATGGCTTCGGAGAGGTTGTACGATTGTAACGTGTCAATGTAATATCAAAGCGATGTTAAGAAAATCTATGAATACTTAATAAACTAGTAATCATTTGTATTTGTGTTTAACAACATTATTGTAAAGCAATGACATGCGTTTGAAAATATGAAGAAAAATTATCTGCGTAACTCTTTAAGGGTTTTAAAGACAACATTCAATTCTGCTTGATAGTGTTGCGCTAACACATTTTCCATCTGGTGAATGAATACTCATACCGCTAATGGAGATGTACTCTATTGCAAATCAATTCTTCATAAATAATTATCCGGGGCTCATATCGGCGTTATTACTCCTGCGGTCGTACGGTTTACGGTCTAATGGAAACGCATTAATCAAGCGCGCGATCTGAGTTAGCAAACTTTCCACAAGAACACTTCCCATGTTTGAATATTATCATAACCGGTTCACAGCAAAGTGCAAATGCAGCGCTGGGGAGGAGTGTTGCTTGATTTATGGTACCGATTTCCGGCGAATGGAAAGTTGATTGATAAAAAAAATGGGTCTAAAAATAAAAACCCACCAACGGTGGTTAATTTGTTGACGGAAAACTCCCGAGAAACATGCGCACTGTTCTCACGATCGTGTCGAAATGTCTCATTAACGTGCCTGAAGTCACCAGGTGACAAAATGGCAATAATTTCACACCACACCAAAAGCCCCCGATAGCGTGCAAGCTTCGATTGGGGCTTGGCTGGTTAATTATCAACGAAAAAAAAAACGCCTCAGTTCCTTCCCAGGCACGCTCGTTTGATCGAGCTTTTTTCTCATTACTTTTCATCACTGCCTGAAATTCTCGGTTTCGATGCAATTATACCTGCGGAAAAGAAGTCCTCCAATGCGCCAAATTATTGCCCTACTCGTGGAGCTGGGTCTCGACTTTCTTCACGAACGACACGGACGTCGCGATCAGTTGGGATGAACATTGATCGATTACGGTGCGTTTTCATTTAGCCGCTCCGTGAGCCGTTCCCAGACCGGCAGCATCGAGGGATCAAAGAACACCACAATTAAGCTCACAGGACAGCGTCCTCGCATCGACCCGGCTGGCCAGCGATCGCTGAGAAATTGATCTGTAAGGGTCCTTCAGCGCAAGTGAGCCCAAACAGGGGGTCTTTTCGCGATCGGTTGCTGATTAAAAATCGATTGTTTTTAACCGTCACCGTTTGATGGACCGCTGAAAAGAGGCGCGGTACGAGTCGACGTCCTTCGAGCGCGTCCTGTCGACCGGTTGGGTTGATTTTGCCGTGCCGAAAACGACGGCGTGCGCATCGATTACTCAATTAATCAGCCGAGGTTAAGTAGTTCCGCTACCAGATTTCTGCCAGAGTGGCTGCCACAAAAGGAGATCCCTTGCGGAGCGGTTCCTTCAAATTATCTGCCAGTCCGATCGGCGCGCGAGGCGAAATCAATCGTAAAAGTTTACGTATGCGATGCAAAACGAGCCAAAATGGTCATGGTTATGATTTATGGGCGTTGATAGTGGTTCGACCTTACCGCGGGACGGCCCTGTTTAGGCTTCGATCTGGACAGGAACGGACAGGAGATCCTCGGATTGCGACTTTCGCGGTCCCGGTGCTAGGTATCCTTAGCGGCTGCAAAGTGTGTCAGCGGATCGGCATTGACCGAAAAGGATAAAAAGGGGGAGTGAACGGGCCCATAAATGCAGCCTTACATTACTCGATTGCCAGCTGCAGCATAAACGCGGCTGGATGATCGTAAACCAATACAATGGGGGGAAATAAAGTGAAATTAAGCGTACTGTACAGGCCCGACCTAATCGAGCGGTGTAATTCCAGAACGGCCCGAGGCGGTGAAAACTTATTGAGTGAAGCCGTTCCTTTCACACCATGGAAATGAATTTTTGGTCTTTTTTTTTGCGGGTGGTTGATTTTGTTTTATGGACCCCCAAATCTTGACATCGTTCCTTATCGCATCAAAATATTACCCAAAAATTTGTTCGTCACTCGAGAAGCGTGAAGCTTTTTATCGAGCACTGTGAAACGACATCTTTATAAAAACGCATAATTAGCCTTCAACAAAATCAAACTTAAACGCACTAAAATAAAGCACCCCATCGTAACAATCTGTTAGCTCCGTCACCAAGCTTCAACCCCTGCTCAGCATCTTCTTCCTTGCGACTGTTCGGTTGAGCTGCCGCCACCAGACGTATCATTAGCGAAATAACATTCATTGAACCTCGCGCAGCACCTTTGTCATCAAATCATTTAATTTTATCGCAGCATTAACGACACCGCCGAGCGATCCTCTCCGGTTCGCACGCTTGCACCGTTGTAGGGTGATTTTCGTATCCTTTCTTTTTTTTTGGCATGTTGCGGGAGCTTTATGCTAAATTGGCGTCGCTTGCCATCGCGCGAAAACGATCCCCGCTCATTATCTTCGCACATAGTAAAGAAAAATGATATCCACGATGCGTGGCGCACCGAGAGGATCTGAGAATAACCGCCGTTGGCAACGATCGTCCCTCGTTCGATGGCTTTATATTGGTTTTTCGTTCCAGCCTCTCGCTTGCAAAGCTCACAAAAAACGCAAAGCGCATTAAACGCGCCTGACAAAGTGACCGACCTGCGACTGACCCAGCCTTGGAGGACTCCTCTTGGCAGGACGAAAGAGGCCGCGAACGGCATGATCGTGATCGTGTGTCGATAGTGTGCCAAGGAACGGCTACGGAGGTCACCAAGGGCCGTTTCGTAATTAATCTCGGTGGGCTTCCTTCGATTAGATGCGTTTCGCGATCACGTATCCCTTGGGCGATGCTGCGGCGCGTCCATAACTCACCTAACCGTTAGTACTATCGTCGATGACGGAAGGGAGGTATCGCGGTTCGTAATTACATTAATCACGCTTCCCAAGCGGTAACAATCGCATAAATCTTGATAACGCCTCGCAACGCCCGTACCGAATCGGGGTCAGCACGGGGGCTAGGAAAGCGAACCAGCTTCGACGTTCCACCAAATCCAATCGCAGGCAATCGAGTGTGCCACCAGCGTTCGTTCGTTTGATAGTAGCTGCAATTCGTGCAATAATAGTGCAGCACAAACTGCTCGGGGTCAGCGTATGTGAGCCGACACATCGTTCGAGGGCGACGTTGGGCGACAGCGCAATAATTGAAGGAAACAGGGTGCGAGGAAAAACGGGAAAAGAAATAAATAAAAATGATCGTTGCCTCGAAGCAGATTTATCGCAAATCTAATTTAGATTGCATTTTTTTTTTCGATCCTCCTGAAGGTCCCTGAGGATCGAAGCATCGACTCTTATAAGGACGCACGGCACACGTAACAGTGACATCGATGATTTGTTGTTTCAGCAATTGGCTCCTCACAATAATGCTATAGCTTTTTGGTCTTGTACTATTGTAGTTAAAAATAGCATTTCCTCAACTTGAACCAGATTCGAAGTTTTCAAAAGCCACAGTCTGTGATAATTGCTTAAATAACCGGTGTTGTTTCTTGAAACTTTTCTGCACTTTCTATGCAACCCTTCGCACACTCGTGTTCCTCTTGCATCACTTGCGCTTCCTGTGTGTGTGTGTGTGTGAAAGCGCCATCGATCAGTCGAACCGAGAGGAAATGTTTAATCAAAACAAGCATCCAGACAGCGTTGACATTTCACTGGTCCTGCGAGAGTGCGCATTTCCTGCGGCGATCTCTACATCGACCAGATATCGATTCGCAGCCGTTACAACCACACGCCTTGCAAATCGACAGCAACCCCTCAACAGGCGCATGAACGGGATGATGAAAATATCACATTTTTGTCTTATCTCTCCGCGAGTCGAACTCGCCAGCCGGATAAATGATTAATCACCGGATAGATGGACATTGAGCGGGTTTTGCGAAGGGCCGTGCCTTACCGGGAGACGGTGGTGACGAACGACGTGCTGTTGCACAACTGCACCAGCTGTTGCACGTATTGCATCCGCCGTCTGCGGATTACTGTGCCCCTTTTTTTCGCAATCGCACACTCTGAAACCAGGAGACTCGATCGATGTGGCTGGTAAAATATTGGCACGATCGCAATGACGAATCGGGAGCCTTCACGATGGATACGCGGCACGGATTAATCACTGGCGCAGAGTTGCATCGGGTGGAAATTGGCGCCACAGGGCTCATTATCTGCGGGAAGCGTACACAAGCAGAACACCGTGTGTCTGTGGGGAGTTATTCCTGTCGATCGCGGGAGATGGAACGCGAGTCCCGGTGCAGGTCAGTCAGAGACCAGGCGACCTTAGAGTGTCGGTGTCCATCAGGGAGCGATCATCTGCCGTCCTCAAGATGGGCTGGCCCACTTCATTCGAGCATCAAGAGTCCTCCCATTCGCCGTGTTCCAGTGCAGTTTTGCGAGCTGGTTACAAAATGATTACACATAATGATCGCGAGACGATCTCTTAATCACGTCTACGTCCACTGCTGAAGGACCGCGTGTAAGTAGGTGAGCACCCTTTTAGTAGTTCTAGCCTCCTGATGGCGTCTTGAGCGAGAAGTTCGCAATCCCAAGGGTAGCCTGTGGCGTTCAGCTAAGAGTAGAAGAAAATTTCACTTACCAATAAACCGGTAGGAAAGGATAAACATAAAATAGCCCTAGTGCATGAAGGGTGAGAAACGATTTGAGAAGAGTTCACGGAAAGAGTTAATTGCAAATCAGCAAGACGCGGTTCACGCTGTTGCCGGATGCAGCTTCCATGGATAGTTCTTCTTTCCGTAGAGCAAATCAGATGAACTTTGGAGCGATTTTCAAAAAGGGCAAATTAATTATCATTGTAACGATTCCTCTTTCATAGAACAATAGTTGAGATCTCGTTTGGAAAGCGATTAGTGTATCGATTTTTCGTAAGACAAAAAGGCAGGAATGATACAGCATTATTTTAAATGCAGTTTTTTAAATTACTGCAATACTTTAATGCCATTTTTTCTCACGATATTCATCACGATTGCATTGAAATTATTGAGCCCAAGAGATCGTCGCCGGACACTATTTAGTTTTACTTTATAATGATTGTATCACCTAAACATTTGTTTTGTTCGCACATTACCGTTTACGCGGGCCATTTCTTAGCCACGTATCGCCCATCCGGTGCACCGAACCGCACAAGTGTCCGTAATTGTGCTTAAAATGGCGAGTTTTCCACTCATTAGTTTAAATGGCGACGTAACGGTGGGGAACTTTTCGCTCGGTCGAGCATCACCCGCTCGGTGGCCGGATGTGCGACCCGTTGAAAGGTGCAGCCTGCGGCTTTTCAGGTCCGACACAAGACCTGAGACCCGTTGCATCTGCTCGAAAGATCTTCCTCTCGGTCGGGTTTCCGCCCATTCCATGCCCGGCAGGCAGGCAACAGGCAAGTTAAACATGTCGCTGGCATTGCATGAATTTTCAATTAGGAATGTTAGCATCGCCGATAGCATCAATTAGCTAAATGTTTCGTCCGAAACAATTACCCACACGAACGGACGCGATCGTTTGGCGATGGCCGTAATGGCGGCGACGAAGTACAACTTTGTCGTACTTTTTGTCTCACCCAACGCGAATCGACTCCCAGTGAAATGTTATCCTCACGAAACAATGCGTGATCGATGATCTAGCGAACCGGGTGTTCGAGTCCGAGAGCTTGAGGTATTTTTCTGTCACACTTAATCGCATCGTTGGCACGCATTGTCCGTGTCCGTGGTTGTGTGTGTGATTCGGTTTTTTATGCGTTTTGGACCACTTTACGCCTCAGTTGTCACCCCGAGGGAGAAACTCGTTGCACTAAATCCAGACCCGTTGGTTGGAGGTGTTCGGAAGATGCAAAAAAAAATGGGCAAAATCAAAAGCAACACACACACACACACACTCTCACGCACACTGGAATACTCCCACCACGGGTGGTGCGATGTCTAAGAGGAGGCGAAACTCACCGAGGAAACATTCCACCGCCCAGCATCTTCCAGAGCGCGAGGCACAGATCAAGTCCCGACATATATGGAAGTCGTCCGCCCATTTTCGTCCGGTTCGTTCCAATTCTGCGGTTCTTCCCGCATACGAGGAGTTACGAGGTGCACTCAGAGAGTGCATCCGTGGGGAGTGAAGTGCACTTCACCACCTGTGAGCATTTTCTTTCCCGAGAGGACAATGCAACTCCGGGCGGCAATCTGCGCCTCGTTTGGACGCGCACAATCATTCTCTCTCTCTCTCTCTCTCTCTCTCTCTCTGTTCGTGGCCGCGGCCTCAAAGGTGTACGCGAAAACGCATCTGGCGAAGGGAGACGTGCGCGTAAAAGGGCCAGGACATACGTGGCATCCTCCAACGGTTGGACGGGCTGTTATTACCTTTTCGTGTGAGCTCTTTGTGAAAAGCGCGCTTGGCCGGGATTTGTGACATTCGGTGGGGTTTACGTTCTTCTTCCATCTCCCACCCATCATCTGCCCTGCGAAAGCTGCTCTTGTGCCTTTTCCTTGCACGGCATTTTCGCGGGGACATTGAACGGACCACGTTTCGCGGTAACGGTACATATTCACCGCGAATCACCGCGAAAGATGATGAGCTTTCTCGGATGATGAACTTCATCGGCGTGCGGGAGCTGAATTAAGTAACAAACCGTCCATGACCTGCCCGTACGGAAGCGATACGGATATGGATCCTGAATTTAGGGTGGATCAATTATTAGTCTCTTCGCCCAACGACACCAGGTCGTTAATCAAACGAGCCGACTGATCGATCACTTTCCAAAACCGGAATTGCGGTTCCCTGGACTTCCCATCCTTGAGGGAACGTTCCGGCGCAGTAAATGAAAACGCATAAAACATAAAATTATTAGCATTGGAGCGATATCGCGACGGGTCGTAAAGAGTAACCGAATAATCAAATATTAACGAGCGAAAGCGCCCGCTGAGAGTGGTGAATATCTTGAATTCCAACAGCACCACGCTCCCAAAAAGCAAACGACCGCATGACAAACCCATCTCACTGAAGAGGCACGTGCGCCAGCGTGAGTCTTACGCAAAGGCAGCGTTTCACTTTTCATAAAGTGCAAACACCACAGGCGACAGATTGACAGGTTGAATCGGGTTGATTTGGCTTCCTCTACGTTCAGACCACTCAGGTGTCGGTGATGGGACAAAAAGAACCTCAGCCCGTTTGCCGAATTCGTGCTTGCCAAATCTTCAATTTCTCGCGCCATCACCGCCTCAAAATGGGACCACCATTTCGGCTAGATTGGCTGGAAAAGGCCACCCGAAGAGGACGTCCTCTCACCGGAATTTGCCGAAAGTTGTTTCCGTGTCTACGGCCGTGTGTGACCTGGATGGAAAATCCCAACCCCTCCCGTCGATTGGGCGGGTTTTTGTTGATGGTGGGCTGAAAAGTTGTATGCAAATTAGTTGTCAAAATGGTTGAAATTGAATTGAACCGACGGCGCGGACACGCTTTCATCTTCCCGCGAGCGTTTGCTGGGGTCTCTGCCGATTTTGGGTTCGTCCCTCCCGGTCCGGATTGGTGTGGTCCCCACGCGAATGGTAACTGCATCTCGCCGACGTGCACTGAAAACACGATGCAGCTGAATCCATGCACCAAGCAATCATACTTGTTTTAACGATTATGCATGCATTATAAGCCAAGCGCACCGGTCGTGTTTCGGTTGCCGTCATCCGGAACTACGCTCAAATGTGGAGTTTTTACCGCCAAACCGCGGTGGGCGTTGCTGGAAGCCGCCGAGAATGTTCTTTTTGGAGCCCCATGTAGCGGCTTTCATGTTGTGTCTGTTTCGAAATAAAAATCCCCATAAAACGCCTTCTACGCTAACGATCCTCGGGAGGTGGTACCATTTCATTCCGAAAGGTTGTCTGTTTGGATCCGCTCCCAATGTTTCGCCTCTGCCAAAATCGAGGGAACGTTCGTTTTCAGCCCATGCTGGTCCGTCAAATACCGTGGTTTGGGTGCTTTAACGAGCCGCAATTAAAAAGAAAAGTATTCGTAAATTAAAATTAAAAAATTCCCCTCGCAGCGCATGCTCCGGAGCGCATGTAAGCAGTAGTTGCTAGGGCGTTTGTCGACCATCCTGCAAAGCTGCGGGATCACGGCTGGAGCTTTAGAGGCGAAATATTGGGGATGCAAACTTTATCACCCCTCGCTTTGGATGCTACTCCGGCCTAACCCTCGCGGTATACATGCTGACCATGCCTGGATGGTGTTTATTCGCTTCTTTCGTGCATATTTTGACGTTTTATTCCCGTCCATTCCGGGACTGTACGTCCTAATTAAGCGGTGCTGGATTTTTCGAACAACGGGCATCCAGTCGGTGCTCCATGAAGGAGCAGCAAACGAAGGACGGTGGAATGGATTGCAGGGCGTCTTAAATATTCCAGCGTTAAATTTGAAGGAACGCATTTATGGCTTCATTACCACAGCCGCTGCAGATGCGATGAGGAGATTCGACCAACAAAAAAGAAAGAAAAAAACACTCTTATACTGCATACCCTGCGCTCGAGCGCAGCTAAGCGAGTAAAGGAATTATTACCACATTATTTGGTCGTTAGCTTCTGACGCATCGGTGCTCATTATTGTTTGCGTATCGCAGAACGTACGCGCCTCGATCATATCGGTTGTAGAAGGATTGCAGAATAGCCACAAAAAATAAAAGCCAGCCCTAAAGCTGCAGCAACGACGGGGCGTGAAGTATCCACAAATATTTAGCCCAAACTCGAAAACGCTAGGCGCCATTGTTGGACCTCCAAAAACTCCCCACCAACGGTCCGATCGGACCGTTCGAAGGGCGGGCACAATGTTTGAGCAGCTCGTTACCGTAACGAGGGACGCGAGCCGTTTCGAAGCTCAACGAGAGTTACGAAATTATGATTTGTCCGTGAATCACACCAAACAGCGGCATCTCAGCGCATTGTCAGCGTGGCCGGTTTCGGGTGCTCTGGCCCAATGAAACACCAATTGATCTGACCGGACAAATGCCTTCCGAAACTACTCAATAGCGTTGCTCAACGGTGACATACCCAATACAAGACCTACCCCTGGTCGGAGCATTGGAAAAGGATTTGGTAAAAAAAGAAAAAGCTTCACAGGTTAGAAAGTTTGTACATACCCACAAATAGTAGGGAGAAAGGCGAGAGAAAAAACGACATGTTAATTGTAAAAACGACTAACCGCCGGCAACGACGGAAGGAGAACAATTTGCCCCGGGTGCGAAAGCACCTTGCATTCGTGTTGTGTCATTAATGGATTTACTGCTTATAGCGACGAAAAATGGTCCCCCATTACGCGTTTAATACGAAAAATAGCCTCCATCGGCGTCACGACCTGCCCCGTGGGTGACTTGGACTAGTTTTGTGGTGAGCGCGTAAAGGTGCGAAATGGTACGATTGAACCGTAATTGAATTAGGACTTCACCGTACGAGCTGCTAAAACGAGCCCCACGTTGCAGCTAATGATAGATTGGAGAGCAAAACGCCGCCACAAGGTGATACGAGAGGTATGTGTGCTAATGTGTATAATCATAAATCTCGCAAAAACTTCGTAGATCGTAAATCTTGGGAATTGACTTTTCGCACAGATCAAACACGGTGTTCGAGCAACATTTCCTACTATACTACTGTGTTAATCGATGATGTACACCCAGTAAGAATTGCCCATACGATAAGGAAGGATTTCCATTCCCAAATGTCACCGGTTGTTCCTAGAAGATTGAGATGCGTTGTTTATTACAGTAAGCGGGTAATATTTCGCACCCGCTAATGATGCTGCTACTGAATGCGACGATTAATTCGCCATAAATTGTGCCTGTTTATGCAAGCTATCAAACCGTTGATGTGTGGTCCACAACAACGAATAGCTGTAGTTAAATAATTACATTCTATCAAACGGTACGGAAAATACCACCTGTTTAATCTCGAAGAGGGATTTCGTTTCAAGTTGACGGATTGTAACTTCAGAAGGTATAGCTTTACCGAATTTGGGTCGTTGGAAAATGGAGGAAAATGATCGCTTACCCCTGAGGATCGGATTTCGACCCTTCGAAGGGCACAATCACAACCACACGCTCCCAGGCTGGCGCCAAGTCGGTAGGGCGCGCGTCAAGTGCACACCATGGCAGGTCCGAGATGTTAATCAATTTCCTACCAAATAACGGAGTGCAGCCAACACTGGCGGGCATCCTGCCACGGCCGGTGCGATGTAGACCGTGGAAAAACAACACAGGAAAACAGTGCTCTATAAATCATAAGTGCGAGCAAACCGGTAGCAAATGCACCTTGGACAGGTCCGTCGGCAGTCGGCAGACGCCGGAGATGATGTCGATGGTGGCGACGTCGACGCCGGTCTATGCTGCTGTGGTCGGCCATTAATGACTAGTTTTTTTTCTCCTTTTTCTCATCATCGTGCGATTTTCGCCTCCAGACGCACCTTGCTCCGATACCGAGCGTCGTCTGAAACCGATCCGCAACTCGGCAAAATGGCAAACGGGAGGTTTCCGGTTCGAGGTGGAGATGCGCATTTGATTAGCGGAGTTACGACGTTTGCCGCGCAGCGCTATTTGTAGATCAACATTGTAGATTGTGTTGTGCGCGTTGCGCCATGAATCAACATTTATAATTGTGCCGCCGTTCGGTTTCAAGCTGAAAAAGGTGCACGTAGATTGGAAAACAACTTGTGACGTTTAAAAAAGTTTTCGTACAATTCGTACGCCAACTGTAGCGGATCAAATATCAAAACTCCAATTACCATCGAAAATGATCTCTGGCACCTGTTACACGATCCTGATCATTCGTCTAAAATATTGCCAATTACGCATTCCAAACGAGCCTTCAAAACTGTCCGAGCTAGGAATCGGATCCAAGCAATTATTTATTGATCGAGATCCGACTGCTGCCGTGGATTAATAACTGCAGCGGTCGTTTGCAAGTCCTGCTCCAAAGCACAACTTCCTGCCCGGGGTCCATGCGTGTCGGCACTCAGTTCCGATTCCGGTTGCGTTATTAACATACGGCAGCATCGTCAGTACCATGCAGCTTCCTGGGCTTCAAATAAACTCAACATTCCCTGCCCAAGGGAGCTACTGCTTGTGAAAGTCCCGAGGGGATCGTACCGATTCACGACACCGGGAAAAGGTGTTACTGGTTTTACGGTGCCGCCTAAGCGCTGGCAAGTTCATTAATGTCCACCGTGCATACGATTATTAATGTCCTCACATGGAAGCCCGACTTGGTCGCAAAAATATGCCCAACCGCCGGTTTTTTTTATCGATAACGGCTTTGCCAGCGGCAACACACTCGACGGCGGTGGGAATGATCTGCTATTAATATTAATTTACAAGTTTTCGACACCGCCGGGAAGACGTGAGAGCTTGTTTCGGTGAGGGAAAAAGCATAACTGGTTGGATCCGTCCTCCAACCGAAGAGGCCCATTTCCACCGAACATCCGCGAAACATCTGTCCACTGCCCTTAAGCGATGTGCAAATTGAGAATTGGGCTCGCTAGCAGTGGCCAGCTGCCGTGATAGAATCAATCTCTAGTGAGTCTAACAGTCCCATGGATTAGACTTTATGCCCAAATGCCAGCCGCTATCTTTCACCAGATCTATGCTGCCGATTCCCACGCAGCATTCGTAAGGCGATTTAACGACGGGCGCTTTTTTTCACCACTCTACCAGCAATTAGCATTATTCAAATTCAACAGCCAGATCGACCACGACAGATAGCGGCACTTCTGTGGGGCCTTTCAGTAGTGGCGGCACGCGTATGTTGGATTCGCAAATCGCCAAACAAACTGTCCTTCCTGGTCGATCGCTAGCTCTCGGCGTCTCAGGTCCCATACGAAGTCTGTTAATGGTTGCGCAAACGCGATCGTGATCTCAACAACAACGTCGATAGAAATTGTGCGCGTTCGCTACCCAACGAAGGGCTAAAAATAACTCGCTTATCACGCACACACCAGTGGGCAACATCAGGAGAGAACGGCCTTGCACATCCAGGTCCAAGGATCTCCCACGACACGCCACGATTCGTGTGTCCTTATCGGTGGCCTGTCACTCGCTGGTAGCACGAAAACCAACGGCGACAGGCCAGCAAACATCGTCCCACGACAACGATTCGACGTTCCCGTTGGGCTTTCGCGTTGGTAGCGTTCAACCGGACCTTAACCAACGCTCCGGTCAACTGCTGGAAGCGCCTCGACGCCATGTCACCTCGAGCTGGCTGTCTCGAGTGGGCTGTGGTCGCCATCATCAACGGCCCACCAAACGACGTCAAGCGAGGACCAAGATTTATTAATAATGTTATAATTACCGCACCAGCCCTAGTAAACGGATCGAGAGCGCTGGGTGGTGTGCCTTTTTTAGTGCCAACCCGGTACGGAAGGTCGCTGAAGCTGGTCTGCGCCGTCAGTTTGCGTTCCTAAACCTCGTGGGCTTCCGTTGGCGTTTGCGCTTGAGATCGTATTTTATCTTAACGGCCTCGAACCGGCCTGCGTAGGGGATCGGCACCAGTACGCCGGTGTGAAGTGACACTTTCGGCGTTTGATTGGAGTAGATTATGCGCGTGGTTCTTTCCCACTGATCGGTGAAGTGCACCTCGAATTGAAATATTATTTGGCCAGTTTTACGACTAGCTAAACCCTCGCAATCGATGGAAGAACGTGAACGTGAACGTCACAGCGCTGTACCTTCAGGGCGCAGCATTACATCGCGAGGTTTGTAATTTATTACTCCGTGAACTCTAACTCCCGCCGCTTGAGGGCCGAAAGAGAGAGAGAGAAAAAAGTGCAAGTACACATCCCACCCCGAGAAAGTGCCCGTGCCGGAATACTAATGGGCTTGACGCTCCAAACCCGTGGCAAAGGGTCTGTGAAACTCACGGAACAAATCGGTCCTGAGCCTGCGGGCTATTTGTTTAGCTGAGGCAGTTTCCACCGAACCTCAGCGCCATTAGGTACGATCCAGGGCAGATGGATTCCGCAGAAGAAAAGCTTACCTTTTCCGGCACATTACACGCTGCATGCGCGGTTGCTTTATTTTTCCTATTGCGCCCTTTCTCAACACTCAGCACCGCCAGAGAGGATCTCCCACAATGTCACGACCAATCGCGAGCCGCCCCCGAGGGATAGTAAAAGCCCCGTTGACGTCCCAACGTCGACATGGCAGCCGTAATATGATTTTCTCTCAATAAATTATTCTGCGTGCCGCGCACGGGCTCGATCCAGGCGGTTCCGTTTTCACCCGTCCTAAGACTTAGGGAAAGGGCCATGGGTAAAATTAATGGAGCGCTAAAATCGATGTTTGTTGATAATCCTTGAGCAAACGCTGTCCACGGTCCGCCTCCGTCTGAGACTAGCGATCGAGCCAGACACGACGCCACTCACCCTTTCATAGCCAATGCAACATTTTACTCAGTTTCCACCCAAAACGCACGAGCGCGCGCGCGCCACATCGCATCATCGCGGCCGCCTTCGGCTTAAAAGCTTAAACGTTCCGTTGAGCATTTGTGCAACATATTTGCGCTAGTGGCCATTAATCTTCCCCGGCCCGGGCGAGTGGTGATGACGCCCGTGCCTGTTTGCTTTGGGCTCTCGAACTGACCGCTGACACTGAGGCGCCCTCGTCGGAGGTCCTGTCGCGATAGAAACGACGCTCGCGAACTGGGCGAACTAGGAGCAAAACAAATATGGCGCAAATTTGCTACCAGACCGCACCGTTTCCCTGGTCACTGGGGTGATTAATGGCGTCAGATCCTCGGGAAAAATCGGGGTTGATCGGAGCCGGCACAGGGTGATTCGACACTTCCCCGGTAGCACTACCCGATCATCCGGTGGCTGTCACGAGATGTCAATTTACCAAGAGAGTGGCTTGAATCTGTCAAGACGAACGGTCCAGACATCTTCCTACTCACTGGACGGCCTCTGTTCAACGACCTGTGTAGCAGTGCGTCGGTCTAATAGTAATAAATCGATAATTAAAAGCAAATAAATTCACCCGTGCTCCGTGGGCATGCCAACCTGCCAGCATTCCAGCCTTCCCACCGGTACACCCGGCAAGGCTGTCTTGCAGACTCACCTTTGCAGGCGAACCTTGCCAGCGATGTGCCAACGCCAAATCTGATCGCGATCAGCCCGCGCCAGCCTGTTTGGGCGTAAAATAGTGCACACCTCGCGATTGCTCCTCTAGCCAAGTACCTGCTGTGGCCAAGCACAGGTCCAGAGGGCGGATCTGGTTCGATCGAGTGCGGCGTCGAATTGACACCTCTGCAGTTGCATCTAGCCACGCGAGCCTTAGGACCGTGCAACAATCGGCACTAGGACCTAGTCCATCCTGGCGCACGGACCCGAGGCTCGAAAAGGCACCCGTTGTCTTTGGGGTAGCATAAATTACGGGTTAAATTTAGCCAGCAACACCCGAGTGGTGCACGTTGCGAGACGAACTACTTTTTAAGCCTGACAAATGCTCGATCGGTGCGAGCTGCGGAGGCGCACCGGAATGCCACAACGAAGCCATGCTGTGGGCTTTGAGCCGGTTAATGAGCCTCGGACTGAACCCTGTGACAGCCGCTTGTGGGATTTGAAGAGCCGTCGTCGCGGTCAACTATTTGCTGCAGGTCGTGGCATGGTTTAGCGACTTCCTTTAGTGGCTGCTAGTGGTCAGTTGCATCAAAGGGCCTCGTCTGGGGTTGTCTGGTATTGATCGAATACCAGAAGCCCTCCAGCATGCGACCGATGAAACGTGCCATAATATATATTTAAATCATGTTGCTAGCGCAGGTTGCCTTTCTCAGTGAAGAGCACATTTATCTTCCAGACTCGTTTCGCACTTTAAACACCGATTTGGCGCATGCGAATTTGATCATCGCCATTTACACAAATATACTCGCTCACCGGCTAGCCTCCTGACTGGTTTACAATCAGTTTAAATTATAAGCCGTCATAACCGTTTCAAAAAACCATCGGCTCACCGGTCGGAGCGGTTGTGGTGCGAGCTTTAAAGCTCACCCAAGAACACCAATCACCTTTGAATGGAAAATGACAAATTCGTGGGCACTTCATGCAAATGATAATATACCATCGGCACGATTGCCGATTATTATCCGCTGCATGGTCGTGCTAAAGCCTTGCCATTTTGCCATCCAAACTGGCCGGGATTGTAATCTGGTGGCACGCAGAAAAATGCGAAAAAAATACACACTCTTCTGATAGCTGTAATGGTGGCCGGTTTTCGTAATCAAATTAAGATGCTCTTAATCGTTGACTATTCAACACGCAGTCTCACCATTCATTGCTTAATCTGCGTCACGAGCCAGCGCACAAAAGGATGCACAACCCCCGAAAAAGTGCCTTTCGATTATTTCGAATCGGACCAGCGAAACAAGTCGACATTTAACCAATCTTCTTAATGCACTGTTGCTTCTCCTATTCCCCAGAAATCGCTTTATTGAAAGTAGTGTCAAGGAGTCACGGTGCTAATTGAAATTTATTGGTATTAAAAATTTACTCCCTATACCTCGGACAACACCAGGAGAGAGAAAAGGGCTCCAACTGAGCAGTATTACAGGTCCTTCCATGGACTACAACGAGGACTTGCATTCTGTCAGTAGCCATATGCACCCTTTAGGGCACGATCTAAGGAGAAAATTTCTCACACAGTGCTGGCGATTAATCCGACAAAATTAAAACCGTATGGAAGTGAAACGAGCGACGCTGAAAATTAAGTTACAGCAATCGATGTTGAAGGTGTAGCCGACATAAGAGCCGTGTCGGTATCTCCGTGCCCGCATCCGGTTGCTTGTGCTTTGCAGAGCTTTGTTCCATGCTAGTGCAATATGGTTCGGAGGCTGATTCCGGCCAAAAGGCGGGCCAACTTTCACTTCACACTAATGGACGCCATTTACTGACCGGTGTTTGTAATTTTAAACCACCGACTAAGCCCACAGTACACTATGCGGCGTGACCAGAACCGACAATTTGCATCCCTTGATCCGTTCGTTGGAATCCCAACGTGGTTCCACCCATGACCAACGCTTTCCTAACAGTGCGGTCATATCTGTTACAGTTACACCCTATTACGAGATCATTCGAAAAGCCGCAACCAACTGATGGCCATCCTCATGACATGGGTTAGATGCGCTAACAGAGGAGACTGTAACAGACAAAAAAAAAGGTTCCTCGAGCGGGTGCAATGCTGCATCTGTATGCAAACAAGCGGCACCGCTTTGAGCCCAATCGCTCTGAGATCGATCGATGGACGGAGGTAAACCAAGAGAGAGCCCATAAGCCGTCAGCATGCACCAGTCTTCGAAGTCATTGCGACAAGTGACACTTCAGTGTGGGACCGTGCAGATGCCGCCGATCGATTGCACCAGCAGTACGGTGCAATAGCAGCAGTAGTGCCACCGACCAGCGGGTGCCAAGGCTGTGGAGAAGCAGAAAAAAAAAATACGAGTGAAATGTGACCATCGGAAATTGCGGCAGCCTCGGACCCACGGGGAGGAACCGGTAGCTTATGAGGCAAGCGTTAACAACGCTCCGTGAGCCACCGTTCCAAGCCATTGGCGGAGGCCAAGCCAAGAGCCCCAAACACACGGAGACACACACACACACACGCGCGCGTACGGCACATACTGCTGGCGCCATGAAACGACCCTCGCAGGCGTTCGCCAGCCGATTGCGAGCTTCTGACCGATCTGGCTGGGTTGAACGTAGGCGCGAAGGCACGCGGTTCGAATGGGACACCATGAAACCGGGCTGCTGCTGGCACGGGCTCGACAAAATTACGTACAAAAAAGAGCACACAATCCGCGCCACGCAAACAGGTTGATTGGGGTTTGAGTGCCGGGGGTGGTTTGAGCAAAATCATGGTAATGAGAAAAAGAGCAAAAAACCAGCATGACAACAAGGGAGACCCGAATGTGGGCGCCCGCCGTCCTGAAGGTGGGTGATCCTCACCCTGTATCGAGCTACCCTTCTTTTTTTTTTTGCGAGCGATCAGCATCGAACCAAGCCGAAGGAAGCGTGTTCTAGCGGTGGAAGCGATTATTGGAAGCGTTTTTGTGAGGACTTTGGGAGCGGTTCTAGCCCGAAGATAGCTCAATTTTCGGCAATACACGCCAGACTCGGGGACGGGGAGTTTATATGTCCTCATTTGAGATTAATGGGAAAACATCAACTGAGTGCGCGAATTGCGTGGGGAGAACCACTGCCCATATATGCTGCCGGTGGGTTGGCCCGTTCGCAGGTTGTAGGCGTCTTCATCGGTGGAATGAAGCGATTTAGATACAAACGAACGAGCCTATGCGCGGGTTTTCTTCGCACTAACGTGTGCCCAGACCAGCAAAACCTTGAGCCAAATGTTACGTCGAGCAGCAGCGTGCGGTATGTGCGCCTTAAAACGATGAAATATGGTTCATAATGTGCTTCGCCCGGGCAATTCACTTTCGGCGCCCTGTTCAGAGCGCATTACAACGGACGAAATTTTCCCGCTTAAGCGGCTTATCGGTTTCAGGTGTTGGGAATTTTTCGGTGTCAATTTACTGAGCCCTCGGTTTATGAACAACCTCTGATGGACCAAATCAACTCGCAATGCGCACAGCGGCTTCTTTGGTGGGTCCAAAAAGGTCCCCAACCTTATGTTCGATTTGCATAATCTCAACCGGAGCGGCTCATTGACGGACGCGAGAGCATTTTTAGCGCCGGTCGGAGCCGATTGGGTGCGCGATTAGGGCAGAATTTTCCACCTATCGTACCAGCTGGCAGGGCGCGTCTTTGCAATTTGTCCGCACGAGGACGCGAGCCTTTTCCCGCGGGTTGTTGCACACCAACCATTTCGTTCGACTTCAGCGCACGCGGTGCATGTGCACGATTGTCCGGTGCTGATCGATCGAACGCGCGAGATATCCCGGCCAGCCGTGAGCAACCCTGTAGGTTGTGGCCTCGTTGCAACGGCATTGGTGCGATCGATCGATCGACCTACGCGTCCTCGTCGACGTCGTTCTCCCTGCCAGTTGGCAGCGGGACGGAACAAGTTTTTTCGCACAAACCGGCGCCGGTCCCGCTGGCTTTGGGTGAACTCTTTGGCGTTTCTGTGGCGTCAGACGTCGCCTGAAGCTGCCGTGGCGATCGCTACTAGATCGACGTTACACAACATCCCGGCCCCATTACGGCGGGCGTTGATCGCCAAGACAGCCATCTGCCTCGTAGAACGCGCTCCAGGATCACCAAAAGGGCGCTACCGAACCAGGATCACCTCACACGGGTTGGTAGTTCTCGTGTGAAAATGAATTTGTTACATACGACGAACTCTATGACCTTACGGTAACACAGACGACCAACAGGGACACCCACGATCGAGAAAAGATCACCAAAATCTCGCCTTTCTCGAGACCGCCCCGATCTATGCCTGATTAGAGATCCATCGCCCGGTGGGGAAGCATCGTGCTGAGCCAAAAAAGGAGAAACATTGATTTATGGAAGCTCCCGGTTCGGATCCTGGATCATCCACCACAGGGTCAGCGATACGGTGATCACCTCGCTGGGGTGTTGACGGATCGTTCGAATCATAAATAAACCTCCCAGCGGGAAAACCGTCCCGATCGAGTCCCGCAGGGCAAACGGCACAGCGCCGCATCGATGCGTACGATGATTTCGATGACTCACCTGAAAGTAGACAGCAAAACAAACGAGCAATTGGTTAGGATGGTCTCCAGCGAGGTGTTTAGGGACAAAATAAAGCAAACAATTAATCTAGCACGGCATGGTGATGGGACCGGTCTTGCGCCCACGTGAGCGATATTTCCTAGCCAACGCGAAACCCCAATTGCATTGGCTGGTTGTTACGAGTTGAGTTGAGAAGTGGTACCGGTATCTTTACCAGACCGCCCCAGGGATCGTTTGCTGGGATGTGCTAGCAAACGATCGCAACCTACGCGAAGACGTAGGATTTGACGGGCCTCTTTAACGGCGAGTGAACGTTGAAAATCAAACCCCTCTGCATGTGCAATCAGCTTGGCGAGCTACACTTTCTTTAATATCATGATCAAAACGCTCAAATATCGACCCACCTAAACGCGGCCAATCGGCACGCGCTGCTGGAATGTGGTTGGCATTTGTTTCCCCGAAACCTTCCCACCGTGGTCCCAAACGGCTGGCAGCCCCAGATTTCACATTCCATAAATTCTTAAATCATTTCAATTTTTTTTCTCCTCTTCCCACCAGCACGCGGGAACGCGCACAAATTAAGGCTAACACCTGCGACATCGGCCTACGCAATGGCCTACCTCGAACTGTGGGAGCCTCCTGTTCAACCATGCCCCGATCAACGCGGCATTCCGATCGCTTGGTATCGATGAAGTCCGATGCGTCCTGGGCCAATTTTGCCCGCAAGGTTCCATAAATTGCTAACCGGCACCTCCGGTTGGTGCGAGTGCGGATCATTATTCATGTTCAACGAACAATTTAATTTTTGCAGAATTAGCAGACTCTCCAGCTCGGTGTAATGATGGACCATTTGAAAAGAGCAGATAAGATAGTTCAATACGCAAAAATGCCAGGCAAGACGATCGTCCTGCCTCAACTTCAACCTACTTGGCGCGCTTTATTATGTCCTTATCGCATCCTCGATCAAACAACAATGTCGTTTAGCATCGTGTTCGTGCAATTTAACTTCTTGTAAGACGAGAGAAAACAAACATAAAAACACTGGTTCGTTCAATGTTGTCACTCTCCGTGTAAGGGCTTTTAAGTATGCCTTGCTGGGAGAGGATTTTTGTAGCCCCAATCGTACTTTTCCTCCATTACGATCGCGAATTGAACCGTAAATGACAACTGGTTCGATAGTATACTTCAGCACACAAGCTCTCTTCCTCGTTCAATCGATCGTACGAGGCTCAGTCGCACACCGTCCTCCACCATAAGATCGATCATTAGCATAAATATTGCACTCACAGCATTCGTCTTCCACAGGCGCAGAAGAGCGGTTACTCGGTGTCATTCGGTTCAATTTCCATTCCACAGCGACGAGCTGCTAATTAATATTCCTGCTTCGATGGCTCGATGTGCCGGGTTTCGTTCCGCAAAGAGCTTTTTCCACAACACCGTTTGCTGCCGGTACGAACACCGCATGCATTGTAATTAAGCTAAGTGGTATTACATTTCGATTGACTTATAAGCTAAGACGCGCTCACGATGGCACTCGGTAATGATAAGCCGTAAAAATACTGCTCATGAATACGAGCCGATACTGACATGATCGATCTAACGAGCAAAACTCGCTCAGCTGTGCCATTGCGCAACGCGATTACGATGCTTAATCCTTAATTCATTTGGTCGGCGATGTTCAAGCGTTTTTCAGCTATGAAATGACAACATTCGGAGCTATTTATCAGCCATTTTTTCTTCGCCAAATCCAACCTTATTGTTGTGAAAATTTGTGAGCAATCCTAGAGCCTCGTGTCGTTAGCGCGTTCGATAGCTTCTTCTGGTCTATAATTTATACTCCACCACACCTCACCCGTTCCATTTGTGATTCGTAACGCTGTGTAAATTGTTTTAAATGATTTTCGGAAACCATAAAACTCCCCAGTTGCACCGAATCGACATGCAATCCACGCCTCTACGCCCAGTGCATTTCTCTAGTTTCTCGTGGTGGGGTAAATCGATCGTACGCTGGCAACTGGTGCGTAAGCCCTCGAATACCACTGCCAACGGAGCGGGTGCTCGAAGACTCGGCTCGGTGACCGAAGGGTTGTAATTAGCTTTAATTTACGTGCCTTCATAAATGAGTGATTTCCGAAGCAACCTGGCCCGGGATCGCGTTGCGACAACAGCACCGCGGCGCTTTAACGATGCGAACGGCTGATAAAACTTTGATTACGAGCAAAACGAAGCCAGGTTCTCACGAAGGAGAGGTTTAAAATTGCACACCTTCGCTCGAACCGGGTGACGGTGGCGCCAGAGAACTACATGGTAGGACGCTGTAATTTTAAGGTCGTCCCGATCTTGCTACAATTTGTTTTCTGTTATCTAGGTTCTCTTTTTTCTTTTTAAACTCTCCACACTGACGATGCCCGCGTAGTACAAGCTGGTCAGTGGTTTAAGTGACAGCGAATGCGGCTTCCCGCAAACGTGTGCCTGCTGTAATGAACGACAATGGCCCACGATACAGGGTTCGTCGCCTACCGTTTTAACAGAATCGAAAGACTTGATCGTAAATCACGCAGCCGCTTGCTCTTTCTTAAATCCTGCCAGGCTATTCCACTGCGCAACCAAACGACATGGCGATAAATATTTGCACCGCGATCCCCATCCTCGGGATGCATCCATTTTCTCGATCGAGGAACAAAACGAAATTGCGTTTCGCCCAAAAGGCACTTGCCATATTTTACATCCTGCGGTGCGATGGAGTCCCGCTCTCGTTCCAAAGCTTCGGCAGCAGCAGCAACCAAACAGCAGTTTCAAACTTTCTCATTCTTTTCACCTTGTGCCGGTCGCTTCGTTGTGGCTTTGTTTTCTTCCGTCAACTAAATCGCGGATTACACGCCATCGTTCACTTGGTGTTTGCGGTCGACGTTGAAAATTGCTTGCTGTTGCGCAAATGAAAACGCACAGACACACACGCGCGCGAAAAACGCTGCGTATTGCCCATTTTGTGTCCCTTTGAGCCGTTATCGGATGGTGGAAAGTGGCATAAAAATGGTCATCGCTTCCTAGCAACGATTGCGCGGAACCGCTGGGAAGGCATTCGAAGACAATGTTGCTGGCTGTACGCACCGAATTCGAACGAGTAACGGAACTTGGTTCCCGCCCTGAGCCTGGCTGTCATATTTTGCCCACCCTCTCTGTAAGCACCTCAACCCGGCAGGAAGCTTACCGTGAAATGGATAGTGTGAAAATACGGTGCGAAAATAAAATTAATGGTTTATGATTAGCTTCCAGCTGGTACTGCATTGAGGGGACTTTCCTTCACACTCCTGGCGTAGTTGCTCCTTCTCGTTTTGTGTCTTGGAGAAAAATTGCTACCTTAAATCCCTGGCAATAGCCCCACAAATCGCGTTGCCGACGGGGAAGGAGCTCGCGTGAAAGGAAATATCGTTGTGGAATGAAATTAATTGAATAATTCAATGGCAACAAGTTGATTGCATTATTTTTCAATCGAACGAATGTCTTCGGCATTTCAAACACCTTCTTTTTCTACGGTCACGAGTAAGCTTTGTTCCTTTTTTCGATTAGCATCGCTTATCTAGCTGCATTCGTTCGCGAAATCAATCATTGTCCCGCCTGAGAGCAGCCAACAATGGTGATGAATATGATCGCTCGCCAAAAAGGAGATCAGCCTCGGAACGGAATATTACAAATTGCCCGCCGTTGCGTACGAGCTGTCGGACGTCATTTTTATTATCATCATCTCCCGAAACATGTTCGTAAGACCGTCTCACAGACTGACCTTTTCAACTTTTCACGCACTTCATTATTCCCACTACCCATCATCTCTCGGTCGATGTAATCGAAGCAATTTTGTAACCTTCGGCAGGACATTGGAGAACTTCGTACAAGAAAAGTAGAGCTACATCAGTACTTGGCAGGAAACGAGGGTTCATCTGTATCTGAAACGCATCCTTTCGCACTATTTGACAGTCGTCGGGAGTTTCGACATTGCTCGCTCCCTACCTGATGACACGATCGATTGATGAATGCTTGTGCTTCGAAGCGTTGTTTTGACTGTAGTATGTGAAACCACCCAACTAAATGTCCTAGTGCATGCAAGTTTCGCCCTAGCAGTCCTTACAGCGAACCAGCCAAAGAGGGAAACAAACCTCCCGCTCTGCGATGATTGACCGACACCCAAATACGCTAATTACACGTCTCAGCGGACTGTCAACTTAACCCATCCGTCCCTCTCGACGCCCGAAGGACACGCTCCCGGAGGAAGCGAACCGCTTGCAGCCACGAAAGTGGTCCCGCAAGGCGAAGCATTAAGAGCTGGAGGGCTGCGTAAGTACCACCTCGACGGATGGGCTATAAATTGAGATGCTTATCGGCGGTAGGTTAATGTCTTTAAGCAGCAAAATTGAGGTCAAACCGTCCTGGGTCAGCGGTTGGTCCAGAGCGCCGGCGAACCTTTAAAGATCACCGGGTGCGGCTCAACGAAAGGAACACACGTTGCTGATGAGGCAGAAAATTATGATGATAGCCCGTTTCAGCAAGTCCAATTGTCCCATAAGGTGACACTACATAAAACCAACCCCCTTTCGTGAGGGCAGACCTCGCGTGAAACCACACAAGAAGAAAAAGTCATTAATCCCGTGCATTGCGTCATGCCAGATCGTTGCATACGGAAGAACTTTAGTAAGGTAGTCGTACATTTGGTTAGTTTTAGATGCAACAAAACCTATATCGAATCTCCTACTTGTTCTAAAATATCTTCCGCAATACGATAGCGTGTATAATGCAACATGCAAAATATCAAACCAATCACTTGTAAAACAACTCTATCATTATTTTTACGCAGTAGGTCAACGAGCAGCTCAATAAAGTGCACTGATTTTCTTTAACCTTCCGCAAACCAGCCCTTTTTGCCACCGTGGCGACGCCCAACGGTGGTCATTTCAGTGCAATCCGATCGTAGCTCCGATTGCATCGTGACCACAATGACGAAACTATCAATTTGCTCTAGTTGCTGCATGTGCATCGCTAGCGTTGCCTCAGACACACGCCCGGGTACACGCGAGATCGGACAGCTTCTCTACACAACGGACCACGTGCCAGGCCGGCCAGCAGTAGCCCTTAATGGATGGCGGGCCTTCCGTTGGCCAATAATAATCTCCAAACCTGCGATCGTCAGAACGGACAACTCTATACTTAGGCAAATGGAAAGAAAGTAGAAAGTGCATTTGGTCGGTACACGCCCATCGAGCGAGTGAGTGTGTTTTTCCTTTATTTAGTGAGTGTGTGTGTCTGATTTGTTTTCTTCTTTCTCTTTTTCTTTGTCGTTTGTGGAGGGTTTTCGTGGCACTACTTCCTAGGTCGGGCTCGGATTAGTCGAACGAATGGTCACGGTCGAAAGCGCGCCGTTGGGAACACGCCTATAGCTCCGATGCACTTCGTAATGGTTTTAGCTGTGTTAAGAGCAGTACTTCAGGCTGTCGTGGTGCAATCCAATGCAATTAGGACTTCCACGGTTGCTCCCGCGTGTTGAGAGGGAATTATTACTGTCTCTCTTGAAAATCACGAACAATAATCATTAATTGAATCCTTTTTCTAGTATGTGATGTTGATATCATTTATGTAGTAAACATATGTAGTTTTTTCACATTGAAAAGCAAAAACTAAAAATACACATTCTTTACCCTTCTAAAACAGACGTGACTGTCGAACTAAACACCATCGCTACAGTAGCATTAATAACTCGATAACGTATCACATTCGTTCGCTAATCCATAACATTCATAATTTTTATGCTTATCGTAATACGAAAAATTATTAACGCCGCATTGATGAAAGCATTCGAACATGCGCCGCTTTCCATAGCAAATTGGGTGACAGCGAAACAAAAATGATTTCAACGGGTAGATAATGGAAAGCAGCTGGATGGAGTCATAGATGATTATTCTATTCATATTTAGCTTCATCATCAGCCAAGCAACCATAATCCGGGGGTTTTTACTAATGGTCGCCACCTTTGCCGTATCTGAATGCTGCGGCAGACGCTACATTTATCATGCTTTTTATTGCCCTAAGTCATATGGCAACCTATTGCGGCGTGGTTATTTGCGTATCTAGTCGGAATATGCTGGTTGCGTCATTTTCTATCGCTGCCATGATGCTTGTAATTCATGCACGTAAAGTTCAACAAAAATGATCCCTTTCATTGATTTTATCCATAAACCGCATTAATCATAAGTCCGAAGTAGGATGCATTTATGAAATATTGAAAAACAAAATATAATAATTGCATATTTATGCAGCTTTTGATTGCAAATCGTACCATAAACCGATTCCATTCAAAGCAGCTTGCCTTAAAGCTTTAAGGACGGACTGCCATGTCGAAAATCGGACGAAAAAAAAACGCCCAAGTCACTCAGAAAGAAAGCATAAGTCCCCGTGCGCTACGTAGGTGTTAGGTCCGGATTAAATCTGCTTGCATTCGCACGCAACATGGCCCATAATTTATGCCGTTGTCTCTTTTGTCCTGGTGAAAAATGCCTCCCACCGACCGGGCTTTGTCTCGCCCGATAGTGGTCCATCGTGTGCTACAGCGATCGCGATCGAGTTCCTCGAGAGTGCAGCATAACTTGGGCATCCACCAAAGTGGCATTTGAAGGCGCGACATATGGCATCCCTCGGTCGCTTGGTTCGCATTGAGAAATGCATTTTGCGATGCTATTTTCTTCTTGCAGACGTCGTCGTTTTGCTTTTGCTTCGGGCGCAAAAAAGAGACGCTTCATGGTTCGATTAAAAATAAATAAAACATACACCGCGTCGCATAAAAAATAAAGGAAAATAAAAAAGGGCACTAATTTATGGATGTCGTTTAGAGCAAAGCAAACCTGACCCCGGCCGAGCCTGGCAAAAATAACAGCTTGCTGCGTTTATGATACTTGTTACAGAGAGGCTTTGATGCATGGGTGCCGGCTTGCAAATTGGTGTCGATCGCTTTTGAAGATCTTTCGAAAATCGTTACGTGTATAATAGGACTAATTAATTTTTACACAAGCGGACAATTTTCACAAAATTATATACACCGAAACCACTATAATCACTTAACGAGCCGAGCACTCTAACAAGCTTTGATATCGTTTGCTTCGTAAGGAGAGAGAAAACTATAATAAGACAACCGAAAAACAAACACAAGTTCAATAAATATTGCATAAATGAATATGTTTACCCTTAGGGTCAACGAAATGTTGCCCGTCTGTGATGGGAAAGATGAAAACACACAAAAACCCCCACACCACCACATGAGGGAAGAGATTTGTTGCGCCCTCAAAATTAGGGTAGTGCATTTAAAAGAAGAAAGAAAAAAAAACATCAAAATATTATAACACAACACAAAAGCTAAGCGTTTCAATGGCCCGAAAACCGAACGAGCAGAACAACCGACAGCTATACCTTTTTTCCCCTTTGAAAACCTTTTCGAGCACCTTTTTGCCAGCCAGCTCGCGTCCCTTCCAACGGGAATGCAACGCGCGCACAGCTTATCTGCTGCCGGGCATCTAGAAGATCGAAAGTCAGTGACTTTTCGCGTGAAGCCGAGCCTTGCTCGACCCAAAAGCACGTCCTGGAAGAGGGTTTCGGACGGGAACACCGTACACCCATCGAAAAAGCGGTAATCATAGTGCCCTCTGGCGTCAGGTAGGGGTTAACAGAAGGAACCCACGGCTGGCCCCACGATCGGCCTCTGTCGGAAGAGCTGTCAGAATATCCAGCAGCGCACCAAACGAGACCCTGTGTGTTGCGTAAAAAAAGGGCGCGGGTCCCAAAAGCGCGTCCCAAACCACCAGTTGGATGAAGCTTGGACCTTTTTTTTCGCTTATTTTAGTTTTGATTGTTGCTCTCTTAAACGAATCTTGTGTGAGTCAAAAAAAACATCCACTCATCATTGCCAGGCGTTCCCTGTGGCAGTGGGCTCTCGCGGCTCGCGTATCACACTAAACATGCTGATTATTATTATTAAAATCGATATTTTCAGCGTCAAGATTTATGCACCCCTTTCGCCTTCGTGCTCTCGCATCAACCGCATACCCCTGCTGGTTGGGCTCGTGAGGTTCCCGTGGCTCCTCGAAGCTGTCCGAACCCTAGATCAATGCATTCTGGAATGGGTGGATGCATTTGGTAGCAGCGGCTTGGCGACGCGAGCGAAGCGTCTCGAGGACGAGTGGCATTGACCAGGCGTTCATAAAAGCAGTGCCGCTCTGGCATATCGCGCTGCGAGTTGACGTAGAACACCCTCAGCTCGCCGCAATCGATCGGTCAACAAAGATATCCCGGCGAGATACACTGCTAATTATACACGCTCGAAATTGGCTTTAATATGTGATAATAGCGTCCATTAAGGGTTAAATTTATTTGCCTGCCGTCGCACGGTAAAGGGCACTAGCTGCAGCGCCGTTTCCAGCCGTGTCTGAATCTGATCGTTCCCCTTCGAGACACTTCTATCGATGCAGTTCGGGATTACGTGGAGAGATTATTGCACATTTAGGCAGTGCTTCTGATCGCTCCGCGGTTGGTCGGGATTTTCTCGGAAGGCGGTGTGCGATCTTTATCCGGCACTTCAACCGGCTTGATGTTGTGATGTTCTATCATTAGGAGGAATTTTATTATCGTTTTAATTAAATCTTACTTCAACCGATCGAAGCGTTTCAAATATTCTCAATATTCCTGCGTATTTTAACATGGTCCTCGTTTATTAAAGCGAATCGGAATGTTAGTAAAAGCAAGCTTAAGCTTAAGAATTTGAGAAATTTAAACCCAAAATAATTTAAAAACTATGCACATACACACAAACACATGAAACTAATAACTATCGTTTTTTTTTTGTCGGGAATTAAAGCTTTTACTTTAATCTGGTTTCATGTTCATGATAATCAACTATCCCGTCGATCAGTCAGTCCATAGCTAGTAGGACGAAGATTTAGCCAGTTGGAAGTCCACCTACTCCAACCGGCGCTACAAACCCATCAATTCAGTCAACTTTCGAACAACTCATATCAGTGATCCTCCGAACGACCTTGTTCCAGATGTGAGGCGAAGATTGCTATGCGGTTAACGATCTCCTTGAAGTAACCCCCGACCGTAATTCGTTTACGCATGATAAAGAAACGCGAGTGTTGTATTACACCAGTCCTCTGCTGGCCACACCATCTGACATAATAAATGTTACCTAAAATGGCAAAACACCATCCATTTCCGTTCGGGAGTGTTCGCACTACCTGCCTTCTGCGATCCCTTGAAAATCGATGCTCACTATGATTAACGCGCAAGCATTACATGCGATGTAAGCAGGATGCGAACCATTAATTTACCTTGTCACACAACATGACACATTACATTCAGAATCAGTCAACTCTCAGCGGAACACTACGTGGTTTACTAAACCACTGCACAAGGAAATGCAAACCAAACTCCAATGAAAGTTTGCTGCAGAATTATCTTTCATCGGACCCGGCATCACATGTGAAGAAGAAGCCGACGCGCACCGATGTTTGTAAGCGATTTGTGCACGTTCGTCGCTTTTACTTTCGTTGCAGTCTTTCGTTGTTCGGCAGAGGTAAACAAATCTACGAGCCACACACCACAGTGTCGGCGTTTGTTGTTGCGTGTTTTTCGCCTTGTTTGCCTATTAGTCCTTGTGTAAGGTCATAAATTATCACGCAAATACATATGTTTCTAGCTTGCGGATGTGTTTGAGTGGTTGTGGCTTTGAATGTTTTGATATTTTCGCAACTACGTGCGCGCTTTCACACATTTTCCATTTCGTTTGCCAAACAACGCAACCATTTATGCTGCAGATTTTGATAGCCGTCGAGTTATTAATTAATTAAAATACAATTACACGCGCATGGCATTACCATTTCGGGTAGCATTGCGTTCCGCGTTCGAATTACGCAACGAGCATTAATGAGCTCATGTTTGCCCTCTTTGCGCTCGAGTATGCAACTCAAAATCATATCGACAATCTGGAGCTCGTTGGGCATTTTCCCGCACCGGATTGACAAATCGCTCGGACGGCCTCAACCAACCCGGTGTGCCCGTTTTCGTGACATTCCCCCGCGATTATCGGGTCCGACCGATCGAACACTATCAGTTCTCGGCTATCGGAAACATTAATCAAAACATCGACCGATCGGACACTATCACCGGCTGATAAATTAACACAAATCCATCCAGATGGCAGTACACGCTCTACCGGGTTACACGTACGCCCGGAGTTATCTCGATTTCGCTCCCAACCATCGAAAGTGATTCGTTTCGATTTCGGATTCAATCGCACTTCACCACCACACTGTGCCCAAGCCTCTCCTCCGCCCTGGGAAGAGAGGGCCAGAAACCGAAGGAAAAAGGTGGCAAAAGTGGCTCATAAAAGTGGGTTCCCTCGAGCCGTGCAGTTGCAGGCGTATACTCCTTGACACGTAAAGCAAACAAGCGACCGTGTGCAGCATCAACAGAAGGTGGCAGCGGCAGTAGCACTACCAGTTCGGCGACTCATACCCTTTACACACGAGCCCGACTAGTCCCGGGTTCGGCAAAACCCCTACACTCAGCTGCAACTGCAACCATCGAAAAAGTCGCGATCGCAGGGAAGGCAGTGGCGTCGATTAAGAAGGAGAAAAATCGCCCGCTCAAGCGGCAAAAAAAGGCGCAGCACAGAGAAATCAAAAAAGAAAAGTTGATCGCGTGGCTCCTTGCCGGCGTGTCGGCTGTCGTGCAGCAAGGAAAGGAGACGACGAGCAGGATATGATATGATGTTCGCCCAAAAACCGGGGGTGGCATTATTTTTACAAACAGCAAACATGAATACACGACGTAGGAGCGAAGAAAAAAATCAATAAACGACCGCGTTGGATGAGTTGAGTATTTTGCATGCACTCGAATGTCATCTACAGCGATTCGCAACCGTTACGACCATGAAAGCCACCAACCAGCCGAAAGAGAGCGAGAGAGCGAGGAAAAAACACACAAACGCCACGAAACAGATGGTCGAAGTGGTTCCAGCGCGAACGAAGTAGGATTGTCGGTTAAGTGTTTTTAGAAATTTGCAATCCATCTTGTTGCTACAACATCACCGACAGTTGGCTGGCGTTGGCGTAAGTGCCCTCGAATCACATTTTGTGCCTTAATTAATATGAATGGTGCTGTGTGTGAGGAGAGCCCGCAGGCTACGGCGATGTAAAATTTCATCTATTAAATTATCCAACATGACGAAAAAGCCACAGTTTAGCGGACATGGCATATGAACATTAAATATTTCATGTTTCTTTCTTTTCCCATCAGATAATGTGTTTTTGGCAATATGTTCATGCACGTCGTTGGTAACATTTCGATCACAAAAGGTTGTTAAGTAAGATGATAGCACAATATTGCATTTCTAGTTCATCAAACCCGATAAAACTCTCGTTTTTGTCTTGTTTTCTTCGCCGATCAAACGTTTTTTTATGGGACGCAAATTACAGGCTTCCTAAATATCAAAATACTAGTCAATTCCTCCGCACGTTCCGCACAACAGCAGCAGTATGAATGCAGCAACAAAATCACCTCGCCTACGGGTCACGAGGCGAGCCGAATTGCGGTGAAAAATGGTGGCGAAAATAAAACCGAAAGTGGGTCTTGGAGATGTTTCAATTCCTACGACGCTTGCTGATCGGTGCCTCCGCTCGACAGATGGCAAAAACGATTGAAAACCTCCCCTAAGGGTTGTTTTTTTCGCCTGTGCCTTCGATCGCAACCCAACCTTAGATATCTCTGCGTGTTGCAGTGCTAACGAGAATTATATCATCAAACCCACGATAGATGGCAACCGCTGGTGGAGCATTATGTAAACGATTAATGGCCCGCGAACATTTGCAGTTTCCCAAATGATTGCAGGTCAACCGCGGCAATAAAGCGATCCTTTGCAAAGTCTGAAGGAATATCCGATACATTTTTTTTGCGTCAATCGTGCACACAATAGCTCTCAACTACGGAATGATAAATCAAACTGCAACAACAAATCAATGTAATGGTGATATAATTAATGTCATGAAAATATCACCGCACCAAAAAGCATTACATAAAGCTCCAAAAGACCAGCGTTGAAACGATGCACCACATTAAGTCTCATCATATTATGGGAGAAAAATTGAACACCTCGCGTAATGGGTCCGTTCATTCGCACGCCGAAATTCTTCACATTTTCTGCACCGTCTGTGTCCTGCGTAAGAAGCAGTAGAGTCCTTTTACCAGCACCGTGTGAACCGTCCTCGCGGTGGACACGATACAACAGACACATTACCCACCGAAAGAAGGCGCGGACACGGGAGCTGTTAATTATGCGCGAGTAAAATATTGCCGCAGTCAATAACAGTTGTAATGCGAGCGAGATGGAGGCCGGCCCGTGGATAAGTGAAAATAAACCATATCCATATCACGTGAACTCTTCACAGTATTCCTGCAGCCTGTGGAATCACCCTCGAGGGACGCTGGATGGTGTATCGTTTCGAAATGCTTTCTCAAGCCCGGAACGGAACCAGCTGGTGGTTTCCCGCCGTTCTCGGTGTAATCGATGGCTTTGCGGAAGGATTTTGTCTTGCTGAATCGGTTCATGCTCGTATCGTTAACCTCACCGCCTTCTTACGACAGAGGTCGGTCAAGGGGGGCAAAAAAGGAAGCGAAAATCTTACGGTAATAAGTACGCATTTGCGCCGTGTGCAAAAGGCAATTTTTGTTTCCCTGAACGTGGCTCGTTACTCATTATTCGCAGGCAGTTGGCGATGCTTTAACGAGCCGCCGAGACGATCGGCAGGTTAGTTATCGGTGAAATTAAACCCAACAGGGCTCAACGATGGTGTGCCCGATAACGATAAAGACACTCCCAAATAACGAGTAGAATTCCACCCCAAAAAAGAGCGTTGGTAGCAGACCGAAAGCAATATCACGCTGAACGTCTTCTTCGCCGTAAGGCACATGCAAGCCATTCGGCGGTTGATCATTATCGTAGCGAAAACCACGTTGCATTACACCCTGAGCAGAAGTATATCCTGAATGGATTTTTTAAATCGCCTTACGGGAAAGTAATTGGGACAGATCCCTACAGCGTTGTTGCCAGTACGATTTATTACCGATGCTGGTTAGGCGGAAGAGATTTATTTTCCCACTGCCCCACTGCCCCAATCAAAACCATCCCGAAACAATTATTTTACGATACAAGCTCAATAAATAACCAAAAAGTTCATTAGTAATGCTGGAATTTCAAAACAAATTAATAAAATCTCTAAACATCCAGTTGAGCAAAATTACATGATTTCTGTTCGACTAAATTCATCAGGAAAACACTAGCGACAATATGAGTTGATACGAAGCCCAACTAAAATCCGCCAAATTATTCATATTCTACACTTGACCATACACTGCAAACTGGTTACACGAGTCTCTTTTACAAACGCTCTTCCTTGTCCAATGCCTTCTGAAAATATTCTTCTACCAGCGTAACCACAATCCGATGTGCCAGGATGTGCGGTTCTTTTCGTGCGGAATTTCACAGAATCGATAACTCTTCCTCATTTTTTGCTGCACCCGTATGAAACCCAAAAGGGGCATCCTTGTTTTTCCCGGTTTCCCCGCGGTTGTCCCACACCAATCAGAGGCGAGGACAAGCAACGGCAATATTAAAACCCACAAACAAGCCCTTTCCTTCCCAGGCGGTGGTGGTTTTACACGCACAGCCCTGTGCAACCAAAACCAGAGTAACCGGAGCCATGTAGCATGCATTTTGGAGATCCCACACGGTCAAATGAGTCTTTGCACGCTCGCAGCCTTTAGCCCAGAGGGCTCTAGTGGGAAGAAGAGAGCACAAAAAAAAAGAAACAAGTACACACCGTCGTCGATTTCCCGGTGCCGTGTGGCATGCAACTCGACAGCATCCCGTTGGAGCAACCACAAGCAAAAAGTGTAACTAATTAATTAGGTAACGCTCTCCCGTGGGGTGTAAGATGGCGCGAAGGATTCCCTTTGCGGCTCTGCATGAGCTCGCTGAGTTCATGGTGCTTACATCATTCCAGGTGGTAGCAGTCGTGTTTTAGAAACGAGGGAACAATTTTGGAAGCCAAATCGTGCCCAATTTGCACCGATGGCGGAGATAACGTGTGGCGTGTGCAGTCAAATTATCGCTTGTAATTAGTTGAAGGAAATATAAACGTCGGGAAGGTGGGTTACGTTCACAAGACATAATATATGAACTAAATAAAGAATTCTATTTTCATCAGATCGTGAGCTAACAATTCGCATGCAAGCGAGCCTTATGTCTGCAGTGAAAATCAATATCAAATTTTTCACCATGAATACAGTCGCTAATCACGGAAGAACAGTATTTATTCTAGCCTATTACCCATCAGACTGGCGGCGTGTCATTCGTTGTTTGCAAAATCGAAATCGATCCACAAAACCGATCGATTCAGGACCATCATTTGACAGACTAACGGGAACGGAAATGGCCAATGCCTCTCGAATGCCTCTCGGTCGCCTCCAGAGCAGATTCCAACAGTGCTGCAGGCAATTCTCGATGACCCTTTACGTCCGCGCCTACGATGTGGCGATACTTTTGAAGATCATTCATCAAACAGCGTTTGGTTCTTGTGCTTCTTCTTCACGTCGCTTCTCACCAGCGCCCTTTGATAAATGATGCGATAATCGTGTCCACTCAACGCGACTCCGAGTGATGCTGGAGTGGGGAGTGAAAAAAAAAATAACTCGTTCTACACCAACCGAGCACTTCCTCAGCGCGTTCTAACGCGAGCCAAGTCGCGAGCTGAATCCAATTAAAAACTCATCGCAATCACCACGCCGGCCGTTGCGTCGGCGAGCGATTACTAATGAGATTCAAACGATTCATTGTGAATCTGGCCGCTCGGTTTCGATCTCCGCGTGTTGCTGAGAAGTGCCTTCAGCTTCTCGAGCATCCGATCTGGCATCTTCTTCTAATTACTAGATGACAAGTGCGGGCCGCCTGTGCTCTGATCTTGTGATCGCGCATTTCCCGCTAACCCGACTGACCTGGAATCCGGTGTCCGGTTGGGGCTGTGAAGGCCTCAGAATCGTACCGGTGCCGAGACAGATGAAAAGCGACCAACATTTCAATCACTCGGCGTGCCGTTTTGTGCGCAACAAGCGGACATTTGTTGCCAATCATCGTGCCCATTAGCACGTTAGGGGTTGGTCGATGGGGTGGCGATCTCCCTTCGGGAAGGTCCCATTGTCCGTCGCATGGAAATTAGGGGATGAAAAAGAAATCTCCGCTAAAAGATGCGAGAGATGGCATGCCAAATCGTGGGGTCGTGTCGGTTGATTTGACAAGTGTTTCGGGTTGATTTGCGGCAGGTGAAAGCGCACTCTCGATAGCAGGTGAAACGCATGCCAGAGTCTACTGAACGGTGCGATGAAAGGACACGAATGACAAAGTTCTACTCCATCGCCCATCGTTTTTATTCCTTTTGACCATTCCTCCGTTGGTGAAATTCCACGCTGACGGCGTCATAGCACATGAACCACCGAAAATATGCACAAATGACCCGTGTTTAGTGCTACTACCTAAACACCTGAGTTCCGCTTCGTTGAACCTGTTAGAAAATGGAGAAAAAAATGCACACAATCTGCGTTTCCCCGCGATTCGATGATTGCGAAAGACGCGGAACACAATTCACTGGCACTGATGTCGATAAAATTGACAGTATATTTTTAATGAAGCAAAAAGCCATAATCCGGGTGCAGGCTGCGATAAAACCGTGTCCATCTAGGGAGAGTCCGCACTCCCTCGACCGTCCCGCGGTGGTATAAAACCTCCCCCTCATTTGATGGGGACAAATCAAAATCGGGGAGAAAGTTTTTCGCCCGTCAAACGCGATAAGTTCGATACGATCGCGAATGCGCGCATTAGTACCGCGAACGATGCCGCCAGCTAGAGAGCTCTCTCTCTCTCTCTCTCTCTCTCTCTCTCTCTCTCTCTCTTTCTAACATCTATTCGTTCGATTTCCTTTTTCACCCGCGCGATCAAAGCCATTTCGGCGCTAAGCCTTGACAGTGAAAAGGACCTCAAGACGGTGAATGATTGAGCGGTTGTTGGATGGGGCTGGTTGATTTGCCACACGAATTGGAATAGGATCCCGATGCAAATTCGTCAACGTCATGCGCGTTTGCGACTTCCCTGGGCGAAGGGACACAATTAGGAAACCATTTAGCTAGACACCGATCGGTCGGTCGGTGGATCGGATTTCGCGCGAACGTGCCCCACATGGAATGGGAGGATGGGTTTTTCAACATTTCACCTGAAACCGAAATTTGAACCTCTCCCTTTTGTTGTCGCCCAGAGGGACCGTAAAAAATTAATTCACCTCACACACCAATTACAAATCGCACGATCGTTATCGTACTGGCGGCGGGTAGAAATAAAACCGCGAAACCCAGCCGTGTCAAGTGCAAAAAAAAATCCACAACGAAGCGGAAAAGTGATACGCCACGTTGGGTTGAGGGCTCGTAAAATATAACGCACCGGACGAACGACCGGTCGGGCGGTCGCTGTCGCCCATAAATACGCCGTTTATTGTGACAATTATTTCAACGTTTAATATTGAGTTAAGTGCATGTTCGGACGGGCAAATAATTCTACTAAGCCGACGCGCCGGTGACGGTTTTCGGGAGACCTCGCGCGATGTCGTGACCGTGGACGCGAAACCTGCACGCTGTTAAACTACGAGGCTCCCGCAAGTGCCGCGACTCGTACGAAAAGCTCTGCGTGTACTGCACACGCGAACGCCAACCGTCACGCAAAAGCCTCGTGCCATTGGCGACCATTGCGCTGGTTTTAATGTGGGTTCTGTTTCGGTGCCCACTTTTTCTTACTTTTCCACGCTTTTGTCATATCTCAACTTACGCGGGCGGTAGTGAGGCCTCATATTTTTATCTCATCTTTTAAATTTCGTTTCCACGTTAAACCCCTTTTTACCGACCCGCCCGATAAAAAGGGAAAGAAAAACGGCCCGCTGCCGGGACGCATTTCCCGTCTTCCAAAATTTGAACTAAATACCCAATCCCGTCACCATTTTCGGGCCGGCAGTTGCACTTGGTCCGGACACATTCCCAGCTCGGGTGCATTTTCGATGCCCTCCCCCGAGACTGCAGCTTGTCGCCTATCGCATCGAAACCGAAAAAGTTGACCGCCCATAAAGACGGCGTATACACGATGTGTGGAAGCGGCCCGATAAGAGCCGCATTATAGGGTTTTACAGTTACGAGATAGTTTGTGGAGTTTTAAGGTAGGCCCCCGGGCGAGCGACAGGCGATCGTTGAAGTTGGCGAAGAAAAAAAAAGGCATTTTGCACTGCATTTTGCGATCCACCATCGCATCGTGTCGCGGTTTGGTCGATTCGATGGCAAAAACTGGCATATAGATAGGAGTGACCTTTATTTCGCTTGATGTTGACACGCGGCTTACGGGCTGGGGTTTCCCTTAAGGCAATCATTCGCTTCATTACGGTTAATTCGATGACACTTCAGCTCGTACTCGACGGAGGCTTCGTATCACAGCCGATAAGCTTAACTGCCGCAAAGAATTAAAACAATCGACACCGACGCAATAAAGGTAGACCAACATATTTATGCAATCACTTCAAAACAACAAGTCGAGAAGCAACATGATATATTTTTGGCAATCTTGAGTGATCTTTGCGCGGATGAAGCAGTTAAAGTGCATATATTTTACGAATCTCGCTGTTGCATTTTATTTATATAACTTTGCTTTCTTCGCTAGCAATTTTCACATGGGAATCATGCACAGGTGAAATAAAAAAGATCCCAAACCAATCGTTTAACAATCGGCCCGTGTTTTTTACTCCTTCAATCGATCGTCGAACCCGACCGGTAATGCTGTAGCCAAAAGCTGTTTTTCCCAAAAACCGTTTCCCAACAACGGCCTGCCCCAAAAGAGCCTTCTTTCCATTTTTGTAAATTAGTTTCTTCATTATCACCTACCGCGCTTGGGCGCGAAACATCGCATCGTGTGTTCGCCTTCTTTTTCACTTTCGCCCAGTTTTTCTGCACAACTTTTCACCGTCTTCCCACTCTGGCACGCTCTTCCCGTTATTGCCCCGCAGTCCGAGTTATGAGTTACGATGCCAATTATGTGGAATTTTGAACGGCCTGCAAGTGCATCCTGAATGGAAAGTGCATCCTCGCGTCGAGGATATCGCATCCCGGGTAGACCCGTTCACTTTTTCGAATGTGCGACAGGAAACGTAATTTCAATAAAAATTTCACAATACAAAAACATTTCCCTCAAACCAGATTCGATTGAAAAAGGTGGGCACAAAAACGACCCTGTTTAAAATTGACTCTCATTTAATTGAAATAAGCTAAACTACGGACACTGCAACCCGATTCAATTTTAGAAAATGAACAAGAAGGTATTTTTCCAAACCTCGGAGAAGATTGATTTCAATGGACTTCCTAGCTTATGCGTACGCAAACATAAATGACTTCTTTTTAGAGTCATTTTAAATCCCAAAAAAAACCAATTTGGTAAAATGATCCGTTTCCGGCCCACTCAACTCATCTCCACCACGCAGCACATCCCACGAACCCTGGAAATCATAAAAGGAGGCCTCCGATCAGACTTGAACGAGCCCCATAAACAATCCTCGAGCCCACTTCCATCTGCTAACGATTGCGGTGGCGTCTTTAAACCAGTATCCTCCCACAAATCGACACGCCAGTCGACGTCGAGAATTTCTACCACGCCACCCTTCGCTCTCCAGCGCCTTCCATCGCGATGCGACGTTCGTTCAGGCCCATTTCTTTTTCTCCTCCCACGATCGCGAAAGTGCCCGAAATGGCGGCTCACCCCTCGCAAAAGGACGTCCGCCTTCGGAGGGCCGCAGGCAACGAAACGAAGAAGTGCTGCGAAAGATCATTGTTCGCATCGATAATTATGACCGGAAGGTGAAATGAAAGTAATCATACGCGCGAACCCGCTGCACCCAGCCCGACGTGGGACTCTTTTTTGCTCCGGCAACTCGACTGACCGGCAGGTTCGACGTCGGGACCTTTTACTTTCCACACCATGGCCCATCGTGGCACGTATCCGTCGAAGCCCGGCGACCTGGCGATCGGCCTCAGTACGACGAGCCCGATGAAATCGATCCCACAATGACCATTAGACCCACGATAGTGACCGGAAAATGGCGGACTCCGAGTGGCCGCGTGCAGTGTGTGGTAATGATCCAAGCATGGCACGAGAGAAGAGAGCAAAAAAGCGCTTCCTCAGCAAGGTGGCTGATGCTGTGGATACTCAAAAAAGGCACAACTGCACGGAGGATGGCGGAGAAAGCAGCTGCATGCTGCAAAACGGAACGATTCCTCGGCTTTCCACGTGGTCATTATGATATTTTCATCGTTCATTAAACGATCATGATCACGAAACGAAACGAAACGGAACGAAAGAGAGGCTGAGATTTTGTTAGAAGCCACAGCTACGATAACGAAACAGCCGGTCATGTTTTCCATGCTAAGTGCAGATGTGCCCTGATACGAATCTTGCGACGAATATATGTATGCTTTTTTTTTGTTTTCTTCACGATCGCTTACAGCTTTAGTTCCCCCGGGTTCCTTTATTGTCTGCTTTGTGTGCAGCGCAACCGGTCGGATTGTGAGACATCCAAAAAAAAAATCGAATGCATTTAATTATGTAACCAATCGCGTCTTAAATGAACCTCCTTACCTTGCTCCAACTATTATTTGATCACCGGAAACGTCAGTCAGCATTCGGGAATACGACGTCACATTTGGGTCCGTGTACCGATCGGCAGACAGCAGTAGATCTGGAGGAGAAATTTCAAACATGAACACGTTATTTTACGTTGATTTTACTCAAGATTTAGCGAGATTTTTAAACAGCTTTCAATACAATTAATCTTGCGATTGTCATCACTTCAATGCATCCTTTAACCAGGCTTCTTTCGGGCGGAGGAGTAAAGATTTAAAAACAAGATGACGAACTACTCATCACCTCAGTAACTCCTTCAACCAGTCGCTTCCTTTTCAGGCAAATCGTCGGCGATCGAGCGAGGCGTGAAAGCGAAAATCAACGCACAAAGAAATGGTTCCTTTCAGCACTTATGAAATTGCACATGAAGTGAAAAAACACACACCTCACAACTTCGCTAATGGCACACCGCAATCCTCTACTTGTCCTCCATGGATGGGCACGTCCCGAACATCTGTTTGCGCAAGATATTGTAGGACCTCTTAGCGAACGGAGACACTGGAACAATGCTGACCGCGACCGCAATGATCGAAGAGATAAAGCACCGCATTGTTTCTGGCTGGAAGCGAGGAAGCGAGGTTTGCCAACTACAAGATACGATCTGTACCTGAAGCGATAGCTAGCGACACTGTCGGGGAAGGTCCTAACATCCCCGAAGGTCAACTTCTTGGTAGAATGGGGCTTTTTGGAGTTCTCAAAAATTAGGCTGCCATTCCCGAGCCCTTTCAATTCATACATCTCAATAAAACCCATGAACCTCCATAGCGACCAGCGGGTGGAATTGTTTCCACGCCCGCAAGCAAGAACATTCCGTAACGGACAAGCGCTCTCTAATGTGCAGCCAATAATCATCAATAACCAACCGAAGGGCCACTTAATGGCTGCCGTATTACTGCCTATTCTTCGCTCGCTGCCGCTATATCTTAACCCCGGCCCTAAATACAGCGCGTTCCGGTTCTGGGGTTGCCGTTTGACGCTCCGATTGCGGCAATCTGCCCCCATCGAGATTGCCTCATAATCATAAACAACGTTCCACCATTAGATCATTTGTTTGTACACTGAAAGACTAATTATTTGCGCATGCAAGCTGCTCGCAGAACCGCGACCAACGAAGGGCTAAAGGTTCGACTGCATCGGTAGCATAAAAACTCCACCACTCGCGTGTAGCAGCAACACAAACGGTGCAAAGTACAGACAATCGGCAAGCTTCTACTAGAGCTCGCTTCGGAACGGAACCACGAGAGCATGTACGTGCGCATAAAGGGAATCTTAGCCTGGGCTAGGGCAAGGGCTACGGATTCTGCAGTACCTCTTGCAGTAGGTGGAGAAGTGTCTCTTAGAAATCGATTCGTCGACGTACTGCCGGAGCACTGCCGGTGGGTTGCATAAGATTTTATCAATTTATTTAAATTGCGCCCGAGCCAATCCGTCCACCGTTTCACGTTCACACAATCGCAGGTTCGTAGGTCCGTAGGATCGCTGGAGCTCCCGCAGAACGGCACTCCCGAAGAACAATGGCATCGAGGGCCACCGTTGTTGTGAGCGTGTATAAATTATGGGCCAAACTTCCTTCGAGTCGGAAAAAAAGGGTTCTTTGGATTATGAACGGATTTGAACGGGGACGGAAAGGAAATAGTACAAACGCTACCATTCAACCTAGTGTTGGGTAGGTACTCGAGTCAACTTCAATGACAATGCTTACTTCAAACTGGAAGGAAAAAGGGAATTGGCCGGAGCCGAGTGAGCTAACGACATGATCATGATCCCCTTCTTCTGTGCCCGCAATTTTGCGGTTCTGTGCATTATGCTTTCGAAACTCTTCACTTCGAATCGCGAACGAATGGAATCGTAGCATAAACGGCACGTTTTGGCTCGCTGAATGCCCTCATGAACTTATGCTGCATGATTGTTCGCCTATGATTCGAAAGGCTTAATGAGAATTGCCTGCGAGAGAATTAATTAAACTTGGCTTGGGACTTACTGATCGTGCCTATTACGTTGGTTAGAATAGTTCTTAAGTTATGTTTTTTTTTTTTTGCAAATTAAACATCATCTGCATCTGTTGCTGCTTTCTAATCTGAAATTTGAGAGACTATCGGTGCGCTTACGCGATCGCTGCGGGGGATTTACTGCATCAATTTATTATTCACCATTTACAAGCACTTTTAATTACTTCTGTAACTCATACGCTCATTTAGTGCGCCCTGTTGCATGCATCTCAACCACGCAATGGATTAAATTCCCTCCCCGGGTTGCAAAATGACACATAAAAAGGCACGCGACACCGTAGAGTCGTAGGATGGAAACAACAACAAAATCTCTCGCTTCGTTGAAAAGAAAAGGCACAAAAAGTGAATGTGGTTTACCGTTTCGTGGCCGAAAGGGAGTCCGCATCCGGAGCATGTACGTGGCTTTAACGCCCTTGCGAGCCTGCCAGCGTACGATGAGGGTGCTTAGGGCACGGTTTTAATTGAATCTCCCCACGCTGAATCTTACGCCCGTCCATAATGGTGGTCTTATGTTTGCCACGCAAGCGCAGAAATGAGCATTTATTGCTTTTCTAACAAACGCAACAACAGCACTTACGAGGCGTCTAGGGTGTAGCATATTTTCTTCCACATCTCCACAATGCGCACGATGGTGCACGATTGATCCGTGTTTCGAAGTCCAAGATTCCTGATGTATTTTCGTTCAAGCTCGTGCTCATGTCGCGACAACATAATGCTTCCTCCTGGCGGTGCATGATAAATTATCACACTCGGTAAACGTTCCCCCAGAGCACGTTGGCACTGTGTAAACGGTGAGAGATAACGACGGAAACATGCTCTATAAATCACGCATTAAGACAAACATGATAGTGGCTAGTTTGGAGAACCTCGATCTCCAGTCAAATCGGCACACACGGGAAGGTAATCCACGTCACCAGTGGCTTGGTGTATTAGGACACAACGCACTGTGCCAACTACCGGTCTTGGAGGTCGCTTTCAAATGTCGCCGTATCGCGCACAGCTTGACACGCTTTATCGGAGTCGGAGGTCGATGCGATATCCTCTTGTGCCGATTGGGCTATCGTATCGATCGGCAAGTGCATCGCCATCGACAGCCGGACAAGTCCATGCCCCAAGGCGTTCGTTGACACGATTCGATAAAAGCTCCCAATTAACGCCGGCTTGGGGCTAGCTCTCGAATGGCTTCTGAGGGGGTTGGAGTGTGGTTGATATGGTGACAAGTGTCCAACGCAACCGTTGACCTTAAACGGTATGTGGCCGGTTCCAACGAGCTCGGTGTTCCTGTTCCGCGAGTCGGAAGTCCGCAGAAGCCAGTCCGGCGTTCTCGCGAAGGATCTTTTTTTTTGCAGGAGAAATGGGTACCTTGGTGCGTAAATAAGTACCCACGTAACCGATTCCGGACCAGTCCAGAAACCCGATGAAACCGGCCGGCTTCGAATGAGCACACCCTTCTCTAGCTTCACAGAGCCCTCGGGCTGGAGTCTGGAACAGTGCGTTCGTAAGCCGATACTTAGAAGCACGTCCACCGAAAGCACCGTTCCCGTTCGACTTCTAGCCGTTCGTCGAAGAGCGAGACCATTCCGAACCGGCACGACAGACAGCCAGACGCAGTGGTTGTCACCGTCCGTGACCAAGATGACCGTAAAAGGAACGGCGATCCGGCGGGTTGCCTGTCGCGCAAGCAGCGCATCGAGACGCTAGAAGCGGCCCTCACCGAGCGGGGCAAAAACATGTGGAAAATAAAATAAACGGGATCAAGAAGAAACTGTCCGTGGATGGTGAGCTACCGCAGAAGGAGTAGCATCCGGACGGAGGACGGAGATGAAAAGCGAGACGCACTCGCGAAACCCTCGCACGCTAGTCGAAGGGATAGAGAAAACGCATCGATGAGATCTCTTGCGAGCGGCCAACAGGAGGAAGAGACGTGGAAAATGAAATAAGTTAATTAAAGTGTTGGGCCAATGTGTGACAAACGAACAACAACAAAAAACTCTACAATACACACACTTACAGCGACCATCGCCATGTGCCAAAATCCACCAATGCCAACTCGTCCCTGGAAGGATCTCGTTTGCTCTTGCGTTCGCCTCGAAATGTCCTGCCGTGGAAGATTAAAACCAAAAAAGTGAACGTCCCCGTGCGGGCTTAAGCATGCGATTTAATAAAGCCATCGTGCGGTTGTTTTACACCCGCGGGGACCAGTGGTTTACTTTATTGAGCTGGGTAGGGTTCGCAAAGGCAAATAAGAAAAATCGAACTACGGCCATAAAACGCAAACCGCAGAGGCTCCAACAAAAGCAGGACGATGCCGGCGGCTTTACGATTCGCTTCGCAGCAAGCCGAAATAAAACCATTGCCGCTCATGATGAACCAATCAGCATAAAACAATGGCCCTTCTTGCGCGGCCCATTCATGCGCCTTTTAGCGCTCGACACAATAATTCATCGCTGTCAAAAGTGCTGCCCTATCGCGGAATGAACCGCACCGTCAGAAGGATCTCTTCATTTCGTCGTCACCGAAAATGGCACCGATTTGATGCAATAATGGGTGACGTGAAGCCGGTTGCGGTGGACGAAATAAATTAAAAACGCATCCGGACGGGACGGGCCCGGACGCAATCGCAAACGGCACTGGGAAGGGGTTCGCTGTTCGAAGATTCGTCCTTGTTCGCTAAATAAGATTGATTTCAATGAATAGTAATTAAATCGCGCTCAATTATCATGAAAACATCTGTTATTACGAGTGGACCATCCCTTCGAGTTTCGGCTCCCAAGCGCGGTTCGCGTGTATTAGCGATCGCTGGGAACTGGACCGCCTCCCCGGGACCTTGGGCTCGCTCAAGGTAACGCTAAAAGAATGTAATTTGTGTAATTCGTCACTCGATGTACGAAGCAAATCGTGAGCAAACGGGAAGAGAACTTTCACCATAAGTAAACACGGTACACCGAAAGTCCGTCCAATGAGGCCGTTCTTTCACCAACCTGTTTTGGCTCACTCGCTCCAGGCAGTCTGAGATGGAATTCTCGACGAGTTTGAGCCCTTGTCAATGCGATGAAGTGAATATTAAAAAAAAACACGCTCACACACAACGTGAGACGATCCGTGGGGAAATGGGTCATTCATGATACAAAAAAAAAACAAACCGCAATGGAGACGTTCCCTGAAGCGATAAGGACGAATACAAGAGCCAAACCGCTGAAAATAAAACATCAATGCACCCTTCTGAAAGAAAAAATAAAAAGATCCCTTCTGCGCCACCGCACTCGCGCAGTTTCATCGCCTTAATAATTGATTACACATTTATGACCTTAATTTTGATAATTTAATTTTTACTTCCCCGGTAGCAATCATCTGTTTCTGTGGTATCTCGCGGCTGGACACGGTTCGTCGCCTTGTTTCTTTTTTTTTGCTTCTCTTTCCGGACCCTTTTCGCGGCCCAGCGTTGTTCACAGTGCGACTAAATTATGGACTACACTCATGCGTTCCCGTTACATTCAAATTGCACAATCGGTGGGAGAAAATTAAGTTTCTGCATTATTTCCCACCATTTATACCACACGACCCAGGCAGAGCTGGTCGCCTTGCTGTCGGTGCAGTTTAAATCGTTTGTTTGACTTTAAAAGTCCTCCTTCTCTGGGAAGAACAACTTTCTGCCAGAGATGAGCGTGGATGAACTGTCCATGTCAACCGTCGTTGCTTGGGAGAATGACTCTGAAATATTATCCCTTCAAAAGTCACGCTGTCATAGGGCATCCTGCTTCAGTCCATTCGATTCTTCCGAAGTCCTGGGAGGTGCATCACACCGTCCCAATCGCATCTTAATGGATGATCGAACACCGAAGTGAAATCCCCATCGAATCGCCTCATTCAAAGTAGGCTTCCGTTTACTGACCGCCTCAACTCAAACCTGCATCGATCTCTCGACCGCTGTTAGGCGTTATCGCTTCCAGCCTTTGACGGACGTACAAATTGACAGTTATACGGCCGACGGCCAAACGAGCAAACGAGACCTGTGCGCATGACGATGACGGGAAAATCAAGATCGGGATCAAAGTGTGCATGTTTCCACGTCGAGTTGCTTCATCCCGACGACCGCGTGCCCCGGATTGTCCGCCGCATAAGGCTCCAATACCGAACGGACCGGTACCTGTTCCAGACCAGAAGGCCAAGCCAGGTTAGCCGCATGCCTTCATCTGAACAGCACGAGTGGCTATCAGCTCCCGCGTTGGCAGAAAGGCTGTAGAACGACAGTGGCCGGTCCGAGACATCGATTTGTTCGTCGATCGAACCGGCAATATCGATCCCGATCGCGCGATAGATCAACCGTGCCAGCATTGCCTGAAGCTCGCTGGTGTGCGGAAGAAAATGCCGATCGACGGAAGACTGACGGAAGAAAGACCGACCCATCCTTCCCGACCACGTCGCAGCGAAACCGTAATCTTTCGCCATAAATCAAAACAGCAGCTACGAACGAACGGGCCAGCCCCAAGCAGGCCAGCTGGCTGAACAACTTCGCTATACAGCTGCTGTAACCGGGCCAGCGCTTGCACATTCTGTCAAATTTGCAATGAAAATTCATCGCAATTCAAAGCGTCATTAATCAAAAGACTGCAGCGAGCGACGAGCAACGAACCCGTGGTAATGCATGTACATGCACATGTGTGGCTGGGAACAAGATGGAGAATATGTTTCTCTCGTTTTTTTTTTGACTTATTTCCTTCCCCTTTGAAGCGCAACCATCAAACCATCCAACCACCCCATTATCATTATCATAATCGTAATAATCTGATCCGGTGCTAGGTCAAGACGACTTGGGAAGGTTTCCTTTTCCAACCTCCCTTGCACGTCGACAAGCTGGTCGCACGCCCGGCCCCAGGCGTAAATTGCGCCCGGGATGCACTTAAGTGCACTTTCCGGACGATGACATTGACGGATACGAGGAAGCCGAGACACGCACGGGTCCGGAAAAATGTTCTCCGATTGCAATCGCGTGCCCTAAGAGCGCTAGCACGGAAAATTCACACAAAAGAGCGTCTCGTGTTTGCTTTCGCCAGGAAAGCAGATAGCCAACAATGCCAGTGACGAAAAGATACGCGTTTTTATCGCTTATGATCCGGTTTTGATTCATTAGCACCACTGACATCCGTTAAGGCCGTTTGCTCGGCAGCGCAGGGAAACGATTCGGATGAAGGGAAACATTTCGGGTATAAAAGGAAAATTCCTCAAACCCTCGCGATCGTTAAACATCACCCCATGCGGGAGAAACTTTCCGTCTCACAATTCGCTCAGTCAACAAAATGCAAGCGCGCGAAATATCAACAACGAAAAAAAAACCTGCGCTGGAATTGCGCTGCAGCTCCGAAAACCTGACACCAGAAACCCAAGTCAATACCGTTTACGTCAGCGACGTTTTCATCCCGCCATGCCGGCTACGGATGCTATCGATTGACAGAAATGGCAAAAAAGAGATCGTTCCGCGAGAGCTCGATCGTTCAACGGGGGAAAAGCTGCACACTTTACCTTGAATGGCATGCAAGGAAATTCCAACAACGCGACTCTTTCTCTCTCGTTCTGCAGCCGGTCAATCAATCACCAGAAGGATGGGGCCTCAGTGCAACGAAGCGTCAATGTGGGAGCAAAAGGAAATCCCCATGGCCAGGCCAAACGGTGCTTTCGCGATACCCGCGGCAGCCCATTTCGAGGCGAGTTTGGCCAATTCGAGCCCATTGCGAATCGCCTGCAGCCCACAGTTGTCGATGGGAGAAAGATACCGGGGGCCGGCATCCGCGGGAACTGAATTTTCCGTCCGAAACGGTCGAGGCAGGTTTCCGTATTTCACCCAGTTGAACCGGGTTTGCTTCGCGGTTGGAAAAGACGGGACATGGAGATTGCCATAATCGACGACGTTCAATCGCTGGACGAATTTTCAAGAGCAATCACGCCACTTGCCGAAGAAAAAGACGGAGAAGGACTGCAAAAACGAGCTCATTCGAGTTCGACATTTTTCCGCCACAACTGCGCCGATAATGAAATGGAAGTGTCTCAAGCGAGCCGCGAGCTTGAAGTGTCTCGAAATTTGGCCACCGCAAATGAGCGTTTTGTCAAGCCGTCGACACACGCCCGGCCCTACGCCCGAGCGGGATTGTTATGGAAATATTATACAACGCATTTATCTTAAACAGCCATAATTGGCCTTCGGTTAGCACAAAATGTAAACGGTTATGACGCTTTACGGTTTTATGGGCCATTTTAAATTTTACGATCGACCAAACGCTCCTTTTGCCCTCCCCAACCCACTTTATTAGCGGCACCCGATCGCGACGGTGCGCATTAATTGATTCGGGTATATTAAAAAATGCATATTCCTGACACGCTCCGCTTGATCTGCGAAAGGATCACCAGCAGGCGGTATGGGATGCTAGGTGAGTGCAGCGGAATGGGGAATCCTTGCAAAACATCAATGAAATAATCGAGATAGAGATGTCACACGCACCGGCCGAGAGAAAGTAGCCTGGCAAGAAAGAAAGGACGCCAAAATAGGCCGAAATTTAAACCCGGCTCGTTCCGTGGTTCTTGTTTCATATTTTTATGCTTTTAATTACGCACGTTTACTGGCATAGGGGTGGGAAGAACAGGCACTGCAAAAACAACCTTTGTAAGTAAATATTTATATTCACGACATCACAACATAATTTAACGTTTTATCATCGCGTTTTGCAAAATGGTTTACATCACAATCCGAAGGTATTTTAATTTTGACTTGATACTATGTAAATTTTTCAACAATTTGTTTACAATTTAAATTTCCAATGAAGCCATTACTTATAAACGTTATTTTGAAATAATTTCGTATTTTATGTATTGTCAATAGTGAAAAAGTAATGAAATTTGGATTGTACTTTACCATGCTGATCAATGGTATACGTGACATTTTGCATGGGAACACCCGAATGTGGCACATTTTCTTTTTTTGTCTCCTTTTCAAACCAAATATAATGCGATATCGCTTCGGCAGAGATGACAGCAGAAATTCTTATCACACTGTATCGTTATCATCGCACCTAACTCCTAGTTCCTGGCGAATTTCATACCTTTTTATTCATTTTGCAATGCGCACCCCAACACGCCATTCATCAGCAAACACTCGAAGGGTGTGAGTGAGTAGACAGTTTCATAACAACGGAGGGCAATAGCTTACCAGAATACGTGCTTTGCGATAGCGTGACAAAATAATACAAACGACACAAGTGAGGTTTCTATTAAGCGAACTTGCTAAATTCGTATCAGAAGTGGCACAACTGCACTACGCTTTCAGCAACAAATATATCAACTTGATGATAAGAAAATTAACAACATGTTCCTGTACAACAGCAAGAATAAAACTATATAATGTTTATCGATGAAAAGAATACAGAACAGCTGAGTTGTTATGTTGAATGTTATCTAATCAAACAACGGTAACGGATCGCAACCCACATTCATTGTTGCGATATCATATATCGATAAATGATGTATGCTACACAAGCTCCATCGTGCAAAATAAACTGCTTTACCCACACCTTTGAAGGAAAATATTTGCAATAACATTTATGACATGAGGTGATATAAATCACATATATGCTCCTAGCTAAGCTTTACATGAAAATGCTTAACAATTGACTTTGACAGAGGGTTAGAAATAAAAAAATTTGCAACGAAATACATTTAAAATTTTACGCTTTCGATGAGTAAATTCTGAAAACACAATATGATTATCCTTTACAAAACTTCACTTCAGCCAATAATGAACTGTATGAACCTCTAGAAGATGTCAAGGTAATGACCAAAAAACGCACAACGTACCAACCACGTAGGTAATCATGTTTTTTTTATTCCAATAGGAAAATTTTACACATGCCTAAGGTATAAACAAAATTTTTGAACTCACCAGGAAAAGAAATGAATCTGCGATCATCCTTGATGTCGTTTGATGCCGTTGAAACAATAGCTAACATCAGCAATAGGGAACACGTGTTGATCATCCTGCAAACGAAATAAACGTTAATTGAGTGCTGCACCACATCAGATGTGTTCCTACGCGATACGGATTTTGTTGGGCTAGGTCTGATCGCGAGATGCGACGTTGAGTAACGACTCCTCGACGCAGTTCTTACGCAACCGGCATCCACAGCTAGGGAAAACGAATCGATCAATATCAGTTCCAGTTGGTGCTGTTTGCTTAGCGCTAGAGTAGACTTCCACCGACCCAGTGCGCGCCTTCGACCACCACAGACCTAATCAAACACGCATCGAACCCAACGTGAGATGATTGATCGAATGCACACATGGAGATCGAGCATCGAGTGGACATCGATACGCTCGAACGAGCCAGTGACAACATTCCTCGACGGGTATTTGAAGTCAAACAGACATCTTGGCGGGGTCAGTAAACTCCCACTCGTTTCGCGCCCGTTACGGGAAGGTTTAAGGGCTCCTAAAGGAAGCCCTCACACAGACGATCCATATCCATCCAAATTTTACAGAAAAAAAGCTTACGTTCCCAGGAACCTCTCCCAACGAGGAACGTTCGGAAAAGACCTACGACGATCATACAAGTCAATATTTACCCACCCCAACAAAGCTAATAAGGATGCTTACTTTTCCCTTACACGAAAGAAGCAACGCAACTACGGACCTGTCGGGAATTCTCCGCAGCCATATCGTTCTGTAGAAAAGCCTCTCGAAATGTACCAAGCGATCAAACAGGAGATTTTGAGGTGGCTTTTTTGAAGGATAGCAGCAGCTTCAAACCGCTTCAATCTTAGCCATCCCATCGACCGCTGATTCCGTTTCATTTCACTATATCAGTAAGACACACGGCCGAGAGAAGGTCCTACGATGGTTCACTTTCTTATCGCTCGGTGCTGTAAGTAGTTTACCGCGGCTAATATCTACGCGTTGGGAAAGAGTGGGCAATAAATATGGAAACATTGCTCTTTCGTGTCTAATCTACGGCTTGCGGTGGGGCTTCGTGTGATGGCCTCTGCCAAGCTGACACCTATTCAGCCGGTGGTTTTAGTGCTGGCGATAAGTTCTGTAATCCTTGAGCTGCGGTAAAGCAATTAACAATTCCCACTCACGGTCCGGTGCGGTGAACACCACGGTTGTAAAATTAAAAATTCTATGAAGTGCACGGAACAGACGTCAAGCACTACCACGAGGCGTGTTAGGTGGAGTTGCGCAGTTAGCGAACGGGCAAGTGAAAACACAATCGTTTATGACGGACAGCATGCTTATCTCGTGCCGGCCACCGTATCTTCAAAGGAGTTCGCTAGCCCCGACGTGCTCTGCCATCTGCCGTCTGGTCGTGGGTAATTGAGTTGTTGCTTCGAAAGGCCTCACCGAAGGTATTGTATCAATTTGATCACCGAGCTCAGGTGGTTCTGATGGCATGCATGAGTGCGATTCAACGCGATGTTAAAAAATCAAATCAAATAAGCCAATGGGCCAAAATCAAACACTGATGCTTTTTTTATTCGTTTTGCAAGCGTAGGAAAAGACGTCAAATTTGTGCATCAGATTTCATCATCACATTTGGAAACTTTGTTGCTACAATGCTTCGGCAGCCAATTTTCCCAAACGAATGAAAATTACATAGATAACGGACTGACGATCGTAGCAGATGCAGATCAATTTGATGATTTCCTGTTTTTTATTCTACGACGCTATGATAATTACATGTTTGACGTTAAATGGCTGAACCAGATGGTCAGCAGTTTAGAGGTTCTCGCTTCTTTAGCTTACTTTTCTCACTTTTACTCAAATGCTTGTGCTGTTTAGCTTCGATTCGCTGCCTTAAGCATCCCAAATTATCGATGCTAATTTCGCTAATGATTTATGGTTTGCCAAGTCGAATCGGTTTGGTTCGGTTTACCAGTAAAATTTTAAGCGTGTTTTCATTGGCTCGTTCTTCGAGAAAAAAAAAACAACTGGCCAAAGAAAGATGTCCAAATGCCCGAGCAGAACGAACAGAAGGAACAGGAATTAGACCGCAAACATCACATCAATCATGCAGCCGATCTAGAATCCGAGCTAGGAAAATGGTTTTGATAGCATTAGCATATTATTTAACGGCTCGGATTGATCCATTCCTTCCATCTCAATAATAAACACATCAATTCGGACAGAATGCAAAAAAATGGGAAGCTCAACACGTGCGCATTTTATTTCGGTGAACTTCAAACCGGGCTTCTAATTAATGCAAACCCCTGTGCGTGATTTCTCGAGTAGTTTTTACTCAACAAAACTAAACGAATTTTTGAAACACACAAATTTATTTCTTTTCTACGTAGCGTTTAAACGAGCATTTTCAAATCATCTAAATCCATAACAAAAGAATCCCAAATTCATCAACAATTCTAAAGAATCCTTGCCACGTATGGGTTCATTATTTTTTGCACCGACCGCTCACTGATTAAACCATTTAGATGGAGAAAACAAAGCAACGAACCCAAGCCAAACCACCATAAAATTCGCTACCTTGAACCACTTAAATACCTTACGCCGAAACAAAACACGTTTACCGGCGATAGAAAACTGGAATCATCTGTGTGGCTGGCGCGAAGGGACCCAAATTGGATTGACCAACGGATTAGGCTCGGTTCGAACTCGTGCATAGCCATCGGGCGCTTTATCCTGTCCCATCCTTCGCGAGAGGGAATGCACGAGCCCCGGCTTGATTTATCGTCCCGCTTTTCTGGGGAATTTTTCGCTTCAATTGGGCACAAAATTCTTCACGTTGGGTTTGGTCGGAAAATTGATACCTGCAATGAAGTAATTTATGACGCGGCTAGGACGAAATCGAAACAACGCCGCTTGCGATTTGCAGCACCTTGACCCACCATCGCTCCACGGCACGGAAGCCAAAAAGAGCTTTGTTTTTAATCGGGAGCGCTTGAAAAAAAAAACACACACACACGTGGTCAGTTAAAACCGCGCCACGAGCGTCACGGTCACAAATCAATGCCGTTAATTACACTCCCGAGTAGGACAACGGGCAGGCACCTCGAATGCTCCGGAATAGGGACGAGGTTAAGAAATCCGCAACCTGAAATCTCCTCAACTCAGCTCTTTCACTCTCTCACCCTCTTTCTCTGACTCTGTGTCCTTTGCGAGGTAAGCCTTCTTAAGGTAACAATGACCAGTCATACGTGTAAGCCCCGTCACAAGAAACCGTACAATCACCAGCACCCTGTCCCGTGGCGCTGTGGCGTGAAACAGGATACAAAATAAACCGCCGCCAGGGTCCGGGGCCTGGCAAGCGAGAAAATAAATTCCAACGTGACGGCCAACGAACGGCCAAAAACAAAGACCTGGGGCGTCTCGCAGGCGTCTGTTGACAAGTGTCACCAAATATAGCCAAGCCCGAGGGCACCTCTACCGGTACCGAAATTTGCTACAAACTAGCCTGGGACAGGGAGGCACGCAAGACGCCAGCGCCGAGGCGAACGCGAAAACCAAATACACGAGAAAACGCCACCCCAACGGGGCGACAGGAGGCGACATCGAAGAAGAAGAATAAAAAACATCCTTAACACGAACGACGCATGGAACGCAAACACGAAAAGAGGGAGTAAAAACAGCCAAACTTGTAAATCCAAACGCGACTCGGGAGACTTGGAAACACTGACGTAATATTAAAATGAGTGTACAGTCCTGCGACCGATCCGATCATCGATACTGATCGTCCTGCCAACCGGACGAGCCGCGCAAACTCTTGGTTTAGTTCGAAAACGAACAAACATTCGCCTCCCACGTGCGCACCCTTCGATGCTTCATCCCACCGGGTGGGTTGATTTATGCTGCGCGTGCGATACTGCATCGCGATCAAGCCCCCAAACGAACCAGCTGGTGCCGCGATGACAGCGATTGCCAAAAATTGTCTCCCCGTGAAGGAGCACACGCGTCGGTCGGTCACGCGGAGTTCGTTGCGCAATCGCGCTCGCGGACATTTAATGCAAATTAGGACCTCAACTCTGGGGGGGTGCACGAACGCGCGAAACGAGCGGAAGGCCATTTGCCAGCGGTTGGGAATAAGAAGAAGAAGCAGAAGAAACAAGCTCCATCCAATCGTGCGAGAGCAAAAACAAAGCTACAAAATATGGCACATTACTTAACCTGGTTAGCGCCGCTGGTTCGTGGGGCTAGTTTGGATGCTGTTTTATTTGCTCTCTTACCGGCTTTCGGAGTTCGAGTTGCCGGTGTTGATCGGTCTCATGTTTCGGCGTTGACCGTCGCCTAATGTGTGCTATGTTTATCACACGCGGGTTTTGTTTGAGTCGTGAAACATGGTCAGCAAAATTGAGACAATATTTAGTCAACGTTAGGTAGAGTTGCTCTGCTAAATAGAGTTTTCTTTGTTCTCTTTCCCGACCAGCAAGTCCGGTGAGATGCTGCAGAAAATCCCCCACAACACAGAATGCAAACCGAGATAGAGTGCGAAACTTCATCCATTCAGTGCGATGCAAGCGGCGCCTCGATTGTTTGATGCAACCAGCGAGTAGATGCGCCTACGAACGCCTCGAGCGTTTGTTTTCCCTCCCACTAACAAAAGCATGCCCATTTGCACTGAAATTTGCACCCACCAAACGGGAACACGATAGGCGTCGGAACGATTCCGCATTCATCGAGGCGAGAACGAGGCGAGAAATCGTCCCACGGGAACGAGTTCTCCGGTTTTCCACACCATAGCAGTCAGCGTGTGCTTTCCAGCTCGACGTCCGTTAGATGAACACTGCACAAAGCCGTATTCCTGATGCCGTATCCACGGTCAGTACGGAAGCCCAAACGCAGCATAACGCGCGTCAATGCAAGGCGCATCGATGTTTTCCTCGTTCCTCAACGGCACGTTCTAGCGCCGTATAATCTGACAGCCTCCGGCTCACGAAAGGGCGCCATTTTAATCCCGCTTGTCCAATGTGTTGGCGGTTCGACCTGTGGTCCAAGTAACGCGACGCGTTATCGAACCCTTCGCGATCGGACACAAACTCGCGCGCAAATGCGAGGGATTCGAACTGGGCGGCTTGAATGCATCATCATCGTCATCGCCATGATTGGTTTTGAGGTGGAGGAGAAGGGTTGACTTTTCCCATAATTCACGTCAATCAAAAGTACCGTTGGACGAGTTCCTGATGCCGAACCCTACCGACGATGGAAGGACTTCGATCGGTTTGAACAGCAAAATAATTCAGCTGGAGGCTAGTCTCTTGGTCAGTTGGACTCAGCATCCGTTAAGTTAGATTGAGTAAATTTTCAGAAAATAGGTTACATTTTTCTATCTTATATCAGCCGCTGCATGTACATAAATAGAGCTTTTATTTTGCTTCTTGCTTATTTCCCTCATTTTGAATAGCAATTGAGTGAATTGCTTCTGCTCCAAATAATCTTCTTTAGTATCCCGACTACTCCAGCTCCGTGAGCAAACTCTCCTGGCGTTAAAATTGGTTCATCCTCCTGGCAGCTTCTCGTGCACCCACACAAGCTCAAAACACTTCATTCACCGGAAAAACAAACGACAATATGGCACAAACGGTTCACCGGAACGAAACAAAACCGTCGTCCTCCACTCGACCGCCGAGTAGCTTCGAGTTTGAGTAGCATTTGCAGAAGCTAATCCCGGTCCTTGGCACGATGTATACGACTCGTGCAACTCCTGCATGGTGCTGTGACGAAAGTGGGCTCAACACCGTATAATGCAGCCTCTGCCACCCACAAGCACACGCTCTTCCAGCACCACGGGCTGCTTGCAGTTGCACACGGTGGAGCTGCACATCAATCACGTCGAAAGCCGCACGTCCCTTGCGCCGGGACGCGATGCTAGCCGTTTTGTCGTTGCCATTTCAGAAGAGCCCGCGAACCGAAGCATGAATAATTATCCGCGTAGGCAAAACAACAAAGCGTCAGTTCCGTCGAGGAGTGATGCACTCCTTGCTGGGGGCGACAGTCACCAGACGAGAAGGCAACAAAAATCAATAGAGCCAACTGCAGCATGGTAGGCGGCCTACGAATGCACGAAGGCAGCATAAGAAAGCTAAACAAATTGAGAACACACTACTCGGAGGCGACCTAAGCGTGGCTCTTTCACTAACGGCGTTTTGTCGCATATGAGATTTCTAAAAAACTCTTTGCCTTTGTATCTACTTAACAAAGCTCCGTGCTCATGTAATACAAACCATAGTCAAACTACCGAATTGGTGTTGCTGACAAAAACAAAACCATCAGAAGAACATTGTAACATGAAAAGTAGTGCTTATGCTTCATGCCGACAGTGTTTCGTAAAGCGCATGTAGGTATGTTTGGGAGATAATTAAAATGTAACGTCAAATAGAAAGAAGCATGTTATCTACATCGCTTGTTTTTCACTTTCCTACCGAAGCCACCAAAGTCCGTTAAAACGAGGGAAAAGTCCGTCATAAATGTCGTCGACAACTACCAGCGAAACCCTGCAAGTTCCGAAAGTTGAGAGGTGAAAACGAGCCTTTGACATAGGTCACATCGTGTTGTACGCGATTCGTTATCCTCCTCGGCCAGCTTGTCCGGGAGAAAGTGACGTTTTTATGCTGACAAAACAAACTCTCGCAAAACCGCAACATTTTCGGCTGCAAAGTAAATGTTCCATAAATTTATATAACTTGTGAATTTCGTTCCAAACAACTATGAGTAAACTTTAACAAGCATTACAAGTGTACAGTCACGCGGTTATCACCCAACACCGATTAGACACAATGCTAGGGTGACACACCGCACGTTGAGCTCCGGAAAAAACAGACTAATTTGTGAAAGAAAAACAACATCAGCCGATAAGCTAAGCACGCATAAATCATAGACCTCTCGTAAGACGCACCAAAACCGCTGCAGGATTTCAACTTCCCGTTCCACGCAATAGCTCAGTCGACGGAACGAAGCGAATTGGTCAGAAGGTGTTGATAGCTCACGAGGTCTATGCTCCAAATTTCGGCCGAGCCAGGCTGTCTCCACCGGTCAAAGGAACTGATAAGTGGGCCTTCGAAGCGGGACCTAAATATGGCTTAGAAGGCAAACGCCTCAGCGGGGTAGAGCAAACCAAAAGGGCAGGGCCTTTTCGACACATTATAACCCAAACCAATCTTATCTATCAACTCACACTGGCTACGTTATGTCCGTTACGCAAGTGACGACCAGACCAGGAATCGGAATTGGCGCAAAAGGGTTGAAGCGTTTTTGATCGCGAGTGACGCAATTAATCAAGACCGATCGAAGTATGTGCGTAACATATCGAACGGTACAATGATTTGATCATGTTTCTCAACACTCGTGCTGCTCTACGATAAGCTAGTTCCATTCTGCCAATGGATTAAAGTCCGTTCATATGCACGTCATGCCGATAAATGAGGAAAATGGAGTATCTAAAGCAAAATCGAACGTTCAAACCGAACGGTAAGATTCATTTGTATGGGTAAATGTGGCATTGAAAGCTAATCGCCTCGGAGTAAAGGGCTTTTTCACGCAAGGATCCATTGCCTGCAATCAAGGAATACAATCAGGAAGAGCTCAAAGGCACATTTGCCGCGCAATGTTATGTTATACACTTGTCAAAACGCTTGCTGCGTGGACGGACCTTGCTACGCTAGAAAACACCTCCAACGACGCATTTGTTCGCCTTCGCATACGCTAATCAAACAAGCTCATCATCTAAACAAAATAAATGCAAGTGCGATGAGCGTTGAATAAGTGTTTTCTGCGCTATTGCGATCTAACTGCACCAACATTTACTCACTGAGTCAATCGATCTGCTTCCAGCGCTTCAATTGGCTTCAATCTGAGGCAACGGATGTCGATTGATTCGGTGCTCGGTCACGGCCAGATGATAAATCCATCAAAGCTTCGATTGCACAAAAATTGTCGTTCTCACTCGCGCAGTTCCATGCAAAACGGTTCACCTTTGCCACCGTGATCGAGAGAAGCAAAAGACTCCCAATTCCCAATTCGAGTAGCCACGACGCCGAAATCGTTCAATACGCCCGTTGATTGATTGATCAATCTACGGTGGCGCGATGGCAGTGGGAATGACCGGAGAATGAATTATCAGCATACATTTATGTAGCCCGTTGGATTCTTTCCGGCAAGCGGGATTGCTCGCGGTGGAAGCCAAAGGTGGCCTAATTATGCAAATCCAATCCCAGCCTCGCATGCAGCTTCCTATCGGTGGGTTTCATCGGTGTGGAATCTGATTCTGGTTTCGACCGAGCGTCATCAAAACATTTCAAAAATCAGCGATCGCTCGGCGCCGATAGCCGAATGATGAATTGTTATTATAACGATCAAGAAAAGAGGGATAGGGAATAGCGAAGGAATAAAGATTTACGATCGACCTCTCGGGATTAATTTGATACGCGGCTGTACGATACATTTCGCCTCTTTTTTTTCTTTCTTAGTCAAAGAAACTTCCCCATGAAGACATTACGTGCCGGATTAGCCAAGCCGTTCTACTCGACACCCAAGGTCATTAGAGCCTGTACATAAATCATTTATTAAACGCCCATCGCTAAGAAGAATTGCTCCTGAAAGCACACAAATAAATAAAGCGCGATAATTGCGACCAAAGGTATGCAGAGCAATTTAAAATTCAAATAATTTAACTTCGAATGAAACATAAAATAAAAACAGAAACATTACGAGTTTTCTATGCCTTTGCAGATAAATAGAATAAGGAAGGGAAATATTTCAAACTTGTGATGATCAGCGCTCAAAACGGAACAAATATTTGATTTCTTGTTCCATTCACTCGATGGTACCAAATATTTTATCAAAGCAATCATCGGCGAAAAAGCACAACCCCGAGATAACTTCCACAAGTGAATATGGACGGTAAAAAACCTGAAAGTACGCCAAGCGAGGCGAGAAAAAAAGCGCACAAATTCAGCAAATCGTCCGAGGGAAGCAAAAAAAATCAGACCAACCAACGGAAGTGAAACAAAAACGAAACCAACGCCACGAGCGTGGAGGCTCACGCAAACGAATGGCCGAAAACAATGACGCCGTAAGCGAGGCGTACGCAACAAACGCAGCACGTGGATGGCGTGCCAGCGATGCGCAATGTTGTTGAGGATGCATCCGCCAAAAATTACCCTCAAGGTCGATGTCCCTCGCGAATCAGGTGATCGACGGACGCGGTTGTACGACGATTCGCGATAGCGGTGTTGATTAATGGCGTGGCAACGACCGCTTGATTGCAGCTGACATCGCAAAAGAGACAGGACCACGCAGTGCATCCACTCGAATTTCTCGTCGATAGTATCTTTTTTTGCTAATATTTATTTTGCGCCTTTCCAACCATGCTAGGCGGAGTTCGTATTAGCGACATCGTTGCCGTTTGACGCCTTGAACTCTACAACTGACCCAGAAAGAAAGCCAGCATAATTCACCAGAACACAACAATCGGACCGGAGGGGTGTAAAAATATTTTCACACGAAATGTCCATCACTATCGCTTTTCTGTGGCCAGGGATGTAAGGAGTAATCTGCGGTCTAAATGAGCGTTGGTGTTTTAAAGGATGATTTCATCCCCGGAGCGCTTGCAAGCACGACCACAAAGCTTTCACGTTCCACAAAGCAACCAGCATGATAAGCACAATCAGCCGTTTCGACGTAAATGCAACAAACTACCGCACAATCGTGCCGAATGGCACGTATTCGCAGTCCGTGCAGCAGAGTGACGCATTATGCTACCGATGGCTGCCTTGGTGGACTGGGGACTGACCAGTAAATAGCAAAAATTAATCAGAAGCTCGACATTTGCCCACACCGATAAGTAGATGGATGCATTAAATTTAAAAGAAATCACCATCATGCCCTTGTTGTTATCGAATGATATTTACAATAAATCATTCGATGGAAGGCACAACTCGCACTCTTTGGTTCTGAGAGAGAGAGAGAGAGAGAGAGAGAGAGAGAGAGAGAGAGAGAGAGAGAGCTCGAATAAAGGGGCCAAATGGAGATGACTTTTTGGACCCTGTATGAAGTTGATTTACTTTTAACGGTATTATTTTCGTCAAATGAAGCGTCAAAACTGACACCTTGTTTTCGAACAACGGGCTTCTCCTCGTAAGGCTTGGCGCAAATGACGGACGCAGCCAATATTTCCCGCTCGATCATCCAACAACGTGCAATAGTTCCTTTTAACGGTAGAATGATTGGACCAAAAGCTGACCTCATCGCTATAGAGTTCCGGGATCTGGTGGAGATCGGATTTTTTTATAGATTTATTGCAATGCGCAAGCTACCGGTATGAGCATTTGCCCTTGCGATCTGCCACGAGCGATTTGAAGCTCCAGCAAGCAGGAAACAAACTCACGTTGCTCGGGAAAACCCTCACTCTTCTGAAGCATGGGAACGAATGTCGTGCCAGCAAGAACCGGGGAAAAAGAAGAACGAGACTTTAGAACGATCCCGTGGCACAAGCCGGAGGCACGATTCCGGCTCGCCACTTCCTGAACCGGTGGCGACAAGCGAGAATAAAATAAAAATCATGCTTGGATCGGGCATTAATTAATGAACACGATACTTCACACTATGTCCACCTCCGGGACACGCCGAAGGAGTCGCATAGAGCAATGGCCGCTCGAACGGGAAGGCGCGCATAAATCTTTCCATTCGCAAGATCCCTTTTTTTTTTGGTCCGGTTCGGGTGCACCCCACATCAACGACAACGTCGCCAAATGAAGCAACAAACCACCAAACGCGCGACCATTAAAAGGAAAGGGAAATAAACACCCTCCAGCCGAGGAGGGATTTTGAGGCGTAACATAAAATCACAAAGTCATGTCCGCCCGAGGCCACAATAAGAACCAGCACACTGTGGATTTTATTCTTCACCCGACATTTGCTCCCGTGCAATTGCACCCTTTCGAATGCACTTTTCTCGCTCGATTCCTGCCGCCTGTTGCGTTGATTATAATACCCACACAAATCGTCCCGCTCGTCAGTGACCACGTCTCACCTCGGCTGCCTCAACGAGCAACGAGTCTGAGCAAGAATAATAAACAAACATATCTCTTTATGGAAACGAGGGGGACAACAAAAAAAGGAAATCGACTCCCTGCGATCGACAGGGCGCGCGGTTTACATTGTCAAAAAATCAAACCGACGCCTTGGCATAAAACTGATCCCCGCACGAATCCTCCCACGGGTTCCTGAGAGATCGCGACACGGCAAAACATCGCCAAAAATCCCCAAAGTCATCGTAATTTATCACCCCGTTGGGTCGCTGCCAGGATCCATCCGATAGGGGTTTCGCTGGGACTTCACCGTTCGCGAAAGCGAACCAAAAACGCGATGCCACATAAATAAGTGCAACATGAAGTGATCCTGCGACGATCGAGTGGTGGAATGGTAGGACGGATGGCTGGATTTTGTGCATATTGCTGATCTCCGCCCCAGCGATGCATTCCCTTTCGAATCCTTGCGGGTTTTTTATTTAACACCCACCGGGCTAAGACGCCATCTCTCAACCGCGGTGCATCGGTACCACATTGCGAATGCACAAAAAAACCCGACTGCAGCAGTGAAAAGGGGCGCGTTTTTCACAGCAGTGGCTGTAACAGCTCTATCGAAGGAAAAATTTGCGCAAATCAATTCGCGAACGTGTCGAACGATCGAGGCGTACGGTTATGGTGATGGCTTTATTACACCCGGAGAGAACTCGAACGGATGAGAGCGCCAAAAGCGCTGGAGATGGCGGCGTGCAAAGCCACCCTAAAGCCTCATTGGTTTCGGTACGCGGATTACTTGGCATGTGTATGATGGGATATCACAGGCTCGGTCCGGTTTGGAGGTTTCGCAAATGTTCCTACCGATCCCAACGTGCGGCATTTCCACTACCGCATCATTAATCCGCACTTTATTTGTGAACGTACGGACGCGGAAAAGTACGCGCTACAACGTTGACGCGGTGTGCAATCAGCTTTATAATCCACACCGAAAGCATCGTGTGTTTATAAGACATTCAGCGAAATTTTTAAACCCAGACGGCCGATAATCCCGCAGTATAATATTGTGTTGTTTCTACGAAAGGCGATTATGGGGCGAAAAATGAAAAGCAAACCTTTTTGGCATTTATTACCACACTCAAAAAATGGTGAATGGAAAACAAAACCTGAGAGAAGTAAAAGAAAAGTACGGGCAGTGAAAACAAAACTGATCGAACAAAAAAAATACATCAGCGATGAAATAAAAACCATATTCTACGCCTCGGTGCAACTCATTTCACTATCATCTGGAAGCAATCTGCACCGAAACGAACGAGCATCACGACGAGCCACCACGCCAAGATCCGCCCTGTTTGCGAATAAAACAGAAGCACAAAGAAATACGTCCGCGATTTGAACGGGCAAGCCGGGAAAACGAGCCAAACCATAAAACGCCTGGCGGACCTGGTCGTGTGTGCGTGAGCGTGATAAGAAGTTCGCTTGCCTTGAACTCACGTCCCGTCGACCTTGCCACCGACCGAACTTTCGATATGTTCCGCGTTTCAAATAATAAGGAAGTCTGCTGAAACTATTGCCCAAAAATCGAGCCCAAAGAGGAACCAATTGGGTACGGTTTTTTTTTTAGTTTGTCTTGTTTCTTTTTTCAACCCCAGCCAAAGGAAGGTTTGGAGTTTGGCTTCGAGCACGGCGTGAAGATGCGAAGGCACTGGAAAATGAAGAAAAAATACGACATTGCTACGGAGGAAAAATAATACCCCTGCATGGATCGCAAATCGCAACTCCGAGCATAAGAGATCATGTAGAAGAGACTTCACTTCGTGGTTTCTTCTCTTAACTTCTTCCAGCTAAGAATACGAACGCAAACGGGGAAGGCAGCTGTAATTATAACTTCTGTCTTGAGATCGTTTCTGCTTGGTTTCAAGCAAACTTCCATCGAGAGTTATTCACCTACGAAGGTGAGTACGATCGGGACTTGTATCTGAATTATGATTTTTCTAAAACTTTCCATATTTTTTCATGAACTTGCTTCAAGCGTCGAACTGTCCATCAAATTCAATGTTGTCACATCACGCAACGAGATCTCTTAGCTAAAGGCCCCTAAAGGCATTACAGCATTCCGTATTCCGTAGCTGTTGGTGGATAATTTCAGAGCATCATTCCCTCGGCACAATAATACTTCAATCGCCTCACACGGGCATCCTAAGGAACGGTCTTAAAAATTGCCGTCAAATGTCCCAAATGACCGGCAAATTGCGATCATTTGCCTTTCGCTGGACCGCATTTAATGTGTTGTGTATTTTTTTTCCTTAATTCTCGAGTTCAATCAGGCAAAACACGCACTAGAATCGAGGAACAGGGGGATCAAGTTTCATCACATTTTATGCCGCACGAAAAATGCATTCAAACGCATGCAGCCTTCCGACGTACTCCGCCCTTAAATGGTGGTTTGATGGGGCACGAGATTTTACAGCCCTTCGAGAACGTTAGCATGTCAAGATGGAAATCACTTTTGAAAAATCGCCTCTCGGAAACGCATACCACAGACACGAATATTTTAACCGATCGAGTAAGCGCGTGTACGCGTTTTGTACCGAAAGGGAATATTTTGAGTGAAGAAAATATCATCACAGCTTGCATGCGTGTAGCGTGGAATATTCTTCGTTCTCACACATGTTCCAAGTAAAATCACCCATTCGATCGTAAAATTATTTTCTACAAAAAGCCTTTACAATCGCTTACAACACCGCGTATTAATAGCAAGTACGTATACGCAAGATCCGCTGCCAACAACCGTGATTGGCAGTTTAATTGTAATCTCCTCGTAAAGATCTGCTGGTTGTGGCAATAACATTTCGTGGGCAGTAGAAATCGTACAGCCGCTCGTTTGCTCCAACTCCAGCATAGCGCAAAATCCGCTAAGCTCACCGACCGTGCGATTAAAACGAGTTCAATCATAATTACACGCGGATCGTCTCGAGCGTCGGCAAAAAGAGAAGCTGCCTTGTCATGGCGACATCGGTAACGATGATCATCGGCGGCAAGGATGATGATGGCGCGAGCAAAAAAAAATTACAATCCCGAGAACAAGCGTCTAGCTGCACCAAGCGTACAAAACGAACTTACAGATCCTCTATTTGCTCTCCCGGGAAACGTTTCAGTGCTGCGGTTACGGATAGTAGTAAAAGGAATCGAAGGAACGGCAGAAAGGGCACTATTTATCAGGTACAGGCCAGACACCTCCATGAGTGCGCGAAGCTGTAAAATCACGCACCGGTCCAGGAGATACCCGTTCGCTAGAGGCTGAACGCCTCATTCCGGAACATCGCTTCGCGTGGATAGAAATCACTTCCCGATCGCGCCATCACAAGTTGAAGGTCGTCCAATGGTTTCCTCGACTGGCGACAAACGCCAACTGACGGTGGTGAAAAAAAAGGTGGTGAGTCGGAACGCCAGCCGGACACTTGCGCAACAACACGCGTCGAGGCACATTGAACCCCTTTACTTCTGCGCGGGTTATCTGGCGCCGAAGCCACGCTGGGAATGGAGACTGAAACGGTGATCTCGTAACGATCGTTACCACGTCTGCGGGTTGTAGCCACCACCGTTACCGCGAGCATGCGTCGCATTTGCATATTATTCAACTAATTTGTCATCCCCTCGGCGCGTGTCTCTGCCGCTGGTTGAGTCTTCTTCCGGTAAATATTTGAATTAGCTACCTCACATTGGGGCTCACGCCGAGCGAAAGTCCATTGGTGTTGCCGTCCTGGCACGTGTTGCGACTCCCTGGCGCGAGTGCACCCCTTATTCTGATGCACTTTCACTCGACATGCACCGGTTGTGCGCCTGATCGGGTGCACAAACGAGGTCGCACCGCAGGTCGCCTGAGTTGTCATTTGTCAAATGAGCCATTTCCTTCTGTCAGTCCAGCGTGTCATAATAGTGCGCGATAAAGGCGAGTGTCTCATGAAAACCTTCACCGAGACTAGTGTTCAAGCGGCAAAGAGTGGGTAGATTTTTCAGTTTTACTACCACAAAGCTTAGCGAAAGATAGAGAGAGGTCAATTGTTCTCAACTCTGCAGGGGAAAATTTGCATCAAATAAATACTCATTCATTGACCCTGCTTCATGGGATCATTAAAAATAGAGAGCCTTTGATCGTTCTCTACAAAAAACCGATTTGCTAAGCGAGAGTGTATACCTGGAGAGAAGCGTTGCTAAATTTAAAAACCATGCAAAGACCAACGGATCGGTCTTGTGTAGCTTGCGAGTGCATCTTTGGCGAGTTTAATTTTCATCCTTGAGTAAATGAACTCTCCTGCAATGCACTCGTATCACCGAACGTCTCATAAATTGAAGGATTTTATGATAAATTCATACTCCTCCCAAAATCCAACCGGATTCCGGAGACTTGGCGGACTTGGCGGAACCGCCAGCAAGGCTTACGGGTTACTTAACACCAACTCGGTGCATTCGAATGCGACAATTATGTGTTCTCGCAACTAATTGAAGCCATTAAGCCGATCGCTTCGGGCGCATATCTTACGAAGCGTGTAAAATGCCATCGCTAGTCGTCCCCCGATTTTCACACGATTCAGCCACCTCACGGCTAGAACAGTCAGGTTTGCTTGAAAATCCGTCGAAGGCTGCCAACGGACGAAACATGGCTCCTCGGCACGGTTGTCTCTCGACTCGTTGTTGCACGAGCGTAAAAATCAAAGCCGACACTTGAAGCCCTCCAATGCAATGGCTTCATTCATGCAAACCGTGAGTGAGATTTTCCCCCTCGAAGGGCTTGACACAAATTCCGCACCGGATGATCGTGCAAGGGGTTGCCTCGACTGATCTACGGCATCGGATGAAGTCAGCACACTCGATGTTCTCGCAAACACACTCGAGCACCTGCCACAATAGCGGTCGTCTAATCGCGATGTAGAAAAAATTGAAATTGACGGAAAAATCGCCTCGGATTAACGCCTGAGCCGCGTTGTAACGAGTGCCTACTTGTGGTCCTGTGTGACAATCCGTATGCAAACATATGCCGTGGATCGTTCAGCAATAGGATTTCAACCTTCTAGGACCAGCACAACCTAATTCGTGGCGTTCACATGCTGCCGATGTGATGCAGTTATTTAATCAGTTGCCATTGCCGCTGGATCAAGACATCTAGCGATAAAATACCGAATGTCTTAGAAAACGAGCTTTCCTGACGGTGAAACGCTAAGTTTCGCATACCAACCTCATCAGCAAGGGTTTGTTTTGCCATCACTCCGGAATGGCATCCCGTTGAAGCCCACCGGAAAACGGAAGCCTTAACCTGAAACTGGTGCTCGGCTTCCCGTTCCGTTGTAGCTGGATTTTACAGGAACTAAGCTCTCTTGTTTGTGAGAGAAAAAAGCGCAAGTCTTCGAAATTGGAGAACTAACCTGCTTTGTCGAGCAAGTTGGAAACCCCATCGCTGCACTTATCGTAACGTGTACCATGACTTTAGCATAAAAAGCCAACCAAACGCTTGTTGCTTGTCAAAAAGCCGCATATATATGGGGCTATATTTTACGTGAAATGAAGCCCCTAACATTCTAACGTTTCGATGGTCGTGTTGACCCGAAAAAAAAATCCATTACCAACACCGAACGCAACCCAAAAACAATCACTTTCATTAAGCCGAAACGGTTCCTGTCGCTGCAACTCACTCCGAGGGAACGAACGAGATTTGACTTTTTCGATAGAAAAACGACCCAAAAGTCGAGCAACAACAAACGACACAAGCCGACAAACGTGGCCTCTTAAATCCGGTCCCGATTCCGATCCAAAACTGTCAAACGTCGAAAAATGGAATTCTTTTTCTCAAAGTGAAATGTTTTAAGCGACGGAAAAAAGCCCACCAAGAAGAACCACTTGAACCAACTAGCAGGTTGTCGTTTTCACGTCGGTTGGAGGAGTTTGAAAAAGCAAATGTTGATCTTATCTCGAGTGCGTTACACGGTCCCGTCCGTTCGCCTTGGAAAACCGCGAACCGTGGTTTCGGCTGTTATCAGTTGAGGAGAGATAAAAAAAGACCAACGACTGGTGCGTACTCCATTCGGTCGGTTGAACTCGTTGTGCTGCTCCAGACGTTGGCAAAGCATTTTTCAGCGCCGATTTGTCTAGCATTCGACCCTATTGGACCTCGTTTTGAAAGGGTGTTGGTATCGCCATATCGCTCGAGGGTTCGCTATTTTGCTTTACATTGTTTGTTTTCGCCCATGTTTGAAGCCACGCACGCTTGTGATCGCATTTGTGCAAATATCGCTGCTGATAATGGGCCAAGGCGGGAAAACCAACATCGTGGTGTGGGAACGCGCCGTTTAAAACGCGATTCTCGTACGTCGATGATGTAACGATGCCATCATCGTTGTTTTGCAGTCGAAATTACTTTCCGGTGACCTTTGAAATGGCCTTGTGTTGTAAAACAATATCTGCAAATTCTCGCACTGTTATCGGTTTCATCGTGCACTGCGGTCTTCGGCCATTATCAATGCATATGGTGCAGGAAGTGACGATTAAGCATGCTAATCGAATCAAGGAACTCCTTCTCCACCGGTATCGTCCTTGTCGTTAAATAGGCAAAAGGAACCATCTAATCCCGTCGCAGACAGAAGCACTCAGTTAACTCAAAACAGTAGCTCGAATTTCATACCGTCTAATGCCCATCCGAGGATCGTTCGACCGCTGGGGACAGGTCTTCTGAACGCAAACCCATGCCCACGGAACAGTTTAAATATTTAACTTGACCCTTGCCGCCAAAGGGCTCCGACCGCCGCCAGCATAATCCTTCTTGTCACGAGACCGGAAGGGGAGACGCTGGATTATCCCTCGACGGGTAGAAAAGGGTTAACTACACTTGTGCACTCGCAGCGGGGTCTGCTTCTGGTCACCGCACCCTGACCGTGGCCACCGGTCACCTTAAATCAACGGCGAGACAAATAAACAATGGATATATTATGTCCGCTGGGCCTGTCTAGCCCTTGGTGAAGGTACTTTCTCGGAAGCAAACGAATATTTTAGCTTCGGTAACCGGTTCGTAGTAGCGTCAGCAAATAGACGGTCTTTTTTCTTTCTTTCTGCCAACACACAGATTCGATTTGACAACGCAAACCCCACGAGAATGTTCCCACAAAAACACAGATGTCTAGCAACCTTCAGCTGAAGGGCAACCAATCTCGAACCCAGTTAAAAAAAGCACAACTTCTAACACAAACTCGGAGTTATTTTCTATTCCTGGGAAACAAACCGCGACGACGCAACCTAGACCGGTGCATTATGCACCCAGTGCACGGTAAAGGGCCTCGTGTCAGCCACGGGAAAACTGTCCACCGTAGCCATCCTACCGGAGGTCATCTTCCTGGACGCCTGTCAACGCTGCACCCGTTGGGCTTGCGTTTGTTTGACGTGCCGCTAGAAATAATAATGCTGACCCAGCGCAGTAGGCTGTCTGCATACGGCTGCAGTTGCACATTGGTATGCGCCGACACACTCGCTACCAAGAACATGCCACCTAGAACACCACAGACAGACGGGCTTTGAGAATTCGATTTCTAGAAAGCACATTCAAGCCCTCGGAACGGTGATTCGAGCACGGCAAACATGGCCCCAAGCCGATAGTTAGACGCATGATTAATCGATGGCATCGACGCGTTCCGACCCTTTCTTAATGAGTTCGCCTGCGTGTTGCAACGCCCTGCTAATGAACGTCAACGATGGCGCCGGTTGTAGCTGCCGGTTCGATTGTATCGTTGGCCCTACGCGATGCGTGTCGCTGATAAGGCGTTGAAATTTCTCGCTGCGTTCTTCGAAGGCCAAACAAACTAGCAGCCCTTCCAGGCCCGGAAGCAGGTAGCGAGCGAAGGCTGCAAGAAAGTGACGAAATATATCTCCATCGCCTTTGATTAAATGCTCGCGAGCAGTTGTGTACACAATCGGCTCTAATTATGCTTCGTTAGCAATCCAGCGAATGCAATGTAAACGCGCGAAACTTGCATTGTACTGCAGCAGAAATATATCAATCAAATGCATCAGCTTAAGACCGATAAAATATTTACACATTCCGCGCGCTGCAGCGGCCTATAATTAGGAACGAGAATGTGACCTCGAGATAAGATAAGGTGTAATGAAAATTTCAATTTTGTTAGGCATCGGAATGCGATTAACAATAAAATTCCTACGGCAGTGCAACAAAGCGGCATAAAAATGAGATCTGCCTTCCGTGAAACAAGGAGCATTTGCGCCATCTCTACTACTTCTTAAACTTCTTATGAAAAAAATCACCAAAACATGTATAAACAATCGTTAACGTCTTACATTAAACCTTACCTTCCAAGATTAGATCATTTCGAGATCTTTCATAATCTGTAAACGAATCGGATCCTAACTGTTTCATTACAATACCACAGCCTCTTTCGCCGTCGCGAGTGCGTGAGATAAAGATGATTAATCTATGCGTTCCTTTTCTCCCCACAAACGCCATAAAGAAAATAGTTCATCTCGAAAAAACAATAATGGTTGCCCAAAAAACTAACAAACCGACGACTCGGACCGTTGGAAAACAAACGGCAGAAAAAAATGCATTTACCTATCGCTGGCTCGAATCGAAAGGTGCGGGAAAGCATGAATAATGAAATATTGCTTCATCCTCTCAGCAGCCACCCGGCGGTCCCTTGATCGCGCCCCAACGTGAAAAGCAGATCGAAATGAAAATGCAGATGTGACGAACGGGCCAACAAAAATACATAAGCCCGTAAAGAAGGGTTTTCGAGCATCGCGCGTATGGACAGGGCGCCAAAGCAACTTCGGGCCAACTTCGACACAAAGCAAGCAAACGATAAGATAAGCAACGAAAAGCGAGGAAAATCTTTCGTTACAATGAACCCACATGGAAAAAGGCCGCTAGGGGAGAAAGTCTTCCACCACGAGAAACTCGATGCCACAGGGCGACAAATAACAAAAAATGAAGAAAAATTACTAATTAAACCATTCAAACGAGATGTGTCGACGCGATTACGATGAGAGAACTGTGAATAGAGCCACAGCCAACATGCACAACGAAGACGTAGACCTGCTCGTTGCTCGCATACGGATTGTCGAGAGTAGCGTATACGTATCCTCGCTGGATTTAGGAAACAGTTTTGTGCGTTTCAAATTAATTCCCAACCACCTTTATCAGCCAAGAGCTGCAACTTCTCGTGACTGTTCCTCAACCATCGCCGAACTACCAGCACATGTAGAAGAAGTTCACTGCACAAATCCTCCAGCTGAGGCACCACCCGGGGCGTGATCTATTCACAGCTCGCTGCACGCTCCAAGTGCGCCGGAGGGTATTAAAATATTTTGACACCATCAGCACACGCCGGTGGAAGCAGAAAAAATTTCTCCCACCTTGTGGCGGCGGTGCAAAGTTGATTAATATGGCTCTCAAACCGCCAGAGACTCCGGCGATCGTCGACGACATGCATCGTGCGTTCGAATTCGAAACAGATCACACTCTCTCCTCCCAGACACACTCTCCTGTCACTCTTTCGATTGGGTTTCCTGCTTTTCCGACCGACCAGGTTCACCTCCCGGAAGGCCATAAGCACCGCCGACCTGAGGGCTCGCGTTGGCGTCCTTCATCGAGACCCTTGCCCGAGAAGCCCGTCACTAATTTCTCTCGATGAAATCCGATCAATACCCGGATGCTCTTAGCATACCCGTCGATTGCTTTTCGCTACGAGCTCCGAAGCCGGAAAAATTAAACCCAAACTAAAGGGCCCAGCTTTAGGGCGGGTGGATCGTGTTTTAGATGAGTTCAAATTATGCGCAACGTTCCGGTGAAAGCCTACTCGCATGCATCGGCGATCAAAGACGCAGACTTCAACCCTAACCGGAATAGGAGTTGCCTTGATATGTTATTAATACGCCATCAATTGAGCGCCACTCACTAATTAATGTGGTGTTTGACATTTGGTACATAGATGATGGGGGGCGAGGACTTTGTATTATAAAAGTCTCTAACCTGTGCTAGGGCTCCAACAACCCCCACGGAAGATATGACAAGATACTTCAAACGAACTGCTGCGAAAGCAGCAGCGACAACATTGGCGCAAAAAAGGCCACCCTACGACAACGCTTCATGGAAATGATGGCGCTCTGCTGTCTGGAGCTCGCGTAGGCTACCCATTCCGGCTAAGATATTACCATAAGCCGGCCAATATCGTCCATCAGATCGGATCTAATCAGTCGAACACGCGCCGCCGTTGCCCGAGAGTGCACTTCTTAATAATCTCGTATTTCACGCGAATATCCCCCACTGCGAGCTTGACAGCTCCAGCAGAACAGAAGCCGCGCTGTCAGGCGGCCCTGAAGGTTCGTGACGGTTCTTTGGAGTTTCTTCTTCCAGCCCTGAGAGCTGATTCTTTTCCCTTGTGTGTGATCTTCCCTTCTAAAAGGACTCCTACTTCCCGGTTGATCTCCACCCGACCAAACCGTCACTCGAGCGGAAGATCACTCTTAAGAACAGATACCATGGAGCAATATTCCCCAGCACGCCCGAGACTTCACTGGAGCTCCAACTGGGACTGTCTGGGCATGGGCTTATCGGATCGTCGACCGACGAAGACGCGGTGTTTGGTGCGTACGCAAACAAGAACACCATTCCGTAGGTGTACCCACCACGGCACGTCCGCTAACTTAAAGAACCTGGTGGCTGGTGGATGAGAGACAAAAAAAGTACACTCTAAAAGGTCAATAAACCAACCGGTGGGTGATGTCTTCTGGTTGGGCCCTTTTCCACTTATGACAGCCACAAGAAGAGATGCCGACGTGCATCTGCATGATTGAACTACGGCGACAGAGAGCGAAAGACCCGTACCACGTATCCCGTTTTATTTTCCTTTTTTGTTTCTTCTTTTTTAACGACCCCATGCGCCCACTGAAAGGTAGTACATGGCTCGAGAAAAGCGGCATACGAAGCAAGCACCAGTAGCACGGCAATGAAGACGATGGAGACCGGCCGCTTGCAGATGTTAGGGCCGTAACGCAAAGCCACCCGATAAAGATACGGACACCAACGGTAGTCGAATGTGACAGCCACGGCGTTAAGGTGGACCTCCGGCCAAGCATCGCATGGAGGAACCTATCGATGGTCGATGGGTTCTCGTCTTAGGGAGCGAGATTTAACTGCCTTCTGAGGCGAACCGTCGTTCAAGCTCATTCCAGGTGACGGCTTCTCGGGAGCGGCCTGTGATGAAGGTCCATCCAATTGGTTGAATCTTGATTAATTATTGATCTACGAGAGTGCGTGGATCCCCTAGTCTGTGGTCTGAAGCGCGACATCTCAGGAGGTCGGAGACAAAGATTGGAGCTAGGTCCATTCGAAAAAGCAAAGCGATCCGTTCTCGTAGGCTTCGGGGCATAAAACGGAGGAAAATCAAACAACAACCGTTCGACATCGTTTGGGTAACGAGGTAAGTGGACTCCCAAACACAAAAAAGGCTGCCTTCCGAATCGAAAACCAGTGGCCGAGCGGGGATTATCATTATTTTCGAATTATCAACCATTAGTTTTAATCGGGAGTGCATTAGTGCCCACACGTTTGCCAGCAGTTCGTCCACCACGGTGCATGTTTGACCGCGTGGAAAGTCGGTCAGGAACTGTGCACGAGGAAAACTTGAACGCGCGTCGCGCCTGGGAAAATGTTTGTTAAGTGAATGATCGACAAATGACACACATTTTCTTGGTGTTTTGGTTTTTGTTTCCGACCGCAAAAAAACAGAGCTCATTGGAAAAGAGAGAGAAAGATCTCAAGTGACATTCAGTCGGGTTGCACCCGTTGTTTGGCTCTGGTATGTAATTAAAACCTACTTAGCAGCAGCTCGGAACAGGAAGGAGAACCTCGTTTGATAAATTTTATTGACCAGCGTCTGCTGGTGGTCGATGAGGTAGAAGTTCGAGCTAATGTCCAGTTTGCCGAGATATCAAATTAATTAAAGTACGTTGAAAAAAGTGCCGAAAGAAACCGTGGCAAACCAATAATTATGAATCAAAACGCAACCAGTCACGATTGGAAAGCTCCTTTTGACTCCTTAGATTCGTAAATTTTCTGTAAAATACTACTTTTGAATAGGACCTAGTGTGCTGTTCATGGTGTCAACGCAAAACGCTATACATATTGCATCTTTTACTCTTCAAACACTGCTCTGGAACACCCACAAATACGATCATTTTATAGATGTACGTAAACGGTCCATTCTACCCCTAAAGATCGCGAGGCTGCGATAAACTCACACGTGCGATAAAATACACAACGAGCAGCGCAAAATAAAGTTCCATGCATATCTCTGCCCTCAAATCGAACCACACAACACCGATCTACTGCGTCGTTCGCAAACGGCAAATTTATCCGCTTATCTTCACAACGCTCCAGCACCGGACTATCCAACTACCCGATCTGGGCGCATAAACTATAAACTATCTAGCTAACTATCGAAACCTATCGATTGCCGACCATCGACAGGGTCGTCGATCGATAAAACCCCACATCCAACGCCCTCAATCTCTCGTTCTTGCTCGCTTTTCCCTCTCGCTCACACACTTACCTGCTGACGACGGTGGTCCGAGATGACTTCGAAGAAGCTAGGCCAGACACCACCGGACGAAACAGGGCCGCAACGCTCATCCTGAGCGGGAATGGGAAAGAAAATTAATCCCACCGGGAAAGCCACACCGTACCGGATTGGGACCGTGGACGATGACCGGTCGAGCTGCTCGCGTATCTTCAGCGTGTGGTCCTCGAGACGCACATGGAGAAGACGCCAGACGTACGCAGTGAGCCCCGCCACAGGGCAGTCCGTCCTTAACGTGAGGCAATATTTTCCAATTTACCACCACCGGGACCCGTTGGATTTCTCGCTCGCTGGGGTTTGCTGAAAAAAATTCTTGCCCGATCTTCTCAGCACCTTTCGGCGAAAGTAAAACCCGCACGATTCTCCACGATTCGAGCTCAAACGGTGCCGTAAACCACCGCACTTCAGCTAGCCTCTAACAGCTTCGCTTATTATTGCTTCATTACACCGCTATTTATGGATAATTTGTAATTTACTGCCATATTTCACTAACTGGCACGAGTTAAACACGGACCACGGTTTTGTGGCGGCGTGCCACAAACGGTTCACTGGATTCGTGGCAAGAACACTAGAGCAGGATCTTCACCGAAGCACGATCACGCACGAAATTCTCACCATTGGGTTCTGGGGAAGTTTAAAATCACTAAAAACCTATCGAGGATCACTGTTGCGGTCGGTGGAAATCTACCTTTTAATTATTGCATCACACACCACACCCCACGGTTGCATCCTTTTTCACCGGCGATCTACAAGACATTCCCCGACACCAACTGCATAATGGACCGAAGACGCTTCCCACACGCGTGTCTTTAATGCCCGTCTGAAGCTCAGAGACTGCTTCACAGTGGTGACGAAAGCCGCGATCAAAGGTATGTTTCTAATCGTTGATTTAGAAACGCGATGCTGCAACGCGTTGCATGGACGGATCCATTCTTGTGGTGGTCGGCACTGAAAATAGAACGAACGGAAATAAATCAGACACGTTTGGACGCGCGAGCAGAAAACAAACAAACGTCAGTAATTTATGCACTTTTAGCGGGTGTTTCGGGAATTTATGATCCCTTCCCTGGCCATGAGTGCACGAAAGATCGTGGCACAATTTTACATACATTTTAGGTCCCAATGTAAAAGGGCATAAAACCATTTTACTTCGTTTCACGCATCGGCCAGATTGAAGTGGCTTAAATGAAGTGCAACAAACTCATGCCAACGAGCATGCGCTCCATTAAAAAATCGCCTTCTCGATGACGGTACGGGAATAAATCTAACCACCCGCTAACACGCTCGATTGGCCATTAAAATCCACTCACGTTAGTGAGGGGCCGCCGAAGAAAAAACCCGGCCAGCAAATGGGCTCGCAAACAATCAAGGCACATCGATATTCTATTAGCGTTACTTTCGCCACAATTGCGGCAAAGCCAGCTGACCGACCGGGCAGCCAATTCCAGCTCATCATCCGTCGCCATCGTCTTACAAGCAATGTAATGAACACAAGCACACGCACATACACAAGTTCCCCGCAGGCGACGAAAGCCAGCCATGAAGGCTCGCAGCCGTACGACACGACCGCGATCGCGCGTGCTATTAAAAATCTCATTTTCTTATCTGCCAGCTTGCGGAGGTTTCTTAGGTCCCGGGAACCCTTCTCATGACCCTTCCCCAGACCTGCGTAAGAACCGTTTTCAGGAGAAGAAAATATGTTATGAACTAACGGCTAGGACTAGGCAGCCCGATTACACAGCCCTGGTCAGTTTGCCACCGCAAGAGGAAGTGCAGCAGCATCCGAAAGGCGTTTGTTTTCAATGCCTTTTTTTCGCTGCTCTTCTCTCCACGCTACATGAAGGGCACGCCAGCTCAGGCTCGTAATCGCTTGTAGGAAATATTGTAAGTAAGTAATTACAATCATAATAAATGAACGACGATGATGAGCGAACAGCGAGTAGAGCGTGCTTCGAATTGTGTTGATTAATGCTCGATTCACGTTGTCGGCGAGGTCCCAGCCCGGTTGGGCTCTCGCTGCCCTTAACCCCTTGGTGCAGTGTTTGCATGCCGATTTGCTACGCGTTTTGAAAAGATTCTGCTCTCGAGCGACTGGAAACTCATTTTCCTAGCTACACGGAACCGATGGCCGATGGGGTAAACGAGAGGAAAACCGTTCAACCTCGGGCTTACTCGATGGCTTCATGTTTCTCCATGTTACGATGAAGCGCGCGAAGGGGTTCTTTAAATGGGAAACGTTTGGAAGCACTTTGGAATAACACAACTGCGCCCACTTTCAATCAGGCCTCGTTTCTGATGCGAGGTTCACTTCTTCGGGTGCTGATAACGGGTAGATTATTTCAAGAAGCATACATATCAATCACATGGCCACTTGAAGGTTCCAAAATTAGAAAACAAAACGCTTAAGTTCGTTCTGCGGTCCAGATGGTTTGAATTAAGATCTTACAGCGTAAGCAAGTGATTATAGGAAAAGCCACACAAGACTACAGAACCAGATCTATTAAGACATTAAAGTGAGAAAATTAAATCATTCGAATTATCAAAAAAAAACATCCCACAACGAGCAACAGTGGAATGGTTTTTCCAGACAAAAAAATGGTTAAAGTACTACTTACTTTAATTTGCATTAATCAGCAGCGTAATATGCAATCAACGTCCAGCGAAACATGAAACTCTGCTCTAACGGTTGAAACGCTCTTGGTCAAGGACGAATCAAATGTTTCGAAAGAAAACAAAAATACACGTGAGACAGCAGACGCGAATAAATTGAAATCGCTGGCCCTCGTTGCTGGATCGTAAAACAAAAAAAAACACGCGTTGTTGCCATTCATCAAACGTATCTGGCATCCATCGCCAGTACCCATTCGAGCGCAAACGAGTCGGGAGCAAGAAGAACCCCGAAAACGTACCGGGGCTCCAGCAAACCCTAATGCCCTGCGATCAACCACGTTTTGAACGTAGAACCCTTTCCTCCACAGCTGGAGCTTCCAAAGAGGTTCCAAAAGCGGGAGCTCCGCTCCAGAAGGCAAGCAGAAGCCACATGCCCAAGAAGATGGTTCGAAATAATTCCTATTTCGAACCACTCAACCACAAAAAAAAAGCTCAACAACCTTCAGCGTTCAGTCCCGTCTCGTTTGGGGTTGCTTCAGGTTACAGAGGTACCACCTCACAACGCGGAACTTCACCTTTTGTTGGGCAGAAACTAAGAGGGCGAAGGTGAGACGAGAGCCGGAAAACCGGTACCTCGATCCACGAAGGCACCGAGGACATCCAGGAGCGGGCCGGTTCTGAAAAGAATCGTCAAACGATCAAACGATTCCATTCGTTGGTGGTAAATTTTGTTCGCCTTCCCTCTCGTTTTCTACACCTATGGGTTGAAGGTTGTTGCCAGCATACGGGCGATCCGCGAGTTGAGGGTATACTTTTTACTAAATCGATCAATGCTCAAACATAGCCTGAAGCGGTACATTTTGCGGAGCAAAGGTTAAGCTAATATTTTTTTCTCTGCCAACATCCGCCAACAAAATGCCACATCCGGCCTCTATAATTAAAACATTATTAAAAAGTATCGATGAAGTGGATTGTGATCAGCGATATGTGCCGATCAGCGAACAAAATTTACCAAATGAACCCGTGCGCTGCAACAAACACCAATTAAATATGGAAATTTAATTTATTTCACACCATCATAGTGACGTCAGTTCCGAGCGAAACCCCACCCAATACTGCTGCAAGGAATGGTGTGAACTTTTAAAAACAAACCGTGCTACGTTTAAAAGGAATTTCAATCCGTATTGACAATACGGCTTGGCGCTACTAAACAAAAAGAGCACTCTAACATTGTTCTAACAGCAAAAAGCACAAGCCCAGCTCAATCTTGCAGCATCATCGGGCTAGTGAAGAAGCAAACCGTATCCTATAGCAGCATCTTGCGAGCCAACTCTCAGTACGACCGTTGGCGATCTCGCAAAATGGCGCGAAAAATAAACAAATGGCCGGCGCGGTGCGAATTTCTGGTTCTGTTTGCCCTACGCTGTGTGCTTTTCACACGTTCATCGACCGATTTCCCATTTCCCGAGCCCACTAGGCATGTTTTTGCGACACAATGTGGTATGATTTGCGTTCCGGCGATTTACTTTGCACACTCTCATTGCGCACGCCTGTCGTATTGAAATGCGAATCTTTCGCAACCGATCCGTGCGATAATTCTACGCGACAGCCGGTCGTATTACGCGCTCCTCGAAAGGGTCGGGCATCGAAATGGATCACTTTCTTAAGCACAAAGTAATAAAGTTCGTTCGGGCAGTCGTATCGCACGATTCGATCTTTATTTGGGAAAATATTTTGCAACCAGACGCAGTCACAACCTGCGGACTTGCTTCCCTGGCTTCCTTCAAACCTCAGCATCCAGCGAAAAATAAATTACAGCCACAAGAGATCCTTCCCGTCTGGCGAAACGGGTTTGTATGTTTGTTTAAAGTTTGGTCACGTTGCCACGGGCGAAAAGGCACGATTCTGAGCTCCATTCGTTCCTCCTGAAGCCCCCACAATTCTGTCTACACTCTAGAATGGTGGTTCGAACCAAAGCGAGATAAACATATCGCCATCCTTTTGTCGGTCTTCGGGCAACAGGATGCGCTGTGACATTGGGCCAGCAAAAGCTGCTTCCCGAGGCGAACCCTTCCACAGACGCAATCTTTTGGCGGTTGTGCATTTTCAACAAGCATAAACAACCTCAGTAAAGGCAGTAAAATCATTCTGCCAATTGAGGGCGTATGCTTCTCCAATTCCCTCTGCAAATGGCAGTTATTGCAATGTAGGCACTGTTTCGTCTACAACTTGCACATGTTCCGGGATCGAGTACGTCAATAATGAAAGTTCATTTGCTTCGGTCGTTCGTTCTGAAGGTTTATTTCCCACTTACATGAGAAATCAAGTGATGCAGTTAATTTTCACATTTCAATTGAATGCCAATCGCCCCAGCCCATTGGCCCGACCTAAAATTCAACGAGGAAACAAAAGCTCGCAGCGAAACTGTTTCAAATCGTTGCGTAAACCCAACTCAAACCCGTCTAGTTAGCACAAAACCCCTTGCAAACAAAAACAAAATGGCAAGCACACTGCAACTGATTTGCATTGCCTGTCGTCCAGCAAAACGTGCCTTTTTTGTTGTTGCTCCTTTTGCTCCTACGTCCTCCCTCTTGGCGCCTTCTTCCAGTAACGTTTTCTTTGCGGTGTGTTGCACAAAAAAAACGAAACTTTAAATAATAACCGTAGACCCCGCACCGATATGGAAATAGTGTCGTAAAGCGATTCGCGCACCTTCGTCTTCGCACCCCCGAGAGGGCGCGGGTTCAACAGACGATGAAGGTGAAAACGCCACATAGAGAGAGATAGAGAGAGCGTGAGGAAAAGAGAGTGAAAGATGGAAAAGGAAAATAAACTCGACCACGCAAACGAGAGGAATCGATGGGCCAAGGAAGTCCATCAGGCTTTTTGCGGACTTCTGCAGGTTCAGCACACTGAACCACTGAACCTGGGGCTGAAAACCGGAGCGCATTTAAAAAAAGGCAACCGAAACCCGCCTGCTTTGAGTCGCCAAGTGTGCGCAAATTATTTGCATACAAATCACAAACTTCCAGTTCTCGGCCCACAAGGAATCCGGCGCGTTCGGAACGCCCCACGGTTGGTAAAGGACACCCACCGGCACCAAGCACTCACAAACACACGCCAGCTTATGTCATCCGCGTTCGATGAAGCTTTTATCTCTCCGCCTCGATCGAGTTCGATCTGACAGCGCACTTACCCGCGATGTAGATCGTACAGTAGTGTATGTCACCACGTTCCACTCGACGGCCAGTGTGTGAGCGATTTGTTGGACATAAGCGATCCACCTACGAAACGTGACCTACACTCACGCGAATGGGTCAGAATTTGCTCAACAACCCGTTATCACCTTTCACCCAGCTTCCACCCATCCGTGCTTATACCGCGCTCCACACTTGCCGCACAACACAATAGGAGCGGGAGAAAAACGCACACGCCAACCGGCGGCACAGGTAGAATGTTTCACTCTTTCACTTTATTCGATTCACAGCCACGCGCTTAGCCCGTTCACGCAGGAGGCAGATCGAGATCAACGAACGCTGACACTCGCCTCCACTCAGGAGGTTCTTTAAAAATAATATTCACTCCAACCAACGCGTGCAGCCTCCAGATCGACGCCTGCCACTTTGAGAACACTTGTAGCGCGACGTGTGTTTGTTGCTTTTGTTTTTCGTACTTGCACTCGTTTGTTGGCGCGCACTTTCCGTGTTATTATCACCAGCGGTCTAGCCAGCGGATGCAGTTATACTCCGCAAGAAGGTAAAACTATTCGACGCGAACGAAGCGCCACGCGCGCGCGGCTGTGCTATGGAACCGAACCGATCGTTACGACTGCCGAGAAGATTGTGGTCGTGCGACGCCGTATGATTATGCGTTGCTCCTTCTCACATGCTGGAAGACTGCACTATGATCCGGCATCTCGTTAGGGGAGGGAATAAATCGGCGTTCAATAGAAATTAGCATAAACATTATTAGTCAAACATTACTATTTGTCCATTTATATTCCATTTTCGTTAGTTTAATCTAACAAATTGGTTTCTAGGACAAAGCATTAAATAGCTTCAAATTGGTTTAGTCTGTTTAAACGAAAAAAATATATGCATTTATTTCAAGTTTGTCAATCCACACTTGCTTAATTGATACTGGTTTTTTTGTAAACTTTTTTTTAGAAATACAAGGTTACAAGTCCGAAAAATATGGGTTTAAGCAAAGCCTCAAATCCCATAGTGCGCGGATGCGTGTGCGTGGTTTGGTGAGCGGTCTCGCAACGACCGGCACAGAAATCGTACGGATGCACACGCGCTGCTTGGATCGGGAGTGAGGAAACCGGTTTTGTTTACTTTCGCGCTATCAATGTATGGGTTTTGGTGCTAGTGCCTGCCAGAAGGGTGGAACAGCGGGATCGGTGGAGCCCAGTTGTGCCCATGGATGCTGATGGAGCATCTTGGTCATAAAGTCTAATTTAAACATCATAGGATTCTTGTCTGTCAGAAGACGATAACGTGAGAGATAAGCTGAGAGATTATTATAGATTTTTGCATTAAAATATGCATTTGTTTTTTTAAGTAACAAAAATACGGAAATATGATATTGCTAGTTTAAAGATCGTTTTGAACAACATTTGATTTTAAGATATTCAAACGCTTTATAATAAATGTGTGTGACGTATAGTATTCTAAATGCAAAGGCATTGAAAGAAGTTTTTGTGGTCGTTTATTAACTCATCCTCAATATTATAACTAGCATTAGATATCAATACTGCCTCGAAATACCTTATATGTTGACGACAATAAATAATTTTAATATATACTATTTTAAGATTTGCTCCATTAGCATACTTCACGACAGTTTCTCTTTCACACTTCCATAGCACTGATGGTATCGAGCAGTCCATGACCGACAGGACACTCGGCGTACATCCGCATGCAATCAACCCCGTTCGCACCGTACTTCCGTGCCATGATGTACTCGCTGGAGAGCTGATCAGTGTCATGGGGTCTGTAAGTACAGCGAAGACAAACGAGAATTTTTTTTTCAATGCTCGCAACATGGACTTTTGAAGCTCCAACCACAACACTCACGTGAACATCACGTCCAGAATTTCGCCAATCAACCCATTATGTCGCAGAGACGTGTCAGCTACCTCGCAGATCGTCCTTAACAAACAGGAACGACCGTTTCGGTTCCAGCTCATCAACAGCCGCTCCACCAGCTCGTAGAACTGCTTGCGACTCGTATCCGTGTACTCGCTATTCGCCCGATTCTTGAAGATCGTTTCCGGACGTGGGAAGATAATCGTCGGTAGGATACGATAGTTGGCCTGGATGTTTAGCGACAGGTTCAGGAGGCGAGTCAGCGTGTGGTGGAACCGAACCGGAGCTAGAAACCCAAACACCATCTTCGTCGTACCGCCGTTTATGGGGTAGCTCAGCAGCCAGCGCTTGGCTCGTTGGACCAATGCACGGTTGACAGGACTCTCGGTTTCGTTGAACCCATCGGTTCCAATAAGTGTCACTAGCAGGAGCAGAATCGAATACGTGCAGGCGTACAATGTCCTTGAACGCGATCGCAGGCGAGCCATATTGGCTGTACGACACTCACAGAACACCCGACGACTTAAGACTAGCACGTATTGACAGCTCAGCACTCGGTCAAATCATTTGACAAAAGCTCCAAATATTGTCTTCGAGCGAACTGTCTCATTGGTGTTAATTGCTCAAATTTGTGACCGTATCTGGAGCAAATCGCAAGAAAGCGCTCGTTCTAAACTGCTGATGGTAACTTTCGCTGTGGATTGGGTGGATTTGGGTAGCACGCATCAAAAACCAGTTTGTTTCTCAAATTTCATTAATGAAGGCTACGTTGGCTCTATTTAAATGAAATTTTATTATACAACGATGAGCATTTTGATCATTCAAGGCTGCAGTCTGAGTTCCCTAGCTCTCTTATATACGAATACTTATCTCCTTTACGTCAAAAGTAGTTGTATCATCGTTGTTCGAAGATCTGCTAACTCTCCATCTTAAATCCTCTAAGTTTGTAGTTCATGTGTCTGACTATATTTCGCCACAAGAACATATCATGATAATGATCCAATATTGCACCTGTACGATGTATTGGTCATCTAATAGTTCGGAACATTCGCAGACATCTGATCTAGCAACCCCAGACCCAACGGACAGGCAGAGTATACTCGCGCACAATCGAGCCCATTTGCACCGTACCTTCGAGCAAGCAGAAATTCCGGAGGAAGTGCATCTGACTCTTGAGGGCTGAAAAATTAAACAAAATATTAAAATTCAACAGAGTCCCAAGCTTCAACAGCATCGTCACCTCATCACCGATAACTCACGTGAAAATCACATCCAACACCTCCCCAACAAGTCCATTATGACTGAGGGGTGTATCCGCCACTTCGCACACTGTTCGCAACAGACACTCTCGGGCCACCTTGCGGCCCTTCGTCCAAAACGCCATCCTGAGCGCTTGTTCCAATACGACATACAGCTGCTGGCGACTAGTTGGATCGGTGTAGTCATCGAGCTTCCGGTTCTGGAAGACGGACTCGGGCCGGGGAAAGATGATGTCCGGTCGAATGATGTAGTTCGCCTGCAGGTTGAACGCACAATTAAGACTGCGTGGTAACGGATGGTGGAAGCGAATCGGCACCAACACCCCAATCAGCAGCTTCGCAAGGCCTCCGTTGATCGGGTAGCTTATCAACCGTTTGGTCCGGTTCAGCGGTACAGTCGAGTTGGGGCAACCGATGGAGCACGTGTTCGCGAGATGTAATGCCAGCATTAGTGGAATGATGGCGTTCACACGAAACTGAGCAATTGCGTACATTTTTAGGGCACCTTAGGGATGCTCCGATTTGCGTGCGGCCTAACGACACCAACTGTTGACGGACAATTATCCGCGACATCAACCGGGAGGATCGCGACTCCCTTCCCGAGGGATCCCCTGAAGACAGGGAGGTGCATCTCTGGAAGAGCAAATTTGCGTTAAGCTGACAGTGTTTGTTAATAAGCCGTGGTACATAATTGGATCAAATTAAGTGCCGACCTACTCCCGGTGGGGTTGAAGGGAAATCCTCTCGCGTAAGTGGTCCGTTTGCTCAACGTGATTGTTGTCAGTTCATCTTAGCGTAGCTTCAGTGCGTCAACGCCATTTTCCCTGCGATGGCGCCCGTACCTTTAACGTCTCAATGCGTCTCAAAGTATGAGATGTGCACGGTTGCATACTTCCTGCACGTACTGGCAATTCATGGTTGAGATTTATGTCAACACCATGTCGCTTATGGGAGAACTCCGGCTCTCGACGGTCAGGTAATATTGTTTCTATGTGCAAATGATGTACGTAGGAGATGAAGGACTCTACATTGTGGACTTGGACGGTAGTTTTTAGCTGGTAACTATAGACCAATCTAGTTAAATATTTCAAAATCTAACTTAAGATTAGCTTGTTATGATTTTTTTTGCCAAATTGTTATATTTAAATCGACTGTAAACTCGAAGCATATTTTCTGTAACAATCATGCCTATGATTCATAGCAATTAACTCTTGTTTCTCAGTTGTTTTATTGGGATTTTAGTAAGGTATATTATTTAGGCGCTCCGACACTCATTCTGCATTTCTTTCACGCGTGCAGTCAAAGTGCAATTATTGCACTCGTACAATCAAGTCTATGGTGCTGTTTAAACTCATCAAAAAGAGCTATAGTAGTACAGCTTGAAATATTTCATCATTTGAATGAAATATTTCCTCATTTATTAAGCAGCATTGATTTTATTTACAACATAATGATATAATATGTTAGTTTATCCAAAACCAATAAAAAACATACCACAATATATGATAAGGAAATATTATCAACCATGTATATAAGTACTCATTAAGAAATATAATCATTAAACATTACACCACAACAATGTGGTTCTTCAAATTGATGAAATATCATGCGTCTCCATGTAGGCAATACTGTTTCATATGTCAATCAAAACATTCAAGGAAATTCACAATTTTAATTACTCTTGAAGTAATTTATAGATTTATTCGATACGCAAATGTACTTATACAAAAAAAATCAGTGAATTTCATGTTATTGATTACATAGATATTTAATCCAATAGATTGACAATTGGAAGCCCTAATTAGTACTCCATTGAATAACCATGAATAACCTATAAAAACACTATGTTGAACTTGTGAACCTATTATTAGTATTCAAATTACCTCTTTTTACCGCGTCATTGTCTAAGCAGGGACTGACATAAAAAACGACACAATATGTGCCATATCGCTATGCTGACTTAATTTATGGCTCAGCATCGATGAGCCGCTGGCAAACGAAGCATCTCCCTTGAACGAGTAGAATTATCATCAAAACGTTTAGTTTGCATTTAAATGTTTCAAATGACTTATTTTTGCAAATTAACCCCCACCGCAGCCCAACGAACCTAACATGACGTACCCGAAACAAACAACTACTCTCACAGCACCATGTAGGACTGCCATCGTTATCAAAGTAGATCGTGACTCTCGCGCAGAATAAGCGAATGAACGCACTACATTGCAGACCAACAAACGACATCGAAAAGCTGTGAAGAGATTTGGCCTCATTTTGCTTGCTTGAGCTTCGTGATAACGACGTGAAGATCCGCGCACCACCACACACCCAAACATTTGGCAGGCGATCAACACGATCAAGCGAAGTATGACTTTCTCCTTGCGATTCTCCAATGCCACGAAGAGCTGTACGCGTATGCACCCGGTTAAACGTCCCACGCAGTACCGATAAATGTGCGCACCATCGTCGACCTACCCGCAGCTGGAAGGGTATTAAACCAGCATCAACCATCAAGCGGGTTCGGGTTAGCTATTTGCAGTCAGTTTTGTGTTGAACGGCTAAACGTCTGGGTGTGACCGAGTGCCATCTCGTCAGGATGGCTGCTTCATTCCGGCTGCAATTGTCGATCCTGGGATGGTTACTGATCGCCTCAACAGTTTACGCTCTAAGCGTTGTCCGGTATGAGCGTGAGGATATGAAGAACCTCGACGAGGAAGCGCAGATCCTGGCTGACGAAGGACGAGAAATTGCGGAGCTTATCGGAGCGAGAAAATTACATCAGTCTTCCCTAGCTCAGCAGCTTGATTTTAATGATCAATTCCGACGTAGACCTAGAGCAACTGCAGGATCTCCAGCTACCGTAAGGAACTTGCAGTCATCTCATGACCCATGTACGATAATCAAAATTTCTATCTTCAATAATCTTCCCCAGGAGACGCCTAAAGGTAACGAATGCCGCACACGGGCCGGTGAGAAGGGTCATTGCACACGCTATCAAAATTGCAAGGGACCGGAGTTGAAGGACAGCGTGTGGTCCATCTTGCAACATCTCTGCATTGTGGAGGGCCTCAACGTGGGAGTCTGCTGTCCGGACGTGGTACAGGAAGGTAGTGGACCCGAATTTTCCGTACGTCTTCCGGCTACTGCTGACTCGTACGACGATGTCGAAGGGTTGGGTGATGGACCAACGGCTCGTGACTCGATCGTAAGACCAGAGGAACGTGGCTGCGGACTTTCCACGAAGCAGCTGTCGAAGATCTCAGGCGGACGTCCGGCTGACTCTAACGAATGGCCCTGGATGGTGGCCCTGGTCATGTCGCGTGTGTCCTTCTGCGGTGGCGTACTAATCACGGATCGACACGTCCTAACGGCAGCCCACTGTGTAATGAACCTGAAGCTAACCCAGTTCGTTGTACGACTGGGCGAGTATGACTTCAAGCAGTACAATGAAACGCGTTACCGGGACTTCCGCGTCGCTGAGATCCGATCCCACGCTGACTTCGATCAGATCAGCTACGAGCATGACATCGCGATGCTGAAGCTCGTGCAGCCATCGTTCTTCAACTCGTACATCTGGCCTATCTGCATGCCACCACTCGACGACAGCTGGACCGGGTATCAGGCTATCGTGACCGGTTGGGGTACGCAGTTCTTCGGTGGACCACACTCGACTATCCTAATGGAGGTGAAGATTCCGATCTGGTCCAACCAGGACTGCCAGGATGTGTACGTGAACCGCATCTATAACACCACCCTGTGCGCGGGCGACTACGAAGGTGGCAAGGACTCGTGCCAGGGTGATAGCGGAGGACCACTTATGATTCAGCTGCCGAACCGACGCTGGGCCGTTGTGGGGGTCGTTTCCTGGGGAATTCGGTGCGGTGAAGCGAACCATCCTGGGATCTACACGCGAGTCAGCTCGTACGTACGATGGATCATCGAAAACGCTGTGTTCTAGAGCTGTAAGGTGGTTATACTGGTATGACTTCTATGCTAGGTCTGTAAAAGGGCTAGAGATAATCCCTTGTAGCATTTCGACATTCAGACCCTTCTAAAATGTCGATTGAAATTCTTCCTAAGAGCAAAACCAATCCAATAAAACCAATGCATTTCTCCTACGATGTAAAATCTTCCGATTAAAACGACGTATTGTTCTAAGCAAGTTGTAGCAATCAATACAAAGAAATACGCGCTAACAGCTGTTGACAGTGTGACCTGTAAAGACAGAGGTTTAGATTAAAGAGCTGCCATCTGAATCAATCAATACTTTCAGAAATGTCCTCTTGACACGATAAGCAACGCGCGCCGGAAAATTCGTCTGGAAAGTTAGCCTCAGTCGCGAGCGGAACACAACGAAGAGTAGGAAGCGGCAAAAAGGGAAACAACACTGACAGCTCAGCAAACATCCATTGAACCTATTATCACATTTTCAGAACCTAGCGAATGGCCACCGTTTCTTCGGTGACACTTTGCAAATTCTTTCACCGCCTGTTCGCCGGCACCGGCCGAAAATATGAAGCCTCGTCTGCAGACACGCGATGTATCCTTTCGTGCCGGCGGCTTACGGCTCTAGTAAAAATTTGCATAAGGTGACGAAACAATTCGAGCACCAGCCCCCAAAAAAGGGCACGAATGGGCTAGCTCCGAAATCTCAAACTATCGATTGAACTATAGCACGTGATTTATGGGAGCAATGTGACGACACGCTTACCGAACGCGCTGTTCACACCTGGTGGGCTATTAAACGGCAATGTGAGTTGCATGGAAATTGAATCCTCCAGCGGCCTACGGAGCGAAACGGTTTTATCATCAGCTCACCCTCAAAGTTTCCGTCGGTTTGGCGTGTTTGGTGCTCATTAAACAGCTCGCTCGCGTTCTTTTGAGCCGCACAGAGCTTCGATGATGCGATTTACACCTTCTGGCATGTGTGAACCCACCAGCTGTGGCAGCATGGGAATATCATAAATGGACATCTAAATTGCTTCGCTTGCAAATGCGCCCTAATGGCGCTTCGCGATTTCTATCCCGAGAGCATCCCGTGCAGCACGATCAAGGCTAGCCGTCTGCGTGTCCTTCTCGGTATCGAGCGCAAAAAATCAAAGCAAGCTCTCGTCCTGTGACAGCGATTGCACGGAACCGCGGTTCAGAACAAAATTCCGCGAAACCCCGGCACAATGGGCAAACTTTTCGCAGTTCGCCCTTCTCGTGACGGGCTCGCCTGCTTTGACTGACAGCAACAAATGAGTTCGCTAACACCTCATCAACCGTCACGGTGGAAATGTAATAAACAGTGCGCTTTCGTTCCGGCCGCTGACTAGCAACCGCGGACCGCTAGGACGAGTGCTGCGGAAAACAGTTCAGTTTAATTACGCATTTACAGCGAGCTCGTTAAATTGTTTCACAGCGTTTCACAGCGTTGGAGCGCTCGCAGGACAAAAGGGTGTAACTATCGTGATCCTTGCGCGCGCGGATCGGCTGTCTATGTGATTTCATGCTGTCAAATTGACGTTCTCGTGCCATGCATGCATACCTGCATGTGTGAAGGTCGCGTAGAGGTCCTGCACCTTTGCCGTGGAACGAAGAACGCAATAAACCGGGCCAGTAATCGCAGGACCCGTTGGATGCGTGCAGAGCACGAATTATGATTTTGAAAAGTTTCACCCGACACCTTTTCAATCATGGCGGAAGCTTCTTCTCACAGGAAAACGAAACATATATCGGCAGTCCCTGCGTGCGCCGCCCAGGGAAACTTTGTGGCAATTGCTAGAAGCATGCTGCGTGCTGCCATGATCTAGAGAAGGGAACCTTCAACTTTGGGCCGCAGCTGATTGAAAAGGTAACACGATGTTTCCGTCTATAGGGGAAATAATGCTTACTAAACTTCTTCCAGTGCTTGCAACATGTAAGGCAGGAATAATTTTATCGCTTTTTCAATTTAAACTTACGTTATTATTCTAGTCATGAGAAAAAGGAACACCTCTTACTATAACAGCACATTACAGATAGATGGAATGTCCAACAATTTGGTTTATCGAACCATAATCCAAAGCCATAAACAATGTTAACGTCTTGGTGTTCATGGAAAACATTGCAAGTATTGGATATGTAGCATAGTTATCAAATAAGCTTGTTGCAGGATGTTTACACCCATTTACACGAGGCAAGCAGGGAACGAAGCACCATGGGACTCCATCTTCATTTGCTAGTGCGTATGATGTCAAACTTACCATCGTCAAACTAAGTTATCCAATGCGTTAGCAAGTTCTAGGATATTGCAGTTTGCAAACAATTAATCTTTTTGGCATTTCCTACAGCGTGTTACGCAGGGAAAGATGTCCCGCAAACACCTCGTTAATTGAACGTCGCTACATAATGATTGGCACCTGTCGGTTTCCAGATCGCCATGTTGCTGTGTGTGTGTGTGTGTGTGTGTGTGTGTGTGTGTGTGTGTGTGTGTGTGTGTGTGTGCTCGTGAGCCTATTTTAGCGCGAGCCTCCTATCGTCACATTTGGAGCCTCATCCGGTTTTAAAACCGCACATGCAGCACCTACTAATTCCGGACCCGTGAACTGCATACACTTGGTAAAACAACTGCAGCCTGATAACAGCACTGAGTGTGATTGTGTTGGGTGGAAATAAACCGTGCCGCAAAAATCACACCGAATCGGAAAATCCACCCCACGCGCCTCGTGGCAAGCCCATTTTCGTTGCCCAGCTTGAACGTGCCCGATAAATTTAGAACTTGCGCTTTATTATCGCTGTTCATCCCTCCATTATAGGCCAAGCCACACCGCCGTTCACCTGTCGTGTTTCCATCGTTCCCGTGTGGATTGGTGCCATTTAAAAACGCCTGCCAGCAAATCTGGCATTTGATGTAGTAAAGCAGACACTGACTGAACAATTCGATTGTGCCTCTAAAAGAGGCACGTTGCATAATGTTGGTGGCTTCATTCAGTGCCGGTTGAAATAAGTTATCAGCTGCAAGAATACGGGCAAATATTGATCGAATAAATTTGCAGCCCGAGCTACAAGCGATGCCATAGGAATGTACGTTTCAACCTGTGTATAAAGTTGACTGTTTTATGCTGCGATTATTCATTCCTGCAACTAAACACAAATGCGGGTTCGTCCATAATATAATATACGTTCAATACATCAATACATCGTTTTATACATCAATCATTAATACATTAATCACACGTCATTTCACTTGCCATTTCATTAATATGTTAATTCTTTTGCTAATGCAAATACTTATTTTCCAACACGATGCTTTCGTTCAGGTTTACCCCATACTGTTTTCTATCGCTCCCGGTGAGACGAAGCAAATCAGGGAAAAAGCTATAAAGAAAACAACACCCCACCAGAAGCAATCCAACATCCTTGACGCCTCGCTACTCTCAACCGACAGCGGTACTGCAATCAAGCCGCCCTCAATTCCACCACCGACACCTCTACACTCGGCCCGTTTCGTGGTGTCAGGGTGCCGGGGTAAAGCCAAAATAAGACACCCCAAACAAACGCCAACCCGGAATGGCGTGGCGTGTTTATTGCACCACTTCTACGGCGCGGCGCATCAACATCGGTGGAATCGGGCTGCGATGCGCCGTAAGGACCTCCATGGGGTGTATCCTGAGCTGCTCCCCTTTCGGGAGACGGTGCAAAGGGTATACAGAGACGGAGGGGCCGTTGTTGGCAACAAGATCCTGCCCCGGCCCAAGCCGTCAAGCACCTCAAACAAGTAGCCGCATAAAACGATTGGGTCTGTACCCGTGTCAGCTCATTCGCCGGCGGGAAGTCGATCGTTACGGTGGTACACGTGGTTTTGCAAATTCTCTGCTCCCGGTGGTTCCGGTGCAGGTGCAGCGCGGGTTTGTGACTGTGCGGGGTTGTTTCGGCTCTTGCCCTGTCTCACAGAAGGGCTGTGGAAACGCGAAAAAGGGCAACGGGAACGGATCCCCAGCTTGGGAGAGGCACGCAAGAGGCATTTCGCGCGTTTGGACCTTCAGAGCGCACGTATAGTACGAGTAGTACAAAGGGTTTGCGTGTCCAGCGCATGGAGGCAGAAAAGTTTCGAACGCTCCCAAAGTGGCTGCGTTCGGACGGTTCTGCTTCAAATAATGGCTGCGTTCGGGTTATCATTGTGTCTAACGGTCGGCTAGGAAGGATGTGTTTAAAATCGCGCAAATAATTGCATGTTCTAATTGCTTTCGGAATTTCTCATCATTACGGAAAAGATTTTCACCCCTCGAAGATGGTGCTAAATAATAGTGCAAATTAGGAATCGTACGATCGTGTTAATGATAGGAAAGTTACCTCCGTAAAACTTGCCTCATCTTGAACTGTGAAGTAGTAAAATTGCTTGCCGTACGACCGTACGTCGGTAAAATCGATCGAATAACGTTTGAATCCGTCGCTTGCCCGTGGTGTTCAGCAGGAATCGGTGCGCATCAAAGCAGACGTGGTGCTAGGCTCTAGGGAAACAATCAAGTAGCGAAACGGTGTTGATGAGTGACATACCCACTTTATGACATTCGTCTGCTGCTCGGTGTGCAGTCCGTCGAACCCTCGTTCGTAAGTGTGCCTCTAAGGACATCTGATGGTGGCGAATTGTGAGCGTGCGTGCGTGCGTACAGGTGTGAATCGATGCGTGCCAAGCACGCATGCAAGTCAAGTGGAGAGTCTAGTCTAGCATCGGCATGCGACCCGGCTCGTGTGATTGAATGTGTCATTTTATGGAGCGGTCGTACATACACTAAGCATATAGCTGCACCAGAAGATCCCTGCGGTGGCCGGGTTCATGCAGCGAATCCGTAAGCCATGCATGTGGTGAGATTCATATCGATATAGTCGAAATAACCTGGAATGTCAATACCAGCAGTGTGATTTGGCACAATCGATTTGAATTTGCCTCACGTGAACATGATACAGGTTGTGGTTTAGTGTTTAAGGATTCAGAAATGGGCGATGAATGGTGACAGTGATGGCGAGTCATGAGAGTTTTTGAAAACAATAGTTCTTTTTTTGTAGCAACTGTTCATTAGTATCGCTTAAACAGACGTGAAAGTGCCAGTTGAAAAGCATTCCAAAAATGGCGAAACTTAAAATCGTTGGTGGGCGCCCTATAACGATGGATGAAGCCATTGTAAGTATGTGCACGTGTGTATGTGTGTTGCAAAAGTTTTCTCTACTATTCATAATGCGCCACTTTTACGCAAATATGTCACATGCTCTTCAATGTTAATACTTAACCATTATATACATTTGCATCACCTAGTTATGGGAGAGTCAAAATAAGCTGACGGACTGTGCCTAAAAGTTTTCAAGTATATGCGTAATATAAAATAAAAACCTTTCACGATAGATAACGTTGAATGTTTCAATTAAATGTGTTTCGTTCAAATTGTGCTTAGAAATGTCCATTCAAGAAATCCAAACTAACGTCGGTTTTTGCGAGCATAGCTCCAAATGAGAACCAAATTCCTACACTAATTGAGCATCTATCACACATCACATTTATGTTTGTTTAAATCAAATTTAGTGTATGCCACAGTTCTTCAGTGACATTGATCGTGGGCAACATGAAATTGCTCGTGAATTGTGAATACTGGTCGCTAGGGGCCCATGAACAGAACTACAAATACTGCATCATAGCAGTGCACAACATGGGCATACAAATTATTTTATAGATAGTTAAATTATTATTCACTAATATTAATTTCTTCCCTGTAAACTTCCATAGTCATTTCTACATTTTCAAATGTTGGTGATCGAACCCAAGGAATAGCACTAAAGTAGTTTTGAAATGTATACCAAAATACCCATCATCTTGCTTTTGCTTAATTGACTCAAGCTCTAGCAACTTTTAACAGCTGCTGAAAGTTCACATCAAATATTCATCATTCGGTGTCATATTTGATCTGTCAAAAGTGTGATAACTTTAAAATCAAACTTTTCATCTCAGGAATTACGACAAACGGTTTTCGGTTCGGCGGCTAGTCCACCACGCGGTGAATGGACTCGTACCGGGTTCACATTCGGACCTGCAAGTCAGGTAGGTTCGGGAGACCGCGTCCCATGTCCATCATGCATAACTCTATATTGTTCCTTTCCAATTCCGTAGGAATATCCGTACGGTTTAAGGACACCTCGAAATGCAACCCGAGGCATGCAGTCTGTGATTCAGGCGCACATCATCAAGCAGTTTATATTCGATAACAAGCCTCGTGAGAAGTCGGTTCCGCTCGAAGAATTGCTCAAGCCGAACGAAGCGGAGCAGGCACTTTCTCTCTACACGGCAATGTCGGATATTCTGTGGAACATCGGAGAGAAACTGAAGGCAATTGTTGCGTTGCCGGGCGAAGCGTCTCACATTCCCCACAGTCATGTCTACTTTCAGGATAACGTCACCGAGAAGCTGTACTTCTTTGAGTTTACCAAATTAGAAGATCTGCAGATATTTATGAAGCGCTATTTGCCTTACGTAAGATTTGGTCTATTTTTTCTTCGGTCAAATTTAGAAGATATAGATGAGGAATAACGATACCTGTTGGACGCTATGTCGAATTCTCCTCTTGTCAGTTCACAGAAAATCCGGGACCCGGAACCCTTCTTTATCTGTATAGCGCTGTTTTGACACGTGGCATGGAGAACATGCGAAACGACTTGGATGCACCGAAGGGGGCCCATCTTATGGGACCGCATGAAGAAGGATCGCTTAACGTTATCACGCTGTTGCTGACTGGACGTGCGACGCCATATCTGCACAACGGTGTCGTATATGTTGGAGATGAGGATCATTATGTAAGAGGTGGACAGCTATCCTCTCCGGAAACATACGATACTACATTCCTCAACCTTGCTCGTATGTCTTCTAGGCCGTGCCGCAATTTGGTATTCTAAGCCGGGGAGGCATTGGACTTCTAGTGTGGGAAGGAGAGAATGAAGCGATGCGCTCCGCATCCCGCATGCCGGGATCTCGGCTCAAAACTCCCGCCACGCCCGTGTGGGTCAGTTGTTGCTGCGGCCATTATGGGGTGCTGTTCAACTCGAACCGAGAGCTGTTGCGAAATTATCACGCCGAGAAGCGGTTTGATCTGCATTACTACACCTGTGCCGGTTGTTACCTTTCAATGACCGTCGATAATCGCGGCCAGGACGAGGGCGGTGGTGATACCGGTGACCAAGATGGTGACCGGAAGCGTGATGACATGATTTCCACGCCGCTTGAAAGACTTATACACACAAAATGGATGGACGCCAAGATGACGTATCATGGCGCGTTGCCAGCTTCGTTGAATTTCTAAAAAATCACTTCAACTATGGTGTTATATTCCACAAATTCATTTGAATTACAGAGTGTAAGCGAATTTTTCAATTCTGCAATAAGCCTACTGTTGAGCTACGCTGTGATGCAGTGTTCGATTGGTTGGGTTTTATTTATGTGTTTATTCATTGTTCTTCGACTGTTGACACAAATTCAAGGATTAGATTCCTTTGTAATATGGTGGAAGAAGGAAACTAGTGGCTTGCGAATACAATAACAATACACCACTTCACGCAATTCCACCTTCTCTTTATTATTCCGAACAGATGGGAATAATATATCCTGTATGCATCGTACAGAACACTCGGGCAACAAATTACTGCATGAAAAAGAAAGTGAAACATTTCCCTTTCTCAATGAAATATTTCATACTAAATTTCAAATATTCCTATACGCTTGTAAACTTAACGTCCGGAAAGTTACAACAAACGGAATAACGTTAAATGAATTTTTATTAGTTTTATTTTCTCTATTTTCATCAAATTCGTTACACATTACAAATCCTCCTTATTTTCCTGCATACTGCATCTTACACATTTATTATTAGCAATTTTGTTGCCGATGCTCGCTAACAAATTCAGCATTAATTCGACACATTCCTCTCGACGGATAATGACAAACTTTAGCTTAAATTGAAAGTTCTCAGACTTTTTTCACGACATTACATAGTCCGCACTATGCACTGACTAGCCATTAATTACATTTCCTACTACCTTCACCACATTATGCGTTGTGATTGTGCGTAATCTTTCCACACTATTTCTTTGCGAAAGAAGACCGCGAATGTTACGATGTTTATAACAACGTTGATCATCAATTCTAATACGAGAGCCTTTCGAGATACACCACCCTTCCGTAAAAGCCGCAGAATCAAGAATGGTAGAAGAAAATAACGCACTTCGATTAGCTGCTGCAACGCAACTGACGCAAATATCGCCATCGACGAAAGCAATACATATCCGTACGACTGGTGTTGCATACTGACTTTCCATATTAGAAATCCACTGATCGTGTACATCGGTACAGGTAAATATCGTGCAAACCACCAGTGACCGTAGAAACGATTCCAAAGATAGAACGTGTAATGTCGGTTGTCAGCCAGCAGGTATGGATGAACGATAGTGTTGAAATGGACTATTGCGCCCAAAACTACACACACTACCAAATATAAGTACCATCTACGTACCACAGCTTTTAGAATAGTAGTAACAACCGGAAGTACCAAAGATGCACTGAATGCGGTAAAAAATGCAACAAAGTAAAAGAGCTGAAATGAAGAAAAATCATTTAAGTAACTGTCGTCAAGCATGACTGTTAAAGCTTACCTGTGGAATATGAACGGCAGCTTCGTGGGCCGATTTGTCGCCTATGACTATCGATCCGTTATAAATAACAAACGCGATGAATCCAAGCATCACCACAGCATAAGCCCAAAATCTATTTATCACATCTATAATGGTTGCGAGTATTTTTCTTGGCGAAAGAAGCATTTGTTTCAAATTACGCGAGAGCAGTAAATCGATGACCCGTGAGCCACATACAAATCCCACCCAAACGATATTAGTCTGGCGCATCAAAACTGCCCAGAGACCGAAAAAAGCAGCCCAGTTGTGTCTCCGTCGCTCACCGGCTAGTACCAGAAGCAATACAGCCGTCACAGAAACGACATCCGTGTAGTACAGATGGGTAAAAAAATACAACGGAGGCAGAAGCGTAAGAGACGCCGTTTCCAACAATAGATTTATGGATGTATTGTGGTTTATAAAACTTTTACGAATTTTAAAAATGAGCACCACGTTTACTATTGCCGCAACTAGTGACGTTAGTCTTAGGTGGTACACAGAACAGGCCTTAAATGGGCTAAATACTACTGCAGAGATGAGATAGAGTCCTGGAAATGTTGTTATTTTTGGGTCCCACTGGAAAATTAAACGATATAAGATATGTTTTTAATTGATAGATATTTGTTTTCACTTACTACTTCAAACCGCCCTTGGCAGTAGTGGCGTCCTTGTCGTAAATGGAATTCTTCATCAATGACTAACTGTGTTGTTTCATATATTTTGTTAAATACTAGCAGCGAAACTATAGCGTACCCAACAAGTAAAAGCAAGGATACGTATTTGGACATGTTTTATGCGTTTTAATTCCACAACAATGATAAGACAGACTGTCATAAGCGCTGTAACTACACTAAACACTGCTTCACTCGCCAAGTTCTAATGATTTTATTCTTTCTTCTTGCTCGCAAAAATATGCCACGTAACAGTAATCGAGCCCTTCCTTTCCTTCTTGCAGAGCACATGCTCAACTTATTTTAGCCCTTATTAAAATATTAATCCATCATTCACATAAATCACATTGTTTGTACAAGTCTTATCTAGTATTAAACCATTTGCTCACAATATCCAAAACAACCGAAAACATAAACGTAAACATACTTTGACAACCTAAACTTCAGTCCTACCCATTCCATTACGTATACGACACTTAGCATTTTAATTTTATCTTTCGATTTCATTGATATTTTATCCCGAAACTATGCTTTGTAACAAACTATTTTAATTTTGTTGATATCTTTATAAAGTTAAAAACATTTATCCATCTCATTTGAGTTCATATTTTCTATTTAATTGATCTATAAAATACGTAGATTTTTTTTGTCAATGCGTTACATTTGTAAGGTTTCATGAAATATTTCACGCTATGTGTGAAATGATATTTCCATCCTTTTTATATTACTTTTCTACTACTTTTGCTGAACAATTTTTGCCTGAGCTGCTATAAACATTTAGCAATAATAGCAACTTGCATTTTCAAACTCCATTTTATATGAACAACACTCAACATGAAACTGATCTTTCGCAATTTTATTTACACATTTCAAAACTGTGATTTTTAGTTCTTATTTGTGGAAAATAACCCGTAAGAAATTCAACTAACTCGGCGTACGCTCGTTTATCGCAAACGGTAATAGAACGGCTGCAACCGGTGCACATTCATAGTAATTCAAAGGACAACACTACGCACGTGGCACAAATCCAATGTAGAGCCCGTCTCTCGTCTTCAGCGTCAGCTGCATCGTTAGCTTTGGTTCGGGTCCAGCGGAAGTCAGTTTAAAGTGGCGAACAACCTTCGAGATGGTGCTTTTTAGCTCGAGCATTGCAAATTTTTGTCCTGCATCAAAGCGAACAATAAATGATATGAGCGCGATTGTTCCACGTTCCGGTCCGCAACAAATCGTTCTGTTTCAAATCGATGGGGTTCAGGAAACAGAGTAGGATCGCGGTGCATATGCATAATTCCAATGTTGAAATTTGATCCTTCCGGAATGATTTTGTCAGTGCCTACGGCATGGTCAAGAAAAGTGTGTGGGTGTTACTGTTGATTAAATTTACGATTAGAGTCGTCTACCATAAGACAAAACACTTCTAATCGAATTTTAATGAAAAGAAAAGATCTTTTTGTATTAATCACTGATATTTTTTTTATTTTTTAATAAAAATAAACGATTGCATTCCTGATTATTTACTTCGTCCTGCCAAGATTGAAGCGGGAAACAAGCATTTATAAGTTTCGGCATTGATACTGCTTGATTTTTTCTTTCTCACATTACATTCGTGAAATCTCTTCGACTTTGTTCAAAGTGAATATTTTATTTGCAAAGCGGTCGAGAAGCATAATAAAAAAAATATATACTGAATCTGTGTCTAGTTCTGCTACGAAGCCTTTTGTCGATCTTTAATCATTTCGCTAGTGAACTCTTGGTTGCAACCGCACGAATAGTCCCTTCTCGGGACGTAGGATGAGTTCCGCCATAAGAACATCATCGTACGAGCCTATGGGTGGGAGAATTTCGTAATGCCGTAGTACCTTGCTCACCAGACTCTTAATCTCGGCGACGGCGAACTTCTGTCCGATGCAATTCCGAGGACCAGCACTAAATGGAACATATTGGTAGGGGTTTGTCTTTTCGGCTGATGTTTCCACATTAAACCGCTCAGGATCGAATCGCTCTGGGTCGGGATATATCTCAGGATCGCGTCCGAGGAAAAACGGCATAATGATAGCGTTAGCACCTGCAGGGAATATTTTGCCATCTGAAAGTGATTCGGAATTTTTAAAATATGAGTGTATATTTAGTGCGAAATGAAAATGTCAAAACATATTAGATACATTCAATACCCACTTATTTCCGTATTTTCCAGCATTTTCCGGCCAAACATTGGCACTGAAGGGTAAAGTCGGAGTGTTTCCTTTATCACTAGATCCATATAGCGCATCTCGTTCAACATCGTCAATGTTACGGGGCGAGTACGATCGTTACCGATGATGTTTCGCACTTCGTCAAATGCTTTCTGCTGGATTTCGGGATGTTTCGCAAGATTTTGCAACAAAAAACTGATCGCAGACGTCGTCGTATCGTGCCCTTCGAACATGAACGTGTCCACTTCCTCGCGGATCTCCAAATCCGTTAGAGGCTGACCATCGACGGTTGACTGTAGAAGCATGTCGAGAAACGCCATGCGTTTTTTAATGCCAAAATCGTTCTCATTAATATCGACCGCAGCTTTTTCGCTCGCGGCATTTCGATTAATCTCTTCCCGTCGGTTCTTGATGACACTATCCGTATATCCGTGCAGAACTTTCAGTGCTTGCTGTTGCATGCGTCGATTCGAGGAGAACCGATAGAATAATTCGTGCCGAATCAGAAAGTTGAACAAACGAATCTGAATCAAATTCGTTATGCTGTAACAACCACAACAAAACCACAGTTAAACATTAGAACAATTATATTACCAGCAAAACGTCTTCTGGTACTTACTCCTTAACCGCTTGCACATACTTCGAGTTGGTGTTCAACTGAGCATTAACCTTCGTACCCATGGCGGTTTCTGAAATGTGAGCAAAACAAACGCTGTCACTTTTTACCAAGCCTTTGCTAACATTACGAACTTACCGCAGATAACATCCAACGCGCATAATGTAACTGGCAGAAAAATGTCAAAGGTTTCCCCCGACTCTGCATGTTTATCAGAACTTGCACGAAGGTGCTGCTCTGCTGATCGAATATCTCAACAAAATGCTCCAGAATTTTGAAGTGAAACGTTGGAGTGATCATTTTGCGATGTGTGTGCCATTTGCGTCCGCTGCTCGTCAGAAGCCCATCAGCCAGCCACGGTCGAACGAAATCGTACTCAGCGGACTTATCGATGTACTTGTTGCTACTTAGTATCACCTATAAGGAGCACAATCGGACTTGTTTTGTTTTGTTTCAGCTAGCAGCTATAAAGCGTACCTCGACATCCTTTGGGTCGGTTACAATGATGAGTAACTGCATTCCGAACCACATACGGAAACACTTGCCATTTTCGCGAATCACGCGCCCTACTGTCTGCAAGTATGCTGCACATGATGAAGAAGGTTGTTAGTCAATACCGAATTATATTTGCAGTTGATTTGAAAAATTGAATGATCATTTCTTTTGTATTTCTCACTTCACTTTACTGTTCACTACATAGTTGTTTTTTTTCCGCACCGATTCAATTACTACGTGATAAGCATCTTCTTATCATTGCGATTTCTTACCAGCAGGTGATTTACCAGCAAACAGCAATCCGTTACCTATAAGCGGATAAGTCTTTGGGCCGCCGAGGTTTCGAGTGTGCTTGAGCATGTTTCGGAATTTTTTTACGTACACATAGTATGCAACTGCAAACACCAGGGAAATGAAAGGTAATGCTGCTAGAAGCATTTTTTGAAATTAATTGAAACCCTTCCTTGCGATCCAGACGCATCACGGTCAAGACAGCGACTGAAATTAATCCCTTCACTGTTTTGTTTGCGTAGCGCTCGGACAGGTTAAGCAGACCTCTACAGTCTTTTTCCTTTATTTTACCTATTTTCGTTACTTGTACTACCAGTTCCTTCTTCTTTATTTTACCACCTTTGCTTGGCACACTGATGGGTATTCGCTATGAATGAACTTGTGAAGGTTTTTTAAGTTGAGCTGTGAAAAATGATAAACCCTTAATTGGACATTATCAAAGAGTCACTTAACTCCGTTTTGTTAATTTTTTTTTGTTACACGGAAAAAAATTAAATTTTTTTAATATAAAAATAGAAATAGAAAATAAGTTTTTTTATCATTTTTAGAAGTTTTAGATTTAAAAAACTAAAAATAGATGGCAATGTGTTGACCTCTTTTATGAAAATCGCAAAACTGTGAAGGGACTAATATGGAATGGAATCACAACAAACATCCAGCAATTATTGCGACCTGCATTCTCAAACTCTATTTTATATGAACAACATTCAACATGAAACTGATCTTTCGCAATTTTATTTACGCATTTCAAAACTGTGATTTTTAGTTCTTATTTGTGAAAAATAACCCGTAAGAAATTCAACTAACTCGGCGTCCGCTCGTTTATCGCAAACGGTAATAGAACGGCTGCAACCGGTGCACATTCATAGTAATTCAAAGGACAACACTACGCACGTGGCACAAATCCAATGTAGAGCCCATCTCTCGGCTTCAGCGTCAGCTGCATCGTTAGCTTTGGTTCGGGTCCAGCGGAAGTCAGTTTAAAGTGGCGAACAACTTTCGAGATGGTGCTTTTTAGCTCGAGCATTGCAAATTTTTGTCCTGCATCGAAGCGAATAATAAATGATTACTATACATTCATTACACCAAAAACGATTACTATACATAAAAAAGTCATATTACCGATGCAATTGCGTGGGCCTGCGCTAAAAGGTACATACGCATATGGGCTCGAATGTTCCACGTTCCGGTCTGAGGCAAATCGTTCTGGATCAAATCGATCGGGTTCAGGAAACAGAATAGGATCGCGGTGCATATGCATAATTCCAATGTTGAAATTTGATCCTTCCGGAATGATTTTGCCAGAGCCTACAGCATAATGCAGATTAGTGTATGTGTTTAACTGCTCCTTAAATTTAAATCATTTTTTTCTCAGCAACACTTACCCAAATCAACATCCTCTGTGAATCGACGTGCAATGATCGGTACCGGTGGGTACAACCGAAGCGACTCCTTAATCACCATCTCCAGATACTTCATGTCTTGAAGATTACCATAGCTAGCCGCCACATTTGTATCGTTGCCCATGATATCCTCAATCTCCTGGTATACTTTCTCTTGTACTTCTGGATGGCGCGCAAGCAGTAATAAAGTGAATGAAATTGCTATCGTCGTCGTGTCGTGACCTTCGAACATAAATGTGTCTACCTCCTCTTGGATTTCCTTGTCTGTTAACGGTCGACCACCGATTGTGGCCTGCAGCAGCACATCCAGAAACGCCATCCGCCGTTTCGAGCCAACATCAGAACCATCCTCACTATTGTCCGAATTACCCCCCAGTTTGCCCTGTGCCATAAGCTCTTGTCGCCGAGACTGGATGATCTTAGTGGTAAAATCGTGCAGCACTTTGATGATCCGATCCTGTCGCCGCTTGTCGGGGGAAAGGCTGAATAGAATGTCCACCCGCTGCCAGACCTTCACGAAGCGCCCCGTCAGCACGAGACTCAGCTCCGTAATGGCCTTCACGTACGCAGATTCCGAATCAGTTTGCGCGTTAATCGATGTTCCCATTGCTGTTTCACATATGATATCCAACGCTGCCAACGTTACGAAAGGATAAATATTCACCAGTTTCCCGGTCGCCTGAGGACGCAAACGCTCCGCCAGGATGCTGCTCTGCTTATGGAACACCTCGATGAATTGTTCCAGGATCTTAAAGTGGAATGCTGGTGTTAGAATTTTTCGCTTATTGAACCACTTTGTACCCGTGCTTAGCAGCAACCCATCGCCCAGCCATGGAACGAGAAATTTATACAGCTCGCTTTTACGAATCAGCTTCTGGCTGCTTAGCACTGTTTCGACGAATTTTACGTTGGTGCAGAAGAACGCCAACCGGTTCCCGATCCACATTCGAAACAGGTTGCCATATTTATTTCTGAGCTGGGATACGAAATCGATTATATCTGAAAAAGAATGCAACGTATATCGTGAGAATGACTTACATTTGCAATTTTCCATAGAGTCATATGGTGTTTATCTGAAACAATTATTTTAAACGTAGGTGTTCATCTTAAGTCCAAAAAAGCTTTTCGTAATCAATGCTTAGCCCGTTATGATTGTTGATATTTTTTTGATCGATTATGTTCACCATAATTGTATTTTTGTGTAAATTACATGCTGCGTTACTGCAGTGAGATGAATTTGAACATTCGTATCAGTCAACTATTACAAGGCTTCGGTGATAATCGCTTTGCAAGCTTACAATGTGTGCTGCAAAATATCAAATTTAAAAATAGCCAACGAGTAGCACATCCTACACGTTGGTAATGATGTTTTTTTTGCTCATCCCCTTTACGCCATTTATCACGCTTCACTAGACGACGTACCCTCAGGTTTCAGGTTAATGTACACGTAGAAACATCCTACTATTGGCAGCGGAACCGGTCCTGGGAAGTTTTTGCCGTACTTCAAATTTTGCCGTACCAAAAGGTAGTTGAGCCCAAGCACTCCAGCCAAAATGGCAAGCACGATTTGCAATACCATTGCGCCGAGAATCTTTCACACACGATCGCTCGGACGCTACTATTCGAAACAAAAAGTACTTCTAACAAAACAGTCGGCTGTACGTGTTCGACGATGGCTATACTGCTGGTGTCTGCGAGCGCGAATATCGAAAAAAACCACCGCCAATGCTGTAATGTTTATTTACAACATCGGCTGTATTGTATGCGTGCCTAGACGAGATTGTCTGCCACAGATGCCACAGTGTGGCTCCCGCGATAAGGCTTGAATGGAGCACCAATACTGAGGAGGAATACGCGAAGCTTGTTGAACGAGAACAATCATTAATCATCCCCTATAGGGGGTAATTTTCGCGTACAATCATTCCCGGTGCGTGCATGGTACTTCGAACACGAGGCAACAGCTAACCAAGACAAACCCGTTTGTAACCGGACATAAGCTGCGCAACTCAAAGGGCTTAGAGTGATTGACGCCCTCCTCAGCTCGAAGAGAGATAAAGTCCCTGAGTTCAGAATGCGAGTTCAGAGTGCATTGATAACAACGCTGCGAAATCCACATAGTCATTGTGACGGTTAAGGGTTCAACCAACGGGCACAGTTTCTTCAAAGATCAGCTACATCGGTATTACGAACTGCGTTTTAGAATAGCAAACAATAAATGCCTTACTTACCGTAGGGATTTTTCCCTGCATACATTAACACGTTTCCCAGCACCGGCACTGGCTTGGGACCGGCAATTTTTAGTGACTTTTTCAGTGACCAATCGTGCAGAACGTGCCTCAATAGAGCCAGTACGATGAACGTTAATATAAGTTGCACAAACATGATTAGGCTAGTGTTCTTCAATCCACCGACGCGAAGGTGCTTCAGTGAAAGGTTGTTCACGAACTAAACCCGATCGATCGATGCCGATCCAAATCAATCAAACCCAATCTCACCGGCGTTTATCGGTTCTTGCGGTAACGATTAGATATACTACGACGCCCTAATTTGCTACGAGAGGGCTCGATGAGTTGGAAAAAGTTAAGGTATGATAATCTTCGCAATTGGGCCATAAAAGACCCCATAATCCACCCATGATACGGGACTTTTGCATAGGAAAAGCATGCAAAGCACCAAGTACACATGCACTAGCTAGTAGTACATAGAGCTAGTAAATACATACGAATGAGAAGTGAAAAAAGTGTATATATCTTGCATTGTGGTTCTAACATCGGATAAATCGCGCAAAACAGAACTAGCAAAATTTTCAGCTCATTCAATAAACATTTTCGTTTGATTAAAAATGATCAGAATATGTTTACACTTCTTATATTATGCTTCTTATTAGTTCATGTGTCCCGTATCTGATCTGGTATTTTTTTATTATATATATTAAAACCAAACGATTTTTGAAAATTATTCACGATCACAAGTAAGAATCATCTGTAAGAAAGCAAAAAAGGCTTCCAATCTAGTGATAATGATAAGATAATATCTTTGCCATGCAATCGTATTTTTGATATAAAAACGATTACATCCTTGAGTAATTACCTTACTCTGCGTGGTCGACCTTAAACGGAATAGCCCAGCGCTGTCCAAGTTCACTGTCAAGGTTAATTGTACACTATTGTACAGAGAAACATACAGTTATTTGTTCGACATTGTTACTGCTTGATTTTTTCTTACTCTCATAACATTCGTGAAACCTTTTTGAATTTCTTGAAAGAGACTGTTTTTATTTCATAAGTGATCGAGAAGATTAATGAAAAACATTACCAAACGTGTGTCTAGTTCTGCTATTTCTGCTGCTAGGAAACCTGCTATCGACCTTCAATCATTTCGCTAATAAACTCTTGGTTGCAACCGCACGAATAGTCCCTTCTCGGGACGTAGGATAAGCTCCGCAATTAAGCTATCGTCGTACGAACCGATGGGTGGGAGAATTTCGTAATGCCGTAGTACCTTGCTCACCAGACTCTTAATCTCGGCGACGGCGAACTTCTGTCCGATGCAATTCCGAGGACCAGCACTAAATGGAACATATTGGTAGGGGTTTGTCTTTTCGGCTGATGTTTCCACATTAAACCGCTCAGGATCGAATCGCTCTGGGTCGGGATAAATCACAGGATCGCGACCGAGGAAAAACGGCAGAATGATAGCGTTGGCGCCGGCGGGGAATATTTTGCCATCTGAAAGTGATTTGAAGCATTGAAAATATGAATAGGAAGGATAGACATTTAATTAAGCTTACTTATTTCCGTATTTTCCAGCATTTTCCGGCCAAACATTGGCACTGAAGGGTAAAGTCGGAGTGTTTCCTTTATCACTAGATCCATATAGTGCATCTCGTTCAACATCGTCAATGTTACGGGGCGAGTACGATCGTCACCGATGATGTTTCGAACTTCTTCGAATGCTTTCTGCTGGATTTCGGGATGTTTCGCAAGATTTTGCAACAAAAAACTGATCGCAGACGTCGTCGTATCGTGCCCTTCGAACATGAACGTGTCCACTTCCTCGCGGATCTCCAAATCCGTTAGAGGCTGACCATCGACGGTTGACTGTAGAAGCATGTCCAGAAACGCCATGCGTTTCTTTATTCCAATATCATTCTCATTAATATCGACCGCAGCTTTTTCGCTCGCGGCATTTCGATTAAGCTCTTCCCGTCGGTTCTTGATGACACTATCCGTATATCCGTGCAGAACTTTTAGTGCTTGCTGTTGCATGCGTCGATTCGAGGAGAACCGATAGAAGAATTCGTACCGAATCAGAAAGTTGAACAAACGAATCTGAATCAAATTCGTTATGCTGTAACAACACCAACAAAACCACAGTTAAACATTAGAACAATTATATTACCAGCAAAACGTCTTCTGGTACTTACTCCTTAACCGCTTGCACATACTTCGAGTTGGTGTTCAACTGAGCATTAACCTTCGTACCCATGGCGGTTTCTGAAATGCGAGAAAATCAAGCGTTGTCGCTTCTTACCCAGCCCTTGCTAACATTATGAGCTTACCACTGATAACATCCAACGCGCACAATGTAACTGGCAGAAAAATGTCAAACGTTTGCCCCGACTCTGCATGTTTCTTCAGAACCTGCACGAAGGTGTTGCTCTGCTGGTCGAATATCTCAACAAAATGCTCCAGAATTTTGAAGTGAAACGTTGGAGTGATCATTTTGCGATGTGTGTGCCATTTGCGACCGCTGCTCGTCAGAAGCCCATCAGCCAGCCACGGTCGAACGAAATCGTACTCAGCGGACTTATCGATGTACTTGTTGCTACTTAGTATCACCTTTAAGGAGCACAATTTGATTTGTTTTTAGTTTTGTTTCTGATTCAGCTGATTATTAAAAATTATACCTCGACATCCTTTGGATCGGTTATAATGATGAGTAACTGCGTTCCAAGCCACAAACGAAAGCACTTGCCATTTTCGCGAATCACGCGTCCTACTGTTTGCAAGAATGCTGAACATGATGGAGAAGGTTAAGAGTCAATACCGAATTATAATTGCAGTTCTCACTGCACTTTACTGTTCACGGCATAGTTGTTTTTTTTTCGAACCGATTCACTTACTATATGATAAGCATCTTCCTATCGTTGAGATAACTTACCAGCAGGTGTTTTACCAGCAAACAGCAATCCGTTACCTATCAGTGGGTAAGCCTGTGGACCTCCGAGGTTTCGAGTGTGCTTGAGCATGTTTCGGAAGTTTTGAACGTAAACATAGTAAGCAAGAGCCACCACCAGAGAAACGAATGTCAACGCTACGAGAAACATTTTTTGAAACTTAATCAATCCAGTCCTTGCGATCCAGGCACACCACGGTCAAGGCAGCGACTGAAATTTTATTTTGGACGGTACATTCAAGCAGTCAGCAACAACCGTTCTCCTTATCGCGGACATTTATTTCAAAGGGTAAAACAGCTAAGCTTCCACCCTAATCCATCAGGTTGGAGAGAGACAGATAAAGCGATAAAGAGAGACAAAAGAGAGAAGAGCGAATTTGTGGGATCACAACGTAATTGCGCTTACATACTGGTTCCTGTCCATCAAAATATATTCGTCTCATTTTTTGTTGTCAAGTCAAACAGTTCCCATAAAAGCTTTCGATGAGACGGCAAGAAACAAACCTACCATGTTTAGTGTTAAACAGCAGATCTTCTTCAAAACGCAATAAACCATGCAATGTCATTTCCAGTACTCCAGTGAATAATATATTGATTAAATAGATTTTTTACATAATTATGGCAACCCGAATCACACACATATATGTTTGTAGATCCAACAAATTATTGATCACTCTAAACATTCTAATACACTCTCGGTTTCAAGCTTACAAATATTCCATGTTCTGGCCGCAGGATTAGTTCCGCAATGAACGATTCGTTCTGCTTCTCATCTGGTGCTATGATCTCATAATGACGAAGCACTTTGCTCACTAAACTCTTCAGTTCCGCCACCGCGAATTTTTGTCCGATGCAGTTTCGGGGGCCAGCACTGAACGGTATGTACTGATACGGGTTCGACTTTTCCGCCGACCGTTCCACATTAAACCGCTCTGGATCGAATCGCTCCGGTTCAGGGAAGTACTTCGCATTGCGCCCAAGGAAAAACGGCATTATGATGAGGTTTGCCCCGGCTGGAAACACCTTCCCGTCTACAAAAAAGCAATCAAATTATGAGTATCAAACGAATTGAACATCATCACTGCACGTGTCATTAAATGCATCTCACTTATTTCGGTAGTCTCTATCATTTTGCGTCCAATCATAGGAACCGAAGGATAGAGTCGAAGCGTTTCCTTTATCACTAAATCTAAATAGTGCATTTCGTTCAGCATCGACATGGTTACGGGTCGAGTACGATCATCACCAACAATATTCCGAACCTCGTCAAACACTTTCTGTTGAACGTCGGGATGTTTCGCCATGCTTTGGAGAAGAAAACTGATGGCAGACGTCGTCGTATCGTGTCCTTCGAACATAAAAGTGTCAACTTCCTCGCGAATCTCCACATCGGTTAACGGGTTCCCATCGATGGTGGATTGAAGCAGCATGTCCAGGAATGCCATGCGCTTCTTAATGCCGAGATCTTGATCACTAGCCTCATCGCCTTCACCATTTCGAGTCTTTCGCTCTAGCTGCTGACGTCGTCCCTTAATCACACTGTCCGTATAATCGTGCAGTTCCTTTATTACTTTCTTCTGTTTGCGACTATTCGCGGACAAACGGAAGAAAAAGTTGTAACGAATAAGGAAATCGTAAAACCTCAGCTGGATGAGGTTTGTGATCCTGTCAAATTTGAAACAGATACAGGTGAATAATATATTTTCTACTAAAGTGTGATCAGTCGCTCCATTCTTACTCTTTCACTGCCAATACATAGCTAGAAGTCGAGTTTAGCTGTGCATTCACTTTCATTCCCATCGCGGATTCTGTAAGCCAGAGCAATCAACCTATCAAATTCGTGGCTGTCATTTTACAACGAGTCAAGTAACTTACCGCATATAACGTCTAACGCGCATAATGTCACCTGAGGGAAAATATCGAAGGACTTGCCGGATTCGACAAACGGCTGTAGCACCTTGATGAAAGTATTACTCTGCCGATCGAATATCTCCACAAACTGTTCCAAGATTTTGAAGTGAAACGTTGGCGTGATAACTTTACGATGCGTGTGCCACTTCCTGCCACGGCTTGTGAGCAGACCTTCTCCCAACCACGGTCTGATAAAATCATATTCGGTAGACTTATCAATATACTTTGGACTGCTCAGCAGTACCTGGTAAGTAGTGTGATAGAAAAACAACAACAACAATATGTAATCACAAAAATGTCGCAATTAACATGCTAAGAAATCGCCATTAAACCGATTACACACGAAACACGGCTTACACGACTTCAAACAAGCGATTGTCGCGTCATTATTCATATTTAATTATCGTCTACACACCGCTTGTCCTCTGAAACTCGAACCAGCTGCTCTAGTCTAACCGCCAAATGGCCCTTGAGCGTTGCTGTTTAACTGCGAAGCAATAGTGCGGCAGCGCAGGGTTTGAACTTGAACTTACTTCTCACAAGGTTGTAATCTAACCGGCGAGCCACACATGCACATGCATTGACACACTTCGAACAAGACTCCGAGGGTGTATCGGATGTCATAGGACGTGGTTCAAGCAATACATTAGAACATTTGACCGATGCACATACCTCGATGTCCTTGGGATCCTGCACCACGATCACTAGCTGAGTACCGAGCCATACACGTAAACAATCGCCATACTGCCGCAACAACATACCGATGATGCGAAGAAATTCTGCAACATAAACCAGTCGCAACAAAATGATGTCAAGAGTGCGTCTCAAAGTCCTTTCTTTCTGTGGAGTGCCTTACCCGATGGGGATTTGTTCAGAAACAGCAGCCCGTTTCCGATGATGGGATAGGCGGGAGGACCCGGAAGCTTGTCGGTATGGCGTAACATCTCACCGAACCGCTGGTACAGATGTAGTACACCGAGACCGACCACTGCCAACAGTGCCAATGCCCAGGAGAACACCATCGTTGATGTTTGCAAGTTTCAGCTAGTACTTGTTGCTTCGACTTCAGTTTAATCACTGATCGACTTCGGGTGTCGGACAGCTACTAACATTTACTCTATGCCTAAGCAACAAGCTGAACTTGCTAGCATAACAAGCTGAACTTGACATCTAGGCTGCATCGCCGCATCCACACAATGCATCATGGCGTACCTCATGGCGGATTTCCACACATACAAAGGGCCCAACGGCTCCGGCACGTTGGAAGGTCCGCTGCATTGCTGCACAAGCAGGAAGCTGGTACTAATTCTAGGTCTGCCTTCGGCGTGTGCAACGCTAGCTCGCTCACAGCTTAGAGGTCAATGGTAGTTAGTTAGCTAATTCTCACCCACGGTAGTATATATTATAGATATAGATTTAGTGCACAATTTTAGGCTTAATTTTCTTTAAGTTTTCAGAATGTGGAATTAAAAAAATAATACAAAAAATAAAATAAATAAATTTATAAAACATGTTTTGTGTCGTAATTTTGTTTCTACTCCAGTCTCATCCATTGGATTTTTATGTGGATTGAGTAAAGCATGTTTAACAAGCACCGTTATCACTGTGGGAACTTTTGCCAGGCTAGTATTGATGTCCTTACCCTACTTTTTGCATACAATGATAACCTGAATACGGCATGCCTGGTAATACGCATTAAGTAATACGGTACGTTATGCATACACAATTAGTTCATCGACTACCACCATTCAGCAAAACGAGTTCAAGTTCAATGTTGCTTAATGCATCTATCGCGCATTACAATAGTATAAACTGAAAATATTTTTTTTCTAGTTACTTCCATTTATTTATTTAATTAATTCATTTATGTATATAAAAATGGACTCCACCATAAACACCTAATCTCTGTGTAATAAGTACTTTGTAAGTTCCCACAAATTTTTATCCATCACAATCAATCCGCGATGCTAGGTAACCATCAACGTAACAACGTCAATCAAATAAGTACAGTAGATTAAAACCCCAAACCTGTCAATGACAATTTCGATACATTCCAGTTTGACTGTAGTATGCATCCTGCTCAGTACACTCGTGGCTTTATTCGCATGGGAACGCCATGCTCTGGCCGCAGGATAAGCTCCGCCATGAATGATTCCTGATGAGGCACCTCTGGACCGAGCAACTCATAATGTCGAAGCACTTTGCTCACCAGACTCTTCAGCTCCGCCACTGCGAACTTCTGTCCGATGCAATTCCGCGGGCCAGCACTGAATGGGATGTACTGGTACGGGTTCGTCTTTTCCGCCGAGGTTTCTACGTTAAATCGCTCCGGATCGAATCGCTCTGGGTTGGGGAAGTATTCCGAATTGCGCCCCATATAGAACGGGAGCATCACAATGTTAGAATTTGCTGGAAATATTTTGCCATCTAAAAATAACAGGTATAATATCAATTGAATGCTAATAGCAAATTGTTCATGCTCATGATCTTACTTATCTCCGTGTCCTGTAGCATTTTCCGGCCGAACAACGGCACCGAAGGGTAGAGACGGAGCGTTTCCTTTATCACAAGATCCAAGTAGCGCATCTCGTTCAACATCGCCATGGTGACGGGCTGCTTGCTATCTTCCCCGACAATATTCCGCACCTCCTCGAAGGCTTTTCGTTGGACGTCGGGATTCTGCGCCAAGCTCAGCAGCATGAAGCTAATCGCGGACGTCGTCGTATCGTGCCCTTCGAACATGAACGTGTCCACTTCCTCGCGGATCTCCAGATCGGTCAGAGGCCGTCCATCGACGGTCGATTGCAGCAGCATGTCCAGAAAGGCCATGCGCTGTTTTTGGCCCACGGAATCTGCGTGATGGTCGGATGGCTCGTTGGCCTTGTCCGCTAATAGAGCACTGTTCAGCTCCTGACGCCTTGCCCGGATCACGCTATCGGTATAGCCATGCAGAACTTCAAGCACCTTGAGTTGTTTTCGTCGGTTGGCGGAGAGTCGGAAAAAGAACTCGTACCGTATCACAAAATCGTAAAACCTAACCTGTATTAGGTTAGTGATTCTGAAAGTCAAGGGCATGAAGTTATATGGTAGTTACAAAAAGAGGACGTTAATTTCGATTCTAAACTCACTCCTTCACGGCTTTTACGTATTCCGATTCCGAGTTCATTTGTGCGTTCACCTTTGTGCCCATGGCAGATTCTGTTAAAAATCAGATTTGAAACAAGAGCATGCAAATTATACTACTGATTAGCTCAAATAAATACCCGAAGATGTAATCTCGTCGCCATGGACTTAAAATCAATGGAAAAGTGTGCCTTACCACATATGACGTCAAGGGCACAGAGCGTAACCAGCGGAAATACATCGAATGTTTCTCCAGATTTCGCAAACAGGCGTAGTATGTCAACAAACGTACTCCCCTGCTGGTCAAATATCTCCACAAACTGCTCCAGTATTTTGAAGTGGAACGAAGGAGTGATAATTTTCCGATGCATTTGCCACCTGCGACCCGTGCTTGTCAGTAGTCCATCGCCCAGCCATGGACGAATAAAGTTGTACTCGGTAGACTTATCAATGTACTTAGGGCTGCTTAAAATTACCTGCAAAAGACGGGTGAATTGAAATAATCTATATAAAAATCGAAGTACAGAACATTTTTTCCCATTAATGTAGTAAATTATAACACATCGAAACATTTGCGTAATCAAACAGACAAACTTGAGGGTTTTTTAAAAAGCCATTAATGTAGCGCATGCTTTAAAACTCGCTCCTTCAAAGACATTCCTCATCGCTTATCTCCTCCACAACTCCCACGCTATCAGAGAAGCTGTAGCAATAAACAATACATGAGAACTAAGATCGAAGGAAGGATCTCTAAAATAGCTAATCACTGGATTTTAACTAAATACATCACTTACGTATTACTCAACACTCTCTCATATCTCGTTACACTACTGATACGTGTTCTGAAAACATGTAACACAAATGTCTTTAATATAAACCATTTCTACAGATAGTGTGTGAAATAAATCGTTCGCATAATAAACACATATCAAACATGTTCGATACGTGTTAAGCGTGGTAAAAAACCCAACAATCGATGACACATTCGTGGGTAAGCTTTGAACACTTGTGTGAAATTAAAAGCTGACCCAATTACTACCTCCTCGTGTACGTGTTGAACTGCAGTTGCATGTTTAAACTGCACAGTGTCAACAAACGGTGCACGACGGTACATCCTACACGAGCACACCATGCCACCATGTGCGTAAATAAGGCGTACAAACGTCATGTTCTTTCAAGCGTAACCTTTTCCGCAGATTTTGATCATCGCTAGTCCCACAACCAGTCTGCTTTTATCGTAAAATTCTCACCGCATGACCCGTCTCACCTCGATGTCCTTGAAATCAGTATTGAGCACGACAAGCTGTGTTCCGAGCCACAACCGCACACACTTGCCATGCTGCGCGATCAACCGTCCGAGCAGCTGCAAGAACTCTGTAAATTTTGAATTCTTTAATCGTTTTACATTTCTTAATCACGTTGCGCACCAAATCGCCATAACAGCAGAACTTGCACTACGGTGTACGATTACCGACCGGCGGGAGTTTTGTTGATAAACAGCAGGCCATTACCCACGAGCGGGTATGCCAGGGGTCCGGGAATTTTACGCGCATGCCAGAGGGCACCTCCAAAATTTGACACCAACCACCAAATGGCGACGGAGAGCAGCACCACAATGCCTGTGGTCACGATGAACGCCAACATGGTGCGAGTGCTACGTGCGTTGAACACAGATGCTCCCTTCTGGTCAGCGGTGGATGGAGTTTCGAATTCCGACAGCGGACTCGACGATAGAAGCAAACACGTGCAGAACGCCGGCACGAATACGTCCCCTCCTGATCGCGACACGAGTACTGATCTGCTTTTGTCAAGACTACAGATTTTTATCCGCGTTCACTCACACACCGTCGATCGTGATCGTTTGAAAATTACATCCCCTACAATGCACTAATTTGAAATAAAAAAAATCAAACCAAAAACAGATTAAACTGCAAGAGGAGAAATCAGTTTCAAAAAATGCTTGAAATTAACCAACAGATATTGCTGTGTAAAACTAAATTCTAAAACAAAATGAAATGTATAATATTGCAAAATTCTAATAATATTGCACTGGATGGAATCGGACATCAGTTTAATTAAAACAAAACAGACGAATCGTTCTATGGTGAATTAGCGATCGTATGCAAACGTTCACCACATAATCGATACGATCGACGTTCGGCTCCGCATTCGAGCAGTAGAGTCGTAACAACACGTACACTTGCAAACGATGACTAAATAAAGAGCGAGTAATATTGTTAGCGCCACGTGTTGCCAGGTTCAAAATTACACATTCCATTACAATCGTTTATCAATGGATTAATTTCACAGCTCATTACACCAGTGGGAAAAGGGCTCAGTAGGCATATATTCACCGAATACAGTGCGGAATAAATTATTGACTTTAAGTTACATTGCAACGTAGGATAACTTAACGCATAACTTTATTCAAACGGTCAGCAAGCGAGATTTGCTACGATACTATTTGTACGTTCGATCCAACACTAAAGTATATCGCGTTTTGAGTACAACTGATCGTATCTCGTACTGCGTAGTTTCATGAAGCGTGTTAAGCTGGCTGTTTCAAGAACAAAAAAGAATAATCATTATATTAAATTACAGTCATTACTGTCATCGTAACAATGCGGCATTTTACGGAAGGCTATCGGATAATACAACAAACATCTATCAGCCTTTTTGATTCTTTTTCACTTTTTCAACCCAAGTACAAGCATTTAAAGTGCAATATTGATAGGCATAATTGAAAAAGTGTGCATCACTTTTATAAAACATGCGTTGGAGATGTTTACATTTACTTCACTCACCACTGGTCGATTCTCAGACCCTCACGCAGGCTGCTATTTAATAGTTACAACATAGCTACAACAACAGGTTATGCTAATAAGCGTTGCTATTTCATGCGAGATAACGTCATTATTCATTAGAATTATTATTCGTAAAGAACTACAGTTTATAACTAAAACTTTTCTCGAGAATTTCCAATGATAAGTAAAAGTTTATAAAAGCCTTGAAGTAGCTCCAACAATAAAATAATATAGTTCCAACGATAAGTATTGATAGTTTAAAAGTATGAGCCTTTATTTTTTACACAAAAATGGAACAAGAAAATCTTCTATGTTGTAAAACAACAGTCTGGTAAGTGCACAGAGTGCCTCCTAGGATAACACTACGAACGACGAAACAGTATAGCTGGAATGGAGCTCCTATACCTCCCCAAGCTGCTCCAAAATCTTAATCAAAAAACGCTAGGTGTTCACATAAAAAACAAACAACTAAGGAACCGCTCGAAGACATTAATTATCTTCCGCGTTCTCATCTCAACCAGTTTATTTTTTGTGTTCATCATTAGCGCACGCATTTCGTTTGTCGTGGTGATCCGTGATATTGTCGTTGTGTCGCTCTCATTGGTCGTTGTAAGTTGCAGTAGCCTTTCGCCAAACACTCGATCGACAGATGCCCAGCAGGTATGATCGCGTTAACGTTGCTCTTTGGGCTGTGCGCCCTGTTGATACGGTTTGTTGCATTCCGGTATAAAATGTACCGTGCCGTAGTACGTATTCCTGGGCCTCCGGTGAATTTTTTATTCGGCAACGTACTGGAATTGGCCAAATACGACACGCAGTGTAAGTGAACGTTAAATTGAGACTAACATACAACCAACGTTGTAAAAATTCACCGTTTTTTATCCATATTGCAGTGCTTTTTGAGAAATTTATTGAATATTTCCACCGCTATGGAAAGACCATCCGGCTCGACTTGTTCAACAAATGTTGGATCATTTTTTCCTCCGCAAACGACGTCGAGGTACGCCACCGCGAACGATGCAATCGACATGCACAAAAGCAAACAATAATGTCATAATTTTTTGTTAACGCATCTCCCATTTGCTGCAGAGCATCATATCTTCCAACGAGTTCAACCGTAAATCATTGGATTACAATATACTGCAAGAATGGCTCGGCAATGGCATCCTGCTAGACCACGGGAACAGCTGGTTCACCAACAGACGGGCGTTAACAGGTGCATTCCATTTCAAGATCCTGGACAGTTACGTGCCCATATTTGACGAGCAGGCGGATGTGCTGGTGCGCAAGCTGCACAGCTTTAAGGATGCACCGGTGGATGTGTTTTCCCTTGCGAAGCTTTACACCTTGGACGTAATACTGGAAACGTCGATGGGCGTTCGCTGTAATGCCCAGTTGGAAGATTCCGCTTATGTTCGGGCGGTTTCCAAGTAAATCACGACATTATGATCAGTTATGATCGTTGGCGCAGTAATTATCTCCATGTTATTCCTTCTTCAGCCTTTCAGGTATCACGTTCTGGAGAATGTACAATATTATGGGCTTCTCGGATTGGAGCTTTCGATTGACGAAACACTACAAAACGTACAAGGAGTCATTGAGAATCAACCACGAGTTTACAACATCGGTGATCAAACAACGGCGGGCAGAGCTATTGGCGTCATCTGACACTACATCTGACGATACAAATTCGGAAAAAAGACGGCTCTCGCTGCTGGACATCCTGCTGCGGTCCGACATCACCGGTCGTCAGTTCGACGACCAGGAGGTTTATAGTCAAGTGAACAATTTTATGTTTGCGGTAGGGCAACGACTATGAGCGAAAGGAGCAAACAAAGCATTGTACTTAAATTGTCCCCCTTTCGTAGGGTCATGATACAACGTCGAGCGCGATCACGTTTATTCTGTACGCGTGTGCAAAGAATGGCGGAGTGCAGAAGCGCATGCTGGAGGAAATAATGGACGTGATACCGGACGATCAACCGATTAGTCAACAGCACATCACTAAGCTCAAGTATATGGATCAGGTGATCAAGGAGTCATTTAGAATGTACTCCCCAGTTCCGTACTACTCGCGGCACATCGATCGCGACACTACCATCAACGGAGTCCCGGTGCAGAAAGGTTGGACCATCGTCTTCGGTGCTTACATGATGCATCACAATCCGGAGTACTTCCCGGAGCCGGATCAATTTCGACCGGAACGGTTCGATGAATCCGAGGAGAATCGAAACCCGTTCGTCTACATTCCTTTCAGCGCTGGCAGCCGAAATTGTATCGGTGAGAACGGCAAAGCGATTGCCTCAGAACGATTGCTTAATTTTACTCTCTCATTTCTATAGGACAAAAATTTGCTATGAACGAGCTTAAAACGGTTCTTTCGAAAATTATTCGCAATTTCAAGGTTATGCTTCCCGAGCATGGATATGCACCGAAAATGAAGATGGACCTGGTCCTGAAGCCGGTCAACGGAATGAATCTTTGTTTCTTTTATCGTCGATGAGGATTGGCACAAATAGTATAGATGGCACTGCGTTCAAGTAATTGTTTACGAAAGAAATTAGACTTCACAAACTACGTAACATTGTTACTAGTATTATTGGCATAACCAATTCTGGTTTATTACTTACCCAAGACTACTAAAACCAAATGTAAAACGTTAAGTAATACATTCCTCATCCAGAAAAATATATTTCTGCTTATTTTCTTGTAACAAACACAATTGGTAATCCTTCAGCTGGTTTCAGTACGATTTCCGCTTTCAGTATTGGCACATAGCTCTCGTCCGTTAGATGGATCTGAAATCGCTGCAAAATCTTCACCAGAGTGCTCTTCAGCTCGTACTGAGCAAACTTTTGACCAATGCAGTTACGACTACCGGCGCTGAATGGTATGTACGTGTATGGATTGAACGTTTGCGAATCTCGAGTACTTTCAAATCGGCTAGGATCAAACCGCTCCGGTTCGGGGAAGTAGTCTGCGCTGTGATGCATCGTGAAAATATCAATCGCCACGCTAGTACCTTGCGTTAATCGTTCCGAGAGCAACTGTGTGTCCTCGGTAGCAATTCGTGCAATTACGGGAACGGGTGGAAACAAGCGAAGGGATTCCTTTATAACTAACTCCATATAGGGAAGGTTGTTAAGTATACTAGAAGAATCGAATCGAAGCACAATAAAACAATTAATCACAACTTTTGTAACGTTCCAGCAAATTTAAAGAAACTTACTGAAGTGAAAGTTCCGAAAAATCTGTACCCATTTCATTAACTATCTCTTCGTACAGCCTCTCCTGCACGTCCGAATGTTTCGCCACATTGTACAAGATGAATGTCATCGCCGACGCTGTGGTATCGTGACCCTAAGCACAATATAAATTTGCCTCGTGTTAGTAAAGCCTTTCTATACTGCTTCTATTCAAGTGACTTACTGCAAACGTGAACGTGTCCACCTCTTCTCTAATTTCTTCATCCGTCAGGGGTTTGCCATCGATACGGGCTTCTAGAAGCGTGTCCAACAGGGCCCGTTTTCGCTTTCCAAGAGAAGGATCTTCGTCGTTCGGTTGCTCGTCTGACCTGGTAGCTTCATTCAGTTGATTTATTTTTCTCCTTCTATCTATCATATCAAGCGTAAAGTTCCACGACTTTGTGACGAGCTCATCGAACCGGCGGCTAGTGCTAGTTAACCGAAACAGGGCATCTATATTGACAAACACATTGAACATACGCCAGTACAGGATGGAGCTCAGCTCTTCCACGAGCTGGGTGTAGTAAGCTTGCTGTGAGCCATGTCCTTCACCGTCCATGCTAACTCCCATGGCTGTTTCGCATATAACCCCCAATGTAAGGAGCTTCAGCTCCGGAAAAATATTTATGACCCCATCGGATCGTTCGATTGATGCTTCCAGCTTCTCGCAAAACAGTTCTGCCTTCCGGTTGAAAACTGGTACGAAGTTTTCTAAAATCTTAAAATGAAACCCCGGTGTAATGACCTTGCGGTGGGTGAACCATTGCTGACCCCGCGAAACTAACAGCCCATTCCCGATCCATTCCGAAACCTTGTCATAGTCTTGCGATTTGGCGGCGAACGCAGGAGATGTAAGAATGGCCTAGAAAGACGAAGAAATTGTGGATTATTTTCACGACATAAAAGAAAAGTAGTGCCAACGAACGCTTCGATACCTCCGCTGCCTCCGGAGAGGCATACACGATGGTGTAGTCGTAGAAAAAATCTAGCTTATACACCTTGCCGTAGGTTGCTCCAAATGCGATAAGCTGATTAAATATTTCTGCAAAGAGGTACCACCAACTGATAAGGTATCGTGGTGAACAGACAACCCTCAACCCGACCGCAAAACGACCTTTGCTTACCTACGGGCCCAGCTCCTAGGAACGATACAACGTTTCCAATGAATGGCCATCGCTTCGGACCAGGCAGGTTCTGGTAGGCTTTCAACTTCCAATCGAACACCGCCAAAACAAAGACCACAACCCCGAACAACCCGATCCAGAAGAACATCGCGTCGATGCGTCAAACAACAAACAGCTGAACGTCTGCAAGCCGAGTGATATAAACAGCGAATAAACAAATCCCCGCTACATCATGTGTAGTGGTAACGCTGTTGATGCTGCTGATACACACACCATGCAACTGAATGCATTTTAAATGCATTTCAAGTGAATTTACTTTCAAATATGTTATGCAAATGTATTTTTATTTAAATATTAATTTGACTTAATGTTTCGTTAAATTGTATTTATTTTTGTTTTCAACACGGTAATTTAGCTTATCATTTCACCAACATGAATTTCAAAATCATCTCTTTTTTGATTATTTGCTGTGACAAATCGTTACCCTATGGTGATGTGCATTTTTAGATAACTTTTTTTCTCACAAAAATGGTTACGTTTCATTGATTTATACTGACAAACATCTGCAGCATGTAAATGGCAAATGTTCCATGCTGCGTTCTAATCAAATATTGCTTCAAAATCCTCCATCATAGCGAGTATGCATTCTCGTGGAACTGCGGTCAGATTTTGAAATTTAACCGGACACACATCGGCAAGCGTTTCGTTGAAAATCAACGAACTAAACAGCAAAGCCAAACTGAAACTGTCCACTTCATTCTCCTCGTATGCGGCGACACTATGAAGTAGAAAACAAATGCGCAAAGTAAGAATAAGGTCTTCCCCCTAAATGCTTGGGGGTTTGACTCACTTTCGAAGGTGTTTCATCAGAACTTTGAGCGTATTTTGTCTCACATCATCCAGACTGTTGATCAGTGCCTTCATTTTGGAACGCGTGTTCAATTCTGTTGAAAACACATATAATATGTTGCATTAACGCTGACGGCGAAAGATGCATTTCTGTTAACGGATAACAACCACTCACTTAACTGTTCAACGTCGGATAGGAACTTTTCACAAGTTTCCAGCGATATTAGTGGATCCTTAAGCTCGCGCAGAAATAGCTTCAATATTCCGCAAACTTCGTGAGGAGATTTAAGTTTACGGAGTCGCTTGTAGTTGTTCGCGTTTATGTCATACCGCAGGTTTTGTATCGTGTTGTGGTCCCCCGACACCCGATATAAACCAGGACTCTTCATAAATTTCTCGTTTGCCTCTAGCACCGCGATGCACTCGTGTACGACCTTTGGTATCCGCGGATGATCCAGCATAACGACATCCTGCAGGTAGGTATTGAAACAAGCTTCATCTCCAACACCACGTGTTAGTATCTCGCGCAACTGAATCACAAAACACCAACAATCACCACCGGTCAAAACACTTACTTTTGATTATGTTACGCTTCTCTAGCGTTTCCTTATCTGTGCGTCGCTTTAGTTTTAAGTACACTAGAAATTTGCCCGCGTTAAAGTTCTTCGCAGTAACGCCGTTGTAATTTTCCTGTAGCTCCTCATATGCCCCCTGAAGCCGTTCATTGTCGGCCATCACCTTCGTGTAATCGGCTTGCAGTGATGAGTAGCTCTCTTCGAGTTGCTTATACTTTTCCAAAACCTTCCGATGTTCGTCCTGTAGATAACGGAGCTGAGCAGCCGTGTCTATCACAATCGATGAAGATGATATTGGCTGATAAATGGAAAGTCATGTTAAGCTATGTATAACATTACATTCATTTCATTCCCTGCCTAAGCTTACCCTCGACGTTGTGGCATATCCATAGGCACGGGCGGGTCTGCAAAAAACATAAAAAGATTCGTAACTTCGTAGAGAACGTGCGGTATCATCACAAAGATCGTTCGTATGCAAACCCGCCATTTACCTTTGTTTAATCGTTGCAGTTCGATTTGAAAATGCGTCTACCACGCTACGTGGCTTCACCTTGCTCTGCGCCAATCCCAAGTAGCTGTCCATTTCCGAACTCAATTATTTTCTCTCCAAAAATAGCGATCGACTTCACTTACTCAAACTCACTGGCACTCGCTTACATCCAAGTACTGGCTCAACGTTTTCATCCCAACTGATAAAATGCAACGAGTCATACATTTCCGCCAACACTACACCACCACAGCAAACCAAGGCCCCTGATTGTCATGTTCCGCACGACGGAAGTTATCTTATCGATTTATTGATAAAAATGTGCCCGACTCAAACAGAATCGGCAGAAGCAAAAATCTCTCCGTTATGATCATGAAAAGATATTTGTACATTTTAGGCACAAACATGAAATACAAAAACTTAAGAATGGTAAACCAATACGTATTAGTTACGCATGTTAATACTATCTTAAAACCATCGCTTAGAAATCATTAGAACGAAAGCTACGAAAGAATAACGAAAGCATTGAATCATTTAAATTGTAACCAAATAACAGCACTAAGAGAGTAGCCATTCTAGACCATTTAAAATCCCGCTGTTACATCTATAACAACGGCTGTCACACAACGAGGCAAGTTGTGGACATTTTTTTTCAAATTCAAATTGTTTTATACAACTTTTGTTTCACAGGCTGTTTATTCAAATCCTTTATTCACTATTTTGCTGTTTTTACATTTCAGCCGAAGCATTTTGCCACAAACAAACTGCTAGAATTTTTTTCTTTAAATTGACTAAGCGAACAAATTGAAATATTTCTCATGTACATATATACATCCTTTTCAAAACACATATGCATCTTTTTCAATCGTACGACTATCTTAAATAATACAAAACATAGTCTCTAAGTCTCACATAATTTTAAAAGAAAAGAAATTCATGCCAGCTATAATATGGCATCTCTGTCAACTGTCAAAAACGCCAATTGCGCCAACCCCTGCGAACCTCACTGTACGTCAAAAAACATAAGTCATCTGGTGGAATGAAGAAAAAAATCACAAATTACAATCAAAACTGACCTGCGTGTGAGTCGTCACAGGGATTTTGCCTCCGTGGTAACAGGGAAAATACCGTTTTTCCTCACCGCGGGTGGAAAATTGCTGGCATTTAGTGTGCGTGGGTTCGGAAAACCACACTCGGTACCAGTGCACTCAGTAAACAAGTTCGGAACGGTTGTGATACGTAAACGGTTCGCTTTTCTCGGTGGTCGGGGAAATTTCCTCGCACCCGGAGGCGAAATGATTGCAAAAGTGAAACTATTATCCCTGCTGGTGGCAGCAATTTCGCTGAACTTCGCCTCGGTTGTGTCGGTGTACGGATACACGGTTCAAAAAGCAACCATCGGCGACGTTTCGCACGGACTAGACGAGAGCTTCCTGGAGCAGCCCCACTACCGCGGCAATGACGAGCTACTCGATATGCTGGCGCACCTGCAAAAGGACTACCCGGAGTTGGCCAAGGTGCATACGATTGGCCAGTCCCTTGAGGGTCGGCCACTCGCTGTGCTTGAAATTCGACCGAACGTAAACCGTCCGCGACCATTGCTAATGCCGATGTTCAAGTACGTGGGTAACATGCACGGTGACGAAACGGTAGGTCGCGAGATGCTCCTGTATCTGGCCCAATACCTACTGGCAAACTATGGCCGCGATCCGGAAGTCGGAGCCCTGATGAACGAGACAGCCATTTACCTGATGCCAACAATGAATCCCGATGGCTACGAGCGCTCCAAGGTAAGCCAAACCGGTCCATTATGCGGAACATATTGTAGCGCTCTGGCGCTGAAAACGTGTGTGGGAATTGGGAGAAGTCTTTACGCACCAGCATATTGTCACCACTGCCAGTAGCAGTACCAAGCTGCGAGCAGTGTGACGTCAAACGTGCTGGTATTCAAATGCGCTTACAATGTTTGAGAAGCGGTCATTAATTTGCCCCGAAAGTGTAACAGATGGATGTCTGTACAAAGACCCTTTTCTGTGCTGCAATCGTGTCATGCGTTTCAGTAACGAATTGTGTGCAGCTATTGGGTTTTCATGACTGGCGAACAACTACCGATTGGGAATTTCCGTTTGGGTAATTTGTACCTTGGCGTCACAAATCCTACACATCGCATTAGCGCAAGAACAGTCTACCTATTTGTTCCTAAGTCAAGTAGGGATAATCTACACGCTAAATAAAATGTAAAATTCTACCTTCTAACAATGACACAGTCCACTCCAGAAATGTTCATCGCCTCAGATATGACACCAAGTCAAATGGTTTAATGGCGCGGTTTAAGAAGCATCCAATTCAAAACGTGAATCTAAGCCACACCTCGCTTAAACGGGACGGTTCGCGATCTACGGCTCCCCTCAAAAGTCCTTTCACCAGCAGTTCCCCATGGAACGCATGTCACTCGTACAGCTGGCATCAAACGAACGATAGCGGTAACTGCAAAAACCGGTCATACAACCGATCTGTGCTCTAGCGCAGTGTTATATCATGACCTACCCTTTTCTTACCTTCTTTTGACCGCGGTGCGTTGATCGCACGTTCGTTTGAACATGGCTGAGTGAACCACTGCCACGCTGCTTCCGGAATTCCGCTCGAAATCCGCCCAGAGAACAACGTGTTGCTTCTGGGTCACAACTTTCACTCTTTCACCCAGACGTGGTAGGGCTAGGATTGCTGAAACTATCGCGCCAGACGTTTCGATATCGCGTCCGGTAAAACGATGCCCATTCTAGTGAATTTTGAATTCTGAATTGTTATTCCATCGCGCCACCTATGCCCGGTCAAGGGAATGGCTGCGGTGGCACGATGTGAAAAACTGCTTTCCACTTCGCGTGGGTTCGTGAAAACAGGGCAAACTAACAAACAAAATGCTGCATCCTCATGTTTACGGAATCACCGGAGCGTGCATGGAGCGGCGTGTGACACAGTTTAGCATCATAGAATATTTCAACCCGCTTAGAAACAATTTAGAGTGTTTGGAAATGCGAATGGTAAGGGAAACTATTTCCAACCTGCAGAGAATTTGTTTGAAAATAAAAACATCTACTACCTGTATTGATGACCACCGCATCATGGATTTGCAGCGAACGATTTAAGTGAAAATGTATCTGTTATACATGAGCTTTGCATTAAATTAGGCTAAAAGTATGGGACGAAACTGCGCGTAAGATAATTATTCGGCTAATTAACTATCGCACCCGAACTCATTATTACGGGAACTTTCTCTAATAATGTAGGAAATGATGTAGGCTGTATTAGTATTCCTACTATCACCATTGTCAGTCTAATCCGCAGTTGCAATGGATCAATCTTAAGGTCATCAGTTCAGTTGGTGGACGCTCTCAAGCTGAACAAAACTGAACTCGCAGGTCCAAGAGGTTGTTCGATTATCGCCATTCATTGCACAAACATTCTTTGGAGTCTATAGTGAATGCACACTCTATCGTATCGGAACATGAACTCGTATAGTAAGCTACGTGATTTTACTTGCGTTGTTTTGCGGGTTTTATATCAAATTGGTAGTAAACCGCCATGATTTAGTTTGTAGTGATGTTCAATTGTACTTGTAGTGATGTTTGTTGTATGTTCAATTACTTAATTTTGTGGCCCATTAAAAACTGTTGTCTGGTAGTGAATTAAGTTTGACATACCTGATTTACAGTATAAGGTTTACCAAGGCCTCGTAACTTATAGCTAAAAAAGGACAGTCCACTGTTGGAATACGTGCCATCTTTACAGTCACGGCAGAAGACAGGACTACTACATCTACTTTAAACCTCATAAGTAGTAAAGACTGATGTATTATTACAGCTAAACGAGAATTTGTTATTTGGGCTAGTGGTTCAAATGATAGTAATGAATCGATATCTGGTAGATAATTTCATTCAAAGCTTTTTTCTTCTGTTAGGCTCATTTCGAATCGGTTTCGAAATTCTTTGGACGGGATACAGCCAACACAGTATAGCAAGACTGAAATGGGAGCAAACGGGACATCAAATTAGCACCTTATGCAGAACAGGCCAGATTATCGTCATCACCGCAATAAGAAGAGGTTTCTCCTTGTTTGTTAAAATCTTCATAAACTATCTATCTGGACGACGCATCGAATGCGCCGAAAGTGCTCTGCTATTCAATGCGATTTACCCTTTTTGCTGCAGTATTATAATGTATTTGATTTACTTCTACTGGTTTGTAACGCTTTAGTCATTGCGTCGGGCAAACCACGATAAATTGAACGCGATAACGTTGTGTAAACCTGGTGGATGTTCAGTTGTTATGAATCTGACCGGTCTTTTTTATCCGGCTTTGCGCGATTTAATGCTGCGATAGACACTTTATTTCCAGAGGGTTTTTTGTTTCATTTTCATTAGTCCAGTCATAATTTCCGCCACCGCGGAACCTTCGGACACATACGCTTATGGGAACCAAAATCTTGATAAGCAAAAATTGTTAGCTGTAAGAACAAACACAAAACAGAACATTTTCAATGTGCGACATTTCGTAATTACAAATCCATGCCCTCTCTTTGTGCAAATTTGCTGGGTTTCTGAAAGCATGTAAACACATTTTATGCCTACCAAACGGAGTGAGATTGACTCCCCACCGAAGAGCTATCCTTGTACTAATTGACACTCCGTCGAGGTGGCGCGAAACACGATGTTGGTGGCTTGGTTTCTACGCTCCATCGTAGTTGCATCGTTCCTCCCATTTTCTTCGAACGATAGCGTGGGATGAAATTCTTCGATTATCATCACCCGTCGCGTGCGATATTTTCCCAACGCCACAGACAAGGCAACAGAGGCAGCTTTTCCGTTCGGTTTCGCTCCATCCAACCGTAATCCAGCGCGCAACAACCGCTGCCAACATGATAGGGCACGCTGGGAAGGAAATAGGAAGCGATTGAATTATCGTCATAAGATGTACACGCGTGGGATGTTGAGGTATTTATTTATGCACATTTTCCGGTCATTCAGCACCATGCGCAAGGAAGAAAATCGTAGGATAAATTCCAGTAGTCAGAAGATGTCACTAGTGTTATTGTTGATAGGCCAAGTAATATATGCACGTTGTAGAGGTTTAATTTATTTATGCTTTCCAGGAAGGTGTCTGCGAATCGCCTCCTGACTACGTCGGACGGTACAACGCGGCAAACGTGGATCTGAATCGCGATTTTCCGGACCGGTTTGACGATGAGCGTACGCGCCATGTGCGCATGAAACGGCGCCAACCGGAAACAGTGGCTGTCATGAGCTGGATCCTGAACAATCCCTTCGTCCTGTCGGCCAATCTACATGGAGGCGCCGTTGTTGCCAGCTATCCGTACGACAACTCGATGTGAGTGAATTAGTTCTCGCACTGTATGTTGCTGTTTGTTGACACTCGAGCTTGATTTTCTTCATTTATAGCTACCATCATGAGTGCTGCGAGGAAAGTCGTACTCCGGATAATAAATTCTTCAAGTACGCTGCCCTGACGTACGCGGAGAACCATCCGGTTATGCGTTTGGGTCGCGATTGTAACGAAACTTTCCAGAGTGGCATCACTAATGGAGCTTTCTGGTACGAGTTGAGCGGTGGAATGCAGGACTTCAACTACGTGTACAGTAACTGCTTCGAGGTGACGCTAGAGTTGAGCTGCTGCAAGTTCCCGCTTGCTCAAGAGCTGCCGAAAGAGTGGAACAAAAACAAGCGCAGTCTGATCGAGTATATGAAGCTGGTTCATGTTGGCGTGAAGGTAAAACGGGAAATTCATATTGGCCTATTCATTCAACGCAATGTTGTGACCGATTGGCTTATCGATACGCATTCTTCTTCCTAGGGTCTCGTTACTGACAGTGCCGGCTATCCGATTAAGGACGCTGACGTCATCGTAAACGGTATCGATCGCAATGTCCGTACCGGTGAGCGGGGCGAATACTGGCGTCTTTTGGTACCGGGCCAGTACAACGTCCGTGTGGAAGCCGTTGGGTGAGTTTATATTCCAGTGAAAACTGCTCCTCTGTTTTCCCACTCTCTAAAGCGCTTCGTGTTTCCATCATCCAGCTACCACCCAAGCGAGGAAGTTACTGTATTGGTTAAAGTCGATCAACCGCTGCAAGTGAACTTCAGCCTGAAGAGCTACGACACACAAGAAGGTATCTAAAGCTTCTCTCTCACTATCTCCGGCTAAGATGGCCCCCGCTGGTGCGGTGCCTCCCGAGCTTGCTTCATTCGAATATCATAGGCTGGAATGGGGGAGGGGGGGTTGAGATTGGGAGATACAGGATGCGATGGGAATGTCCTTGAGCTTTTCTGGTGTGCACACTTTTCTAGAATTAATCCAAACGACACATACGTAAAGAAAAGGATTACATTTTCTTCTGTTCTGCTGTTATGGGGCCCGAGCATGAATCGAAACACGATCGCGTATAAGGGGAATGTAGAAAAATGTTTAACTATCTATCTGGAATTTATTTTAACTAGCACCATTATTATGTATAAAAATCCTCCATCATGAACATAAACATCTTGCAGCATAAGGAAGCACAATGCGGCCACTAACAGATCCTAACACTAAACGAAAGCAAACAAAAGCTAAAACAATAGCAGTTTAAATAGCAGTTCAGTGAAATTTGGAACCAACTAGAAAGAGAAGTGGTCACAACACAACACAATCGAATCTAATGGATCTTACAATCATTATAAGATTTTTTACCCAAGGTGATACGTTTAACCAATAAACTAATGCTTTCATTTGCTCGAATATACTAATCAAGCAGTTCCATCTACATCAAAGATAGTATGTTGTTGAAGTATTCAGAAAAAAACTAACGAACGAACTAACGAACGCTTAAAATTAGCTGCAATATAATTGTACTAACTATTGCTATTCCTATTATTTTATTGAAGCATGGTTTTGGGTTGGTTTCTGTTACATAACAAAAAAAGCACACAGCAAAAGAAGCAGCTATCTTGTCTCAGCTTTGTCAACAAATCAACTTGGCTGCATGCGTTTTACATCATTTCTAATTTAGTTTACTGACCATTTAACGTTAAGTTATTTTCTCTCAAAGAGGCACGACCCTGTTGTTGTTTAACTATTATCTGTTATTGTTGTGGATCTCCCCCTTTTTAACATTATTGCTCTTTGTTCATCAGAAATGGTTCTTATTATGATTTCTTTCATGTTGACCTGTTATTTCTTTCGAGATATTATTTTCCAAATAATAACTGAGTCAGTTGATTTGAAACTAATATCTCTGCTTCATGTGGTGTATTGTGGAATGTAGCTACTGTTGTATTTGAGTAATATGTTATAACGATCCTTGTGCAACGAAGAGCAATTGTAGCGAGGGTTGAAGTATGATAAACAATGTCCCTGTGTAATTTATGCTGCATTCTTATAAGAAATGAGAGGCACCCAACAAAAAGTCTCCTAAACGTCGATGTACATTTAGTGAAACGTTACACGTTGCTCTAAACGGACCAGGAACTGTATAAATGTTTAGAGCATACGTTCAGATGTAAAATGTATAATCCGAAACATTCATGTTACATCATACCCTCTAAATATTGCACAAATTAAGAGACACATACACAATTTTCAAACAAGTATCCTACTCCAAGTACTCAGCAACACAAAACCTCTAGTTGGTGTACAATAAAAAGAGTGACAAATAAAGATGATACGGACGTGCAACAGCAATCGCAATTTTCACCGTAAAATAGTGTGCTCTAATTCGTGCCGATTGTATTATTGGGATTATAAGTTTGATTTAAATCTATGTAAACTTGATGATGATCGAAGCGTTCCGCACTTATTATTTGTAATATCTTGTACCATATTTAAATACTCCCTACTCCTGTGTGATCGTCCCATCGTTGAATGAATGAATTCTTCCTTCCATTCGGTGATAATTCACAATCGTGCGAATAGTAGAGGAAGGATGCGTGGGATAGTCATCGGGATGCCTATTCATTATTGTATTATTTAGCTTGCAAAAACAACTTACTACAAACTAACAAATGCTGGACCACATAAGCGATATGCATGTAAAATGTCTTGAGTGATTGGAGCGCATCGTGAGGAAAAACAGTAGAACTCCAGCATTATGCAGGAGAAAACTGCACGTTGAAGCTAATCCCGTGTGTAATGTCCTTTCAGCGCCTTCCAAGGCAGAGCAGGTACGTGTGGTTCGTGAAACGTTTGACGAGTACGGATTCGCAAAGAAACCAGACTTTGCCCACCATAACTACACCGCCATGGTGAGGTGAGTGTTTGAAAAGCTCTACGAAGTGGCGTAATCGTCGGCATAGTCGTGTTCCGTGACCCAACTACTCTTCTTTATCGTTTCCAGCCTCATACGCGATTTGGGCAGCAACTATCCGTCGATAACGCATCTCTACTCCATCGGGAAATCGGTTCAGGGTCGCGATCTTTGGGTGATGGAGATTACCGAAGGACCCGGGCAACACATGCCCGGAAAACCGGAAGTGAAGTACATCGCCAACATGCACGGTAATGAAGTGGTCGGACGGGAGCTGCTATTGCTATTTGCGACGTATTTGTGTGAAAATTATAACCGAACGGAGCGTGTAACGAAGTTGGTTCGTCAGACCCGGTTGCACCTGCTGTTCAGCATGAACCCCGACGGGTACGAGCTTGCGGATATCAACGATAAAGACAGTCTCAAGGGTCGTTCGAACGCCAACAACGTCGATCTGAATCGCAATTTCCCGGATCAGTTCGGTCAGAACCAGTATAACTTACGACAGGAGCCGGAAACACTCGCCGTGATGAACTGGTCGCTAGCGACGCCGTTCGTCCTGTCAGCTAACCTGCATGGTGGCGCCCTCGTCGCGAACTATCCGTTCGATGATTCGCCCAAAGATTTCGCTGACTCGAGTGGATACGGCGATCCTCGCACGGTGAAGAATCCGACCGAGGAGAACGAACTGTTCCAGTACCTGGCGCACGTATACGCAAATGTAAGTTCCCTGGTGCCCTTTTCTGAAAGACTTTGCGATTGCAATGCTTATAATCACTTCTATCGCACTCTCGCCCAACAGTCCCACACAACGATGCACCTTGGCAAGCCGTGCCCGAGCTTCTTGCGGGAAAACTTCTCTGATGGCATCACGAATGGAGCGTCCTGGTACAGTGTAACCGGCGGCATGCAGGACTGGTCGTACGTGGTTGGTGGGGCATACGAGCTGACACTCGAAGTCGGATGCGACAAGTTTCCGCCCGCTTCGCAATTGCCCGAATTCTGGCACCAGAATCGCGAAGCCCTGTTACAATACGTGGAGCAAGCGCAGCACGGCATCACGGGATACGTGAGAAGCACGATCGGTCATCCGATTGGACGGGCGAGCGTTCAAGTCGACCAGATCGAACATGTCACCTACACGACAGCCAACGGGGACTACTACCGGCTATTGCTTCCTGGCCTGTACAATGTCACGGCCGAAGCAGAAGGATACGAACCCCAGAAGCTAGAGGTCCGCGTTTCTCCAGAAGCCGACCGGGCCGTAATCGTCGACTTCCAGCTGATGCGGAATGACCCGCAGCATTGGTCGTCGGCGTACGACTTCCGCACGTTGGACAACATCCTGAACACGCGGTATCACTCGGACGCGGAGTTGAAATCCGTCATGGCAGAGTTCGAAAACAAACACTACAAATCTGTCACACTTGAACTCAGTGGAAACGAGGTATCGATGGCATATCCCTCGGTGAAGGTGACCGATAGCGTAAGTAGCCAGAGTGAACATATCAGCAAACATTTGACGGAACACCCATCTGATGCGCATACCTTCTCCTCGTACAGATTGCCTCACCGGACGAGACAAAGTTGCACATTCTGATCATTTCGTCGCTCTTCCAAACGGCCGCCATCGGGCGAGAAATGGTCATCAACCTGGCGCGCCACGTGCTGGCCGGATACAGCATCAAGGAACCGTTGCACATCAAACTGCTCGAAAACGCGGTATTGCACTTCGTGCCGGTGAAAAACGATTTCGAAGAGATCGTGCAGCAGTTCCGGACGAACACGTCCATCTGTAATCCCACGCTGCACTCCGATGAGCTGGCGGATAAGTTACTGAATGCCGAAACCGACCACCAGAAGGATATGTTCTTGCGCATGCTTAAGGATGACGAGTATGACCTGGCGCTGACTTTTGCCGCAGGAGGCCACGATGTGTTGTAAGTATCGGTATAGAGAGTATTGCGCAGAACACACCCTAGACCCTGACGAATGGTTTTGTGTATGCTTCTTGGCAGCTTCCCCCACACCAACGATAAGGTGGCAATATACTCGCGCTTTGCGGAGAAAATCAAAGGCCACAAGTACCGGCAGCCGCTTGGGGCCACACAATGTCCAGTCGATGCCAGCCAGCTCCACCAGGCTGAGGCGACACAGCGGGTCACCAACACGATCCAGAAGCTGTACGAAGTGCCCATGTTCACGATGCAGCTCGGCTGCTGCAAGATGCCCACCGAGGCGAACATCGCGACCGTGTGGCGTCAGAACCTCGAACGCATGGGTAACTTCCTTCGGTTGATCGATACCGGCATACGTGGCTATGTTAAGGACATCCACGGGGTGCCGCTTCGGAAGGCTATTTTACGTGTCCGCGGCAACAGCCTTATCTACAAGGTGACACCCAATCTGGCTCACTTCCGCATCGTTTTGCCATCTGGCTCGATCGAGATCGAGATCAGTTGCTACAACTACACGTCCCGCATCGTGCCGGTAACGCTGGCCGAAAACCAAATACTTGACCTCGGTGATATCGTCATGCAGGAAGCCGCCCGACCACGGGAGAGTATCGTCGAGCCACCCGTCCCGGTGGTTCCACAGACTGTGCCGGAGAAACACCGGGATTTTGGCGTGCTCGAGCCTAGCAAAACGATGCGCGTGTTCCCGCAGGACGGTGGAGTTGAAATGAACGGAGCAGTGAGCGGTAAGATATTTGCTACGATCCTGGCTGCTGGGCGGATTATACTCACCCTTTGGGCGATTTGGGGTTGCTTTTTTACCGTAGGAATTGTGTTGGACGATGCCAACCATCCGCTGCCGGATGCAAAGGTGTACGCAATCGATGCGCACAGTTCGCGATTGCTTGCGACAACTCGTACCGGGCCGCTGGGCAAATTCCAGTTAGAATCTCTGTTCAGTGCCAAGGACATCGTAGTGCATGCGGAACCGTCCGGGTACGAGGCAGGACAAAAGTAAGCAAACACCGGCCAGACTGTGTGACATTGAAGGGACACTGACCGTGCCGCTTATCGGTGGATTGCTTTCAGGACGATCAGCCAAGGACCGCTGGGTGGTGCGTCAGGTATCGTGTTCCATCTGGCCCGGGACGAACGAGTGCTGGGACTGCCACGGCTAGTCTTCGTTATTCTGGCCGGATGTGTTTGCGTGGGCATCATCGTCGGTGGCATCATGTGCTTCATGTACGTGCAGGCTCGACGTCGAGATTCGCGGTACTACTACAATTTCTCGCTGTTGCCGCAAAAGGGCGAACTGAACCGGAAGCTCTTCGATGACGACGAAGAAACGGAGCTGTTCCGGGCGTCCACGAAAAGTAGGCTCACACTGGTGTTCCGAGCGTTTGAACCTAGCACTCTACTACTTTCTTATCCTCTCTCCAGAGCTGCAGCCTTACTACGATGACGAGCGTGATCCGATCACGGACACGGACGACGACAGTGAGGAGGAGATCGTGATGTTGAATCCTTCCTTCCGCAACACCATTAGCCAATCGTAACCGGCTGCGGAAACGTTCCAATGGCTCCTACCACTGCGTACCTTAACCCATTCCGGATCGGCCGGAACGAACGGCGTTGTCTGATGAACCTTTTGGACATCTGCCCGCTCACCCATTTCGCCTTGCCTTGTGACATGTTTTGTTTGGTTTATTCTGTTTGGACAACGAGCGAACCCGATTCCCGGTTCACCGTTTGGATTGTGATAACACAAGAGAGGCCTTTCCCGGGTCGGACGGGACAACAATCACCCCAGTACTGCATTTTCCATCGCCTTTCGTTGATGCGTGGACGGTGCGTGAAAAAAAACGCACAAAAATTAGCTAACAGTGAGGATAGGACGATGACGACGACTAGCCGTTTTGCTGGCACACGACCCATGTGAACTTACATTCGGCAACAGAAGCTGTGAACGAAGGCGGCAAATGAAAGAATCTGTATCTCTTAAGCATGGTTATTTAGGAAGATAGACAAAATGAGAAAAAGAGAGAGAAATAAATAAAATACGGAATATCTGAATTCCTTCGGCAGGGTATATTAGCGAAGCTCCAACACGATGCGTGACTTTATTTAGATTAACTTATTATGTTTTTATAAGCAAATCATCAATAAACCCACATCAAGAGCGTCGTGAAGCGAGAAGAGTATTCGTTTGCCACACACTCGTACACCTCGTGGCGTTTGTGATATTCGCTAGAACAACGAATAAAACAGTTCGTGTTTCTTCTTCACAACGCATCCATCGCTCGTCGAGAGTTTATTTAAATCATCCTTTCGTTGGTTTTTTGCCGGTTTCTTGCTTGCTTGATTCTCTCCGTAACTTCCCTTTTTTTATCGATCGATACCGGACCGTTTTTGGCTACAGCGGCTGCACGTCGATTTTTAAGCACGGTGTTGGAAGACTCCGGAGAATAAGTGGTCGATGTTTTGTATTAGCTTTGGTTGCACAGAACGTGTGTGCAATATCTCGTCTACCAAAAATCCATTATTTCAGATTTTGAATGGGCTATTTTTGAGGTTTTTTATCGATTGTTACTACAGATCCTCTCCATGGGTTCATCCGTGACGTTCCGTAATGAAACCTAGTAGACCTTACACGATGGGGCATTGCGAATCTCCCAAGCGCTTTGATCTTCACGTTAGCTTGCCGAGAGAGAAGCAGCTTAAAATGTGCGTGTTACCTTCCTATGGCATTTATAAAACCTAATATAAAGGAAATTGTTCGCTCTATTCTAAGGCTGTCTCCATTGGTGCCGTCAACAAAAACTATTCATTTTTAATTCACATCGTCAAAATTTGCGCTTTTATGCTGAATAGTCAAACATCTTCACGATTCATGGTCTCCTTCCAAACAATTAAATAGGAACATAATGTAAAAAAAACATAAAAAAAGAAAACAAACCATGGTAAAAAGAAGAGAAACGCTCAGAAAAGATTTTGTAGTATGTTTATGTGTTTATATTTTACGAACTGTTTTACGCCCGTGTTTCGCGTTACAAATGTGTCCAAGCCGTCCGACACCAGCTCTTTTCCAAGGGATGCTCACAATGTTTTACTCTTCGTTGATGTTTCCAAAAGAAATAAAACCATGACAAAATAATAATTTAAAACTCCCTGTGCGGTCAAATTACGTTAAAAAACGTCCTCAACTTCGGTTATCTCTTTTAAACTGGCGGGCGACTTTTTTCCTTCGATTCACCACATTATAACGATGAAGTCTATTTTCTGTTTCCAAACGGTTCCAAGTTTCTCTATAGTGGATGGTGTATGCGTGTGGTTTGGATGTTCCGTAGAACAGGATTAAGCGAATCCTTTTTAGAAGTGGAAAATGACATTCAATATAGTACGTCCCGCACTTAAGTGATGAGAGCTTCGCGTCATAAAATTGGCCGCTATTATCTGGCTAGGGTCGAAAGAATTACGATGGCAGTTGCTCGACCACGGTAAACATGAGGATAAAGTATTAACGAAAACCGGCTAAAACAACCCATTTTCATTCAAACTTGCCATCTGAATTGTGTTACTCTATTCCAGAAAAAACGTAAAAAAACAAATTAAAATAGAAAGATGTTGTGCTGGAACGCGTCGGGGTAGAATAAATACACATCGTCGAGGGAGAGAACGTATGTTGGCGGATGGTGGATGATGGGGTCGCATTTTTTGAGGTAAGAAAAGCGCCACAGCCATCCATCCAATCAATCACCCGCTGCAAAGTTGCACAGCTGATTTAGTCCTCCTCAGATTCGCTTTCTGCAAGTAAACAATAAAGAATATGATATATTCATACATTCGAGTGTAGTCTAGAGTTGTAATAAAAAGGTAACGACCTAAACAGCTTGCGGATTCTGCTGTAAGACTCTAGTTCAAAAGCCATTGGAATTGTCATTGAATCAATTCCTCAATGAGCTAGGGTAACTTTTTCTGTTGCATCAATTTTAAGACGATCTACAGAATCATGAAGCATCCGTAGATCGTGTTTGCCGAGATGCTTTACTCAGCGCTACCATCATAATATGGAACGACCAAATTCAACGTATGCACATCATTATTTAGCCTAACTTACACTCAAGCAATACGCCAAACGGGATTAAACTATATATTAATTACCTTCTTCTGCGTTTTGCAGCCATTCAATAAATTTCTTCATCTGCTCCAAGAAGTGCATTTTGCCCTTGTTCGAATGACCCTCTTTGTACCACTTCAGAATAGAATCTTCCGTGACAATTTCGGCTGAAACGTGAAAAGTAAATGAATAGAAAAATAGTTCCATCGATCACACCAAGAAGCACACGTACTTTTGTAGAAGAGCAATACAATCTTCGAGAAAGCCTTCATGAAATTCATGTTCTCGTAGCAGAACTCTTGCACCTTCAACAGCAGCGCCATTTCAGATCGGTCGGATGTGGTGAACGCCTCGAACAGCTGCGTATACGTGCGCAAGTGCTTCAGTGCTTGCTCCGCGACTAATTCCTCCTTTTTGTTCCATTCGGCTAGCGACATTACGGTGGACCAAATCTACCCAGAGGGAAAGAATATACATAAGGGAATGATTAATATACAATATTAACACAATTGAGCGTTTTTGCTGTGTGCCACCAATGCGATAGAAAATCATAATCCCCGCGCTCGAGCCATGTTACAAGCTCATACAATCAAAGGGATTATTATCCTTTCGCATTAGTGGAATCAATACTCTGGCGAACCTATTGGAACCACCTGGCGGTTTTGAAATCCGCTACAAGTGGATTTGTCTTGGTGCCATAACACTTGTATTGAAAACGTTAGCAATACTTACGAGACCAATAACTTCATGCTCGGGAATGTTTGATTTCGTCGACATATCCTTCGTGTCGGCGATAATATCCTTAATTGTCTTGTTATCGTTAATATCATCGATGAGCAACTGTAAAAAAAGTTAATAAAAATACACTGTTCTAATAACCAATCATCTCACACAATATCATTAAAATTCTTTTCGAAGCGGCGATGTTTTAAAATCTAAACGCGTTTGAAAGCTCAAATTTACTTTAAAACGCAGTACGACTTAAAGCAGTATGATTTACCAGAAATATTTCCCCGATAGTCATCGGCGGATCAGTGATCGATAATTGATTTCGTTCATTGATCACATTTATACTGGACATAAGGATTTAGGGATTTTATCTACATTTCCAACAATTGTTCTTTTCCATTCGCTAAGAAGAACGCTCCAATCACTGCAGTACTTGTTAGTTTTGTATCAGAAAATAGGGTCTGGCAAATACACCATTTTTGGGGCATCATTCGCCGAAGCAAATCTGATATTACTCTAGCACACGATTTCCCACCAAAATGATCGATGTTGAAGAGCGATAGCATTTGGTTCTACTAACTAATGTGCTGATAAACCTCCACATTCCCCCAGATATCACAGTATTGCAAATGACACAAAAAGATCTGCGATGGAAAGGTGCGCCGTTGGATATTAGATAAATATTTCAAATTGCTACTCGGTTGTCCATGCCAACAAAAAGTTACAGCAGATACTACGCTTAATGACCGCATCTGCTCATTTTATTGACACGCTACTATGGCACACTTTCGACACCTACTAATGTCAATGAAACACAATAAGTAGGTTCTAATAAGGTGCAGATATCAAATTGGAAGGTAGTTTCCTGAAAAATTACTAAGGAATTAAGTCATACCTGCGTCAGTTCTCGTTTTGCCTCCTGGCTAGCTTGAGCCTTGTGGAGCTTGAAGATGTCGGCCAGATCCTTCTCGACGAGCACCGTCTTGAGGTAATCCTCACTGCGCTTGTTCATGGGCAAAAAGTCCATGAGGCGGTTATCGAGACCGCTCTTACGCAGAGCTGCCACCAACGGCGCATTGCCACCCTTTTCCTGCTTAAAAGTGATAAACACTTCTAGCAAAAACTCCAGCGCCAACCCGTCCTTCGTTAGGTGTTCATTATTCAATACGTTCAGCACTTGTGGTGGAATGGATCCATTAGCTGCAAAAAAGGATAGATTATAGACACATTTTAATCCTTTCCAAATATGTATTACAAAATAGCACATGCGACGATTGGTGTATTGTGAGTAATATTCATTGACGCCACAAGTCAGTGAAACGTGTCGGACATATAATAGCGTAAGCAAAATTACTCTTTGCTTACTATAGGCACTCTTGTATAAGCAAACCTTCGGCTGAATTAACAATTAATGCTGCCTTCAGTGATCCTGGTGCCAGGAAAATTTTTTATTTTACCCACCATCTACAACAATTTTGTTAAATAACAATATTTGCAATCAACTTACCCATCCACAAAGCCGTCATACGCGCAAGCTTGATCCTTTCGAGTGGAGTGAATCCCTTGATGAAGATAAGAATTTTCTTCATTTCCTCTTCAAACATTTTCTCGAGATACTTGTATCGACGCATAAGCCTAATGAAGATCTGCAAGAAATTGAGGAAAAGAAGCATTTAAACATAACTCATAAATGTAACAAACGCAACGCATGAAATAAAACCAAATGTAAGAATCCACGAAAAGATTCACTCCTACTTTCAAAGAGGTAGCGACCTCAAGCAAAAGAGATTCGTAAATTTTATTGCACACGTATCTACACCGTAATGTTGATAGATTTTTATGAAAATCTGCCTCGACATACGATTCTAGCAAAAAGTGTGCGTCAATCTATATATATATATATATTGACAACATTGCATTCATACCTGCTCATGGTTCCGCATCGATTCCATGTCTTCCGATGCTGCGAATATACAGCGATCGGTTCTTGGTTTCTCGCCATCTTGCGAGATAGATCCTCCAGGAACTGCCAAGAAAAATTAGATTTTAATATTATGTTAACACAATTATCGCGTAGCCGTTTCGGTATTTTCAATTATTGTGAAGTATAATAGCTGCAAATACTTACCAAGTAATCCACCAGCTATTAAGATATCGAATAATACTTCACCGTAGCGACGATAATCGAGTTTATTACCAGCGCTATCAAGGTACTTGTAAATTTGCTCTAGATCTTCAGCTGCATCGAGACCTGCAATGACCGCGTCACGGAATCCCGTGGGGTCATTCTTCTCTCTTTCATCTGCAATTAAACAACAAAGACCATTCGACATATAAATAAATCAAACACAACGAAGCACGTTTTCTCTGATGCTGTAGCCAGGCTGCGTGTTACGGCAAATGTGGGATAAATCAAATGCATAACATAGCTAAGCCGAAGCCAATATTGATATCACAGCATTATTTTTTTTACCACAGACTGATGAAAATGTATCAATAACAACTCGTCAAGCCTGTGGTCCACAGCTGTGTAAGGTTTAGCTCAAAATTTTATTTCTCGTAAAATTCTATATCAATTCCATGCGTAAGGTGATTCCAGAAGTTTTTCGCCTGTAGTAAAACTAAATTATCTCGTTTGCTTTAGTTTTTCTACATTGCAGATATATGCGTAGCAGCTAATATTACTCAAAATTGAAAGGAATATCACTCAATAAAACTTGCTTTACTGCTAGTGCATCTGTTTTATTATCCTTATTATTATTACATTAACGCGCTGAAACTGTCTAGGAAGCAAAAAAACCGTCAGTCGCAAAGCTATTAAGAAAAACGCCACGTGGTATTACCACGTGAGGATCATTACACATCAAGTGTTTCCGAGTTGGAAGCAGTGATGCGTAATAGTATTTAATAACAAATCTATTCTTATTTTCTTGGTATCTACTGGTTTAATAAAGAGAACATTTTAGAAACGTGCGGATGAAGATGACGCACACAACGCAACGACTCCTGTTTATTATTTGGTTAATTTGTATTACAATTTTCAACATAAATACCCTTAGCAAAATTATCGGTTCAATTATTTGTTGCATAAATATTTCATTTCAATTTAAAAAATATGCAGAAAAATGTTTGGTTACTTTATCATAAGAAAATATACGGCAACATATTTTCAAGGTAAACAAAGAATCATTTTCTTTATACCATAAATGCTCAATAGGTTTATAGCACAAACTAACTATAACCTATTAGTTTCATATGGATATGATCGATTTGATGAGATAATTTTTAAACGAATACATTTTCTGCTTTATTTGCGAACAAGTCTCTTGTTTCTTAATCAAAGGAATTGATTTAGCATTTTTAAAGAAATAAGTATTTGTATTTTTATCGAATCTAATTTCGAAACTTACCCCTTTTCCTGGTCTTGATGCGTTGACCTGATAGTACTGGTCTTTCGGCTTTCTGACTCATACAACAAATTACTGAAAATAGAGATAAAATAGATAGAATCTCTGTTAAATGTATATAAATCGTGGAACATGACTCATCAATAACAAAAATCTTAGCTTCTCAAGATGGTTGGATGCAAGTAAATGCTACATTTTTTTCTTTAAAACACGATCAATGTAAACCTTGACAAATATTATCTCAAGAAAATTGCTAAAAATTATAATGAATATTTAAAATTTGAAAATCGAGTCATGTGTAGTTCGAAAAAAATGCATACCCAACAATATGCATTGCAAAGGAGAGGGAACAAGAATTAATGCACCATATGCTTGATTCCCATGACCTAAATAAACGCGACGTCGCCAACGGACACGAACAATGCCTTTGTCCTTGAGGAGTTCACCTCGAAAACACGATCCGCTTGGAAATTCAAAGCTATCTTAGTAAACAGCGTCTTTGAGACATATTTCCAAAAATCAATCAGTGAGGAGAAATATGCTCCTGTCCCATTACTTTACTTCGGTTTCCAACGAAGCAAATTATCAACATTAAATTTGAATTAACGTTAGCACTATGAGCAGTAAAAGCACTTGGATTGCAATTCTAACAATCGAAAAAGGCAGTATTTCAATATTATACTTTCACAATACTACGGAAATAATTTTTAGGTGCTGTTCGAAAATAGTGCCAAAATAAGCAAATTTGAGGAAATCCAACAATGGAACGGAAGGATGTAACCCACCAATCGCAAATTGTTCGTCGAACGAATCTTACCCGATTTATTCAACCACGAAAAATAATTTACAACTTGTCTTTCGTCACGACGATGTGGTTTTGCTTCACTTGTCGTGCGCCAACGTTTGTTAACTGATCTGAAATTGCAATACTTATGAAACATGTGCGTCGAGAGCGAAACCAGCGTACTAAGCTAGTAATAAAAAATACGATTATTTCAATTTCATTGTTTCTGAACATAACCAAATAAAAATAATTTAAAATTAATCGTTGACAAAGCTTCCTTTTATCAGCAGAGGAAACACATTTTAAAATTACGCCATTTAGACAATGACTAACAGTAGCTGTATGGAGAATTAAATCACCCTCCCAGAAATAAATTAAATAACTAAACATAAACAAAAAATAAAAAGAAGCTTACTTATTTACTGGTTTTCCGCAAAAATGAAGACGCCGGGCCCGATCTATCCAATCAGAATGGGATGGTTATAATTATTGATTTAAAAAATAAAACAAAAACTGGCGCGCTCGGCTTCTTTTACGCGAAATCGTAACCTGTAAATTTCTTTATCTATCTGGTTTTTCTAAATTTTTGACGCTCTGGGTATTGACTGAATGAATGTAAATATTTTTTCTGCAATTTTTGCTGACAGTGGGCTGTGCGATGCGAAATGTGGTGGTGATGATGATAATGGACACAATAACTTCTACCAAAAAGAGAAAAAAGATAACAAAAAACGAAGTTTAATGAGTAACCAACGTATTTTTAATTAGCAATCATTCAATGCGAATTTAACAAATTGTAATACATTGTTCTATTAATGGGACCCTTAAATATCACGATAGAGGTAGAGCGACAACCATTGCCGTGTCCCATTAGTATAAGTAACTGGACCTTGGTTTTACTCGTTCGAATATTTCCTACCCCCGCCAAAAACCGGTTAGTGCCTATATCTGACGGCAAACGTAAAGAAAGAAAAGCCTCGCATGGTGCCAAAATTAGACATACGCCATCAGCGGACAACCTTCGGTGAATGCACTTTACACAAAGGGATAAAGATGTAAAAAATGGAAGATAACAAAACGAACAGCTGTACAGTACAGAATCTGCTCTATCAATAGTATGTCACCTTCGGAGTGAAATTATATCAAGTCTTAACCATGATCCCTACGTTGATGACGATGATTTATCGCTCTACACATAGTTCCAGTCATGACAAATCGCTATAGAAGAAAGCTAGGTTAGGAATTACTTCCACCACACCACATCCATTTGACAGAACAGTGGAAAGGGTTTGATTTTTATCATTCAATGTCCCATGTCGTACCTACACAGGGTAAAGTGTAATGAAAAATGCACTATACAGCTGCATCAAGGAACGCGCCGCGAATATTCAGCTATTCAATCGTCACCTTTCCTCAAACGCTGAAAATCACGGCTCGCAATACACGGAATAGAAAAAATGTGATTAAATGGTAACGCCATTTCGCTGTCGGAAAATGGGTGGCCATCTTTTAATTTCAGTAATGCGAAAACTTTCGAGAAAAGTATTCAAAATTCTGTTTTAGATACATTGCTATTGAGCAAGTATCGCTTAGCCGTAAATGGACGCTTTTATCGATTAGAGCGGAAGTCTACCTAATCAGATAGCTTCACGTATGGCCTCAATTCAACGTGGAGACCAAGCACATTGCTGCGCAGAAAATAAGTGCTGTGGTAGAAATACGATAAAGAAGTCCAATCCACCGCAATCGTAGCGCCACTATAGCCTAGCTTTCTAACCATTCCTATCTAAGAAATTTTGTGCCTGAGCGCGTGGAAAGTTCCTTTACTTTACTTACAAATTTATTAGGTATTTCGCGGAGCACTTGACTGAACACCACACGCGTTGCAAGAAAAGAATTCAGCCTGCGTTGACTCAGTGCTAAAAAAAACCTTTTCGCTCAGGATTTCGCCCGGAACGGGCATGGCCTTACTGACATACCATGTTTATAGTAACAAGCTCGTAGCTTCATCCGCGGCAATTCCTACAGAAATTCGTACAGAAAAATATTGATACAATTTATTTAAATTATCTGGCCTCCATAAATTATATGTAGAGGAAAAATTTCTCTGCCACCATGAGGCACTATTCATAACCCCTATAAGCACTTGTTTATACGACCTGTGGTAAATAAAATTTAATTTATATATAGAAATCCGTTTGCATCCTTCCCCTTAATCGACATTGATCGACATAATATGGCGAAAACAATTCTGTCAATTGTCTGACCTGTACGTCAAGTCCGAGTGTTTTCATCAGGCCGAAAGATGGCATCCTTCGTTGCGGCTAGCCGTGCGGCAATCAAGTTTCTTCAGGTAAGTTAGAGGTTGTCCTCGATTATGCCTGTGGCTTATGCAAACAAATATCAATTTTAGTTACCATCAACTGGACTACTCGCTCCGTGCCTGCAGAATGCGGCTATCGTCCATCAGCAGCAGGTGCGACACAGGCGGACGAAGCATTGGGAACCCAAGTGGAAGCGGTTGCGTAAAGCAAAATACATCAAAGTTGACATACCAAATCTGAACGAAAGACCCGAGGATTTGTCGCAAGAGCAGATGAAAACTCGTATGAAGGAACGAGGCATTTTACCTCCCCGTCCATGGCTAGAGCGGCCCTTCTACATCAGCTGCACCGGTGGTGTCTTCGAACCGTACGTTCCACCAGAGGGAGACGGGCGGATGTCGGCGATTTCGCGAGAAGGTGCCAAGCAAAAGATTGAACAGTTGGAAAAGAAGACTAAATCCATGATGGCTATCCGTAAGATTCGAAATTACGACGAAGATTTTGATACGTCAGATTTTTCAACGGCTGCACAGGATATCTACATAGAGGCGCACAAAACGTTGTGCGAAAAGAACAAGTACAAGTTACGAGAGATCGTTACCGAGCGTGCTTACCCGGAGCTGATGCATAATGTGGCCGACAAGACGATTCGTTGGCAGTTTTTAAAATCGCTCGAGCCTCCACGTGTTGTTCATGCTCGTTGCACCGATGTTATCACGAAGGAAAACATTTTCGCTCAGGTAACGGTGCGTTTTCACAGCCAACAAACATTGGCGATCTATGACCGCTTCGGCAGGTTAATGCACGGCAGTGAAACAATACCCAAGGATTGTCTCGAGTACGTTGTATTTGAGAAGCATTTAGCCAATGAGTACGGTGTGTGGAGGTTGCATGAGAAAATTATTCCTGATTGGATGCCACCGAAGGCACCGGCTCTTATCACTTACCGCATGGACGATGAACCGGTAGCAGGGGCACCCGAAGATGAATCAAAAGAAGTGGATACTGTGAAAGAGAATCAGAAAAACGAAGCAGTGTCTACAGCTTGAGCTCCAATTATTTGGGTTCTTAAGAATCCAAAGTAAAATAGTCAAAATAAATAAAGAAACATAATCTGAAAACCCAATGCATGTTTTCTCAATATTATCTTCCAAGACGTCAGCGACATGGCTGTTCAGTTTGCCAAATTTGTAAGACGAGAAAATTCTTTCAAATTAAACTATTTTAATTACCCAGCTAACCGAGTCAGCCCGGGATAAGGCTATTCGCGGCTGTTGGGAGGAAATGCCTTTCAGCTCACAAAAAATTATCCATATCTAAATACGGCCAGGCCGTTTTTAAATAAATAACAACAATTACCCAGCTACGCACAACGTAATCTACAATAATATGTGTTATAAAACTGCAAACGACGAATTTTATTTTTTTACATTGTGTCTAATCAACCTTTGAACGTTTATGTTTTGCATCGACAAACAAGAGCTTTTGAAGTATATTGTATAGATTGGTAAATTGTTCCTCGAATAATAAAACATTTGCTCGAAAATACCCACATAATACACCACTTTTTCAAATTAAATGTAACGAAAGAAATGTTCTAGGTTCACCTCCATCAACAGAACAGATTTACAGAAACTCTTCATAAACAGCAACAAGCAAGCAATAGAGTGTTTTAATGTCTGTAAAGAAAAGTAGAATAAGTTACGAACCATAATCTTTTAAGGGAACCGAATTTAATAGGCTCTACAACAAAATATTACGAAAGCATGCCAGGTTTCTTTCGATCGATCTATGGCATTATGAATTAAAAATATTGAAACTTAGCAGCAGCTCATTTTGATGAAACTTGTAAGAATGTTCACTACAACTGTGCCTTAAGATAAAGTAATTTCATGTTCTATTGAAGAAAAAATTGTCAATAGTTTTCAAAATTATTGCTCTGCATTCAAATAATAAATGTACACGCGGTATTTGAAAAGAACATACACTACAGCAATCAAAGCGCAAATCATAAAATAAAGAAGTATAAATACTACCAAAGCATTTCACGGATAAAATAAAGAAAAAAAATACGTAAGAGTAACAAGAGAACATACCAACTAGCGAAAGAAATGTTCAAAATTATAATCGATAAATCGATTCAAAATAATCTTCTCAAGTCTTCAACAATAAATTTGCTATACGCTCATAGACTATACGAAACGCTCAAAATTTCAAATCTTGAAATGTTTCAAGCGTTCATGTAGCGCCATCTATGGATCGGTATTAAAAAACTGTAATACCAATGGTAGTCAACTTGTGTTATACGAGTTCAATTTGTAGCATAGTTTGCGCTAGTCGTTGAAGCAAGAAAATGTTACCTCTTAGCTGGTATGTTATCCTGTTACTTATGTGAAATTTTGCTGTCTTGATCAAGAGACGAGCAGTTTTTGTTCTCGGCGCTTTTGTTTTTTTTCGCTTAGCACCCAGTTGAGTATTTGCTTTTTTATACATATTCTATGCAAAGACATGTGTTCGAGGCATTGTTTGAATAATTGGCTATAATTTTGTCAACTACTATTTTACTAAAGCCATAGTTTTATAAAAACTTGGTATTATTCAACAGATCAAGCAGACAATTTCTATAACTATCACAAATAAACGAGATTCTCGGTGGAATCACCGTACCACCAAACAGGGCTTGATTTGTATATCAAACCATTGATTTTTTCTCGAACATTTCTTCAAATACACAGCAAAAGGTATCCTTATCGATACTCAGTACAAAGAAGGACGAATGAGAGAGTAGGCTCGAATGAGCCTGGAGATACCGTAATTGAAGGAATTATCGAGCTAATTCGGAACGAAAAGAATCGACAAGCAAGGCTTGCCAAACACTAGTACACCAATTAACTAGTACAAAAGCAAATAATTTATTTTCGGTTCATTTTCAATTATTCTATCTGTAGTGTTTCTTCGAGACCCCCTGATAACTAATTCGGCTTCTATCTATTGCTTTTTATTTACATAACATCCGGTACCCCGATGGAAAGCGCCACGGGGTAATATCACACCAGTATTGTCCTAGAATAACGTCCAATGCTTCAGCTAACATGGATGAATCTATTTCTTTTTCCCAATAAATTAATTTCACATACAATCATCACTACTTTTGAATCACTTTTACATATTTCCGTCTACTCCAGTTTGGTTCTGCTACACAAAACTGCTGTTTCCTTGATCGAAATAGACACTACGTGCTTGTGCAACGGCCGCACTGATGCCAGATGATGCAGCGGATAATCCCGTCGGGCTATCCGTGGCACCATTTGAGCGCCGATTACCCGGTAAATCTGTTTGCATAGAGTTTGCGATACCATTGCTCCCCGTAGTTGCTCCAACACCTGCGTTAGTGCCGTTGGTGTGATGCAGGCTGGAGGTGCTGGTTATGACCGCGTCGGTCAGTGAAGTACCGGCCCCAGAACCGCTACTCGGCACACTTCCAGTTGCTCCCATAGTGAGGCCGTTTAAATCACCGCCATTAACACACCCATTGGTGCCAGGTCCTGTCGCATAGGAGGCCGTGACCGGGTGACCCCAGTTGGAGGGTTTGATGGGTAGAATTTTCGGTTTCGGTGGTAATGGTGGTGGTCCTTTTTGACTGTCACCCATGCTCGAACAAGATTGCCCGTCTACCAAGCCACCCGGTACGGTGGAAGCGGAACTAACGCCGTTCGGTAGCGGAGTCGCGGCCAGATAGCGCGAACCAGGCGGATGATGATGATGATGGTAGTGTTGGCCGTGCGGATGATGATGCGGATGAAGCCCGTGCGGGTGATGATGATGATGGGACGGATAGTGCACCAACGGATAGGCCGCCGATGGATTGCATGACGCGCCACTACTCCCATTCGTTCCGGAACCAGGACCAGCGTGATAGTGCAGCGGGTGTAAATGGCCACTATGGTTTGTTGGTGAGCTTCCCGGGGATGTCTCGTGCACGTGGTTATCGCAACAGCCGTTGGTGGTGATGTGACCACCTTCACCGGTGCTGCTGGAATCGCTGGAATGGTCACCGCTACCGAAGGGAAGTGCCGCAGAGCTAGATGTAATGGTGCGTGGTGTGACGGCAACCGGTACCTGACCATTAATGGCCGTGGCATGGGTGAAGACTAGGGTAGTGTCTGGAAGGATATGTAGAGCGAGCTGTTCATCAATGACTGGGAAAAAGAACGTTTAGGGTATGTGTAAAAGGAGTTTGCTCTACGATAAATTAAATTACATAAACCATATACCCAAGGATTGAACTAAAACTAAACAACCACAAACTACCATTGGACAATTTAACTAGGAATTTCAGCAAACTGTGGTGTAATTTCATGCTAAGCACAATCATTCATTAGTGTTTCAAAGGATATTATTTTATGCATGCAAGTTAAAGGTGCTCAATAAATTTACGAATAATACATATTTCAAATAGATCTTATAATGATTTGAATGAACAATGCGAATACGGAACAAAAAAGAAACAATTTGATACGAAAATCTGTTCTCGTCGTCAATCCCAAACTGCACTAACTATCATCTCAATCGAAAAATTAAAAAAACATTCATAAACATTTAAACATAACGATATTGGAAATGAAGTATGGAAACGGAACAACACAAACAGCACAAGCTACAGATCGATAAATCGATCAGCAACGAAACACGAAAGTTAAGTCTAGTGAAATGGGACGGATTTGTCACGTGCCCATACATGCAGAACAAGCAAAAAAGAAGTAAAATATCGTTTGACTCATTACGCACGTACAGATATAGCTGGCACTTATCGTACATAGCTTCTTAAAATAGGGATCCTCCTAGCTTGCGCGTTTGCATAGCTCTAGGAAACTAGCCAAGCGCAACTTCGATTACGCTTGAGATGCTACCTGAACGCGGGAAGTTGCGGTTTGCGGTGTCGTAGCGGTCAGGTTGATGCCACACGGTACAGAAACAGAACAAAAGAAACAGCAGGAAGAAAATTAACAAAAAAAAACATAATACAGGATCATTAGTCGATATTAGTAGTTATTAGTACGCAATGCTCGTCCGTCATCATTCGTCCGGAACTCATGGGGCAAGCGGTCAAAAGCGGTCAGGAGAATGGAGGAGCACGTTGCTGCTCCGTTCACTTACCGGCATAGCTGTTCTCCGACTGCGAACCACCACCACTGTGGACGTGAAACGGATCATCTTGCGGAAGCGGCGAAGCGTTACATTGTGTCGACAAATTAAGGTGGCTATCACTGACGGCCGCTTGGACAGGTGAACCGGGACCGGATAGGTTCAGTCGGCCCTGCCCGGTAATCGATAACCGCGGTGCTGGTTGGGGCTTGTTGATCTGCTGCAGTGATCCTCCAACGAACTCCGTCGTCGGTGTGGTGGATTCCGAGCGTCTTGCCGGTTTGCTGCGCGTTAACTTCGACGGACCTGACGTTGCGGATGTAGCGGACGATGTCGTACTCGCAACCGGAACTGTGGCCGGATTGCTAGCGGGAGTCGCACTGGGCGTAGTAAAGTTTTCCTTATCCTTTAGAAAGTCCGGTAACTCGAAATTGATTTCAGTACCGCGTTGATCCTCGAGACGGCTGCGTTGAGCCCGCTTCAATCCCTCCAGCAGCTCTGTGAATGAAGAATAAATGCTTAGTTAAGATGGTCTGACGTCACACGTAAGATCTCTTACCGTCATTCTGCGACCTAGTAGGCATCTGCAATTTCACACCAGCTTTCAGCTTGGCAATGATCGGCTTCTTGATACCGAGGTTGTTCACACTCTCGCCACCATCTTCGGAGCCTCCGGTGGAGCATTTTTTACTTTTCGCTCCCCGACCACTTTCCGACGGTGCCGTATTGGATCCGCGCCTGCGAAAGCGATCACGACGCGTCGAAGACGTGTCCGAGGTGCAATCTACATCCGGTGGTCCCTTACCCGCCACACCATTGCTGGCCGTCTTTCCGTTCATCAGCTCATTGAACACTTTGTTCGTGATCTCGTCGAGCGTGTTCAGTTCGTGTTGGCCGCGCCCATTCACGACACCACTTCCTATCTCCGGCTGCTGATCTTCCTTCGGTTGTTCTGGTTGATCCTTCGGTCTTGGCCGATTCTGGTTTGCATTGCCCAGATTAGTATTATTATTGCACGCACCGGACCCTCCGAAGGGTTGCTGCTGTTTGATACCGGTTGCCGAAGCGTAGGATGACGGAATAGAGGTCGGTACGGCAAAGGTGTGTTGCTGCTGAGCGTTGACTGATTGACTATTAAGTAGCTGCTGTTGCTGCTGCTGTTGTTGCTGTTGCTGCTGAAAATGATGAACAATCTGCTGATGGGTGGCCGTATTAATGACCGGTCGTGCTCCCGCCAACGGTCGTCCTAGTTCCGGATGAACTGCTCCGTTGCTGGTTGCAGACTCGCTCGTGCTGCGTATGTACAAACACAACCCATCTACCGTGGTGACCGGTTGCGTCATATCAAGGCACACGTCCACGGTCGAGTGAACCACCACCTTCATCTGGTCCAGTTCATAGTTATATTTGTGCAGGATCGGCCGCAGCACGTCCGCCAGCGGTTTCGCAGCCTTACTCTTCACCGATATCATTTTGCGGTTCGGGAGGTTCAGCTTGAACACGACGCGCTGATCTATGTTCACTTCCCGACCGGCCAGACTAACCGATGGCCCATCGAGATCAAGCGGTTTCGTACTTCCAGCAAGGAACGCCTCATACGCGTTGTACACGATGCCACGTTTCTCCAGCAACCGTTCTACCAACTCCTTGATGGTTTCGTTCGATCGCGTCTGCACGACGGTCGTCGCACCATTGGACAGGATTACCCGGCAAAGGGTTGTACGTGAATCTTCGGGATCGTACGACTTTCCGCCGATCGCTGCATCAAAACTGAAAACACCAAAAGAAGATGAAAATAAGTGTAAATCCTCCACAGCTCAAACAGCCTGAAAGCTCAAACATACCTAGCTAAGGAACTTCGGGAACTGTGAATATCGCTAGTGGAGTTTGTGGAAAGCAACTTCAACGTGTTGCTGCTGCTACCGCCACCACCGTTGCCTGCCGCAGCGGAAGACTTCTCTGCGATCCCCGTCGCTCCCCCCGACGTTCCGCCCTTTCCACTGTCTTTCTTCGACGTGTCCGAGTCACGATCCTTCGATTTGCAGCGCGTTTTCCGATGCCACGGAAGGAGAGATTTTCGCCGGCGATCTTCAGCGTTGCTGAGGGACTTCTTGAGCTTGGTCAGGCCGCCGTTTGCTGCGCCTCCCACCACCATTGCGAAGCTGGTGCGTAACATCGGATCCAGCTGCTCGCCCGGATACGGCAGTACCTGACCTTTCGCTTCGGCCTCCTGACACACCCGGTACATATCTGACTTGATAAACCGCTGGTAGCTGTCGAACTTCATCAAATTGAAGATCTGCTTCTGGGCCGCCGCAAACAGGCTCGGTTCAGCCTGAGGCAGCTTCTCCAAGGCAATATTACGCGCGATTGAATCCACGTTGACCGGTTCGCTGCAGCCAGATTCTAGATGCCGGGCAAAGATCGCTTGTGCCTCACGTGCCCGTTCATCACGCTCCGTCAGCTGCCGGTACCGCTCGCAAGCCGTCCAGAAGTAGATGTTTTCGGCGGAGAATTCTTTTTTAAGAAATTCCTGCAAACATCAAAGCAGATACGTGAGCATGTGTCGCAGCATTCCGCGCATTATAGTGTTGCTTACCGAGAACGTGTGCAAACCGCCAGCATCTTCCAGCAGCTTTTCGAAGGAAGTACCCCAGGATGCTACTCCAACAGGACCGCCGCTTCCACTCGTGACCACTCCTCCGGTAGTACTGCCGCTTCCACCTGACACCGATCCCAGTACCCCTGCTCCAACCGGAACCAGAGCGGATTCAACCGAAAGCGTATCCACAGCTCCTGCACCACCGGTATACGGTGTGTAGCCGCTTTTGGTAGAACTGTAGTCATCGTCGATCGATTTGGTGTACACATCGCTTTCCGAGGCGGCCAGTGATGATGGCCGACGAGCAGAACCATTGGTTGGGGTCCGATGTTCGGTCGAACGCGATCGAAGTGACGATTGACCCCAACGACGGAACGGTGAAGCGTTGTGGTTGATTGATTTGCCCTGCGAAAGAACCCAAGAAGAGAGCGATCGAATTAGCAACCTTGCAGTGACGTACCTCCAGGGAGTTGTGCAGTGATATGATACATCGAGCATAACTCCGCGTTTTGCGACGTCATTTAAATCGTAAAAGATCCACCCCAATGTGTCTTGCACATTCCACCCTCGTTCAACCCCATCGCTTACGTGTTGCCCGGTGATCATGTCCGATGAGGGAGGCGCGATCACGGCTATCTTTGGTATGATCATCCCGCTCTCGGTTGTGCCTCCCATATTGCCTCGCACACCTGCGCTAGCATAGATTTCGTCCTCCTTGATGAACCCCATCATCTTGAAGCCAGCATGATCGTGTGACGTGAGAAGCATGTTCTCATGGCAACGTTCACCACCTTCCGGCGATCTATCACTCAAGTCGCCCGGGTTTGAGGTGTCTCGCGGACCTGACACCGGAATAGAAGTAGTTCCCGGAGCGGTGGCAAAAAATCGCTTCCGCTCGACGTTCCGGCGAAGCGTACTACCGCTTCGCTGGAACGCTGTTGGTGGACGAATGCCACCTTTGGTTTCCTTGCCGTTGGGGCCAATATTGCTGCTGTTGTCGTTGTTGTTGCGGTCCAATTGCACCGGCACGGATTCACCCAACTCCACACGTTTGTACATTCACTTCACGGAGAGTTCAGCGATCGCGGGCGTAAAGGAGATATTTTGCAAACGATTTCGTCACTCAATACGATTGACTCACAGAACTGACTAGCGAGAACATCGCGCCGTTTAGCGTTTAATCGAACAAAAATAGTCTTTTCCAGAGCACTAATCAAAGCATGTGTTTCTTGTCAGCGAGGTATCACGTGAGGTATGTAGTTATCTAAAATAAATCCCAAATTAAGCAAACATCTTGTAACCGGCCTTCATCTTCCCGAAGATCAGTTGATCGGTCATTGACAATGAAAAAGAAAGAAGCATTACCGAATCACGATCCTACCAACCATTTCTGTCAACTACAATGTACAAAATCAATTCACTCCTTGAGAAATGAGCTTCTTTCAAAAAAATTCCTCTCTCGGTGTACAATTTCCTAGTTGGCCCCTTCACTTTAATCTTGAAGAGTGTTACATACGAAGCAGTCATACGAATTCGATTACATTTTGTTAACCCAAACGAGTGTAAACTTCACTACAATACGTTCGCCTTTATTCATGCTGATGGTGATCGGCTACACGAAACGATCGTATGATAGATCGCCTTCATACAAGAGGCACGAATTCAACACCAAAACTACCATTTCCAGGCTCACACGTCCTGTTGACGTAGAAATAAAAAGGCACGATTTATCTGTAAAACGACAAATAAACGACCCACTCTACGGTCGAGATCACCATTGCTTTCCCGCAGCGCAAGGTTCGGTGTCCCATAAGCTCTCGGAGCTTATTGGCATGGGAGGTATTTTTAATGTTTGATGAAAAGGCAATCGAATCGAACGACGGTGCTAAAAATCCATAGGTGGTCACGAATTATTCCCACTCGAACGCGTTCTCTCCCGGTGATGGAAAATCGAATTTCAACAACCCCAAATGGCGCATACGATGAAACCGATAATCTCCACGTTTAACGAGCCTTTGCGGTTGCAGATTGGTGTTGAAAATGACTTCAATTGAAGCCCATCGACGATCGATGACTGCGGCGATCGTCTTGGGAGTTCCACACAGCTCATGGCTGAACCAATGCGTGTGTCTGGTATTACGCAAAACAAAAACCATTTTAAACAAAAGCCTGTAAGTCGCTGTTGTGCCCCTATCAGCAAATATGATTGCCCCGATTAAACCGATCTGTCATGACGTCAAACTTCCGTTTCTGACTATCGCGAGCGCAGACGATCGGGGAGCGGGTTTTGCGAAACAAAATAATAATATTTTGACACCACCCATCGACTGCTTAAGCTAGGTTGTGTCGAGTTGCGATGCCCATAGTCCATTCGAAAGAGTTTTAGAAGCACGATTGCCTTTGAATCACCGCTTATCGTTGTTTTAGAACTAGAAAAAAAAACATCGACACTGCAACTCTGGTATTAGTTGTTGCTTCCAGCTACTTGAACCATTTTTTGTACGATGGAAGGATAGAAATATAACGCCACAAGTGGAACGACATATTCAACAGATTCATCTTCTTAAGCTACTCTGCATATCACCATCATTTACTGCGGTACGATTTATCAACAAAGCATACGACGTTTGCCAACCGGAGAGGATCGTACTTTCGGCGAACAAAATACAACGACAACATAAACCGGAACTGCTGCGTGCCGGTGGTGTCGGGCAGCTAGCTTTTTGGAACACGGACATTTAGCTTATCCAGAGCGATGGTGCGTACAACTGACGGCAACCATTTGGTACGCCACGCTTCGCTGACTTCGCCATAGTGCGCGGTTTCCGATGGAAGGCACAAAAACACAACAGCATGTAGCCAAAAATACCGTCAGCGAGATACCGTAAGTCACGTTGTTTCCTTCAACCGTTTGCCAACATTCCCAGTCAGCCAGCCAGCCAGCCAGTCAGCTAGCCAAGGGCCACACGACGAGCGCATTATTCTACGTAACTCGCGCCGCATGGTTAATGCACGCCCGCGAGGTTCGTGAATGTTAATTTTCTATCCCGCTTCAATTGAAAGACATTGCTGAATTGTGAACTAGTTTGCGGCTGTGCTGGGTGTGCTTTTAGTTTTCTCCTGTCGCACCATTGTTCGTCTATTGTTCAAGCACACGATGGAGAGAGAGTGTCGGAAAAAGCTATGCTACGAAGAAGCAAACACAGCACCATCAGTAGAAAGTAGCAGCATAGCTAACTAGCGAGGTGGCTTGGAAAGTGACTTACGTCGTTGCAATACGCCTCTTGGTGAGCTGCTAAGAGTGTTTCTTCAGCACAAGAGAGCCCTCTTGACGTTGGACGTATTTTATGCCACCAAGAGCAATGAATGCAAAATAGTATCACCCATAAAACCTGCAAACATCACCGCCAGTAAGGCGTAAACATACCAAGTCACAGAACCGACATCATTCCTGTCGTTCGTGTGAATCTTAAAATTATTTCCGCTTGTGGCTCTGGTCCGCAGTGGTTCATTTGTTTATGTACCCAACACTACAACCGACGGAAGTGGAAAGGAAAACAGATGCCCAATAGATGCAACGCTCTGTAATAGTCAACCGCACTTAAGCCGTAACTTTGATATCGACTCCTTCCACAGCAGCAAGCAAAATAACTTATTTCGATTGCATAATGTTGTGCGTTACTTCTATTTCAGCAAATGGACAGTTTTCGAAACATTACAAAGCGTTTTATGAACAGAGATGAACCAACAAGACGTCCGACCATCGCCATAAAACTGCAACATGTGGTTGCTATTTCATTGCACTGCGCTCAATAAAAACTGAAGAATGGTGTGAGGGGCTTATTTTTAGTACTACTGGCGACGATGGAGAGCTGGTTCCTGCTCGATACCGATAAATCTTCTTCCATTCCGAATAGCGCTCGATACAGGCGTCGTTAAAACATCTGAAAATTATAAACCCATTGGCGGACACGTCAACAGGATTGGTTTGAGCTTCTTAAGTGAACACACTAATTCTCTTAATTGTCTATCCTTTCTCAAACGAAACGGGGCTAAACAAAAAACAATTTGTTCCTTTCAGTCAGACTGAATCATGGCCATTGTTTACCGAACGGAAGGTGCATCGTTCTGCAGTTTGCCGATGGCGTCTCATCTTACTTTTTTCACATTTTATTATTTTTCTCTCTCTCTCATTTTCCACTCTACAGGCTGCACGATGCTACAGGTCTGCCTTACATACGCCATAGCAGTGGAATCTCCATACACAAAAGGCTACCGAATTCATGGAATGCAGTTTTGCATATTTAGTTAACACCAAGTGGGATGGCGCTGTGCAGCACGAAGCCACATAGAGGATTCGTCACTTGTCAGCGGAAATGCATTTTTCTGCTGCTTGGTAAATGTTAACTCGTGAGAAGCGTTACCTCGAGCATGCCTTCCTAGACTTCTTCAAGACTTCTTCGCGAAAAGGTTTTCATCGGATGCGTCACAGGTTGTTGTTTTTCTTCACCCAACTTGTTATTGTTTCCTTGAGAAGATCACCTTAGAAAACACCATACAAGATCAAGGTGATGTTTTGAATTTGCTCTTTGGATGGATGAATCTTCTATGAGCTGCATATCGCTTGTGAAAATTTCACAGAAATCTCATCATAGGTGCCTCTTCTGCCATACAACCAATTGCAAACGCATCTCACAATGGATGGCAATTATTTTCGTTTCATTTAAGCGAATAGGAATCACGTACTCTACAGAAGAATGAATAAGGGTTAACCTAGATTCCTCTCAATGAACCCCCGATTTGTTAGGAGTCGATCACGTACACCCTTTTCTTCACCGAATACAATTTCGCTTCGTTCGTGCTTGAACGTGAGATGATTTTGAGTAGTGTCCTACTTTACGCGACAGCGTTGCATCCTCAACTCGTACCGAACCTCTTGTGGTGAAAAAAAAAACATTCAAGAACCAATGCCTATCTGATAGCTGCATACGTCTCCCAAAAGTCTAAGGCGATATTGTTTACAATCAACTGTCTGTGTATTCCAGATCCTTCGATGACTTCACGACAAACGACACCGTCACGATCGACCAACCATGGTGGATCATTTGTAATCGGTACAGACGAGCTTTATCAGCAGCAGCAGCAGCAGTGCACACAATCGTCACAATATAGGCTTGGCTCCAACGGCATTGAATGCAAATTTTAAAAATACATTTGTGTGTGGAAACATAACAATCGCACTGACGTAAGTGAGATTTCTTAGGAAAGTCCCGTTTTACATGCTTCATGATCAAATGCTGATCCAGCTAACAGCTTCCTCTTCAAGGTTGATATTGTGGCTTGCAGATCATTGAAGCATTAGGTACATGACTCCGTACATGACAGGTACATTTGCCAATTAATAAGCGAAAATGCATCCCATTAATGAACGCTAAACAACCCCCTGCGAATGTTTCGTGTCTCATTTTACAACCCTATCAAACGGTTTCACTGTTTCCTTTTCCAGACCATTCATACCCGGGCCGGCTCTCATCAGCTTCTTAGCAATCTATAAAACATTCCCCACAAACTCCATCGCAAACTACTAAGACGTGTTCCAGACGCGATCCAAGCAAATCGGAAACGGTAGTCAGCTTTTATTGCCAAAGCCGTAATGTGGTCGTTTCGGACGGCCGCCACATGACACCCGGAAGGAAGAAGGCCGTTAGATTCGTCTTGTGACCTAAGACGGCTTGCAGGCCCCAAAGAGCTTTTGGTAATTTGGGATTTGTTTTTTTTTTGCTCCAGCAAACAATGGCTCCAGGCTGGCGTCACCAGTGGAACCAACGAGCGGACCACCGGGTAGACAACAATTGGTCGACCGAACCGAATGACTTCTTTCACGAGGAACAGCGGCGCGGATCAGCCAATTTGCGATGCCCCCTGGCTGGCTGAAGTGAGGAGCGGTGGGCCAGTTGACCAACAAGCAGGGCGAAAGGAAAGTGGGCTCTCCTGGGAAAAGTATCGCAACAAATCAGTTTTCCGAAGCGAAACAATTGCGATCGTTCGTTCCCTGTGGATCTTTCATTTTGGTTGTATTTTTTTTTTCGAAAGCAATATCACGTTTCGAGAAAATATCGTGTGGAGATACGAACGTAAAGTATCATTTTTCTGTATATCATGCCGAAAATAAGCTCAAGAAAAATCAATTGCTAAGAATAAGTAGCTGGAAACAGTTTGACAGAAACAGTTTTCAAAAGAACATTAAAAATAAACACCCAGTCTAAAATGTGTACAAGAGGGATATTGTATTCTCATACTTATTCATAATAAAGCGTCGATGCGTGTTTTTATTACCAGCTAGACGTGTTCCGGTTGCGATTAGACAACAATCGACCTCATAACACATAAACAATCTATACCTAAGGCAAGTGAATTCCTCAACTTATACGTTCAGAGCTATGTCTATTTTTAAAATGTTATTGAAGATGATTCACTCAACTATAAACATGTCAGTCGTCTAGCTACTTCGCAGAACTATTTTACCCGGTGATCTATCGCAAAGTACATCAAAGGCAGACAATGTTCAATGATTTAAGAATACGAATAGTATAGCTAGATGATGCTGTGAATGCGAGACAAAATATCATGTCCTTCGTGATCAAACAGTCTATCTACGCACTCGCTTAATTCCAAGCATGATGTAAGAAATCCGAGGTCAGATAGTCGAATATACTTCAGGAGACATCGTGCGATCGAAAAGTGACACAAGTTGAAGGTGTCTAATAAAGCTCAGCGATCTTCAGTTGCAATTCTACGCCAGCGTACCACGCTCTATAACACAGAGTATATGAATGAACATGCGTCTCAGCAAAATGTACAAGGCTAATCGACACCAACGCGACGGCAAACACCCATGAGGACGATAATGTATTCTAATAACATTCATTACGCAATTAACCACAGGGTAGCAGCGAACAGCGACGCTTTCATTGAGCCAGCAACATGAGGCATTAAAAGAGCAACCAAACGGTGGATCCACCTTGAAGGCCGCGGAATAGGCACGTTTGTGGCGATACGCTCGATAATCTTCTGCCACAACAACCTCAAGGTTTGGTGGTTGTGTCCCCACGTACCATCCGCTTGGCGAAATCGTTCCCAAACGACACCGAAAGGGGGTGAAAGTGAACCCATCTGCAGGGCTGCGTGTCTCAGAGCCTTGCTTTCAGACCAATGCGCAATAGATGGATGTTGATAAAGCTGATTACAGTGTGCATCGAATAATGCGCAACTAGGCACCGAAGCACCAGACACCAGTAGTTGGTCTGGTCTGGACATCTAACGCGTCACTTGATCTCCAGGATGCTCTCTGAAGCGACTGACAACGGTGTCGTTTTACTGATCGCACTGTAGTGCAAGGTATCGCTTTCGATCTCGATCGTTCTGAACATGCAAACTCATCTGAATTTTAACACGCGAGGGTTCACAAGTTAGACACCACCCTTCGCAAAGGGAAACACATTCATCAGCTCCGTTGACAGTGAGCGATCTGCATCTAGGGCCAAAATGGCGTTGGCTTTTAAACAAAACGTGTTCAGGGAAATCACCTTCCATACTACGTCCTTGCATCTGTAATCTTGCATCTAACAGAATAGAGGGTTCTCACAAATATGGTCTAATTAACCTATTTCATGGTAGCCCATGGTAGAATCGTGAAAATGCTTTTAGCGATCTCCGTGACTCACGCGTCTCTAAAACTGCAACAGAAAAACCGTTCAACGGGTGTCGCGTAGTGCGCGTTTATGTGCAAAACTTGCGACGCTTCCAAGCGTATCTTAACCTTGCGCCGGAAACGTAATAAATGCAGCCCAACTAAACGCATCGGTGACCAACCCGCATAAGCCTGGCCAGAACCACCATCATACGCTGGCGTGAGTGCGAGTGAGGATTCCGGGCGGTGATGCAATTACGCTGAAATCGCCCTTCGTAGGAAGTGATGACGGAGCGGAGTGGCTGATTTTTGTCTTTAAAATAATGCACATTCAAGGCATGGCTGGCTGGCTGTTCCCAGGAGAAATTCACTGTGAAGGTTCTTGCTTTTTTATGGTGCTTTCGTTTTGCGCTTCACGACTGAGAGAGTTCACAGTCAACGTGACTTCCGTTCGTTTAGCTAACCGGCTTGTGGATCATGGCCACCTTGGATTGTGGCTTACACTGTTGCAACAAGAGCAACAAGTGCTGACTTCACTTGCTTATGTTACGTGTATCGTCAAAAAATGTCCTCTGATCAATATTGCCTTACATAAGTTAAATATCAACACCTAAAAAAGATTTTTTCGTATTTCGACAACGTTCACGCGCTCCACAATGATGAATGCTGTTTCGCAAGCATACACTTATCAGTAGAATTTGAATGTTGCACTGGAGCAAAACCGCAACGCTCAGAAATAAATCAGTGAATCAGCTGATGAGATGTACTCGGTACCCAGTGCCTCGTATCACCCTCCATGACCCATTTGCAGTCATCTTGGCTTGATAAACTCGTCTAACTGGAGCCAGCTTTAAGTTGCCTACTGATCGTACTTATTGAGTTCAATGGTCAATTCACGTCAGCGAAATACTTAAGAATAAGTGAGATACAACGTGCGGCGTTGGTTCTCACTATTCGGATAATTCTTTTCGATGGATTAAAAATTCCAAAATCTCACTAGCCATGCCTCTGATTTACTAAAAAAAAAAGTACACCTAACAGCACACGCGGATTCGACCAAAGCCACCGCCACCCGCGGGAGCACAAGATCCCATCGGGTTTATGCATTCAATCATAATTATTCCATCTCTAGAAAGTTGTTTACCTTCCCTCTCTCTCACGTACGCCTCAAAAACCTTTCCCATAGCGGCGGCTTTCTTTATGTACTCGCGGAGTCACGTGTGTTTCTGGGATGGAGAAGGGAAGATTTGTTTCGTTAGCTTCCACGGACCCCTGTACCAACATTTTTCGCCGATCATGGACGACGTTCATCAGCGTCGAACCTGCTTGATCATCGGAAAACCATTAAACCAAGCTACCACATCTGGAATGAAAGCACCAGGAAAAGGCTGCTGTCCAGCATCGCCAGCAGTTTCTATTATGTTTGTAATTTCTCAACATCATTTTCTCCTATTCTGGACATCCGGCGGAACGTTGGTGGCTGCGCATCGGAAGGACGAGAGCAAAATTCGCTCCCCGCCCAACGTTGGTTGGTCAAAGCAAACCAAACGTTGCTTAATCGTCAACGAAAGAAAAAAGAAAACAGACGCGTTTGTGCGGGGGGTTTTAGAAATGGACACACAAACAAAATACCAACCAAATCGGCGCCATCGGAAAAGCACAAAAAGGAAAGTATAACTGCACGCAAACAAGTGAAAATCCACCACTCAGTTCCAAAAACCACGGATAACGTAAAAGGCCAACGCCATAAATCACTTTCAGCGGCCCTTTTTACATTAGGCCAGGTGTACGTGCCACAATCATATCGCTTGTGCCAATCTCGGTCGCGATGATCCTAACCAAGCCAAGCCAAAAAACCAGCAAACAACACCACAATCGATTTCAGGATTAGCGAAAACAATCTGTCATGGATCTCTCGATGTCGACGAAGCAGACACTTGACTGAAGATGATGAGTGATAGTTTTTTTTTCTTGATTTTCACGTGACCCGAAACCAACTAAGGTCAACTCGCAAAAGCTCTTCCATTCGACCTCCAAACATTGACCGGCACGATCTCTTTCACTGCTCGCGGATCATTCGTTTCATCACTGTTAGTAAAAGCCGCACGCACGCACGCACGCACACACGCACACAAACACTGAATGAAAGCTTCACTTTCTTCCACGGGGCCATGGATGCCGAAATCTGGAACCGCACCAACGCCTTCTTGGCAATTGCGTGCTCTGTTGCTGATGTAGCGTGCCGCGAAATAATGAGGAAAATTCACACCTTTTCCAATCCCACAGTGCCTAGCTGAAATGCCTGGGTTACGGAAGGGTTTTCGCTTGTCAACGTCAACTAAACTGCACACTGCACCAGACCAGGTCGCGTTTTACCTCACACACAGGAAGCTGGTAGGCTTCCATCCGCATGAAAATGCATCCACCGGTTCGGATGGTTAGATTGCTTGTGTTGTTGGGCAACGGTTTCGTTAGCTGCAACTACTGCACCCTCACCGAGCGTGCATTGTTTGATTGCACAAAATTGGCAATTTAAGGAAATTGAATTCGAATCGTCCAGCCATAACGCACACACATTCTCTAGCCTTCTCTCTTTCTCTTCCTCATTGACGACGTTACATCAGGGCAGCTTGACCAGCCCGAACGTGACCGTTGGAATCGTTCGTTATTAAGGCCCTTCTCACCAAGGGTGCCGTACTTTACCGGCATGCAACCTTTCTCTCCCATTCACAACGCCTCCCATAGGCAACCGCCCCCAAACGGCCGCCTGGCGGAAGCGGGAAAAACAAAACTCCGGGGGGTGAGTGCGTTACCATTATTTTTTTCTTGAAGGAGAAATTAAACACAACCACGGTTGGCAACCCGCACCATATTTAATTTGTTAGGCAAAAGCGACGGTCGCACTAAAACTGCCCCTAAAACCCACTGTACGCACAGCTGGTTCAAAAACGGGGGACGACGTACGTGTTTCTCTTACTTGGTGGGAAAACATACAGGAAGTGGCCTAACAGACAACGAGAAACGCACTATTTATGCACTTTTTGTTTTCCCAAAAGATGAAGGAACGGTACCGGATGCGTACACGCGTACTCACTCCTCACAACGCACGAAACACGTCACACCCTTGTTTTCCCGCGCCTCGACGCTTGGAAAACATTTTCACCGTGGTACGTCACATTGCAGGCGTTCCTAATGCGGGAAAACCTTTATTTCTTTTTACTGACCGTCCCCAACCGTAGGTTTCGACCGAATGCCGAATGCTTTTCGCGTTGGAATTACCCGAGACCCGCACGTGACGGCACGTCTACCTTTACGCGGTATTGCCCTCGTTGGCGGCTAATGGAAAACTAAGTCCACATCTCATCATCCCCGGCAACCAGAGCTCCAGCTCTTCGGCAACGATGGTGTGATCTCTCCGCCATGACATGAACATCCGCGGCTGGCTTACCGTGGTTGCGTTGGAGAATCGAGCGTAAATGTGTCCCCTCTCTTTTGCCACCAGCGTAGAAATGAACCTCGTGAGCGAAACCCGCGATATTGCCTGTGGCCAAGGAGAGCGTTATGCTGCAGATTCGGAGATCGCTCTCTGCACGGTGGGATGCGTACGCAATCCGGAGTGCTCCGTGGAGTGCTTTGATTTGGGCAGATCTACTTGATCGCGATCGAGAGATCATACGTTTCTCGCAGCGTCCCTATATCTTGCTCTCCTTCTTTCGTTTCTTTTCACACTGCTCACACATGGGCACACGAGATGGACAGCAGTGATGGCACTTACAACCACAGGACGGAAGCGAGTAAAGTTGGTTTTGGTTCTAGTCCAAGAATAATAGTACGCCCGGGAATGTCAAACCACAATAAATACCTGCCCACCAACATACAGCAAAGAGGAGTTTTTAGAGTAATCTAGTGAGTAAAATCTCCTGCTCTTCTTTTGAACAGCAGTATAAGCGTCAGCGTATGTTTACACAGTTGTCGGAATTGAAATTTACAAAGATCGCGGAAAGAACATTTCACCCAAAAGATAATCAACACACGATTGAACAAAACATAAACATGTACGTTTAGTAGATTATGGGAATACGTAGGACATATTCTAGAAAGTCATCCGCAACGAAAAGTAACTACCAGGATCCAATTTTACCGTAAAATAGCCTCAGAATAGAAAACTCTGACCACTCGGTACAGCTGGTTCAACGTGAACAACCCGTGAATCCCAAACAGAACTAACCTGTAGCCATCTGTAATAGGTAGAACCGATGCTGACCACGGCTAATATGGTCATTCCAATGCAATCAAGCTTTGCCCTAGACCAACCGTAGTCGAGAACCACCAAAGGTACCCCGTCTGTTTGCTCCGAAACCAAGGAAACCATGACTAGAGCAAGCGAGGAGAGCTCTAAACGTATTAACGTTAATAAGCCAATTTGGCAGTTTAATGATTCGACTCGTTCTGGCTTCAGATAGCGTTCCGTGGGATCGTGACCGCACCCGGTTTTAAGACCGAACCTTTCCCACTATCCTGCTGAGGAAAAACGTGAATACCTAAATGATTGATTCCACCGAAAGCAGTGATCGCCTCAACCACAACATTCTCAGACTCCGAATATGGAGTGGAGAGAATGTGCTCCTCAAACTCCGTAACATGCGATGAGGCGTAACTCCTACGCCTTACGACACCCTACCCTGACTTTCGACTCCAGCCCCGGGTGTACGGTAAAAATATAATGTACCGCTAATGGTGATCTATCTAACAACGTTTGGAACAACTGCAATACCGCGACTCCTACCACCGACATCGACGATCGCGATGAGATCTCAATTAAATCGATACATTCCTCAACCTCAACGTCCACACGCTGACCGTGGTACATTGGCGTGAGGCATCGATCGGTTACACCCATTCGTTCGACATTCCGCATGTTCCATTTTCAACGACTCATGAACGATCGCACCCTACAACCGGTGGTAAAATAGTGTGCTGAAGCTCTCAAACGCACCTACAGGTGCTACTTACTTGTCTACCGCTATCTTCTGTGACGTCGTGATCGCGGATACCCTCTAGTAGATTTGGAGCACTCACCTGCAATGAAAAAGAAAAAGCATGAAGAAACTGTAGATTCAGACAGAGGTGCTAAAGTCGTTGCAACATCGAAAGTCTTGTAAGTGATTGATCCGCATCAGGTTCACATCTCGAGCATTACATACAGGAAGAGACTACAAATAGTACTTGATCATCGATGATCATTCGAAACGAACACCACTCTCGTTTGAGTAGCCTGTGGTCAGTTATTACCGTGTGTGGTTAAACCTTGTTTCTCAGCTTGGAATGTTTGTTAAAGTATCATCGTGTGGCGCTGTACCATGACACCATGGGGTACATGAACAATTTACTATGTTTCGCAGTCGTGGTTTACCACATTATTTCATCGATCACACCTCTAGTTCCTCTTAAGGTCACTCAAACTAAACGTCGGAGCAATATTGCACACTATATTGGGCGATGAAAATGGGAAGTCATCGTTGTGCTAATTTCGATCTACGCACCGCTACTACCTTACTATTTATTATTTCACTCTCCCCAGTAGCTTAAAGATCGGTGAAGCAAAGCACAAGGGTGGGACCGACAACATTATTGTTCCCAGTAACTTTCTAATGTTGCTTTGTTTAGCTTACTCTTGGCGCAAGGTAACGATGCACCCGTGTGAAGGTGCTCTTTAGGAGGAACGTGTTTTATTTCTTTTCCTCCATTATGGCGTGGTGAGTATTAACAGACCCTCTTTTCCCGATGAGGCCGACCAACGTGATCTCGGTGGTAACTGTTAGACGATCATTACGCCGAAATTTTCACCAATTTAGTAAATTGAAAGAAAACAATTATTTCATCTCCAACAACATTTCATGTCAAGTAACAAAAATCAATCAAAAAGATCGTTTCAGTCATCAATTTCTAGTACCCACTAACCAAGTTGTGATCAGTAGAAAGAACCGTGACAACTTCTTAGCGTAATCTTATACCGCACAACGCAGGAGGTCTCTTCAAACGATAAAGCCCGTACGTAAAAATACATTTGTCTTTCTATAGGCACAGGCCAGAATAAAAATTCCGGGTCTGGAACGAAATGCGTTTTTCTCGATTTCCCCCCTAATTTCTTTTCGTCGTCTCAGGCACAAAATCGACGGATTTGTGTTTCAACAACCTCCGGAAGACGATCCGGACGAAAATGAACTAATAATAGCAGGGTACAGCCCTCATCCCCAAGCGGACGAGACGCATCCTGGTTTGTTTCTGAGCCAGTCGGAATAAAAGATGGAAAAAAGCAAAACCACTCCAAAGTGATCAGGAACAGGTAAGCAGAAGACACTAATGCACGGGAAAGTAAAAGAACTATCAGCATACGACCAACCGCACAACCTAGGGGAAGGTCGATCGGTGGTTCCCTTCCAGATCACGCGGTTCACTCTACAAACGGTCCTGTCGAATGAGTTTATTTTTATTTCCAACAAACGAGAAGCAGAAACTGAACAACACGTGCGAATAGCGTACTGGACACAGGCATACACCTTAGTCGCTCTTGGAGCAACGATCACGCAAAAACCCCGTACACCGACGTCCAAACGACGAAGACGATAATTGCGCACCCTTTCACCGTGGGCCGTACATATGTTAATAAGGTAATGAATGCCGTTTAAAATGGATTCAAACGAATGGACCGAACATCACCTCGAGCCTCAGTCCTTTCCCAACTCGACCGGAAACGTAAACGCCGACAAACGCTTTGGAAAGTCTGTCTGTTCCTCTCGAGGTTCTCTTTTTGTTATCCTTCACCATCGACATCAGGAGCAAAATGCTTGTCAGGGATGAACATCCGGTAGGACATGGTAAACAGCGCATTCGAAGCGTCTTTGATTCAAGGGATCCTAGACGCGATCTAATTCCTTCTTCAAACATACTGGATCGAGTTCCATCGGAAAAATCTCTTCCGCTCACGTGGTGAGAGTGTGTGATGGTACAATAATTAATACCCCTTAGTTAACTAGCAGCGAAATTTGAGTCGTTACGGTGATGTTTCAAATATCCATGAATCAAAAAATCGCACTACAAATCGTTCGCAAAGATTCGCACATTTTCACCATGTAATTATGCGTACTCATGGGAGCGTTTTTCAATTGCCGTTGAAAGATGATTTATGAGCGTTTCGAAAAACGGTTTATAATTTATGCGCCACGCTGAAACACGCCAAGTACGCAGCTTTACACGCCAAAAATACATATCCGAACAATGACCCACCGTATCGTTATTGATTGCACGTATTATTAAAACATTAATTTAACCCTCGGCAATTTTAGGGCCAAACATTTGAAAGGCGCGCTTTCTCGAGTGGACAATTTTTGCGCTCCTGGAAGAAAAAAAAACACGTGACAAACGTATTTCTTTCATTTTGAAACGTGCCGCCGCCGCGCAAAGCTGCAATTACCAAGGGGTGTAATTACACTTACACGTGAACCTCAATTTATTCGACAAAATCTTAAACTTTTAAAGTATGGCAAACGTTTCTTACAAGTTTATTACACCAAATTTTTACTTTAACAAACAGTTCATGGAGGCAGAAAAAAGCTCAGAATTAATATACTCTCCCAATGATTCCGAACAATACATCTTATTTAAATCTAAGGAAAATACCATCTCGATTGTTTATGAGTAGCTAATTGCTCCATTTCCCACAGTGATAATCCATATGCGATTAGAGGCGAGTCGATTAGACACTTTACGTCCAAGAATTTGCCGTAGGGCGGTATCGTCGCCACGGGACTACAATGCAATCGAAAGGACTACTCTTTCGGGCAATTGAATTCAAATTTCATAAATTAAGATAATTGAATCGAATTGAGCATCAACTTCCGCGCCGCAGAACCGGTACACGCTGAATATAGCATCTTTGGAGCTTTCTCCAATCGTTGAATCACATCCGCGAACGTTTTCCATGCCGGTTCATACGATCGACAGGAAATGGTAACGCCGGATGAACACATTTCGATTCTTATTTTATGATGTCATTCCCTAGGCACGCGCGTCTCCCCAAAATATGGTAAAAACTAACAGAAAAGCGTATAAAAGCCCCAATCAGGGGATCCCATTTTCAAACCCCCTGCGTTTCGAATGCAGCCTCTCTGCTAAACGTACCACAAAAATGTTATGGAAACTGTATTCCTTCAAAACGGAACAGGGATGAAAATGAAGATCTTCTGCCCCTTGATGTCACTAACGGATATCCGTCTGGACACCGTTAGCCTGTGTTGGAGACCTGTGAGCTTCCAAAGAGAACTATACCGGTTGGCAACTCGGTCAAACAACAACAGGAATACATTAGTTGCTATAAAATGCTTTGCAGCAATGCTTTATCTAATGGTCCAGACCCTTTTTTACTCAATAACGCTAGAATGTTATTAACTTATGTGATAGTATCCCTAGTATCACATAATACGGTACATGCGTAGCCTCCCATGTTCCATGTCCCATTTTCCCTGTTAACAAGGAGATCTCACAATTGCGTACTATGTAGAAATTCCAGCACGGGATGTATCTTCGCCTCCATTCCACGAGAGCTACCGGTTGTAAAATATGCTTTGGCATGGGTTAGGACGCTCGATTATTGCAACGCAATTTAATCCCAGGTGAGCGCAATGGAACAGGTTGGCCAATCCCTTTCTTGAGCTGCAACGGCATTTTCAGCTACCGGCATCCATCACGAACGATAAAAAAACCCAACTACGCCTTCCGACGACGACGGCCTTCCGCGGTCACAGAGCAGATAAGGAGTGATTGGAGATAATTTATTTCTCTACTATAACCATTCCCCTCACCACAGGTGGCATAAAAACCAAACCGGGCCAACATTACTTCCCATGATAAATGTTTCATAAATGAACCATAAATGCGGGGAGCTCGGAAAGGAAATGGAAAACAATTGCATGAAACCGCTTGGTGGGGTTGTCTTTGGAAAACTGGAGCTTGGAGTAGCAGCTTTTACTTGCTCGGTAGCAGACGGAGCAATGGCTGGAAGGTGGACACTGGTATTCTCGAGGCGCGAGACACACTAACCAACCGACCAACGATGACTGAGTTCAAGTAACTGTGCATACTCGAGCCGTACATGTCCCCAAACTTACCTACTATCATGCGATGGCAAGAAAAGAAAACCTCAACAAACCGCATTGATATTAGACACGATTGGTAGACGTCAAAGCGATGTGCATCGATGTAATTTTATCCTTATCGAAGCGGCAACTTGTCGGCATTGTACGTCACACACCGAATGTCGGCGAACCGCGACATCAGAGTCGGTATCACGTGTCCCTAAACGGGATGCTGACTAGAGCCACAATCATACGTGTGCCACAGGTGTACTAATTGTAACGCGAATCCGGTGTCTAGCAGAGTGTAATTACGATCTTATCGGTCACAGCGCATTCATACATTCCCATGAACCTCGTGAGCTGCTGGGAAAATGGTCCACGTAGTCGGAATTCGCGAAGTACACAATGGAACCAACGGGCGTTATTTGTACGTGCTCGTGGAGCTAAAAATAGCTCACCATGCCCGATTAACTTAAACACAGATTGAAAATCAGATTGCTCCGATCAGTAGCGATCTATCAGACACAACCCATATAGGATGCGTTTTACACAAATTTCAGATATATTTTCTTTTTGTTTACCAAAGAAGCAGATAATCTGCGATCCCAACGATGCATGCATAATTGCCCCCAGGGAAGTAGGTTTATTGACACCAGCTTTCTATTTGTTCGTCGTATATTCTTCGAGTGTCCTCCGGTTCATTCGGAACATTGCAATGCAACAAAGTATTGACACATCGTTAGCCTTTAAAATATCCAGCTTTATGTGTCTACCCCACGATAGCAGTAGCATCTGATCGATATACTGCAAGTAATTCAGTCCATTACTGCAGGTCCCTCCACATTACGCATTCGCGCTGCACGTTGAAATGCTAAAATTGGAAGTCATACATTATTCGATCCAATCAAAAAGAAATAAATACATGCCGTTGACATAAGCTCCAGGGCAGTTTTTTATTCCACCATCGATACCCGCTTGATCATTGCCATGAACGATGCACAAACAGTTCGTTCTATATCATGCCCAAGGCAGGTACAGAAGGCGTTGCCGACCTAACGATAGAATGCAGACGCAGGTAAGTTTGTTTGCGTATGGGAAGAATAAATATTTTTCTGCATGAACTTCTACGGAGGCGATTAATGGCTCTGCTCTAGGCTAAGCAAACGGTAGCCCATCCAGAGTGAGTTGAACGAAGTTTTTTTTAGCACTTCCAGCTATCTGCATCCTACGGGCAAGCACATTATTTGCATGATACACGACGCATACCTATAGGGAAGACCAATCTGCCAAGAAATAGCTACCGCCATACGGCGTATCAAGTGTCACTGCGGCAAAACGCTCCCTATTATCGTACACAAAAACCGTCTCCATCTTCGCGAGGACTCACGCTTAACACAACTTTGTTGCATCTCAAGCCAAGTAGAAAAATGGTTTCTCATGAATCCAAGCTCCAAAGCGCACGTTCCCCTAGTCTACCTAGTTCGTTTCATGCTGGCTTCACGTCTAGGCGGTATCTCTTTCCGATGCTAAAACATTCGACATCGTGGGAAGAAGCACCCACCGATAACGGGTTCTTCTACCTCAGGAACTCTGGCCCTCAAGTGGACCTAACGACCATCCATGCGGACGTAGGGAGTCCGTATCCAAATTGATTCATGCCTAGCTGCAACATATAACCATTCCTCGGGGCTCAAGTGGCCGCTTTTGATGACCCGTCCTACGGCATATGTAAACCTTCCTGTTGAATGCACCAGCTCGTGACAGTAGTTTTTGGTTTTTCTGTCCAAAAGGCCTCGTAAAAACTGTGTTCATATACACGGTTAGGTTTCGTACGATGATTGATACCATGTGCGTTGGAGTGGGGTCCACTTCTATTCCATTTCCGGAATACGACGACGTCCAACTGTTGCCCATTACGGGTCGGAAGATCCGTAACGGATAACACTAGAGCAGTGTAGACGTCGCTGATCGGTTCAGGATATCGCTAGATCACCCCCTTCCAGCGGTGAGCGCTTGTTTTTAATGTAAACACGATTGGCCTTCTTTCGTGTATGTTCTTTTCTAATATTTGATTCCTTCCTTTGAAACTATCGTATAACATCCAGGAAAAAAATTCAAGTGCTCTTCAACTGTTTGATCTGCACGAAAACTAATCGAAGACGAATGAGTACAACGATAAAGTATATATTGGATATTCAACCAGGCAAACTATCGTCAATCTTCAACATGCTTTTCTCCTGGATTTCTCTAGCGGAACCGATTGGATACTTCAATAGTGATACCATGATATAAGCAAGCATATTTTTGATATGGCATCTATTTGCTCCTACCATTAACATTTAACGATCAAAAAAGATGACAGTTGATTGATGATCGAACGAAACTCGTTTGAAATGAACCATTTTTATTTGTAAATTGAATAAAAATAAATAATAGGAAAACCAGATTAATTTTAAAGAAATTAAAGATTAAAGATTAATTTTAAAGAAATTGATTTTTAAGCTATCTGATCCATCATCGTCATTGTCTTCTATGGTGGTCATGTAGCGCTGACCTGTAGCAGAAACCAATACAATTGTGCCTAGATTCCATGGCGCACGGCAAGCGTTGATAACAGCTCTGATAACCCGGACGTTTAAACACAAACAAATCGAATTAAACATTAACGAACCGGGAACTCTCCAAGCGGTTATCATGCATGTAACCACCGACGGACGACCAAACTGGTAAACATTTCTCTTTTCCAACGCAATTCAGAGAAGAGACTTAGTTTCACTTAGAAGGCAAGAAAAACGAAAGAGTTACCACTTCTCCTATCTTACATTAGGGGTCTACTCTTTTTATATTACCTAATCGTACCACACTCTACGATGAGTTACATTTGATCAGCACGATGAAACATGCAGTTTTTAGAGGATTTTCGATACTGTTGTAGTAATGAACTTCTCCCTTGCATTTTTTCTAAGAGCCTGGCATCCCAACCCATTGTCGAGCGCTCGATCACACAATGCAACCTTCGTTTCCGTGGGAAGAAACGTGCCGCTTCGTGTAGCTACGCAGTGCGTAAATGCATCCGCCTCTGGGCAAAACCGAAAACCCTCATTATCGATCGACCGCCATACGGAGTTCGACTGAACCGATAATTAGACACATCTTAGCATGTGTTCACCTCTAAGCCTGACGGACACTGCAAGGAGCGTTTGTATTGTTTTTGAGCACACTTTTGTGCATGAGATAGGGGCATCTTGTAGCAATTGTTGCTTGAAATCGACCCACCCACTTATCGGAAGAATGGAAAGTCGCACGGCACCGGTAAAACGTGAAGCTGGTGCGTGCGGAGCTAATGACCATCGAAAATGATACTGCTTCTGCTAAATCATTCCTAGCGATATCATAATTTTGCGAACGATTGAATTGTCCACACACACTCAACTTTACTTTAGGACTAGAGTGATAAGCATCGAATAGCAATTCTTCTCCTAGTAATATTGGAAGATTAAAATATGTACAAAACCCGCCCGAAACTGATCGAATCATAAATGTGACATTGATTCACGCGTGAGTTTACTTTTAAGTTTACTACAGACGGCAGTATCTTCAGGTCACTTACTCCAATTTGGTCCAAACTTCGCACAGATGCCTGATGGACGCTGGTGAACGGACGCTGAGGTACCAGTGCTTCACACATGATCGGAACATCGCGATTACTCCGTCGATCGGCTTGTTCTCCGTCGTCCTCATCCGACTCACCAATGTCAGATGTTAGCGGTGTACAGCTGTGACTTCGCAACTTACAGTGGACTGGCTCGCTAGCGGAGCGTTTCAGGAAGCTAGCCGTAGTTGTCGCCGTTGCATAGGCCGCTGCACCAATAATCAACCCAGCTAAGCCCTTACTAGTGGCACTCGAGGTGGTATGTGGCGGATCGATCCGAAAACTTGGCATTATCGGCGGCTGCAGCTCGTAGGATGAGTCTGGAGATATCTCAAAGTGTACCAGCTTCGTGCTGACTCGACGTTCCGTCCTTCCACTGGCGATGGTACTGACGAGGGGCGAATGGTCCGAATTTCCATCCGGTTCTTCCGGTTCCTCGCACTCTTCCACGTCCGAATGGGACGGTTCGCATTCGTACGAGTAGTCGTAGTTTTCGCCCCACACAAGCGTCCTGTTGAGCGCATCTGATTCTCGTCGGACAAACGACACCGACAACCGGCGCAGGTTCTCCTCCGTTAGTACCGGAGATGTACAACGACTTCCGTTCTCTGAGCTATTCTCACTAGTCGTCGTCGTCGTCGTCGTGAGGGACCGATTCGGACGCGGGCTTTTTAGACCCCCTTCGAGGCTGTTGCTTTTCTTTTTGGCCGTGAAAAAATGCAACAGATTCCCATGAGACGGTGGTTTGGGAATTTCAGAGTTGCGGCGTCGCTGGAAGTGTTTCCGGATCGCGAGTGGCGTCCGGAGAGCCTCCTCGAAGAATGCTTTCGTCGTGGAGGATGACTTGCGGGTGCAAGCTTTGCCCATCATAGGGCAATGATCGTCATCGGCTTTTTCCATCCCAGAAGACACTGTTGCATGTTTCAAAGGTCCAGCAATCGACGCCTCTTCGTCAGCTAACTCCTCCAGCATCAGGTGGCCAGGCCGTGGAGAACCCTTACTGCTGCACGTATCGTACTGATCATGTTCCATCGACTCAAAGTCGGAATCTATGAACGATGCGTCCGCCGGAGGTGTGAGCAGATTCAACTGGGGATCTTCGTCTTCGTCCTTGGTGTTTCGACCTGTTCCCAAACTTCCACCATCTCCCGGAGTGATGCGTATCTTAATCGGTGTCGATGTCGATCGCTTAGCAAACTCACTCTTATCGCCTTCATCCGGATGGTGGTGCTCGTCAGTTTTCACCCGCTTTTGCACGGAAGCCTCGAGATCGCATGCCGTCGTGTCGGAATCGGAACTGAGCGTGTGCTTACAGTGGTCACAAGATGGACAGGACGTGGGTTCCCGGGCTGGTGCACCAGTTGCAAGTAGCGACTTGAATTCGAGCACGTTCTCAAACGAAGAATCGTTGGCGCTCTTTAGAAGGGCGATAAAATTCTTGCTCAAAACCGGTTGCAGCAAACCGCTAAGGGCGGACGCGTCACCACATGGCGCAGGTCCCGAATCGGTCGCCGGTGGACACTCGAACACCGTTCTAACACTTGTGGTCACTTCGACGCGATTCCCAGAAGGACGTAGCGCATCTAGAGCTGTCACACCATCACTACGTTGCGGGTTGGACCGAGTCAACTCTTTCTTATCACGTCCACCGACATTACTGCACGGTGAGGACACAATCGTTCTCATCACGATCGTGATCTCGGATGCACTGGCTGAGACACCGTCCGACATTTTCACCTTTGAAGGTTCGGGCGTAACCGAATCTGTCTTATTCGCCATCACGATTGTTGATCACCGTAGTTTCTTTTGGTCCAGCCAAAAATCTACCACAACACACACTCATCAACACTCCATTTTGCCCCACAATGGAGCCACAGTCTCACACGTGGTTTTATAATCCTGGAACAAACAGGACCCTAAGCCGAATATAGCAAACTGTTACACTTTCGCGTGAGCATGCGATCGAAACTGCCCCTTTTTCTGGTCGTAATTCGATCGACACGATCCAGCCGAGTCCATATCACAATCCGTTCTAACCAAACCCCTTGTCAGGGACAGGTTTCACCACGACGAACCAACCGCGGCAGCTGTGGGAAATGTGCAACCGATCGTATTCCGTGCGCATCGGTGAAGTGAATCTTCCCCACGCACGCCCATAATTCTTGGCTACGGCCATCCCCTCTCCCTTGCACGAGGCAAATGTGGCGGGTGGAGTATTTGTGTGCAGTAGGAAGCGCTGGAAGATGAGCGAGAGAGAGAGAGAGAGAGAGAGAGAGAGCGAGAGAGAGTGCTGCGAGTGCACATGGGTTTCGCGCGATCGAATGCGTTGCGCAGGCGCTTGTGAGCCATGTGAGGCGCGCAACAACATCAACACCACACCGGAGGAGCCATGACACGAGCGCATCACAGCAGCACGCGGCTTAATTATCAATCATTATCGATTGCGCGTACGCGGAGATTACCTTACGTTGGGCGATAGGAAAGGGGTGTGCGAGATGCAGGAGACAGAGTGGGTGTTCAGAGAAAGATGTTTTTTGGGGGGTGGTCACGCATGTTCGGGCAAACTACTTCCGCAAAGAGAGCACGTGTGGATGCATTAAGCCATAAGACGCATGTAGAAATTATCGAAACATTATTCACTGTCGCTATCACGCCTCGGAATTAACAGTTGCCAGTAGCGAGAGTAAACGTGACGCAGCATACCTTTGTCACGAGCATTTTCAGCGCAAGATAACGTTTTTTTACGAGGTGTGCATTTTCAACAACCCACGAAACAACATTTCAGAACCACCTCTCAACCGCAACCGAGCATTCAATCAACCGGATTTCCTGCATCAACAAAACATACGCTAAATCCGCCTCGCGTAAACAGACCCACCTCTAATGGAGCTCGTTTGGGCGGACCTTCCAGCGGGTGATTGTAAACATCTTAACGGGTTGTACACAACCGAACAGGTGATATCATCCCTGGCCACCTTTAAGCCGGGACGACTCAATCTCCGGTTCAAAATAAAAACACACCACTGTGTTGCTCTTACTTTTCGCACAGACTGCATCGTTCGGTACAGCATAATCCGCGGGTGGTCTTTGGCCTTTTATTCCATCGACAAATAACGTTTGCTATTAATAGAATCCACCAGACCAGCAAACGAATCTCAGACAAGCTACATCAGCGCATATACGTCACTAAAGAATAACAACAGCTCGATACAACCGACGTCACTGATTGATCTATATCTGGGCCCACGGGTTGGACAGTTGTGAAAATATATCAATTTTGGAAAACCCCTTCCATATCGTTCTTCCGCCATCACTCTTCTTTCGTAACGCACATAAATAGCTTTTAAAACATCGCAACACGTCACTGACACATTCCTATCAGGCGCCATTCCTTCCGGTATGTACCGGATCTTTTTTTATATTTTAAGTAAGCACGAAACGATGGTTCGCACCTTGCGCCGATGAATCACAATCACGTCGTATACAAATGGTAAATTTGGAATTTGATGGTCTTTCCGTCCATTGCTGGCCAGACATTAACAACGTTCAGCGTACGTGTGGAGGAAAAGAAAATCCACAAGCGTCAACATCGCCATCAAACACACACGATCGTCAAAATAAGCCTCGACGGTTTCACTGATAAACGAAATGCAAATAATTAATTTTTGTTCTTTTTAATTTGGACAAAGTTAACATCTTTCTTCTCTGGTCAGTGCAATTTAAGTAGCACAGAATGCACAAACAAAATGCATCCCATATTCATCACATAAACCACGCATTCGAATGCATTTAAACATCACTTCGGGGAAAGTGTCTGGCGCTCGATTATTCCAATGAACCGGATGTTTTCGCCACGGATCACATAAATCACGCTCACCAAATGCGCTATCAGTAGTTGCAATGCTGAATTGAGGGTGGATTGATTTTCCCCAATGCGAGTACACCTTTTCAAACCGTACCGCTTTATTGCTGTGTGCCACTTTACTTGATACACTTCGATTCTACGTGTGACTCCGCACTGCCATAGAAGTATGTTACGATAAATCCTAACGGACACCATAAACAACTTGCACTTGCCCGCGCTTGACAACTCGTCCCGGTGCAGAGTACTCGCGATGAATTGATGCTCACCGAAGTACCGAAGGTAAACTGACTCACAACTTCCACCGGAGACTGCCGGCAACCTCGCCGGTGCGTGTGCGGAAGAGACGGTGTAAAATAATCGAAACCCCACATATGGATTGCCCGGCACGGCCTTTCTTCGTACCCAGCCAGCTGTGGCATCCTCGCGGACACGGACGCATCGCACAGCTGAGACAAAGAAGCATGCTTACGATTGCACCCGGCAGTGAGAGTTCACTGGCAATACGGTAGACGCAGGAGACGAAAAGAGAAAGAGCACGTGCGATGAGGGCATGGCGATGAGTCCATTCCGCCAAAAACCCTGCATGCGTGAACAAGGGTTGCCAAGGGTCTCCCCTGCCAACATACACACACGCACGATATCGCCGTCTGCCGTGGGGTCCAATCTCGATTCGAATAGGGGCGTACGAAGGCTTCTTCGTTTGGTGGTTCCCTGTGGCGGGATGAAATGTGGCTTCAAGCACATCAACGACCGAAACCATCGTCTGCTGGCAGTTGATTTCGAGGGGTACGATCGTCATACGAAGGAGGAATCTTCCCTGCAGATCATATGGTCACTGCCATGGCCGACTATGTTGTGTATTTCTCCCTTCGTCGACTATTAAATTCGTTTTTTTTCTTCGATGTTCCTCAACGTACGTCAAGCGCTTCCTCTGCTCTGTTCTACGGTTCAATGCGGATAACTGACTATGTCGGTGCCGTTGCACTGACCGCAAGCTACTTTCCGGCATTCTCATATGAGGTCATGCACTTGCACTTTTATGCATCAGCGGTTACAGGAGGGAAACAGAGAGAGACGACTAAAATCAACTGACGTTGTCTTGGAAGGATTTAGAATAGAAGTTCGTTCGGTTTGCGGTTTGCGCTCAACTAGCAGGTCTCAGGATTAGCGCCATGGCAGGCTGTAAATGGTAATGTAGAAAATCTCTTTCTTTTTTACCCCTTTCCAACCTAACACGACATGCTATACCTGAACCCAAAGCCAGGAGTATAATCGAACAAGAAAAGGAAAAAAATAGCACGGTTTAAGCAGCTTAATATCATGAACAATTTTCCGTATATGTCAGAAAAGGAAGGAAAATGGGATAAATGAATTCACTCCTGATATCATACATATATGTTTGCTATTTTACTATATAAAAATGTTATACAATTCAGATAAAAGAAATGTAATTCATATGAAAATTAACTAAATTGAACTTAAACTCCTCGCCTTGCTAAACGTTGGTTAAGAAAGAACGCGATAAAAAAAAGAAAATTGAGAGATTATATCTCGAAACGCATGCAACAGGTTGATAGGTCGCAGCTTGATGGACTTAAAACCAAACTCAAATAATACGAATGTTAAGTGCATGATAATGAGCCAGAGGGTCTATTGAACAGGACTAAGCTAACTTCGTGTCCTTGTGTCCTTAGTGCTTTCATCCTTCCTACCTAGCGTTAGGGGAAATCCAACCGGGTACAGCAATTCTGCCACAAAAGGCTCCCAGAAAACCGTGAGCAAACCCCGAACGAAACAAACCCACAACATCGAACACGGTCCCCACTGTCGATCAGGATACAACGAAACGTCGTGTAAATAGGGCCGAATCAAAGAACAGGTGATAGAAACGTTGGTAGAACAAGCAAAAGCCATCACGGCAAAAGCCGAAGGTTCCATGGGGAAGCAGTATGAGGTCAGTTGAAGGATCCCCTCTGTCAGGTACCATTTTTTTCATCCCATCTTGTGCACGAATTCCCAATTTAACAATGAAAATGGGCCTCAATTGATGCAGCGCGTGGCAGGCACGCAGGCAGGCGCGCATTAATTTAGTTCTATTTCGCTTCCTATTCTCATCAATCGTTATTATATTTAAACTTACTCTCATAGTTGGGCTTCCAACGCAACTGGCAAACGTATTCGACAGACGTTTCGACCATGTGTAATTCGAACGATAATTTTAAAACGGAAAAAGGCACTGTTTAACATGTCAATATCATATCAGCAACCTGACGTCGACCGAAACGCATCTTCGTTATCTTGAGCACTTACCTGGGGAAGAAAAAAAAACAAACGAAATAAGATTAATTTATAGGTCAGCAGTACTACTGTGTGCAATAAGCAAAGCAAAATGGGGATAATTTGAATTCAAAAAACTTCAATTACACCCCTGCTGATTCAACGACCTATGATATTAAAAATAGGTTTATGCAATTTTTTACTCGGTAATAGTTGCCACAATGATTGTATGAGCTTTGTGTGAATCAATCCTCCGAGAATAACGTATAACGACAAGACTACCAGAGGTTACTAAGAATGACTAATATGCCTCCGTCAACAGCAACAGCTGGGGTTCACTGCTCATGTAACGGCGAACGTTTCTGTCGACAAATGATGCAAACAACATTCCGATCAACACGGAAAGTGACGCATGCTGCTGTCTCCCATCGTCATCAACAAATGCTCACCGTTGTTACATGTTCGGCAGAGTTGTAGCCACAAACAAGCCCGCTCAGGACCATTTGCACTACGCCATTCGGTTTTTTCTGGTGCAACTCTAGGCTGGACTCTGTATGCATTCAGGATTGATGGCAGCACGCACAGAATGGGTAAGTAAATCACTCAGCGTTGTTTTATCAGAGAAATTTTCTCTGTTTTGTTCACTGCTATTGATAACGGGCGATGCCGAGGCTACTCGTCGTACTACTACAACACATTACTTTCGCACAGTAAATGGCACCATGTCTCACAAAGTCTAGGTTTCACTCCAAACGCTACCGATCAGTCTTGCCGTGCACTACCGCGTCCAAGATGTGATTAGTTGTCGCAGGTTGAGAAGTTCCTTCCACCCTGCACGAGCCGATGAGAGAGGAAGCGATAAGAAAGAACAAGAGGGAGCTTGCGCCAGTGGTACGCTAGACCTTTCTTTCCAACGTCAGCGACTTGATGACAAATCATTTCAATCATTCATCAGATAACGTGCGATATTGACCGGGGTGTTCATGGTGTTGGAGTACTAGCCATGTGTTCGCATTCTAGTCATTCGTCAGTGTGCTTGTCTGGTGACGGGAATCGAACCATCTTATCAGATAAGACCAAAGCACAACCAGTCAATGACTAAAACATCTTTAGCCGGCGTTTAAAATTTTTTCAGACAGCGAAAGGTAGCTCCAACAAACTGAAGAGTTTATTTTTGAAATTCAGTGGATGTTTTTTACAGAGCCATTGAGGCGAATCCGGTGCGATTGAAAAACAGTATTCATTCAAAAAATGTGCGAACAGCACCAATTAATGCATGGCAAATAACTAACGATAACAGTCTCTATAGTTCAATCAATTATTCAACATTTTCCTGTTCGCTTTATGAACGATTCTAAACTACAATGCACCAAGCGTAAGGGAATGTTTGCTCCCGTTATTTGAATTCCTTTCGCAAAAAAATCGCTGATGCAAAAATTAGCACAACATAAGACCGTCCCTCTGATGCTTTCAAAGAACAATCATGGCACTCACAAACAACTAATTGTGGCGGCGTCTACAGGAAAGCAATCGAGTTGCGTATTCGCGACACAATCCGGCCACAAGTCACGAGCAGTCCACTGGGCACATGGCAATAATTGTACCGAGCAAAGATCACCAAACAAGATCAACGTGCAAAGCGGAAGAACATTGGCCGCAAAGTCGTCTCCCTATGCGTCGCGGCACACGGGTGCACGGAGGACCTTTTCTGTTAATAGCACTCAATTGGCATCAATTAAAGTTTTAACTCAATCAATTTCAATTTCCTCTCGTTCCGTTCAACGCGCGCACAGGGCGATGATTCCAGCACACGCCGAAATAACTACTTCTGGCACTATTGGGTGCACGATGGAAACTGGTATGGCAGAACTATCTCGTTTGAAAATTCACACTACCACAAGTTTTTACTATATCACAACTGATTGTGTTAGCGAACATCAATTACGTTCAACAATTCAAACACGCCAACAAACGATGCATCATTCAAGAATACGTTTAGCACCTCACCCTTTGGAATTACGTTAAGACGTACTCAAAAGTACAAACACCCCAGATGCAACGAGAACACAGCATCAACAACCACAACGATCGTGCGAGTCACACCAGACAAGGCTCTTTACTGATGTGTCTAATTTGTCACAACAGAAGTGACGTCGAAAGCATCGCGAGGGTATCGTGTCTATTATTAACTTACCAACGCACCGCCACTCTATGAGACGGACGGTATGACTCGTAACTGGAATTTCTCTCATTCACGGAAGTGAACTCCACGAGTCAATAATTACCAACAATAGGAGACAAGCATAAGTTGACACGTAACATTCAAACGAAACAATCACTGAGTGCTTGTCGACAATTAACGCGTTGGATCAGACGATGATAGACCAAAATTTGCTTAACAAAATATCAATGTTCCCAAATTCTCAGTGTTAATTACTCAAACTGGTACTCACCTCATCATATCGCAGATCGGGTTCGCTGTACGTCGCCTCCAAAATCTTTAGTCCACTCAGTGATCGTTCACGCTCCTTCTTCTTGGTCACCACCACCACTGCATTATTTCTTTGCGTCTCCGACGTTGTGATTCGACTGTGGTCTTGCTTTAAGCGATCATCTCCACCACTCTTGATCCCTTGGGAACCGAAACTTCCACTTCGTAGCTCCTGCAGGCTACCCCAAATGGCTGAAAACCCTCCGCTTAGACGCTTCGTTGCTCTACTTTTCCTGCCCGAGCCGGGTGTTCCATTGCCCATTTGAGAGTTTTTACCCGAACCTATCCGGCCAATGTCACCATCACCGGATGCATCGCAATACGCGTCACGAATGGCATGTTTATCGACTCCGCCGTTGTCACGACCACCCCCGACCCCGGAGCACCCGGAAACGGAAAGGGTTGAAATGTTTTCGAAACTAATCGATATGGGCCGTGGTAGGCCGAATACTTTAGGGCTCAGTTTATAGGCCGCTAGCTTATCTCCGCCGTGGCGTCCGTGCGCAGACAACGTATTTTCGTCAACCCCCAGAGTCCCGTGGACCGCAGCAAGCTTCCCGGAGGCAGATTTTGTCGTGTGCGTCGTGCACGCTTTCTTAGACCGTTTCACAGGTTTCAGTGGCTGCAGAAATACGTGCTGATTGGCGATGTTGTTAATACTCGTCCTTCCATCTTGGACACTGCTAAGCGCACGAGAAGGTTCTGATGAAATCAGTGTCAAATCGTCGATCGATAACTTCACCTTCAGGCGCTCGAAAGTTTCCTCGTCCTGCAGAATTTGGTCGCAGACGGCTTCACCACCGTCGCCTAGCGATCGATCAGTTTCCTTTCCTAGCGACAGGATCATGTCGTCGCAAGAACGTGCCGCAAGAAGACTATTTTTCACATTGTCCTTGTTATATCGCTCAAGATCCAAAAATAGCTCCTCCATCGGCGGGACATCAATCGCACGTTCCTCCACAATGTTTCCTTGCTCGTCTAGTGTTCTTCCACAGGTCCATCGATCGGAGACGACCAAATCTACATCTTCGTTTTGTGCGACACTCGCTAACCGCTCCAAGGGTTCATCCTGCAAACAGTTCAAAGCGTTTTCCTTCGAGGGTGATCGATCGGAGGAGAACGGCTTTGGATCAGGCCGTGCACGTACCGTTAACTTGTCTATGAAGGCTTCCGACGAGGCGGAAGGAAAACTGTAGTCTGCTGATTTCGACTTGCTGTGCGCAATCTGCAAGCCGGCACGTGAAGGACCCGCTAAAGCGCCCTCTGGTGAGCATCCTGCTACCCCCATACTGCGAATGTTTCTTATGGGATCCATCTTTGGGGGAATTTCATTGATTATCCCAGCCGGGCGCAGGAACGGATGCGATTTACGGTAATGTGCCCGAACGTTTGCAATCTGCTGTTGTTGTAGCAGCCTCTGTTGCTGCGGCCCGAGCATCCCTGGAAAATCGACTAGCAGTATACGGTCGGAAATGTTACGACAATCGTTGTGGAATCCGATGCCAGAATCGGAATTACTCGAGGTGGTCGTAATTTCGCTATGGTTGCTAGGCTGTGGGGAATTAGCGGCTAATATGTCGTGGGCATCAACATCCATAGCCGCACGTGGATTCAGACGGGGATCGGACCGATTGCGAGGAAACCCTCGTGCACCTCCACCGTCCAAATTCAAGCTTCTTGCAACCGGAGGCTTACCATAGCCTCCGGCAGCATCGGCTTTGAGGGGGGACTTTAGACTGTACATGCTGCGAATCAAATTTACCACGTACTCCGAGTTTGATGGAAACTCCAAGCAGAGGTTTGTGATCGGATCTTTCGTACAGACGATCCGGAAGAGGGCCGCTTTCTCCAAGTGCACCTCATGATCTACCAGCTTTCCATCGATAACGAATACGTGACAACTGTTTGAGATCACCACGTCCTTACGTGGGTGACTTAGAACATCCGCACTGTCGCACATGAGCCCATCGGCGTAAATGGCCGACGTTACCAGCCCGAAATATCTGTTGTCACATTCGCTGCTGCTGCTAACATAACTGAGTCGCGCAGACGCATACTTTGCGATCAAGTTGTTGCTCGTGTTGGTTAGATTCAGACAGGAGGGTAGTATCGTCATCAACACCGTTGTTGGGTTGCGCTTCTCCTGACGCATTTTCCTGATGCAGCTGCGAACCGTTTGTAGCTTGGAACTGGTTGCGATCTGCTTCGGCATCTCAATGGTTCCGAGATAACCTACGATGGCCTGGTACTCAAGCAATCCTTCTTGTCCAGGACCTTGACTCGTGCCGGTTGAGCGCACCATCGGAGAATCATCGCTCACGGATCCCAACTGCACAGAGCGCACCATTGCACTTACATTCGAAATATCACAGCTGTTACTAGCGTTAGGACTGTGAATGACGTTATACGCCGTTGCACCGGCGGGAGATGTTTCGTTTGCCGCAAGGTCCTCCTGGCTGTGGTCGCCATTCAGAATCAATGACTTTATAGGACTTCCGGCACCTACAGTGGCTACACGCTCGGTGGCCCCATTTGAGCCAATCCCGTTTACACCAGCGGCGCTGGTCATGGCACCTGCAGAGGCACGAGAAAATTTCGCCTTATGGGGATACTTTGGACGAGTTCGGTGTTGCTGGGTACCGTGAAACAGAATATCCTCATCCGAACTGTCGGAATAATAATTCTCCGCGATGGCCATCCGGATCGTACCGTGCGTTGTACCGATCAATTGTACGACCGATTCGTGGGGCAACTTTGACACGTTCAGCCCGTTTACTGAGATGAGAAAATCTCCCGCGCGAAGCCCGGCCAAATCAGCCGGAGAGCCGACCACGATGCAGGAAAGGATGCACGGCTGCTGCCCGGAAATGGTAAATCCAAAACCATTCGATCCACGGTTAACTTCAACCGTTCGGTTCCCATAGTTGGACCGTTTCTTGCGCCGACGATGGGCGGCACTGCCCCCTGCACTACCGGGACCCCCTACACCGTGCATTATTGTTAAATTGATCACGACAACCTGTCAACTGGCTAAGAGGATGCACCGAACGCGAGTAGTTCACTACGAAATTGTCTTTATTTGCGGGGAGAGAAATGACGAACTCCTCCTTGTTATATTGCCAAATTCAGATGATGCACGACACTATCTACGGTTGCATAAATTGCTAACGTGAAAACAACAAACACTTGGTAAATTCATTCCGTGAGATAAACAGTGCAGAGATGGCACTTCACTAGTGCCAACATTCCCAATATTATTCATGATGTTGCTGGGCCGCTATTACTGCTTTCGCTGTCTGCATTCCTTTGCCACTATGGTGCCTTTTAACCAGTACCAAACGTCATTGTGAGCCACACAATATCCGCATTCGTGCGCGAATTCCATTGCACGTATCGATAATACAGTAGAAGGATGAACAAATTGGTAATCACAACACTACGGCACCGGATAAGCTGCTCTTTAGGGCGATTTTCTTTGGATGATTTCCAATAGATGGTTATTTTTTCTTTCTTTCTGCTGATCGTAGAAAGCTGTCAATTATAAACTCAAGAAGGTATACGCAATCGAACACGCACACAGCCTCCGCGATCTGCGCAAGCTTCTTTTTCTTCTTGATCTTCTTGGTGTATGCTTGATTTCCTTCCTTGTTCGGACAGATGCGAAACGCGAAAATGTGTGGCTTTCAGGTTGCTTACGCTTCGTTTGCCTTTTCAATATATTATCGAGAACTTTTACACTACTAACGCATAACGATTGGTTTGTGTTTATTTCTTACGCGTCCATTATGAAATATTACAGTCAGCGCGTCATAGTACGGCTCGCGCAAAACGAAAGATGTCGATAGAAACGTAAACAAAACGAACCTCCAAGCGACGTATTTCGAGTTCATTGATGCTTTTTTTGTTTTCTTCTTTGTTAACTTTCGTATACATTACTTTGAATATCACTCAATTTTAAACCAAATACAACTGTTTGCACAATTTGCTGACTACGTATGTTCGTTCAACAGAGCTTTACTATATTTAAAAATATGTATGCACTGCCGAAATCTCCTAACTATCTACTGAATCAGAAGCAAACACATTTAGTTGCTTGAATTCCTCACAGCCCCTGCCAAGGAAATAATACACTAACAATGAACGATATTGCGAATAGAACGATTCTGCTGTATATTTCAATACTGTTCAATCATCGTTCTCAATATAGGAAACTAGAAAAAAACATTTTGTTTGAACATTGTTTACCGTTATATATTACAGATATATGACTTTTTATGAGCAGATATGAGGCTTCGAAGTATCATAACAAACCTGCTGTATGTCAAATTAATTTAAATCTTCAAGCTGTCAAATTTTCAGCCGTTATAAATTTCTCAGACACATTTTTTAATGATTCCAATAATTGTCGAATTCTTTACTCAAAGCTACTTTCTATAGCGACATAAATAGTATTTGATACATGTTATACAGACCTATATTAGTTCCTTACGGATATCTAAGGCTGAGCAGCAGACAAGCCGTACACGCTGATCTCGACAGTATAGGGCCGCTGATCCCGAAATGTCACAGTCGTTTACCACATGTGGAATGTAAATAAAAGCATCAACAGCACAATCGGTAGTATTAAATGCTTAAATTAGTTCGCTAAATGTTGAAAGTATTTCGTTGCGCTGTAGTTTCCGTAAGTTTGTTTCGTTTAACGCCGTTCTGTAGGAATCGTGCACGATATTTATGCTCCGGTCCTAGACTTCAGTTTATTGACGATAACGTAAGACAAAGGTTTATCACCGAACTAGCGGCTGCTGTAGACGCAAAGCTTACGAATAAAAAATTAGAGGCTCAAAAAAGAATGGAGTCTCGAAAGATCAAACATGAGGTACAGCAGCGTTACAACGGGGCTATTAAAAGGCGCAAATGGGAAGACCCTCCAGAAGATCCCGAAGCTGTGAAAAATTTCGACCCTGCATCGCGTGTTAAACGACGCAAGAGCATTATTCTGCTCGGCTACTCTGGTGTCAACTACTTTGGAATGCAGCGCAATCCTGGCACTAAAACAATAGAAGAAGATTTGCTTCGTGCAATGTTAAAGCAAAATTGGATCAATGATGAGGGATTTCGCCAACCACAGCAGATTCAATTTCAGCGAGCAGCCCGCACAGATAAAGGAGTGTCGGCCTCTATGCAAGTCGTTTCGATCAAACTTCGTAAGATATTTCTAAATGATATTGTTTGTAACAATACAATTATTAATAGCGATGGTGTTATTTTCAGCGGACAACTTAGACGTCGAGGGGTTGAATTCCGAACTGCCGCCTGACATACGCGTCTTTGCTGTAAAACGTGTCACAAAAGGATTCAATTCAAAGACTAATTGCGATGCGCGAACATACACTTACACTCTGCCCACTATTGCTTTCGCTCCAAACGAGGAAAAAACCAATATTCACACTTATCGTCTACCCGCAGACAGGCTGAATCGGGTGAATAATGTGCTTTCACTATTTGTTGGCACGAACAACTTTCACAATTTTACCAGCCGTAAGATCTTTGACGATCCGTCCGTGAAACGTTTCATCATGTTGTTTGAGTGTGAAGCTCCTTTTATTCCCGAGGGTACAACTGCAGAGTTTGCCACAATCAAAATCAAAGGACAAAGTTTTATGTTGCATCAAATTCGCAAAATGGTTGGACTAACTCTGGCAATTGTGCGCGGACTTGCTGAAAGCGATATCATATCCAAGGCTTTCGGGTCAGAACGGTACGGTATTCCAACAGCACCTGGTCTAGGCTTGGTTTTGAGCAGAATTCATTACGATAAGTATAATATACGATATGGAGAGGATGGATGTCATGAGACATTGGAATTCGAAAAGGAGGAAACGACGATACAAGAATTCTTCAAGCAGCATATAGCTACAACAATTGTTGAATCTGAACTGAATACAAATTCGATGATCGATTGGCTTGAAAAGCTACCCCTGCATAGCTACGAGCCAAGGGACGAAAATGAACCAAGCGAATGGAAACCCCGGAATCGAAAAACTGCAGATGAAAACGACGATGATGAATAGATGCTAAATTAGCAAACAATTAGTGCACGTTTTCTTCAGATACAATGATAGACTATAATTCTAAGTTCAGCGTGGACATTTTATTTTCGAATAAATGTACAATAAATGAAGCGTTTTCAGTCCTCCGAGGAAGCTAAACTTTCTATAGCCATTTGTACAGCACCGTCATGCGTTTTGTTGCCTCCTATAAATCCACTTTGGTGGACGAACTTCGCGCCAGCAATACCACAAACCATGCTAAGATCTTCATCTCGTATACCTCGCCAGGGTTTGGCCAAGAATTTGCGACAAACAAAGCTTGCCGGTTGTACCGGTACGCATATTATTCGCCACTCATCCTCCCTAGTGCAGTATATAACGTATTTTGCTTTTCCAACAACGCCCTGTTCCTCTTCAAGTTGGTAAAGATGCTCCTTCCAAGGACAAAACAATTCTAGCTCGAGGATTTCTCCCGATTCGTGCAGAGCAAACCGGTTAGCTAACGCTTTTGCAACTACATCCCGTGCTGGCCACCAACTTTTCGCGTAATATATTACTGTATTGATGAATTCCTGTCCGACATAAGCTTTTGCTTTTTCAAAACGTTCCAGACTGTCCGGTGCAGGCGCTGTGTCCGTCCAATCTGCATTAAAAGCACCGACTCGAGCACTAAGATGGGTGGATATGTTGTACCTCGGTTCTCCTTGCTCGAACATGGGAACACCATTATCTATACCATCTATTTCACATATCAATTTATCATAAATTTTTTTATACACTGCCAGCAAACATTCATTGTCAGGTTCTATGTTTAGCTGCTTCTTTAAAACATGCTGAATTACTTCTTCGCCGAAAAAGGCATACACTAACCCCGCTGAGCTTAGTCGAACGTCCCGTTTGATGTTTAACTCGGGTCGGAGTGACCGCATAGTTTCATTGAATGTTCCTTGATGATGATCGTAGCGATGTCGATCACGATCGAAAGTGGAACCTACGTCAACGACAACATCGCATGTGTCCAGCTTTTTGCTATCCCGGGTCCGTATGATTTCAGCCGACGCGTAACGAGGTAGTTGTTGTAGCATGAAGCACGCCAAAACTTCATCACAATGAAATATACCGTCGTGTGTCCCAATCTTCACAACAGCACTTATTTCGTCTTCCTTAAATCGCTTCGCCGGTTCAGGTACATTGGTTGTCATTTTCCCGAAATAGTCTTCTATTGTACGGTTTACAATCGATGTACCCAAGCTACGATGAAAACGCCACGATTGATTCAGTAAAACTTGTACTGCAAATTTAAGTCGCCAGGTTTGTGTCAGCATGGCCAGCCGCGATAAGTGCAAGACTTGACAGCTGAAAACCAAATGAGCTATTATACGGAGCATAAACCAAAATCCATAGCATAATTTTGTTTCTATACAATGAAATTTACATATCATCAAACAGTTTGATTGCAAATGTAATGTTTGCTTGAAACTTAATTATTGTTTACGTGTACCAACAATTATATAGCTACAAATGTTACCCATTTTTTAACCTGAAAAACACACCGGCTAAACAACATTCTTGACACATCGGGTTTTAAATGAAAACAAATAAACATCAACATGGCTCTGGTGTGGTCGAAATACACAGCATTTAGTAAAATTACATCAAATATTCTTCGAAACTTTTCATTATCATCAGTTAATCAGCTCAAGGAAAGTAAGTTAAAGCGCACCATGGTTAAGCTCTGTTAAATGCAGCTTTAAAACACTTTTTTTCTGGCATAGTCAAGGAAGCTACAACAAATGGCAGTCTTGTGATCAAAGCAGAGTATATTCCATCGCCGCGGCAAGATACGGTTGTCGCGCAGCTGACTGAAGCTAAACAGAAAGGCGAGCGTTTTTGTCCTCAGTGCACACTAGGGCTAGACGTTAAACATACCGATGTGCTCATTTTGAGTCAGTACCTACGATCCGACGGATGTATGTTGCCTCGACGAATCACAGGATTATGTAAGCGGCAGCAGCGCCGTATGGGTGCCCTAGTAACTATGGCCCAAAAAGCTGGCCTCATGTCCAATCTTAACCCAGCAAATAGCAAGAAAGACCCCAAGAGACGTTACCAATGGAAGAAGTATAACAAGTATTTCGACGAGGAAACGATCAAATGTTAAACGAAAAAATGCAAATAAAATAGCAAGGATATAAAAGAGATCATTAGGAATGATAGGTTTACCATTTTTTACTTAGCTCTGAGTTTGTGTAACAAAATTTCTAACGCGACGAGTGCGTGCTTCCAGTAAGGCTTGCTCGAGTACCTGAATCATGTGCTGCAACATAATTGGGTCGGTTTCCGCTAATACTTCGCGTCTAGTACGGTTTGACATTTGGATTTCATCGCACGGTATGTCTGCTACAAATGGATCAAGTTTTTCACGATATTCGCTCACGCATTCGGTATCAAGATGAAACTTCATCTTAATGACGGGGGTCGCTTGAGAACGTTGGCTTCGGGAAGCTATACGGCCTTCAATACGCCACTCCAAATCCCGGAAATAAAGCTCATCCTGACAAGATGCCCTCATGATATTGTCTACCAAATTTCGCTTACTTAGTATAAACTGCCATCATATTTCGCTCTGTTTTTCGTTAATGTTTTCCAGATTCTGAATGCCCGTATAGAATTCGCGTTCCGATAAAGCCATCTTCGTGCAATCAATTAGCAGAGCCACCAATGCCTCCAACGCAGCCCGTACTGTTTCATACACAGTTGACAGTTTCTCTATAAATAAAGAATTTTGTGAATTACGTAGTACATTATTAAATAACGATACTTACTTGCAGCGACCGCACATTTTTTTTCATTAATTCCGGTGTTAATGTATTCTATTGCTAGCTTGCAGAACTCTATTAAAACTGAAGAGTACGATTAAAAAATGTTAAAACACGTCTAATTCAAAACTGATTTTTACCTTCTTCTGGCTGTTCCAACAAAAAGAGCAGTTGTTTTGCCTGTTCAGGTCGTATAATTCGAGCCATTTGCAGATCTGTTTCAGAAATATGTTTATACTTCTCAATCGCAAGAACGTCAGAGTTAAAAAAAAACAGATCGATCTGGTTTCTATCTGTTGTAGATTTCACTTTGCCGCCAGTTTTTCAATTGATTTGCATTAAAGTAAATATTTGAGATTTCTAATAGCTCTAAATCTCTATATATATATATGAAAACTGAATCAGTGTTTTTGTATAGGCTTATCTATGACAACTGCATTTGTCAAAACAGTCAAGCTGCTCTTTTTTGTTTGTCATTCTCAGCGGCAAAACTATTTGTGTAACACTGTGCATCTTATTGTAATTCCTGAAGATGAGTTTGAATTTTGGTGAAATTGTGGAACCATCGACCCGTGCCTTCTGGGATGATTATGACGAAGAGGATGAAAATGATAATTTATTATTAGACCCGTATGCAAAACGTGGTTCCACTAATCATACATGATTAATTAAAATTCTAATGTTGCCACTATTCTTTCAGATTGGAATGGATTTGGTACAACGGCGGTGAGGAGGAATCCAGTGAGGAATTGGAAATTCAAAAAACGTTGCAAGATCCGTTTCGCTTTGTCATTATCGAAGGACAGAAAGTCAGCAGTTTCGTGCAAACGGCAATACTGAACGGGAAATGTAATCCCATGTGTCAGCTTTCGTCAGGCACGGTTAACTTATTTCACCTTCCAGCGGAGAAATTATTACTTTGCGTATCGGAAGAACTGGAGCCAAATCTGTTCGGAAAAATAACGAATAAGTTATCCCGCTGGTTGGATGCAGCAGAGGGCCTTACAACCATATCATTGCTGCCGGCTGTCATGTATAAGGGACTCTCAGAGCCCGAGCAAGATAAAGTTTGTTTCATCAAAGCACTTAACGGAAATGCATTGCTTTCAATATCTGGCATTGGACAGCTAGAAGCACCCAACGTGATCACTGGAGTTTCTGCAGGTGCAGCGAGCTATCGTAAATTCCGTAGCAAGGAGACTGCCATTTATGGCTGTTATTTGGATTCGGTTATATTAGATTCGGTGTCCTCTGCGCCAATACTACGTCTCTTAAAAGCATTGCAGATACCTTGTGCTGATCGTTATGAACTCAAGTACAAGACAAGCTCTAACCTGTACATGTAATATTCTTAATTCGTAACGAATAAGGCAATTTTTTGGTGAATAAATTACATCTTTCGTACCTTACGCCAATGACATAGAGATCATATGTAACTCTTCTACGCATACGCATACGAAATGTGTAGCAAATTGGACGAAATAGTTCTTGTCCTTCTAACCGCTCACCTAAATGTAGTAATTGCACCCAATAATTGGGCTGCAATTTGTTCTATAAAAAATAGATAAACATTTCGGGATGCATGTGGAATACAAGTGCAGCTTAAATTACAACCCGATTTCTAGTTTTTATTTCCATTTGTTCGGCACGTGCCTCTGATCACGCCGCCTAACACAATGCCCCATTTATTCACCTGTATTTAGGTTGGTGAACATGTGTGGTGAGAGATAAATCAACAACAAATTAAATCACTAATAAAATGCTGCTATCTTGCGCATGGTAGCGATTATTCCCTATCCATTTCGGTCTGTTGAAGATACTTTTGTTTATGCCTGTGTATAGATGTAGGTTTTCTTCATATCGTACGCCTACCCTTATGTTCAGTCATTGAATGAAATTGTTAATGCTATCCCGGAAGCTGCCCTCGAATGCATCACATTCCTCTCTTACGCCATGTAGATGAAGGTGTTGATATCATCGTCGTCTCTTCGCATATACTTATGCTCTATCAACCATTCCAGCTGCTCCTTGATCATTTTCTTCGATGGCAGGAACATGTTTTTAAGTATATCGACTAGTTCAGCCTGCAAATGTACGAAGAAAAAGAAGATTATCGTTTGCTTTGATGGCCATTCAGGACAATTCTGTTCACAAACCTGGAGCGCGGCATTGCTGAGTCGTTTCCGCATTTTCATGATTTTTATGATCGCTTCCTGGGTCCGTAATATTCGCAACTGCACGATCGATTGATTATCCTCTTGCTGGGACCGTTCCGTGCTCAGCTGCAGCCGGCCTACTAGATTTACCTTACCCCGTCGTTGTGGTTTTCCGTTTTTAATGATTGCAAATTCCTGATTCACCCAGAACAGGGTGTTTTCGGTGAAATCCTTCGGGTTGCCAATGGTGGGTTCGTACACTAGTAGCTGACGTTTTAATTTAGGAAAGGCTACCAAGGACCAGAGTGTCCGTCGTAGCTCCGGATCGGGCAGCTCCGTTGCAAGGCGAAGGTTTTCGTACGAAACCCTTTCATTCGGACGCTGATTCCACGCAAACAGTACCGCCATCTGGAATGTGGTCACGTCCAGATCGAACCGGCCGGTGTTGTTAGCAAACGTTATCGTACCGTTGCTCATATGATGGTACCACTGCAGTTTGCGACCAGAATGCTTTTTCTTGTAGAATTCCTCCACCTCCGGAATGTAGTCTTCCAGCTCTAGTGGTAAGCTCACCGAGACACGCTCGGATCCTCGAGCCCAAGCACCGGCATTGAGAATTTTAATATTTATCGCATCGTGACGTGTTGTTTGCGAACGAAATTGAGTATTCAAATCTTCACTAACCTGTAGCAAAGGGGTAATAGAGATAAGTAATTATCATCTTATGTAACAATAACATGCATTTTCCTTCTTACCTTAATATCCTGAAACATTCTAGCCAACTTATTCACATAATCCGCAGGCATACCGACCTCTCGTAACCATTCTACCATATCCTCCTCTTTTTCGCTGTCCGCACTAGAGTCAAGAATAAGTCTGCCGAAAAAAAAATACATCATGAATGTCTTTTTCCATCTAATTTTGTCACCCTCCTACAACCAGCTTTACTCCATAGCCTTACCTGCGGGTGAGGTGTGCCTTGTGATACCGCATAAAGACATCCTTATTGCTTACATACTTGAGCACCAATAGTACGTCCTTCAGGCGAGATTCAATCTCCTCGGTGGTCAGCCGCTTGCTGAACGGTGTCCGCCGTAGCAGCATATCACAGTAGTTGGCTAGCAGCTCGGGACACTTCGATTCAGGCGTGGAAGTCTTAATGCCACGCGCCATCGCAGTGTTTGAGGTGGGCAACTCCAGCTTGAACAGCGTTATGTCATTCACGACCGTCTTGAATGCCTTATCGCGCGCCGTCAAGAAACGCGGATCGTCGTTAAACGCTTCCTTCACCAAATCGCTGAACCGACGGAACAATTTCAAAAGGCGCTCAACGTACTTTTCCGAATCCTGCGTAATAATATCGGCCGCCGCGACCATGTCGGCCAGTCCGGCTTGGACAATGTGGTTTTCCAGGTCGCGCAACATGGGATCAACACCACCGGCAACGCGATCCAGTAGGCGAAACATCAACTGCAGACGTTGGGTTTCACGTGCTTCGATCAGCGGAGCACATTCCGCCAACAAGGTGGGCAGATGGTCTCCTATCAGCACCGTTACACAGCACTGGCCAAGCGCAGTGATACTACCAGGCTCGAGGTATCGCTCTCCTCGTGCTTCCTCCTCGCGCAGCTTGGCGTCTGCGTACTCCATGAAGCTCTTCACTCCGTTCGTTTGTAGCTGCTCGCTCGCCTTCAACCGATAGAAGGCGGATGTTGCCTGTAGATAGGCGGCCTCAAAGTTCTCCCTGTAGATCTCCAGTTTGTCTTCCGTGTTCGAGCACAGGTTAACGTAGCTTTCGCGCACCCCAATCACCAGTTGCGAATCAAACGCTTCGCCGTTCCTTTCCGCATGTACCAACTTCATGGCGGACTCCTGCAACCGGTGCTTGATGTTCATGAATATGCTCTGGTTCCATGAGTCAAGCATCAACTTCCGCACGATGGAATCCTCGGCGTGGTTGGGTTTTTTCGATGAATTACTGCTACTGCTTGTGCTACCGGAGGCGCAGGCCGAGGAGTTATGGCTTGTACCGGCGCCCGTCGCCGATGATGAGGAAGACGCACCGCCACCGGACGATGATACTGAGGAGGAGCTGCTACCCTTGCTTTGCAAACAATTTTCCAGCTTTGTAAAGGGTAATGGTAGATAGTTGCTTTGCGTGAAGAATTTACGCCACTCTACGATGTAGGCCTTCAGGAGAGCTTGCTCTTCCCGTTGTGCTAGTACGCGACACTGTGCCTGTTTGATGTAAGCCACAATGTCCTGTTGGAGACTTTCGTGTATCTTTAGCGGGCCCTTGTCGTCCCAAAGACACACGAGATGCACTGCGTAAAACAGTTCCTGCCATTCCGATGGTGTGACGCGTTCCTGCTTCAACAAACTCAGCACCACCGGCCGCATGTACGGCCATTTGTCTTCAAATGTTGGCTGCGGTGGCCGAAAAATGAGGCAATGCAAATAAAACAGAAGTCACAAATATAATTAATTCAGAGTGGTAACAAACGCGAGTTCGATTAATATCATTTCCATAGGTATCGTTAGGCAATAAAACATCACAAGGGCAATAAACGCTACCCATTGAACGGTAACTTAATTAGATTGAGTTGGTGTTACCTTTTGCATCATTTGAGCAGGAACTGGGTTGCAGATCGTGCTTCCTCGCAAATCGTCTTAAGTGGTGATATCGCAGATGTCACTATATGAGTCTCGTTTTTAGTAAACGTACGGGAGAGAGCCTAGCTTCGATGATATTTGTCTGTTTCCACATTCATTACTAGCCCGAAATGATTCGAATGGCGGCGAAGCTGAGGAACTATTCCTTTCCTTCCCTGGCGGAGTGCACCTTTCTGTTGCTTCTTTTACAACTAACTAATGCACTTTTGAGGTCACACAGCTAATTTTTTCACTATTCTATACGCAATGTTTGGTATTGTTTTGCGATGCTATATGTGATTAACCCCTGCGTTGTTTGCCTACGTTTCCTGTACCACATTTACATCCGATTCGTCCTTCTCATGCGTGTGTCGGTTGAACCTCATGAATCGGTGTCATGCCCTCTCGAACGATTGCTTCCACGATTGCAAGCACCAGTACCTGTCGCTGTACTCAACTGGGAGAAAGTTTGCCAAACCGATAATGTGTAACGTTGTCGCGTTTTTCTTTTCACTGTTGTTGCTTATCAATAGCTACTAGGCTAGCGGCGGTGTAAGTGACTAAAAGAACGATCAGACGGAACGCGACTGACAGTACACTTTTGAAACACCTGCATAAGAGTGTGCAGAGGAAAATTGATGGCTCAGAAAGTGATATTTACTTATTTACTTTAGATTAAGAAGGTCGTTTTGCAGAACCTTTAAAATGTACACCACAAACTGCCAATACACTTTGCCGTAAAGTTCGTGCAGTTTGCGAGGCTGGCTCGTGCGGTGCGTTTTGACACCCGACCGAAAGAAACAAAAACGATGCATCTGACATTTTTCGACCACAGCGTACTAGTGCTATAAAATAGTCAATGTCAGATATTCGAATATCAATTTTGACGGGACAGTTTGAACATATTGGTAACCAATTGCTGGCGAAAAGATATTTTCTCGGCAAAAAAGATGCTACAATCTGAAATTTTATATTAGGAAAAAAATTGCTCTGCAATAACTGCTATGTTCATGCCATTACTGCACCCAATTGTAGTTTGGTGTATTACTTATCACTTTACCATTTACTTTCGGAAAATCAAATTTTTAGTGTGTGCCAGTGTACTGTTTCGTATGAATCTTAAGATAAGTTTTTTTTATTTATTCAACAAATTCATAGTTCCAAAATTATACCCTAAATAACGGTATAAAATTAATTCAAGCGCGCCTGTGTGTCTAGTGTTAGCGTGAGTGGAGTTTGGTGTGAATTGTAGAACATTGTTTAAATACTTGCTCTTCGGGGAAACTAATGCATATCAATAGTCCGACTGATCTACATTCATTCAATGAAAACGAATACCTGATACCTGAAGAAATAATATTTTCTATTCGAGGTGCCTAGATTCCTGCGCATTTTTAAACAGACTTTCTTAGTTAGTAAAATAAATGTACAGAAACGTAAAAGTATTGGCGCCTCTTTAAACAACTGCAATAGCTATCGAACTACGTGTAGTTGGAATGTGGCATTTTTTCCAGCCACTGCCATCGCCAACCGGGCACTGAGATCCTTACTCAGCTCGTGCCAGATGCATTTTCCTATAAGCGAAACCGACTCGATCGATGGTCTGCAAATAACTAGCACCGTAAGGCAAAGTCCATCGGTCGAATTCGCTTGCGTCCCGCTGGTATGATGTTCCACGCTTAACACTCCATGCGGCCTATGTTGCGGCAGATCCGCACCGAACAGCTCAATCATGAACTTCTTCAGTGTCGAGTGGATGCTACGTCCAGGATGAATTTCAACTGTCGGGAAATGGTAGGCCGTTTTTTCGCTCAGCAGCACGTAAACCTGGTTTGTGCTCTTATTCTTGATGGCCACTACCACCCGCAGATAGTTCTTGTAGTGGGCTTTCCGCGCCGGCAAAATTTCCCGATGCCAGTTTGGATCCTTGGGCATGCGTTTGCGGTAGTTGCGAGCCAGCTCCACAACCGGCAGAATATCGTTGGCGCGGAGAGACAACTCGTTCAAATTCTGACACCATTTGGCTTGGATAGATTCCTGGTCCGCTTGGGAAGGTGTTTTCAATTCGCCCCCGATCACGTTTCCCGTCAGGACGAAACGAAACCACGAACCACCCGCCGTCTCAACCGCCAGCAGCGTGGTGATTTCGACCTTTAGACCAGTCTCCTCCAGCACCTCCCTGACGCCGGCTTCAACGATGGTTTCACCTGGTTCCATGCGCCCCGCGGGCAAGTACCATTTCCCGGCGCAGGATTCTTTCGCTTCCTGCATCATCAGCACCTCGTTGTCATTGTTCACGATCACGCAGGCAACGACGTACGTGACAGTTTTGCCCACTACTGGTACGTAGTCGGACGACGCAAGAGGCTTTACTCCTTGCGCCTCGGTAGCGGCATTTTGTTCTTCGAGAGTAAAATCGCATAGCTCACTCGTCAGCTCGTCCAGGTAATGTCCTTCAAGAACGCGCACCAAATTAGTTTCCATTTCGTGCCGAGGTCCTAGATCCCAATCAAACTTGCCACAATGTGTACTATTTTAGTTCGTATCACTTCCAACTTTTTGGTAGTCGATCGTTTCTACCAGACATGTCACACTCGACGATTTATAAAAGAATTCACACGCTCGCTGGTGTTCACGAGGCGTTTTTTTAATCTCAGCTCAGCTGACGCAATATGTTTACATTCGTTCACTTCAAATGAAAATAAATGAAAGGCGCGACCAAATGCTCGGGAAATCGTCCCGTAGGAAAACGGAAACGTAAAATCGCTTTGTGAACTATCTCACATTCACGTAAGACGAAACATTGTCGAATCTTCGCCCAAAGCGCGGCACGAGCCCAAGGTGGACGCTAACGTACGCTCATCAGCTACGGTTGGGTTACGATTGAAAACAGGTTGGCACTGGGAAAGCTAGGTGGCTGCTACGTAATCCGTGGACTGCGCACCCTACCTTCAGATGGTGGGGAAAGCTTTGCTACACCCTCTCAAAGCGCGGCGGCGACGAATAACACGCTGCTTACGTCCCACGAAACGGCGGCCAACAGCCGAGGCAAAGTCCAGCTTGCCCGTTGCCGTCTGGCTGTGCGATCTGCTACAGATTCATTCACCTTTCGCTGTTCTACTGTTTGTCTGCTCTTTCGTCACCCGTTCATGAATTAGAGGATAGCCGGGAGCGGAACGCCTAGGCCGCGGCTAAGATGGTTTTGATGGGATTCACGGCCGAAAGTTCGACGTTTTAGGGTGGCGTCGAAGCTTTACTGGGGGCCACCTTCAAAACGGAGCCCACCGAGTCCTACTGGACGAAAATCGGTATAATAGAATGAGTATAATCGTGTAGGCACGCGATGCTGCACAATGAATGAACGTTGTTTATAGTGGCGTCGAACACCAGGCGCAGACAAACTGTGATTCGTTTTCTTGGGTGCTAGATTCCTTTTGTTATAGACCTTTGGGCGCGCTGAAGATGATTATAGAGCTGTAAAGAAAGAGGAGACGTGAAGGCATTAAACGAACGATCAGCATTAGGAGAACGACGAGAACAACGTTACGATAGTAGAGTACTGAGGAGGGTAAATTGTAGCTAATAACATGGATGAGAATAATGAAAACAGTAATGATGGAACACTACACAGAACAACAATGTTCGAGAACAAGAGAAGCTAAGGGCAGTATTTACAAACGCCCATAAAAACATTGAAAATCATTCGGACGCACGTGCTGTATTTTGAAATCCAAAAAATAGCACCAAAATTTTCAACTACGACTTCCTATTGCAGGTATTCCATACTGCAGTAAATTTTTCACGAATTTATACACAAACTGTCCGCTACAATAGGTTCCAACCGTCGGACACGCAACCAACGGAACTCAGCCGGAAGGAAATGATTCCTCCATTTCGACTGGAAGGGCAATCATAGAGAAGTAAACGAAAAAACGGTACTGGTTGATTGAATGCAGATAAAATGTCTGCTCAACGCAGCTTACAACCATAACATGAGCGTGTAATGGACTTGTAAAATCGTTCTTCGAACAAGTGTTGCGCCAGGGTAAACAAGCTTTACGTGTGTACTAAAGTGCTTACGGTATGCTGGCATAACTAAATGTTTGAAGTACGGACGGGTACTTGCCGAACTTATTTCCAAAATGCGTTACGTTACGAAAAAATATTGCAACCGCATTTGACACACCACTTGCAACTCGCCTTTTTGCGTTTTATTATCTAGGGAACGAGATCGTCCCCACTCCATCCGATCACTCCGGAAACCTCGATTCGGTCCAGTTGGGCGAAATAATGGTTTTTTTTTTTCTATCTACCAAACGGGTTGCATTTATATTTGCACCATTTACGAGCACCTTTCTTAGTTAAAAATGTAAAACTCCAAAACCCAACCACGTTGTGGTGCCGGGCTCACGGCAATGGAATCTGCGAATTTTCCTCGGGGCGCAATTTTTACTCTCAACCGAACCGAATGAGGCCCAATCCCGGAGAAAGTTGCGGATCGCGGTTTCAAGTCACCTCCTGCCGCGATGATAATGGGTGGTGTGCTTCGCCATGGCAGCACGCATTAAAGGCAAAACAGCGATAAAATTACTGTATGAACTGAACCGAACCATGCAGACCAGTGACTGCGTCCGCAGATTCCACTCTATCGGTACAATGTTTGGTTCCGATCTCTACCACGTGTGGCATTGGGATCGATGTTGGTCGTCGAAGTGCTTTTCTGACGCATTCAGCTCAAGCATTGCCGATGGTATCAAACTCAATTTTGGCAATTAGCGTTCCGTTCGAATGATTATGTTCAATTTCACAGGTAATTATCAAATGTGTCTGCCCATCGTAAGGAAACTATCACACAGTCACCCAAAAGATCTTCCTTGCTCAAAGAAAAGAGCTAGAAAAAAGGATGTTAAACTATCATCAAATTTAGCACGTGCATACTGCAAATTAACCAATCTGCAAGAGCATCCTGCTATTTGTTTAACCGTGTTGTTATTACCGTTGTAGTGGACAGTGTTTTTTACAACTATTGCTTTTTTCCTCTCAAGTGGAGTGCGTATTTCATTTGAAAAAAATTGTCGGAAACTTTCTCAAAATTTTGCACGAAGCGATGTGGGTGCACTACGAATAACTGATGGAAACAAAACAAAACTCATTCCAACTGAAGGAATGTGACCCACAAAGTGCAGATTGAGCGTCGATCCACCAAATACCTGCAGACATAGCACCGATGAGGAACGTCAAGGTGACTCGTTGTGCATAAATAAGCATGATAATGTTTACATATATTTGAATAAAAGAAACGCTACACGGCTAGCGTATAGGCGCTTAAGCATCGCGCAAAACGTGTCACTCGAGCGGACATAGAGAACGAATACGAACACTACAGCCGCAGCCTGCTTTAATCTTCGATCCGGGACTGATTTTGCGTTTGATTCAAGCTCGCATTCAACCCAGGAGGTTGTTCAAAGCAGAGATAAGTGTGCCGTCTTAACGAAAAATGTTCTTGCTCGCGGAAACGCGAGAATGAGATCATATTTAAGTATCATGACGGCATTGTAAATTCCACATGACACTATCATTTCCACATCTGATGTTGATCAATGAATGTTCGATTTCAACTGACTTGCGACATTCCTAAGTCTCGCAGGTTACCTCTTCAGGATTGTGTCATCACATTAAGATATCGAAAAAAAAACATCAGCGACACGTCTTTGCATACCTTACAAACTTTTACCTCTCAGGCAGCGTCACTCATATTAATCTCACTGTTGATTCGAACGGCTGAACCACACAAGGAGCCTCATTTGGTTATGATGTAAGAAACGTTAGGGTAGAGCAGAAAATAAAACTTATGTAAACCATGCTCACCCCAAATGATAACTATGTTTGTCTTCATCCTAAAAGTAAAGCTCGCCAGTGTAACCCGTTCCTCTTGAGCTACTCCAAGGGAATTCTAAACAAATGCAACCGGTAGAAATTCAATAAGATTCCGTACATTAACCTTATGTGCATACTTGTTTACAAACGGATTTCATTTTGTGTAAAATCAAACGTTGTAGTGTTTATCAAAAGTAGAAAATTTATATTGATCGTTCGTTTGCATTTGTACACGCATACTGCAATGCGCATTGCTATTCTTTTATGCATTTTCAGTGTTCGTATTGCACCCGGTTACTCACCTACAAATCAAGATTTTCTATCTCAAAGTTGTTTAATCACTAGCTATAGGGAGCACTAAATTTCTGACCAAATCACTGCGACAAACGTATTAGACACGGATAATTAAAACAATGCACAGTCGAAAATTTGAGTTGTTCCCACAAAACACACTTGATCACTGACCGACCTGCTGACGCGCTCTGGCGAAGTACTGCAGGCGAAATATCGTGGGAAACGAAACACAACGGAGCCGGAGCCGGAGCCGGTTTTCTGATGTTTAGAAAGAAACATTCCTCTACTGTTTCTTCTCTTTCTCCTTTTTTCTACCAATTCGAATCACGGTTTTGCCTGTTTTGGCTTTCTCGTAACAGCTCGTCGGTCGTTTCAGGTGCCACATGCCACACAACACTTTTTTTAGGACTCAAAACCACAACTAACCGTTCAAAACCAGACATCACTTAATGCATGTATCAGAAATCTTATCATGATCTATTCAGTTGTCAATTTTCCAGTAATACTTACTTTTAACTCTTATAACGCATTTTTATAAATGAGCAAACACGTAAACAACATATCATATGGTAAACATTACTATCGACAAACAGAAAGTCTGTTTATAGTGTTACGCCCAAATATCGAAACAATTAGGCTGCGTACTGTATTTTCTCCGATGCCAACATCATATGGTAATCATTGAAGAAGGATTTTTTTGAAATTCTACACTCAAGTATTCAAAAGGTTAGGCTGCGTTCAGAATTTTATCCGTTGGTCTTATTGTTCGGTGTTGTATTATATTCTGTATTTTACTATTTTCACTTACAGCATAGTGATTTGAAAGCTTTGTAACAGTCACATAATTAGTTTACGTTGAAAATAAAATTGATAACCGGGGTAGTATAATGGAAAGTCGAGTGAAAATCGTATTATATTCTCGCTCATCTTTAATTCACACGTTTCACACTGCACTCAACACGTGATTCAATATTCTTGTCCAGATGTATATATCTTTCTGTATAAGCCACTTCGACAATTTATCTTTGCGGATTTGATCCACGTCTTTGTTCTTTACTTAATTCCTAGCATACCATGTCTTCCATCAAGCTCTCACATAACACGTGGTTTCAACATCAATCCCTACCCATTTAAGCACTACGCCATATACCACCATATACCCTCAATTTGTTTCACAAATATTCGATTGATCGTTCACTAAAAATCAAAGATAACTGGACTTATTTAGAGAAGTGAGGATAAAAGGTTGCTATAAATTTTGTTCTAAATACCAATCGCACATGAGTAATAATTGAGAGATAACCGCTGTGATATGTCAAAACATTGGTATTCAGCAAATTGAAACCGGCAAAAGTAGCACCATGCAGGTATTATTGGAAATTTGTGTCGATTCATTTGAATCCGCCGTTGCGGCAATCGACGGAGGTGCAGACAGAATTGAGCTTTGTTCTGCTTTAAGCGAAGGCGGTTTAACACCCACGGTGGGGCTTTTGCGAGAAATAAAACAGTTTCTAAGCACGAACGTACCTAACCGAGGAACGCAACATAGCATTCCCGTGTACTGTATGATACGGTGCAGAAGAGGTAATGATTTTTGTTTCAGTACACATGAAATGCGTGCCATGATTTGGGATATGCAACAGCTCAAAGAACACGGTGCCGATGGGTTTGTTTTCGGTGCACTAGACGAATCTGGGAAAGTGCATCGGGACTACTGCAAACAAATAATAGAAACAGCGGGATCCATCCCATTGACTTTTCACCGGGCTATCGATTGTACGGTGGAGTCTGAACTAAAAGAAAATCTACAAATTATTGCTGAGCTAGGATTTACGACTATCCTTACAAGCGGGCTAAAACCAACTGCTTCTTTAGGCGTTAAGACGATAATGGAAATGAAAAAGATTGTATCTGATTTGAAAATGGTATGTAATTTTCAATTCTCTGTGTCCAAATAATATACTATTTAACACATTCTAGGCAGGTGATAGATCATTGAAATTGATGCCCGGATCTGGAGTATCAGCAGAAAACGTGTTGATGATTTTGCAACGCACCGGTTCTAGTGCTGTGCATGGATCAGCAAGTATAACAAAACCTACAGAGAATAGAACTGAAAATTCTACCACAAAAGACTTCGTTGATCCCTTACCTTTTAAAGTATGCAGCAGAGCCAAGGTGGAAGAGCTACGCTTATTAATCGATAATATTGCACTATAAATTAATGCTCGCTGTTGGAATCAGATTTCCCTGCCTGCCAAGTTCTCGGGTTATACTAAGATATCATACTTGACAAGTAGAACAGCACAAGTACGAAGGGTAAAAAGGCAAAAATAAAACAACTTACGTCTAATTGTACATCTCATACCGTGGCGTATTTATTTTCGAATGTTTACATGCATACAATTCACCGATATAATCAAGTAGGCTCTGATATCTTACTATCTGGCATCTGTTGGCCGATGGCAGCGGCAACGGTATGTATGATCGTTGTTTATGTTTGGAAAACGTACATATGCTGAAGTAAAACCTTCCGTAAGAATATTACATGCTGATTTACTTCTATTATACCTTCATGAAATGTTCTACCGCACAGATGTATTAGAATTTGATGCCATGCCTCGTCATTATGCTCAACCGTGTTGCCCTTTGCTATCTCCGGTGAATTATTAGACGAAGTGCGAGCTTCTGGTGTTCGTGTTTTGTTTCAATGTCTCTTATGTGTCCAAGTTTCACCTAGTGATTAAACGCTCTGCATTAACTATGTTTCGTTACTCGTCGTTTACAACAATATCTAATCATATCTATATTTATATATATATATATATATACTTTCTGGTTTTTTTTTATATTTTTATTTTTTTTTTGCTTCTATTTGTTCCACTATGTTAAGGTCTATTTTTCTTCCAATATACATATATTTTTATGTTTTTAAGAACGTGTTGCCCAAATTTGCAGATTAGTGATGATGTAAACTTTTGGCTCGTATCCGTTATTATTTCAACTATAGCCGAGATTTTCAGGCTTTAGAATAAGAATGTGCAACTATCTGAAATCGAAACACCTGCTGCACTACCAATTGCTACAATGAAAAAATGATCAAATCTATAAGACAACATCATTTGCCTCACTACACACACTCACACTATACAAAACGTTTGTTTGCACACCTATGTTTATGTTTTCTTGTTTTCCTGCTTATTCGTTGCAATTCGATTGCATTACACACTGGTTTCTATACCATTGCTTCGATGATCAGCAAAATATGGAACTTAGGAGTTAGATTTTGATGTTCATAAAGCAAGATGCTGTGGCATAGATGAATATGTAATGCTTCCGAAGCAAACTACCCTAGATGATTTTTAAGGGTTAAATTACTTTTCAAACATACTTCAACAGAGCAGAGATGGATGTTCTACCGAAACCATGACCGTTAGATGTTTTATGAGAGAGAACTTTAGAACAGTAACAGGTCTGTAACGACACGGTGGTGTTGTAATCGACTATAGAAACAATCGCATTAATCAATGCTAATATTTGCTAAAGGAATGTACTTTTTCGATTATTTCTCCTGTGTGAGCAGCATTCTACATTTACATGTTTTAGAGCACATTTCGAAACATGCAGCATCATGCGAGCCGACCAAACGGGAACGATGCCAAATGTATACATCTCAAAACCTACAAAATGAAGCGACGACGGTCGGTAGTTACTTAACAGCCTAAAATGGGGAAAATATATTTGTTGTAAGAAAAATATATGCAACATACATAGCTCCATCCGCTCTATCTGCAACATTCACTGTATGCACTCCCGCATTACCGACAATTCACACTAACACTTGCAAATAACTCTAGACCAGAGCTCAACGAAAGCTGAGGTCCTTTTTTTCACGAGTAAGTGCGACTGGCCGGGAACACAAGACTAGGTGAAAGATTTACTTTGTAAGCTCTTTAAGTTACCAAGTGTTAGCACATACGTGATCAAAAGGAAATAAACAAATAAACATCAATTAAAACAATTATAATATGTAGCAACAATCTTTTCCGTGAACGATGTTTCCGCTAAAACTTAGATACTACGATTCTGCATTAGCGTGTGTACCAAAGGGGGTAAAAGATATAAAGAGAATAATGCGTGTTACATTACATGTGGAAAATATTCAACAGTTAATTGGCTCACATTGCTGGCCTACTAGGATTCAAGGAATTCAAAATGGAATTCGTACGTTATCGATCAGACCCTATTCGTTAAGTTCAAATATTACGTCAATGTTCAGATTGGATAGAACAACTGACAAAGCCAAGATATTATCAGGCGTCAGCAATAAACAAGCACATGAATCAACGAACATACTTCCCTGAATAGAAAGGAGGAAAACGTCACACCTGAAAATGCTAGGGCGTCACAATAATCTGTCTGTTCCTAGTTGGCAAATCAATGTGGTGAAAACTTTTGATGACAAGTTTTTTCGTCGACTGGGCCGCAATCCCAACGACTGAACATTACGATCTGTTTGTGATTTTTCAATGATTCTGTAAACAAACTCATAGCAAGCGAGATGCCGCTTTTGGAAACATTTATGCATATGTAAAAATGGATAGTGTTTTACGTGCGTTTATGTGCCGTTCTACTAGCCGTCATCATCTGTAGGACGGCGCGATGTTAATAAAAATGATGACGACATTATTTTTGCTATTTGGAAGCAACAAGTTAACAGAACCGAAGTTCTTAGTCGTTGAACTTGCGGTTCATGTTACGACCGAACAGGGCGTTACGGATCTCCGGTACCAGTTGCTGGGCAATTAGCTCCAACCGCGACTCCAGGGTATTGGAAACCTATAAAAAAAACGAAAATTAAAAAAACAATATACATTCATTCTGCAACAACAAAAAACATACCTTAATGCGCCCGGATTGAGCCAAAAGGTCAACCCCGCCAGTCGTATCAGCCGGTAGGAAGGATTCTGTGTCCAATGTGACCACTACATCCCGTTTGCACTTTGATTTGTACGATTCCACAGCCGCCGGCAGCACGTTCTGGATGATTTGAGCATCTACCTGACGGCCTCGGATGAGGACGTTGGATTCCATCAGCTACATGATCATGAATTGAGTATCTTTAGTTGATTTTCGTGGCTTTAAACACAAAATTAAACAAAACATTCGAACCTGAAGCAATCCCTGAGTGATAAGCGCGGTCAGAATCTCGCCGTAGCGAGCAGAATCCTTCGTAACTTCGCCGAGACGACGACGGCACTCATCGAGTACGCTGGAAACATGGTCTTCACGAACCTTCAACACCTTCAAACGAGCCTGGTTAAGCATGTTCGAGGATTGAATCTTCTTCTGCAGCTCGACTTGCTTTTCCTTCTTTTCGTAGTATTCCATGATCTTCAGGCGTTGTTGCTGCACTAGACGGCCTTTTTCGATGTTGAACTCTTCCTCAGCTTTTGCATCGATTTCCTCTGCCTTTTCGTTGGCTTCCTGCTCGATGAAAGCCATCATGTGCTTGATCTAGAGAACAAAAAGCGCAACATATATGTTAGGGCATTAGGAATAGTTCAACAATGGATCTGTTATAGGTTTTGGATAGGATACTTAATACTAGAAATAGGGATCGTGTATAATGAAGATGAATTTACGTTGAAAAAATATTCATTATTCTCTTTTTATATCAAAGGCATGTCATATGACACCACCGGAATGAACGTAAGGTTACGTAGTGTACTTTCGTCATATGTCCAATCAATAGAACTATCTTATACATAACAAACGATATACATATATAGCTGCTCAAAGGAACAGTTATTTATGCTGTAATAAATTCCAAAAACATATTTTTATTACAAAGTATTATCTTTGTGAGTAAAACTTAACGAGCAGCCTCGTCGCAGTGGGTCATGTGACCATATTCGATCTGCACAAAACAGCTCAGCAATACTGCAACTGCTGGCAGAAAATTTTGAATATACTGGTAAGGCCAGAACGCTAGAATTAGCGGTTTTATCAATGATTTTAAGTGTTAGTTTACGAGTTTCGCTAAAATATATCTTTAAGCTCATAATTTAACTGGTAGTAAACATTCATCATTTCATTCTCACGCAAGATTCCCAGCCTTGAGGCTTTCTCTTTCTCACATGGTCACACTGTTTGACACTTTTCACATGACAGGTCCCGTGACCTGACGAAAATGATCGAAAAGAACAAACTACGAAATTTTACCCGATTCTACCATTGATCCTTTATCTTTTTAGAAAAACATATCCACACATTCCACTCATAATGCTGGGTGTTTGCTCAACTATTAACGCAGGGGTATCGACTAACCTGTTTCTGGACATCTGCGTCGCTAAGAGCCATCTTGCCAGCGGTGTTGTAATAGAGATGGAGAGCTATAACACATAACCATTGAAAACAATCAAATGTACACTATTATCACGTTTTATAGAAAGCAACGAATTTGGAAAGAAAGAACCCTGTTGGTACTGCACTAATTTTCGATAAAAATTTCGCTAGTCACTAAGAAACATACCGAAATTCGGAACTTATTCCAGCACGGCGCAGCGTTCACGTCGTCGTCGTCGCCTCGAAAAAATCGGAATATGAAAGAGCCAGGCAGAATTGACTACCAAGGCAACATTGACAGTAGACGATAAAGCTTAGGCTACATAAGGAAGCTCGCTCGGGCAGGTGAGATTTTCTCAGCAAGGTGTCAATCGTAAAAATTTCTAGGGGGATTTTATATGCTAAAATACAACAGCATACATAATTTAATTGTAGGTAAAACGTCCAAATTAAGTCTTGTGTTGGGAATTTCATATACATTATTTATAGAAACAAATTCATATAGAAACAAATGAAACATGTCCCCGCTGGCTTTTAGCTGAAACTAATACACGACGATTTCGTAGGTTCGAACTCTCGATTCGATTCGATTGAGCAAGGACCCCGTACGCAAGAATATTGTATATTTTAAAGAGCAAAAGGCAACACCCGTAACAGAACTATCTATTTGAAAAATATCTTTTCAAAATTATACTGGAATCAACGCCAGGTTTTCTTCTCTATTGAAGTTTGACATCAGGGCCGCTACATGGTATATAGGGGTTGGCTTCTCCCTTCATCGTTTTGTTGTATGCTTTTTCAATCTGCAGGTATAAATCGAAACAGTATTCATGTCGAACCACTTGAAAAAAAATTTGCTGCGGAAAGAGTTTCTCAATACTTTACGCGTTCGAAGTGTTACGTTCTCCAGTGAAAATTCCATCCAAACCAGGTGCAAATAATTGGCACAGGTATGGGGTAGCGCAAGCAGTAAAATCAAATGGAATTACCGGGCTTAAAGATAGTGAAATCGTATTATCCGAAAAACAATCCTTTCCTTTCGGCCGTGAGTGGTTTCTTCGTTTTCCTCTTCGCGTAGCTTCGTGGTACTGTGTGTGTGTGCGCGTGTGTCTTCGAAGCGCTACACAATTCGACTTAGCACATAGTTTACGGTGTTTCGTTTGGCCAGAGCGCGTCTTCCTTTGATAATTTAACTTCTTTTTCTTATCCGTTTGTAACTTTCTTTCCATCTGATTGATAAACTTGTGGACGCGTTTTTATAAATGTAGCAAAGGGGGCCATCTTTTTGTAGAATTTTCCGTAATACAGTTCCTTCTTGTTTATATAGTGTGATAAATTACTTTACTAGTGAGCAAATTGTATTACTGGTTCGCAAGCAATGTAAATAATGGAACATGATTGAGAAGCTTTTTTTGATTCCCGTGGTCTGTTCACAGTATTACGAGTTTTATTATTATTTACATATTCCTACAAATATTAGCAAAAGACAAACGCTAGAAGCAAAACAGGTTGAATAGTTTTGAATCGATTGGCGTTCATAATAATGAAGTAATTGAATTTTCCACAACAATTCTTGACGCCATGAGCCTTAGAATAATGTGGGAAAACAGTGTGTAAGAGACCAATGAGAGAGAAAATCTGTTTTAAGATGATTGCATTGAAGATATTATGTTTACATGGTCGACTAGAGATTAGAGCCAATTTTGTAAGCAAACGGCAGGCAGCACCGTAGCTATGGAACAGAACACTGTACCAAGGTAATGCAGAAAAGCGAATGTTGATGATCTGGTCAGAGAAAATCTCACTTCCTGCCGTGGTGTTATGAATATCGGACGTTGTCTAGTGAAATTATCCTTACCCTCTGCGCTCCACTGAATTCAGCGACCTTTCTCACAATGTTCATTTCCTTTTCTCGAATAAATCCATTGAGCGAATGTTCGAATAAAACCGGTTCAAGCGACTCGTTCGGGGGAGGGAGTCGATCCAAGGCTGCTATTTGATTTTCGCTGTACGTGCGTTACGCGATTTGTCGTTTTAACGCTTATGGACGCGCATCTTCGTCTGCAATTCGCGGTCCGTTTGTCCTAGATTATCAACTAAAGACATGTGTGTATCGTTCTCTTGAAATTAACAGGAGCATTCCGATAATTGTGGACGATATCGAAAACGAGAAGCATCGCATGAACTGAACAATACACCGATTGTTCCTTCATACGAACTCCTCTTTAGGGCGGTGTAGCTCGGATCGGTTCGGATTCTGATTAGACGAGGTGGGTTTAGTTAGACACTGGTAACATGAAAGTAATCAATATTCCTCAAGTGCGCTTCCGCATGCGGTCGCTAGTTGAGATTTGCAATCGAATTCTTTGCCGCTCTTTCCAACATCAGGTCGTGCTTCATGAAAAACACGGCTGCGAAAAAAATAATCAAAGTCGTTTGAGAACGAGAGCATACCCTTCCGAACGTCGGCGGTGACGACGAGCGACAACATGAGTAGCATAAGCAGAACAAGAAGCAAACATAAAAAACATCATTGAAATTATACCACTTGCAAGCATCACCACTACTGCTCTGGTTTATGAGAGATAGTGAGCGTGTATGGGTTATAGAATAAGTTTCTTGGTCGGCGTTCTCTCTCCCACTCGCCTCCCAATTTACTCTGCAAATTCAAGGATTCTTGTTGCGTTGCCTAAATTTCCAACCAAGGAAGAGCCATTCTTGACCTGATATAAATTTAATGTGATTTTCCCACCGTTTTGTGGAGTGAGAGCATGGACTGTACGAAAACACCGTAGATATATTTGGCCAAAGTGTTACCCTCTCTCATTCCACGCTGAGTGAACACTGGGTACAAGAGGAAAATCGTGAAGAAAAGTGTTTGGTGGTTTGGTGTACAGGTTATTTTTTTTCTCTCTTAAAGGCATACAAAACACACAAAAAAACATCTCTTCATACGTACGGATGAAAAGCTGATCAAGTTGTGAGAGTGAACTTTGTGAGGCGCGTTACATTGTGAGAACATTACAGTGCGTGCAAATTGGCGCATATCGTAGCAACCGCCGGACCGGGGGAAAACAATTCGGTAAAATAGTTTTCATAAAAGCAGATTCGCGCGTGCCAAAAAGATTGCAAAAAAAAAGGAACAATCACAATCTCCATTTGTGGATATTTTGCGCGACATAAGACGACGTTGGGGTTGATTACGTTCCACGCCAACGACAGCAACAAATCCAAACGGACTGGAAATACTTGAATCATTCAGGATACAGATTTTTATGAATCGTTTCCACGCCAGTTAGGTAGGTTGTTGAACTTCCGCTTATCATCAAACATTTCTCTTGTTTTCTTGTAGGAATCGAAGAAAGGGATATGAAAATGTCGTTAGAGGAAATAGAAAAGAAAGAAAATAGATTAAGCAACTTTAGGCACAACAAAAAACTTTAGGTTGCCATTGCCAATAGCCTTCCGCCCATTTGCCCGAGCTTCTTCTCTCTCTCTCTCTCTCTCTCTCTCTCTCTGTCTCTCTTTCCCTATCTTTTTCTCTTGAACTAGTTCATCCAAGGAATTTAGGAAGAAAATAGAAAAATAGGAAGATGCTGGAGGATAATATGCAATTTTGGTGCGATAGAGAAGTGCTATTCTGCTCTATTTGTAATACATTTCATGAACGTGCAGCGTTATCTCGTACACGTATATTCGCGCCGTCCGGCCTAGTCGGAGAAACGTGCGCAGAGATGTATGACAAGGCATGGGGTAGGGTATAGTGAGAGGAAAGTTTGTGCGTAGAGATGGAAATTGGAACAAAACGAGAATCGATCCCTACGCCGATCCATATCATGTATTTCCCAACTTACTATTCTAAAAGAGGGATATCATGAAATCAGGAAAGCGATTGCCAACAAATAATGTGAAAAAGTTAGCATTAGTAAGCAAAAGTATCGGTCTCGACTCCAGCTGCCATTGTCAGGCCAAATTCGGAATGCTTGATTTAAGGAATATAAACAGAGAGAAAAAGTTAAAGAGAAGAACTAGTTAGAAGAAATTTTTTTATATATTTTTATCTATATACAGTTCTTTTCCAAGTCAGCACTAATTGATTATTGTCTATTCTCTTTTCTTTTCATTCGACACAAACAATTCTAAACCACACATATTAAACCCAATTGAATGGGAAATTCGTTGTAATCTCTGCTTTACTACTCCTTGGATGGAACTATACAATTGCTGATGATTATGATGATGACGATGGACCATTTTTAATTATTCTAAACAATATGAATCAAACCGTCGTCTAACAACGACACTACGATCATCAACGAATAACCAACCAAAATCGAACCAAATCAAAACCAAACGATACCACATTTGCACCGAATCTTGTGCGGTTGTTATTATCCTATGCTGACCTGACGCTGCTATTACTCACTAAACCCCCTGCAAATATTGCTTCATGATGTTGCCTAACATTGTTTGTATGGCTTTTTATGTATTCGAATGCACTGCATTGCTTTTCATGTTTCTAAATTATAAATCCGTAAACATTGTTTTGGTACATGCTACGTGAACACGCTTAATGCGCATTGTTCGGCTGGAAATTAAACCCGTTCGCAATATCCGGACAATGTGGGGGTTATGCTATCTCCTGTCTGCCTGATGACACGTGTCGATGTTGACTCTCTGGATCGATGTGCTTTCGCTCCCGTAGGTTATGGCAAACTTGAACTTCCAACAACCGCCCAGAAGCATACCGAGCAGTGTTTCGTTAAGCGGGAGAGGCGGAGGAGGTGGAGGTGGAGGAGGCAATAGTAGCGTGGTAGGAACCGGTGGGGCCTTCGGCAGTAGCGCTCTTTCCGGAGCCGGAGGTCATGTTACGCCGACGTCCGGGATGTTCCCTTCCGTAGTCGTTGGTGGAGGCGGTGGACCTTTTGGGCAGAACGCACCTCCCTCGCAGCAGCAGCAAAGCAATCAATCCTCCTCATCCGTGGCACCCTTGTCGCCCAGCACGAACGGTGGAAGTGGAAACCCTCGATCGGGTGGTGCTTCGGGAGTGATGGGTGGCGCGAGTGGGCCAAATTCGGCTGGCGGCGGCGTGGGTTTGGCCAGTAACGGTCCCAGCAGCAGCCAGCAGCAACAACTGTCATCTTCTAACAATGCTCTGTCGAGCGGTGGTCGAAGCAGCAACCTGTTCGGTGGGGGAGTCGGCGGTCAGCAGCGTGGTGGTGGCGGTGGTGCTGGAGGCGGTGCCGGAGGATTCGCGGACCGAAGGACGCTATCCGGGCTGAGCGGTCCATCGATGGTAAGTAACGAAGCTGCTATTAGCGTTATCAATGCATACTTTGCCAGTTTCTACGACACGCTGTCAGAGGACTTCTCCGATGTTGATGTCTGTGAATCGCTATCCCTTTCCGCTCCTCCTCTGTTTTCCGTTATTGTTTTCTTTAAGCGACGGGTTTTCATTTTCCGTAGAAATATATTTAATTTTGTGAAAGTACTTTTCATTCTTGTTAGTAAGATTGTGTTCCAATGTGCATCTTGATTCGATAGGCAACGATCTTCGTACGTTAACTAAAAACTTCTAGCTGTGACAATGTTTGTAGTTTTCTTTTTTATCTGCAATGTGCATCTCCTGTTGGTGCTTTAAATCTTTTTTTCGTACCGATCGTATGCTTTCTGCGTTACGTTGACACTTTATCAATCTATTAACATATCCGTCATGTCATAATGGATACCATGCGGTTGAATCTTAATTTACGTATTTTTCTTCTTATATGTTACTAAATTAGTTATGAAATACGCTGTGTTGTTTGGTTCATTTTGTTTTTTGGTTCGTTGGTTTGGTTCGTAATGGGAATCGCTTCATTATAAAACTGTTCGTTCCGCTAGTCGGATAGTTTTGGGTTTTCTCTTAATACTTTTCAAACAATTGTTTCACGTGTTGTCATCGTCATCATCTTAAATCTCGGTGTCTGATCTGAAGATTTCGTTTCCGGGCTGACTGTTGTGTTATGTTTATGTAAAACTTATTATTTGCTTGATTTTAGTGCACTATTTTTGCGAATAACCATCACAGAATAAATCCACTATGCCCGTTCAGTGAGTAAACCAAATATAGCTCCATATGCTTTAGGAGAGCTAAAATAGGAAAAAGGCTCGATCAAGTACGCACGCGTTTGATGATCGCGGCAGAAATGCTGACGAACAAAAGAAAGCAAAAGGCCATGTGCGTATGTCTCATGCACTATTCGCGAGAGTAGAAGTATGTCGGTCGTTAGACCGTAAAATGGAAACATATGCGTTCGTTGCCATAAACTGAGAGGCCTGAAACGCTTATGGCCGGTTTGTTGCGCCCCAAACGTTGAACATACGTACAGCGATGGCGTTCTTTAGAGAGAACGTTCTTTTTCTGTGATGCTCGTGGTAAACATATGCATCCGTCGCCGTTGTGCAGTCCCTGACCGTCGAAGCAAATAGGTGGCTACATGTTTACGCGAGACTCAATTTTCTATCAATGTTTAAAGATCTCGACGATGGTTGGAGCAGATTCGTGAACCGCAGCCTGGAGCGATGGAAAAATATAACACTCGTTGTGATCAGCCTATCGCCGCGAGGAAATGAGTATGTACGAGCGGCTCACATTTACATAGCGCAGCATATGCAATGCTTGCCTATCCACCCCTACCGTGCTCCTGCGCTGCACCGTGCGCATCTGCCTTTTTTTATTTACGCGTTGCAGATTGCCGAGCAACTGCGTGTGGTGTAGTGGCTTAATGTGCATTCTCTTTTTTCTCCTCTGTTTGTTGTGTTCTCTTCGTCGACGCGGATGATGCCTGCACATCAGTGGACGTGTGTTGGTTTTCCCGGATCGCGCACAGCGGCCGTACAGTCGCAATGTCGCTTATATTAGTACGCATTCGTTAGTCTCCCTGCTGTCGTCGTTGTCATTGCCGTCTTGGCGATTGTGCTCTCAAAGTCCGTATTTCATCCCGGGGTCATTTGATGCCGCTCTTTAAGCCTGCACACGTTCGAAGAGGAGGAAAAAAACGACACCCTGCGCGGTTAATTAAACATATGTAACACGCAGGGACGGCGTAGTTACACCAGTGCATGTAGTGATATCGTTCCAAACGATAACCTCATGATTCATCCATCTGTGAGGATGCATTTAGAGGAAATCACCACCACACCAAAAACAACCCGTATGTGAAGCCAAAACAAATCTGGGAATCGTTGAAGGAAAGTTGCGTGGGTGAATCGAGAATCCGCGCGCCGGGTAAAATTTTACAGTGTGAAAAGGATAGAAACAGATTAATAAGAAGAAGAAGTAAACTTCTAATCTGCTGCGTAGTTGAAAATCGTGTTGACGCTGAGGTGTGTGGTTCGTACTGTTGCCTAAACAAAAACATACCACACCGCTCGCTTGCCCTGACAGCAATATAACAGACTGTCAACGACCGATCGTTACTCTGCCTACTTTGGAACCTTCACGTGTGCACCCGGTCGGTGTAGTCAAGGAAATCCGTTGTCGTCCTGTACAGCGACCGTCTCGTGATTTGTATTTCCCGTGCATTGTCCCGTGTGTTATGTGTGTGGAAGATCGTGCGTCCACTTTTGGAAGCTCATGTTGTGGCTGTTGCTGCACGTTGAATGAAGTATGTGCTCTACTCTACCGAAAGGAATGCCTCAGAAAGGATACCATCACCAGCGATCGTCAACGGTGACAGGTGCTGCTAGCCCAGCAACCATCGGTGGAAGTAGTGTCAGTGGTGTTAATAGTGCAGGAGGCAACGTAAGTTCGTCGTTCAGAAAGTTACTTTTATTAAAGCTCGTCTCGTGGGGGACTGGGTGGCAGCAGGACCTTGCTTTGTCGTACCGCACGTGCTGCAGTTTGCCGGTCTTGCACCTTGCCACCATTGATGCAATTGCGCATCCCCCATTCCAATCGAGCATGGCGCCAACGTTTCGCGCCTTTTTGGTGTATTTGAAAATGGTGCTACGTGAACAATAGTTGTCGAAGAGATGAGTTTGTCAGTGAGTTGCGTAAAGCTTAATCACACTCAAATATTTTTTTTCAGTCGCCCTTAGTTTATCGGCCAGGCAAAACAGATAAAAACCACATGATACGTTGGATCCCATTGTGCGTTATACTACGGTATTGGTGGAATGCTAGAAGGAAATTGATAATCTCAAGGGAACGGGGAGCGACTTTGTTGATTTCTTCATTTGGCCATTATCAGGGTGGACGGCTCTAAATGTATACAGATCTGATGGGCCCTACATGTTTGCAACCAAAATAGAAACGTGAGCACACAAAATTGCAGGGGTGCTAGTCCTACCAGCCGCTCAATGCATCAGTTGGGAGGGTTAAGTTACTCATTTTACAGAGTAATGTAATGAAACTCATTGTTTATTATACTGTTTCGTTTATGATGGAAAAAATCTTAGCAATCTTAAGATTTAGTTCAAATAATTTCACTGTTTGGATATTTTAATCTGAATTGCTTGCACTTCAGCTTCAACAACATGATATAATTTGGTCCAGAAAATGCCGCACCTTCCAATCCAGGAGACGAGATCTGAGAGATGCAATGAGCGTTAGTAAAGCATCTATTTTTAAAAGCGTCATAAATTTGACGACATCACCTCACGTGCGAGAAGATAGGGAGAAAAATTCTGAACGATCAACATTCTTTCGACAAACGCCGGTTCTATGTAATGCGTAAAATGCTTCTTTTCAAAACAACAGTTAATTGATTATAACAGAAATGTAAATATTAAATATTTACGTTTCTGTTATATTTTGTCAGTTATTTTTCAAATAGTTTTTTATCAAGTGATCGTTATGTTTTATATGCTTATTTACATGTGTTTATTTGCTAATATTCGATTTATAATCCTTTCAATGTTATTGGTCGTTAAGATAGCATGATTTCACGCCGATGAAAGGCTGATAAAGGTGGTCATAATTTACAAAACCTGTCAATATTACTTTCAAATGACGTACATATTCGACGTTCTCTAATTTTTCGTTCATTTGTTAATTTCTTTTCATTACGCTGATCGATCGCCGTACTGTCAACTGCACTATAATGGCTGCAGTCCAATATGGTTTCCTTTATGCAGTCGCGAGGATACGGATCTCAAAGCGGGAATAACATCAATAACTACCACGGCGTGTTCGACGGTGGTGCGGCGGAAACTGGCACCCCGCCCCTACTCGATCTCTCCGAATTTCCCTCGCTGACGAACGCACGCGGAGGTCAAAACGATCAATCCCTGCCGCAGTCGAACGCACTGCAACCTCCAGGCAGTAAACCGTACGGTAACGTATTATTCTCCCTAGCATCGCGTTATCCTTTTAAGCAAGAATGCAGTTATTCACGTGTGCGTCTTTGATTTCCATTTGCAGTTGGCATGGTAAAACAACCCACGTCCGAACAAATCGCGTTTACGATGTCGAACGAAGACTTTCCGGCCCTGCCTGGCACGCAGAACGCGGAAGGAAGTCAGATGGGAGCGGCTAGCCAAGGTTTGCAAGGAGTCCACCATCATCACCATCCGGACCACCACGGTGGCACTGATAGCTTGGGCGGTAAGGGCAGTGGAGGTAGCGGGCCTGTGGGTAGCGCGGCGGGCATGGGCATGGATCTGCAGAGCGATTCCGGCAATTCCAACGTTAACATGGACAAGGGAGCGATGAAGCGAGGCGTTCAGACATCACCCAATGGTAATGCCTTGTTTACACGATATCTCAGTTAGTGACTATAGCAATGGAAGGTTAAACCGCGATCGTATTGCAGGAACCGTAACGAACATCCCTGCGACTATGGTGAACAACCAATTCGGCATGGTGGGCCTGCTTACGTTCTTGCGGGCGGCGGAAACGGATCCCAATCTTGTGACGCTTGCGATGGGCCAGGATCTTATGGCACTGGGTTTGAACTTGACCGCGGTGGAAAACCTGTACCCGTGCTTTGGTGGCCCATTTGCGGACGCGCCTACGAGGTAAGTAACCGGCCATGCAGTTATTTAATTGCCATTGCACCGCTTGTTCATACTCCTCTACGCAATTCACACGCCACAGACCTCAGGATATCGACTACAACGTACCACCAGAGTATTTGATCAACATGTCAATAAGGGACAAGCTGTCGAAGCTAACATTGCAGAAGTATAAGGATGATCTATTATTTTATTTATTTTACACGAACGTGGGTGATATGATGCAATTAGCAGCGGCTGCCGAACTGTAAGTACATCTTGTGTTTGCCTATTTTGCAGGCGTTTTCGCACGACGTACGTGGAATACTGATTCGTTTTGATTTTGAACGCGTATTGCAGACACAGTAGAGATTGGCGATATCATACGGAGGAGAAGGTGTGGATAACCCGTGTGCCCGGCATGACACCGTACGAAAAAAATGGCACAACCGAACGTGGCACGTACTACTACTTCGATGCGCAAACTTGGCGACGAGTGCCAAAAGAATTTCAAGTGGATACAGTGAAGTTAGATAAATGTCCAAACATAAGTGCTTACGTTGCGATGAGTGGACAGCCTGTATAATATTTATTAATTTGTAATTAAACCAGAAAATCACGGTCAAGACACATGTGGCGTGACTTTTTTTGTCCCTCTGGAATGTCCTTATACATTTATTCCATCTGACGCCGGCTGGCGTTAGCAAGGATAACAACACGAAGTGCAATTTCAACTTTTCCACAACAACGTTTTATTCAAAAGGCAGAATGTTCAGTTCTACTGCGTCCAATGAACAAACTACTGAGCCCCTTGGTAATGAATACAATACTTTTTCCGTTTAAAAATATTAATTTAAATAACCTAGTAGAGCTAGTATATCTGCAACTCTCTGATGCTTTCCATGACCAAAGCATCAAAAAGTACAACCCGGCAGCAGCGCACATCGCAAAAGTAACAACAAAGGTCATAGATTTCTACTGGCAGAGCTTTGCGTAGGATTATCAGGCGCAAGCACAAAAGGCGACTATGGCAGTGTTCTCTAGTCAGCTTGATTAACACATTCGCGCGTGATACTCTATTAAACGTATCACTTGGGTGATTTTTTTACAATCGGAACCCCCTAAATAATTAACTGCTTTGCTTAACCAATTTCATCTTCGTTTCATATTCTGCCACTAACTTTGCCATCTTCTCTCGCACGTCCTGCTCCTTATTATCGAGCGTCTCTTTCATTCGTGTTTGCACTTTCTGCAAGGCTGCGTTATAGCCTTCTTTGATGCGATCGTATTCCTTCAGCATATGCTGCTCCTTGTCCTCCGCATATTTCTATATAAACGACAAAAAAAATTGTTGAAAAGAAAGTCAACTGTATCGCATGGAAAACAGTAAGAACGGGTCTGAACCTTGTAGTTGAGCGCAGTTTTTTTCGCCGACTGATATTTTTCCGTAACCAAATCCAGACTCTTCTGGTATTCTGCTTCGATCTCCTGAAAGTTGTCCGTCATCTCCTGTTCGCGCTCACAGTACATCGTCCGCTCGGCAGTGAGCTGCGCAATCAGTTTCTCCATCGATTGCCGCTCGTTGGCCACCAGTTCTCGTTTCTCTTGCAGTTCGCGCTCCAAAAGTTGTACCTTTTTCTGCCCATTAGCCAATTCCGTCTTGTACTTGTTCATCAGCTCAGACTGTTTGTCAAAAAGTGCTCGGGCTTCCGTGTCTTTTTTACCCAACATTTCGCGCATTTTTTCACGCTCGGTTACGATTGCACATTTCAGCACTTCCACTTCCTGGTTGCGCACCTTCAGTTCTGCCACTCGATCATACAGCTCGCTCTTGAGCGTATCGATGTTCTCTTCAAAGTGCCCGAACTGCGTCCGGAATCGTTCCTCGATCTGCTTGATTTGGCCCGCAAACGCACGAGCCATTTCTTCACGAACTTTCTGTTCTTGCTCGCGCAACTGCCGCCGTGCGCTAGCCGCGTCGACGGGAGACTCAGACGAATTATCGCTAGGTGAGTCTTCAGTGCCAACGCTCTGATCGCGCGAAGAAACCTTCATCGGCGACGTTGCACTATCGCACGTCGTGGTGGAAGAGTTCATCGAAATTTTGTTACGAATAATGTGCTCGAATTGAGCGGCCTTTTCCTGCAGCTCGTCAATCAGCTGGTCCCGTTCGGCTTTCAGATCGAGCCGCTTGTGCAGCTCCGCAATCGTTCCTTGATAATCGCTCAGCTGAATTTTCATCTCACCAAGCTCTCGTAGGTGCGACGTACATGACGATTGCAATTTTAAATTCTCAATTTCGAGCTGGAATGCAAAATAGAAGTCAAACGAACGTTTAAAAACCATGCCCATTACTGTATCTTACCTTCGAGATCTGCGTTAAGCCGTCGATGCATTTAGTGCAGTTGTTGGCCAAATTCTTTTCTTCCCGCCCAGGAGTACCATGTTGGTGCCGATCACTACCGTCCCCACCAGCAGATAGTTGCTTTAATACTTCCTCGTGATTCGTTTTCTCTTTATCTAGCATCTTGGCTAGTTCGCTCGATTTAAGTTCCGCCAACTGCAGGGCTCGTTCAAGCGAAACAACCTGCTCCTGCAGGGCAGCAATTTGCTTCGCACTATCTTGCGCTCTTAGAGTGGAGAGGTCACGCGCAAGTTCGTCCTTCGTACCACTCACTTGAATATATAATCGTTTCAATCGGTCACATTCGTTCTGGGCGTCGGTGAGAAGAAACTTTTGTTTCTCAACCTCTAACTTAAGTGTGGTGCACATATCATGCTCGGCTTTCAGCGTCCTGCATTGCTCCGATAACTGTTCCTTTTCCCGCTTTAACTGTTCGATCTGATCGTCTGTTTCGAGTTTCGTCTGTTGAAGGGTGAAAATTTTCTCTTCCAATGCTTCCTGCCGTAGATCGAAGCTCGATCGACGATTGCTGGATTTCCCAGTATCGGATGCTGTAATTGTATTGCTCGAAGTGAGCTTTTCTAGCTCTCGCTCGAGTATGCGGCATTTGGACGACAACCGAAACGCTTCCTCTTTATATTGATTCATTTGCACCAGCGTGTGACTCTCTTCTTTTTTCAGTTGCTCGAGTTCACGATCTTTTGTATTCAAATCTGTTTCTAACTGACGAATCACTTCGCGCTTTTCCTTCTGGCCCGTCATGCAAACGACTAGTTCATTCTTGAGCCGAACCACCCGGTCATTAGCGTCCCCTGCGGCACGATCACGCAGATGCGGCGCATTGTTCGGCGTGCTACCAATCAGATTCGATTGCATGAAGCCATATCCGGTTCCGTCTACGTTCGTCTCTTTTTTCTCACTGGATTCATCTGTTCCATTTTGTTGTGCGTGCACTAGACTATCCATCAGTTCGAGCTCAGCATTTGTGTTTTCCAGACGCCCCGTAAGCCCGGCAATCTTTTTCCGCATCTCCGAATGTTCCTGTTCGAGCACTCGGATTTTGTTATTCAGTCGTATCCGTTCATATTCGAAATCGCCCTGGCTCCTCTTGGACAGCAAATTCTCACACTGCCGTTGGGAATCCTCTAGCTTATTTTGCAGCCGTTGCACCGTTTCCGACTTTTCGATCAAAAGCGCTTGTCGTGATTTCTCCAACTCTGTGTAGCGAGCCTCTAGCCTCCGATATTCCAGCTGCCCATCGCTTAGATCGGTGCGCAGTTTGTTGATCTTCTGTTGCAACATTGTTACCTTCGCTTCCATCTGCTTCTTCAATTCATCCACGTGACGATCTGCCTTTTGGGTTGTGTTTTGCTCGAGCATGCGATAGCGATGTAGACTTTCCTGAAGCATCGTTTTCTTTATCTCTACTTCTCGTTCAAGAGTAACAGATTGATCTTCTAGCGAGCTCACCTTCACTCGCAGACTCTTGTTAGTGTCCTCCAACTCAGAAATTTTTGTTTTACTTTGCACCAAGAGCTCGTAGGTCTGATCTCGCGTCATAGTTGCACGTTCCTTCTCGGCCTGCTCGATACATAGCTTTTTATTAAGGTCACTGAGCTGCAGTTCGTATGTACGGCTTTTCTCTAACAGTTCCTTCGTTATACATTGTAGCTCGCGATCTTTGGATTCGAGTAGCAATCGTAATTCTCGGTCTGCTTGGCCATAATCGTTTGTGATGGTTGCGGACCCGAAGAGTTGCGCAGGACTAGGCAGCATGGGTGATTTAGGAACGGGTGGATCCGGTGGTTGGTTTATACTTCTTCCATCCTCATTTTCATCGTCATCGTCGGTATAGTTCGACTGAGAGTTAAGAGAGTTCAGCGTATCGTTATCGTCGTCAAAATCCCCAAAGGCCTTTTCAAGTTCCTTTCCTATTTCCTCGTTACGGCGTTTTTGATCCGCTAGTTCTTCCTCCTCCTCGGCTCGTTGTCCCTCCGGCTCACAGCGGTTGAGATTGATACTGACGCCATCGTTGAATAACGACATTTCGGGTACTTTGTTCATTATGTTGCCTGAACAGAGTGCAAATCGAGCAGGTATTCGTTGGTAGTGCCGTGTAATCCTATGGGCTAAAATTTGTTTCCAAATTACATTTTACAAACTCTTTTCCCGGTGAACAAAACGCTCCCTATCAGAGGGGACACACGATCTGAAAATACCGTTTATCGCACTTTTGCCCTTGAACTATTCTAAGCTGGTTGCCAAGTTAGCTTCTTAAACACTCTGACTCACAACAGACTCGCACCTGGAAAGGAGATGAAGAATGATTGGAATGCTTTAAATGAACCACCGGACGAAAATGTAAACAAAAAAACCATTAACCCATACTGGTGCACAGACTAGCGGCGTTTGTTTATTTCTTAGTTTTTATCTGCTTAAACGTTAGCTTTTTGAGTGATCGATTTTTCGAGTTCCCAACATAAATAAGTATGTGAAAAGATGAAAACATCATCCTCTCTTCTATGTTCAAATGCCACTTTGATTTTTGAACTTCATTTTTTATCAATGCCTTCTTCTTCTTCTTCTTTACTAGGTTTTTACCACGGTAAGATACAAGATTCCAGCTTCCTGGGCCCTCCTGTATTAATCCGTGGTTGAGAGGGCTATTCCTCCCTCCTAGTTATACTATGGACCGGCAGCTATAGGCCATACGTCCTTCTTTTACGATCTTTGTTTTCACTTATGTTTTAATGTGCAGGAGTGGAAATTATTTGAGGCTGCTGTCAGTTAACTTTGTTATTTCCTAAGCACGTTTATGCTTTAGTGTTGCTTTCTTTGGAACTGTGCTTTGGTTCTTGCTTTTAGCTGCTGTTGTTACTAACGTTGGTGATTTAAAATTTGATTTTGTTGTCTCTTATAAAATTTGTTAAAGATTTCAGCTTTTTGCTATCCCTCTTTTTCCAGGCGGATTCAAAGGATTTTTCATTTATACAGGTGTTAATTCTCCTTTCCAATCTCAGTTTTTTGCAGTAGAACACTTTGTGTCTTGCAGTATCCGGGACATTGCAGGCATCACAGGTTCCGGAATCAGATAATTTCATTTTATGCAGCCAGTAGTTGCTGAGATCGTGCCCGGAGATTAATCGGTTTAATATTTTCTTGTCTTTAGCATCTATGTTTAAGTTTGTGTGCCACATTTTTTTCATTAGGTGCGGTTGAAGTTTTTGGAACTTTTTGCCTTTGGTGAGACACAGGTCTGTATACCATTTATCCGCCTCTGCATACGCTATGGTTTTAAACTCACAGATAGCATCAGCTAAACGTATTTTATTGTTAATGCTAGTATCACAGAAAGTACCTTTTTTTGCGAGTTCATCTGCCGACTCATTCCCTTCTACACCTACATGGCTCGGGATCCATTGGATTCGGGCATAAGTTCTATCACAGCTGTTTAGGATAGCACCAATGAGTTCATCAACTACTAGTTCCTTTGTTGCTTTTTTTAAGACTATGCACGCTGATTTGCTGTCCGTGAATACAGTGGGATGCTTCAGTCCTTCTTTATCTGCTATTTCTAGCGCCTCTTTTATCGCATATAGTTCCGTGGTGCATATAGATACTGGTATTTTTAATTTGTATGCTATGTTGTGGGTTATCTTGTTGTTACTTCTTATGTGTATGCCAATTCCACATCCATTTGAGTTCTTGCTCCCATCAGTATAGATATTTGTTACTGATGAGTAACTTTCTATTGCCTGTAATGTTAGTTGTTTTAATTGTGATAGGCTGAGGTCTTTCTTTTTTCTGGCTATACCCGGAATGTAAGTATTGATGTTAGGGTGCAGATTAGAATTTACTTGTTCATTGAAGTCCACTGTGGCGATCGGCTGGAATAGCTCTATATGTTCTCTGAAGATTTTCTCCTGAGCGGTTAGGGTGCCTGTTTGTCTTTGGTTTTGTAATTTCATAAGACAGGCCTTGTTGGGCTTGGAATGGGGTATGGATTTTGCGAGTTGTTTTGCAGTAAGAAATCTGCACCTGGTGTGGAATGGGATTTCAGCCGCTATAGCATACAGGGTGTTGATGGGAGTGCTTCTCGTGCATCCCGTGACCCTTCTTACAGACTGGTTTAGAGTTGTGTGTAGAGCATTAAGTCGTGTTTTGTTTGCGTTCAGACAGAGTCCGCTACCATATTCCAGGCTGCCTCTTACAATAGCTCTGTGGGCTAGGATAGCCTTTTCAGGATTGATGTGGTTTCTAACACTGCATAAGGTCTTCATGATATTTAGTCTACCTACTGCTTTGGTCTGTAGATTTTCCGCATGCTTATTGAATTTTAGTCTGCAATCTATCGTTATGCCCAAGAATTTGTGTGCTCTAACTTGCTCTATGGTCTTGTTGCCAATGGAAATGTTTAGTGTGCCGTTTCTTTTGTGGAGGCACATAACTTTTGATTTATCTGTGTTTATGGTCAGGTTCAGTGACTTCAGTGTACTCTCTAGCCAATCAACTGAATTCTGGAGCTCACGTTCGATATCCTCAATTTTTTTCCCCGCCTCTATGATTGCGAAGTCATCCGCGTATTGGAGAATTTTTGTTTTGTTATTATTTATGGCATGACAGCCTGCGGTATATAGATTAAACAGCGTCGGGGATAATACATCTCCTTGGGGAAGGCCATCAGACACTCTTTTTCTTATTACAGAATTGTCGGAACTCAACTCTAGGGATCTATTTGTTAGGAAGCTGCCAATCCATCTGATATCCTCAGGTGATATCATGTATTGGCGCAGAATTTCTATTAGTTGTTTGGTACCTACACTGTTATATGCATTTTTTATGTCAATAAAAACTATAGCAGTGTGTAGAGAGTTCCGTCTGTTTGTGGAAGCGGTGGTTGTAATAAGCTCTATTATGGTCTGGGTTGAGCGGTTCTTGCGAAAGCCAAAACTGGTATCCGGAATGAAATTGAATTTTTGTATCTGATAGTTGATGTTGTGTAGAATTGCCGTATTAGTAATTTTTGTTATTGTGGGTAGCAGAGCGATTGGTCTATAGTTTTCTGCTTGTTTTGGGTCCTTGCCTATTTTTTGGATAGCAACAACTTTGATTCTTTTTAGCTTACCAGGGACTTTACCCATCCTGTACATTTCATTAATTTCATTTATAATAGCCTGTGTGTGCTCATGGTCTAAGAGGCTTAGTGCCTTATAGGAGATGTTGTCTGCGCCTGGTGCTGTATTTTTCTTTGTACTTAGGATGCTGTGCCATTTCTCAGCATTTAGGATTTCCTTATCCGATATAAAGATATCCTTAACTATATGATTACGTTTCTGAGGCGAAGGAAAGTTTGTTTTCAGGAATAGTTTTGCTGTTTGATTATTGTTGTGCACGATGTTATTCTGTGGGACAGAGTAGTTTTTACCATGGCATTTTCTTATGATATTCCATAGTTGAGCTGTAGATGCGTCTGCGTCGATAGTTTCTAGCCAAGCTTCAAACCTTTTTCTTTTTTCTATTTTTTTAATGTATCTGAATTTCGCTAGGTCTTTTAGAAATTCCATGTGGGTGTAAAGTGTGCGGTTTCTGTTGAAGCTGGTCCTGGATTTGTTTTTTTTTCCCAAGCTTGTTGAAGTTCCACAGTCCACCAGCTTTTGGGGATGTGGGTTGTGACGTGACTATTTTTGCGGTAGATGCTTTGGATTTCTTTTGTAATTGCATCAATGTTCTTGTCGCAGTTTAACGAGGCTAGCTGTTTTTCGGCGCGTATTTTGTTAACTACTACTCTTGAGTTTGCGGTGGATTGCGAATTGATGCTTGTCATTATGACTTTGTGCCCACTATTTCCAATGTGGAGGTCTGTAACTTCTCTAATTGTGTCTAACACTTTGCTACTGGGTATTATGGTTAGGTCTATGGCAGTATTTTTTTTGTTTGTGTCTGCGTTTATGTATGTTATTTCTTTGTTATTTAGAATGATCATGTTCGAGTTGTTGATCAGTTTTAGCAAGGTGTTGCCCCGTGCATCTGCAAAGTGATTTCCCCATGCCTCGTGGTGGGCGTTGAAGTTCCCCGCAATGATCGTGGATTTCTGATGGTTTGTGAGTCTTAATATTTTTTTTACCATATTTTCAAATCTTTTGGTAGGAGTAGTGGGTTTTACGTATAGCGATATAATGTTTAAACTTGGCTTGGCAACTTTGATGCCGGTGACTTGTATGTGTTTATTGTTTAGTGAGATATTAAGATGTTCGTATCGGTACTTTTTTTTAATGAAGATGGAACTACCTCCATATCCATCTTCTCTGCATTGTGAAATACTGTTGTAGTTTTTCAATGCTGGGTGTGGAGTGGTGGTAGGTTTTATCCAGGTTTCCTGGAGGCATATTGCATCCACGTCTGTCTGCACAGTTATTCTTTTTAGCTCATCAATATTGTTGTTCAAGCCTTGAATATTGTTTTGGAGAATTTTAAATTTGTTAGTGCTCACTTTATCGCTATTCGATTGCGTGTTGCTATTTTGCTTGTATGTTTTTTTGTTACTGTAATACATGGTAAGTTAGTGTATGCGTGTGGTTTCTCAGGGTGATGCATGATCGATCGTAGGCGATATCAGATGATCGTCGTACGGGATCACTTCTTCGTTATTAAATGACGGGATTTCTAATTCTGATAAAACTGGTCCTTCTATTTGTTTTGTGTTTAGGTTATTTGTTTTTTGGTTCGGCGTTTCTTTGTTTGTTATGGTCTTTTCAATGAGTTGTTCAGTGTTTATATTTTTTACGTTTATGATTTTCTCTTGCGGGGTTTTTGGTTTTTTTTCTGTGTTGTTCAATGGGTTTTGTTGTATTTGTGATGTTTTGTTTTGTAAGGTTTCAGCGAACGATTTCTTTATATAGCTTCTAGGGACCATGGGGGCCTGAGCTCTTCTTTTTTCCCGAGCCTCTCTTAAGGTGATTCTTTCGGTGGTTTGGATTTTTTTAATTTCCACCTCATCTAGGTAGACGGGACAGTTTCAGTCAAGGGTACTGTGACCTTCCCCACATTCAAGACACTTTGGTTCCGCTTGGCAATTTTCGTGGTAGGGGCTTGAGCAATTTGCACATTTTTTATGACTCTTGCAGAATTTTTTGGTGTGTCCCAATCTGAGGCAGTTCATACATCTTATGGGTTTCGGAACATACACTTCAAATTTTAGGTCGTAGTAGTAGCCAAAATTTACGCTTCGAGGGGTATTAATGGTATCGAATGTAAGGATGGCTGTACGAGTATTTACCCAATTTCCATCCTTGTCTTTCCTCTTCATGATATCCACATCTTTGACTTTTTGATCTGCTAGACCTGTTATTATATCTTCTTTAGTGGTGAAGGGGATGGCATCACACCGGATCACACCTTTCGACGTGTTAAGCGTATCGTGCTTGTATACTTTGGTATCCATTCTGTTTGTAGTCTTCAAATCGATTTTGGTTAGTCTATCGGCTTGCTTTTTGTTACGTACTAGTACAAGCAATTTTCCGTCTTTAAGTAGGGTAACTTTTTTTGGTTGCTCGTTTATAGCGACCTCGATAGCCTTTTGGACTACAAAAGGGTTAGCTGTCCTTAGTGGCCTTTCGGGAGTAGTTCCTTCAACTACCATAAATATTTCTTCCTCTGCGAAAAATTCGCTAAGTGGAATTCTCTCTCCTCTTAACCTCCTTTTTTTTTGCTTACTAGTAGGGCTCTGGCTTAAAGGCTCGTAGTACGAGCCAAAAGCCGACCCACCTCCGGGGTCCTCGACCCCCATCTTACTTTTGGTGCGTTATTGTCTTGGTTCGGTTGTCTTTGTCAACGGTTTTTATAACACGTGGATTAGTCAGGTCACTGCCTTTGGCTGAGGTGTGTTAGTGCACTGAGGGGTTTGTCGTGTCAGGTGTCTGTACTCTTCGAGTGATACACTGTGACTGTGCACTTTGATTTTTGAACTTCATTTTTTATGAATGCCTTCACTATGTTTTCAGAACTATGCAAGCGCGGTTTTTGGTAAACAATCAATTTGAGTCTAAGTCCAAAGACCGTTATGTCACTAGAAGGAAGAAAACCGTCAATCTATACTTTGACATTTAATTTACTAATAAAGCCAAGCTTTTCCAGTAATAATCATATTGCTAAAAATTGTATTTTTATGGCTATTGATGTTCTATAAATCACTTCTAACTTAATGTCTATAAAATGGTGATTGAGCTATAAGTCCTAAGAAATTAATATTAACGGTTTGTTAACATTTGGTTTGTTTTGCTACTCGTCATACTAACGAAGAGCTAGTAAGCATACATCCCTTTTCAAAGTGTGCTATTACGTGTGGTAATTAAAAACTGTATATAATTATATGGATCGTTTAAAAATTCCATAGTTTTAGCTGAAATAAAAATATTCTCTAGGAAAAGTATATTTCCTTCGGTCAAGCAACTGTCAAAATACGATTCAAAATGGTGGCACGGAAAGTGACTATTAGGATACCTCTTCTCCAATCGCTCTGGAGTAAGTAAACAAACTCAGTTTTTGTTGTCAAACGTAAATATTCCGTGTGAGCTCACGGGGGAGATTTTGTCAAAAACGAGTAAGAAAACTAGAAAAATAGCCTATCTTGCAGTACTCTTTCGTCGATGGAAATGAATTCTGTGTCTTCGAACACGGTAACCCACTTTTCTGTTTTTGTGCATTTGTGAATCATGTTGAAACCTCAGCTGTGGTGCATGAATGAGAAATTGTCAGGAAGCATTAGCTGAAACTAGTCCACATATTTACGGTGAATAGAAAGAGGACAAAAGGCAAATTCAAAGAAGACAAACAAACACTACCTGCGACTGACTCAGTGCAACATGATCTAATACAAATGTGTCATTCGTGCTGTGAATTTACCAAATAGGGCGACTATTTGTACTTTTTGAGTGAAAAAAGCTCCTTCAAAACAAGCAGTTTACAGAGTGTGCTTTTATTAACAGTCTACTTTCTGTTCTCTTTCGCAAAATAGGTAGTCATGGAAAACAATAATCGCACCCAACAAACACGAAGCCATCGGCTAAACGCAAATGATTTTTACTTTGGCAAGATGCTAGGCGAAGGAAGCTTCAGCTTCGTCTATCTGGCCAAAGAAATTCGCACATCAAAGAAATATGCAAGTAAGTTGCCATTGTCTCCTACGGGAGAGCAGGGACTTTCGATTTTATACACGCCAGAGTCTTGTGAGAGTCGTTCGTACTTAGCATTGTTTTCTTGTTCTTCTTTTCTAAATTTAGTTAAAGTGTGCGAGAAAAGGTTGATCATTCGCGAAAAAAAACAAGAGTACGTGAAACGGGAGCGTGAGGTGCTGAATCGGCTAACAGGGAAGCCTGGCTTTCTGGGACTGTACTGCACGTTTCAGGACCGATCGAAGCTGTATTTTGTCATTACCTACGCTTGTAACGGGACACTGCTTACCTTGCTGTCACGTCCCTCCTTCACGGTAGATTGCGCGCGGTTTTATGCGGCAGAGATACTGCTGGCACTAGAAACGATGCATAATATGGGTATTCTGCATCGGGACATCAAACCTGAGAACATCCTGCTCGACGAGCACATGCACGTGCTGATTGCTGATTTCGGTTCGTCTAAGCTGGATTACCACGAGGATCCTTTGCAGTTGGACGAGAGCGACGAGGAAAAGAACGAATCGCCTCCCTCACCCACGATGTCTACGGCACGAAAACACGCCAAACGGGTACTGGGAACTGATTTCGAAGACGACGATGACGACGACTCGGATGATACGGAAGATATACAGCCCACCGAGCGAACGAAGCGACCCAGCTTCGTCGGTACGGCGCAGTATGTGTCTCCAGAAATTCTTACCGGGACGCCGTCCTCTCCTGCCTCGGATCTGTGGTCATACGGCTGCACGCTGTATCAAATGATTAGCGGGGTTTCACCGTTCCGGGCTCCCTCTGAATATATCATCTTCAAGATGATTCTTCGCTGTCACGTCAACTACGCCGACAGTTTCGATCCCCATGCCAAGGACCTTGTGGCACGCCTGCTGCAGATCAAGCAACACAAGCGACTTGGAGCGCGTGATAACCCTCGCTACAGCTCGATACGAGAGCACGCTTTTTTCCAGGGCATCGACTTTCAGCACCTGCGAAACATGCCAGCTCCACAAGCACCCACCTCGGAGTCAGTATTAAACAGTGACGCTTGCTCGTTGAACAGCGTCTATTTTCCAGAAGGCATGCAGCCTGGGCTGGACGATCGACAGATCACGCGACTACTAGATTTTAAGCTGGCCGAACTGAAAGAGAGCGAAGATGACGGTGATGTTGGGCCGAGGGAAGGCGGTACAGAAGATTGCCGATCCGAACCTGGAGACCTGGACGAAGGCGAGAGCAATCGTGGTGGCGGGAATCGCGTGTTTAGTTTGACACGTGGAGGGTTTTCCTCACTTTTTAAATCGAACGATGATGCCACCAGGAACGATCCCGGGCCAGTCACTTTATGGCAGCCGTTCGCCGAAGGACAGGAGATACTGAAGTATGGATTCATCAGCAAGCGGAAGGGCTTGTTTGCCAGACGACGCATGTTTTTGCTTACGACCGGACCGAAGCTGATCTACATTGATCCTGTGAACATGGTGAAGAAGGGCGAAATACCATGGTCTGCTAAGCTGTCGGTTGAGGCCAAAAACTTCAAAACCTTTTACGTGAATACGGTAAGCTAATTTAATCCAGTCTAATGGTAAATCATGTTACTTTGACACGTGTCCCCTTGTCGTTACAGCCGACCCGAATCTACTACCTGGAAGATCCCGAAGGATTTGCGCTCAAGTGGTGCGACACCATTAATGACGTCCATCGGAAGGCTTTCCTGAACAGTGAAAATAACGAAGGCTCTGCTGTTTCCGGCGAATAAAGTGTGTGAGTGTGTGTGTATGTACTATGGTAGTCCTGTTCTCAGCACTCTTGGTGCGGGCGAAAGTCTGCCGTCATGTAAATTATACGGTAGGATAGGAGTTGAATACAGTTAGGCAAGTAATTAATCAATAAATAAATTAAAAAAGAACCGCACGTAAGCATCCGTACTCCATTAAACTCGGTGCACAATGTCATTTCTCATTTATTTGAAACATTGGCGTTTCATTGGCAGTTGAATTAGTGCAATAAACGATGATTCAAATTGACACGATCATGTGTGTAGACTTCCATTTGGCGTTGTTGGCGATCAAAATGAGATCTCGAATGAAATGTGCTTCGACGCGGCACTTCGTCAGCTGATGCTCTCAAAGATCTTTCTTTAGCTCCATAGGCCGTAGCATAACGCGATACGAAAATAACGAACGAACGTGCGAGCATGGCATCCGGACGGAATTGTCGTAAGAAATCTTTCCGACAGCATGTACATGCTTGCGGGGTTTTATCGTATTCCTATGCCATATGAATCGTTAAGTTTGCCACTCTCGTAAAGAAGCTCGTCTTCCGAGTAGAGACGCGATAAGCGGTTTCCGTCATGGCACGCCTCCAAGCCGTGAAGCAAGCATGCGTGCGGAAGCCGCGTGCGTGTCGAGTGAGTTTAGTACTCCGACTGCGCTGGCAGGATACACGCCACATTTACGAGTGAGCTTCGAACCAGTGCTAGGATAACAAACACAAAGTGAAACTATGCTAGTGCAACGCGTTTTTCGGCCGCCATTGGCCGCCAACGTACTTTTGATACTGTCCGTGAGTACATTTGATCAGCAACGATGTCAACGATTGGAATGCGCCTCAGTCTAGAGCAATTCTTACAAAGAAAGTTCTGTGGAAACTAACAATTTTCCGCTTTATTCGATTATAAAATGTCCGCGAAATAAAGCATACTGAAAAGGAAGTGTGAACATATATAAAGAAAACATATATTATTTAAAAAAAAAAGATAAAATGAACGTAGTTATACTACTACAATAACAGGCGCACACATTAAACTACGTAATTGTGAAAACATTATTTTATGCTTCCCATTACGGTCGTATGTAAATTTGTAGCACATTGACCGAGTGCAAGTACTTCGGTCTTTCCAGCAAGGGAAACTGCTTATCGCATCGCAACTAGCTCACTGTATTTTATCAGGAAATGCGATGTTTTTGTTCTATCGCCACTCGTTTCTTCATCGTCCTCAGTTACTCCACGTATCAGAGGCGCATGAGCGGCCATTTGACTTGACGGATTGTCCTGCTGAATGCCTGTGCGATCAAGTTCAACCAGAGTCCTTCCATTTCAATAATAAAACCACCTTCACAGTACGTCGAGATGCAGTAAGTGGGTTTACGAGTACAGAGTTTTCCACAGACCCAGCTGGATCAATTTTACTCTTTTTTCTTCTATTTCTAAGCAACTTTTCAACGACAAAGATACCGAACCAGGGCTGGACAGCGACGGTATGTCTCTTCATGCGCTTTGCATGATTAGACAGAGCAGTGGGTTTAAAAATGTCGAAGATTATTTGCCGTCAGACACGGCAGTACTCAAAATAGTCTACGCATCCCAAACCGAACAATACCAATGTAGGTCCTGTTCTCATGTAGAATGTTTTATCATCTTTCATCGGTACTGGTGGCTCATGTTAGTAAGTAATTCGAATCTTAATACCATCCTGCAGTGAATGCATCCAGCCTTGCCCGCTTCACGCATCTGCGTGAGTTACACGTGCAATCGCTGAAGTCACAACTGCTTCGTTTCTCACTGGATGGTGTCCTTCCCGTGGAGCGGTTACATCTGGAAGCTTTGGAGCTCATTCGCACTGAACCGCCAACCGTTCTCGACCGCATGGCACCATCTTTGGCTGAGATGGGTCTGTCGCCTATTGGAAATGGCAATGTAAACGAAGCCTACCAGATCGCCCGCGAGGACGAAGAGCCAACGAATGGTGATGTCGGTGGAGCCGACTCCCTAACCGAGACGTTTGAGCTTGAAATCGTTCCGTACGAGGTGTACAAGCGAGACTTGGCCAGCACGAGCAATGTTTCGTTCTACGGTTTTACCAACCTGACAGCCCTGGCAATCCACGACTGCCAGCTGGAATCGCTGCATCCCGACTTTCTGTATGGCCTGGAGCGGTTACAACGGCTTTCGTTGCAGCACAACAACCTGAAGGTGTTGCCACCGTTCGCGTTCTATGGTGCACCCAACTTGGGGCTTTTATCACTCGCTGGAAACCGATTGCTGGAGGTTAGCTACTACTCGCTTGCCGGACTGCTCGAGCTTCAGGTACTCGATCTATCTGCCAACAACATCTCAAGGGTGTCGGAGCTGACTTTCCCACCGTTCCCGAAGCTTTCCAAGCTCGACTTGCGTCAGAACCCGATCGAGTACGTTTTCGACAGTTCGTTCGCCATTGCTAACATGACACGGTCGCTGTTCATCGGCAGCGACATGGTCGGATTGCAGATCGCAACTCCCAAACCATTCCAAGGATTGGCCCAGATGGAGCTGCTCGAGATCCGCAACCTGCAGATGCCCGCTCTCCATCAGTACCTGTTCCGCGGACTCCGAACCCTTCGCACACTCCGGCTGGTGCAGGGCAATATTTCCTTCGTTGAGTACGACAGCTTCGCTGAAATGAAGAATCTCACCGAGCTGTACGCATCCCGCTGTGCCATCGGGGCTGTCTCGATGGACGCGTTTTTCGGGGTAAAGCGTCTACGCATCATCGATCTGTCGTATAATCAACTTGCTGAACTTCCGGTCGGGCTGTTCGATGAACAGCTGCAGTTGCTTGAGTTGTATCTCCATGGCAACCGATTAACGCAGTTGCCTACTGATTTCTTCCGACGTTTAACTCCGGGGGTGCAGATTGTGCGGCTGATCGAGAACCCCTGGCAGTGTTCCTGCACTATGGGTCAGTGGCGCCAGGCTGCCACTAATCGGCTGCGGGTATCGGCACCTTCTGAAGGCGCCTTTCCTTCTTACGTGTACAGTAACAAACTAACGCCAAGATGCAGCGAACCTTCGCAAGGGATTAACAACCGCAGTGTGTACTACGTGATCCGCAAGAACCTGCACTGCCATGACAACGCTGATGACACAAGCAAAGTGGCTCATCGCATCAGTGAAATGAACCGTCGGAAGCAGCAGGCACTTCTACTTAAACGCCAAGAAGCCGCTGCTGGAGGATCGACCATTCGTGAGACGCTCCAACCGATTGCGCAACCGTCCTTTGAAAATCCGATTCCGATGCATGGTACGTACGAGGCTGCCTATGCGCACCTGCGTTCGGAACAGTCCCTGCTGTATCAACAGAAGCGGCAGCGGCTGCAAAAAAAATTGGCCCATAGACAACGCTACGTGGGAACCATTCCACAGCATCCACTTATTAGCAATGAGATAGAAATCTAGCCAACTATGTTTTTAAGGGTTATTGATCCATAGCTTAATTTGTTCTTTAGTGGGCATCGACGGTTCAATGAGCGAACAATAGCGATCATACCAACCGCCCTAAGTTGTGTATATCACAGATCAATCATTATGTCCGATGCGTAAATGTCCTAACTTCACTTCCGAAGCGATCTTGCTATGTCAACCTAACCTAGGGCAAATAATTAAAAACATAAATACATTAGAACACACGCTACAATGAGGACACATTGGTTTCGTTTCATGTTATCGAACACAGATGCATTGCATTTTGTATTTGTTGTTTGTTTCTTGGTTTCTTTGTTGGATTCTTCCGTAGTTTGTCCTGTTTTCATGCTAGATTATAAGTATATCTTTACAATAGCGATAGGTTTTGCATCGGCCCTTTTAGCTTGTTTCAGCGTATTGAAATGTGCCCTCCGTATCCATTCCGCTTCCTAAGCAGTCCCATTATGCACAACTGGTCATTGTTTTGCCCTTTATATGTGTTCATATACATAGTGATTGGACAGCTCGTCTACATCCAGAGCTTTCCTTCCTCGTTTCAACCCTATGATACGAGCGGTTACCTCAAACGTATGCCAATTTTGTAGCAGGTGTTACGAAAGTTTCTTCTAGTTGTTTCGGCTAGTCGCACCTTTCCTTAATCATTTTTCTCTAGCCTTTATTGCCACTCGCCGTCGCCATCTAGCTCGTGCCCTCTTTCTCCCCACGCATAGATACTTCTGCTTTTTTGCACAGGTAGGTCCCACCTGACGTACATGTATATATAATACGTATATATATATAATTGTTTCCCTCTATTATATCATTACCCCAGTCCCCATTCCTGTGTTCTTGTTTAAATCCTCTTTGTCTACTAAATTATTTGATGCTAATGCTGCTGGTATGTATCTTTGTTTATATATATATATATATATATATATATATATATATATATATATATATATATATATATATATATATATATATATATATATATATATATATATATATATATATATATATATATATATATATATATATATATATATATATATATATATATATATATATATATTTATATATATAGATATATTCGACTGTCACCATGCGTCCTGTGTTTTGCTATAGCATTATTTGTGTTTATTATTCCCGTAAAATACTTTCATTCCCATTTCTGTTATTTAACACGTTTTCATCCTTGCTTGTGCCCGTCTCCTCACATTGCACCTACGGCGGAGTCTGCCCAAACGCGTCAACTTTCTAGCAGTGGTCTGTCTGTTAGTAGGTAGGTATTATCGTTATATTATCATTACTTTTATTAATATTTTCATTATTCGTAATAATAATGCTATATTATTATTATAATTATTATTATTAATGTTTTTACTTTATATTATCATCATTATTAATATTATCATACTTGTTATCCATTTAGACTAGGATGACTAGGATTATGTCAAGATTTGATTGATTCCCGATCTGTACGCCGTTCAGTCGACAGTTCGAGAAGTTTGTTAAATTCCGTGCCTAAAATTTGTCTAGCCTGAAAAAACGTAAGCAATCGGTATAAGAAAAACAGCACGCAATAAGTATGTTGTCACAAAAACGCAGTTCAAAAAGCGCTTACCTGTGTGTTTTGTGTTGGAATCTGCAGAGCTAGGGCCATGGAATTAGCGTCAAAGCTTTCATCTAACGCTATCAATGCGCCATGTATACCAGACTCCAATAGGTTGTTGGCATACTCCTGCAAAATGACAAAGCGCACAGTGAAGTTGAATAATGTCAAGCATTGGCAATAAAGGCGTGAATAAATAATCACCTTCAGACCAACGCACTGTACCCATCGCATAGTGCGATCGTTCGTCCAGACGAGAACATCACTGAGGCTGCTTTCTGACGCTTTGCGCCGTTCTTCCAAGGCAGCACGATCGTAGTTCAGCCGCTTCAAACAGGAGATACCAAATTGTAGGCTTGTCCGATGGAAACTATCCACCATCTTGAGCTGACCGCGCAGGTCCTTCTTATTGAGGTGATCTAGCATACGAGCGTCAACTAGACACTCCATGAACGTAGTACGGTACTGAGGTAGACCCAAACTAGGCAACCAATAGTTTCCTATCCACTCGTGATTCATATCTCCTGTGAAAAGCGAAACGGAAGAGAGTTACCCTCATCGAACCCTTTACTAGCACGGCAAGCGCGCCTGTAATGAGATCCTACCGAATGCCAGCGTCGTCCGCGTGGTTTGCGGTGCTGACGGAGATGTCAAGGAAACCATTTCTTGTATGGCAAGACGTAACTTTAACCGATGCAGCGGATTGCTGATACCAATCTCCCGCTGTATTTCCGTATCGCTAAGCGCGCTCATGATGGCACCAGATTTTACGTTGGCACGGCAAGCCGCCACATACCAGGCCGGCATACCAACCCACAGTTCCAGCCAGGCTACAATCGTAGGACCATTCCACAGGGCGAACGGGGTGCCGGCCTTCATCGCTTCACCCAATAGATCGTGCCGATAATCGTGCTCCCTAGGTAAGTTAGATGCAAAGGATTGTTGAAATGAAACGACAACGATCAACGCCGTAAGGTCTTGTTTGACTTACTTCTTCTTCTGCCGCGTGTAATCGACCGGATTGGACTTTCCCGGAGGTCGGTATCCGGAAACGCTGATATTGTCGTATGTGGAATCGATATCGCTAATCAGCGAAAGCCCGCTCATCGACATCATACTAGTAGAGCCGTCTGGCATTGAGGAATCTTTTCCACCCTTTACCTGGAGGTACATTGTTCAACAGTATGTTAGTTGACAATGTCAATTACGGATCGTTTGTTACATCATTGCGGCTCTGGTTACCTTTTCTTTTTTACTAAAGAATCGTCCCAAACTCGATTTGATGCCCTTCTTCTTCTGAGCCGCCGATACCGCATCTCCTCCTCGGCTGGCTGTTGGCGTTTGTAGAGAACTTAGTGAGCTAACCATACTTAAATGCTTTAATGATTCCTGGCTGCCGTGCCGTGAGTTTAACGGTGACATCCCGTAGTTATTGCTGGCCACAAAATGATTTCTGTAACGAGACCACAAAAAAACATTCGTTAAATTCGATTATCATTTGATTCCTGAATGGCACCAATTTGGATTCCTGAATGGCACTACTTTCTGTTGTTGTCAACTAAAATCGCACAACCAAACGCTACCTTTTTCCAATAGAACAACTCATTAGCACGAGGGTAGCAAAGGATAAACGGAGAAGGGTTTGCGAAGGGTATTTCGACGTTGAACTTATCTCGTTCTTAGCATAGCATAGCACGATATTTTTGCCGTTAAGTTTCATATTCCCAAAATGTACTAGCAACTATCATACTTATGGGAAAATCATGTTTGCTTCAGCAAGGGACAGGTTTTATCAAGCAGTTTATACAACATATGGACCGAGCAAGCTGGCACTGTTTCGATGCCATGTGGTGCAGACTTTTGTGATAATTTTACAATAATGAGCTTAAGGTTAGACGCATGTGATTGTGACTCGGTTGATCTTGTACACTAGATCCGAGGATTTACTAGCGCGGTAGGATCACAAATGTATATGGGTATGGAGATAAAAAAAAGTTGACTTACACCATATGTTATGCCTTTAATAACGATATCTCTTTCTCTGACCTACTTTTGTTGGTTAATGAGATGAATATTGTGCTGTATTTTAACTAATAAAGAAAAATAAACCACATCCGGAAAAACAAACTACACCATGACATATAGCATCATCATCATCGAGAAGTTTGCATAACCTACGCCACAACACAATTCAAATACAATAAAATTCCCAAAAAAATATATCAAAGACATACATACTCTATTTTTAATTTCAAACAAATTTCAGACACATTGTGAAGCAACAATGCTCAATTGAATATGACTAGAGTAAGGAGCACTCAGATCTGATGAATAACAGATTCGCCCTTTCGTTACGCACATTTATTGCATTTGGTCCCTAACTCATTTATCCTTTTTTGTTCTCACTAACGAACGAGGACACATCACATAAGTTACGTGCAGTATCTAATTGATTCTGCTATGCACACAATATCCCTGGGCATTTTAAATGTCCTCGTCAGTTTACCCCATAATGTTAGAGGGGAAAATACCCAGCAGCAGCAATAGGGCAATCAGCGCATCTCCACGATATGCGTGTCTTTCTGTTACCTTCGCGTCTGTTGAAAAGCTTGATTGCTAAACATACGAATCAGACATGTGACAATGGTGCAATATGCCAAACCTATGATCGCTTAAAGCAAACGGGGAATTGTTTATGATAATCATGGATTCGTTGGTAGTCCCAATCAGTGGCATATTTGATATGAGACGTGGGAATGAGCACGTCAGCTCACGCTTCAGATTCAACCGCAAAAAGGACCGTGTTTGCGGTTGTGGTCTAATTGCCGAGCAGCTGTTGCCGCTGCTAAGGCCAAAAGGTGGAGTCAGCCGGAGCATACGTGCACTGCTAGGAGGAAGCTGTCGCGAATTTCGCCGTACGTCCCTGTTGGAATCGAATACGTTTGCGCGCAACAGTTGCTCCTGCAGAGAATGTTGCGTATAGGGGCGAGATGTAACGTTCTCCCCGGCTTGCCTTCGCAACAAGCGGACAGATGGATGAGGTAAATGAAATCGTTGTTGAGCATACCGCTGCTGTAGTGATGGCTGTAAATGGGGTAAATGAGAACCGCTCGTCGCTGGGAATGGTTGTGAATAGTAATAGCAACGACTCGAATAGTACGGATGATTGTGGTAATAATGCTGATAGTGTTGGTGGCGAGGTGCCACTAATGGCTCCCGTCCTGAAACAAACGTGGCTGGAGGAAACCGTCGTTTCATCCTCCCACGGGATGGTACACGACCAACGATGAATTGGGGATGAGGCCGATGAAGATGTTGATGAGCGGGCTGAAGATGGCGCTGATTACAAACTGAAGGATTGCTCAATAACCTAGACACGTTCTGAAAGCGCTGCATGCGAGTATGTAACATGGCACTGGTCAGCGTACTGTTGTAGCGATTCGGTTTTGTAATGTCATGAAACTGGGCAGACGATTTGGAAGGAAACAACTTAAATGATAATGACCTGGATTCGCCTGGAAACTCCGATCCATGCACGACACCTTGCGATCGCCTACCAATGTGACAACCCAGCGACAGCATCCATTGGATAGCGCAGCAATTCCAGAAGACATAATAAAACGTGCAAAGCAAATGAGATACCATACCATAGGAATGTAATGATAGAAATTTAAGGCTAATGTATAAAATATTCCATTAAATGTGCGTTATATGTTTTTACCGTTTAAGTTCCTCTTGGCTGTGCGCTAGGGCAAGTGCGAACCGTTCCAATCGCATTGTACGGGCTGTGGCTGGTGAGATGGTTCCACCTGAACTTGTATCACCAGCGCATACACCACCGCCAGATATATCGTGATCAGCATTGCTCATGTCATCGTGTTGCTGTTGCATTTCTGATTGCAGATGTGCCAGTTGTACCTGTGCAACAAATATAAAAATGTTAGTTAAAGAAATCAAATTATAAGCAGTTGCAGAAATCAAATATCAAACAATTTTGTCATCATCAAACCAAGAGAATCAGATCAACCAAAGAAGAAATATGAAGTAACAAACACACGTAAGGCAATCTAATGTAGTCCTGCGTACATGTCTTCACAAAGCTGCTACAAAATTCCCTCCCATCCGGGAAACAATTAAAGCGTGGCAAACAACATCAAATTGAGTTGCTACAAATGAAAATTGATTTTGTAAAACAAATAAAATTAACAAAACTTCAGAAGAGAGAAATTACACAAGCAAATTGCCAATTGATAAATCATAAAAAAAATCACGCAAAAAGCGTCAATCTTTTCCCGATTCCCGTCCAATTCGATAAGCGGTAGCAAGTTCGATCTAGGTGTCTTCATCCCCGGAACCACTCACTTGGCTAGAGGGTAACGATTCGGACATCGGAACTTGATTCAAAGTGGAAACGTATTGATGCAAATGCGCTGGCGACATCGACGCTGGCGCCTGTAACGATAAGCACACGTGTATAGAGAAAGAAATCTACAAATTCTTACAAACTAAATTACAAACAGAAGTGCTCAAAGAATGCAGAACGGCATTTGTGCCAGTGGCATCGAAAATTGTCCAAAAGGACTATAAATTATATGTTCTTAAGTTACTTTACTTTTTTTCTTCTGCACTATGCCAAAATTTGGAAGCTCGATTCGTACAAAAATGAATCATTTCCGTATTCAAAACAAATGATAAATTTAGAAGCAAAGATATAGGTATAAAGGAATGGCAGGTGGTGACCATACTAAACATTCACCTACCGTGTGATACTTTTGAAGATAGTCTCGATTCGGACTGTTTGGTGTGCTGCTACCACTTAATGGTGGACTTTGGCGATCCATTGAACGGCCACGGGCAAGAAGATTCATGTGTTCCAAACTTCCGACACGAGATTCCAGCTCCTCTGCCCGTGCTTCAGTAGACTGTTTTTCCTCTTGTATTAACCTGCAATACAAGACATGTTTCGCATTAAACGATACTTCCCTGCAGACGAATCCGGATTCCATTCGGATTACCTGATCTCGTTGTTGATTGCGTCGAGCTGCTCCTGCAACATGATGGCTAACGTTTGTGCATCGGTGTGACCAGTAGGCGAGATGATATCGCCAGTACCGAATAGATTGTCCGCTTCGTCGGCTCCCTCCAGCACGCTACCGTCAAATACTTGTGCATTAGTCATGTGCTGCAATTTGGTCCAGTCCTGTTCCGCCATAGAGCGGTTAAAGTGTTCTTCCTCCAAGGTAGATTTGTTCCGCCGCAAGCTATGAGTGCTGAACGTGGTCGAGCCACTTCGAGAGAACCCACTATTGGCTGAAGGGTTGCCGACCGCATTTGGCGATAAACTCCTGGTTAGTGCTTCCGTTTGCTGGATGTTGTATGCGATTTCCTGGTGATTTAAATGGCAACAGTAGAAAATTAGTTCACACCTCGACAAGAGGTTTGGAAAAGAATGCGCACCTGTTGCAAGATTTGCCGCTTGAACGTCTCCATTTCGAGTCGGTTCTTGGCGATCTCCTTGAGCATGTCGGACTTTTCCTGGCACAGTTCCTCGGCATACTTGCGTGCCTTGTCGAGCTCTTGCGAGAGCGTGTTCTTCTCCTCGAGCGCCGTCATACGTTCCTTCAAATGCACCTGTAACCGATCATTGGACTCCGCAAGCAATTTGTCCACCGTCGAGGATAGCCGCTGATTGTGTTCCTCGTTCATTTTCAGTCTTTGATTCAGGCGCATAACTTCTGCGTTCTTTTCTTCCACATTGTTCTCGAGGCGAGTGATTCTATCCTCTGCTGAACCGTGCCGCTCTTGAGCCTTTTACGTAAAGAAATTAAAAAAACAAAATTATATAAGCATTTTTCTTTAAATGAACGGGCTTTGTTAGTAGTTTAAGGATTTCTAATTCATGCCTATTTTCATGCATTACTTTTTCTTTTTTGTTCTATCTTTCAGCCACTATTTTCTAATGAAAGATAGCTGGAGTGCGTCTTAGGAGGGTTTATAAAAGGATTGAATCGAAAATAATTTTGACCCGATCTGTCTGTTTTTGTTAGCCTACCTTCTTGCCTACCTGTGTAAGGGCCTCCATGCGAGCCTTAAGTTGCTCTTCCATTTCGGGCAGTTTTGAAAATTGTGCCAACTTTTGTTCTGAAAGTTCAAGTTTCTCCTGTATGGCAGCTATTTTGCCTTCTTGTAGCTGTAAATATAAGAATGAATATGGAATGATTGTCAAGCAAACTGCCTGCAGCTGAGCGAGCGTTACCTTGAGCTGAGCCTCTTTGTGGCGCAATTCCTGTTCTAATTTTTCGTTTAGATCATGTAACGATGTCGATTCACGTTGCGCATTTAGATAGCGTTTCTCCAGGGTCGCAATGCGCTCTTCTTGGTCCTCTTTTTGAGCTACGTTCTCGCGTAGATCGCGTTGCAGCTTAACGCATGCCTCTTGCGACTTGGTGTACTCCTTCTGCAGTTTGCACATGTTGTCTTCCATCTCGTTGATCTTGGTGTTGAGATCGGAGACTCGTCGCTGCCACTGGGATAGCTCTGCCGTTTGTTTCTCAATAATCGTCTGTAGTTCATGCGTTTTCGCACTGTAGTCAATGGTTTCGTTTGCTTCACCATTTTTCAATGCGTCCTGGAATGGAAAATGGAAAGCGATAACGATATTGGTAGGACATTTTAGCCATAAACCATAGCAAATAATTATATGAATAAATTTCGATCTTCATCTATAGGGCAAATCAACCGATATTCTTCACAACTTGCTGCGAATAGATGAATAATTAAATTATTAACATCGCACCTTCTTTTCACTGCTACTGTCCAACGATGGATCGGATTGGTTAGACAGTACACCTGATTTGTATTGTTGAAGCTGAAAAGACAAGAGATTGCAATAAAGAAGCACCATTAGCCACCAGGCCTTAAGATCAGATCACAAACAAAACGAATACCTCCTCTTTGGTTTGGTTGAGTTCTTCCTCCAGCTCATTATTCTTTTCTATCGATAACCGGAGCCTTTCTCGAACCTGAAAATTTAGGGAGACATTTTATATATATAACGAATCAAACGTTGCCAGCTTTGCTGCCTAGAAATGATTTTAGCATGTTCTGGTTAAAGTTTATTCAAACGTCACGAACAAAGAAATGCAAGAATTCCTTTTCATTTCGTTTCGATCGGCGTCATGGAATGCATGATCCTTAAGTAACAGAGACCTTAAGACGATGGCAAATTAAGTCTTGTTATGGATGAGGCTCACACACGGGTTTACGCGCCACACCGGACACAGTTTGATATGATAACAAACTAGGGCTGACTGATATGCTTGCGGTGAGTTCACTAGAGTTTGCATAAGTGTTGAGATAGCGAGCGGCAAACACTGAAGTTTTAAATTGATCGGTTAGTCACACACATTTGCCGATAAATATATCCACGCCTTACAACGAACCGAGCCGCAAATAACAAACTCAAACATACCAGCTACGCTCACGCATCGCCCAACTCGAGCTACTGGCAAAAAGTTCCAGTTTCTTCGTCATTCGAGACCAAAATGCAAATAAAAACCATAAGCATCGTGCGTGCGTAATCGTGTGGGATGACGATCTTAGGTGCATTACTTCTGGCCCCACATCTATCCCGATGATAACAGCCCGCGGATCACATACATTGAAAAAAAAAACACCACTCGCACACCACGCACGCAAGCACAATCGCACTCACGATTAATCATTCTTCTTCTGCACCTCGCTTCACTTCACGCGCGCACACCCGGACGAAGGAGTGTTCATGGAAAAGGGCTTCGACGGTTGGGTCGGAGGGCTCGAGCGTGGGTGGCCACACCGGCAGCAACTCCGCCTGTTCGTTACCTTCTCATCCAAAGCCTTATGGTGCTCGAACAGACTTTTGAGGGCCTTCAACACCTCCACCTCGCTGGAAACGCCGCTCTGGGATGCTGCCTGCCGCTTCACCACCGTCATGCGTAACGAGCGCTCGTGCCGGGACACCAGACACTCGAGATGTTCCAACAGGAGCTGCAGTCCATGGATAGAGATCGAAAAAATATGCAATTCAATAGGCTAGCTTGCAGACCGGGCGATGATGATGGAAATGATGACGCTCCGGCAGGTCCGAATTGCGGATCCTGGCGTCGATATGGTCGGCGCCATTCAGGCGACCACTTCGGAGGGCACATTTCTTGGCAACCGCGCGCGTGCATTTGACCTCGACGCCTTACCCGGGTATTATTTCTTTCCGCCTTCAGCTCGCCTATCTCTTCGTCCCGCTCGAGCAGTGTCTCGCGTGCCTGCGTTAGCTCTTTGGTTAGTGTGGAAAATTCCTGCATGAGGGACGAAGCAGAAAAAGGGAAATCACAATCCCGTAAACAGAGTAGAGTCTCTCCTGCCATCAGCCACAAGGCCATGGTGGAGGCGCCCGAGAAACACCCCAGCAGTACGCGACTTGCGTGGGCAGAACTGGTGTGGCTCGTTTGGCCATTGCACCGGGGTCGCACCTGTGGCAAGTTGGCCGCAATCTGACGATGCAGACTGTCCCGTTCCTTTTCCACGTCCTGGATTTTCATCTCCATGTCCGCCATCCGCTGCTGGGTCTCGCGTAAGCTGTCCATCAGCTTGTCCCGCTCGTCCAGCATGGACACCATCAGCTGCTCGAAGTTGGCATCCTCGCCGCTAAACTGGGACGACCGCTGGGAGATGTTGTCCTCCGAGATGGTCGGCATCACGTCGCACATCATGTTCCACATCTTGAACAACTTTTTGGCTTCCCCCCGTGTGGTAGCTTTCCCAAAACAAATTTCTTCCTCCGGAATCCAAGAGGTGAGCTTCTTGCTCCTGCTGCTGCTGCTGCTGCTACGGCTCTCTTCTCACTCACTCGCTCACGCACTGCCGCTCTCACCGACACTTTCGCTCTCTTTTTTTGCTCTATTCACACGCGCCGGGCAGCAAAACACCCTCGCGCAAGAACGCTCCTGGCAGGAGGAAGGAGGCAGGTGTCGGGTTGGCGGAAGCGGCGGACGCCACACAACACCACGTTACAGGAACACACTCGGGATTCACGGCAGCGGTGGAGCCTCCTCTTGGAGCAAAGAACTTCACACGGCCTACGGGAAGACTCGGATGCCAGCAGCAGGTAATGCGCGTAATCCGCACGACGGGCACGATAAGGACGTGCGGGACGACCAGACGGGGCCAGCAGCAACGTCGACGGCGATCTATCCCCTCGTTTCCGCCGCACCGATAGGGGTGTCCCGTCGTGCAAAGTCTCCCTTGCCGTCGTCGTATCTGCTGCTGCCTCGCGATGCTCGTGCTTACAGCTTCCTTCGCGTCGCGTAAACGCTACGCTGGGCTGCCATTATGTAATTTCGCTCAACTCGTGCCCGAAAAACGAGATTTCAGTATCACAAAATTCCACCGTTCGCGGACACACCTTTCTATACGCTTTTCTTGTTTTTTGTTTGTGAAATTGTTCCCCGCGCTGCTGTGTGCGTGCGACAGAGAAACAGAAAAGTCTCTCGAGGCTGTCACCCAGTGGCACTGCTTTTCCTGTCAGCTCATGACGTCACGAAAGTAACGCGGGGAAACGGTTTCTCGGTAGCAAAGAGAGAGAGAAGTCCCTTCACGTGCGCATTGCCTGGTTCTGAAAAGTGTCGAGCCGTGCCAGGCAAAGCGAAATGTGGTTTGTGACAACTTGTTCATCCCTTCAGAAACCTCTCTATAGGCAGTAATTCTAGTCCTGCTAAGAAGGGTCATTCCAAGATGATGCTTTCGTGAAAAAATTGGTCACGAATAAAATAAACTGAAATAGGTAAACAAAACTGATATTTACTGCATACCTACCATTTTATATTCAAAAATCGTTAAACGATAAATCAGAGATCCACACGCTGATTGCGTGCAATTCGATAGAGTAGCAATAGATTTATTTGTTTTGATTCGCATTTAGCTTAATTTCCGCGCAAGTGATGGTGGTTTGAATTCGATCGTGAAAAGCAAAGAAATAATTCGAAGTGAACTAGAAAAGCAGGAATACTCGTTCAGTATTCAGTTTCACGCAAGCAACGTACAACTTGCGTGCAAGTATATCGAAAATGCCATATTTTACCAAAATGTAAAGTTTTTCTTTTTTATATAAATTTCAAGTATATAATTAAGTCTAAACGCAAAGGTGAACATTTTGTATACTATTTAAGTATTTTTTTTATTTTCTCAGACGAATGCCATTTCAACACGTGTGCTTGAAAAACTAGGAAGTTTCTCTCACTTATTCGCAGAGAGAATATTTCATACGAACGACCTGCAAGGAATTGAGAAGCCACCTGACAGGCAAACTACAAGCATAATACTTGCTTCCTACACCCATGCTACACATTTCATCACAGAGTTTTCCAGGTGTGTCGGAGAAGGGCAGTAAATTCGCCGACGACAAAAATCATACGGAAATACAACCAACATCACTGATGTGGTGTATATGAAATCTTATTTTAACCCTCTTTTTGCGTTTCATTAGCATTCCTCGAGTGTCGGACACTAGTGCTGCACGTGTAGCATCGGAATTTGACCATTGAGCCTGCGAGATTTAAATCGCGCAATGGTGCTTCGCTTCGCAAGCTATCTATCAATCGAGCCCATTCAAAAGCCGTAGTTGGCCGTGGCTTATAATCGAGACTGGGCAGAAGGTGTTTCAGTACGATTTTGTACATTCCCCAGTCAGCAATCATAGTGGTACGGTTTGGTATTTGAGGGCATGTGCTATTTTTAAATTTCATTATGTTTCCTTTTCCAATCCCGATGATCAGTACAAGGCTTGCCATTCCAGCTTGCAACTTTTCTACGCGTACTAGTTGAAATTGCGAATCGTTCTACGCAAAAATCTATAGCTACTACACACCAGTGAAAGTGCAAGTGGTCCTGTTTTTGTGCGTATCAGAGTGCATGCCGGGGCGCCATACCGTAGTTTCTTTGTGCTCACGATCGATTTGCGAGTGGTTTGACGCGCAGGATGATAGCTAGTTTTTCATAACACACGCACTGACCGATTTAATGGGGCGATATTAATTGCCTCAAACATAATGCGGAGTGCTGCAAAACCGGGAAATTGCAGGCATTCTTCAATAATACACAGCGTCTCTCGTAGCGCATGGTGCATCAGCTGAAACTGTGGTGTATTTACGTGCGTGTGTGTGTGTGTGTGAGAGAGAGAGAGAGAGAGATAGAAAGAAGAGAGAGATGACTGGTGAAGAAAGGGGAGAATTTATAGAAAAAATAGATAGTCGAAACCCGGGTTGACAGCTCGACTATGAATGTGTTGTGAAATGCATCGATGCACGCCGCACGGGAAACTGCATCAAGCTGATGCTGATGCTTCTGTTTTGGCACTGTTCTCTTCTTGACTGATATTGAACATGGTCCTAACGACCTGCAGAATCAATCAGTGCATTGCAGTGATGCAAAACGTAATTAAAATCCTCCCTATCGGGGGCAAAATTCAATCAATAAAACCGCTGGCGGGAAAATAATAATCGCTGGAGGAACTTATTCCTTCAAATCATTTTCGGCATATTGCCTCATGTTGAGAGAAAACCACCCTCGTCGATACGTTCTCAGGACCTTCCCGATTTGGTGTAGAGAGAGCCTTGTGATACTAATACTGACCTTGAGCTAGTTTCGATGACGACCTTCATGTCAAGCGCATGAATGGTCAGTTTACAGCCGTCCATATGAAATTATGTTTTCCAAACATCTCTCGTCAGTTATGCTATCGATGATCTGTTTGGTGTTTGACGCCATTTAACTCACATGGTCAGAGGTCAATCGAATGGAACAGTTAAAGGTTGCCTATAGTGAACGCACATAACCCTCTCTCCTTATTTCCGGAGGATCCAGGCCAATGTTTAAGCTTTTTAAGGGAAAACCGGTTCCTTGGACTCCCGACCCACTAAAAGTTCGATATAAAATAAGGTAAACGAAAAAGATGGAGTTATTATTTCCCCTGCTCATACACACACACACACACAAACACCCATTTTTATTGCTTTTCTTTTGGAGGCTTATTTTATGTAGAAAGTGAAAGAGCGAGTCAAAGGGCTGTGTTTCGCTAAAAAAATGAGGAAAAGAAATTCTCAAAAACGAAAGTCGGTCAGGTGATGCTTGAAGGCAGATCGAAACAATATTCCTGGAAAAAAAAACATTCCAAATGAGTGCCCCAAACAATCGAATCGAATATTCGAAAAATTCTTCAGCAAAAATAGAGATCTGCCAGTAAACTGTACTACGGTCCGATTTCATAAATCATTAGTAATTTTTATGACTTATTTGCTGTTCGACGCAATCGGTAAATAAGATATAAAAGGCTAGGTCTATGCGAGGAATCGTGGAATATGTTTTGCTCGGTTTGTTTCTGCTGATATTAGCTAATGTGTTTACACAAATTTCAGCAAGTTAACCTATCTGCTAGCCGTTGGTGCGTTGCGTCATTGAATCGGTAAACATTTATTATCCTATCAAATTCTCAGTCCACCTGAAAGCTCACATGCCGCGTACGGTCTTTCTCATTGTCAGCTTGTCTGTGGGATTTATCACGCGACAGCACGTGTAACGCTCACGAGACGGTTTTAGCTGCAGGGGTTGCAATTTTGCCCTCTTCATCCTTTCACTCCTATCCGATGCAAATAACAATGAGCTTAGTCGATGAAGGGCGTCTCGCTGAACGCATCTTAAGGAACGAGCCGAATCTGGCATTGACACACATTTTCAATCGTTTCGGCTATGGTATCGTTAATTGAATGCGATAATCCATCAAACGGATGCGGAATTAGATGCCACATGCAAAGGGGGGAAATTTATCAACCAACCGACCGAATGCAAGGGCGGAAATCCGCGTTAGCTTCGAGCTCCGAGGTTGCGTTATGCTTCGAGAGCATCTTCACATGTTTCGGGTGTCACACCAGGCGGGTGCTGTGCTGAGTGACCGTTGAAGGACATCCTAGACTTCCTGCATCCGACCAGACTTAGCCGGCACCTTCCGACGGTCACTGAAGCGGCAAGAAGAGCTCAAACGCCCGAAAGTGTTTGCGGTTCCACTCAGCGTTCCACAGTGCGGCAGGGACTTTGTGGACGTTGTCGCAGCAATAGACCGCATGATTTGCCATTTTCGATCGATCTCCTGCTGGAGAATGTGGCCATGGACGTGGCACAGCGCTCGGTGACACTCGCTGACCGTGACCTTGCGCCCGTTTTTTGCCGTCTCTTTCTAGCATGGTTTGACCGGCTGCCGATCGCTTGAGAGCATAGACAACGGTTTGCGAAAATTCTCTGCTAGAAGGGGGGTGGGGGGGTTGAGATCGTTTAATTTCCCATTACCTTCATCGCCCGTTTTGGTGAAGGACTCACGTGCGAGGAATGAACAGCCAAATTTACCATTCCCAGCGTGAAGCGAACACCAAAGATCGCTGAATCGCTGACCGATCGAGATTGCTAGCCATCCAGCAGAATGTTCTAGCTAAACTGGTTTGTTTGCGGCACGAATCGTCCATAATGTGTGTTTGTGTCTGTGTGTGTATGTTGCTTAGTTCAAGATTAAACCGAGAATTCATTATTTGTTCGTTTGCTTTGACGCGATCTTCGCTGGCGTGGCGTTTGTTTTGATGTTAAATCAGTTCGAAAGGGTCAAATTTGATCCGGAACATTCACTGAAGCAGCACCGATTAGTCTGTGCAGCTTGTGTCCGTACAGGTGTCGTCACGATTGTGGCACATAATGGGATTTGAAAAATAATGCTGGGAAAAGTGTGGCTTAGAGCTGATTTGCGTCATCGTTTTGGTAAGGCGTGTTCCGCACCATCCATAGCCTAACCATCTTTCCTCATTGTGCGTGTCATGGCCTGCCTTTTCCTAGCTCTGAGTCATGTTAAGGCGAACTATTGGTGCTAAAGCAGTTCACGATGATTAAAACCAGCCCGGAGTTTGTGAACTTGCGTTATTGTTTGTCGCGCTAAAATTGGGCACAGAATTTTGCAACCTTTGCTGTTTTTCGCTTCCTCGTGTGATCCTAAGCACATCGTATCGAAAAAGTTTTGCGATACTATTGGCACACTTGAACGTCTTCCTGCTCTCGTTCGGTAATCCCTCACATGGCGAGCCCAAATGGGAACAAGGCAATCGACCTAGTGGTGGTGCCGCGATCGGTCGCGGACGGATGCGTCAAAGTTCACCCTATTGATTAAATCTAATTGATATAGCCGGCTCTAATGAAACGTCCGATCGCGAGTTGAGCTCGAGCTTCATGCTCAAATGCGCGGTTGCGTGAGCATTCCCACGATAGTGGACCATTTCATCGTTATGATTTCTCCCTCACATTCGCGCGAGTTTGGCGCCCTGCTTGTGCGTGTCTCGACACTCACACAGCATTCACAGGCTCTTCACAAACGCCACGGACACAATGGGTGGTATTTGTTTTAATTGCATTCGCGGCACACTCTTGCTATCTGCATCGGTCAGTTAGTTGGCGTACCGAGGGTCTATGGGAACAACGTTTAACGCATAAAAGCCTCGCGTCGTAAAGTCGTGGTAAATCTGTTTACTGTTTACTGCCCTTAAATTTATTACAATCCTGCTTCCTAATGGGGAGATGGAACCTTCCTGCTTGATGAAGAGCGCCCTGTGTTCGTTATGAAAATGACGGAACCGTGGTACTGAAGTAATTAACGCTTTTGAACGCCAGTGAGAAACAAAGCCGAACATTAAATGAGCCCCGCTCGTTTGAATCTCGACACACGGATGTCGTAACTGCAATTAAAATGCGAATAGTTCCACCATCAGCCACCAGTGTTCAAACTTTTCCCAGTTCAACCGGGATAGTGGGTGTCCAGCAAGAAGATGTGTTAAGCAACGGATTTCAGCACGATCTAGCAATGTTTCGGCAATGTTATATTCTCAAAATTTCTCTTCCACAGCTAGCGAGGCAACATATTAAACCCCCCAACGCGGTTGTTCATCTGCTGCCTTCGCCGTCATGGGATACGATGATTGCAAAGTGACTCGTGGTACTTAATGTCAGTGGTTACGAATGATACGCCACTTTCCAGCTCCATCCGTGTCCCTGGAGCCCTTCCATTGCCCCACCCAGAGTGAGATCCAGTCCGGTTAAAATACTATCGAGTGCAATCCCCGTCCAACACGGCCGTAGGAACGTCCCAGTTACTTATTGTGTGTCATTGCTGATCGCGTGTCTCGTGTCAAGCAAGTAATTGTGATAAGGTGGAATCGTACTTCCCGGCTAGTGTTAGTCGTTCAAAGTGTGCCTCGGCGAAACAGTGCGTGTGCATTACGTGTGTGCATTCGTTGGGTCATTCAGTTCGGCAATATATGTCCGTCCATTTCACAATCCGTGCCTTGGAGTACGCATAGTTTGACTTTTTCTTTAATATTGTTGCCGCCTGTGTGACCCAGCTGCATTGGAAAGCCGCATCCGAGCCAACGATCTCAACATGAATGGCAATGGACATTACAACGATAAAACTCCACAGAATGGCACGGTTCCGCATTCGGCAGCGGAATCGGAATGCAGCGAGTCGAACTTTAACCACCTGTCCTGCATGGGACGCCTGTCTTACCACGTGTCGATGGCGATTGGGAAATTTTTCTACAGGTGAGTATCGAGCAGCCTATAGCAAAGCCATTTCGATGGTTTTCGATTACCAAAGAATAACCCCGTGAGTTTGATGAACTTGACAATGAAAAGCTTCGGTTTTGCTAATTTTGTCCAAGGTCATTTCTTGTCAAGCAGAAAAAAACAGAGAAAAAAAGAGTTGTATCACCTTTTCTGGGATAAAAGCTCTTAATTATTCACTGTCGAACACACTAAATTTACTAAAAAACGCCACAGTTTTAGGGAGAAAAATCTTCGTCGTCAGACTATCGCGCTATTAGACCGGTTTATGGCAAAAATAAAGAAATAAAATACGAGCGGCATTTTCGAAATCCTCTCGAGGATACATCTCTTAGGCACAATATTATACCGGTTGTTAGACCGGTTTGTCTTTAGGGTTATGCTTCCCAACCCCAACCGTTCATTTGGGATTTCCTCTGAGGACAAGCTTTCAAATCGAGGCAACAAAATTTCAATGTCACCGAAGCTGTTAAAATGGGGCTGATTAGGTGTAGTTTATTTTAACCGTAATCCTAGCTAATGTACAGTTATATGATTTGCATAACTGAAAAAAACATATTTCTTTTTTCTCCGAAAGCTATTTTGAAGGTCTGACCGTCCATAGCTTGAAGTACGTTGACCCAAGTTTGGTTCGTATTAATGAACATGTTATGATTTTCAAGCGCGTTTGATACATTTTACCACCTGTCTCAATACGTCGGTAAAATTCCTTTACCAGATCAAGATAAAAACGCCAGTCTGATACGTTCCGCCAAGGGAATCACTTGATTCAATATGATAAGAACGATGGAACCAACTCAACCAAAAATGTTGCTTGTGGAACGAATTTTTAGAAACCCAATGTAATCATGTGGATGTGCCATTCGTGCGTGTAAAATTGATGAGTTTTTCGAAGTTGCTAGAGAAATTGTCATCTAAAAGGGTTAGGATACTTCGGAAAAAAGGGCCATATGTCCACGAATTGAACTACTAAAAGCTGTAGACAATCTATTACCCTATGGTGATAAGAAATTGAGCAAAATCTAATCGTTATTTCCGGTATTGCTAATGGGTCCATATAAAACTCGGCTCAGTGTCACGCCAGTTGATCGCAATCAAGGAATATCGCTTATCATCCGTCCAGCCTTGAGCATTAAATGTCCATAGCTTTCCACGAATCACATGGCTTAAACACATTTGTCTTTGGACTTGGCCATTAGATGGAAACCATTAACGCACCCATTATTTAAAATGACAACTATGCTAAACTTCCTCTTATATAAACTGGCTGCTCTTATGCAAATAAGTGATTCAACATAATCACTTCACATTTTCCCGAATGCGTTTCGGTGAACTTTTTCATTTCCCAACGATAAATTAGTAATTGTAAAGGAAGATAAATGATATTCTTACAGATTCAAAGACATTCGTGAGTGGTGTTATGTGGAACTAAAGCCACAATAAAATCGTATGAATTAGACATATAAATATGTGCGTTGAATAACATCATAATTCTACGTTTTTCCTCACGTGAATTTGCTCTGCCTTGTAACACGTTTCGATTTCAAAGAAAAGTAAAAGTGTCAAGAGACGCTACTGGAACGACAATCTTCTTGTTTGCCTTACAGCCATCGAGTGTGAAATAGGCTCAGACGAAGATCGCGATTAGACGTTCGTGAGAAATTTGAGTCTTTTAACGAGCACTGAGTGACGATAACATATGTTCGAAAAGTTCTATGGCTTAAACATTTTTTACACCGCTTTGTGCGGCTCATTTGTCCAGTTGATGTTGTCTTTTGCCGTTAGTTTTAGCAACTTTGGTTTTAACAACTAAATATTATCATTCTTGCCACTGCTTCTATCAGTAATTGAAGCTAAGCGATCGTCATGCTACGTCGTGTTTTCACAAGATTTCCTAGCTCCACCCAAATCATTTGTAATGCGTTTTTTATACTTTGGTTTACATAGTACGATAGCAAAATCAAAGGAATGTTATTTGAATTCTATTACATTTTTTTTGCTCATCCGATTATGCCAGTCTATGAGTGGTAAAAAAAGCAGCGGAAAAGAAGCGATAAACATCCCAAAACAAAGACGAAGCCTGTTTCATTCTGATACGTAGCGGTCATTCTCCCAGACGCGTGCCGCAAGTAAATATTTAAATTTTAAAAATTCTCGTTTACTCTCTATCAGATTATACAAGCTTTTGAATGTGTGGACTTTGACAGAGATGTTTGCTGGAGTAGAACATCATTTCAATTATCATTACGCTGCCGCGTGATGTAAAAGTTCATCCTATATGGCAAACAAGCGATAGCGATGCACCAGCAGCACCGATTGATAAACCGTAGCCCTGCTAAATGAGTGTAACTAAAGAAGAAAAAAACCCCAAGGATGCTATCAATTTGGTACAAAAAAAAACACGTGTTAGTTTCGTACTCTTTCGTGTGCTGTACAGTAAATCTGCGTTAAAGCTGACAAACCTGTTGAAACAGGTGTAAAATAGGTACATTGCCCCAGCCTACTATTGCTTTGCTGTATTTTTTCTGTTCTTAATCATCAACACGCCGTTTATTAGACGGATGTTTGATCACACCAACCAAGCACAACGTAATGACGTTGTGCCACTGAACCAAATCGACATGCTCGATGGAGTTTTGTGTCGTTGGGTCAGATTCCACAGATTGTGTGTATAATTGTTTATAGCTCGGGTATCGAGTGTGCTTCGAAACCCTTCGGTATGGTCTCAGTTCGTTATTTGTGTAATCGCTATTAAGAGCTCACCTCAGATGCAAGCACCAAAATAAAACTTATTTCATCAACGTCTGTCAAACGATTGTCCTTTGCCTCACAGACTCGGGTACTGGATTGCCAACAATGCCTGGAAAACGATCGGATTATGCTGGCTGCTGGTGGCCCTGTGCAGCATCGGTTTCATTCGATTCCACAAAGAGAAGAGCCCGATGAAGCTCTGGATACCGCAAGGATCAAAGTTCCAGCACGATACCAACTGGCTAATAGAGCACTTTCAGGAGGGAAATCGCATTGAATCGGTCATGATAACCGCACCGGACGTTCTAGTTCCAGAAGTTTTACAGACAGCAAGTATCTACGAATGACAACTTCGGTATAGGATTCGCGATCTCACCACATTGTTGTTTTGCTCCTTTTTGTTTTCTCTTGCTGCAGCTTGCCAGTATCACAGAGGAAGTGGAGAGTTTCAAGTTCCACAACAGCGAGGGACAACAGCTGGGATGGACGGACGTTTGTCACAAGTAAGTCAGCAAACTAGAAGCTACAGTTCTTTGTGTCTGATCGGACGGTACTATCTTCACCAGAGTGCCTTTGATCGCGGAGTATACGGCGGATGGTGACCGTAAAAAAACCACCTCCCAGGATTTAGTGGAGTCAGAAGAAACGACACGTCGGCCAAAGAAAAGCAAACCACTTTTCACGCCCGTCGTCGATGTGCCTTCATTCCTGTTTTGTCCCATGGTTGAGCGCCTTGCAATGGGTTGCTACGGGAGCAGCTTGCTGGAGTTGTGGAAGTACGACCGGTCCGTGATTGCGGGCCTTTCGAAGGAAGCGATCGTGGACAAGTTGAACCGGACTACCATAAGTCCTACGACTGGGCACACTGTGCAGTTTGCGGAGCTGCTGGGTGACGTGAAGCGAGACTGGAACGGCCGGATAATTTCCGCCGGATCGCTTGTTACGCACTGGTTTGTGCATGTAAATTTCTCCGAGGTTGACTCGGATGTCAGTGGCAACGCGGCTGGTACGGAGGACTGGGTCACGGAGAACGCCGTGTTGTGGGAGGAGAAGTTCCTGAAGATCGTCGCCAAAGTCAAGCGGGAACTATCGAACAACGAGACGGACATCTACTACGCGGCCGGCAGGAGGTAAACGAAGGAGTTTAATTTTATCTTGCAAGCCAACTCACTCCATTTGTACGCCCACAGCTACGGAGACATCAGCGAAGAATCGATGTTCAAGGATATGGATAAACTGATCTACGGAGGAATGGTCATGTTCGTGTACATGCAGCTGGTGCTTTCCAAATTTAGTTGGACCGAGTTCCGGGTAAGCCTAAATGTGGATAAACCCATATCAGTAACAATGTTGAGACAACATCTGGTCTGTTCTTTTGTAGGTCATCCTCGGATCCGTGGGACTGATGAGCGTAGGGATGGGTTTCATTTCCGGGTGTGGCATAGTTGCGGCACTCGGAGTGTCCTACGGCCCGGTGCACACATCGCTGCCATTCCTGTTGATGGGTCTCGGCGTCGACGATATGTTTGTCATGATGGCCTGCTACAGAAAGGTGCGCAAGGCAAACCCTGATCTTCCGCTGGCAGAGCGCATGGGGTTGATGCTGCAGCATGCTGGCGCTTCGATAACGGTTACCTCGCTGACCGATATTGTTGCTTTCATAGTCGGTTCGATTACGGTCATTCCGTCCTTGCAGTCGTTTTGCATCTATGCGGCAGCCGGCGTGTTCATGATGTTCACCTTCGTAATCACCTTTTTCGTTGCCATATTCACACTGGATGAGATCCGGATCGCCAGCCGGCGTAACTCCTTTTTGCTGTGGGTGGTGCACGACGAAAAATCTACCTCACTATGGTGCGAGTACAATTTAATGCATCGTTTCATCAATATGCTCTACTCAAAGATTCTGCTTACGAAAGTCGGCAAAACGGTTGTCATACTGGCGGTGGTACTGATGACGACGGCGAATGTGCGCAGTTTACTGAAGCTGCGTCAAAAGTTCGATCCCAACTGGTTCATTCCGGAAGAAACGTACTACAATCAGTTCGTGGTAAAGACTATTGAACACTATCCTAACGCAGGCTACGAAGCGCTGCTGTTGTTTGGCAATCTCAACTATACCGCCGAACTTCCCAATCTGATAAGCGTTACGCACCAGCTTGAAAACCGAACCGACATACTACACAGCGTAAGCTCGTGGGTGACCTCATTTCAGGACTTTGTATACACCCATTACGACAAGGACGTTGCCGTAGATACGCTTAGTGATAGCGATTTTCGAAAGTACTTGACAAAGTTCCTCTACAGCTACGAAGGCGGTCGGTATCAGATGAATATAAAGTTCGCTTCTAAGCTAAAGTGTGGACAACCTGCCCCGAATATTACCGTTACGACGATGGATTTCGAGTTCAAACCGTTCAAGGAACGCGAAGAATACTTACCGGCAAAGTACGCAGTTGAGGACATTCTGGAGAAAAGTAACATCAGTACAGGCGATCACTATCGCACATTGTGGGCCAAAATATTCGGCAATTGGGTGACGGACGAGATCATAGACACGGAGATCTACCGGAACATTTCGCTTGCGTTAATTGGTGTCATGTTCTGTTCGGTGGTGCTGATAGTAAACCTACAAATTTGCTTCTGGATCTTCATCTGCGTGCTGCTAACGCTGGTCAACGTCGGTGGACTGATGCAGGTTTGGGGACTAACGCTGGATTTGGTGTCTTGTATAGCGTTGCAGCTTGCCGTTGGACTGTGTGTCGACTATGCGGCACATATTGGTCACACTTTTCTTACTATCAACAAAGGTGACCGAAATCGTCGAAGTCTGGAGACGGTTCTGCACATCGGGGCGGCCGTTTTTTACGGCGGTGGCTCAACAATTCTATCGCTTTCAATACTCTCCGGGTCACAGGCTTACACATATAGGACTTTTTTCAAAATTTTCCTTCTCGTAATCGCCTACGGACTGTTTCATGGTACGATCCTACTTCCTGTGATACTAAGCCTGATAGGTCCTGCACCCTACAGTGGATCATTGAACAGCCTGAACACAATCAACAACAACCCAAGTCCTTCGAGCAAAGTATGTCGGGATGGTACCGAAATGATTTCGTTTATCGGAGAACAAAAACCTAACTTGAATGGCTCGGAGTTTTAAAGCGTCCTGATTAGAGTGTAAGCTCAAACTCAAACGAACGTAATGTAGTTCCGCGGAAAGCAACAATTACGAGAAACAGTTTGGTGACCAAACAATTCTGGGGAATCCAGTGGTGGTCCATCTTGCTGCATGACTATAAATGTGATTTATCATGTTCTCTTGGAGGTGCATGATTTTTTAAGAAGTATTTTACTGCGAAGTACATACTAATGTTAATAAATGTAATAATAAATAACATAAAGAATCATTGGATAATAAGTTTTATTGTGATATTTGGGTTCATATTTTTTTACCGTACATATAACATGTATCTGAATTTGGTTCCAACAGACGTAGAGAACCCTGGGCGGTAAAGAAATGTGCATCAGTAATAATGAAGAATAATTGATATTGCACTACCGCATGCTAACGCTGGCCATGTTGCTGTGCGATAAAGTATTAAAAGAATAGATTACAATATGAATTACAATTCAGATAAGATATATTTTTAAAATGCCAGATATTATTTTATTTATTTTTGCTATATCTTGCAATCATTTAAGCCTTTAAGTTTTAGCTGTAAGTAAAATTTTGTTACAACACCAATTGGGGCAAATTTTGTACGATTCACTCCATAGGGAAAGTTATATTGATAAAGATAAAAATGGTCATTTTACCATAAAATGCACATAAACGACTCCACAAATATTTGTTACGGACCTCAGTTGGGCAATCCATTTTATAAACGCTAGAAGAATTAAATGGAAAAATAATGTTGTGTATTTTTGTATTATTCTCCTTACACTTAAGCAGCAATAACCATGATTTTACTTTACAACTCACTTTCTTAACAACATACAATGGAGTTCAAAAAATGCGTGAGGTTCAACAAATCCTAGGTGTATGTCACACTTTATGCGAATGTGTCACACTTGCTGGCGTCTGGCATCGGTGCTATAAGTGTAGCCGCGCACTGAAAAAGGCTCATTTGACATACCGTTCTAGTTGGCCATCCAAATCGTGACGGGTTTCGCGAAAAACCCGTTCTTTAGATCGTGGTATGGTGGAAATAGATGCTCAGGAAGAGTTAAAAGCGATCGAAAAAGAAATCAATTGTAGTTTGCTAAAGCGATATTCGGTCTGTGGTCGTAGTCCAGTGTAATAGTAGGAACAAGTTTGCGCCTCGTTTTGCTGGATCGGAGATTCTTTATTGCTTCGCATATGTACGTCGTACGCCCCATCAAGCAAGAAAACACGCGCGCGCACAATACCGGCGGGAGCGCTTTTCCCGAGAATAGCACCTACTCTTGAAGTACACGATACTAGGAAAACTTTTCCCCGTTTGCCACTTTCCGTGACGGCGCATCTAGCTGAAGTGTAAACTTTGGCGGCAACTGAGCGTTGCCTTATATTTTAGGTTACCGACCATTGCTCCGTAATTTACATGCGTTGCCGTTAGTGGTAGCATAGGTGCAGTGAAAAATAGATAGCTTTGAAGCTGTTTGCAGTAGATTTGGCGAGAAAAAATCGCCAACAAACGACGCCGGGAGTGCGAAAGCGCAGCGCGATCAGGCAGTAAAGAAGAAGCGGCGGCGGCAACAGCAGCGTTTGCGCGAGAGCGGCTGTGTGCGTGCATGCTCTCGGTAGCGTCCGTGAGTTGGAGTGTGTTAGTGAGTGTTTGTCGATTTCGCGAGAAGAGCCTTACCAACTGTGGAGGTAGCATTGCACGGCACATCCAAGCAGCAGCCAGGAAACAAATATGGATGTTGGCGGTACGACGGCGTCGGCGACGGCTACCCCGGAGTCCACAGTTTTAGCGGAAAAATCCAGCATCACACCGAAAGCAGTGAATGAAACGTCTTCAACATCCGATAAAAACGGTGAGTTTTTCCTTGCTTCATTTGTATGGTTCGGGTTGTCAAACATATTTGCTTATTTTTGCGATTGTGCTGCAGTGTAAGCTGCAATGTTTTGCGTTATGTAGTTTGTGCCACTATTGTTTCTTCCTCAAGCACGCATTTGAGCGCGAGGTCGGTTGTAAAAAAGTTGTAAACAACGAATCGATGACACGTTTGTGGCTGCTAACAAACTATGCTACTATTTATTTGCTTTCAAATGCCGCGTTATCGCGTCCCGATCTGACATGTATTGGAGTGAAATTCTGTTTTACATTGATATTTTTTAGGTTCAATACCTGATTCGAGCTTAGATTCGATGAAGGATTCCACTGGTGTAGCAGATTCTTCTAAAGATGTTGCCAAGACGTCGATGCTGCCAGAGAAAAAAACAATGGACACTATCGCTTCCAATGCAAGCGAATCGAGCAGCAAAGGAGAGCTACAAAAAATTCCCGTCAAATTGTCCAGTGTTTCGAGTGGCGATCCAATGATGACGAATAAAGATGGAGAGGCTAAGGTGCTCACGAGCAGTGACAAAGGTATAACCGCAAAATCGGATCATCATAAAGATGAGCTCGATCATGACGATGACGACGACGATCTGTTGAAGCGGATGGAAGCGATAGAGAAAGGAGAGGATATTGTTATTCCTGTTAAATACGAGCAGAAAAAAGATGATCCAACCCATCAAAATGGTATGTTAGAGAAAATGCCCGAAAAACAAATTGAAGTTGTACCGCCCAAGCTGAAGGATGCCGGCAAGACGGGAGAATCCGTTGCCAAACCAAGTCAATCGAGCTCACTGACAAAGGTGGTCGCCCCAGTGGCAGAATTCTGTCTGGATAAACCAGTAGAAGCAGTGAATCCAAACGCCAAGAGAAAACATTCTCTCAATGAAACCGAGTCAAACGAACCAGAAATGAAAAAAGCACACGTCGATGATTTAACGTTGGAACCTAAATCAAGTCCCCCAAAAACATCTTCGGAAAAGACAAGTTCCCCTACCAAACTTTCGAGTGAATCTTCTGCGGGGCCATCAGTATCGAAGTCGAACTTCGTAGAGAAGCCATTGGAAAAGCCTCCTTCGGTCGAAAAAATGGAGGTTGATGGTTCGCCGGAATCGGATGTTTCATCCCCCAAGAGTGTAGACACCATTTCTAATGTAGAACCAAATTCCCAACCTGGTACAACGGTAGAGGATAAATCAGAAGAAATAAGTTCATCTGTTGTAGAGGAAACTATGCGTCAGGAAAGTGATTGCACCGAGAGCGGCAAAATGGATAACTCAAACGTGTCTAGTTCGGATGATAAACGGGAAGGTACGAGCGGAAAAATTAAACCCGTAGAAAATGAAGTATCCGCTTCGGTTTTGCCAACACCTTCCGAGGAAGAAGCGATGGATGTGGATGAAGACGGGAATGACGTGGCGGAGAGCAGCACTCCTGCAGCAACAAATGCTGCCGCTGGCAGCGTACCTGTGGAAGAACCACTGTGCATCAAAAAGGTTGCGTATTTGTGCACTGACGAAGAACAACGTGGCGAGCAAAAAGGTGATTCAAAATCCATGGGTGCTACGGAAAAACCTTGCGGCAGTTCTCTAGCTACGTCGTCTACTCTGACAGCCTCTGCTAAAACGGCTAGCACGTCAGAGGTAACTGAAAGGATGGAAGTTGATTCTGCGACAAAAGCTACATCCGGTACTGCGGGCACTACAAAACCGCTCATTCAATGTGAGGAAGTGGTGGATAGCAGCAATGCTACTGTTCCCACAAAAAAGCCGGTTGTTGAACGCGCTGAAAAATCATTGGGATCCATAAGCCTGAGCAATGTAGCAGCAATATCGGAGGAAAGTTTTGTTGAAAGTACACAACCGTCCTCTAGTAGTGACACAAAAAAGCAATCAGCAGTGGAAAATCGAATGAACGATCAAGCTCGCGAAGTGGGCCTCCGCGCTGGACTGCAAACAAAACCAACAAGTACACCGAAGAACACTAGTGTATCGCTGGTTCCTTCTTCAATTAACCCGTCGACACTGAAGACGTTAAATCCGCTACGAACATCGGCCGTTAGTTCGTCTAACGTATGTAGTGCTACTTCGGTGCAGCCTAACATGGCCAAAGTAAGTTCAGGAAGTGTTAATAAAGCCACAAATCCTGCAACTTCGCCGGTAGAGAGCCGCCGATCAGAGGTGGGTGATACGACAACGATGACCACGACCACTACCTCAACGGTGGAGACTGCAAGTGTGGCAAAGAAGGCAGGTTTGTTGACCACAAACGCAGAAAGTAGTATGTCTTCTAAAGCAGAAACCGAAGCATTACCGCTTTCGACGATGTCCGGTGCAACTTCTGCTTCGTCCGTCAAATCATCACCACCGAAAAAAGAATCGCATCGTGAAGAATCTAAGGGGAACCTGAACACAGCCGATCCCTCGGAGGTGGATTCATGTACGGCAGGTAAGAATGGTGTTAGTGATGCTTATTATTAAATCAAGAAGGTCGGATTTTAATACTTTTTACTTGTCGTTTTAGCCGTTTCTGATACGAATACTTCAGAGGATGTCAACGTTTTTCTGACCAACGTGCGAAAATTGAATGGCATATCTTCTACTTCCGGCGGAACTGAAATGGATGTGAAAACCGATGTAGCCAATTCCCACACCTCCGTAAAGCAAGAGGATGACAACGTTAAAGCCAGCAACAGTTCCGAACAGCTTCATTTGCTTGGCACCGTGTGTGGCATGGCTTCCCCAGAGCAACAATACGAAGTAACTATCTGGTGTGAGGGACAGGATCTACAGTTCATGTCGGTAAAGCGAATTGTCGATGAAAAAATGGTCCGTGAACCCGCAGCAACTACCAGCGATGGTGCTTTGCATGGCGTCTGCAAAATTGATTCATCCTCAAAACAAACATCAACAGGGCCCAGTTCAAATGGCAGATCGGGAAATAGTATAGGGCCATCGAAGCTCTCAGAAACCCATATCGCAAGCAGTGGTCAGCCATCAGAAAACTCGTCTTCATCTACATTAACCGTGTCAGAAGTGAAATCGACACAATCACCCTCAGTGCCGTACTTGAAGCAAACTATCTCAGGATCGAAGGCACTGTGCGATCTAATGATCGAAAAATTCAAGAAGCTTAGGCAATTCTACGCTCCCGACGATGGGTCCGAAAGTGCTGAAGGCCTGGCTGGCGATACCGATGCGCATTTGTTAAAGATTCCCAAAACTCCCGTCAACGCTCGAGGAGGGCAACGTAAAGAAAGTGCTAAGAAGAGTACTCCTCGTGGTCAGAAACGTAACAAGACGGTAGATACCGATGATGACGACGATAGCTCCGCCAATAATGCTCGTACTCCTCGTTCCACTGGTTCGTCTGCCACAAAGCAACCAGCCAAACGAACAAAGGGAGGATTGAGTATAAGCCCCAACGAATCCCCGATCGTTACCTCTACTTTGTCACCGAAGGTCAAAAATAGCATCGAACCGAAGCAGTTCGATATTTGCTGTTTGGCCCGATGGACAGATCGCAAATACTACGCTGGTCGGGTAACGAATTACAGGGAAGACAATAAGTACGTCGTTGTGTTTGAAGATGGGTGCTCAAAGACGCTGTCGCGAGACATAATCGTGTTCGGGGAGGATGGCGTATTGCCGATTCAGCATCATTCGATACATGCACTGACCGGAAACGACACCTACGAGCCTGCTATCGTAGAGGAAATCAAACGAAACGAACTTAACGAAGTCGTGTATTTTGTGCGGACGGCAGCCAGGACCCTGACCATAACGGCGACCGATATATATCTCACTGATGAGCAAGCGAAATGGATTCATAACGCTTGCAAGGATAAACCGAATCCAATTCAGCAACTGCTGCAATCCGGATCGGATGCCGCATCAACAATGGACGGTGGTGATAGGATCGCTGGGACTGTTGGGACTGTTTCGGAAGGAACTGGAAGTTTAACTGCATCAGACCTGGGAGCAGACAACGGAAACAAAGGTGCTCGTTCCACTCGGAGCACCAAACTGGTAACTCCGGAGGCCGGATACTCGGGAGGTGTTGGTAAAAAAGGACGTCGAGGTCGAAGGTAAGCCATCCCAAGCAAGGGATCTATAATTTGATGCCTCGCTCGGGCGATCGTGATGAGCTTAAAAGCAAACAAATAGTTTAACTACGCATGATGTCGCATTCTTGAGTAATTTTGGTAAACCATTACCACAGTAGATATTGTGAATGTAGTGTCTCATTAATATTGCTTCCAGAGTATGAGTACAGTCGACTGCATAAATCTTTAACATTTTTTTCTTTTTTCTCCCTGTGTTTATGTATTTATAGGCTTTCATAAACTGCCGCAAAGAATACGCCCTCCTCCAAACATCGTTCTTCACTTTTTAACCTACTTTTTTATCTTTACTTCTATTGCTGCTATTATTTACTATCACACCTGTTTACTACTCTCTACTACTCTCACCAGCTTAATTCTCCCTACTAGGAACGTGATTGTTTTACTAAATTTCGTAAAATCTTTCCGTTTGTTTTGTTGTTGGAAACATAATGTGACAGGAAGCGTCCTTCACTTGCTACATTTGTTTTATGGGAATGAAAATGAAGAATGCTGATATTTGATTTTTTTCATACATAAATGTTTGCGAAACCAATATTGGAAAAAGCAGTTAAAACAATCTATTAGCCACTGTAGTTGGGTTAGTTGGAACAGAAAGGAATGCAATTTAACACAAATTGTGTACGATGTGTCGGTTTTTTTGTGTTTTACAAAATAGGCGCAATGTAATGTAGCTGTTGGTTTTGTTTTTCTTAAATCAACCAACTTCCTGAAGTAAGCGTAGCTTTTACCCATGAGGCTCTGTATTCCCTACTGGCAGTTGGAAACTCTCACATGATTAAGCTTGTGGAACACACGGCGGGCACACAGAGATCAAATTGTTTGGCATTCCGAAACTAAGGAAAAGGGCACAGTAACAGTTATGCATCTCGCTAACACAAAGAGACGTGTTACAAAGTACAGCCGCGTGTAGTAAGGTTTAGATTTTAAACTAGTAAAGGTAAATATTGAACAGAAACAAATCGTAAAAGGAGAGAAGTACGCGCGGATAACAAGATAATTAGCCTGTTAAGTTATAGCCATGTAAGTTAGAGTAGCAAATGCAACATAGTCCTGCTGTATTATGAATGTGTCCAAAATGGTGATGTGATCGTTCACAGAATATGGGCGGCTACAGCGGGCCGTGACAACAGCGCAATAAGCATTCTGTAGCAATCACGCAAATTTCAAAACATTTACACAACGCTGTGTATTTTAACCAATCTCGCATAAGCAATGCAATCCTTTTTTGTTAGTTTGAGAGTAAGGATCGGATTTCCTTATAGTAAATATTGTCATCTGGTACATCAATCTTTTATTCGTAGGATTTTATCAATACTAAATGCTGCAGACATGAGTATGCATTCATGTGTTTTTTTAGTTCACGAAAGAGCGCGACCTATGAACAATGTGCAGTGTATGAATTTGTACTTTACTTCAAGATTCTGGGTGTAAGCACTTTCGTCGGAGAAAATACAGCGTGCCCATGTCTATCTGAAGAGGCAATTTTAAAGTTGTTATGTTTTTATCAAGTATAGCAGTGCTTGAACATAATAGTAGATGGATGGGATCACGTTTGATGCTAAAAGGATTATAAATAAGAATTTTGTTCGCTTATGGTTACTTGTAATGAATTTAGTGACATGACGAATATGTATTATGTGCTTCTTCCATCAGTGTACTGACTTTTAATATTGAAAATTCTTGAATAATTTGCTATTCCTTAAGTTTATGATATGAACATATAGCAGATAATTACAAATCCCAATGTATGAAGTATAACACTGCGCGTGTATAGCAGATATACATATAAATAATTGTGGTTTGATGTAAAATAGACTAAACAATATCCTTGTGAAAGTTCACTAAAATAGCCATGTCGGAAGCAAGTAACACACCATTAGATTACGATATAAAACTCAGTAACAGCACGACTAACTGCAAGTCAGATAAAAACGGATTATGTCATGAATTAGTCATGGTCCTTATCGTTATCCGATATTAAATAAATTGATTAAGGTTTGATTCAGGGATCTCCAAACTAAGGCTCACAAAGGTCTCCTAAATATCTCTGGAAAGATTCATAGATAAGGAAAACATAATAATTTAATAGCTATTCTGCATAAAGGAACTTGTGTACAAAGTAACGCTAGTTCCTGCGATTGTTTCTTGGTAATACAGAACAGGGTAGCTTAAATGCGTTCTACGAAACGAACGGTATTGCAATGTTGAAGTCAAGTAATGACACGTGAACAGCCCAAATCGAGTTTTTTCATCAATACAACCTTTCGCCCAAAAAGTTTGGAGATTTCTGGTCTTGATGAACACCATCAACTATATCAAGCATTATGTAAAAACCCATCTACAATCCTTGGCGGGCTGCTGTCTCTGCCAAAGGTTCTATTTATATAAAAATATCAGATTTAGGACATATTTTAGTGAATCATCAATATACGCAGAGACATGATGAATATTAGTGATGAAAGTACCCATATAATGATGAAAAGATCTTACCAGTTTCATCAAGACAGATTCATCACTCGAAAGCTAATGAATGAGCACAAATTCAGGAAAGCGAAAAGCCAACATCATAAAATAAACAAATGCATATTAGTAAATAAAAAAAGGATAAAATCGTAGTGTATAGAAAAGCGCATGAGCCCCACATTCCGCAGCCAAACCACAGCAGAAGATTAAGCAGCAGCAAAACATCGGATCGGATCGATTGTTTGCTAGCCAACCTTACCCATGTCCGACCCGGCACTGGATGGAAATCGTTCGAAATAAAAGACAATCCGCAACACCGGGTCTTGTATTATGGTGTACTGAAATGAACAGGCTGCAGCTCATCTAATATCGGTCAAATAAACAAAACACAAAAAGGATAAGATCTTCTGGCGTTTGAGTTTTATTGGCCACGCTCGGAATTGTATTAAACGGTTAAAATGTCGAAGAAAAAGAGGAATCTGCGCATCTTTTCTAATTGGATACAAAAGGAAAGAGTGAACTAAAGCTATTAACTTAGTATTAACTTGAAGCATGAAAACCCCAATGGCCAGACGTTATTCTTGTGCGATATGTGAGGAATGCCAAACATTTTGACTGTGTTAATGTCGTAAAATGCCAACACGATAGACATGAATCAACTAAACGTTTAACTATTTGAGCCAGAAATGTTGCTAGTTTAATTTAAATTGAATGCTACTTTTCCTGTAATATTTATTCCAGCTGTGTTGTGCGAATGCCAACACGAATGGTAGACGGAAATAACTTGGCAAAATGTTTGGCATTTTCCCTTCGCAATTTCCGTGATCCTTTCGGTTTCTAATTCCAATCGATTTGAATGAAAGATTGTACACTTTGCGATACGAAAGAAATTGCTTCAATAAATGAGTGTGTTGCCTTGCCATTGGGTGTTGAATACATAGGTCTCCTACTTCTCCTGTGCGAATACGAGTAATAAACAATTTATTATTTTCAGAAATCAACCACCAGCTCCTGAATGTAACATATCAGAATGTAGCGACGTATCGGACACCTATGAAGATGAAACACCAGTACCTGTAAGTCCCGAAACGGGTTTAGATGCTGTAGATGGTGTACAGCCAGAACTGCAACGCACCGAACAAGAATCCGAGCTTACCAGTAGGTGTACAGAGCCCGGAGAAAATCTCCACGTTTCGATCTGAATGATTGTAATCGTTTGTTTCTGCTGTGTATTTTTTCTATTCTAGGAATGTGCATAGCTTCGGAATATTTTGGCTCCGATGTGAAGTTTACACTAGATCAACTGCTAGGACCGATACCTTCCGGAGCGAAGTCATTATTTCGAAATAAGCATTTTCTATTAACTTGTACCATTCCACCAAAAGTATGTCTTATATGTCAGTTCAATTCATTTCACACTCCTATCTAATTTTCGAATATATCTTCATGTAGGGCATTGCTTCAGACTCTAAAAATAGGCAGTTTTCTAGTGTTCCGTTTGTGAAACAACATCTCCGGCGGCAAATTGAAGCTGGGGGCGGAAAAGTATACCAGTTCTTCGAGGATGTGCCCAAAAATAAGTACAAAAATTGTAAGCTGATAGCTCCTCGTCCTTCGACTACGGCAATGTATGTGCAGTGTTTAGCTAGCAATATTGTGGTACGTAGAAAAGAGCACTACACAGTGCTGAAATATATTGAGCTGACAGTATCAATCTTTTCAATTGTAGGCCGTATCGCACGAATGGATAATCCAGTGCTGTGAGGTGTTAACAGTCGTCGACCAAAAACCATTTGTGTTACCGGTTGGGTGGTCGTTCCTGGAAGAGCGCTACATTGAATGGAGTAGTGGACGGGGAAAAGATAAGCGTTCATATGCAAAGCCTTTCACAATGATCTCGATTAATGTAGCGAGCTTATGCAAAGATTTCAATGATTTTTGGAGCCGAGTTTGCAAACTGGCCGGTGCTACTGTTCGTTTAATCAAAACCGAGTCTGATGTTACTGAGAACTTGAAGGGATACTTACTAACGGATCAGGAGTTTCCTGAAGAAATCAAGATCAAAGCAGCACGAAATGGGCTTCTAGTAGTATCCACCGTTTGGGTGGTACAGTGCTTGATATTAGGACGAATATGCCATCCGAAAAGTAACGAAAAACTGACCCAAATTTATCAAGAAGATGACTATTAAGCCCTGCAAAGGACGAGAAGAACTAAGGTATATTCACGGATGTACGTGTTTTCATGTTTGTTACGTTTTTTACGTGAATAGTGCAATTATGTAAGGGCAAACATGGGAACATACCTTTTGCTTTTGGCGTGCTAGACCACCACGCAATTAGATCATTTCAAAAGTGCATTTAATACAACCGAGGTAAAGCTGCTGTAATAAACGAGAGTGGAGTAAAAAAAATAGTTGGTAATAATATTCACGTTGAAATACGCACTAGAATGCCGAAAGCCAACCAGTAATACTACAGTCAAAAGGAACTTCTTCGCCAGTTTTACTGAATGGAAGATGAAGGCTTGCAATCGCGAACGGTTTCTGCTACAATTAGCCAACACCGCTAAGCAATCGTAGCCTCTGAACTAAGAACTAAGCGAGTAGTATTAAATAATGAAAAAAAAGAAAACTTAAGACAAGTTTTGTTTCCGAGCTGTTTTTCCTTTACGTGGCAACGGTTCATTCAAATGAATGCTGTCAAAGAGACTTATGTTGTTTGACAGAAATGAAACACGTTGGAAGTTTTGGTTCGATCGCCCTTGCTCTTCAGTCAGTCCTGCTTGAGTCCGGTCGGTTCTGTTTGTGGAATTTTAGGAGTGAAATTCAACTAATTTCCCTTTGTTGGTGCTTATAGTATACGTTATTGTTTACAAACAAATTCCAAAACACTCTCATTCCACGGGCTCCGCCAATCGGATAGTTTATTTGCAGTTCTGTGACGATTTTTCGCTCTGTGTTTCATCTGCTAAGGGAGTTGGCAATCACGACGCATACGCCGCATCCCTTCTTGGTGCGTGGTGCAAGGGACACGGTTACTCATCCGCTTTTGGGAGGAAGGGTTTTGTTCACTTACCACAGTACAGATGAACAGTTTATTGATCGCTGGCGCCCATAAACCCACTGCTGATAGTTTAAAAAACTAAACCCGTGAGAAAAAGTGTGTTTTGTGCTGTACTAGCAAGTATCGCGGCTTGGTTATCCTGGCTGGATTAGAAAAAAGTGCCGCTCGAAGTGGGAGACAATAACTGCGTCAGCTGTGCTTATTCTGCAAAAGCAAACTAAAACAGACAGTGCACCCACTGCATTCCTATATTGCGGATTGCGATAGGTCGCCGGTCTCCCCGGACGCTAATGAAACTCCAGGACACAAAATGAGTATAGCAGAAGATAACGACTACATGGTAAGTACGAAAGCTTACTGTGGAATTTTATCATAAACAATCGTCCGGCACAAATCGTAGCAATATGGTAGCATCTGGTGTCATTGATAAGCTCTGTCATTATACATCAGCATATGGAAGCGGCTGGGTTGGCTTTAATATAAGTAAATTGTTTCTCTTTTACCGCGAGCCATGCTGGTTCCAGATAGGGGCTTGCCACGACGCCACTGCAACGCACGCAATTGCATTGTCCAATGAATCACTTTTCACTGACGTGGTCGTATTTGCGTGAATGCAAGGGCATAGGGAATTGCGTCAGATGGCGTTGTTTTGGGCGACGGGGGGAGTTTTGTTTTATTTCTTCTGATCAAATTTGTAGCTATAGTAGGTTGTAAAAGCCTTACATCGATTATTACTTATTTTGATGTTGTTTGCAGCACAGTGTGGAGCTGTCTCTCTCAACTATATTATTTTAAGTTCGGTTAGCTTTACCCAACAAGATATTTTAATGGATTTTATTCCACTGCTTGAAAACTTACACCATAAAAAGTTTATCAATACATAAAAAAATTATATTAAATAAAATTAATTGAACAGCTATGTGAACAAGAAAATATATTGTAACATCAGCATCCGTAATCTATCTACAGCATGCAATGTTTGCCTAGCATATTTACACAGTTTCATACACCTATGAACAGTGTCAGTTGAGATTCGTAAAACACTTCACACGTGCATTCACGCGGCCGTTCTAAGTTGACGTAAACAATTTCAAATCTCGAACAGATAACGGTTCGATGACTCCTTCTTTTTTACGTCCTCGCTTTTCTTTGGTGCTCAATTCGGCATAATGCAACGCCATTTCTGACCGCGAAAGCTTTTGCGCAGTTTGTTGAAATGATTTTGGTATAATATTTTGCGCATTATTTATATGTGTTGCCCAATATTCTCCAGAAGTTTTATAGCAAATACCCCACTCTAGGTTGAATGCAGCATGTCACTTATCAGAAAGATGCGGCGAATTAATGGGAGGCTGAGTATGTTTTGAATTAGGTTGCATCGAGACCGATGCAATGCACCTTTTCCAAAACATGCTCAAGTTCAAGGACTTTACGCTGGATTCGTATTCATTCAGTATCTGTAGTTATGTACATTTCATTTTACCTGATAAGAAACCAAGAAAGCGACACGGGAGATCTCCTTTCGTGCAGCGGGATGCATCCCGCTCCTGGCAATAAAGCAATGTTAGACTGCTAGAAGCTATTGAAATGCTCATTTCTTCACCCATCGCGTAGATATTGCATCCTTCCGTGTTTGTGTACTGTCCATTTGTATTTCTTTTTTATTTTTTAAGGTTGTATTTATTCAGTTTCACCTTCAAATATGTTACCAATTATGAAAAAATCGAGTTTTATTATTGGTTACAGTTAAGTTGCTACCGGTTCTATCAAATACTGTAGAATGAAACATCCAATAAAATAATTAAAATGAGTTAGTTTGTGTAATGCTGAAGATGCTAAAAATCTATTAGTTAAGTTACGCATAATTAATCATGCAGGATAAATGAAATTTTTATCCACACATGTGCACGGTATCGTGAGTATGCCGAAAGGGGAGAGTAAAAAATTGAATAAAATGCATCCCAAAAAGATAATGAAGGAGTAAAGGAAGTGAATGGTGGTCAACTACAGCTGAAAACACATTTTCCGATCGAATAAGTGATAGCAGAAATGCGTCTATAATTTCCACCGAGTATCTGGGCGAAAATATATGTGAGGAAATGATTGGATATTTTGCTGCTAAACTTCGAATGAAGAAAAACAACGTGATACGTAGCGAAACCAAAATGCATCCTAGAAAGCAAGCTTTAAATTGCACACCAATTCTTCGCAGAGCTGAGGAAAGCTTTCATAACCAGAAACGCAACCCGTTACAAATCCCAACCATCGAGAGCAGAGTTGCGTATATTTTGTAGGTTTTTTTTGTAGAAACAAATTGATCAAAATTAGAGAAATGAAGTTTGTTCGCGAAGAAAACTCATAAGTTTTCTTTTTTTGTTTTATACTTTTATTCTTTTTGTTGTTTTTTTTTAATAACATCACAGCCAACATTTACTATCGAGATATTCGTTTTTCCTTTTACCTTTTCTTCGCGCAGTTGTTCCTGTTGTTAATTATTCTGACTTTTTTCATGCTTCTTTCTATCTTTTCGTTCATTTCGCTTGATTCCTTTTCTCGTAGGCTTTTCATTTGTTGCTTTTCCATTTTTTTCTCTTTCGTGCTCTTTGATCGAGCTTTGTATTCTTCTTATGATCACAGGTGAGCGACCACAGCATGATCATAAAGCACTTTCTTTGTGTGCGTTTGAGGATGTTGGCATCCAAACGGGGAAATAACGAACATATCTCGACATTTTCGTATGCTCTTTCTCCGAGTAGTCGCTCTTCCTCAATGGAAGATGGCGATGTACAGAGATGGTTTATGATGACTAGCGTTTCATTTGCGATGGTATGCTCTCCGTTCCGCGGCCTTTGCGCCTAACGGCCGAGCAGGTTAGTTTTCCTTTTGTATCCGTCTTATTCCACTGGCTTCCCTAATAGTGGCTAAAGTTGTGATGATTGTTCGTGCGATGAAGAGAGCCATACGAAACCGCCCTGATTCGTAGGTGAGTTGGAAAACCTGACTAGAATTCCGTGCCTCCACATGCTGAGGGTATCACTCGTTCTGGCAAACTCCAACGATTCAGTTGCGCATCCGACGAATATTGAGCCGTTTGCGTCATAGAGAGACAGAGAGAGAACTTCGGTGCATGAGTATTCTGATTGAGTGTGCCTTAATTAATGCCGTTTTCTCCGTACGGTCCTCCGGGCATGATGGCGTCGAGTAATAAAAGAGGGTTCTTTTCACTAAACTATAAAAATGTGACAAAAATCCCCTAAATACCGATACCGATATCCCAAAATATCGATTGATCGTCGACACGATAATGGAGCATTACGTAAGTACTCTATATGTGCCCTTTTTGGAGCTCGAATGATTTTGTTTTGCATTAACAAAGCTCATTTTTCACGACCATACAAGTGACGGTACAAATCTAGGAAATTTTAATGAGCAGTGCATAGTGAAACTGATTGTGCTTGCTAGTGGAGAATTATGCACCTTGAATCAATCGGAGCAAATTCTAACGTGTTGCTGCAACCGGATGCTTATCTACGTTGCCTTGTCCGCTTCTACGTTGTATTGCGACGTATCTTATCGCTTCAACGGGATGATGACCGGTTTGTACCTGTTCTAAAAGGGAGAGTTGCGTTGGAGACCTTGTGCAAGGTGTTTTTCAAAGTACAGAGTACACTGAAATCCCTGAATTCTTGGAGGACACAAGTGATAAAACAGTTTCCTGAGCAACGCCTGATCACCCATGCCAGGAGAGTGATATTAATGGGGCACATTGTAGGTCTATCGTTGAAGTAAAGGGAGTTATTTTTTGTTTGCTCTTTATAAAATTGACCTTCACACATTCAAATCGATAATCATAAACGTGTACATACATAGTAGTAGCTCATATAGAGGCTGATATTGTTAGCGATAAGCTTTCTTATCCCGAATGTTGACAAGAGAGCCATGCGCCGCTTCAAAAGGCCAGTTTATGGTATGCTTGAAACGCTAGATTACGCCTTGATGTGAGAAATTAAACTAATTCATTGTGAATGGTGATGAAAACTGAGGACGATGAGGAGGACGGAATTAAGTTTGTAGAACTGTTTGAACGGCTTGGAAGGAACATCTAGAGCATCTCTATTATGATTCCATGAGTAAATCAATATGATGTGATTCCATTTTTCACGTAACTTATGTAATCTAACCTACTTGTGACTGATGGACTAGAAACATTCCGCGCGGAATCCATAGTCCAGGGCCTTGCTTCTTCTACTAGCGTTAGAAGTGATTTTGATTCTTATACGGCAAGATATGACCAGTTGGCCGGCGGAGCAATCGTGTTTGGAGCTATTTCTTTCCTGCTGATAATAATTATCTCCCCATGCTTCGGAAGCGGCAGCAACAGCGCACCTCCCGATTGCTCGGACAGCTCTATTGCTAGGCATAATTCTGGCCTCAGAAAGCATGGCCTCAGAAAGCTATCCGTGAAAATTGGTCAGCTGGATGAGGAGTAAACCTGGTAGGGAGAGAGAAAAAAAAAGGATTAAATGAAGATTTCTAGTTCATCCCTAAACTGCACGGCGACATACGCGTGAATGAGATTTTAAGTACTCGTTAGGGTCGAGTTGATATTACCCTCGTCGCCCGTCGTGTGTCTAGTCCTATTAGCCGTATCGGTCGCGGATGGACACCGGCTAGGTGGTGTGTCCGAGAGTAAGTTAATTGCATTACGATGGTTTTTTAATGCAAAGCGCCACCGTGTCAGCCGCACCGGTAGCCGGCCGGTGTGGGTCTTCTTCTGTAACCTGTGTACCACGCCCTTTCGTCCTTGGTCGAGAGAAGGGAATAAGGGTGTGAATCCTGGGTCGTCTCCCCTGCGGCACCCCTGCCTGCTACCGGGGTGAGACTGATGTAATGCGAATGCACAAACACCACGCGTTTCTAGCTCACGACCCGGCAGGCAAGAAGCCGGCTTTAGTCCCATCGCGCGCGAGTCACTGGACGTGGCAAAAATACACCCCATCTGAATCCCGGTGGATCGAGATCGCGAGCGAGAGAGTGAGAGAGAGCGCGAAAGTAAGGCGCCTCAACATACGCGAAAGGCAGCAGGCTACTGTGATGGAACAGTGCGCCTGTCAACAGGTACTCGTTCGCTTAAGGGATGTTGGGCTCTGGTAAGGTGCGCGACGTAGACGGCAACGGCAAGTGCGCCTAATGGCTCATAAAACAGTGCGCCACTCTCTCGCTGGCACGCTCCAAAGCCCTGAGCATGTGGCGACGATTTTGGTTCGCGCATCCGCGGAAACCTGCTCTAGTACCGGTCGAGACTTTGCCCGATGCTGAGGGCTCTTCATTGAACGGCTCAGCGGAGCGATCGCAGTCAGCTATGAGAGTTTAACGCAAGTGTGATGGTTTTCCTGAGCTTCTCTCCACACAAGTTGGTTTCTTCTCAACGCACTTCGCACACGCATCGACGGAAGAAAGAGCGTGGAAAATTGAGGGAAATCTCCAAACTCAACATCCAGCCCGCCACTTGCATGTTGCAAGCAAACGCGGAATCTCTCGCTTGGGGCAAATTTGCCACGTAAATAAGTAGCGCGGTCGGCGTGTGATAGTGTATTTCTTGAATTCTTCTGTTGGAACAATCGTATGAAAAAAGACTGGCTCTAGTGGAACTTATTGTGTCGTGTATAAGTCGTGTGATGGAAATTCGTTCCTACCGGTTCTGTTTTTACGCTTACCGTTGTATCTTGCGCTAAGAGTGCCGCGTAAGCCCGGCATTATCATTGCTACAATGTGCGATAAATTTACAATCGTAGTTTTCAAATTCGAACCATTATGGAAATGCAATTCCTTTGGTGTACCGTGAATGTGTTCGTCGGTTGGGTGTAAAAATATAGCGATTATCGTCGAGAACCTCTTAGCGATGCCATATGGAACTTCGTTTAACTGATGAACGCAACAGTGACATTAAAGAAAAATAAATTAAATTCCTAGTCGGAGTCTGGCAGGGAATTGTTGCGTGTATGTGGCGAGTGAAGCCATGCGTTAGCTTCAGATTGAGCACAGTTTGATAGTGGAGCATGTTTCCTCTTGCGTTGAACCAGCCAGCCGTACTACGAGGTTTACTTTGGTTCGGTTTGAGGAAAAGTGCCCATAAAAGCAGTGTGTGGTAAGGCGAAAGGCGGCTCCAGTGTAATCGGCGGGAGAACTGACATAAAAATCCAAAAACCATTCGACCGGAAACCGTCAGTGAGAGTTGTGGCAGCTTGTGGTGTACACTCCTCGGAACGCGACCGGGAGTTTCGTCGCGAAACGTGCTCGAAGAGATTTAAGCTCTGGAACATTCAGGCCATTTTGCAACGGGCTTTTCCCGTATTGTGAGCGTAAGCGCCTCCGGATCCGTTAACAACCCTAGTCGGTAACGCACGTAACTCTGCAATCGTGGCGAACTCAACCGATCCTTGGTAATCGATTAATATTTATTTATTAATCGTAACCCTCAACGGCTCCGGGGCGGGTCTATAATCGTGACTAGTCGGTACTTTTTCGTAGCACAATACGCTACGAAAAACAAGAACAGCCAAAGAAAATCGACAGAGGCATCGACTTCGCCATGATGGAGGATGATATAAACAGTTTTCTCTTTGGTGTACGTATTTTCCAACTCATTCGTTTTTTTACACATGCTATAATTTATTTTCTTGCTTTTCATGGGCTTTGAGTGTCTAAAACTACACTAGATGTGCTGATGATACAAATTCGAAGAAAAACGAGGAACATTGCCTTGGTAGTCTGGTGTACAGATTTCATAGACAATATAGTAATAGATTCTCGCAAATGCTACCCGGTTTTACCCGATGAGTAGCTTCTTGCTAGCAACAAAACTGATGTTTATTATTATTCTTCATCAAATATCCATCAGTGTGCTCAACTTGCTCGCTTATCAGGATGGTGTGTTACATACGTGCCCCCCATAATAGCGCCTGGTGATAAGTGAAGGTTATGCGACCGAAAGGCGCTGCCGCCGGTACAAAACCTTGTTTCTTTTACCTTACGCAGGCACGTAACATAAAAAAAATGGAACCTCTTTGATGGTCTAATGTGTTTGTTTATTTTCCGGTGCACTTCACAATGCTCCAAGAACGCTAGGTTTGCAGTTTAACGGCAAGCGCATGAAACTATGTGAAAGTTTCCGGTTTTCCCTGTGTCTGCCGTAGTTCTACCAACGTCCCTGTATACCCAGAGTGTGGAGGCATGGAAAACCTCACGCGCACCCAATCGCAAAAGGAAAGGTTGTGCTTGAGCCAACAGCCAGGGCTAGTTAGTACCACGTTGTCAAAACCTGGCCGTCCCAGACAACACTCCCGTGAATGGTGTTCGTGAGAGCGATAGCGAACCATTTCACGTCGAGAGACCGGCTCACGATGGGAATGGAGTGGCTGGGTGATTGCTCTACGTTTCGTGGCATAAACTTCGAGCAGAATCCAAAGCGAAAAAACACGTGCTTGTTGCGCGCCGCCGGTCGCTGAACGCCATGAAACAGTCGACGTAAGCAAACGGAGAAACCTGTTTTGCAGAGAGCTTTTGCTGACGTTCATTCGGAGCGAAGCGGGTTGCCGGGTTGTTGAACGTAAATTTCTGGAGCTTTTATGAAACGGTGCTCATTCCGTGAAATGCGTGTTTCATCTCCCGGTGGTCGTTTTTTTCCCAAACCAGACAATGGTTATAGCACACACACCCTAGGGTTGGCCCCCGTTCCCTTTCATTCGACGCTGTTCCCAGATGTCGCTTATCGAAAATGACGCAATCCAGCAGACACACACCGGTTCTCTCAATAAAATCCGCTTCCCCGGAGACCGGTATCTTGCTCTCTTTCTCAGCTTCACGTCCTGCCGAAATAAGTGCTCCCAGCCCCGGCATGGCCACATCCTGTGTGATCTGTCGAGACGGACGAATAGGGCGGCATGGTCTATTATTCGGCCCTGACGTATGACATTATTGTCGTCGCTTGACCTCAATCTGGAGGCGTTGTGGTCGTACGCGAGTGCAAATACTCCATTGGCGGGGTCGTTCAAGCATCGATCCACGCGGTACGGCGAGTGCTTTCTCTACGGTGATGGTTGGCTTTGAATTCCGAACCGTCACAGGGAGAGCTTTCGATGGAGTAGCCCAAAATGTTACGCGAATACGTTTGATGCATTACGGGCGGGTTTTAGTGAGCACCGGTTCAACGGTACCATCGCGAACGTGAAAGCTTTCTTTCGGGCCATCTTGTTGCCCAACGCGATCCCCTGTAACGGTATTTGGAATTCTTTCTTGATTTCTAGCGCTGGCTGGAAAGTTCTTCGGCTCTCCCACCAGTACCGTGGTATGTTTGTCACAATTTGCGATCCTCAAACAAGCGAAATGTTGAGAGGGATATTGAAGTAAAGAAGTGTTGTTTTGTAATATAATAATTTAAAATACACACCACCCCTGAAAATGTAAGATACACTAAGCTCTAAAGGCATTTTTGTGACTTTTCTTGTACGTGTTGCACAATTTTCATGTTATGTACAACTTTCTCAAAATATCATTTTTCTTCGTGACGGAGGAAACATTACCATTTATATACGTCCATTGGAGCAAATCAGAGGTTTCCTAGCAATGAGTGCTAATAATGATTGGATTTGATAAACCAGTATCAAAATTTAAGCGTTACGTGATTGGGTTTAGTCATGGAATGGCACGTTATACTTTCTCTCAACATCACTGATCTCCCACGAATCAGTTCTGAGCCATGAATCACATTTCTTGGATTTTTATTTTCGCTATCACTCGTATAAACCGGTTCTTTATAGGGCACCTAGACTTGAGCACAAATCAGAAGAAAAAAAATATTTTTTTTTGATCATTTTTTATCAGTTGCAACGAAAATCTTGCTTGAAAGTTCAAGGAACACCTTGTACAGCGAAAATGCCAAGTCCTTTCGCCAATCTGAAAGGGTTAGACTTTCTCGACAGGATACCCGAACCGACAGATATCTGCTCTGTTTCAAGTGGTGTGAGATTCATTTCGTTTTTTTGTCCATTACACTCTTTCGTGAAAACGCTGCACCTTTCACTTTAAATGTTATATGTTACATTTAAATTGCCGGTGAAAGTTGTAACCGAAATAAATTACCCGTCGGGTGCAGATATACTCTATAAAAACGATAACTACGTCCATAGGCATAGCTTTAGCTTAAGTTTTTAGCTATTTCGGTATGTTTTAATTGTGTTTTGTGCAAGCAGCTGATGCGTCCGAAATGTACACAAATTTTGCGGTACTTATTGAGGCTTCCTACCATATGTTGTTGGGCCAGAAAGATGCCTAGTGACGCGCACCGTGCAAAAGGATAATCGGCAAAATATTGACGTAATGTATGTAGTAATACAAGATCAAGAACCTGACGTCAGTGCCGGTGGTAACAGGGTCAAGTCAGACCGAAAGTAAACTATTGTCTAATTCAATATAAGTGTTGCACTGTATAGTGTGGGGCTTCGCAAGTTTTACGTAATGCTCTAGCCTAGAGAGCCTAAGGGGGGGAACCTTTGCGATTTCGATATCTGCTCTTGGTGTGAATCGTTTCTGTGTAAATTTAGTCAAATTGAATATTATTATTTATTAATTTGTTGATTTTGTTTCTCCGTTAAGCAGCAGGACGACTGGCGGGAGGAGGACTTCGTGAACAATCTGCTAAAGATGGATGACACGATGCTTTTCGGCGAGCCTCCCGCAAATACAAATGGTGTAATGGGCGAGCTGGACGACATCATGCGACAGCTCAGCTACAGCTGTTCGAACGAGATGTATTTCGGCGAACAGCAGGTCACCTCACCGTTGTCGTCTCACTGCTCGTCGGATCAAGATTTCCACGGCTTCCCGAGTGTCACCGACGGTAGCAGCAGTACCTCTCTCGACGGTTACTTCGATGACGTGTGCAACGTGCGCCTGGATGATTCGCTATGCAAGGCAACCAAACTCGAGCCAATAAACGAGGATTTTTGCATGCTGAATGTCCTAAAATCAAGCAGCCCTGAGGAGGAACAGGAGGCTATATCCTCGGCCGCCTCGGACAGTGGATTATCAAGCGACCATCTCGATCTGTAAGTACCGATAAAGGAGGAAAACATATGCCACATGTGTTTCACTTGCAAATCACCGTAGCAAACCATTCTTTGCTTGAATGGCGGCCATATTGAGTGAAAGGTCGCTTGACGACTAGCCTGCTCTTTTGCACTGATCACTCTTCTGTTCGACAGTGTGCATAACCGACAGACGAAAGTCTCGGACCGTGTTGGCGAAAGGAACGTGAAATAGATCGCATGCGATCGTGGAGCGGTTGAATTTGGGATTATAAAGTGGTCCAAGACGTTTGCAAAACAGCCTCTCACAAACCAGCCTCTATTTCGTTTCGAGGTGAAGAATAATGTCATCCAAATGCTGTTTTTTGCATAGTTGCCGTTCTTGTTCTCTAAATGTGTTTTATTGTTTTCTCCTGCATTCTACGGTATTCGCTTATTCGCGTTTGTTTTAGTGTGAGCAGGATAACGATTTTAAGAGACGTATTACAAATTATTTAAACGTGTCCTTGGCGGCATGCGACTGAATGGAAGGTTTCTTTTTTTTCATCTTCTACTTGATTTCCATAGGCCAGAGCCGCGATGTTTGATTTTGTTGAGAGAAAGGATTTGCTGTCTTTTTTCGATCAGATAAAATTGAGCTTCGTTCTTAGTATTAGTTCGTATTTTTGTGTGAAAATCGTGTTAGATATGCTCGTTCGTCTAAGTTCACGGAGTATGCAGTGCATGTATATGCGTACATTAAAAATAATGTCACCTCGAAGATATCTCGAACGACATCCCATATGGTGTATGAGCAGAAGCTTATGAGAGAGCATTTAGGCTGACTCTTAAACCCTCTCCATTGCCATATCTCATTAAAGCATTAGTTTCTCCTCGTTCAACATCATAGAAATAGTACCGACGAATCTGCGCGGTGAAGCTAGTTCAACGTCCGTAGACGCACTAGCTGGCTCATCTGCTAATTTAATTATCGTCCCTTGGCTGGTAGTTGTCTAGTTTTCTTGCTCTAGAAAACATTCGATGCCGCACAAAGATTTGTGGCGATTTTTCTGTCACATTTTGTCTCTGGTATGTTCTCAGAGATGCTCGGAACCTTCTACTCGGATGTGTAGGTAATGTTTGCCGACGAGAGCTACTTCTATCGTGAGCGGTAAATGGAGATACTCCTTTACCATTCACCGCGGTAGTTGAAATTTAGGTCATGCTGCAGAGAATGGCGGAGTGCATGCTTCACTTCTATCGCTGCAAAAACACAAACAAAGATCATACAACACTAATTTTGGATGAGCCGTCAGAGACACAAATATCGTGTTAATCTTGGACGCCATTCTGATAAATATAGTTTCGGTGTCCTTCTATTCCGCGCCGATGTATACCGTAATTTTAGAGCCTAGGCTGAGCATGTTACACTCACCCATTATGTGTGTTTTAGGGTGGGTGAACACTAGAGGCATTGGAAGTGTTAACTAGATAAGAACCTGTTTATAGTGTGTTAAACGTGAAACAAATTCACAGCTGATGTAATTTACTTTGGTTTGTCTTTTCACGCAGGGACCCAAACACCGAATATGATGCCCTCAGTCCCAGCATGTCGTCACCTGGTCCGTCGGTCAGTGAACGTGGTGGTCAAAATTCGCCGCCACGTTACACGAAATCAATCCAGCTGCAACCGCCGGCTGTGCTGCAGACCATTCCACAGTCGGTTTCGTCTACGGTGTCGATTGTCCCGCAGCCTGCAATACCGGTGCAACCGGTGACGGTAGAACCGCGTCTAAACAAAATTTTAGAACCTTGTGCCGATCCCAAACGCGTTACCAAGACGCTCGACGTGAGTGCATCGACTGCGAATTTCACTCCGTTAGCGACGAAAACATCAGCAAAATTATCATCGGCTCCTGTCTATCAAAACGCGACAATAAAATCAGTTGTTGGTGGGGTTGGAACGAAGCGTATTTCATCACCACAACAGATCGTGGCCAATGGCAAGGAACTGAAGATTATCCGCATGGCGACGACGAAGAACGGTCAAACGGTGGCTGTTGCAAATGGGCTTGCGTCGGTCGGTTCTTCAAACAAGAAAGTTACTTTGCAGCTGAAAAACTCTGCCGCGGGCATTAAGACATCTGGTACGATGATCCCAAAGAATGTCGTATTTACGACGGCTCCAGCAGCCACCGGAAACAATGGCGGAGTTTCCGGCATGCGCAATGTGATCCGTGTGCAGCAACCAAGGCAGCCGAACGGGAGACCGATACTGGTGCCGGTAACGTTCCAGGACCTGCGCACGATCAAGATCGTCAACTCGACGAGTCTCAAAAACAAGTCGGCCAACATCAAGCAGGCGGCGGCAAATATGCTGCAGCAGTCGAAACAGGGCCTGATACAGAAGCACGTCGTGCTAAGCAAAGATCAGTTGCTGGTAGATGACAACATGTCGGATGTTGCGCCGAGTTGTTCGGATTCGGAAAGCTACGTATTTGAGGACATAATACAGCAGAGTAATTCGGTAATTGCGGAGGTCGAGCGTCAGCAGAAACAGATCATCAGTGACTCGGATGTCGAGCCGGACGGCGATGATGGGGATGATGACGACGACATGGGAATGGATGAGATTCCCAGGGGTACCAACCGCAACGGAACATACCAGAAGTTGATGCTGACGGTTGAGGAGAAACGTCTGCTAGCAAAGGAAGGCATTTCGCTTCCAACCAGCTATCCTCTCACCAAGCACGAAGAGCGCGAGCTGAAACGTATTCGCAGGAAAATCCGCAACAAAATCTCCGCGCAAGATTCTCGCAAGCGCAAGAAGGAGTACGTCGATGGACTGGAGGAACGGTAAGGAATCATTTGGAAAAAGGACTGATTGTAGTCTACCGATTGCGAATAGGTTTACTAATTTTCGTTCCCCTTTCAGAGTCAAACAATGCACCGAGGAAAACCAGAATTTGGTCAAACGAATGAAGATACTGCAAAGTCAAAACCAAGAGCTCGCTAACCAGGTGAAACGCTTTCAGTCGCTATTGACCAAGGGCACCAGTAAGACAACGCAACCAGCCACGTGCCTCATGGTGCTCCTCATCAGTATGGCATTGGTGGCAGTTCCCAATCTGAAGCTGGGCAACACCGCAACTCAGCAAAACATTCAAGATTCGATTGAAGTGTCGGAGCTGATGCAGGATCAAGCGAACGACAAGTTGCAGGTGCAGCAAAGTCGACGCTCATTATTATTCGACACAAAGGAGCAAATGCATGCCAACGAGGAGGAGCTGACATTCGACGAGATTATGTCCTCGTTCAATGCCAACTCGCTGATTGCCAACGAGCATGATTACTTCAGCGAGGGTGATGGCCGTACTGGTAACGGTGCCACATACGAGCCTCGTTCCGCGAAACGTGCGAAGCTAATGGCTACTGCGCTGGTCGATTACGACGTGGACGATAAAGTATGGAACGGAGGCAGCAAGATTCGCATCAAACAAGAAGACGGATCTATGTCACCAGATAGCAGTAGCAGTAGCGCCATGAACAGCAACGAGCTGTTTGAACAGAAAGTGCGTGAGTTTCAGGAAAAACTACAAAAGTCCGTAGGCCTCGAGCAGAACGACGTAAACTATGGAACCCCGTTTGTTGGAAGCGGTGTTAATAGTGAGGTGATTATTGACCGCGAACTGCTCGACTTGGGAGGCAAAGGTGATAATGGTTTGTACGAGTTAAACACGTTCTCCAGCCTCCATGAGCAGAAAGGAGACGGAATGGGCGGGATCGATCTGCTTGGCGTTGGTTCGGATTCAGCCATGGTGCGTGCCGATTCCACCGCAGACAACGCAGCCGATGTTCGGAAGCTGAATGCCTCGCAGCAGATTCAGCAGCAGAATAACAAACGCAAATTACTACTTTAAACGGCATAGAACCTGAACAGGTGTTGCATGGGATAGAAGCTGGCTGTTTATCATCACGTCCGTTGCTGTCGTAATGAATTTTTGTAAATAGAGCAGAGTACACCATATGGTGTCTCACCCTTAGGATTTAAGTTGAAAACGCTAAGCACCGTTTCCTTTTATACCGGAACGTAAGCTTATCAACGATGGGCGATGGACGTTCGTTTATCGTACAATATGGTACGATGCAAGGAAGCATTTTGTTTGCCTACATTGCCGGCAAAAGAAGAAAAGGAAAACAGACTCAGCAAGTGCTATTGTTGTTATTTTCTTGTTTTTTTAGATAACATTTCGTGGCTTAGCTGAGGCATAGACGTGATGGCAGAGCGATCATTTTGCTATTGTTGGCACCATTCAAGTATTTTACGCATACTAAATTGAGCAAAAAACAGTTGATGTTTCCATCATCGTTAGATTGCTGTTTCCAATTGCACCAATGCAATATTGGCTTACCGCTCATTTGGTAGTGGACAATTTCTGGCAACGAAGATGCTTTGTTTATTACTTTGTTAATGTTATTTTATCGCTGTTTGGATTTTGGTTGCTTATATTTGCAATTAGTAGCGCTAGCCTAATGTCTTAGTTTGTGATGTAAGATTTCGCTTAAAGATCAGAAGGTTCATGACGATTGAATGTGCAATTTATATATTCGTAGCGTTTTTGTGTAACAGTAAAGAAACGAGATAAGATTTTGCAATGTTTTGTTGGTTTTCAGCCATTGTCCAACCCATCCAATATGCAATTTAGTCCTTTTCTCTATCTAACGATCGTTGTACATGTGGAAAGGAATCTTGTAATATGATATCTTTGCTCAACTCCCAGCTTATTCATATAAAACCATTTTAAAATGTTGCCGGGTATTTGATCTTTATTAAACTAGTATAATGATTTTTTCTTCAATCTGTTGGGTATTTTGCAAAGCATTGTTGGATATAATAGCATTAGCAGTAACAATAGCATTAAATTATAAACCTATACGTAAGCAAGTATCACGAAAACATAGTGATGATAAATTTTGACATAAATAGCAACTCCTATTCTGCCGTTCATAGTTCATCATTATTATTGAAATTATAATTGGTAATTATTATTGTTGTCACTGTGAAAAGGCACTACCACTTGAATGAACGGGTTGATTGAATTGTTTGAAACACCAATCGGTTTTGCTGTGGCAAAACAGATCTCGATTCACGTCTTTTAAATTAATTCAATTTCGCATCAACTAGATAGATTTACAACAAATCAAGTAAAACAGGAACCGGACACAGAATACCGGACCGCGGCGATACAATTGCAACGAGTAGAAAGGATTCCTTTTTCAGCACGTGACATTTCCGTAGTAAAAGCATAATGCGTATACTATAAAATATCATTCACGGTGGAAACAAATTTAGACTAGTTGAATAATAATTTGTTGTACATAACCTACTTGCTAGCGTAGGGTTTTATTTCTCTTCACTATCGTCAATATCCGAAAAGTCTTACATTTTTCAAACATTCGCGTCTTTCCACTTGAGGTTTTAAGTATAAGCTATTTCAACAGTTGACAACGCTCTCGATGAGATCATGTCCTGCAATGACCCTATCGGACGATAGTACAATTTTGGCCCCAATTGTTCGTTCCAGCAGATGACATGCTGCAATTTCCGCGTAAGTGATGCCACCAATAACAAAGATAAACATCGTTTTCTCCTTGAATGGTAGAAGCTGGTTTAGTGTCACTTTGTGGCTGCTCGCCGATAGCTCCTTGATCGGTCGAGGTGGTCCTAGTGGATCGGTAAATTGACCCGAGCCAGCCAGTGCCCTTCCCGACACTTTAAATCTCTCGAGATGGCCCAGTCTGGCGTTGAGATTATCGAAACTCGAAGCGGCTAGTATCATGTGCGACAGCTGGGTTACAAGCGGGATGTAGTTCCCATTAAACACGTAGCTAGGGCACGTTTTCCCCGTACTCGTTCCTGCAGAAACAGTAGCAATTCCGGTCGAGTCTCTGTCGGCCGTTGGCGGCGTATTAGGCTCGTTAGAGTCGGTTGGAAGCTGCTTTAGCTTGTTCGCCTCTATTTGGAATGGAGTTTTGAGCGTGGGAATGGAAATTTGAGAAAGAATCTTCGTTTTGCTGAGATTTGTCGTGTCCGGAAAGAGTCGGGCTTGGAAGAGGTTGTGGAAAAGGGTCAGATGGCGATATCCAAACGAGTTTAGGTAACCAGTCATCAGTTTAGTCATGTCCTCGCTCGTCAAACCTATCGTCACGTGGTACAAGCAGATCAAGCGCAGCGTATTGTACATATGCGCATCACTGCTAAGCAGTTCCATAATGTAATTTATGATTTGCTTGCGGTTCGTGTTGGTCAAGATGCTTTCCTCGATCATTTGGTGCTTCTCAAAGTTGGCCCCAATTTCCTCCACTATCGTCTCGCACAAACGCAGGTGTTTGAACAGCTCCTTCTTTGCAGCGGCCACTTTCGGCAGCTTGTTTGTGACGTAGTCCTTCATCTCGTGCAGCTTCATTTCACGCGAGTAAGCCTTTCCCTCCAGTCCGAGCGTTTTGGCTTGCGAGCTGAGCAAACTGATGACTTCTGAAAAATGGCGGTACCTATGCTCGAAATAAATCATATCTTGAGCACCACTCATTCGCAAGGCGGTCACTTCCTGTTTGGATGCAGTCGATGAATGCTCTTGTTGCAGAAAGCCCAGCTTTCCGTTCTTGATCTTGTTATTCTCTGCATCCACTACTAAAGAGCCCGAGTTTAGGGGTTGTATTTCAAGAAGTAGACCGCAGTAGACAACTGGTGTCAGCAGGCATGACGGATAGTCTCTGTCTCGGTCGATTATAAGCATCGCCGCAAAATCGGAACCTTTCTCAGCCGTCTGTACATGAGGTTTTTGGTCTCCCTTTGCCGAGATGTTTGATAAACCCACCCGCTTGGCCGATTCTATTCGCTGTACCATATGCAGGACTTTCTCGGAGTTTTCACCAAGACTGAATATCAAATCGGGCTTCCCCATAACGAGATTAAAGATACGTATGCTTTGCGCAATCGAACTGAGTGGCGTCGTATCTTTGCGAACAAACACATCCGCGAACACGTTAGGCAACTCCAGGCTGAGAAGCGAATCGTCCAGCAGCAAAAAGTCCCACTGAAAGTTGTACAGCTCCACAATGCCATGCAGTCCTTCTTCCTCCAGCAAATGCTCGAAACTGGCCAGAACCGAGGGTAACACGAGTACGTGATACTGTTTGGCGCGGATGTCCGGCTCCATCAAACTACTCGTTTGGCTCTGATAGCCACTGATTTGATCCAGTACACTCTTGAAGGTTAGCAAGTTAGCTGTGATGAAATAGATGAATTGTTTCCGTTTCGGGGGTGGATTTTTGGGATCGAACTTGAATATTTTATCGATGCCTTTTTTCCTGCGTATTTCATGGGTTAAAAATAATCTGATGTAAGTAACAATCCTTTTCGGTATGATATTATCCCTTTGCTTGCCTCAACCATGTTGCGCCGCACACATGTTCCAACGGTTTGATGAGCGCCGGTTCGATAATAAGGTCTTTCTCCGATGGTATAGAATAGAAAACATGCTGCAGCTTTTCCTGAGCAATGCGGCGAAATCCCAACAATTTGCCACTACACGGAGAATCCATGCTGGTACTTATGCTCAGCTGATAGATATCAGATTGGATTACTACAACAGAAGCAACAACAAAGGCAAACGATCGTCAACAAATAAACGACTGCGTGGCATTTCTGCCATCATAAGATAAACTATGCTGGTGTAACTTGTAACTTGTTATTTAATTTGAGCTATAATTGAAGCTGTAGCCTTTTAAGAAATCACTGTACAAGTATTCCAAAATGTAAACAAAACCTCAAATTAGGAATTAGGCGGCGAAACGAGACAGAGCAATAACGTAATGAACATACGTGTGAATGAGAGGGATAGCGAGTTGACGATTGCTTGGATGAACGGATGCAATTGACGTGAATGACAGTTACGTTGCTGCATTTTTTTCCTTTGTATGCTTTGAATACTTTGAAATACTTGCGGTGGAATATTTTTCACGAATCTAATTTAGTCCTGACGTGATTTTTGTTCGGGATTCAAATTATAAGTCGTCGACTGGACATTAACTTAAAATGAAAGAATAAAATGGTGTCTTCCAGGCACTTGATACAAAGAAGTGGATGGATGCCGTCTTTTTCTTCTATAATTTCCAATAAAAATTATTTTTAGAGTATGATCTAAGTATGGGAAGCTGTTATTTCATTGAATAATAAAAAAGTCAGGCTTTTATTCCTAGCATGTTGATCCTTTGATAAAGCTTTTAAATGTGTACAAGTGCTACAGGCAGATACGTTTTTTCACAAGGCAGCATGAAAGCATGTCGTTTGGGTTAAACAAATTTCAGCAATAACCATGGAGAACAAAATTGGTCGCACTTTGCATAAACACAACAAAATCAATTTTTCCCAAAAGTAACAGGAGAGCATACTAGCTAAGACTCACTAGTTTTGCTTTTCACTAATAGATGGCGCTAAATGTGCTAAAAAGAAAATTTACTTAAAGTATTTGTTCATAGATGGCGCTAAATGAACGCTTGAAATGTTTCAAGCGTTTGAAAGATTTCTTATATTGAAACGTTTCCAGTATTTAAACGCGTTTCAAGCATTGTACTCCGGAATCGCTCAAAAATATCCTACAAACAAAAGTATTAGGAGAGCATTCCTGCTGAGAGGCTACCTGTCGAATTGACTAAAATGCCTAAAAAATGCACATTTATTTGCAATCAAATAAACTGTAATTGATTAGAAAATGGTCAAATATAATGTTTGGCATCTCGAATGGGTAACGATGCAGCCCTGCACGGAAAGAATCGAAGCTGTCACAGTTGTTTGTTTATTTGTGATAGCAGGACGCACCAATAATTGTGTATTAATTGTAATTTACCATCACACAAAGCGAGATTTCAATTGGAAAATCTTACTCGCAATGAGCAGCATGTCCGGTAAGTTGCAATTCTGGGCATCCTAAACGGTGATGGGCTTGCTACTGTATTGAGATTGTCCTATAAATTGCAGAAGACAGCAATGGCCCTCGCCATCGAAAATCAGCCCACTCGTACACCAAACAAGATTTGAAAAATGCCATCAATTTGATAGTGGAGCGTGGTACTTCCATACGACGAGCAGCTTTCGTTTGTAACGTTCCACGGACCACGCTGTCGACTTATTTAAGATCCTTGACGCACGGTAAAATCAGCAAGCTGTTGCCCCAAGAGGAGCAGGCACTCTTCCAATGGATGACGGATTGTTGCAAGCGAGGATTTTCGATTAAAAAACGAAACCTGGAAACCGCCGCCGAAGCTTTGGTTCAAAAAACCATCCCTGTGCGTATGCACCCGTTCCAGGATTCCGAGTTTGGGCGACGGTGCTATCAAAAGTTTGTCAAAAGATGGCTCTCTATCGACCGGACCAAGGATCGGAAGCACATTGGCACCATAATCGAGTGGTTCATGCACATCGAGAGCTACCTCGTGGAATCGAATCTGTTCGAAATACTGAACCATCCCGCACGAGTCTTTCTGTGTGATGAATTGCGCTTTCGCGAGCGCGTCGAGATGCAAGAAAACGTACGGACGGTGCTGAAAAAAATGACCATGCTCTATACATTCACGGCCGCCGGTCAGCATCTCTCACCGTTGCTCGTTTACCCATACCACCGGGATGTGCCGCTCGACATAGTGAAAGCTGCCCCCAAAAACTGCGCCATTGTCGCTCATGAGCACGGACTAGTCACTCCTAAAACGTTCGCGGCCTACCTGGACAAGGTGGTGGACAAGTTTGTGACGACAAACAACATTCCCAAGCCGATCATCATGTTCGTGGATGAAACGCAGGTCGATCTAACGTTGCATCTGCACAACACTTGCAAACGTTTGGGCATCGTGCTGCTAGGTCTGTCGGCATCACAGGTTGTTAAGCCTACGGCAAACACGTTCAACGATGTGTGCAACGGTTGGGAGGAGCAATTGCCACGGTGGGAAAAAGAGAGTGGGCGCAAATTTTCACTCGCCGAATGCGCTGGCTTGATGCAATCGGTCAATCAAAGCTACATTCAAAGTACCGTTTTGATAAAAGATTTCGCTGCCAGCAACCTGTGCCCGTGGAGTCGTCCTGTTCGACATGTAGGTGATTCTTCTGAAACTGAGCCTGCCGGTACCTCGCAGGACGCAAATGACATTGAAAACATGGAAGAGGACGACGAGGACGACGACAATGAAATTGAACACTTTCTCGAAAACGTTGACGGTTGGTCTGACGAGGAAGGTGACGCTGGGGATTTTAATGATGAAGACAATGACTTCACGGATGATTTAGATGAGTTTGATCAGGAAAACGAAGTGCAGGATGCTTTAATGCAGAGCATAGAAAAGGAGTTGAGAGCAAAGTTCAGAAAAGATAAAACCACAAATGGTCCAGCGGTGGTAGACGACGAATTTGACGAGCGTACGTCCACCGACGCACCTAAGGATGTTCCCGCCAGTGAGTCCGTCAATGCGGTCAAAGAATGTGATCAAGAAGCGCCGGATGCGCAACAGACAACCAACTCGGATGAGGAAAACGAAGGCCCGCCTGATGATATCGATATCAGTATTAATTTCATTGATTTCAAACGCGCGATTGGCAGTGAGCTTACGGAAAAATTCGAACGTAAGCTTGAAGTTGAAACCCGCCTAACATTGGGCAATCATGCGGAGAATGTGTTGTACGATATATATCGTCAATTTCGATGCGATATTGTCACCGATAGCGACGATGATTATAACGATGTGGTGGAAGTTGGAGACGATTGAACGCATTTCGCAGATTACAAAAGCACGCATTTATGTCTAGGTTGCATTCCATTACTAGTAAGGAGTATTCAGTTTGATTGCAAATTTTATTTATTCTACCCTTCCGAGCGATGCCACAGCTGGGTGTTGGGTGTAGCACAAACTACCAAATAGAACAATTAGTTCTCTATACTTACGATGTACAAGTTTCACCCAAAGAATTGGATAATAAATTTTAATCGACTACAATTATATGTTAATTTGCCTGGGGCGGCTTTAATTCGCAACTGCGTCATCTGGCCACGTGTGAAGAAACATAAATAAATGATTCGAATGGTTCAATAACGCACATCACGCGGAATAGGCATTGAATTTATTGATTGAACGCAAACGAAAAGAGGAAATAGATTCATCTACAAATTGTCCATGTATAATGAAGAACTGATTGTAGCATAAATGAATTTTAAGATATCGTGGAGCATAAAACAGAAATTTTTGATTGTTTTAACGGCTAAGGATTTGGCAGCGGCTGCATCGTACAAAACGGAACGATAGTCGTGTCAAATATGACGTTTGCGCATCAATGTTAGGTATGTACGCGCGCGATAGTTGGATCGGCTTTTTTTGTTAGACAACAATGTTTTGTAGATCTTTAACTTAATGTTTAGTGTGTACAGTGAGTACTGATTAATAATATCTAGAAACGAGACGCAGAGAAAGTGTTTAGTAAAACTGAACGACACGTGCCACGAAGAATTAAACAAATCGTCAACAACTGCTCTAACTTGAGGCACAATTTGTGTTTTGTGAAGTAAATATCGACGAGGTTAATAAACAAAAATGATACGAATATCTGCGCTCAACGAAGAAGAATCGGATGACGATAGTAATAATGAATTCGATGCCGAGTTGATTGTTACTAAGGAAGCTGAGGTAAAGACGGAACCGTCGTGTATCATGAGTTCTTCGGTGACTCTATTGCCTACGTTCCCGCCTTGTCGGCGTTCTTCTTTTCTACACAGGAAACTATCGCAATCTCCGAATATGTACGGGCGCTTCAGATGAAGAAGGATAACAAAGTGCAGGAAGCGTTGGAGCTGCTGTTAGAGCTTCTAGAAACGCAGGTCATCCATGATGTATGTGTTGTGACACACCTGTTAGACCGGTGTTGATTTTTGACAATTTCTTGTATTTCAATTTCATACATTCTTCCCGTAGGTCACATCCACCCAAACCGATAGTAAATTATTTGCGGTAAAGTACAATTGCTACCGGAACATAGGTCTGATTTATCAAGATCAGGGCAAGGAACATACTGCCATTGAATTCCTGATAAAGGCAATGGATCTCGATGAAACGGATGTGTATACAATGTCCCAGTTGGCACGTATGGCGTTAAAGACGGGTCATTTACAGATATCGAAGATGTATTTTGAAAAGTGCCTCAAACGCAATCCGAACCACTGGCCCAGCATGGAAGGGCTGCTAAAGGTTTTGTGCCGCGCTTCGAACGTAGTAGAAGCATACGGTTGGGCCGGTCAATGCCATCGAAAAGATCGTCGGAACAAACTGTATGTCGATGTGCTGAGAGCCATCCGGGAACGGTTCAAATCTAGTCTGCCCTACCTGGACACCGTGTTCACCGTATCCCCGTCATTTGATTTTACCGATTTGGATAAACTAACGACTTTGGAGGGGGCGTTACAAACGTTTGACGAACTATTCAAGCCGGAACATGCTCCATATGACCCTCCCGACTTCACCGTGATGCCAGACGTAATGAAAGAGGTGATGAAAATAGATGATCTGAGTTTCGAAACGATCGGGAGCGCTCTGGTGAAGTTGAATGGACTCATGCACGAGATGGATTTGGTATGATAGCAATCGTTTCGATTTGTATTTGGCATACAACACAAATTTGATTTACAGAAGTGTGTATTCATGGTGGACACCGAAGCACTGTTTTGTGGAAATCACAAGGCCGAATCGGAAAACATAGACCAAGACGTACAGATGTCTCCTGCTGAAACCGAATGTGCCGTTGATGCCGGATCCGTAACGAAAGAAGAGAATCGGATGGAAACGGAAGATGAAGAGATTTGTGGTAAGTGGTTGTTTGTTGCAAATTGAATCGCTTGATGTGATTAAGCTGTTCGTCCTACAGAAGATGCAAATGAAGTCGCTATTACTGTGCCAGCCAAAAGCAGTGACGATACCAATGGAAATGGGGCGTCTGCCGTGGATAGCGCTGATTCGGGAGTTGGTATGAGATATTTTTACAGCACGTCTAACGGCATATTGTACTTGAACGTTTTTCCCGCTTGTCCTCAGATGCTAATGAACAAAAGAACAAGGCGCGTCGACGAGGTTCTGAATTGAAAATTCTCGAGCAGTGGGGTTGGCACAAGAACCGACGATCGACAAGAAAAAAGAGTGTACAGGAGGTAAACGATCCAGTTGATGCTACAGTAGAATCGTTTTTTAAGCAAGCAGTTAAGCAGCATTTTTCGTAAGTTTCCTCGCATGTCTTTGATGTTTGTGTTTAAAGCCTACAATCTCGGGATCCTTTCGTAATTTAGGAAAGATTTGCGGTCCAAAGAATCACCCTTTGTGCTCGATGAAAACCTCGAGGAAAAAAGTAAAGAATCTACGCGCAACGAACAATTATCAAGAGATCCGCTAGATTCTCTAAGCTGTACCACCACGAGACAGACGGAGTTTTGTGACGAGTGCAATTTGGCAAATTTTATTGCCGAAATGAAGGTATGCATCATGAGCGTTGCGCAATAGTTGTGTACTCATATTGACTTTGTATTATCTGGTTTTATGTTGATACTATCTTGGTGACTTTATATGCCCAATAGAAAAGCGCCATCGACGTGTACGCTTTGATGTACGGCTTTTTAGCTCACCTTTCCAAGTCGTGGGGATTCGCGATAAAGACGCAACTATGTAAAATATACTTGAAAGTTCATTCATACTTTGTCCAGTTCACCGATTATGATGCGTGGAATCAATTGCCTGAAGAGCAACTGGAGTTGATTTTTCAAATCACGATATTCTATTTAGAACTAAAGCTTGATGCTGGTCTAACGCGTGCTACTGAAGCGCCGAATTGGTACAGTAAAGGTATTATGAATAATCTATGAACAGTTTCGCTAATTAGACAATCGTATTTTTACTAGCATTTTCGACAATTTCGATGAACAAGTTTTTCAACGTTGCCGTTTATACGTGGATAGTCTGCCCAGTCAGAAAATTATTACACTTTATCGCATTCGGTTATTGTGGATATCCTACATTTATGAGTGTAGTCTAAAAAGATTTGATCAAGCTCTAGATAATCTGTATTTGGTAAGTATGATGCATCAATTACGAACCGTCATTCACGAAAAAGTGAATTATTTAATCAGCTATTCGTATACACCAACAGCTTTTTGAACTAGTGCATGCACAAAATGGGACGCGTATAGAATTATCGTTTCCGAATCAACGCAACAATACGAGTGTTAGCAGTGAAACGATACGAGAGATTATTGGAGAAACCGAACGCAAGCTGCGTATTGAGCGCGTTAAACGACACTACGAAGATGGTGACCATGAGCAGGTTGTAAGCATCCTGAAAGATACGCTGCTATACTACACCACAACGGGAAATCCAAACGAATCAATCCTCAGCATCACCATTCAGACGCAAATGTTGCTGGAGTCCCTTTGGAGTTTAGCCGAAATGGAGGTTAGGGTTGAGTTGGTGTGAGGGGGCTTGTTCAACTATTAGCTTGTTTATTGAAACTGTAATATGTTTTAGGAGTGTTTCCTTTGGTCGGAAAAATCTTTCACCTACTCCGTTCAACAGTTTGTAACAGCAGAAGTACAGCATGATAGCAGAAAGTCACGAATGTGGGCTAATAATATCAACTTCGCGCTGGTGTATATAGAGTCGATCATCAAACAGGAAGGAGTAGCAACGAGTAAGATGATTTAAAGCTTCCCAGAAGAAGGTATTATTTTGTACTGTGTCTTGTGTCGTGTTTTAGTCGATGTCGTTGGCAAGAACCTGTCCAGGCTCATCCAATCGTTGCACTGTTTGCTTACACATCAGTTGGATCCAAGTGGGGAAAAAAATTACACCGCTCAGCTCTGCCTTGTTGAATGTTGGAGGGCGTGGATTATTCTGTACTACATTCTGGAGCGGTAATGAAGAATGAGTACAAGTTTCAAGTTCTAGTTCTAGTTCTCTGTTATTCCTGTCGCTTACAGTCTAGATGATATGGAAACGATGGTCAAAACGAACCGACCACTCAGTGTTGGCGATCAGCCGGGAGCATTTGATGTGGAACCGGAACGACTCTGCAATTCCATAATGATGTGCTTTGTTGCACACGAGCTATTGGGAAAGTAAGTTATAAAAAATCATGTTGCAATATACGTGAACAGGCATTTACGATGATGGTTTGCTAACTCACATAGGAAAAACTGGTGTTCGAAAGGTGACAATAGTCTGCTGTATCATACGCTTGATGTCGTCGTACCTAAAATTCGTTCACCAATGCTGGAGCCATTTCGGGAGAATTTGAACGAGTATCTTGAACAGGTGACGTACTGTTTGTACGGCTATCCACAGAAACGGCCCCGCCTTCGTCACATACAGGATCATTGTGCTGTGCAAGTGGCACTTACCTGGGAGCGCGCCGTCCAGCTATTTGATCTCTACCGACCCGACAATCTACCCGAGTATAACTCATACAAGTACGTGTTTCCTGCATGGGGCCTATTTGTCCCTACTAAAACAAATATAACCTGTTGCATTTCCTATCAGATTAGAATCGATTTCCACCGATATGGAAGCGCTCTTACAGCGCATTATTCTGCTAATTCCGAGTGAAATCAGCATGGCGAAACTATCTCGACCTATCACGGAGTTCATCGACGGCAAGGGCAATACACTGCCTGAGGCAGCCAATATTTTACAGAGTGAGATTAAACCGATATTCTATCTGCTGGCTGATTTCTACTTCAAAAGCCGTGACTTTACACGTGCAATCAAGTATTATGTGATGGATCTGACACTGGAACCGTTACGTTTTAATTCCTGGGCAGGCGTATCACTGTCCAAAGCCAGCAAGGTTGAAACGAAGTTGAATTCTACCGATGTAATACCGTAAGTAATTCGAAAAATTTCAACTATATAATTAAATTTTCCAAATGCGTGTCGAATTGCATGTCAATCACAATAAATCGTAAGACTCTCCAAGTTGACAATCATTTGGTTCCTGATTCATTTCTGTGATTTAAATTTTTTAAACAATTGCTAACAGATAATTTTACGATTCGTTGTAGTTTGCACGAGTTTTTGGACGAGACTGACAACGGTATAAAGTGTTTCGATCAATGTCTACAGTTGAATGAAACAGATTCGCAGCTATGGATCGAATACGGCTCCTTTGCGTACAACATTCATTCATTTTGTTCGCGTAGCTTGAAGTTATTGAGCGATACACTCTCTATGGAAAGGTACAAGGAATACAATAAATACTGCCTTGAATCATCAGATCCACTACGTATCGGCTGTGATTCTTACACCCTTTTTCTCTTCTCTTTGCTGATTTCAGTTTCGCATTAGTAGAAACACACAAGGAGCGCTGTTTAGATATTGCTTTTAGCTGCTTTAACAAGGTGAGCCTCGTGAAGCAGGCGTATACTGAGGGCGCGAGTGACAAACACCAGCAATTGCAACAGCACCAGGAAAAAAATGAAAATGATCACGAGGACGAAATCTGGCTTCATCATTACATGCTCGGGAAGATTGCAGAGAAGAAAAAGGAGCATCCTGCCGTATATCTGACGCATTACCTAAAATCGGCAAAAGATCTCTACGAATGTAATGCCACTTATCCCATCAAAATTAACCACAGCAGTCCTTCGCAGCTGGCAATCGAAGCGCTGGAAATATTTTACCGTATCAATGCGGCGATCATAAAATATGTTGAGCAGCACTCACCGATTAATAAGAAAACATCCCGTCTGTTTGTACGTACGCTGAAGCAGTTGTCCACCAGTCCGTTTGCGGTGAACCGTGCCAAAATTAACGAAAACATGCTGAAGCGAAAAATATCACCCAACACGGCTGGTGGAAACACTGGCGGGTCGATAGAAATGGATGCTTCTGTCAGCTCACCTAAAGTGGCCAAGGTAGCGGAGCCAACAAGTTTATCCGGAGTACCCCCGCCTGGATCTTTGAGTGCAACTTACGGCGATGGGACTAAAGTACAGCAACTACAGCCGGAGATGATCCCTAGTGATGAGCCTCCAACGCAAATAGTCACACAAAATCCATTACCAGCAGAGCCAGCGCCTGTAATAGCCAAACTGGTAGTAGATGTTGAAGATGACAACATTGATTCACCAGCAGCAGCAGCTGTTCAGCCTGCCCGCGTTCTTGAGCACGTTCGTGTGGAAGAAATTAAACAGCCTGTTCTTCGCCGTGGTTCTCAAGAGAGTGCAGTTACTTGGACAACTACCACAACCACGACCACCACAAGCACCTCCTCATCCAGCAGTGATTCGTCCGATAGTGACACCGATTCATCCTCAGACTCGGATAGCGACAGCACCTCGACGGATGACGAGTTCATAGTACGATTCTTTCGACATTTTGCATGACTTGGATCATACAGTAATATTATCGTCGTTCTTTTCCAGAATCAGCAATCGATTAGTCCTACAGACAGAGACGGCATATTTAGGCTGTGCATCAAGAACCTGGAGGAATGTATAACACGCTTCCCAGAGCACTACAAGTCGATGTATCGTCTAATACACCATTTCACTCACGCACCCGGTTCGACAAAGTCGTTCGACAGTGCTCGCCAGTTGCTGCTTGGAAATTATCGGACCACACTTGGCAACCAAATACCGGGTCTTTTTACGGAACGCAAGACAACAAATTTTTTCAACGTAAGACATTGATCCATCGCAATCATATTGTTAGCTAACCGCGTGCTGTATATTTTTTTACAAGGGCTTATGGAGAATTCCGGCTACTGATATCGATCGACCGGGAAATTTCGCCGCCCACATCTCAAAGTGTGTCATTGTGTTGATGGAAACGTTGAAAGAGTTTTCCGAACACGAAGTGTTGCTAGAGTTAGCCTTGCAACTGCAACGAACTCCGGAACCGGACAAGTAAGGTTCTCCGTTAACTCGGGAGACTCCTACAAACAGTACTCTATTTTCTTTGTTTCGTTTCGTACTCAGAAAATACCTAAACGACTACGAGCGCAAAGAACTGGTCCAGCAAGCGATTCTGTTCTGCGTGCAGGTGTACAGGGGTCTGCTGAAAAAATCTTCCGACGGACGCAACGACGCCGATCTGCTCTCGCTGATGGTGGACGTGTATAAGGCGTACCGGAAGATCGTGAAGCACATGCAGGCTAAGGAGTCGATGTTTGCCACGGTTTTGACCGATGCGTACCGTGCGTTCATCAGCGACAAAGTTGCTAAATTGCCCGATAACACCAGCCTGCTCGATTTGGCCGTTAAGTTGTGCGTGTACGAGATCAACTACCGCAAGACGCAGGAAAAACAGCAACAAAACGCCAACTCCGCTAGTAGTTTAGCTGCCAGTACTACTGCTACCAGTGGAGGACCGGCTAGCACCAACAATGGAGGAAATGGTGGCAAGCAAGCGACAACGATTGGCGAGCTTCCGGCCACGATAATCGTTCCTATGCAACCGATATCAGCGGTGAGTCTTTAGGGTTTGTCTACTTTAAACGAGCTTGCTCAATACATATTCTCGGTTTTTTTAGAACTTTATTCCCGGTCTTACCAAGCCAAATAGGCGTGTAGGGGCAACAAAATCTACCGCAACACCGGCAACTAGTGGATCGACCAGTGATCTCCCGTACAACTATACGGCTCCACAACACTTCACGCAGGCCACGGGGAGCGGCATGATGCAGACGGAGCTATCATCCCGAATGACGGTCACACTCGAGGCTGGTTCAGGACCAGTGAGCGGTACCAGTGGCAACAAAACAACGACTACTACCGCCTCCATTATGTCCTCTTTGGCTACGTCTCTGCAGCATTCCACCAAATCACCCATATACGCGGGAACCTCGTCGAATGAGCTTCTGATCGGTATGCCTTCGGGGACGTTGCCACCAACAACTTCGACACCGTCAATGTCACTGCCTACCTCATCGGCCACGACGAGCTCCTCCGCTCTGTTTCAGCAATATCTGAAAATCTTCAGCCAAATGCCCAATATTGCTTCCATCGGTAATAATCCCATGATGACCGCGGCACTGACCGAATATTTAGGTAATATTTCAACAATTTAGAACCACCTCGCGTGTTCACGTTGCGAAAGGTTTAATGATCGTTTGTCTGTTTGATTTTCCCTCGTTTAGCTTCATTTAAAATGCAGCAACAAACGGCGGCCCTGTCCCCGAGCACTGATCGTAGTACCTCTACCCCATCTCCACTGCCACCAATCCCCGTTGGTCTGTCCAAGAGCACCGCAGCCGGGCCGAGTGGAAAGGAGTACCATTCCACTAACCAACAAAGCTCTCCCGCTGGAGGAGCCGGGAAAAAGGCATTTAGTAAAGCCGTCAGCAGTAGTACCACTACAACTACTATCTCATCTATGAGCATCCTTGAGCAGCCGCAACAGCAACAACAGCAGCAGCTCGCTACCATTACGCTCACCCCAATGTCGTCGTTAGTAGCACCGGTATCGGGTATGCCCGGTGGCACGAAAAAGGACGCACGAGTATCGTCACCGTTTGCTTCACAACGTGTTTCCTCACCTTCGCCTATCCTCACCATCACACCCTCCGACGGGCCAATGCCAGCGAAACCAAAGGGTGATCCGTTGACGGGGAATCGGAAGGGGAAGGGAAAGAAAGCAGCTTCTACGGTCCAGCGGGGTGCAGCAGCATTCGGAAGACCGTTGTCTTCTCAACAACCATCTGCGATCCCACAACTTGGCGTTCCAGGACTATCGATTGAACCCGTCCTTGGGCCGTTGATACCACCGCAGGCCACAAGTAAGCCTTCGACATCTAAAGCTCTCACTACGGGGATGGGCAAGGATCTGCTCGCTTCTTACACGGAGCTATTACAAAAGTATCCTCACATGGCGCGCTCGGTGTTGATGGGCATGAAGGGCATCAATCCTCCCGGTGGACTTGGAGGTGCGGGTGGCCCAAGCACTGCTGCTAGTGTAGCGCCGCAACCGTCGGGTGGCCGGAAACAATCGGCAAAACAGGCGAACAAATCCTCCGCCAAATCGATGCAAGCAACAATGATGACGGGCATGCTATCGACAGCTACTGCAACCTCAGCCACGAACGTCACCTCTCGGTACGGCTCGAATGTTGCCGCCAGTATGCCGAGGATTGGCGCCACCATCACTCCTGTACCGGCAACCGGATTTCCTATCGACAACTACAGTAGACAATCGGTGACGATCGGGACAGGATCTGCGTCATCAATGTCTATACACGCGCTGGGTGTTGGGTAAGGAACACGCATTCCCGGATGATGGGATTCATCATGTTTTCTAACGGCAATTTGTTTCCACTTAGACCATCTAACCCGCACCAGCAGCAACAAGCAAAAACGCTACAGCAAAAGCTCGCCGAGAGACAAAAGGCCAACAAGGCACGCGAAACGGAAGGCGTCGGCGGTCCATCACATCCAAAACCGAAACAAGCGAACAAAGATCCGATCGACGTGATAGTGCTGGAATGATGTTTAGATGGAACGCGTTCCTAGGGAAAGCAGTAGTCCGTGCTGGAAAATAAATTACAATAAATCATTCAATCATTCTACTGACAGTTGTTCGTGCCTTTGATGTTTAACACCCACGCGATCTCTATTTCTTTTTCCCCATTTCCAGGTCCTGGTATTTTGGAACGTTCGCGTGCTCCTTTGCGCTGAACAACCGTATAGGATAACCTGTTAATTCATCCCGTGACTGGTCAAGGATTGTGCGATTTGCTTCGACTCGATCGATTTTGATTTTTATTTTGTTTTTTACTTGTGATGAGAAAAAGGACTGCGGCGCCATATCGTTTCGATTGTTTTGCACGTTACTATAAAATACTATTCGGGCCAAAGGCGTATTCTCCGTTTTCGATTGATTCTGTGATTGTTCCGTTCCTGTTTGTGTGTTTGTTCTACCGGGTGATGGTATTGATTACAAGATAGGTGTGTGCTGCTTTGATTGTTACTCGCTCTTCTATTGTCGGTTTTTCTCCTCCATTTGCAAAAAATCTAGAATATCGCAGTGCTTCCCTCACTAGCTTTCTCTCTGTTAAGGCATGCTGATTTGTTACAGTTAAAATCGTATTCGAACTTGACTTCTCCAACCACCAACCGTTGAGCCTGTTATGCATTGTACGACCTTTTTTTTCCTCTCCTGTTGGTGAACCTTTTCGCGCTATCTTTTCATTTTTCTGCATCGTATGATTGGCCGTGTTCCTTTGCCGGGTCCCATGTGGTGGGCAATTTCCTCCAGTCCACTGTAGAGTATTACGGTTCAGAATACGTTTACGTTTTGCTTTCTTTCTACCTCCCCTCCTGCCCTTCTGTCTCACTTTCCCCGACTTATGCTCTAAATACTCTGTAAATCCAGAATCACACATATTTGCACTGTACAACAATTCGCGTATAAAAGTAATAAAATAATAATAGTAATATTAATCATCGACAAAAACACCTGTATATCTTAATCGACGCTGATATTCAAGCACTTCCTGAAGCCCTTCCCCTCGCTATCCACCACTTTGGCACAGGATGCCAACATCTCAGCTTCAAAGTCATATCTGCTAAAGCGCAATGTTCTTCCCTTTCCTGCAACAAGGCCTCTAAAATTCCTACTTTTATAAGAGCACTTTTTACTTGTTAACCTTGCTCTTCCCTGCTACGTTCTGCTTGTTTCCAGAGCGCGGCGTTGAATTCGATTCCTTTCCTTCCGTCCAGCTGTCCCTTCCTCATCGCCTCGGGCATGGTATAACATTTTGGCCGTAACCCCGCTACCAAGCGCGTAACGACACCGCAACGACTCTGAGAACGCACCGCCCGCACAACACCAATAATTATATTCATTATTTAGGCTTAATATTCGGTATTACTGAATAGATTAATAGTATTAGTAAATTATTATATTATACATAAATAGCTTCCGCCTGCCCCTCACTCGAGTCGAGCGTGATTTTGTGATCACAATCGTCGTCGAAAAACCGCCGGAAGGTAAATTCAAAGAACCCGTGGTGGAACGGTTTCCCACTGTCGCACACCTCATCCAGGTTGCCGTGCCCACCGTCGTCACATGACGACGACGAGTCCTGCAGCCTGCCCGGATCGATCGGATCGAAGTTAGACGTGTCCGTCGGGTACTTGATCTTGGGCTCGTACAGTGCCTGTTGGCTCCGCAGATCCTTGCTGAAGTCAATCGCGCGGAAGAACGGATGCGACTTGATCTCGTCCACGTTGCGCCCGATCCGTTCGTCTTCGTTCTTGCACAGCCGCAGTATGATGTCCTTCGCTTCTGGCGTCAGTTGCGCCTCCGGTGGGATGCGCAGCGTCTGCCGCCAGTTGATAACCTGTGGGCGATGGATCGAGTGTGTCAGAGCAAATCATCACACTAATCGCTGGCAATGCGGTGGCTACCTTAATCTGTGTTTCCTCAGCCGTGTTGGCCAGAAAAGGAGGCTGTCCGACTAGCATCTCGTACAGGATGACGCCCACACTCCACCAGTCGCACAGCTGCGTATAACCGCTGCGCAGCAACACCTCCGGTGCGATGTAGTTGGGCGTACCGACGATCGAGTGTGCCTTGGCGCGGTTTTTCTCCCGGAATTTTCGCCTGTAAGTCGGAAATTGAAACAGATCGGTCGGTCGCTTGGTGAGACAGGAAAAAGGGACATGCGCATCGGGTCAAACTTACCTTTCCAGAGGTGGTGGAATTTCCGAACCAAACTTACTCCATGCCTCCATCGAGTCCTGCCTGGCATGGTCTGTGGTAGCAAGAGAAAAAGAAATTGAGAAAACAATGTTGCATTAGTCATGGGCATGAGCGCTTAAAACGTATGGGCAGAGACGAAATAGAGACGAGAGCTGGATACGGTACCGTTTTTCTGATAGTACTTCGAATCGTGCGTCCATCGGAACCCGGTGCACAGCCCGAAATCGGTCAGCTTGATGTGTCCCTTGCGATCAATCAGCACATTATCCGGCTTGATGTCCCTGCAGTTCAAATGCAACATAGTTTGTGTGATCACGGCTGAATGATTGACGCGCCACTCGAGGTACTTACCGATGAATGAATCCCATTTTGTGCACGCTGTCGATCGCGCACGTTAGTTCGGCTATGTAGAAACGGGCCAGGTCTTGCTCGAATATGCCCTTCTTGATCAGCAACGACATGAGATCTCCTCCTGAAAACAGAACGTCGATTTCCGTTAGAAACTGTTTTACTACCCATGCTCTCGGCCAGGTGAGCAGAAACGATCCCTTTACCCGGTATGTAGTCCATGACGAAGTAGAGATTGTCCTTATCCTGGAAGCTGTAATACAACTTCACCACCCACTCGTTGTCCGCCTCGGCCAGGATGTCGCGTTCGGCTTTCACGTGTGCCACCTGGTTCCGCTTGAGCACGTCCGCCTTGCGCAGTGTCTTCATCGCGTACAGATGATTGGTGGTGTCTATCTTCTTCACCAGTGTCACCTCACCGAACGCACCGACCCCGATCGTCTTGATCTTGGCAAACATCGATTTGTCCATCTTGGCCCGCTTCAACCGGATGTAGTTGCTCTCCTTCTGGCACAGCAGCTTGCGCATCTCGATCTTGGTCTCTTCCGGCAAGTCGAGCTTCGACATTTCACTCTCAAGCTGCTTGATGCGGAAGTTGCGCTGTGAGTACGATTTCAGCACGTTCTCGATGTGCTGTTCCATGAAAAACTTGTACGCCTGGGGCGAATAGTGCTTCACCTTGCACTCGGACCGTTCCGCTTCCTTCTCCTTCGACAGGTTCTTCCGTTCCGGGATCGGAGACTGGTGTTTGATCTTGTTCGGGTCATCTTCTCCACCACCGCCACCACCACCACTTCCGGCACCATTGGAACCGGTATTGGCGCTAGCCGCGCTGCTACCACCACCACTGGAGGACGCATTCGCAGCTCCTCCACCGGTGATCGCCTGCGTTGAGGTTGGTGTCGTTGCCGGGGAAGACTCACTGCTACCCGAGCCACTTCCTCCTCCGCTACCACCTCCAGTGACCGGAGGCTGTAGTCCCACGTCCTGCAGGGAGCTGCCACCGTTCGTGTAAGCCGGCGGTACGGGACCGTTACGACCGCCACCGTTCGGAAAGCGAACCGTTTTCATAAGGCTACCTCGTACTCCACCACTGGCCGCCGCCATGCCACGCTGCTTCGGCTCATGCGTCTGATGTTGCTGTTGGTGATGGTTTTGGTGGTGGTGGTTCTGGTGTTGCTGTTGTTGCTGCTGCTGTTGACCGCCTACCATGAGTGCACCGAAGCTCTTGAGGGCACCCGTAAACCCGTGCCCCGAGGACGCGATCGTGGAACCCGTTTTCAGCGAGACCTTGCCCGAAGGTAGCTGCTGCTTCGAGTCTCCCGGCTGCTGCAACGGTGGCCCATTGGTAGCGGCATTGGCGTGATGCAGATGGTGATGGTGATGCGAAAGATGTTCTTGTCCACCGTCATCGCCACCGATCCGCGAATTGGAGGCAACCGCGTAGTTGCTGCTGCTGCTGCTAACCGCTTTCCCGTTGCTCATGATAATGACACTACTACTGCTGCTGCTGCTCGTAGTACTGCCGCCGGCATGGATCAGTGTACCCGCGTGATCGTGATTGTGGTTGCAATGCATAAGGTTACTGCTGGCATTAACGGCACCGCTGTTCGCGCCGTGATTCCTGCTACCGTTTGCACCCGGATTGGAGCTGCTCGCGTTACCCCCGGCGTTACTGCCGCCGACACCCATGTCCATGGTACCGGGAGAGCCATGGCCATTGTGGTGCTGGTGGTGTATGTGATGATGGTGTTGAAGCTGGTGCTGATGTGACTGCGGGTGGTGGTTGCTGCTGCCAACACCTCCGCCGTTGTTAGAGCGATGTTGCTGCTGCAACTGGTCCAGCTCGATCGCCGCGGGCGGGCAGTGGGGAGATGGGGGCAGTGGTGGTGGTGTACCTCCACCGTCCCGCAGATAGGCAGGCGGTGGTTCCTTCTTCGGAGACGAGTGCTTCTGCAGCAGTATCATGGTCGAATCGTACGATGGTGGATCGTTCGGTGAGCCACCGCTTGAGCCGGAACCGGCTCCACTGGAGCTGGTGGCGCTTCCGCTGCCGCCACCCGGTTGCAGCACCTGCGGCGGAGCACCTGTCGACGGTCCATGCCCGTTCACGCCATCGCTGCCACCCCGACCGCCCGGCACTGGCACATTGGAAGGAAGCACATTCGGTGGCAGTCCCGGCAAGGACGGTTTGGCGCGCAGTGGCTGCTTCGGGGCTGCACTGGACGCACCCGGTCCTGCTGGAGCCGGTGTCGGGTGGCGTACCGGGTGGCCAGCGTCGTGTCCGAGCGCGGATGGCGAAGGAGGTGGCGTCGTAGCGTATCCTGACGCCGCCTTACTCAGCTTGTGCTGCACGGAAACGGCATACGACGGCGGTGGTGGATTGTTATGCCGATCAATCGCTTGCAGCGGGTGACTTCCTGCTCCGGCCGGGGCTGGCGGGGCTACTGCTGTCTGCAGGATCGGTTTCTGCACCTGGGTGGACTTTACCGAGTGCATAATGATCGGATGTTGGGCCGCCTTTGCCGGGGCTGGATGCACAGATGAGGGTTTCGGTTGCAGCGGAATCGGCCGCTGTATCGAGCCCCCGGTGGCGGAGCCATTTCCACCACCTACGCCGGAACTGCCACCCTGCGACACGGTGATCGGACTGGACGAGCCGATGGACGCGTTCGAGTAAAAGCCCGAGCTGGGGCTCTTGCGGAAGTCCGACTGGGACGATTGCGTCGGGCTCTGGCGGCTGTGGAACGACGTCAGATAGTTGGGCGGGGAAGACGGGCCAATCTGGGGGTACGGCGGTGGCGGCTCGTTCCCCGTGTACACTGCCATCTGCTGACTGAGCTGCTGCTGCACTTGCGGCCCGTTCTGCACGATAATGGGCTGGCGTAGCTGGTGGTTGCCGGTGCTCGCGATCGGAGACGAACCACGGGCGGGCGATTGCGATGATGCGCCACCAAACTGACCGTTCCGTCCGGACGCCACCGACGCCGGGGACATGCGCTTCAACAGATGCATCGGGTTCGGTGGCTGAGGCGTGGACGGCATCGAGGAGCAGCGCGGTGGCGGTATCGGTGGCGCATCGCTAAAGTTGGTCGGGCAGGGCGACGGTGAGTATTGCGAGCTGCGTCCCAGCGCCGCCGAGAACGGTTGCTGCGAATGCGGGCTGTTCGAGCGGGAACTTCCGGCGCCGGAATCGAGCGCTGGACTGGTTCGCTGCATATGCAGCGGCGACTGGGGGGCATCCTTTTCGATGCTTGGTTTGCGCTTCAGCGGTGCGGCGATCTGAAAGGAACGTAAAACGTACGAGGTGAGCTGCTGGCCGAGAAAGGATTCGCGATTGTGCCTGTGTCCTACCTGACTTCCACTCAGCGGCTGACCCGTCTCGTACGGCATCAATTCATTTTTTATTTGCTCCAGAGCTATCGCGTTGTACGTCGAGTGGCGAGCCACTGACAACGGAACTTTGCCGCCTTTTCCATTCATGCTGATTTTTAATATGCATAACTTGCTGCTATTTCCTATATCTGTACACGGCGAGGTCGGCACGTGTGTCAAGAAACACAAAAAAAAGGGAATTAGCAACGATTTAGTGAGAGGATTCGCCTGATGGTTGATTGCACGCCTTTTGCGGAACCGCCGCTCCTGGGGGAGGGGGAGGGGGAGGGGGGAATAAAATGGTGCTCCTTTTAAACATCAGATTGTTATCACACTTCTAAGGACGACACACTATACAGTCAGACGAAACAGACCGATTTACATTGTGACCAAGGAAACATCGTCTCGTTGCTAGGATACGTTCAGGATTCCTCGATCAGAGGTACGTGTCCTTACTCCCAATGGGTTGGAGGAGTATTGCGACGGACAAGGCTAATGGGGAGGAGTTACGTACACATACATCCACACATACACACATACGTACGTACGTGCGCGCGCCAGAAACCCGAAAGAAGGCACAATCTTAGGCCCCGTACAAACCGTGTGTATGTGTGCCGTGACTCACGCAGAAGATCATCGCGTGTCGCGACAAGTGTGTATGCGCGCACACATGCACATCACGCTCACGCCCACATGCGTGCTTATTCTAATTATTCGTGGAATGCACGGAATGCAAAGTAACAGAAAAAAAAACTCGCGATCGGCAAAAGGAAGACGTCACACTGGGTGCGATTTTTTTTCTCGCTGTACTCTGGGGGGAGCCATTTATGTGCTCTGCTCCACGGCTTTCCGCGGAGCTCGTTGGGAGGGAGAGTTGGGTGGTTATTGGGAAAATGTATGTGCAATTTGTGCTTCTGCTAGCTACACTTTTCTCCCTTCCTGCTGCGCATACATAGTTGATGGGTCATGCGAGTTGAGTCTTATTGCATCTCGCAGAGTGAGGACGGAGAAGGAACGGGTGATACGTGCGATCGAGCGCTTTGTGTAGGATCGGAGATTGCGTAGAAAATCGTGCAATGTACGCGGAGGATATTATGCGCCCAGTCGAATGACACCCCTCTGGAAGAGGCGCACACGATCATCAACTCGAAACGGGCAGGTGGCTGCTAAACGGATTGCCTGCGTTAAGCGAAATGGCGACAAAGAGGGGCAACGAACAAGAGGAGGGGATGTTCAACCCGCTTTCGGGTAAATGTCACACACGGTGTCGGGGAACGATAGTTCGCGCAACTTGTCGCATTCCTAATTGCTTATGCCAGGTGATATTCGCCATTCTCACGTCCATGTTGGTTTGCTTGCGCATTTTCCTGTGCTCCATGTATTTCACCCGTGGCACGGTATTTCCGCACAATTTTCCCGTCTAGTTTGCACGAGCACGGGTATTCGGGACACGGGCGCACTGCGAAGCATTGCGATCGTACGCACACGGATCACAGAGCGAAATTTCTGGTTCGATCGGCAGCCACTGCAGCGTTGGATGGATGGTGTGCTGCATTTGTCAACGATCGATAAGCTTTCTGTTTCCACCGCAGAATCGTGGCCGCGATCGGCCATACGAAGAATGTGCAGCTAGCTCGCAACTGAAGGGCGATTGATCCGGGGAGAGGGACACGTACCAAGGCTCCATTTTCATTGCGTTTGTTTACGCGAGAGCAGAAAACCCCAAACCAAACCCCTAGCTGGGAACATTTTAATCCATTCATGGAATCGCGAAGCAGTTTCCACAAAAGCGACATATGCACACACAAACACACACACGCACTCTTGCATGGATTGCTTCCAATTCCACCGCATTCCACAATCTCTGCTCCGTGCGGGATCAGCGGAAGGGGGTGCTCCCTGCGGCCAGCGATTATCGAATATTCCATTGCGTTTTCACCTTGTTTAAGCTACCAAAGGTGGACACGGGAGCAGCGAAGGGGGAGAGGAGGCTGCAGCAGAATTCCACTCTCCGTTTGCCCTTGTCGCGTTGATCGACGAAAATAATATTCCACCACATACCAATGCAATTTCTTCCCCGCTCGAGCCGTGTGTTTCATTCTTTTTTCTCGTTTCCCCGCACCAACCCGCCCCCGTCACACACACACACACACACGCACCCAGCCGATCCTCTTGGACACGCACGCACGCACGCAATCACGGACGCAGATCCGTCGGCCACACGGGCTAGTACTATCGTTTACCTTTGCATATTTCACTGGCAAATGCGGTGGGTGAGTTTGCAGCACTGCAGTCGCGAGCAATTCGCGACGAAAATGTACAATTTTTGTATTTTTGACGTTTATCAACAAAAAAACACAGCACTCTTTCTGCTCCTCAACAATCTTTCATTTTTTCACTTCTCGAACCGACCACCAGAGAGAGCAAGGGACGTCAAACTTTGACAGGTGTTCTGCAGTGCCATCAAACTCCATAGTAGCGCTCAATTCGCTCTGGTGGCAGCGCTTCGAGCTACTTTTTTCGAAAATGTATCATCCGAGCAACCGGCTTATCTGCATACGATCCATAGCGATGCGTGCATCATGATTTCAAACGATTGGTGTAATTATAAGCTGTGGCTTATTGAACTAATTGAATTTAATTGAAATTCGAATTCATCCGAAATAGCAGGAGACACACATAGTTGTCACACATTGATTCACTCAAATTACTTCAAGCTAATACATAACTCTTGGCGAATCTGTTCTTTTACCAACCAAAGACCTTTAAATTTCAAAAATGTTATATTGTAAATTTATGAAAATGAGGATTTCTCCAAAACAATTTAATGTCCTGAAGTTCAGGTGACACAGGTGTTCAATGCTTAACGGTTGTGATTTCACAAATCGCGCAGACGAAAAGAAGAGCAGATAAGAACAGTATTTCTTCTTCCAGTGTGTATAACCCATTGTTTTAACATTGTAATCTAGCTTTTTTGTGTTTTTAAATAAAAAATTCATTATACTTTTTTATTGATAACGTTCAGATTCTAGAAAAGTTTTAGGTTGGGTAGTGTAAACCAACAAAGCAATGAGCGCTTGACAGTGCGCTTGACCCAGAGCAGAAAACATTTCCTACTCTTTCTTACCAACGTGTAATTTTACGGTGTGCGCGGAAGTGCGAAATTGTCCGCATTTTATCATTTTCTTCCATGTAAAAGTGAAAAGTGCTCAAACAACGCGCGCCATCGCAAAAACCGATCCTTTAATAAACACAAATAGGTCGAGGAATAGCAGGTCGCGAGCCTGCAACGCCAAAGAATGTGCGAGTTTCATCGTCGATATTGTCGCCATCGGAAGAACTGATGCATCATCACTGTCGGCATCGATCCCATCGCAGTACTTGGTAGCCTCGTCTTCCCGAGTATCCAAGTGCAGGGGTCTCGTGGCCCTTGGCCATCATCAGCCGGATCGGTGTCGAGGGTGCGAGCAGATAAGGAGAAAAGCATCAGTCGATTGGGATTTGCGCCCCTGAGTTACTATCAGGATCTAGGGTCGCTTGTGGAACGGTGGTGAGAGAAAGGAAAGCAAACGAACATTTGCTTTGCCGTAGACAAAATCAGAGATCCTCTGTGGCCCGGCGTTTGGCTAGTTTTCGAGGGCACCTGACGAAGCAATGGCTGATTTCATCGATTCTGAAGCAGAGGAGAGTGAGGTAGGAAAAGCGTCCACAGGGAAGATGCTACAAACGCGCTGAGAACAGAGGAGCGTGATGCGTACGCTTGGGATCCTTTTTATTACTGTGCTGTTTATACCAATGGTTACGTTACGTACTATTTACAACTGCAACTCTCTGGTTCATTGCAGGAGGAGGAGGAGTTGGAGCCACATGAACGGAAAAAGCTCAGGAAAAACAAGGCCGTCTCGGACAGTGAAGATGAAGAAGAAGGTAAGCGACAGGACATTCCAATGAAACAGATCCTTTTCAACTTTCATCGATTCAGCAAAGATTGGTTTCATTTCACATGAAAGCATTCTAGTCGTAGGGACTACTCATACCACTACTTCATATTACTGCCACTGACCGTGTAGGTACTAATATGAGTATCGTTAATGGTGGGTACACCAACGCTGTTCGTCTAGCTGAGATGAAGTGTTGCCAGATAATGCACCAACTGGATTACACAGTTGCTGCTATTTATGGACTACCCATTGCCCCTCCATTAATGAAGAATCTATTGCTTTAAACTGGATTTCTCCGGTTAGCGATGCAACTCGTTACTACTTGGGAGTGGAATTGATGTCCATGCTCCATAATAACGCAACAGGTTTGATGCGTAAATGTAAATACAACCGGCGGAAAGTACAATGAAGTATCGGGTGCAGGTTGTTATTTGCATGCAGGACCATACCGAAATTATTTTTTTATTCAATCAATTCTGTCTAGCCATTGGTGGCGCGTAAAATCCCACATTTGCATGCACGTGAACAAGTAATACCGGTTGAATATTTGAATCGGCTGTGCGCAAGAAAATCAATATGGCTTGATGTATCGATGGTGGACTGCTTTGAAATTGAGACAAATATTGCGTAAGCCAGAATACGAGATGTCAAAGACTGCTGTGTGATATTGGAATTTCTTGGAACACCCTTTGCAGATGATGATGATAGGCTGCGAGAAGAGCTGAAGGATCTGATCGACGATAATCCGATTGAAGAAAGCGACAACGATGACGACTCTGATGACGGATCCGAAGGAGGTCACCAGAAGCGCAAGAAAAGTGACGATGAGCTAGACGACAGGCTTGAGGACGAGGATTATGAGCTGATTGAGGAAAATTTGGGTGTTAAAGTCGAACGGGTAAGGCATTTATTTATACAGCCATGTACCTGATTTCATTCTTCTGTCCTCTTTGTGTCCGGCGTTGTTACAGAAACGGTTCAAGCGCTTGAAGAAGTTCGCCAACGATGATGGCAGCGATGGGGAGTCGGGTGATGAAGGTATGATTCGGGAAACGATCGAAAATCGATTGTTTGATGCGGCTTCCGAGGATGATGAGGAACGTGCATCTGATCATGAGGGGCAGCGTGATACGCTGGCCCATGTTCGGGAGCACTATGACGAGGAGGAAGACGAGGAGTCTGACGCAGACGATTTTATAGTTGATGATGATGGAGTGCCGATCAGCGATAAGCGCAAAAAGCGAAGGCACATATTCACCGATGCGTCGCTCCAAGAAGGGCAGGATATTTTCGGCGTTGATTTCGATTACGACGAATTTGAGAAGTATGACGACGAGTACGAAGAGGGATCGGAGGCAGAGGATGAGTACGAAGAGGAGCAGCTGGATCAAGTGGATCGTCCCAGCGGCGAGCGAAGCAAGAAAGCCAAACCGGCCGCCAGAAAGCGCCCGCTCAAAAAGTCCATCTTTGAGATTTACGAACCGAGCGAACTTAAACGTGGCCACTTCACCGATTTGGATAACGAAATTCGTAAGATCGATATGCCGGAACGAATGCAGCTGCGGGACGTACCGGTGACTGGCGTGTCTGAGGGTTCGAATGAGCTGGACGACGAGGCAGAATGGATCTACCAGCAGGCGTTCTGCAAGCCGCACGTTTCCGATCAGGGATCGATGACCCGTAAGCCTCCTTCGAACGTGCCCAAGATCAAACAGTCGCTGGATTTTATGCGCAATCAGCACCTGGAAGTGCCGTTCATCGCGTTCTACAGGAAGGAGTACGTGCAGCCCGATCTGAACATCAACGATCTTTGGAAAATTTACAAGTATGATTCGATGTGGTGCCAGCTGCTTGGCCGTAAAACCTCGCTGCAGCGGCTGTTTGAAAACATGCGTAACTACCAGCTGAATAAGCTGATGGAAACCCCGGACGCGCCGATTCCGGAGGATATGCGTATAATTCGTGATGAAGATCTCACGCGTTTGCGATCGGTTCAATCTCCGGAAGAACTGAAGGACGTGCACCTGCACTTTCTGTTATATTACGCGCACGAAATCATGCCGATGAAGGCACAGTTGAAGGAAAAGACGCGAGAGCAGCAGCGAACTCACAAGAAGTCGCGGGCAGCTCGGAAAAAGGTAACCGATGGGGATGAGGCGGGGAAGCGTGATGGGGAGGAGAATGGCGGCGAGGACGACAACGAAGATGATGAACAGGATGATGAACTCCAGCATGGGGAGGATGAAGAGGAAGAGGATGACGATCAAGATCAGGTAAAGCTGAACATTGATATCGGGCCTTACTCGATCTGCCGGAAGAGAGGTTTGACTGGGTTGTCGAAGCGATTCGGGTTGACGCCGGAACAGTTTGCAGAGAACGTACGTGACAGCTATCAACGGCACGAGGTAGAGCAGGAGGCAAAAGAACCGCTTGAGGTGGCAAAGGAATACATGGGTGCTTCATTCGAATCACCCGAGGAGGTGTTGCAGGGTGGCGTGTTCATGGTCGCGAGGCAGCTCGCCCGTGAACCGTTGCTTCGCAAGTGCATCCGAGAGCTGTTTTTCGAACGAGCCAAGCTCAACGTTCGTCCCACCAAGAAGGGTATGAAGGAGATCGACGAGACGCATCCCTGCTACGCGATGAAATATCTTAAGGAGAAACCCGTTCGAGATTTGACCGGCGATCAGTACATGAAGCTGCACATCGCTCAAGAAGACAAGCTCCTAACGATGGAGATAGCTGACCGCATAGAAGGAAACGCGTCGGGCGATCTGCTTGAAGAACTGAAGGCACTCTACTACCGGGACGAGTTTGCGAAGAACGTGCAAGAGTGGAACAAGCTGCGGGCGGAATGTGTCGTGTTGGCGGTCAACCGTATGGTTATCCCGGATTTGAAACGTGAGTTGCACAACATACTACTGACCGAAGCGAAGGACGCTGTGCTGCGTGTTTGTTGTCGCAAGCTGTATAACTGGATAAAAGTAGCGCCCTATCGGCCTCCAGTCCCTGACTTTGACGACTACGAGTGGGAAACAACACGTGGTGTGCGCGTGATGGGAGTTGCGTACGTGCCCGATTACACGCAGTCAGCTTTTGGAGCGATCATCGCACCGGATGGCGAGGTGACGGACTACTTACGTATACCGCACCTTATGAAGAAGAAAAATGCGTACCGCGAGGCGGAAAAGCAATGTAAGGAAACGGATCTGCGCACAATTACTAACTTCATCCGCAGCAAGAAGCCGCACGTGATCGCGATCGGTGGTGAATCTAAGGATGCGTTGATGGTGCAACAGGACTTCGTGGAGTGCGTGAAGCGGCTGCAGGAAGAGGAACAGTTCCCGCAAGTGGCGGTCGAGATCGTGGACAACGAGCTAGCGAAGGTGTACGCCAACTCTGTCAAGGGTATGGGTGACTTCAAGGAGTACCCACCGTTGCTGCGACAGGCGATATCGGTTGCGCGACGCGTGCAGGATCCGTTGGTCGAATTTTCGCAGCTGTGCAATGCCGACGAGGAAATTTTGTGCCTGCGTTATCATTCGTTACAGGAGCAATTGTCGAAGGAGGAGCTGTTGGAGAACATTCACCTGGAGTTTATCAACCGCACTAACGAGGTCGGTGTGGACGTGAACTTGGCCGTACAGAACCCTTTGACGGCCAACTTGGTGCAGTTCATTTGCGGACTGGGACCTCGTAAGGGTCAAGCTTTGTTGAAGGTGTTGAAGCAGACGAACTCTCGACTCGAAAACCGCACACAGCTCGTCACGACCTGCCACATGGGTCCGAAGGTATTTATCAACTGTTCGGGTTTCATCAAGATCGACACCAATTCTCTTGGGGACAGCACAGAAACTTACGTAGAAGTGCTGGATGGGTCACGTGTACACCCGGAAACGTACGAATGGGCTCGCAAGATGGCGGTCGACGCGCTTGAGTACGATGACGAAGAGGCGAATCCCGCCGGAGCGCTCGAGGAAATCCTAGAGGCCCCTGAGCGGCTGAAGGATCTCGATCTTGACGCGTTTGCGATCGAACTAGAGCGACAGGGCTTTGGCAACAAGAGCATCACTCTGTACGACATCCGGGCGGAACTTAATTCGCGCTACAAGGACCTCCGCACGCCGTTCCGTTCGGTGACGTCGGAGGAGTTGTTCGACTACCTCACCAAGGAGACGCCGGAGTCTCTGTACGTCGGCAAGATGATGCTGGCCACGGTGGCTGGGTTCACGTACCGGAAACCGCAGGGTGAGCAGCTCGACCAGGCGAATCCGGTGCGAAACGATGAGACTGGGTTCTGGCAATGTCCGTTCTGCATGAAGACCGAATTCCCAGAACTTTCGGAGGTGTGGAACCACTTCGACGCTGGCGAGTGCCCTGGACAAGCGACGGGCGTGCGGGTGCGCTTCGATAACGGATTGAACGGGTTCATCCACATCAAGAACCTGTCTGACAAACACGTTAAGAATCCGGAGGAGCGCGTGCAAATTGGCCAGACAGTGCACGTGAGAGTGACAAAGATCGATATCGAGCGTTTCTCGCTTGAATGTTCGTCCAAGAGCTCGGATCTGTGCGACCGCAAACAGGAATGGCGGCCACGCAAGGACCTTTGTTACGACCAGGACGCCGAGGAAGCAGATTCGCGAAAGGAGGCTGACTCGAAGAAACAACAGGCGCGCCAACAGTACGTCAAGCGCGTAATAGTCCACCCATCTTTCCACAACATCTCGTACGCGGAGGCGCTCAAGCTGCTCGAAGGCTACGACCAGGGTGACGTGATCGTGCGGCCATCTAGCAAGGGGGCAGATCATCTCACGGCGACGTGGAAGGTAACGGACGGCATCTACCAGCACATTGACGTTCGCGAGGAAGGCAAGGAGAACGTGTTTAGTCTAGGGCAGTCGCTTTGGATCGGTAACGACGAGTTTGAGGATCTGGACGAAATTATCGCCCGGCACATCACACCGATGGCTACTTACGTGCGGGATCTACTCAACTATAAGTACTATCGGGACACGGACGGTGGCTCGAAGGAGAAGGCCGAAGAGATTATCAAATCCGAGAAGCAAAAGAACCCTAACAAGATCCATTACATCGTGTCTGTGTCGAAGACTTACCCCGGCCGATTTTTGTTGTCTTACCTGCCGCGCAACAAATTCCGTCACGAATACGTCACGGTGACGCCCGATGGGTACAGGTTCAGGCATCAGACGTTCGATTCGGTGAACTCGCTGCTGAAATGGTTCAAAGAGCACTTTCGTGATCCGATTCCGATCGAGACGCCCAAGAGTACGCCAAAGGTCGGCGGAATGTCCACGCGTACTCCATACGGTAGCACGCCTAAGTTTAGCGATATTAACAGTAAGTTTCGTTTGGAGAATCCGTCCGAAAAACGCCAAGAAACCCGGACCATAACGTTTTTGTTTGTTTGTTTTCCACGCAGGTGAAACGATCGAGTCTGTTGCGAAGAACATGCCCTCGCATATGCTGAATTCGTTGTCGGCCGCAGCTCATCATACGCCGCACTATTCCTACACGCCTCTCGAGTATGGTTCGAGCAACTTTGTCACCACGGTAAGTCCACTTGCGACATCAGCAGGGTAGCAGCATGTACCTTGTGGGATGCGAAAAGAAAAGAGTAACTAATTCAGTTGTTTTTCTTTACACACCTAGCCGTACACACCTAGTGGACAGACTCCCTACATGACGCCGTATCAGCAGACACCGCACTTTTCGCAAACACCTCGGTACGGTACCTCGACACCGTCGCAGTACTCGAACAAATCGTCCTACACCGTCATTCCCACCGGTCCGCCTCCCGGACATCATGGCTACAAATCATCGTCCACCGGGCGTGGAATGGGCAGTGCGAGCAGTGCGGCTAGCAGTAGCAGCGGCCTCATGATGATGCAGCAACCGTCACCGTATTCCAACAGCAGCGAACACCACTACCGATCGCAATCGTCGCAGCAGATGCACCACTCGCGGAACAACGAGTATGACAGCTGGTCCAAAGCGACCGATTCGTGGAGCAATCGCGGCGGTTCCGGGGGCAGCAGCAGCATGATGAAGGGACAGTCTCACCACCACCATGCATCGTCCGATCGAAGGTCAGTAGGCGCGCTAGTCCTTCCTTGCAGGATCGTGCGAATCACTTACGCGCTTTGTGTTCTTTCGATCTTTCTTTTTACCCTATTTAATCCTTTGTACATATCCATCGTACAGCTCGGTATCCGGTGGAGGATCATACCATCATCACCACGGTGGTGGCAGATCAAGCGATTCGGTGATCTCGTCTAACTCACACGATCACCGCATGACCCCGCGGTCGTCCTCCAAGTATTCGGCTAGTCGTTCGCCGATGCCGCCTCCGCAGACAACGACGCAGACGGCACAGCCAGCCGCTCAGCCGAACCCCTCTGCCGCTTCGCTGACGCTAGGCGATGCGACGCCCCTGTGGGACGAATAGATTATCAAACATCCGTCGGAGGCCGGTGTTTGGAGGAAAGCAAGCGTTTTTGTAGCAATCGAAGCGTGAAGGAATGCAAAGGAGAAAGTGCTGTTGGAGTGTACAATCCCTGATTTAGTTGATAAAACAACGCAAAACAAGTAACAAAAGAAGAAACAAAATCTTGACGGGGATTTTTTTCCCAAGACAAAGAATGCAAAAGAAAAGATTGTGTTTTAATTGTATAGGTTTTTCAAGCCCCCAGAACGTGCTTGTCGAAATTTACACGTCTCTGGACGCGTAAGCAGCTGATGGTAGCCCCACGGTCAGGCTAAGCGATACCGGAAGCGCTCTGCAAGACGCACAACGTCCAAGGACGACCACCAAGGCGCCCACTGTTCTTTGCCGGACGACTGGAGCGAACTGTTATTGGGTTGCGTCGTGCTACGAGCCGCTTCCAGATTACTAATATTGTTATTATTATTTGCTTTGCGATAAGTCCATCCGGAAGCCGGCCGTCGTCGGGTTTGTAGGGCTGAATATGCAAATTCAACGATTAGCAATCACGAAACATAAGGAGAAGCATCTTTGAGGTATAGGCAATTCAAATTGTTCGATTGTATTACATTTTAATTGGGAGTAAAAAAGCTTGCATTATCCTTTAAATGGTGTCGACCGGTCGGCAAGTCACGTGGTTGGGCCGGGCAGCGCTGCTAGTGTATAACGTTTAATTTAAGAACTCAAAAATCGTATCTTAGGCTTGAATAAAATCATACAATTTTTTAACAGTACGTACACGATTTGGTTACTGAGGAAAGGCGCATCTGCTAAGCGCACAACGACACGATGCCGAAGTTCACCATCTGGAAACTTCTTTTTTCAATTCGTTTTCGATAAAGTGCAGGTTTTTTCGCCAGTCTGTTACCACCCGGTCCAGTTCACTTCCATTATGCCTTGATGCCTTTCTTCTGCCTGTCTGCCATGTGCATGTGACTTCACTTGACATTGGACTGGTCCGATCATGCGGCCGGCGCGTGTGCACGCGGGAGAAACTAAACCCCAAAAAGACGACCTGTCCATGTTTCTTCTGCTACCCCTCCACAACTTCGGGGGTGGCACCCCTAGCGGTGGATAACCGGAATCGCTAGCGGTGGCGATTTCGGTTTAATGATGAGACCCAGATCCGCCGGCAAACTGGATTGATCCGGTTCGCAAGGAAAAGGCGGCAACCAGATCGTGTTCGCGGATGGATGCGATTAATCGGTAAACTGTCGTTTTTATGTGAGTTTTTTTTTAACTCCATTGTCGTCTGTCCTTCTCTCCTTTTTTATCGCACGAGTATTTTACGGCAACCCCTCTGAAACGATGGGAATGTACGTGGTTATCTTCATTATTACACTCAGCTAGTCTGTCGACCTACGGATTCTGGTCGCACTTTTTGCTTAACGATTTTCATTTTCATCGCGTTGCAAGTTGTTGGGATTTTCTTTCTTGTGACGTGTTCGGGTGTGTTTTGTTGTTCCATTCCATTTTTTGCAAATTATTTTAATGACACCGGGTTGCGTGCATGCGCTTTTTGTGGGGGGAGGGGGGGGGGATGGACTTTGGAATCGAGCTTCTTTGCCTTTTGGTGCATGAGGGCAGAATCGGAGCTTGTTGCTATGTTGCTTGTTGCTGCAAATACATCCCAAAAGACCAAATTGAAGAAAAGTTAGAATTTGTTGAGACGCGCATTCATTTTGAAATTCTACCCCAGAAGCAGCAGGTTTGTTGGAATTTCCCCTGACTTCTCAGGTCGATTCCTTGGGAGGGGTGGTACTTGATTATGCATTCAAATTTGCCGGTTGCTACTGCGCCACATGCCGCAGATGCTAGTGCTAGCTAATTGTCCATAGGCATAACCATCCCGAATGATAAACTTCCCCCAACACTTCACGCTAGAATGGCCGTGAGACGATAATCTTGGACAATAATCAATAGCTCGGGCTTTAAACCAAAGCGATATGCTTCAGTTTTCGGGACATAACGCACACGTGATTCAGTCAGTCGATCGTCGTAGTGGACAGAGACTCCAAGAAAGAAACCCTCAAGGCCTCAGGATGAGGTGTTAGTCGCAGTTTGAGAAGAACCATCTAGTGCCATCTAGATTCTAATTTCACGCTCTGGACACGTGTTGGCTTGTACCATGACCATGCACACTTCAACGGGTATCAAAAATGGTGCAAAAACCGGCATCTAGATGAGTAGAAGATGTGGACAAACCTAGGTTCGGTCGAGGGCTGATAAACGCCTAGCCGACCCTTGTTTGTTGCACGAGAAATGTTGATGAATTCATCGTAGAAACTTGTTCGTGGCACCACCACGCACATGGAAGGCTCAGCGACAGCCCCAAGTTGGGAACCAGTTTTACCTGGAGCAGGGATCTCCGACGAAGGATGACGACTGCGTGGGGCGAAGCGAGATGACGTCTTCGTCCCCTGTTCCTCTGCTCCGGGCTGATCCTCGCACCACAGGCTTCCGAGAGGTTTTCTGCTGCCCGTATAAAAGTGTGCGAGCGCAGCTCAGACCCCGTCAGTCCTCTGTACGGAACCGCCAGCACTGTCGGTTGTAGAATATCCTCTCTAAATTGGTTGCATGTTTTGATTTACTCTAAAGGTCTAAAAAAATAAATTGGTGTCAATGTTAATAGTTAAACCAGACTCAACGCTCAAGTTTCTGCCATCCGTAAGGTAAATAGGACAACCGTGGGTCTGATGGGAATCTTGCAAGTAGTTTCTAATCTCACAACAGGGCTCAGTGATGTGTGGATAGCTTGACGCCAATTCCGATCACGTAATCTCTAGCTAAATTGGTCGAGTGCATTCGAAAGTGCATTATGTGGGTGGTCACGATCGTCGAATCGGCGCTAAGTTGGTTTAGCGTTCGCTTAAAAGTTTTTGTATGGAAATCACGTTACTCAGGCTTTCTCTCTCGTTCCCGAGACTAAGTTTTGCACAAGAACTGTTTTCCAGGCATGCATGGACTTCTAAACCGGTTCCAATTTGCATGCGCTCCCGAAAGCCGTGACTACGTGGAACCGAACCAAGGCACACTGGTTTCCGGTTTGATCGTTTGTCGATTCCGTTCGCGTCAGCATGTCGTGGAATTGCGCCCGTTTCGTAAAATCTCCCATCGATGAAACGGTACGAAGTTGGGGAAGGATCGATAATGATGAGGACGGTATCTAATTTGGCTGATAGCACATTAAGAGAGCCCTGAGATGACGATAGAAATCCTTAACAAGATCACATGATAGCGAAAATGCCTTCTGCTCACCGCACACCTTTTCTTTTTGCTGTCGCTATTGCAGGCTTATCAACAACTTGAACATCCGCAAGGGAAGCCGTACGGGAAATTCCGGCAACCATCTTGAGTTCCAAGTGCTCACCCAGATTCAGTACGTACCCTGATAGCGGTAACTACCGGAAACCAAAGGCACTAAAATGCAGGATCGTTCGAGCACGATGGCCAAGCAGAACCAACAGACGGCTTACGCCAAGGCTCCGGCTGGTGGAAACGTGAAGAAGAGCACCGGCTACAGCCCAACCTCGCAAACGGATCGTACGAAGGCACCCAGTGCAAGCTGGGGCCCGCATTTCAAAAATCGGGATCACTTTGTCAGCATGCACTTTTCGTGAAACGGTCGCAACCGCCTCCCTAATGTCCAGCGCGGTAGTGTGAAAATTTTGAGGATTTTCTTTTTTCTTTCGAAAAATGTTGAAGCCTATTTTTGGTAATAAATTCCATTAAGTTATTCATAACTTCGGTAAGACTGCAAATAATCGATGAGCGTTTCTGGCTACTGAAAAGTGATAAGACATAAACTTGATGACGAATTCATAAAACGTACAATGCCAAGCAAATAGGCAATCCTTGTTGCTCAATCCAATGCATGCGCTGCTCGTGGGTTTTGCTAATTAAACAGGACTTGAGATGCATTCGCTAGTTTCTGTTATGTGCGCATTATAGAGAAATCGAACGAGAAACGAAAGATGATTTCACATGTAGTTCCTATTGCATCATCTTTTTTTTGTGAAATCAAGACTTTCATAAACACAGCAGGACCGGTTTTTTGTCAAGAGAAAAAGTTTCTTTTATGACTTTCTAGAATGTAGCAAGGTCAATGAATTGAGCGATCGCGCCAAAATTTGGCGCGATCTTGGCTTCTTGAGTGTCGCAAAAGTGCTACCTTTAGAATGCTCACTTGGCATTTAAAACGCATCTATTAGGATAAAAAATATGAGCAAAATTCAGCAGCAAGTCAATAGCACGTGTTCTCATTACAATTTAAGAACAAAACAGAAAACACATAAATTCCAACTATTAAGAAAAGGGCACTCAATTTGGAATGTCTGAATTTGGAATGGAATCTGAAATGCGCCATTCAATCACGTCCATACGTAATAGTTCAGCGAATTGTTATTTTCGCATTATATTACTTTGAACGTGTTCTTAGATCGCTTGTAAAATCCGTTACACTTGGAATAGCAACAATTAAATGCGTTAGAATTTGCTTTTAAAACGTTATCCACCAGTATGACTGCAAAAGCGTACACCGAGCTTTGGGGAGCCTTCTGCATCGAAGTGTAAACGCATCGATAGAGGTATCCCTCTGACGTTTCGGACAACAACAAACCCCGATTGCAGTGAAAACTTTGGAGCATGCAAGCAGTGATTTCATGTTCTGTTTCGGTGGCACAAGGAGTCCCGTGTCAGTTGTGAAAAAGAAAGGGATTTCCTAGAGCCATCTCCTCTGTTCTGGTGTGGTTCTACAGTGCGTTTATAAATTACTTAGTTTTCAACATTTACCGCGCGAAACAACGAAACGTAATGCCGTGGTCTCCAGTAGCCAGCTTCACGCGTGCCGTTATGCTGGCCGCGCGTTCGCGTGCTCGCAGTTGACGCATCCCGGTGGATAAAAAAGTGGGTTATCGCGGTCAATTGATTGTTTACGACACTTGGGGCGCTCTGGTTTCCCTCGAGCTTGGTTTGAGCAGTCGTCCGGTTCTCCACCCCCCCGACAGGAGTATCGTATCGTCGCGTGCGCACGAGTGTCTGCAAGGGGTTTATGCGTACCGTAGGAGCGAGATAGCGAACGTCAGAACAAAAAACAAACAGCTGAAAGCAGCCTTTTCTCGAAATCAGTCCTCCCCCTTCTTGCCCATTCATTTTGAAAGCCTCCGTCTTCGTCTTGGGCATTGAACGGACAGTGGACGGAAAAGTTCAGGCGTTTCATCTCAGCTGAGCAGCATCCCGTGGTATCGGCTCAGGAAGGTGCTAAAGCCGTGCTTCTGTAGCCCAATGCGGGAGCTGCGTGTGAAAAGAAGTAGACAGAAAGCGAACGAAAAAAAAAAACTAACACGGAGTGCATAAATTAGTCCGCATTAATCGTCATCGATCGGTCACAGCGGACACTTGGGGAATTAGGAATTTCCTTTTCGTTTGGTGACGACGCCAAAGGAATCAAAATAAGTGCACTCAACCCCCAACATGGTGCGCTAAGATCGGTCGTGCGTGCTTTCGCGCTTTTTTACGTTAGTTTTTATTGCTTGTGTTCCTTCCAACGCAATCCCTCAGCGGGAATTTGTCGAACGCCTTCTTCGTTTGGTAGCTGCAATTTTTCCTCGCTTTGAGACATTGCCAAGATTATTTGCTGCAACGGTGAATAGTGTGATACAAAATCAAAAAACACAAAAATATACAGAATCTTGCCAGACAACAAGACTAGCTAAAAAAAAAAACAAATAGCAATAATCAACATACACGCGAGTGTACGCTGTGTAGGGCTGTACGCATTACACCCACAAATACGCACCTACATTCGCGCCAGCATGGCCCGGCAGACGAGATGTAGAATGTTAAAAATAATTCCGTACGCTTGGCGTATCATACTGTCCCTTGCCGTGTGTTGCACCGTGGGCAGGGTAGCAGGGAGTCATTTGTCTCAAACGGGACAAAACGTGTCCCCGATGCATAATCACAAATCTGTGGACCGAAGGATCCTAGACCTAATCAAACGTCCAGACGATTTAGACATCCAGGATGGAATGATGGATATTACCTCACTTCGGGAGAGTGAGCTTCCTGAAGATAAGGAAAATATCCTCAGTCGTCACTCGCCGAAGCATCACATAAGGTAAGTTGCCTTTGGAGTTGTTTCCTACCATCGTTGCTAGTCATGAGTCTTTCCTTCATTGCGCTCCCTTTTTTTTGGCGATACTCAAACTTTTGGCCTAAGGATCACATTATTGCAAACATATAATAGTGCATGCCATTCACGTGGCTGAATATTGAAATTGGAAATAGCGACGGTCAACAAGTAATCACAGGTAGTGGCGTGTACGTACGTGCGACGATGAGACGACATGCTTTATTTTTGTCAGCATATTTTTAGATGTAATATCTTTTAATTAAATCGCTGTTCCAAGCTTAAGCCATTGATGTATCGCAACAAATACAAGATGAGATAGCAGATATAAGATGTAAGAACTTACTGCCACGATTAAATTGCGCTTGTCGAATTCGAGAAGCATTATGTATTTTATCATTGCTGAATACTTGGCTAATGTGTGCGCCATGCTGCCAGATTCCTGGTTGAACGTGGGGAAGCATGTTGTTTGTTAAGTCACCAACCGTACGACGCACGATCGTCTCTGGATGCACTGGATATCGTTTAGACCGTGACGTCATATTCGCCTGAAGCACTCCGGTCGTTGTTGGAGAAGGAGGTGTCTGGGACGACTTCACTTTCATTAGTATCGGTGTGGTCAACGTTTCGTTTCTTCTATTTCTTGATTTCGTTCTACCATAGTGTAGGGCGATGTAGACGCGGCCTTGGTAAGGGAAACTGACTGAAACTAACGCATCAAACCGTCAGGGGAAGTGAACGAACTCTGGCTAACGTGTAGCTGCCACCTATGCTAGGTATGGTACTCATATTTTTTGTTCCAAAAAGATGTTGCCATTCTTTGCCACGGGCTAAATTCATATACCAGAATCCAAAATTCAATATCCAACATATGCGGTAGCAACAGCGATTTTATCAGCGATCCGTTATAGGCGTTTAATAATTATAAACGTGCATGTGTCGCCGTTGCACTAGTTTAACTTTTGCGTCGCAGACGTTGCGGCATTCTGCAATCGATTAATTATTGAGCGTTTCAACTTCGGACGGTATTTTGAGTCCAATGTCCAAAATTAGGGGCTTTCTGTGAGCACTCAACTATTGAGGGTTTTGAAGCTTCTTCGCAGGCAACATGTACAATTTTTTTCAACTCCCGTTCCATTACGTGGAAGTTGTGCAAATCGGTAATCAAATAACAAAAAAAAGTCGATTGTCTTAGTTAGTAGTTATTAGAATATTACTAAATGTAAGGGAAATCAGTTTAGAAACTGTAGAAAATAAAGCGTCCAGCGATGCGTCACAGCTTCTGAATTAGGTATTTGTTATTTGTTTGTTTCGAACTATTTTCCGTTCGGTAACCGGCCGGTAGGTTGTGGTATTGTCGTGATATCACGCATCCGGAGAGGTGTCGCGCTTGTTATGTTCAGGAACGGACCACGATTGTTTCATTTGGAAGTGACGTCGTAGATTAAAATTTTCTAAACGCATCGGAGAGAGTTCTGCAGTCGTCGACCAAGGAGAAGAGTTCTTCTTTACAGCACCTGACGAAGTATTTTAACGGATCGTTCAGCAGGGACACGTGCTCGTCTGATGGGGTGACGATGGTTAAGCGAGTATTTAGCTAAGCGAAATTCCAAAAAACCTCGAACAAAGGGCAAAGGATAAATTGATAGTTCCTGTTTTAAATTAATATTATAAAACTGAACGCATCAGTTCATTTCACTGATAAGCCAGATTTGGTAATTCCGATAATCAGTTTTGCTGATCATGTGATTCAGATTGCCAGCAATATGGTGACAAGCTACTGTTGGACGATGTAGTCGAAAGCAATGAGTCATCCGTTTTTATTGTTTTTTCCCGTTGCATCGAAAGCAAAAGCACACTGCGTCATTTTGTAATGGCCGATGCTTGATTTTCTGACCGGTTCACAGGTACTGATAAAGCTTAAAAATCAAACAGTATTAAGGATACACTATCCGGTAGAATATACGCGTTCCTGGCGTACCTTAATCGTGTTGGTAAAACACGCGATTCAAAAGGGGAAAAGATTCTTTCTCGGCGAGATGGACCATTTCATGAAGCTAGTTGGTTTTTTTTTGAAGCGGCAGCATCCTCATGTTTGTCAGCTCCTTATCGCATCTGAAGTGCTTTTTGATATGGTCATTTTTTACCTATCTTTGCGGCTAAAAGTGAACGTCTGCCCACTCAAACGTGTGTTGGGTGGTGTTGATAAATGGTGCTGGTTATCTACTCGTCGATTTGATTCGCCATTTTTTGCTACCTCTTATGCTCGGCCTTCGCTGGGTCGGTTGACCAGTTATTCACACTTCCCACAATGCCGGTAGGCCATTACTGGTAGCTTACTTCTTGGTTTAGTGGGTTCTGATAACACGCCTAGGGTGTGATCAACGGGAGTGGAGTTAATCGAGTGGACAATAAACTTATTTGTTTGAGTTGATTCCATAAATCACAGATTTTTCCCAAACACTGACACATTGCACTTGATTGCTAAACTAGAGATCAGCGAAGCTTCATAAACTAGCACTACAGTATCATAAACATGATCATGAGAAGAGATCGGAACAGTGTATCGTATATGGAGTTACAAAGTGGAAGTTTAAGACTTAATTTTTAGCACTTGAGCATTGCTGGATAATTTGTTGATTAAACATAAGTTTTTTCTTTTATGTGGAGCAAATGCATCGGTTTTTGACGGTGGAAGAGGCTAGCGATCATTTGCTAATAATAATAATCGGTTTTGTGTCAGGGAAGGGGTTTTTACGTAATATACACTTGTCTGCAGGTTTGAAACATATAAAGGTACTATTTAACACTATTTGCTTTTTACATTTGGTTGGGGTTCGATTCCACCGACAGTTCATCGAAACCACGTGAGAAGCGAAACATCGATCACGAATCCCTGGTAAACAGCGTCAGGCCATCCCGGTCTGGTAGCGCACCAGATGGTGAATCCCTTCAGATCAATGGATTTCGTATTGAATTGTCGGATAAGGCTGTGGAGACGGAAGACGATGGAGTTCCGTCAGTGCGTAGCGATTCCAAGACGCTGCTGCGTTTGTTTGGAACAGGCATCCGTCGCGGGACTCTCATCACCTTCACGCACTACTCGCACCGTTTTGGCGGATCGTGCCAAATGCCGGTGACGGATATATTCAGGGTAATGCTAAAAATTGTGTATCGCGGTTTTAAAGAGTGGTGTCTAATTCTATCTTTTATCTCTCTTCATGATACCGTCAGGTGGAAGATGCGGATGAGATCGGAAGCAGTGGAACCGTGTGGATGAGTTTGCCGGATCCGGCACCAAACAAAAAATATTTCTACCTATGCGCCAAGTATGATGACATAGGCGACCCCTCGGCAATGTCGGGAGAATCGGAGCAGGTGAGTAAGGTGCTACGATGCGAGGGTAAGCAAGCATCGCGTTCGTGTGCGAACGTGTGCTCAAACGCGTTCGTATTTTGTTAGATGATGTATGCGGAAAGCATATATTCAGGCGTACGGTTTTAGCCCTGGTGAAAGCGAAAGTTTGATCGATTATTGCTTACATCTGTTAAGTGTGCATCTGCTAAGTGCTAATACGTTTTAAAATCTTCTAGGAAGCAATCAAAGTCACGCCCTTCCTCCACCAGGGATCGGAGCCGTGGATGCGTTTGACGAGTCACAAACCATTCCTTCCGATGTGGCTGACGATCTGCGTTATTAGTGTGTGTCTTGTCTTTTCTGCGCTTTTCTCTGGGCTAAATCTCGGCTTGATGTCTCTGGATCGAACCGATCTGAAGGTAAAATCAACGAACATAAATAAGTTGTACAATAGCAATGCTCAATGTCGCTATGTTTGAATATCGAATTTACAGATCTTGTGTAATACCGGCACACCGACGGAGAAACAATACGCTAAAGCGATTCAACCGGTGCGAGATCATGGAAACTTTCTGCTTTGCAGTATTTTACTTGGCAATGTACTAGTCAACTCGACGTTCACTATTCTTCTGGATGGTCTCACATCCGGTCTGATAGCTATCATCTGTTCCACTATTGCAATCGTCATTTTCGGTGAAATCACTCCGCAGGTATGGGTAGTATGAACGCGATGGTCTCCTGGGATAAGCGGCAATTACGACGTGACTCTTCGTTCGGTTTATTTTAGGCCATCTGTTCACGGCACGGGCTTGCTGTCGGAGCTAAAACAATTTTGATAACCAAGGCTGTGATGTTGTTAACTTTTCCGTTGTCTTATCCTACTTCAAAGATATTAGACTATCTTCTGGGCAAGGAAATTGGTAATTATTACGACCGAGAGCGTCTCAAGGAGCTGGTAAAGGTAAGCGAAATAATGTGACGTATTCGGAAGTTAAAGCTAGTTAAACATCCCATTCAAATATAATGCACTTGCTATTGTAGGTTACTAAGGATATAAATGATTTGGATAAGGATGAAGTAAACGTGATTTCTGGCGTGCTCGAGTTGAGTAAAAAAACCGTTAGCGATGTTATGACACGCCTCGAGGATGCATACATGCTCTCTGTGGACGTATGTCTTGATTTTGAGACCATAACCGATATAATGAAGTCCGGTATGAATGAAGTCTTTCGCGTTCTATGGCAACCGAACGTAATTTTCTAACCCGTCTTACTTTTTGTATTTATCTACCTTTCACATGTGTAGGGTTTTCGCGCATTCCTGTGTACCAGGAAGACCGAGAAGATATCGTATCTATCTTGCACATCCGCGATCTGGCATTCATTGATCCGGACGAAAATATGCCACTACGCAGAATGTGTGAATTTTTCCGCAATAAGCTACACTTTGTCTTTTACGATCAGACGCTTGATGTGATGTTCAAGGAGTTTAAGACCGGAAAATTTGGTCACATGGCGTTCATACAGCGCGTGAACGGGGACGGTGACGGGGATCCTTTTTATGAAACGCTCGGACTCATCACACTCGAGGACGTAATCGAGGAGCTTATTCAAGCAGAAATCGTGGACGAAACGGATGTCTACACTGACAACACGCGCAAAGTACGTCGCGAGCGTATCAAGCGGCAGGATTTCAGTTCCTTTGTACACCGTAACAACGAAACGAACGTGCACCGTTTGCGTATAGGGCCTCAAATGATGTTCGCAACGTACCAGTTCATATCGACTGGTAAGTTGAAGTGTTAAGTTTGATACCGTACTAAAGAGTCGTTACCGTTTCGGATATTTTTATTTTATCAATGGATTTTGTACTTTTCCCGTTTCTAGCTATACCATCATTTGCTAGCAACTGCATATCAGAACCGATCTTACGTCGCCTGCTGGGTCAAAACATTTTTCATCAGATCAAGATCAAGAACAAAAATCGCGAGGATCAACCAGCTATTATCAACCGTGGCACTCAGATTGATTACTTTTTGTTGATAATAGAGGGCCGAGTTGAGGTAACGGTCGGCAAGGAGAATCTCCTCTTCGAGAGCGGCCCATTCACATACTTTGGTTTGCAGGCATTGGTGCAAAATGTTGGCGGCGGTATGTTCATCAACACTTCTTTTCTGCATTCATTGATCTTTTCTATCTACTCTATTCGTTGATGGTGTGTTCTTGGATTTTTTCAGAAGTAGCTGTAAATACGCCTGAGCAGATCATGGGTTCGCTTCAGTCCCTTGATCGTGATGCTAGCGTGAGGCACGCTTTCATTCCCGATTACACTGTAAAAGCTGTTACCGACGTGCTGTATCTGCAGATACCGCGTAATCTATACCTTGCTGCGAAACGTGCCACACTGATGGAACGTTCGAACAGATTAGGCGACCAGTCGATGGATCCGATTGATGCGGAGGTGGAAAAGGTGAGTTACATTTTCTATCATCTCCCTATGGTATGTCCACAATAGTGCTAATATTTCCTTCCTATAGTTGATGCATTCACTGGATGAAGGCGATCACAGTAGCATTACGCCCGATGCCACTAATTTGACTGTCCATTCCGCCACCAAGATTAGCAAATCGTCCAGCGATGCACCCTCGCCGACAACAGCCTTAAATGTAAGTATGATAAATCTCATTAACCTCTTCATCATTAGCTAAATATTTTAGTTGTTTCACTGTTTACACACCTTAAAGCGGATGCATTTTTCTATGTTTGATATCGTAATAATAAATGTCGTTTTTAAATGTACAATAAACTTAAAAATGTTTGTAAAAGATGTCAACTGTAGTAGCTAACGAATGTGTTTCAGATTATTTGGCGGATTATATGAATGTTTTCTAGCACCAGTGTAGCTGTAACAACATTAACCCATGTTCTATGTTTTGTCTCTTCTCATTAAAGGATCTTACTAACAATATGAACTCCTCTGTGACTCGCAACCATACAGTATTAGCGCACGACCATTCTTCCGGTGCCGCTGGTGCCAACGATATAGGTAGTGAAAATACGCTTGTTCTTTTGCCGAGGAAAATAAATATCCTTTCTTGTCACTACACCGATGTTTCCAAGCGAGCCTGCTAACTTTGAACTAATTTTGCATCCTTTTTTCGGTCTGTTTCCAATTTTTTAATTTTTTTCAGGAGCATTCGCCAGCATGGGAAGCACAAGTGGCGCTGGGAGACCGGAATCGGATCCCAGTATCGCCCCGTTGCTGCCAAAGCCATAACCCACGGTGTATCTCGTTGTACTATACTATCCCCCCACGTACACCACAATCGGCGCATCCGCGCATACATCATCACCACCAACATTGCCACATCGATAGGAGTTTATCGTCCACTTGTAGGATGTCATGTTAGTTAGTTGCGTGATCACGATCGCTCGTCCGCAGATCCACTTTCCACTTTGACTTTGACCCATATTAGCGCTGCCGATGCTGTTTATGGCTGTTATGAGGCATTACAAGAGTTTAGTAAGGTTTGTGCTAACAGTATGGAGTCGCTTTTTGTTTTATTAATCCACTGCAAACCTCGAACAGAACCTAGAAGAGCAGATGATAGGAATTCGTGATTAATGCAATTGGTATCGCAAGCAATGTGCATAATGGGAGCAATCGTTAGATACACCGTAATACAGAGCCGTGGCATCCATTGCGCCCTGACTCGCATCGATAGTCTGAGACCAAAGCGTACAAAGAGCGTGCCTCGCCGCCCGCAAAGCGGAAAAATAATGATGCGCGATGATCCTATCGCACTTATAACCGAAGGTGTACCGGGTCAGGGGTCGTAAAGTGTGCTACATTTATCCTGAGACAAACATGCGTACACAGTGTACTTACGAGGTACGGACGAGTGCCGCGTCATTTTGTCCGTTCTAATTTATTCCAAAAAGTGTAACCAAAAAGCGTGTATGAAAGTAACGTTAAGCGAAGCTGTTAAAAACCAATAGGAAATAAAATGCACGAGGGAAAACGAATTAGAAAAACGAACGAGGATGAGCATTGAAAAGACGGAAGTAATTCGAGACAAAACAAGACGTAAGAAGGCGAGAAGCAACGATACAATTATAGAATTCATATCGGTGAGGTGCGAAGTAAGCTGAAATAGTTGTGCCTCGCATCACAGGGTCTGCGAAGTGTAGCATAAATTGTTGAAGTATTTGTTTTCGTTCTGTCCATAGTTTTGTTTAATTTTCTGTTGTTAATAGCGAAGCACTCGCGATTCGTTAGCCAAAACCAAGAAGGATATACCTTTGTGTGGAAAAGTCTGGTCGGAGAAGCTTTTGTGCGAAAAGCGAAGCAATTTTCACACTATTTTTTCTCATAGACGAAATACTAACAATATTGTAGATTATGAATATAATAGTATTTCTTTATTTCTGTTAATTTTTGTTTTAACATACTTATTTCGTGAAAGAAAGTTCCAAATATTTGTCGCTTGAATATTTGCATGCATTTTGCCTTGTTGAAAAGATCTTTATCCAGTTTAGTCATGCTGTGGAATTTGCGAGATTTTCAAAATGAATCCGTGGATGAACATTAATGATGTTCTGTTTATATTTTTAGTGCATGATATACGAATCTGATGAGTTGTTGCGAATGGTTCAAGATTGGGATGCGTCGCCGTACAATCCATTTAAAATGAATCTGTATCAAAGGAAGCAAATTAGTAAGTATCTAGACGTACGTTAGAGATCTGTATCATCAAGGACCTATCAAAATCGCCATAGCTGTTACAAGTTCGAGTTCAAACAGCACATTCGTCTTCAGTTGATACATGGCGCACCTCGATGCATCAAAATGTTGAACGTAATGGCTTATTAGTTCCCAATGGAGTAGATAAATTATGCCATCAATTATTTGTACCGTTTTTTCGCAAAGCAGCTGGTGTTACTGCAGAAAGCACAATTGATTATGCGTCGCTGACATATATTAGCGAAAAATAGCTCCTTATCATTCCAGACAACTGGTGAAGATAATTGATGTGTTGGGAATCAGTCATGCGATTCACTGCCCGAAACCCGTCGTTGGTTTGGCGATCCATCTTTAAAACTTATCTGGAGTGTGTGTGTGATTTATGTGAACTAGAAGTATTTGCATTTGCGTATGAAAATTAGCTGTCCATCAAAACAACTTGCTCAATTCCAGGAAATCGAAATCAATCATTTTGAAACGGAAATCTCATCGCACTGTTTTGATATTTTGGAAGCAAAAATTGATTAGCGGTCAATTGAAACGCTTGGAAAACTAGAATACGAGGCAAGATCAAGAAATTTGTTTGGAGGGAAAGGATATTTGGATTGTAATGAAAGGTGACAATGGACGCGTATGGTAACACCAGTTCTTACCTGGGAGGATGGTCAATTTTGACGAAAAGATCAATCTCAGCATCTGATAGCACAGCACCTGATGATAGACAACACCTATTCATGAGTGTTGTTGAAAAGTGGGGCATCGCTTGAAAGTAGACAAAGAAAAAAAGATAACCAACTGAATACATGTACGTCACTGTACAATTGCTCCATATGCAATAGACCCTCAAGGACAACTAGTTCTAATTTTAGTGCCTAATCATACATTAAACTCCTGGACTGTAGGTTACTGACCATGGTATCGTTGACGATAAGGACAGCCAAGCCGTGGAAACAATGGGGAAGACCTGTTTTTCCAACCACAACCTCTTGTTTCAGCCAGAACTACGAACCCAGGTGCACAGAGCTGGTGCTGGTGTATTACAGCACCTGGAGTTCGAATGTTGTGTCGTCTTACCATCGACGCGTGCTGTATGGCGTAAGACGGATTTGAAGCGTGTAATGGGAATCAAGTAACGCAATATTTTTGTATTTGCCAACTGTCGTCACCTAGGTTATCTCAAGTAGTTTAACTAAGGAAAATGCCCTGAGCCCTAACTACAGTGTGTCATCGATGGAAAGGTTGCAGACAACTACTAAGCGCCAGCTTATAAATCTGTCCAATCTCGCTCTAGTAGCGTAACACTTGACAAACGGTACTTCGAGTACGCGATTATTGAGTTCCAGACAAGATTTATGGGCGTAGCGTTACGACAGACGGATGCTCGCTTGTTTCTATTTACGGGCATGATCCATTGGAGTTTAGTTTTTTCATTTGAAAATTCGGTTAGCGGTTTGCTCGTGCACGCGTGTCTATTGTAGAAACCAGAAGCTTTTCGTCGGCAGCAAACGTTATGGTGCGTCGACGACCTGTACAAGGTTGGGGTATCCGATCGTGAGGTCTTATCCTTCGAGAGGATGGGTGCTCTTGACTTAGTCCTCCTTTAGCTCGATGGAATCGACGGGTTCGACGGGTGCTTGTAGTTGAATTGGACTTCCTTTCACGTGAAGGACTTGTCGTTTGCTCGCGCGTGGCACTTTCCACGAGCCAATCGTCTTGAAAACATGTACTATGTATCCCCCGTTTCTGAGGATGAGTAATTTTCAAAGGCCAACAGTGTACAATTTTCTAAGCGAAGGCGATTTTGTACGGAAAATTAGCAAATTACGCTTGCAGTTATCGAAACCAATATTGCATCCTGATTATTACGCAAGGTACCCTTGGAGTAACCTTGTAGAGCCGCACGTTACATTTGCTACTAGTGGACGATAGACTTGACTGTTTTCCGTTTCCCGAGCGTTTGTGGAGCGTGGTAAAGGACTGGGCCTTTCGCGTGCGCTATTTACTGATGTCCCCTAAACACGAGGCCCTTACCGTTGCGCCTGCCATTTACATATGAGCCACCTGATAGGAACTGCAATAATCCAGCGCAATGTCAAGTAACCCGGAGCGGTGTGATTGGTTTTGATTGTACGTCACTTATCACGGGAGTACAAGGAAAAAAAGGAAACGACCCCCAGCCTTTCCTTGACGTTTAAGTTCTTGTTTGATTTCGCGTCGGGGGCTTGTTGCGATTGTTGTTCGCGGTTGTGTGTTTTTTCATTAACACACAACGCTTGCAAATGTCCCAGGGCAGGCTGAATGCGAATGCATACCACCAACATCGTAAATCGATTGTACGTCGTGATGAGGTGGGGAGAGAGGGGGAGTGGGGTTCCGAGCGCCACCGAACGCGTGAATTGAAGCGGACATTCCCGTATAGAGAAAATAATTATCGTACACCTCGCACCATACCTGGAACTGCCTTGAAGCCGATCCACGTGCTAGCGGATGCCGAAAATACGTTACCATCGTGTCGAAGGTGTCGATCGCCTCCGGTCGAATGATCCATGACAGTGATAATGGCCGACGCGGCCCACTAGATCGATCTCCTGCTGACAGGTTCTGCGGCGCTCAAACACGCTAGATGACCACTTGGCGCGCGTTACAGAGGAGGCTCATCCCTATCTTCGAGCTGCCGAGAGCGGTGTGTTGGTGTTACGGTCACCCTTCCACCTAAGATCCACCCTGGCTGACTGGTCCGTAAGTGATATCTCACCCCTTTGCGCACTCCCGGTTTTGATGTCTTGGTTGCGCTTCCTCGGCGTAGTCAAGTTTCCCGCCGGTTGCAAGCAATGGTGGTGGTGGTTTTGGCGTTGTTGCAATCGGAAAACATTGTTGATTCTACATATTGACACGGCTCGGTCCTGGCCACCGGGCTGGCAATGTGGCGGTGTATGCGCGCCGTATAAAAGCGTGTCGCTAAATGAAGACGTTTTTTAGAAGTCTTCCGAACGGGACCGCCGTCGTACACGCGCCGTGGTCTGCGCTACCGGTCGGATGTCAAATGACGTACGGGTACGGGGAAACTAAGAGTTTTTGGGGATTGCAACAGGCGAAGGAATGCGTCGTGTGTCGTTGGGTTTTCTACCGTTGTGGCATGAACTCCCCCGGCAGGTGGTATGCGAGTGATGTGCTTCGCGCGGGTGCATTGTTTCATAGACTGAGGTTGACGATTGTTGCCGAGTTTGATTGTGCTCCGAAACTGAGGGACTAATTGTAAATGAGCTGCTTGCGCATCGTGCCCTTTTTTAGGACAGCCGCGAGACGTGTTACGATGAACGAAATCAATGAAACTGGCGATCGTAAGGGGGCTTGTGATGAGGAGCCCTTCTGATAGACTGTATTTGTGCTCTAGACGACTCCCTCAAGAAATGTGAAAGGAATGTTGGATTTTTCTATCAATATTCCTGCTTTTGGAATATCGTTTGAAAGATGATGGAATAGTGAGTGAATTAGTCAACTGTGAATGAGATCCAGATTTTGGACAATTTATCCATTTTGTCTTTTCTGTGCGTACACCACGTGTGCTATCATCTACTATCTTCTATAGTCTCCGTTTGCCTTTTCTCCTCTATTAGCAGCTAGTGACGAGAGTTTGTCTTGGTGTGGAAGCAACGCGAATTATAGGAAAGTGATCGTACCTGGTTCGACCATCGATAGTCTGTGTTTTTCAGTAATTTCTATCGTTAGTGCAAACAGTGTACTAGACTGTGATATCTGAGAGCTTCTGAGCAGTGTTCGTGACAATTGCAGTGCTGATTGCCGGACTCCTGCTGTAGTTTAGTTGTCCTCCTCTATGCTGTATTTACCCCTGGACGACATCTTCGTCAACTGCACTGTGCGACCGGATCCAAAGGTAAAACAAAAGCCAACGGTGTGCTATATCTCGGCTTTACGTGTTACGGAAGGGAGCCGAAATTGAAGAAAATTAGCAAATGCATCTCCTACCCAAATGGCCCTTAGTGATTGGTTAGAAGATAGGGGTTCTTCCGTTATCCCTTGCATTGGCACGTGCATGTTTGGGTGTTTTCTCTTACTTTGGTTTAGGTATAAAAAAGGTTATTTCTTTATTTAATTTTTATATTGTCTGATTGAGGGTGGATTTTGAACGCGATGTTTCAGACATGTTCTCATTCACGAGTATACTTCTACGAGAGATAGCTTCCTGGGGCTCTGGTACTACGCTATCAAACCCTGCCCAGTCATAGAAGGTATCAGTTTGTTGGAAGGAGTGCAACATTCCTCTCGATCTTGATCATATCCCGCGGTGCATCTCAATTGTCCTCGCGTAGGAGTCACTTAGGAGAGCTAGCGAAGTCGCTGGCGTACGGACGATGATTCCATTCCTGGCCGTGATTTGCACTGGCCCATCCGTCAATGAGTGTTGTGTACTGCGTAGAGGCTATCGTCAAACCAATAGAAAGGTTTTGAGCTCGGTGCGAGCAGAAGCTGTAGCAAGTAGCGCGGAAAATGTACTTACACCCCATATACAGCCAAAGGTACACTGCGTGCAATACCTGGCCTACGTAGTCGATACAGGATTTTGACATCTTAGTAACCATTGTAACCTTTATCCTTGAGATGCATTGTCACAAATATGTAACTTAGAGCGGTAGTAGAAGAAACAGTTGATAGACATACTAGGATGAGCATATGAGAGGTTATTGCTTCGTATGGGGTGATTGTTGTGGGCTAATACATATTGATTTAATCGCTGGCATCTATCATCGTAGTTAAGTCATCATTGAAGCGCCGATAAGTGATACAAATTGAGCTGGGTTGTACATTTCGATGGGAGTGTTCTTAAATAATACCTAATGTAGGAAATAAGCTATGATCGATTAGTGGTTTTCCCGCCAAAAAAAGTCATTACATACGTGTTGCTGCTAGACTTGCTAGTCAGTAGATATCAAAAAATTGAAGCATGTATGTACGGTACATCGAAACTGAGACAGAAAAGACGCCTAAAACTGATATCGCGTTCTCCCTAGTGTTCGATATGGATTGTGTGTTATGAGACCGATTGATCACAATTGGCTGCCTAGCCACAGAACGTTATAATTGCCGAGTGATCTAAATCCGGTCCTCACTTCTTGTTGATTACTTTCACTGGTATCGTACTGAAATGGGATTTTTCGTGTTATGCATTCCCGGCCCAAAAAGGGTGCCAACAAATCACGCCACAGCCGGCCTTTAAAAAGAAGCGCGATGAGACGGAGTTCTCTCGTTCGTCGATGGGACATATTTATTCATGAGCCACGATGACCATATTAGTGGTCACACTGGCGGCTCACGCGCTCTCGCTTCGGCCTGGTACTCGATGTGGGAAAGCGATGGTCCCACCAATCGGTTGAACCTGCTAACACTGCCAGCTCGATCGCAGATGGCGTTCCATCGTGTGGTGACATAAATCCCAGCATCCCATCGCAGAGGAGATGTTCAAGTGCACGCTCGACGCACACGACCCTAGCCCATCCTCATTATTCCGAGTTCTCGCTTGTCTCCTGGGGATTGCCCTACACCAGCCAGACCTGCAGGGTTGGTGGCTAATACAGGTGGTAGCAGCGACTCGCACAACGGCCAAACCCGGGCGGTCTGCTCATATTCAGCACACCAGGCGCCATTTCGACTTGACTTCCCCCGTTCGGGTCACTCAGCCTCCACAGCCTCACAGTTCGCGAGGCGAATCGATCGACCCGAACGGCCCGAACGAACCGATACCCGCCAATGCCGACGAGCGATGCTCTCAACGTGCAGCTAAGAACAATAAAACATCACCAATTAGCCGGACGCGGGTGTTTGGTTCTAGTTTATAAATAAGGGTACCGTCCCGGCGATGCCCAATAGTCGCTTGCAATTCGTCGTCCGGTTCGGAGAAGCGCGCTACTCTCAGGTCGTCGGTCAGAATCTCAGTCACTTCCACGTCCCTGCACGGGGTACTGGCGGGTGTGAGAGCCAAACGGTGCGGAAGTGTCAACAAGTGCAAGTCCGTTCTTGACGACTTCCTGACCTCGAGACACCGGGCATAGTGGGATCGGTGTTGGGAATCCTCGAGATCGCTTCCGGAGGTGATCATCCGACTCCCTGGCCACTGGCTGGTATCTGTGCCATCTGTGCCATCTGTGCCAAGTAGTACGTCGTGAGTTGTCGCACGTCAAGCATCAAGTTGCTGAAGGCGAATACTCGGACTAGCTCCGTTCTCAAGTGGATAATCAGCGGACGACACCCGGATTGTTGGTCTACACCTGCTCCTTCTCGCCGTGCCTTCGTGCGTGCGTGTGTGTGTTTGTGTGTTTGTGCGAGAAGTTGCAGAAGTTGGTACGGCGCGTGGCCGCTCATCCAGCTCGTCCTCCATCATCCGGGTGAGCTCGTGACAGCTCCCGAGGGTACCAAAAGCTCATCGCCTGTCGTGTCGCGTCGAGTGGTAATAGCGTCGACTTGTTAAACGCTACAGGAGTTATTAGCCGCGAGATTAGGAACGACACCAACGGCCGGTTTCAAGTGCCTTCCAGTGGAGTGGAGAGTTCCTCGCAGCTAGGCGTCAGCCACCCGGAACACCTGGAATCGGAGCCGAAGTGCTCCCGGAGCCCAATCATGAAGAAAACGTAATTATAGCGTGCAACGCATGCGAGTAATAGATTGTGCTTTGTTTTTCCTCTCGCTCAAGTCCCGTTGTCGCTCACTGTCTCGCCTAGTCACCTGTATGGTCCCTTGGTCATTTTCCCGCCTCATTCGCATTCCTGGTACATCCCCTGCAATCCCACACCGCGAATTCCGCCATGATAGCTGCACTAGTTACAGGCGATAGGTCAGGTGTGGTTGGATTTTGGATCGATCGCCATCGTGCGGTTGATGGGTGGGAACAGTTCCCACGGCTACGGTTGTCTACAACTGCTCCATCTGGGACCTCCGGGTTTGCAGGTACGCGTATCGAAACGTCCGCCTGTTGGGCGTCTCCATTGTGCGTCAACGCCTGGTGCGTGTGCTGAGGGGAGATCATCTGATCATACTGCGAACGATGGAGGCTCAGACAGCAAAAGGTACTGGCGCGGTGCGGTTTGTGAACTCACGCACAGCGTCAAGGTCGAACCTGTTACCAAAGTGCAAGCTGCACCCCTGTAAATCTAAAAGTTGTAGCTCCATCTAGAGAATGATGAATGGGGACATTAGATACTCGCACAATTTAATGCCGGCGGCTGAACAATTGAACCGATGCTGGATATTTATACAGGGCAAAACTGAAAGGAAGGGAACCAAATCGGCCAACTGGAGGAAATGTGGGAAATTTATGTCTTTTACAAACGAAGAGTAAGCGTATAAGGTTGAGGACCTTAGGTTTGTATGTTTTAGGGATCTTAACGTCATTCTTCCACTTCTTGTTGATGTGGAATTGGGCAAAACCGTTCCAGCTCGTTACCCATCGCTAACAACTTGTAACTAGTAAAGCTCTTTAATATGTACACACGCCACGAAACACGCTAACCAGCGTGTATTCGGAAACGCAAGCTCGGTTAACTCCCTGGGACCACTCACGATCGCGATTTGGATTTGGTGCGTGTGCTTAGATTGATAATTTCATTGCCAACGACTGCTTGGAGAAACTTTTGACAGTTGCGCCTGTCGTGGATCGGGGCTGCATACCAAAGAAGGCCATCGGGCCACAGCCAGTAGGGCAGACGGAAGGTTTTCGTACGTAGGAAATGCTCCCTGGAAGGGCCAGGGGAGCACGCTCTGTCTTGCGCATTCGTTACTCCCAATCAGGACTGGGGGTGTCCTCGACACCTGTCCGCGATTTCACTGCGGTTATCACCGCGCCGGGCGCGCCATGGCAATTACGAAGCTTTGATTAATTGATTAACTTTTAATTGATTTATTAAATTCTACCGCTTATCGCCTCGTTGGCCAGAACCAGACCGGGCCCTAGCTTTCCTTTCTCCTACCGTCTCCAGGGGCCGCTGGTAGGCGAACAATTAGCTTTAAATGGAATGAAAACATGTCCCGAGCACGCCGTTGGAACATGTTTGACAGGGGTTCCTTTTTTGAGCGGTATGTCTGGCGCGCTTTTGGAGACAAGTAACAACCACTGCAAAACGTCATCCATTACACCTAACGCATGGCGAAACGCATCCATCGCTCTTCTGTGCGATGGAACCGGCCCGAAGGAATAAAAAAACTGCACAACCGAGGGCCGCTTTTGATTATGATTTCAGATCAGTTGCCCATAAAGAGGGTGAAGATATAATGTATGGACCACTGAGCCCACGATCGCCCTTTACGTGCGATCGCACTCGATCTGATGAATGGCCAAGGATATTTTGTTATTCTGAGCCGTGTGCGGTGTGCTCTGAGCTGATGTGTTTTTCTTTCGCCTCCGTGCGCTCTTCATTTGAAGAAGAAAAAAAAACATCTATGATCGCTTCATGGGTTTTTATGTGTTGTTTGTGCGTCAACTGATTAGGTTGATTCGTATTAATCAACTTGCTCACCAACGTCATCGCGATGTTTTTCGTTGGCCCCATTGTCCTTTTCGGTTTGGGGAAATTTCCCTGCTAATTTACCCGGGCTAACCTTGCTAGCTGCGGGCTCGATGACTGGACACGCGAATCGCACGCGACAATTAATTGTCCATGGTTCCAGCGGCAAAGTTCACACGTTCCAACAAGCGGTTCATTGGCGAACCGCACCCAACCGGATCGAGAACCACAGCTAACGCATTTGATCCTGTTCAGCAAACCAAGATGCGCATCACGTGATCGTGAGGAAATTGATTCGATCACTAGGAGGCTCAATTGAGTGGATTTAATGGAATCAATAGAATTGTTTGTCCTACTGCTCTAATAATGTTGTTGAAGCATCTTCACGCGGGTGGGCTTTAGCCAAAAAAAAAAAGACTGATTGACACCGTCCGGGATTGAGTTTCATGCTCCCTGAATGATGCTGGAAGATGTTGTAATGATCGACATGGTGTTGGTTCATTGAGCAACGGTAGACTGCTATCAGGATGGTCAATAAGCTCTAAGAAAAGGTGATAAATGGTTGCGTCCGTTGGAGAGAAGAACCTGGCGAAGCGTCGATACTGCTTACGCACGTACGCAGATGCTCCATTGTGGTTATTTTGGTGCAAAGTATTTATATGGCGTTCTTTCAGGTTTGATTAGCAGGGCGATGATGGCATTACATCATTGCTTTAAGTGCAGTTCCAGCTGGGCAGTGTGCGTCCAGTGCTCTTAGCAACATTAAACATTTTATGGTGCTAACCAATTTCCCGGGGTGTTTCTGTTTGAATTTCCTAATAATATATCCTCTTCTTGAATTGTGGAATTATCGAATTAAAGTTTGCGTTAATTTCGGAATCCACCATGCTAATGTACAGTAATTAAACCGATGGTGGTGTACTTCAATAGGACTCCACCCGTGCCCATTTACGCCCCTATCGGTCCCATTGGGTTTGCTCCTGCGTCAGTTGACAGATCATTTTCAGCGATCCAACGGATCGATAAAGCACAGCCGGAATGGCACTGGAGTCGATTAACGAATGACGTTACCTGAACGTGCGCTCGTGCCAATTACTGAGCACTCCATTTGCTGCTCCATTGCCGGCGTGAGGACGCTACAGGGTGTGTCAGATTTCGGTGATCGAACCACCATGAAACCAAACGGCTGGATTACATAACACTCATTCGCGGTGGGCGGAGAGTGTCCATCTCGTCAGATAGCGTCACAGCCATCTAGATTAGCGACCAAAGCGAGAAACGTCAACGGAACTATTGTCTAGTAGCCTGGTGACGTGCAAAAGCATGTTCGATTACGGGTGCAAATCGTGATCGTGGCGTTTTTTTTGTGTATTTCAACTTAGCCATGCGCTCAGAAGGAGGCAGTTTGCTTGCAACTGGGGTATAAAAAAAGTTGCTTAATGTCGAAAAAGCTGCTGGCTCGATACAAAACGATACGAAAACACATCGAGGGGATTTCGGGATCTGTCTCGTTCCGGAACGTCGATCATTAGCCACCCACGATCCGGTAAACAGGGAGCATTATTTTGTCTCGACGCCTTTTAGCATACTTATCACATGCACTGTGCTCGTGCCGGATGCCACAGGTTTGTCTCATCATCATCCACGTCATAAGGCGCCGGGAGACCAGCGGGGCTTGATGTCGTGACTCACATGACTCACATGATGTTAAAGATCCAACCGTTTATCACCCTTTGGTGTGTTCGCGGAACACGCCACGTGTCACGTTGATTGGCCCTTCGTTTCCTTAGGTGTGCTCTGATTTTTTGTGACTGTTAGAAAGCGGACATCTTCATGCGCGGAAATTGCCATCTGGGTTTGCTGGGTGGATGTGTTCTTCGGAAATGTACGTGTACGCGTATAAATTTCCAAGAGAAGAAAAATACGTCGACAATGATAAATTTAAAGCTCTATTCTTTTCGGGATTGATAAGTTGATCACTTGTAGCGCTTGTTTGTAAAATGTAGCTATTTTCCAAAATTGCCTTGATTTTAATGTAAGAACCTCTCTGTTTCAATCCAAGTCCAAAATTAACGTTTCTACTACGAGCGTGTATTGAAAATACCACATCATAGAGAGCGATGCGAATTTGAGACCCAGTATTGTCACCACCATTTAGCGATAATTTGCGCTTCATCTAATTAAGCTGGCCGACCGCAGCAAGAAAACAGGATACCGGGTGGTTTGGACGCTTTAGTTTGTTGGTTAGCGGCTACTAGACCAATTAACGCATTTCGTATCGCACAGGATAGAATTATGGCACGTCCATATCGGTGGTTTCGCCCGACGGAGTTTTCTACACGTTTGTCGTCTCATTGGACAAGGGGCAAAAAACGCCACACCAAACACCAACCGGATTCAAATTGAATCAGCAAATGTACGGGAAATACTCGTGACAGCGGTGAAACTGGATACGCAAATAGATTGGCGAGTATTGACAAGATCAAGTCTGTTAGCGCCGTAAGCTGCAGGCCGTATCAGGTTTTAAGGACCCTCTAAGCTATGCGCGGGAAGTGGTTCAGTGGCGATTTTACTCGCGTACCCTCTAAATGGTCGATCAACACGGTTTTAGAAGCGGCTCGTATCGGGAGCATCATTTGATTTGTGCTCATTAGCTCGTGTGATTGTTTTTGGAATTATCATTCTCGATGTAGGATTTCTTTACGGCAAAGAGTCTAGTTGATTGTTGCATACACTAATCAGTATGAGCCTTGACCTAAATAAGAAGTTTTGTGTAAATTGGCGGCGTTTGTATAGCTTTTTTCTCAGTTCCGAATTCGTTGGCGATTTGAACCATATTCTTACATCTTCATTTCAAAAAGATTCCGGTTCGTATTTTCATTTTCCCGTCTATTCGTAATTGTTTCTTCATGTGCTTAGAGAGTATGTTTGTTTTGATCGTAATAGCATGCTGTAGTTGAAGGCATGGGAAGAAAAGCCCTTTAACCACATCCAGATTGAGATGCCCTTCGGTTAACATCACTAGGTGGACCAGCCTAATCATACAGAATCGTACAATCCGACGAATGCAATCGGAGTTCCAGGTGCTCCAACTAGTAGCGAATAATTCGTTGTAATGGCTGACGATAAGCATCGAGATAAATCGACACCGGGTACGGTGATGGGAGATGGTCACGGAATGCGATCTGTGCGGGCCAAGCAGCACGGTAGAAGCTCAACATTTCATCAGAGCAGATGGCGTTGCAATAGCATTTTGTTGTGCCGTGGGTAGATAAAAAAGTCTTCTGGCTCGTGACGTACATGGGCAGGTTGATTCTGGTTAGTCGTCTAGATCCCAATCCGGCAGCTTCAACCTGTCTATTGTTCACTTCCGAAGCGATAAAGCGATGTCACTGCAACGAGACATCATTACGCGACGATCTGGGTCTCCGGCTGTTACGTTAGTTAGTCGGTTTGACTATCTCCGATTGGCCTATCGATGATTTTGGAGCACCCCATATCCGGTTGCTGGAAAACGATAACACAGGGGTTTGATGGCGTGCACGAAATTCTCGACACAATCATACGTCTGACAGGTCTAATCGGGTTGCACGTCACGTTGGCATTGAAGTCTGCAATTTGGCAATCCAAAGACTTCAATGCAATGTTGATAGACCCATTGTGGTTCAGATACTACAAGATGTGTCTCGAAATACTCTTTTTTTATGCAGGGAATCTTTGGCATCAGCCTCAGCCTATTGAATAAGCATAAAATAATGTTTAAAGCCGGGTTGACGTGTGTTTGTGTGTTGCCGTTATCGATGAAACGGGGCCATGCAAACCGAAAATAGCCCACTGGCGGTTCGCTGGCGGTTACCGCTTTAAGCAGCATTTAATTTCTCAGTTCGACTGCAAGCCCCACCACTACCCACTGGGACTGGCGGCCCTCATTAGCCGCACATCGACACATCCGCGGTAGGGCGGCTACCGTGGAACAATAATTATTGTTGAAGCGTCAAACAAAGGGTGGCCTGAGCGCGATTGTTCGAATTCCGCGGCTCACGGCAAGCGTGCAACCGAACTCGTGCGGCTCCAGGGGACCGCCGGGTGCGTCCGTCACGTCGGTTCCCGGCAGCGATTCCAATGGCGCGTACCATTTCGGAGCCACGTGGTCGGGTGGAACAACGCGCACGCACGAGATGCTCGCCGCTGATTCTCAATCAATCAATGATCTGGTAGCCATTTGGAGCTGTTTAAACCGGCTATTAGACGCCCGTGAGCCGACTATTAGGCCACCTTCAACCAATGACCTTTGGCATTGGAAAAGTGGTGGATATACGGGAGAAAATCGAAGCAATTTTCATCACGCTGTTGATGTTTGTTTTTAACTTGTAGCATCTACAGTTTAGATTTCATCTACTCATAGGTGATATTCATCAGTTCGTTTCGCAGATAGCAAATCCAATGTGTCGAGAGAACATTTTGACAGCTTTTCGATCCAATTCACTTTCCAGTATTATCAAAATGCCTTCAGAGGAAGGAACGGCTTCCTCTCAGTCGTCCAGTGGGGACACGAAACGTAAGGTCAGCATCATCACGGAACCAGTCGTCGAGCGATTAGGCCACGATAATCTCGGATTCGAGCAGAACAAACGAAAGATATCCCAGGTGGGTGTTGGAGGCGAGTTCTTTGGTAGTTCTGAGCTAACAGTGCGGTGTCTGTTTCCCATCCACAGCAATCGCATCACTCCGAAGAAGGACCTGCTCGAAGGAAAAGTCACCTGCACAACAACAACTGCGACACCTCGTCAATTCACAGCGGTAAAGGACTTGTTTAAACTGACAGGTTTCGTAAAAAATGAAAAGCTGCATTGTCTCATGTACCTCTTTTTCTTTCTCTCTTTCTCTGTTTCTCCTTCTCTCAACAGATCGCTACAATGGCGAAGCGGGCGGTCGTGCTAAAAAGCAGTCCTTCTCAGAAGCCCTGGAGAAAATTGAACGTGATTACGACAACTCGCGACTGGAACAGTCCTGGATCTACTCCCTGTGCATGCGGTGCCGAGTGGAGTACACAACACCCTCGTGGGAACCTCCTGGTTGGCAGAAGGTCTGTCCGTATCCGTTGTGTCCATCCTACCGCCAGTTTGCTCGGATCCTGTCGATCGTTCTCATAGGTACTTTGAGCATGAAGATCTTGCAGAATTTCCGAACTTCACCGTTATACGTCAACCCCATTGTTTCTAGGTGTTCTGCTATGGGTAACGGCGTACGTCATTATCGGCGATACGGCTGCCCCTGGAGGGCAGTTGTTTCAGCTCGTAGTCCTAACGGTGGCCGCCAATTTTGGCGGGTTTCTCATCTCCCTAACGACGCTACCGCGACTGATCGGGATGCTGATGGTGGGCATACTGTTTCAGGTAAGTTTTGATCACTGATTCGCACGCGGCACCGAGGGCCTCTACCTCCCGGTGTCTTTACAGTCGCTCACTTTCTTTGAGTGAATTATCGGCCGTATTTTGTACTGAGCGGCTCACGAAAGGTCACCAGCACCGATAGCGAGCGTGCGGAATTGTCGAGCCAGCGACCACCGCAGACATTTAGCGGACGGCTCATTAGTCGGTGGGCAGGTGATTGTAGATAATAAATTAGCTCTACCCCATGCTATGGCGACTTCTGCCTAGGGAATCTGTACCGCAGGCGTTTTGCGCACCGGAGGCACCATTATTATATTAAGTCATCCCCTGCACTCGAGGTTACGAGGAATGTCGGGAAGATTGATGAAGCGATGATTGCATATGCATATTCCCTGCGCACTGGTACATCCTCGGCCGGTTTGCATTTGCTTACGGGGTAACGAAGGGGGCGCCTGGTATTTATGAACTAGCTCGGATCATGCAGCGCTTGAGATTAAGTTGATCAGTACATTAGTGGTTCTACGATGCTTGAAATAATTCGAAAAAGGGGTATCTAGATATCACGGCGCACATTGGTTTAGCATTATCGAAGAGAAAGCGATTAGCGAACAATTATTTTAATATACGCCGACCATCGACTGCTTGATTGGGACTATTAAGTCGACATACAGCTGGTTTTCTCCGAAGAAAAGCGAAACATCGACCTCACAGAGATCCGCCTAAAAGTATGCACAACGCACAGCATTATTCGATATTTTTCCGTTTTCAGAATGTCGGCTGGGTGAATTTGGACGGCGAGTTTCAGATTGTAACGGCCGAGCTACGTAAACTCGCGCTGGTAATCATTCTGGTGCGGGCAGGCCTGGAAATGGACCCGACGGCCTTTAAAAAAATATACAAAACCATCCTGAAGCTCGGTCTCATCCCGTGGTTCGTCGAGTGTACGATGATCGCATTGTGCGGACGGTTCTTCCTTCAGCTTCCGTGGATGTGGAGTATCCTGCTCGGTTCGATCGTTGGTGCAGTCTCACCGGCCGTAGTTGTGCCTTGTCTGTTTCGATTGCGTACCAAGGGTTACGGTGTAGTGAAGGGCATCCCGACACTCATCATCGCCGTAGCCGGTATCGACGATGCCGTTTCGGTGGCCGGTTTCGGCATCATTTCGAGCATCATGTTCAGCACGCAGAGTCTGGGACTGCAGATTGCCCAAGCACCTGTATGCATCATCGGTGGGCTAGGATTTGGTGTGGTTTGGGGCTTTCTGTGCAAGTATGTACCCGAACAAGGTGACGCGTACGTCGTCCCGATTCGCACGCTGATGTTGTTCGGTGGAGGTCTGCTGGCCGTGTTTGGCAGCGAGAAGATTCACTTTGAAGGGGCCGGTCCACTTGGGGTCGTTTTTGCGGCATTTACTGCCTCGTACTTCTGGTGCGGCCAGGGCTGGGAATTGGAGGACAATCCCGTATCCACCGCGTTTGAAATCTTTTGGATGATCTTCGAACCCATTCTATTCGGAATCACCGGTGCCTCTATTAAGGTAAGTCTGATTTTACCCACAACAACACCGAACAGGATCATATTAATCGGATTTCCACGCTGTTGTATCCTTGTAGATTGTTGAACTAGACCCTCACATCGTGTCGATCGGTGTCGGTAGCATTTACGTGGTTGCTGTGATTCGCATCCTAACGACCGTTGCAATCGCTTTCGGTGACAAGCTGAACGTTAAGGAAAAGGTACGAAACCTTCATGGGCGTGGTGACTTTTGCTTGAATTGCATTTGCTTTGGTGTTTTACTCTCGCCTGCAGATCTTCGTCGCCATCTCCTGGATGTCTAAGGCGACGGTGCAGGCGGCCCTTGGACCGGTCGCCCTGAAAACGGTCATGTCTAACGAAAACCGCACAGACGAGGAAGTTCACTACGCTGAGCTGGTGAAGATGGTTTGCATCCTTAGCATCATCCTGACAGCTCCGCTCGGTGCTATTCTCATTTCGGTGACTGGCACGAAGCTGCTGAAGAAGACGAAACAACAACTTGAGCCAATGGATGGTATGTTGGGTGCGTTGGGAGCTCAGTCAACTCGAAGAAGCGGTTCTGTGCGTTCTCATTACCATGTGTTATGTTACTTGCTTCACAGGCTGGCGAAGAAGTCATCGACCGTCACTGCACGACATCAGTATCATCGACGAGGAGGAGGAGCGCGAGGACATCGAGGGAATCGCTGATGAGGATACGGCAGCCAACACCCTGTCTAACGCCCAGTCGGCTGCAGCGTTCACTATCACAAAGTAGACGCTAATTACCGTGGAAAATGGCAAAGAAAAGGCTTGGTCTTGTGAGTTTGAGCAAGCGCGATAATGCAAGAAGTAGCATAAGCTATATCGCGTCTACCATAAGGCAAGGATGTGCGCGGTTTTCCGTTTTCCACAGAAGACTTAAGCGCGTGTCCATTTTGTTACCGTAACATAGATTAAATAGTTTAACAGCTGTATTGTTTGTGTGTAGCAACACAAATCTGTTCCAACTACTCCAACTTCAAGCTACTTCAGCTCAGTAGTATCATACAATGACGTGGAATGTGATCAGTTTGTAGGTAAAATAGTGTGTTACAAGATCCAACCGTCAGTATCTCCCATCAATAGCCGAGAGGGATGCTGAGTAGGTTTACAATTGCTAGTATTGATGTGGGACGGTCCTTTTGTCAGGAACGCGTTGAAACGATACCTTGGTTGATATGACGTTACGGTATTCCTTAAGGGGAAGCACCCCTGTTATGTTATCTTATAAATGGAATAGTACTCGCAAGCGCTGTAGTTAGCATAGCACTGTTGTAGCTCAATATTGTTGAAATAAGTTGGAAGTACTGTAAAATATAACACTTATTATACATACACCTGTTTCAGCTTTCCGTAGTTACGAAAAAAAAAACAATTTGGCTTCGAATGTCGCCTACGCAATATTGTTGTAAATTCATTCGTTCATTTATTTATTACTAATTTTAACACAGGAACATAGTCTAAAACCTTAACATAAAACAACGATTAGTACCCTACCGCGTCCGAGACAGGTTGACATTGTAATTGCTGAGTCTAGCACGAGCTTAATTCGTTTTTTGGTAGAATCAAATGTCTCATTGCGTTTACATTTGTCTTTTGTGCTAACCAGTTAGACAAATTCACTCTTCTACGCTACCCGATCACGGAACCGAGCGCTATACCAAAAAGGGCAGAGACATCGGACCGATAGAACGGTAGCAGCAAATCTCTTTATTAAAATACCGAGAACGGAGTTCCCACCGATATCCCACACCAATGGAGCAGTTGGGTCCGTTAGGATGTCGTTATCTCTTCTCCATTGGTTTTATCCCTATTGCTGCGTAATAAAATTACCGCTGTTGCTGCCGATGCTGGCCGGCCCGGAACTATCCGAGTAGTGTGCATCGCTGGTGCTACTACTGCTTGCATGGTTCCGATCGCCAATACTGCAACAGCTCGGGTGATAGATCGTCTTTTGGGAGAGATTCGTCAGGACGCTCGTTTCGCTGCGCAGGGTGAACTCCTTTGTGCGGGCTTGCTGTAAGGGGAAATAGCAAACAGTTTAATCCAAGCACGTGCGTTTTTAACTCGATTGTATGCATATATCCTATGGTGCACTCCGTACCTCTATCAATACAGCTGCGATGTCATAAAATAGTCGTTCAACGTTATCGGCCTGCTTGGCGGACGTTTCGAGGAAGTACATGCCGTGCTGCTTTGCGAATTCGGCTCCCACCTCCTGTGGTATTTCGCGATCGTCTCGGTCCGTTTTGTTGCCAACCAGGATCTTCAGGACCTTAGAGTTTGCGTGTTCCTGGATTTCTCGCAGCCAATCTGGTAGACAGTCAAACGTGGGCTGACAGCTGATATCGTACACTGCGAGCAAAACAAGGAGATAATTCGAAAATCAGATCAATGACTGGTTCCGATACCCAGATTCCGATACATACCCAGTATGAGAGCCGAGGCAGACCGGTAATAGCTTTGGGTGATGGATCGAAACCGCTCTTGACCGGCCGTGTCCCAGATCTGTAGTTTTATCTTCTGATTGTCCACTTCGACCGTTTTGATCATAAAATCCACCCCGATCGTCGCGCCCTGACCAGGTGGGAATAAACCCTGCGTAAATCTTCGAACTAGACACGTTTTGCCCACACCTGCATTGCCCACCAGGACAACTTTGAACAGAAATTTGTAGTCCTCCATTCTATCGACGTTCCCGGTGCCTTCTGTAGCTCGATTATGAACTGATCGACCGACAGCGTGAACGGGGTGAGCCTTAGGTTTTTCCCAAAGAAAAATGTCACACGTAATCTAGTTTGATGCTGTTGTTGCTGCTGCAAGGAAAGATGCCAAAAGAGAATACAAAATTCGGTTACTGTTTTTGTTCGGTAGCCGCTGGCCTTTCTGGTGTGGGGTGATAACACGGATCGTTTGCTTCTTCAGCGCTCCTCATTATCGCAATGCTTTTTAAAAAGTGAATCTTTTTCCTCTGCCGAGGAAAGTGAGCCGCTCGCAACGGTGAGTCATAAATTGCGCGCACGGGGTAACATTAAATGCCCTCGCGCAACTGACCGCAATAGCGCGGATGTTTTTGAACTGGAGCCGATTGCGTGGCGTCCGTTGCGTGCTCGAGCACGGCCAGTTTGCCAGTTAGCACGAGAAACCACATCAACCCGCCCAATCAGTCCGACATGACGGACTCCGCCTTGGGCAAGGAGTCAGCTTACTTTCGATTTTATTTACTTTGTAGTATTTTTTTTGCTAGTTTTACGAAGCGCAACGGATAGTGTGCGGGGCAATTGCATCGGTGCATTGTGCGTTTGAATGATTTTTTTCAACCACTGAGCATTGTAAATCGGAGTTTAGGCATGACCACGGGTTCCTAGTGCGTTTTCCTCTAGTTTCTCACGCTGTGTACGGGCCGGCGTTGTTGTTTTTTCGTGTTTTTGTGCAGTTCCACTTTCTGGTTGCTTCGATTGGGCCGGCAATTTCCTTTTCAGTACTTCGCTTTGTTGAGACGTAGCTTTGCACTTTACTTTTCCTTTCAACGAATTACCCCGGGAATGGGAATGGATGGTGATACATTGCTGCAGGCACAAATGCAATCGAGACATCCAACGTTTCTATTTTGGCAGTGTTTGTTTTCTACATCGACCTTGTCCTTGGCAAGTGCGTGCTGAGTCACAAGTAACCTATCTCGAGGCACCATACGTTGCGGTTTACTGCCCAAGCCGCAAACTCATTGTGCGGTTGGTGAACCGAGCAAAATTCGTGCAGTTTGTGGTATTGCCGTTTTTTGCTCTTCTTTTTGTTTGAACCAGTTGAGTCCTCCGATGAGTCATCACAGTGGCTTCGTGGCTTCATGTTGTAAAACACCAAGAAATGAACCACTTTATAGAAGGTTTTCATCCTTAAACGTTGTGCGAAATATGATATCTCGAAACATTACACTTTCGATTAGGACGTTGAGATAAAGGTTACACCCATGCTCAACGGTCTTGTTTTGCGTTTGATATCGGTTCCTTTCTAATTGCCATCACTATCGTTTCAATCGCAATCTAACAGCGTTCGTGCCAATAAAAAACCTGACATCGATTACATTTACCGCACCCGCAAAGCGTTTGAACCCATAGAACACCAAAGAACAGCACCTTCATGGAGGAGAGTTACAAATGTAGAAACTTTCTCCACCAAAAACCACAAACACCACCTTTGCAGGCCAGAGTTTCGACTAGTCAAACCAAGTACCGTGCCATCCACCGCACATCGCGCGCACACACCTCTTCCGGTTCCAGTTCCAGTGCCAAGACTCACTGTCCTCCCTCCTGTATCAATCAATTTAATTGAACGCGTGACACAGGGGGGTAACGAAGGACTGGCATATTTCACTTTTTCGTTGCCTTTCGTTTCATTGCCTCATGGCGGTGGTCCAAGTAGCCGGGCAGCATAGCAATGCGACTGGCACACTGGGATGAGTTGACTGTTTTGGCCCATTTTGTCGCGGTCACCTTTCACCCTTTCCGAGGGGTGTGTGCTGTAGAATCGTTGTTTCTAGTGCAGTTCTGCTTCCCGAATTTACACACCCTCGGGAGGCGCACCCTTACCGAGTTGTTGCTCGTGTATGCGTGGTGGGGTCAATGTTTACAGCCTAGCACATGTTAATTAGGCGCACGTTTGTTTTGCTCTTATCCTTTTTGCTAGGGAAGTTCGAGGACACTTCTACGATGGGTTTCTCTGGAAGGGTGTGTACGTGAGCAGCTGCTTCGACCGGAAGTGTTATGCCGAGGATGCGTAGGATGAAGGGAGCTGGTTTTTGCGATGTTTTATTTTTATTGCACAAAAACGGAGCAACAACAACCGGTGCGGTCCGTTCGAACTGGCTGCTTTTGACCGTCGCTAGATGTGTCGGTCGTCGTGGTTGAGAGGTGATACAATTCCAGTCCGGTAGTCACGCTTTCGATGTGGGAGCCCTCGAGCGATATCCCATTCGTTATGGTGCGTTCCGCTCGCTGCACTCCGGTCGGTTGGTTCGGTTTCGGAAGTTCGGTCCACGCGGAGATACGCGCCGAGAGGAGGGATAATAAATTCAGCACTCGCACGCACACCACCGTCTGACCGTGTGACCTCTTAATGGGGTGGCCAGGGTCGGGCCCTGCAGCCCCGATGGGGCCCCGTTGCTGCGATGCAGTTATAACGCCTTGGAGGCTAGTTTCGCGATGCCGTAACCTTCCTTGCCGGATGGAGCAATTATAACAGGCGTTTGGTTGGGTTTCCGTTTCTCTCCATTGGCCCCGTTGCCAGTTGGTGGTCATTGCTGCCCTGCCTTTTTCGGCGAGAAGCTCCAAATATGTCTCGCGCAAATGTGGGCGCGTTTGTGGGTTGCTCTTCACCGGAGCGATGAGTAATCGCTCGGTGAAACGGAACCGCCAGCGTCACGAACGCTCGCTGCCGTTCCTTTTACTTGCGGCGGTCAAGGATAACCGAGCACGATCAAAAACTGGTAAACATGTAACGTACGCAGGCAAACGGCGAAACGACTAGGTAGAGGAAGAATCATCGGGGACTCCTACATGCGAAACGATTTCTTCACTAGGTCACGCACTTTTTCACCTGATTGTGGAACACTTCCAAGTGCAACTTGGTTGCAGATTGCGTCGCACTGCGCTGCGAGAGCATTCATACGGCAAATTATTACCCCTTTCTTTACAACCTGTCCGCTTACCATTCGCTAATCCATTGCTGATGAGACTGCCATTTGGCAAAGCAAATAAAGGCGCTCGTTCGTAATCTGCTGCCCAAGATGATAACTGCCACAATGTGTCTCTGGGGTTGCAGAAATGTTCCGTTGCAATCCCACGATGAGATGCACGATGCACCACTGATGGAATGCACTTGCAGCTTCTAGGCAGCCCTTATCTACTAACAAAGAATTGCGCGAACGAAGCACTCTGATCTCTCCCACCTTGAAAAAGAGATTTCACTCACAACATTACGACACGGCACAAGCGAGCACTACTCGGTTGAACGGTGGACGAACAATAATATTTTCCAGCCAAGTTATTCCACCCCAGTTTTCCAACAGATGTTTTGCAACAAAAGCTGCATCAATGTCAGACAAAACACTGACAGCACGTTGACAGAACGGGTACCCCACCTGGTATGTATTGCAGCATGGTAGTTCGGAAACCGAACCGTAGATGGCGGGTTGGCGCGCTTCCTGATGTAAAGTGAGGTTATTTAAGAGGTTACACGTATCTAACACTGCAGTGTAATACTCGTTGCTTACATTCACTTAACTAGGTTCTGATTGGCTTCCATTTCCATGCAATACACAAACAGAGATAATGAAATATTTAATATGTAAGAAAATTATTATATTATGTATTATTATATTATGTACAATATTATCAACTCATTCAATTGCTCAGAAGCATTTGATCAACTTTATATAATGTTGCATTGTTTTATGCTTATTTTATTTTATTTTGAACGAGCCGTTACGCTTGCACATTTTGCCACCGACTGTGAGGATCAGTTCAGAGGATCACTCAGAGAAGAGTGCCATACATCGGTATTATGTATGTAGTCGTGGTGGCAAGCGTGCGTCGGCTAATAAATACGTTATCAACCCGCAGCATCCAGCATCCAGAATCAAACTGCAAGCCGATCTTCGAGAACGGATTAACCAACCATGGCGATCGTACGTTACTATTCGGCGGATGCGTTCTCTTCCGCGAAAACGAGTGCAATTTTGGAATCTCTCAAAGCGGTAAGTTATACTTGAAATTTCGTTTATTTTTCGACAATCCCAGCAGCAAACTATGTGCAGAAAGACCGGCCGTGTTATAGCGTTATGTGTGTCGGTTCTTCAAGTGATCGTTGAGTGGCAGCTAATTGGCATAATGTGTATTCCTTGACGCAAACAAAAGCATGGAATCCGGTTTGGGATCATGCGGTGTGTTTTCCATGGCCATTGGGAACATGTCTGCAAACACGTGCTTGTTACTGGCCAACAGGGGAGCCTAAACGTTTTTGTTATGTTTTGGTGTGTTACTCTTATCAGTTGACCTCGTAAAATTTAAAGTGAATATTATTTTGAAATTTAATTTCTACTGTAGTTAGTTCTTTTTGGAAATGTTTAATCTTCAGTCTTTTATACGATTTTGAAACATATATTACGGCTCAAACTACTGTGATACACTGCTGCGTGCTTATTAATGTGGCGAGAAAAGGCAAAAAGGATCGTACTTTTGCGTTAGTAACAACAACTTAAGGCATTTCCAGTGATAGAATACAATCTTGTTTGCTGCACACCGTGTTGGCGTAGGAATGGGACCGGCCGTTGTTTTCATAACGTACATGAAGAGGACAAAAACAAAAAACAAACGTATCAGATCGATCAGGGTTGGCGGTGAAACTATGTCAGTAACAGGAGAAGAACCCCTCGTTTCAATCGAACGAGGTTGTTGCTCGGCAACGAACACTAGCCTCTTTGAGGCTGTTGTCAATCATCGTGCATTTACGCGATCTCGTGTTGCAGGACCTCATGCTGATACGGCGATGTTGTCGTCACCGATAACGTAAAGCGTGAGAGAGCTATTTTGAAAAATATAGCAACAACGTTGAGTTCGCTTCGTTATGTGCGTGATATGCTGTCGTAGATGTTGTTATCAATTGCTTTCACTTTTCATTCCTTCAATAATGTCTTGTTTGCTTCAGATAAACCCCAGCGTGCAATCGCTGCAGACGGAGAAATGTTTCTACGTCCAAAACAACCGCTACCAAAAGCTGCCGGCAGATGTCGACGCGAAATTGCACTGGATCCTCAAGGAATCGGATGCCACGAATACTCTGTCTGCCCAGCCTGGATTGAAGGCTGGCCCAGCTCAGGTGATGATTGAGATAGGACCCCGGTTCAACTTTTCCACCGCAAGCAGCACGAACAGTGTCAGCATTTGCCACAATCTCGGACTGCCGTTTATCGAACGGATCGAGGTGTCCACGCGGTATCTTGTGGGGCTCAAAGGACCGGTCGGAAAGGACGAATCGAAGCTCGTATCCTGTCTGCTACCAGTGTTGCACGATCCGATGACCCAGTGCCAGTACACGGAGCGGAATGTGCCGGTGAACGATTTTTACGAGACGGTGTCTCGGTTGAAGGAGGATTGGTATTTTGTGCGACTGCTGGAGCAAGGTCGAGCGGCGCTGGAGGAGATAAACGTGAAAAATGGTATGTCAACGAGCGGCACCGGCAAATGACGGACCGTCTCTCATGTAACCTATCTTCTGCTTGTCTAGGGTTGGCTTTCGACGAGTGGGATCTGGACTACTACACGAATCTGTTCGTGAACGTACTGAAGAGAAACCCCACCAATGTGGAGCTGTTCGATTGTGCCCAGTGCAATAGCGAGCACTCGCGGCATTGGTTCTTTAAGGGCAAGCTCACGGTCGATGGAAAAACAAAGGCGAAATCATTGATCGAGATGATCTGCGACACCCAGCGGCACACCAACCCCAATAACACGGTCAAGTTCAGTGATAACAGCAGCGCTATCCAGGGATACCAACACTCGGCATTGCGCGCCTCCAGTTTCGACGGTCCTGGAAAGTTTGTGCGCCAATCTGTCCGGTCAGATCTGATCTTTACCGCCGAAACGCACAACATGCCAACGGCTGTGTCTCCGTTTAGTGGTGCTACAACTGGAACCGGAGGTCGACTACGAGATGTGCAGAGTATCGGCCGTGGTGGACTGCCGATTGCTGGCACGGCTGGGTATTGCGTGGGCATGCTCAACATTCCGGGGTATAAGCTGCCGTACGAGCGTGAGGATACGGGCTATCCAGGCTCCTTTGCACGTCCTCTGAAGGTGTTGATCGAGGCAAGTGACGGTGCGTCCGACTATGGTAACAAGTTTGGCGAACCCGTCATTTGCGGATTTGCCATCTCGTTTGGCACAGTGCAGACTGATGGCAGACGCACGGAATACGTTAAGCCAATCATGTTCAGTGGCGGTGTTGGTACGATGGATTCGCATTTGGTGGATAAGCAGGACCCCAAGAAAGGTAGGTTAATCGCTCACCGAACGTCATAGCTGTGCGTCGCCTCACGTGGTCATTTTTCGGTTTTTCCGTAGGAATGCTATTAGCGAAGATAGGAGGACCGGTGTACCGTATTGGGGTCGGTGGTGGAGCAGCTAGCTCCGTTGAGGTGCAGGGCGACAGCACTAACGTTGAGCTCGACTTTAACGCCGTCCAGCGAGGAGATGCTGAGATGGAGAACAAGCTGAACCGAGTTGTGAGGGCTTGCATTGAGATGGGTGATCGCAATCCGATCCTCGCTATCCACGATCAGGGTGCAGGTGGCAACTGCAACGTGCTGAAGGAGCTCGTTGAGCCGGGTTGTGCTGGAGCGGTGATCTTCTCGAAGCAGTTCCAACTTGGTGATCCAACTATCTCTACACTCGAGCTGTGGGGCGCTGAATATCAGGAGAACAACGCCGTTCTGGTAGATGCACGTGATCGCGATCTTTTGCAGCGTATCTGCGACCGTGAGCGTTGCCCAGTGTCCTTCGTGGGCCAAGTGACGGGTTCGGGCTATGTGACACTGGTGGAGGACGAGTTCAATGCAGCTGGCTTTGAAAAGTACGCTGATCGAGCGCAGTGTGCGGGTGAACGACTACCATTCGACATGCACCTCGATCACGTGCTAGGCAAGATGCCCCAGAAGGAGTTCCACCTGCAACACCTGGCTGAAAGTGTGGACGAATTCGTGCTGCCTGAGGGTGTGAATCTTGCGGACGCACTTGGCCTCGTCCTGTCGGCAGCAACCGTCGGCAGCAAGCGCTATCTAACGAACAAGGTTGATCGGTCCGTGACGGGTCTGATCGCGCAACAACAGTGTGTTGGTCCACTGCATACTCCCCTGGCGGACTTTGGCTTGGTGGCAGTGTCTCACTTTGACCGCCAAGGCATCGCAACGTCGATCGGAGCGCAACCGATCAAGGGCCTTGTAAATCCGGCCATGGCCGCCCGTATGACGGTTGCGGAAGCACTCTCGAACCTGGTGTTTGTCGGCATCAGTGAGCTAGCGGACGTAAAGTGCTCTGGAAACTGGATGTGGGCCGCCAAAGTGCCCGGTGAGGGCGCTAAGTTGGTGGATGCGTGCGAAGCAATGTGCAACTTGATGGGTGTGCTGCAGATCGCGATAGACGGTGGAAAGGATTCGCTATCGATGGCGGCCCGTGTGGATGGCAAAACCGTCGTCAGCCCGGGAACACTCGTCGTCTCCACATACGCGCCATGTCCTGATGTGACGGTGAAAGTGACACCCGACCTAAAGGCGTCCGCGTTGGGCACCGACACGGTTCTTCTGTACATCGCTGTCGAGGGTCAACGCTTCCGACTTGGAGGATCCGTGTTGGCGCAATGCTTCGGCAAGCTGGGAGGTGACTGTCCAGACATTAGCAGTGCCCAGTGTCTGAAGAACGCATTCAATGTGACGCAAGACCTCCTGCGCCGGGGGTTGTTGTTATCGGGGCACGATTGTAGCGATGGTGGGTTGATCACGACCGTGCTTGAGATGGCATTCGCCGGCCTAACCGCAGTTGAGGTAGACCTGGAACAGATACTAACACCGTCTTCCGGAGTGAACAAGAAAACCACCGCCATGGATGTGCTGTTCGCGGAGGAATGCGGTTGGGTGCTGGAAGTACGCCCTGAACATATGTCCGACGTGGTGAGTGCGTTCTTGAAGGCGTCCGTTCCGTACTACTACATTGGCCGGGGTGTGGCCATAGCCGACCTTCATTCAAACACCTCCGTAACGGTGCGCTCAGGATCCAAGGTGTTGCTTCTGCAAGACAGCCTGTTCAACTTGTTCAATCGCTGGGAATCCACCAGCTTCGAGATAGAAAAGCTGCAGAAAGCCAAGGCCAGTGCGATCGAGGAGTACAACGGCATGGAACGTCGCACAGGACCTCAGTACAAGGTCAGCTTTAACGCGGACACAGTGTACGCTGATATGAAGCTGCATTCGGTGATTCCTAAGGTGGCTCTCGTCCGTGAGGAAGGAACCAACGGTGATCGTGAGATGGCAGCCGCGCTCTTTTCCGCTGGTTTCGAGGTCCACGATGTCGTTATGGAGGATATGCTGCAAGGTCGAACTACGCTCGATCGATACCGTGGCGTCGTGTTTCCTGGTAAGTCCGATAGAAGAGTCTCCAATGTCACAAAATACCACATCAATGACGTGCGGTTTTGTTCTCGCTCTAGGTGGATTCAGCTACGCAGACACACTCGGTTCGGCCAAGGGATGGGCCGCTTGTATCCAGTACAACGAGAAAATCGCACCTCAATTCGAGGACTTCCGACGACGTACGGATACGTTCTCACTCGGTGTCTGCAATGGCTGTCAATTGATGGGTCTAATCGGATGGGTAGACACCGGAGTGGCCAAGGCTGGAAAGATATCCACCACCGACACTGTGCCCGAGATCGTACTCGTTGGAAACCGATCGGAGAAGTTCGAAAGTCGCTGGGTAACGCTGCGAGTTCCAGCGAGCAAATCGCTCATGCTACGTCGGCTAGAGGGCAGTGTGTTGGGATGTTGGGTGGCACATGCCGAAGGACGATTCTCGTTCCAGTCGCAAGTCACTCGAGACCGGCTGCTAGCGGATCGTTGCGTCACGATGCAGTACGTTGATGACGCAGGCAATCCCACCGAAACCTACCCGATGAATCCGAATGGCAGCGAACGGGGCATTGCTGGAGTCTGCTCACCAGACGGACGCCATCTTGCTATCATGCCGCACCCGGAAAGATGTGTCCAGATGTGGCAGTGGCCGTATGTGACGATGGATTTCCCACTGAAGCCCACCGCCGCTTCGCCGTGGATGTCGATGTTCCTGGAGGCGTATCTGTGGTGCGTAGGCGAGCAGTAGTCTCGGTTTTCGGCCTCTTTCCGGCTGCGAGGACCTTGTTAATCCCTTTTAGCCGCCCCTGGCAGCTCCATGCACCCGTTAAGTTTCTATTTTATTGAAGTGCTCTGCTTCCAATATAGCTGAAAGCTTCGCCCTCCACCTGGGTGGGCCTTATTTTAAGTACATTATGCCGCACGGACGCTGAAACCATTGAAATAAATGTCTTCAAGTTAATCACAATTTATACCGCCGTCATCATGTTACCTGGCGTGCACACGCACACACACACTGTTGATGACGAGCTTGAACCTTTTCAGCGTGTCTAGGAAGGTGGGCGGAGGTCGGGAATTAAGCGTACAACCCAAAGTTCCGCCCACACCACCCCACAGGAGGTGAACAATCAATCGGATCGAGGAGCGAGGAGCAAACGGAACTTTAAAATTCCACCGCAACCGGAGGTTGGGAAATGAAAGCGAAACGCCACCCTCACACACGCAGGCGGAAAAACCAGCGCAATAGAGGCGCTTCACCGAAAGGGGTGTTTCTGCTTTTTTTTCCCTCTTCTTCCTTCGGTGGGCGGTGAGTTTTCCACCCCGACCGGGAGGAAATGATAGCGCCCGATAGCGGTACGGAGGAAGATAAGATAATTAGCTACACTTGAGGTGTGCCCGCCCGGAGCGATGCGTTTACCTTGCGCGGGTGAAGGGCCCCTGTTCCGGTTCATTTCGTCTGCCCCTGACACTCCCGGTTCCACTCCGTTCCATGGAGCCCTTCGTCCGCCGTCGAAGGGCAAATAAATAAGCATCTTTAGGCTCGGTATCTCGATGTTTATCGGGGCACATCTTGCCTCTCATCGAGACAGGCATCCTTCGCGGTGTAAGCTGCTCTCTCTCTCTCTCTCTCTCTCGTTCTCTCTCTTTCATACTTACACACCAGCATTCGGGAAATCGAATCACGGACGCGGTCGGTGAAACGCGACCCGACGTGAACGGGCGCAGGGCGATGGCCTTCGCCATTGTTCGAGTGGGTGAACCTTCCGGTTGCGTCTTGGGGAGGGGGGGGGGGGGGGAGGCATGATTCCGTGGCAACAGGAGCCACTGTTAGGGGCAGTAAACGGAAATGTTTAAATTCTCGCCCCCACTTCGCTAGAGGCATCTGTTTTTCGCTAGCTTGATGTCGTCCTCCACCGAGCGTTTTCCTGCGGAATCTCTTCCACGCGTTCCCGAAACTTCCCGGGAGTGTGGGTGCGGTACTAGCATCCGCGGTGAAGCGAGAGTGAGAGAGAGTGAGGGAGAGAGAGAGCGAGAGTGTGGCAAGTAGACTGATAGTTGTCGGCCACAACCACTCGCCACCCGCACCGAGATTGGCACGGTAGCACTTTGGTAAATGTAACGGAAAATTCCGATGAAACTCTAACCTCAAACTCGACTGCCTCTCAGCGCCGCCATCGAGAGGTCCTTCTTACCGTGGGGAAATGGACGGAACCCGGGGAACGCGTCTCCGAAGGGAGGGCATTTTTTGCCATTTCTCGGAAAATTAAATTGCCGGAATGTGCGTGTGTGTGTTGGTGGAAAAGTTTTCCCGAAACGCGCACCGGGTGGTTCCCATTTAGCGTGGTAATTATGTTTGCTGTTGAGGGTGCCACCCAATGGCCAGTCTTGCAAGCTGTCCTGCTCGGTGACAGGACACCGAGAGTTTTATTGTCCGGAAAAGCGCCCAGCCACTACTACGAAGCCGTCACGCTGGTTGATGGGTTGTAAGGACATCCCGACTCGCTTCGTTTTCCCCATAAATCCCAGCCCCAGCTGCCGCCTTGAAGGTAAAGGTACGCACGACCAGGAATTCCGGTGAAGCGCAAAGTCAAACACGACACGTATCCCGAGCGTTCGATGCCGATCGATCGCGTGCGCTTTATTTAACCGCTGTTCGTTACATCAATTCCCGGGGGGGGGGGGGGATTTCTTACAGCGCAAAATCCTGTAAGTGTGCCGCCGCACTGTTTCCGAATCAACTAAAACGTGACCGCTGCCGGGCTTCCGGGTGCGCCTCTAGACGGAGATCTCCTGTATCTGAACGCGTTTCTTGCCGCCACTCGAGTCACCCTGTTGCTGCTGCTGTTGGGCCTGCTGGTGCTGATGAAGGTGTTGATGATGATGAAGTTGATGCAGCGAAGGTGGCCGCAGGATGCCTGGCCCACTTTGCACCAGAAGTTCGTTCCCGTCCCGGTGTGCGTAATCCTTGGGTGTTGCGAGTGACCGAGTGCTACCTCCACCTGCACCAGCAATGGCAGGTGTTGACCGGAAGTCATCACGGAAATCCCGTCGTCGAGTCATCGTTGCCGTACTTGCCATCGTGGGTCGAGGCGTCACATCGCTCACCTCAGCCAGATCGTACTGTGTCGATTGATTACACAGCTCCTTGGGGAGACTGACGACGGAGAAGCTTCTAGTCTCTCGTTGTTGCTGAGTGACACCTGCACCTGGTTGGTCCGAACCCAGGGATGACGCCGAACCGGATGTGGATTGATCGTCGGACGGGTTTGGTGAAACGATGGAGACTTTCTTAGGCGAAACCGTTCGATTGCTGCTCGTCGGCTGCTGCTGGTGATGATGATAGAGGTGTTGCTGCTGTTGCTGAAGTTCGCATTTGTGCGAGTGTCTAATGGCGGATGTGCTGCTACGACGCATCGTCATGGCGTGAGGCGTGTGGCTGTGATAGTGAGGTGTCAGCGATAGCTCGATTGTCTGAATGCTAGTGGATCCTCCGGTTTGCTGCTTTGTCGTCGTCGTTGTCGCACTGGGACCAACTCTGGCCGGTGTTGCCTTACCCGGAGTTGTCTGCTGGTGGTCGTCATCCTTCCGCTGTTGCTGCTGCTGTTGCTGGTCGTCTTTGCAGGGTGCTTCTCCATCACCAGCACAAGATGCGGATGCAGCAGCAACCGCAGCAGAAGACGATTCGACCACGTTGAGACGCGACTCCAGCTCGAGCAGATTGATCTTCATGCGTGAGTTGCTTTCGCGCTTTTCCCGCTGATAGTAGATCGCCACGAAGATCAGCACATTGAGGAAGAGAAGGAAACACCCAACACCGACGGTGATGGCTAGAGCCGTGGAGTAGCTACGGTGGTAGCTGTGCGTTAGCCGATTGATCAGACTGCGATTGGAGTCGCCATGTTGGGCTGGAAGCGCGGAGTTGTGTATCGGCCAGGATGCGGAAGCCGTCTGAATGTAGGTGATGTTTGGAGGACACTCTGAGGTGGAACAAAAAAAAATCACGTGAGAAACAGAAATTCACCCTCTTTCTTGCAGGGTTGGTAGGACACTTGATTACCCGTGGAAATAGACTGCAATATGGTGGATGCGATCGTTTCCGTTTTGTGCATTTTGGAGGTTGTGGACGTTACGAAGCCAATGTGCATCAGTGGAGGATCGATGATTTGCTCCCGCACCAGCCCTGTTCGGAAGGAAATCAAAACGAGCCACCCAGAACACCCCAGAAGTCTATCAGTCAATGTCCTTTTGTTGAGAAACAAGCAAATCGTGACGTTTCGTACCATCGTAGAACATTGGGTTTTCCTCACTGAAGTGGTGATGTCTCATCGACAGCTCAGGAATGTTAAACGATGAGTGCAGCTGCGGAATCAAGCTCAACCAGAGTGAGAGTTTGTGGCCTCGGTAGTGACTTTTCGGCACAACCTGGCTTCCTGAAAACGGAAGAGTTTTATCCGGTTTTTATCTTCGATCGTTGGGACCATTCGCTGGCTTTAGTCTGGTGAGTATACGGCACTTGTCCGACGTATCTCATATTTCGCACCCATTCCGCATCACACACACACACACACTTACCTATCTCCATGAAGACCTGATTGGTGGTGTCGTAGTGCCCCCAGAACGGTAGATTGTACTTGATGGTCGTGAAGCCGCTGTACACGTAATCACTGTCCACGTTGTAGTAGCTTGGTTCGGTCTCACTCCTTCCCGTGGACTCGTTGGTCTCCTGCCTGGTGTCCTCGTCGTCACTTGCTCCTTCCCCGTTCGAGCTGCTCGGGTTCGACTCCTCGCTGGAACCATAACCGCCTGCCTCGTTCGAGTTGAAGCGCTGCGGTTCGTTGGAATATCTCGTCCGTTTCCTGCGTGAGTGCTTCTGCTGGCGGTCTTTGTGGTAGTACTGCTGCAGCTGCTGCTGCATCATCGCTTGGCCCTGCGACAAAAGAGGCTGGTCTTCCGGCGCCAGGGATGACGGTCCGGATCGTGGATGAAGCTGGTCCTGCTGGCGAAAGGACGCCACCAGCTGACGCATGAGCGTCTCGTTGTGCGGTTTCTTCACCGGATTCCAGCTCCGCTTATTGTTGCTATTCACGAACACATCCATGCGTGGCGAACGCAGCCCGTTTGGGTTTCTGGTTCGGGCGAGTGGAAAGCAGCAAGAGGATAGAAACTTGACTCCGAGTGCAATTTACGAGCCACGCGAGCCACCAGGCGCCTCCATCGTGAGCCAGCCCGGGCTACAAGCTTGCCGTGCCGGATCAACGAGGAACAATGGCGCTCTCCGATACCCGATACTTACCCTGTTTTTACAAAATTACACAAGTAGCGCATGACGGTACTGCTGACCTGCATGTCCAGCCGGCTGAGGGTGAGCGGGAACATCGGTGACCGTGAGAATCCTAACGCAAAAGGCACATCCTCGCCGCGAACGGACCCACTTCGCTGTGGATGGAGGAAACAAACGAGGGAAGCTGTAGTGATGGACAGATGCTCGGAAATCACTGCTACGCAGTACAGCACAATGGGAAACGGAACGAACGATTGAGCGAAGGTGGAAACCCAACCTTCCAGCTCATGCGTTCATCAAAGGGGGATAGGGGTGGGCGTTATTTCTCCTCATATTGCAGAAATGCTCATTTAGAACGCGTTCAACTCGATAGGTGCAACATCGGTTAAATATCCTCCATTCAAACGTCAATTGGCGTTCATGTACCACATTATCGAGTTGAAGTGGGATGGTTTTAAAATGAGCGCCTACAAGTATGCAACACACAACACAGATCCATGCAGCTGTACACGTCGACGGTGAATGCGTGCTTTGAACGAATTAGTTCCTCACACTCAAAGCACTTGCGTGAGAGGATATGTAATGGAATGAAGTTGATAATTTAATGATGATCAAAAGAGCACGAGCAACATTCAACAGTTAACGGTGACAGGTGGCGTGACAGGTTGACTCCCAAGGATCCAGGTTTGTTTTTCTTCTCGACTCGTTCGGCTATCAAGCGAACAAATTACGCCAGTCAAACGATGCAGTTCACAACCCTAGCCCCGTGGGGCGTGCTCGAGACTAAACTAATTGCAAAACTACACTTCATTACGAAAACCTCACAGTTCGGCGAGCAGCTGCCGCCCGAGTGCCATACCTGGGGAAACTTCCACTCGTGCGACTGGTGCTTGAAGTGCAGAAAGTACGACCGTCCTCCCTGCAGGCTGTGCAGGTGGCTCAGCTGAACGAGTGGAGCCGCCGTTAGTCCATCGCTCAACAGTTCCAACACCGCGTCCCGATAACCGTACGCACTCCTCGGCGACCGCTCCCAGTTGGTGTACTCGTTCTGGAATGGAAAATCAGCGTGAGTGTGTGTGTGTGTGGCCTTGATTTCAGAATCAATCACAGCCACTGTTGGACGTCCACCGTTGGAGTATGGACGTTTATTCGTCGTGTAGTTCATCGCCTAAAAGATTAGCCCACCTCGGTCGCTCCGGGGTGTTGGCGAAAAGTTATTCCCTTGCGGCACGAGCCCAAGCAGGAGGGGAAATAAATGTCCTTGACAGATGGTAGTGTTCGCATTTTCCGCCCCCAAACCAGTCTGTCATCAATCAACTCCAATTTTGGCGCCATCGCTCTCGATCGACGCTCGACTTCCAATCCATGCCGTTCGATCCTGGCCAGCCACCGACTTTGTACCCCATTTATTAGTTAATTGCCAATCTAGCGATTGGAGTTTTTATTTATTCGCCCTTCCTGGCTGCGCTGGGTTCCACCGGTAGCGGATCGAAGAAGCGATAATAGGTTTTTGCTCTCCGTTATTAATTTAGACACTTGCACGGAAATAGCCGCCCTCATTAATTTGTTTGCCTAATCAATTTATTCAGCGAAAGTCCAAAATTGCTCAACCATTGCGAGGCTCCGGTTGAAGCGCATGGTAGAAAAACCCCGACTCGGGGTTTAGCGTCGGTTATCATCTTGCGAGTGCTTTTCGGCAAATCTAGGACCGGCAAGCCCAGGGCCATAGACTGGAAACAACGAAAAAAAAAGCCTTCCGAAGAGTGAAGGAGTTCTGCTTCTTTTTTTGTTGTTGTTCGAGCCGCTCCCGAGCCCAATTAAACTTGCATGAAAGTTGAGCGCCTCCCACGACGGTGGTGGCTGTTTACTCGCAATGTTACCGAAACTTTTCGTGCAAGTTTCCATTCCACTGGGTCTCGTTTCGCTTGCCGGCAGCCGGGTCGGGCGTAACGGGCTTTAAGAGTTTAAAGCTCCCACCGTCACGGGGCCGTAACCGTTTAGCCTGCTGGCTATAAATAATTAAATGTCTTTTTATTGATTAAAAACGAAAACATGATTTAAGCCGGGCGATCCCGAGAAAACTCGCCGCACCCGCAAGTTTCACCGGCATTTCATTATTTACGGGCATTAGCGAGTGTGCTCTGCTCTCAGCTCAGATTAGCTCCCTCGAGGCGGTCTGGCGGCTCGACGACTCAAAAGATAGTTTACTCCGGTGTCCTCGTCGGTGTGACGCCTCTGACTAGCTGATACCTTGCGGCTAACCGCAGGAGGCAGATACACTTCCTGCGAGGGTGTTCCCCAAGACTCGAGTTTTCACGGAACCATACTCACCTTCAGCGCGGAGTAGATCTCGTTCAGGTGGTACCGGTAGGCGTTGCGTACGAAGGTTCGCAGGATGCGGTCGCGCTTGGTTTCGTTGAAGCCAAACTCAAGGTCCGCCGCCGTCAGCTCCAGGTAGGACTCGTACGTCGTCAGCCCAAACAGGACGTCCTGTTTGTGGAAGTTGCTGAACTCGATGCCGCTGGTGCTGGAGGAGTGGCAAAATGGTGGTTAGGTCGTAGTGAACGCAGAAAATCCGCCGGCCATGTTGCGTTGTTAGGTGGGCCAGGACACAAGGAGTGTGGGGCAAAATGGGGACGCTTACCTGGCGATCGCCGAGTCGGTCGGTATTTTAAGATTATTAATAACGGCCGCCTTGGCCGGTGTTATGACGGTCCCGTCGACAAACGGTGCAAATCCTGGCAAAAATCTGAAGGAGCATGAGCGAGATGGAGGAAATTAAAAATCAGCACAAGATAATAATTATTGGTGGGAGCTTCGAAGCGCCTTATTTTATGTAAGTGTTCGCGTGTATGTGTGTTAGAAGGCTTTTGCTCTTTTTTTTTTGCTTTACGCTCAAGGAGCCTCGAAGAAGCTGAAGAAGCCCACCTGAGGTAGTTTAACGATTAAACGGTTGTTTTATTTGATTTTATGTTGCTCTTTTCCTTTCCACATTTCCGTTTCCGGATGCTGCGACCTCAGCCACCCTACAGTCGCCAGCGGGCGCATTTCTTGGCCGTGCGATCGAAGCAACCGAGAAGCGGTGCGTTGCTTCGTCTTTATGCTGATTTTCGGGGTTTTTGTTTTCCATAAGAATGCCATCGTGGTAGGCGCAGGACGAGCCAAATCGCGCCGGATCGTTATCATCAGCGCTGCCTTGGGATGTTTAAAAATTAATAACGCACCAAAGTTTGATATTGAAACCACGCCATCGTTTGTTCGACGCAAATGCGACTGTGAGTGGGATTTATTTCGACAGCTTTAAAAGAAACGAAATTTTACGGCTCTTCCAAACATGTCCAAACTCCTGACCTGCCAAAGTAGCCCAATAACGCTTGTTCATAGCCGCAAAATCAATAACATGCCAGGCTAATCTGAACGCACGCCAAATCGCAGGAGAACGCGTACTCTTGGGAAGGCAATAATTATGCTTCTGAATTTTAAATTTTAATTTCCAAACAGCCTTCCCTTACGACACCTCCCTGTGGAAGTGGAATCGGTGGGTGAAAAGCGAAATGGTTCAATTTGCAGGCGTAGCTTAAAAGCCCTAATTAAAAATGTGAGCCTTCTCAACGGCAGGCAGGCTAGCAGCAGGGTAAACATACATTATGTAAAATTATGATCAGGTCGCATGCGGAATGCCAAATCAAAGCCGGCCCTTCGAGCGGGCCCCAAATTACCACGCAAAAATCACACCTCATTTTCCACGAGCGTAAAGCGGAATCGGAACCCTCCGGCAGGTGTGCAGAAAAACCCGCAGACGACCGCAAGCGAAAAGGGACAGAGTTGCTCTTCGGATCCGAAAGAAAAAGGACACTCACCTAGGACTACTCAACGATATATTCATAAGCTCCGCGAGTGATTTGGTCCGCAGGCAGGGGGCCAAATCGTCGTTCACCACATCGCCCGCGCATGAGGTCTGTAGGGCTACTTTGCGCTTCACGGAAAGCGGATCCCGCTGGATGGCCCACGGCGATAGGGCGGATCCGCTGAGCAGCACCACGCGGTGAATCAGATCTGTGGGCGATTGGGATGGTTACAGCGAGTAGGAGGAAAGGACTTCGAAAGGTGGCTTACCTCCAGCCACGGGTGACACGGCGAGGATGTTGGCGAGGGCCGCTCCGGTTCCGTGACCCATCAGTGTGATCTTAGCCGGGTCACCACCGAAGGCGACCAGATTTTCCCGCAACCAGTGCAGTCCGGCTACGAGATCCATCAGCCCAAAGTTGCCCTGGGCACTTCCCTTAGCACCAGTTTTCAAAAAACCTTTCGAAGGCATCCACACGAGAGAGAGAGAGAGAGAGAGAGAGAGAGAGAGAGAGAGAGAAATGGAGATAGAATGCCCGTTAGTACATGGTTGGAGGTCACTTGGTCACTTCCGGTGATTGCTTCTCGAGAGCAATGAAAAAGAGACGCAGCAAGAAAGGAATTTCGCTAATTTGCAAGATCATCCATTTCCCAGGGTTCCGTTTCCACGGCAAAGAAAGCTCGGATATCCAAAGCGTGCACGTGGACAAAAGGACGGAATCGAATCGAAAGTACAACAGTGAACTATTTGCGTTTCCGCGCTCCACGTTGTCCTATGGCGCGCCAGTCTCCATCAGTGAAAACTTCCAAGAAGCTGAACTGTCAACTTTGGGGTTTCTTTCGCCCGAGAGTGGCTTCATAATCGGAACGTAAGGATGCTGCCTCAGAAGAAAAGCAAACGCGGCGACACACAAAAAAAACATTCGAAACTCTCGAGAAGTTTCTCCATCGAGTGGCACGACTGCTAATGTGGGTAGTCAAAGAAATGTTTCGACTATCTAATCGACATTCGGGGAACTAATTTTTGAAACAACTGAGCCAGCGACGATTCGGGGAAATTTGCGAAATTGAGCCGCTGATCGTGTGCGGCGCTTTAGAAGGATCTGTTTTCTCGAAGCGCAAACAAACGACCATGGCATGGCCGTTGTTTCGTGCCTGTGGGCTACACGAAAAAGAACCGATATCGAAACTTCTCGCTCTCGAAATAAGCTTTATTGACAAACAAACGAAACGAGACTACTCACCTAAAACTCCTAGCCTAAAATTTATTGTAACTACGATAACATTCCCGTTCATCGCTAGCGTTGTACCGTCGTAATGGTTGCCGGAGTTCCACTCGTAGGACTCGCCGTGGATATATACAATTGATGGCTTGAGGTGATCTGGCCGACGAGGTGCGTCATCTGGCGGATGAAAGGGGAATTAAGGATCTCTAAGGTTCTCTGGAACTTCAACGGGGTTTTGGTCGCTGTGGCCACCGGACGGCTTCACTCCCACAATGCTTGCAGTCGTTCGAATGTACACGCACACTGCAATGCACTACGGAATTGAGGCCGGCCAGCGTAGGTCGTTTTAATGCACTTCTCAGAAGTCTCTTCAGAGTCGCCGACATCTCGTTTCGGACAGCTGCGAGTGGCTTACCTGCGTGCGGCACGTACAGGTTGAGATATAGACAGTCCTCGGACTGGTTGACAAGCGTCGGCACTAAACGCCGGAGTTGCTTCAGTCGATCCAGTGGCAATTCGCCAAGTGATCCTGGATCTGTCCCATCCAACCGGGGCAGTTTCTGTGGACAAACGGGCGCAAACCGGTCGACAAGTCGCGTGTACTTCCACGTCGATGGTGTCACCGGTGGCATGTACCTAGAGGACAAAACCACTGACCTTGAGCTCACGGGACATTGGGGTTCTAGGGGCCTAAGTACCTACCTGAGACTGCCGATCGGTGGTGACGCGTACGGAACTCCAAGGAAGCCTTCGACGAGCGTTGGAACCGCCCGGAAGACGATGCCCCGGAGAGTTCCGTATTTGGTCTTGACCACGCCACTGCTATAGGTGATGTTGTTGAGTGAGCCGGCGGGTGCGGGTCCAGCACCGGATGGTGCCATCCCGCCCCCGGACAGCCATAGTGACGCGAGTAGCAGAACCACCGTCAGATGTCGCTCGTGTTGCCGTCCGTCCGCGGATCTCCCAAACGCCCTCATTGACAGCGCGGCTGGAATCGGAATTGGAGCGTCGTCGCGACCGGGTACGCCACTAGCATGCTCCGAAAGTGGACCCGGCCCTGGCCACAGTGTCTGCCCGACCCAGCACGCCACAGACCATGCTCGATCGCGCTGATCCTGACCCTACAGCCGGGTTGTGGCTGTCGTTCCAGCCATCGCGGCGTGTCCTACACGTGGAAGAGCACAAACAGGACTTCATCAGAAGAGATGAACCACAAACTGTGACAGGTGTCAGATGACGTTGAGTATGTCGAGTCGAGAAGTTCCACACGCGTGGACTGTTCACCGGAAACTGCACCAGCTCGTGGTCGAACGGGGCCGTTTTATAGCGCCGCGCGACCATTTGATTCTGGCAGTGGAGTAATTATCCCGATCCCGATTGAGAACGGTGAAACACAGCCCACTTCCGGTGTTTGCGGTGGTTGCTTTGATTCCGTTGCAAAGCCACAATGTTTGCGTACCGTGCCGTGTTGTGAGCTGAATGAGACAACCCCCGGAAAATAAACCCCGTTCCCCGGGACACCTTCACAAAAGGACGTGTCGACGGTGCCCATCAATGGCGAGCGATGATGATCTCGTGCCATGAATCCTGTGGAGCGACAATAAAAAAAACACCCCCCACGCCCACGAGAAAAATGCGAAGGAAGCGTCTTCTGGAAGATCTCGGCTCGTCTCGCCAACTGCCTGTCCCCTGGACCCCGGGAGGTTTTGTATCCTTTTTTCCGGCCCCTCCGGTTCCGGTTGGGCTGCATCGGAATGACGATGCTTTGCATATTTCATAACCTCATTTCATCTATCCAAACATACTATCTCCTGCCACCCGGGAGCCACCCGGTTTTATTTCGCTCTGTCCACGCGGGACGGAGGGTTCCTTTATTTCGCTCACTCGCTCGTCCTTTGCTCGTCCCTGCCGTGGGGGTCCCTCCCGTTGCGTTTGCCACGCCATCGATAACGATGAATAAAAAAGTAATCAACGAGCTAAACGATGACGCGGGCGGTTAGACTGACGATGCGGCCCAGCCATTACATACTCCATTAGCATCCGTGGGTCAGTGTGGGTGATGGGTGGCCACAGGGCAACAAGTTCTCCACCATCGTTCTGGGCGTCGTCCTCGGTGGCGAAACGGTTGATTAACGTTTTGACTTGAGTGTGACGCCGTGTCCTATCGCTTCCGCCAGTGCACCTACACGGCGCTGATAATCTTCTGCACTGCGGGCTATTGAGCCGCATCCTTGACGTACCGGGCAGACGATGAAAGGCCACCGGATGCCTTTTGGAGGCAAGGGAGGCCACATTCTACACCCTCACCCTGGTGGAGAGGGGTGATTTTTCAAATTGACAACGATGCCGATGCCCGTGTTGAGCAAAATCGAGGCGAGGTCAGCGCTTCCCAACTAGGCCATCGTCCTGGAGGACCGCACATATGCATACGTCCAGCGCTATGGAAGCACTATGTCATCGGCTCCGAACTGCATTCCGAGTGAGTGTTCCAGGGCGTCGTTTGCAGGCGTTTTTTTTTTGTGCACCATGAACCCCTTTTTTGTTCGTTTCTTGTTTGCTTTCTTGGCGCCATATTGCGCCATGCAGTCCCATTTTGGAGCTAGCGACTGGGAAATGGATTCTGCCGCTTGTCATCCCCATGCCACAACCTTTTTTGCACCCTCACCACCCTCTTCCCTTGTTCCCTCTTCGCTTTTTGGCTCACCACCAAGAGGCCCGGTTGGTCTTTGGATAAACATTAATTATCAATCCGTCCACGTAGCCCGGCTCGGGGTGTCTTTGTGAGTTTGTTTTTCCACCCCTAATTGGTTGTGTGGAATTTGGGGCTTTATTTTAATGTTTCGCTCCATCGTCACCGCCTCGCCCAACTCCCTCCTCTCCCCGAGTGGGGGTGATTTGTGTGGAGCTGGCTCGCGAACGGATACGCCAAATAATTCGCCCAACCGGGAGCCGGGTGGAATGGTGCAGAATAATTAGGTTAAGCTCCTACACATGTACACCCAGCGTCGCTCAGCTCGGTGGTTTGGTAGTGGGGGATTAGGGATTTGGCCCTTCGCCCAGAGCAGCGCACCCGCTGTTTTAAAACCCAACCACCGAGAAGAGGCGCACTGAAAGTTCGGCCACCATTACGGCGACGCTGCGGAATGCAGTCCGGAGTTGGGGTTGAATGCTTTTTTGACAGAAACAGGCCATGGAAAGTGGTTGGGGAAGTGGGTAATAAAATTATCCGCCTTGCGAATTGCGCCCACGCACGAAAGGCGCGCGCCAAGTCAGGCTCTAAACGGTTCGGGGAATTTTTTAAACCCCCATCTCCGCTTCTTAAGTTGGAATTAATTTTAAGGGGAAAGTTTCCGCCATCTTCGGCCCTTCGGTGACAGTTTTATTAGTGCCGAGTCGGCAACCCAGCCGGTTGGGCGTTGATTGCTTGCGTTTTTGGGAGCCACCCACTCCATCCTCTGGTGTCTTCGTCGGCTCGAACGAAACCCTTCGACACGTACACTGAAGCGTTTCCTCGGGAGTCGTCCCTTTTTTCGCGTCGTGCCCGTGGCGAAAAGGAGTCGTTTGAAATAATTGTAACCGATTCGTATCTATCGCTCCCGGGGCAAGCCAGCCTGGGCGTTGGGTGGGGCAAATGTTTGGCTATTTATCTTCGCACCGGCAAAATCGCACCCAAGCGATGAGACGGAAATGCGCCGAACGATGGCAAATGATTTCGGTGTCACGGCGTGCCCCATTTATCATCTTAAATTTAACGATCCGCCCTGGCGGCGTGTGACCCGATAAAAAGCCCGGCCCTTAAGCAAGGGTGGGATGGAAAAAAATTCATCATTGACTCGAGCACGCGACAACCGGTTGACGCAGCGGAATTAGACACATGCTCGAAGGACGAAGGACGTGCCGCTTAAACGTGTATGCATATTCGCCATTCTGTCAGCCGGGCGGTTCGGGCGTCGGTTCAACATTAATCTTCCCGGAAGTTGGGTCCCCCGTGGTGGCGCGAGAAAAGCCACTTCGGGGAGAAAAGCTCCTCGTAAGCCAGTGCCGGTCGTCGCGTAGTGGGTTTTTGCGCGCCTCGCTAATGCGCCCGCTTGATCGATAATCAATTCGGGGAAAGCGCCATCGAAGAAAAGCGGAAGAAATTAAAAACCAACCCGCCGTCGTCGCCCGGTTCCAACGGTTTCCAAGGAAGTTCAGCTCAAGGATACCGGGATGCGAAGACAAGCGAATGGAATGCGTCCTTCGCCGGGTGGATTGGATGGAGATGGGATAAATCAATTGCTTGGTAAGCGAAATACGAAGCGAGCGCGAATTTGCATACGCGATTTTGCCACCCACGCCTGGAATGGCTTCCCGATGGGTGGTACACATGCCGATTGTAAATGGTTTCCATTGTGCGCGGGTTTTCCTCGTTTTCTCGCGCCGTTAGAACTCGTCGTTGATGGCCCGGCTCGATTACCTCGAGGGGTGCACATCGGGTGACAAGTATTGAATATGATTTAAAATTTAAATTTAATCAACCACACGAAACCGCGCGCGATTTGGTCTGGCCTAGGTGCGGCTCAACTATGAGGGTTAGCTTCCGGTTTGCCGGATCGAAACAGAACGAGGCTCGCAGACATTCTCAGAATCGGCCGGCATGTTTGGCATGAAAGTAAATATTACATTTCCTGCACGCTTTTTTTTCTCCTTCATTCGTTCTGCTTTGCGCCCAGATGGCGGATCGAAGAGAAATCATTTTTGCCCCGTCCAGACGACCTTTCGGCGAGCCCTGGTTTTTTCTTTACTTTTTTTTAGCCCTTACCTATACTCGCTCACGACAACCCAATTTTCGGACCATTTCCTCCGTGCGACAGTTTGCGGAAGGATGTGGGCACCGCCAGGATCCACCCCGGCGCGGACTAATCGCCACGCAGCCTTCCGGCGGCGTTATAAATATTTAAAATTGGTTTGCTTCCTGTGTGTTTATTTTTTTTTCTGTTGGCTGCCATTTCTTTTTGGGCTCACCGGGCCGATTTCCCCACTTTCTGTTCGAGCCCCGGAAGAAGGCTCCCCAGTGACGACTTTTCCCAATATGTTTGTGTTCGGTGGGTGTTCGATTTTCTCGGCAATTTTCTTCCACACACCCCATCGCACGTCGGTTCTTTCGGTGCTTCCCGCATGTCGTCGGGAAACAAAATAAATAACGAAGAAAAGCTCGAAGAAAAAGGTACACAACGCTCCAACATGCGTCTTAAAAAAAAGGACGGTAAAGTAAGGATGGCGAGTTAGGAGAAGTGAAAACCCTAAAAAAAACCTTTCACACACACCAACACACCGGCACCGAAATATAATCATAATCGAATCATCGTCCGTGCAGCAACCATTCATAAATTCATGATGATTTTCCCGATGATTTGGAAATCCCGCCGGGATTTTCCCGTCCATGGGCCGTGGGCACAGGTGGAAGCCACCTACCCACCCCCAGAAACGCAGCCCACGGATGAAAAACAAGCGCACCGGGAAAGCAGCCGTACGACCGGAGTTTGTTCGATTCGCGGCTCCGATCGGTTGCTCGAACTGCCAACGTTTTACAGTTGCTCCACGACCACGGCACCTTCAGCACCTTGACAGACCGGTCCAGTTTTGCATGGGCTGGCTTCGTTTGTTTTTCCCACGACGTCTATTTCGTGGTTATTTTATTCGAGAGGCAACCTCCGATTTGGCTCCGATCACAAACAGCCCGTCCTGGGGCTCGTATCAATGTTGCCGACCGGTTGCAGCTGGAAATAAGTGTATGCGGCCGAAAGAGGTACGCAGGGAGGGATAAAAATGGATGCCCACGGGCGCGTGGGATTATAGGTTAGGTTTCCTGACAGCCGTACCCGGTTTTGCCCGGCAACGCTGTCTCGCAGCGGGCAGGAGCAAAATATTTGCGCAACCAGCGGGTGCTACGGTCGGAACGGTGCTCTGATCCTTGCCATTTTCTGTATTTACCGTCCGCCCCGAACGAGCCGGACCTTACCGCCAGAACCCGAGCCCGGGATTTACATGACGGCGGGAAACCGCCAATCAAATCAAAATACGCTTCACCGTGTTCGCTCTAATGTGTGGTTTCACTTCAAACGGAATTACAAAGTAGCGGTGGTGGTGGCATCACGGGTGGGTTGGTGGAAAAAAAAAGTATTCCATCCTCTTCCGGTCCACGCGCTGGGCGTCCGTGTCCCTTCGGTGTGCTCCATCACATAGATCGGACCCATTAATAGAGTCATAAGAGGTCCGAACGTGGCGGCCAATTGTTCATAATTGTAATGGATGCTGTCATGTGAGGGTGCCGCTGGCCACCAACGTCCGGCGTGCGAATTTGCGCACTCCGGAGCGCCAGGATGCGTCGGGCGCGACTGGCGGGTGTTAAAATATTAACATTTGCATACCTTCGGGCGTGTGCTGGGCAATTGCATACGCACAGGGGCCACCGAGGTGCTCCTTTTCGTCTGTTTTTGATCGTGAGGGTGAGCGAGTGTGCGTTTGTTTTTATTTCCCACCCACCCCGTCGGCTGCCCGCGGGCTCCGAAATGTGTGTATGCATAGTATTAGAATGATTTTATATGTTTATGATCCCACCCGCTCGCATCAGGGCGCCTGCTGCACGGGAACTCTCATCGGCCGTTAGGGGTTTCGGTGTTTCTTTGCCTCTTGCCTTTTTTCCAGCTGTCAGCTTTCCGGATGGGGGTGTGTTTTTATTCCGTTCGTCCTTTGCCATTCGATCTCCCAGCCCAATCGTCCTGCCCGTGCCATCACCGCAAATTGCTGATGATTTTGCGTTTAAGTGGTTGTTGCTCGAGCTTTGCTGGCCGGTTCGGTTCGATCTAGCCGTCTATGGATGGAGCATGGATACTTTTTTTTGTTTTCCATTCCATTTTCTCTCCCATCCCAGGACCTCTCAGACGACCACATCGCCCCACCCACACAGGCACACGAGTGGCAGATGCCGGCGTGCTGGCGTGGAAGTTGTTGCATTTTTGGGTCGGTTTGATGTTGCGTAAAATAAATCACAGATTGGTCGACCGGTGGAGAAGGCAAAAAATGTGTATAAAAATCCCAGCACCCCGAAGCGAAAAGCGGTCCCACTTTACGACGGCGGCAGAGTGACTGATAATGCCGTAGTTTCTTCTTTCCTGCGTTTTGGCTTCTTTCCGGGTTTTTTATTCGATGGGGCTGAAAACCCGTGCTGTGGTGGTCGTAATTCCGCAGCATATGTGCGTGTGTGATTCGACTCCTCCCACCGGACGCAAGCACAAGAGCTAGGACAGGACCCCGGACCGGGGGCTTTTTTGATCGGAAGAACCGATACTCGAGCGCTCGAGCCTGGGGGTGCCAGAAGGCAGCAGCCGAACCGAGAATCAATCCTAGTGGAAATGATATTGACTGTGAAAGAGTGATGGATCAGAGCGCTGGGCGAGGCTTATATCGAATTATGCTTCGATTTCGCTCGAATCGGTGTTGATTTCGGGCCAAAGTCGTGCCTCGCATTCGCAAACGAGACACGTTTTGCTGTCGAGAATCGCAGCCTACACGCGGAAGCACATGCGAAAGGCAGGAAAAGCGTCCGCTCGCTACAAGCAAACCCCCGTTTTTTCGTGTTTGACGCAGTGTATTTTTGTTTCATCCTTGATTTATCTTTCGGTTTATCGGATCGTTTAGAGCACATGAGAGAGGGGTATTTTTCCTGTGCTGCCATTGCGAAACACTGTTTGTTTCGCAGTTTTAATGAATTTATGATGAACATCGCCAATCGCGTGCCTTTATGCATCACAAGTGTGCCGTTAAGTGGCGCATCGAATGGCCTTTCGATGTGATATGAGCCTGCTCGCGGCGTTTGTGTGTATGCGTGCGTGTGTGTGTGTGTGTTATGTATGCTCCATTCCCCACGTAGTCTGATGCGAGCTGAAAAGGCTCTTTTTCGCGGTTTTTCCTGTCACACTTCGCCACGCCACCTTCGATGGGGTGCAATTTGACGTTGCGTTCGGTCGTTTATACTGCTGGTTTTCTGCACGGATGATTATTAACTCGTCGATTGCGACCGGTACCGATACCCGCGCTACGTAGGATTAAAGAGCTGTTGGGGTTGACCCTTTCGTTGCTCCCTAGCGGCATTGGCCCAGCTCAGTTGGGTTAACTCAACCCAAGCTTCGAACGGTTATTGTAGGGTTCAGAAAGTTTAAGATTGAAATTTGTGACTTTCCGCAATTTTATCACATTTTATTGCGCACAGTGTGTGAAAATTTATCGCCTATTCTTCCCACGGATTGGGCTGCAGCCTGTTGGCCGGTTGAGTTCCACGTACGGGCAAAACCACTGCCCTTCAAGGTTCGTTGGCTACCGACCGTGGTTTATCTCCTGTCCGATAAAAATTTTATTACGCCAAACTTGCCCGCATGACGGTGCCGCGCGAAGGACGAAGGAACCCTTTTCCGCCCTATCGGATGATCGGACGATCGTGGAACGCGCCGGTACTGAGCCACCAGGAAAGGTGGGAAAAACTGAATTTGATGACGAAAGTTTTTTTCCCGCCGTCAAAGTTTAGGCCCCCTTTATTTAATAGCGCGATATAAAACGGTTAAGGAAGCTGGCGTCTGTCATGGTTGGAAGCGAAAAAAAAAACAATCGCCACCCCCAGACAAAGCCCAGGGGTTTGAGATGAACCGTACAGCTCTCTCGTGGGGACGAATATTTAGGAAAACATATTCTCAGTGGACTGTTACCTCGTCGGGGTGGCGTCTTGGGAGCGATGTTGTGAGGGAGCGAATTTCGATTATCCACGCTTGCGTTGACTTTAGGGTGGAAAAACACGCGACCACCCTATTGGGGGTGAGAGCTTATCGGTACACGAGCACCGCTTGGTGTGGAGCTATTTTTATGGTAATTTTACAGCCCCGATTATGTCGCACCGATTTGAAGTTGGAGCATTGGTTAAAGTATGCAGTTTTCACACTTCCGTTCAACCGCACAGCTCGAAACTCAATTGTGCTCCAACGAGAATGTGGTTGGTGTTAAATGCAATGCGAGTAGTGACAAAATTCAATCACGGCTCAACTCATGCACAAGAAAAAAGTGCTGGTAATTAAGCGATATAATTCAATCAAAACAAGGCTCCAAACACCACTGGGATAATGTTGCTACATTCCAGCTGTCGCATTTGCAAGGTGTTACGGATTTTTCCCAATAAAATCCAATTATTGCTAAGCATGCCGCACACGGACATCAGCCGGGCAGGAAAGGGATTAATTTATACTTTGTTTTATACCAACCGAACGCGACGAGTGTGTTAATACGGCCATTTTCGATCGATTTCCGGCACGCTGGAAATGCAGCATTTTCGTCAGCTCTATTTACGGGGAGGTGTTTTTTTTTGTGCGTGCATAGCATGATCTTCCCTATCAATGGCGAAATTCATTAATGAAGTCATAATTGGTTCCCACAGACTCGGCGCTCAAAACACGGTGTAGGAGTTGTTTTAATTAATTTTGCAAGAACCACGCGAAAGCCTTACGCACAGGACAATAACACTGGCGTCGGTGGGATTGAAATTGGGTAGCATCGAAATTTAAATTCGCTTCCAAAAACAAAACAGCAGCTCTCTTTTTACCGAGGTTTGACCGAGACCACAACTCACCGACCGAATTGACGTAGCATCGTTCGGTTGGGACCTGGGTGGAGTCCATTAAATTCAATTCCATGCCCAAAGTTATGCCATGCATGTAAACTCGGCCCAACATAAGCCACTCTGCCAGTTCTCATTTTTCCAACCCACGCACCAAGCCCGACCATCCACTGACCCATGGGAGTGACGCGGATCCAGAGTGCAAATGTATTGGGTGCGGTGAAAAGTTTCATTGTGCCCCGGCACTGGTCAAATTTGTTCATGCAAAGCACTTACAGCGAGTCCCAGATTGCTCGGCACCCGTGTCCACCCGGCGGACGGTACGAGTCCTTTCCACAGGGAGCGCGTGCAAGGCTCGGGGGGAAAACTTTGATTTCATTATAGTTCCCCGCCAACTTTTGTCATTCAGCAACATCCGGCCCGAACCGCCCAACGAGTGCTTCCGAGTCAGCTGAGAGCAGTTGTATTCATTAAGCTCTGGTTCAGCTGCCTCCGCCGCCATTTGCCGTGCAAGAGCTGAAGGAATGCGAGCTCGAGGGAGAAGAGTGCGATTGTCACCTTTCCCACCCGTTTGGTTCGCCTCTTCACACGGCCTTTCCTTCGAGCACCGCACTTTCCCCAACGGGAAAATACGTTCATGATTACGATTTGCCATCAAATCCCGCCCTTCGCTTTCCCGGGCGTGTGTTTTTCTGCTTCTTTTTTTTGGGTGCTGCGTCGTTGCCTTTCCTATCCGGTGACGAGAATGGGAGCAAAAAAGACCTCGCACTAGCCTGTCTGAACTCTAACCTCCTCCGGCGCTGGGGAAATGGGGCTGCCGCGGATCTAGAGCGGCTCCTGAGCGGCTCCACGGTCAGGACGGCGACGAGTCCTTCGAGGCACGCCCGGCCAGAAAACAACATACCAAACAAATCCCATCCGTTCGTTGTACCTTCTTTCATCTTTTCCAGGGCTTACAGTGGCCAGGATGAGTGGAACAAAGGGAAAGGGAGAGACAGAGAGAGAGTGGGTCGAACGTGAGACAGAAAAAATGGAAGGAAAATGTAACACGAAAGCACGGTTGACGATGCAAAGCACCAGCAAGGGCGTACAGCAATGGCAACAACAAAAAAGCACACGAAGCGAACGGCGAAAAAAAGCGAAACAAGCGACGAAGAAATATCTTTGAATACCTTTGGGCCAAAACGGGAGCCTCCCATCTAGTAGAACCTAGTACCTTTGTACCGGGTAAGACGGTGGGATGGAAGTTTAAGGAAAAGTCGAAGGGCTTTCGGCACGACCACCCTCTCTTGATGGGGGCGGTAAAAATTGCACCGACAGGCCCTCGGTGAGCCATTCCAAGGGTACGAGAGGCAGAAAGCAATGGGGAATGGTAGAAAGAGAGAGAGAGAGAGAGAGAACGTGCGAATGAGAAGCATCATCAAGGAGTCAGCCAGCCCGAATCCTCTCGTAAAAGGACAATAACGGAAATGGAAAAAATAAAATAAAATCATCATCCCTGAGGCGGAGGTGCAAAAAATAAGGACACCTCTGAGGTGAAATAAAGCGATGAAGAGGGAAGAGGATACAGAGAGAGAGAGAGAGAGCGAGGAATTTCCTTCCATGTTTCCCACCACAGCTTGCCGCGGCAGTCGTACGAACAGGTGGACCTCGAATATTTCGCTTTCGTCTCCCAAATTCCCCGAGCGGTGTGTAGATTGGGAATGGGATTTAAATTTCTTCTCCATTCGCATGCACTTCCACTACCACCCTTCCGATCCGCGTTGTCCGATTCCCGTTGTGGCTCCCATCGTCCATGTGGCCGCTAATGGAGGCGCCCGGTGATCCACTCGGTGACCTCGGTGATAAGTGGAAATTTAATTCAATTCCTTTGTTGGCGATTCGTTTTCGCGCTCTCAGGTTTTGTTTTGCAAGTCGCTTCGTCTCGTGCGCCTTGCGACATCCAACGTGGGCCACCACGTGCACCGAGGACCGAGGAATCGCTTAAAGTTGGCGCGAAAGGTAAAAGTGAATTATGAGCACACGATTTAGTGAAAGTAAACGTTCCACTGACCCTGCCCCAGCAAGGACAAGCCAGGACGAGCCGAAATGTGATACACCAAAGTGGCCGAAAAGCGAAATGATTGCCACATAAAAATAGCGGCTCCCTAATCAAGCGAAGCATTTCATAAAGATGTAGATTATTTTTAGGACGAAGTTTACCTGCCCCGACTCAGGACGCACGCTACGCACGCCAGGATCGCTGGGACGGACCGTATCCTCATTTGTCAAAACGTCCCGCTCAATCTGGGGACGGGCATGATTTTGACATCACATTTAACGACCAAGAAAGGGCGAACCGATAAACAAACGAGCCCTGCGCCGGTCCCTGGTTGGGAAATATTTATTTCAACTCTCGTGCTCGAGATAACACTTTTTAAAGCTTAAGCAACGACCGGCTCGTGTCGCTTGGAATCCACCTGGGGGCGTCGGAAATAAAACGCACACGAGCCGGGATCGTTCCGAAGGAAGCACGCTTGTCCTCTCGTCTCTTCTTTTGCCGTAGGGCTGGGGGTGTGGGATTTTCCGGGCCAGGATGCGCCGGTCCGATTCGAATCGAAACCGAACCCCGGCACGACACGGCACGATAGGGAAAATCCGTTTAGCGCTTATCCGTATTTGTGTTTGCTTTGCCACTCGCCGGTGTCGCGGTGCGATGTGAACGGAAAAGCGGAACCGAGCGGGTGACAAAGCAAATGGTGCCATATTGCAGCAGGAAAATATTGCAGCCGACGGGTTTCTGTTTTGTGCCAAAAAGGAACAAGGCCTCTCTAGCTCTGGCCGAGGACAAGCCGATCCGGACGAAACAATTAAACGACCAAACATCACCCACCGATGCTAGCGCAGGAAACCAACTAACGAAAGCAAGGAAAAAAGCACAAGGACACACATCCCTGCCGACAATCGCAGTGAGCCTTGTGCGACGACGAGGATTCACCAAATCGGAACAATCAATTCGACCCCATTGAGGTCCTGTGGAAGCGATTGCCAGGAAAACAACAGACCATTCCTCGGAAAAGCGGGTCGGCGCTATGCAAATTGAAACATATTCGAAATGGGACGTCAAATCCCCGTCACAGGCTGCTCGAGAGGCTCGAGTCAACACAAAGTCGAAAGAAATGTAAACTTCACACCGGGTGTGTATGTGTGTTTGTGTGGTGTTCAACTATTTCACAGTGCCGTGTCTGACACGGAAGCGGATGTGAGGGAAAACAAATCCGCCGGAAACTTCCGGAACGAGGTACAATTTGAATAATAATCTTCCACCTAATTTTGGGCTTCCGCGGTCGGGATTGGATCGCGCGTACCTAGCGTGCCTGTACACGCGAGTAGTGCGAATTTTCACACCGCAGTATGCGCGTCAGAGCTGTCAGTATGTCAATTTCGCGTCAAATATGCTTCCGGATCGAGCAGGCAGCGAACCGCAAACGAAAGTGACGTTTTGCAATTTGGTGCTTGGCGAAAAGCCTACATTCGGGTGTTGGTACTACGTTTCGAAGCGAACTGAAGCTCACTTTTCACAGCAGCAGCCACATTTTCCACATCCAAATGAAGCGCGGTGTGATTTTAAGGCGAGCGCTCTTCACATTTTCTCATTCAAGGCATGTGAAGACTTTTAGCAGGCTTCATCCTTTCGGGTGAGGCTTTTTCTTCTCCCTCTCGTTTCGAGAACAAACGAGCTTTTTGCGGGAAAATTACGTGTCGATGGCAGCAAAGAAAAACGGTTGCTTTTCACCGTCATAACAGAATCTTCACACTCTGCTGATAATGTAGCCGTTTGCACGGCTGATTTTCTGGAACCAATTCAAATGAATAATAAGCGGCGGCTCGGTTGGAAGCGATCAAGCCATCAAAGCTAAAATATTACGATCGATTCGATCCAATTTGCTCCATCAAACAACGAATGAGAAAAATCGATGGCCATCCATCAACGCACCGCTGCTACTTCTGTTTCGGAAAAATAAAAGAAAATATATTGCGAGAAAGCAATGAAGAGAAAGAGAGAGAGAGAGAGAGAGAGAGAGAGAGAAGCACATGAAAAACTTGACTCATCTCGGGGAGTGACGCGTGTCGATAACGTCTCGAGCTGAACGATGGTTTCAATTTCAGCGATCGCACTCGGTCCGCAAATTGGCAGCAATCGGACACCGCTGAGCCGCGGGCATTAGCATAGAAATGGGAAAATAAATACTAATTATTCCAAACTCGCGGTGAAAAAACAGACACGGTGGGAAATAAAAACAATTGTTCGTGGCCGAGTGATTAGTGCGGGACTAGAGCGGCAGGACAATGCGAGCAAAAAGAGTCGAAGCGGTGGCAATGGCGAAGGATAAAATGGTCACGCGAATGAGAAGCGTGTTGCGTGGAGGAGAGGAAAAAAAACGGATCCGAATCCTCTGACTTCAAGAATCAACCATCAGCGCCAGCGAGCGAGCGGTGGAAGGCCAGCAAGAAGGTATGGCAAGGTGCCACACTGCGGAATAAATAATAAACAATGATTCTCGAGCGAAGTGAACATCCCGTTCGGGAGTGTGCCGTTTTTGTCGCTTCGTTTTGCCTTGTTTGCGTTAGAAAGGAGCGTGAAAAGAAAAAAAAAGCGCCAAAGCTCCCACTAGCCACACCGTGCCGTGGTTCGAAAGCCATCCATGTCCTCGTCGTTGTACCAGCAGCAGCTGTTGCCAGCCTGCTGAGCACAGCGAGAAGCAGGGGCGCGCTATCGCTTTCGCGAACGCCTCCACCACCAGCGTTGCTTTTCATTAGCGCTGCACATTTATTATCTAAGCCCGCTCGGCAGCCCCACGGGACAGGACACGCTGCTTGGGTTCGGGAGCAGATTCGATGGAGGCGCCCGGTCGCTGGTACCGGTTCCGAATGGGAGCAGCTGAAGGATGCTTATGGTTGGCCGATTATGCTCTCTTTCTTTTTTCCCACGGTCTGGCGAGCAGCACCACAACGTTGGGGAGGGAGGGAGTGAAGGTGGCGTGGGCAGAGCCAACGGGTGAGCCGGGAAAACCCCGTGGACGCTGGTTTTGGGACGCTTTTATGCAAATGAATCGTGCAAAATGCGTATACATGGGTTGAAGGCCGACGGTGGAAGGTCGAGAGGAGATAGGAGAGGAAGAGAGGAGGAGAAACGCGGAGAAGCTGGGTGAAAACGGGGCGTTGGTCGAAGATCCTCCCGGTTGCTACTCAAGAAGATGGAAAGTGGCAGAAAATTGCGAACGGCTTTTGGGTGATTTGTTCACGGTGGATCACCCGCGACTGGTGGCAGAAAGCGAGGGAAGACAAGGGCTGGGTTGAACAAAAGGGGCAAAAAAGGTGGGAGGCGTGGGGATTTGGGTTGATTTTGTTGTAGCGAGAATAAAACAAAACCCCCGGTATATCTCGTCGTCTGGGTGCCCGGGAGCGTAGCGAATTCGGATTGTGCGAGCAAGATAGCTGAGGATGGGTACGTTCCTTTTTTTACCCACCCACGTCTCCATCCCCTCTCTTCCTTCTCTTTCTCTTTCATCCCTTCGTGTGGCTGTGAGCCCGTTTGTCACACCAACGCCTGCCTATTCTATCACGCCAGAACGCGCCCTTCACATCGGTGAAAGTTGATCCTTTTTTTGGTGTCACTGTACGCCATGCCTTTTTTTTGTTGCTGTTGTTGCTTTGTATCACTTCTAAAGATAAAACACGCACTGTAAGTGGATCTGTAGGTAGCGCGCTTCGTTTGTGCCCCGCGGGTAGATGGGCTAACAAGAAGAGATCCCAAAAATGCACACACACACACACACACACACACACACACCCAGAAGTACGCCCGCGCCCAGGCACGCGCGCCCCAGGATCACAGACGGCACTTAAATTTTAAACGCTAAATTACGGTTTAATCACACGAAAGCAGCTCCCGAAAGGAGATCAACGCGCATCACCGTCCGTGACGTCCGTGATCGTTGCCATCGTGGGTGAGGGAATCTCGTCGGAAAACGATGGGAAAGTTTTTCCCCATTTTCCACCCCACGCGTGACAAACGCGACACGCTTCAGCAAGTCGAGCAGGACGTGAGCTCGGCGACTTACGTCGTGGAAAAATAATATACTTTACACACGGACGTTGAGTGGATGGTTGGGTGGATGCGAAAGGACATGGAATAACGGGAAGAGAAAGCCCCACTCAGATGGACGGGAAACTAATTGCGTAATTCATTCACTCCCATTCCGAGCAGCAACCGTGCCCTCGCCATCGCGGCCGGTCGCAGTAGGCCGTTTTGATAAATGTCAAGGTGACGTTGCTCTGTTCTGAGACTCAGTAGACCGAACGAGAGCGCATCTCAAAACCCAAGAGCGGTGGACGAGCGATGTGCAAACATGTGGTTTTACATGGTCTCGGGATTGCGGTGAGCCGGCACAGGATAGGATGAGCCAACGGGGATCGTTCTAATTGAAAACCGGCCACCACTTGAATGAAAATCCATCTTCCGGCGTCATGTTCGCTTTCCACGTGGGCTTCCACGTCGCATCCATGCAGGACCACGGTGACATGCTGATGTGTCACTAATCAGGCTCGTTCAGCGTTTTCCCAGGGTCCCCAACCTAGGGAGCGACCCACGAACGTTCGCGTAACGACGCTAGACGATGGCCGATAACCGTCATCGAGTCCGTGGGACCGGGTTTGTCCTCCAGGCGACTGGTGGAGGCCAGAGTGAAAAGAAAAGAAAAACAAAAAAAGAAACCTCAGCCCTACCGGTGAGATGGCTTGAGGAAGATGCCTCTCTCTCTCTCTCTCTCTCTCTCTCTCTCTCTTTCTCTAGCACACACCGTGCGTGGTTCGTTCAAAAGCTTCTCGCTCTTACGGTGTCCTTGCTGACTCCACGCTCCTTACGGAGGCTCACAGCGCGTTCGGCGGAGGGAAGAAAAATGATGATTAGATGCTGACGGGAAGATAGATGACATGACCGGATCGTTGCTGGTATCGTAGATTGCCGGTCCAGCGAACGATCGCGCCCGCGTACTATCCCGAGAGGTCCTTGTTGAAGGCGCGACGAGGTTGGTGGGATGCGGATGAGTGGACGCAAAATGCCGGAGGGAAATTCAACTACACCCTCCACGCTTCACCCCGCACCCCACGGGTGGTGCTCGGTGGTCTCGCAAATTGCAATCCTAACAACCCCTTGTGCGGCCAGGACCTGCCTCCCTCTACCCCTTGTCCCTTGCCAGAGTCCTGCTTCGCCAGTGGGGCCGAAATAATTCGTGCTTCCCGTTGGTAAAGGGCCTCGACCACTCTCGTGGGCATGGAGAGCGAGGAGAGGGCGAATGAAGGGAAAAGCAGAGCAACAACAACAAAGGAGGGTGGGAAGAAAAAAGAATAACAACCCTCCCACCCCATCCCAGCCCCCTAGAGGGTGGAGCACGCGCGCGAGGAAGCAAAGAGCGAAGTGCAAACATTCTTTCAATCGTGCTCTCCCGCTTCCCAGCCATTCTAGCTCACGCTATCTCTTTCCCACACGCTTAAGCGGATCAGCAGGCGATGACGTTGACAGGGCAACAACAGTAACAACAGCGGCCGCAACAGCAACTCCAGTAGTGGCAGCTCTTCCACAATGGCGCTGCGGCGATGAACGAAAAGAAAACTCATGCACACACACACACACACGCGCGCAGGCACAGGCACAAGCATCCGTGCAATGCATCATGGGTTGGAGAGGTGGGTGGGGGGCAGCAACTTACATCAACAACCAGCGCGCGTTTTACAGCGGTCAACTCACGTTCGCACGCAGGCCGCACAGGGTACACAAATCTCACATTGACACTTACTTATCGGCCATTTTTTTTTCACATCCCGCCAGTGTACCGGGGGGGTTTTTTTCGTGCGTTCTTTCTCCTCCATTCCGGGGGTGAGATTTTTCTGCGCTCGCTCTACGCTCGGGCGGGTCGGTTCGGAAACTGGGCAATAATTCCATCAACGTTCCCGGCTGTAATGATCGCCCCCGGAGAGCTGCGAGTAAGAAAAGAAAAAGCAGCACGGCCCAAGAAATGCCACGGACGGCACGGGCAGCATCTCAATTGCTTTTCGTGCGCAGGATGCGGCTCTTCGTTGCTCCTTCGAAATGACACATTGATGCCGTCCTTTCTCCGACGAGCGCCGGATATCGATGGCCGATAAGCCCGACCGGGCTAAACTAATGTTCGCTTACCTTCTTGCTTCTGTCTTCTTTTTTTTCCTTGCTGCTGTGCTGCCGTTACTTCGGAACCCCAAAAAATCAACTCACACCCAGGCACCTGGCCGCAGGATCTGTGTGCAGAGGCCGAAGCGGAAAGTTTCGTGCTCGTCGAAGTATTGGGATAACGATATTCGGTTGGCCGGGCTCCAACCGACACGGAATACGAAATATCGCATTACGGCCGACATTCTTTCTCGAGCCCATTTCTACCCTACGACCATCCTCCCGTTCACCCCATCTCATTAATGGCCGGCTAGGTGGACAGACACCCGGCGAGGTGGCCATTTCCTTTTTATCCACAAATGACTCACAAGCACCGGTCACGGGAAAGAGCCTAGTTGGGGCCATTTTTGGGGCCGAAGCGTGCTCTTTTCGCTGGGATGTCCTTTCGAGAACCGGCCACAATGAGGACCCGGTGGAACAGGAAGAAGGGCTGTGGGGGGGAGGGTCTTGACATCCCAAACGGAAGGGTAAAACGGTTTCCATCCCCACCATCCGGCGAAGGACGACGAGGTGCGAACGGCAGAAGAAAGGTAAACAATTAAAGGACTTCCGAGGTCGGCAAGCTCGGGTTGTCGAACCCGACGGGGCAGGAAGGGAGAGAGGGTGATGTATGATCCCGGACGGGTGAGTGGGATCACTTGAACACCTCACGTACGCATTTAACCGAGCCTGGGGTCCACTTGTCCGGTGTCAGGACGCGTTCTACGTTTAGCCACGCAAAGAAGCAATCGGCACGACTTTGGGGCTTTGGAGATATTGAGGGGAGGCCATTTTGTTTAGCTTCCTTCTTTCTTTTTTTTTTGCAGGCATTCCCTCTCACTCGCTTCCCCCAGGACGCACCGGGGCTCCGCAGCCGGGCGGATTTCCAATCGAATTAGCAAACAAACCGTACAAATTCCACCCTACCCAAGGACCAAGGGCCGCCCTCTCGCTCCGGTGGACCGGATTAACGAAAGTGACTTCGGTTTTCGGGGATGGAGAACGGACACTGCGAGATAAAAGGTCGATCCGAGGCCTAGGACAACCAGTTCCAAGGATCCCAAGCGGCGCCCTTCGATGGTGCCTGGAAAAGGACCAACAACAAAAAATGGGACCAACCATTGTCCATCGAGGCGCGGTTGCTTTTGGGCTAGAAGGTGCAGGAACAGGGGAGTCCTTTCTCACCCCCTCCTTCTCTTTTTTATCTCCCTTCACGCTCCCGGTGATGTCGCCCGTGCTTTTGTTTTGACAGCGCGAAAGGCCGCATGACCGCGTGGATTAACACGTCGTTTCCGGCACATCGTAAGCGTCGGCCAGCGAAATAAGCGTAAGCGAAATAAGGCTCACTTTCTCGCCTCGTAAGCATCGGTGGTCCGCCGCTAGGTCCGTACCACCGCGGTACCATGGCAAATCCTGCGAAGTGTTGCGAACTCACTCGCTCACCCAGGCTTGGCGGCCCAGGACACGCCACACTCACTCGCTCGCTCGCGGTTGGCTTCCGTCACTCATCCATCGGTGCCCCCCGCCTGAACTAGGGATGAGGGATGGAGGATGGGGGGCGGGGGACGCGGACAAGCAGCGAGTACGCACTCACACGCCCCACGATGGCTTTCGCGCAGGCTGAAGGCTGGAAAGGAGACCAGTCCTTAAGGATTGTGGCCAGGCTGGGGAGCCGTTGTGGATCGATACGTTATTTACAACGCATAACGGGGTTTCGTCCCGACGGAACGCATCCTTGCAAAACGAACGAACGAACGTTCGACGATGGAAAAAGCCCTTAGAAAAACCCTAGCCCTCACCACCAACGGCATCGGCTCGATCGGAATTGAAGGACTTTCTCCCCATCCTTTGGCGGAAAATTCCGTCCTGACTGAAATACCCCGAACCCATCGAACCGGAAGCGGTCGGGCAAAAGCTCAGCACCTCCTGGCAGCGTCGTCCACCAGATAGGACGAAATGACGCCCGAGCTGTGGTGCCCACGTGACGGAGCCCTCGGTATGGCAGTTCGAAGGATGCGGACGCCCTCCACGTCACAACCACTTGACACCCGAACGCCCGAGCATCCTTGAGCTCGAACCACAATGGCTCGATTAGCGGAATCGCACGCGAATCGCGTACCGGAAATGCATCTTCTCTTCGGCGTATGTGACCTCACGCTCTCTCTCTCTCTCTCTCTCTCTCTCTCTCTCTCTCTCTCTCTCACTCACTCACTTCGGCTCACTCCGATGTATTCCGATTCCAGGGACCACTGGCACTGACCGCGGACAGTTTTCGGAGGTCCACTGAACGCTCCTGCAAGCTGGAAGTCAAGATTTTCCACCGAATCTTCCACACACGCACACACGTACCCGAACGCGTCCTCGCGGGACCACAAAAAGCCACACAATTGTACACACACACACACGCGCGCGCACGCACGCACGCCCGACGGTCGGTGGGGTTGGATGGGTGAGGGTCACCAGAGCGGCTGACCTGGCCAGAGGGAAAGCGGGAGTCGCAAAAGCTGTCAACAAAACCCGACGGTGCCGAACGTGGTGTGATTCGGCGGCAGGAACCGTCAACGCCAGTCCTGCTGGGACGGGATCGCGTGTCCTTGCGAGCCCCAAATATCCTTGCGAGCCAAGCCGAAACTGGCACCGGATGGTGCGCTCGCGACCGTTCCAAGCCCGAGACCGTTGCTGAGCGATGAGATCTCGTGAGTGCCGACTGAGTGTCGGATGCTGCGTCGACGAAGCAAACGACCAACAGCCAGGAGGATGATGGAGGCGCGTTGATTGAGAGCGCAAATATGACGGTAATGGACACGATAAGCTCTCGAGAGCACTCGGAAACGCTGTAACGTCACGCAGCCAACGGGTGTGAGCTTTCGCCGTGAGCTTTCGCCATTCGTCGTTGGTCGCTCGTCGCTCCGATTGGCTCGGTTGCAGATCGCATGCGTTGCTAACGAGATGCCTGTGAGATGGGATGAGATGGAACAGGGACGTGAGCGGGCTCGTCTGGCTTCGGGTTTGATGGATTGGGAAATTTGGCTCCTGAGCAGGGCCTCCACCGACACAGGCCTGCGGCTGACAGATGTCACGAAAACGTGTTTCGATGTTCAAAAAAGTTGCGTACGGCTCGGTTACCGTTTTTACTTTTTTTTGTGGCTTCCTTACTTGCCTTTGGGGTTCCTGGGGCTACTATTACAGGATCATGCGGCATCGAGCAGGCCTGCGTACGGTTGAGGAAGACCAATTGCCATCCAATTGCAGCCGATTGCAGTGTTGTTGGTGATGGAGGCAAAGTAGATCCATCCTTCGTTCGCATCCATCAATGTAAGGCCCAAAAAGTGCGCTCAGCAATTGAGCTATTTCGGGCAAAAAAACCTAAAAAAGGGTCTTATACACAATATTGCTTATTTTCCACGACACCACGTCGGCTGTACTTGGCGGGATGATGAAGATCAAGTGGTGTTTTATTTTGTTTAAAAAGGGAGGATATGAATATGCAAATCACGCTTACAGTAGACCACACATATGCATAAAATGCAGTTCGAATATAGTATAGCTATATCAGCAGATATATGTGAAACGTATATAGTACTAAGTAGCATGAATGAAAAAGTCAAGCGGCCTACAAGACAAAGGGTAGAAAAATTAATTAAAAACTTGTGCATAAACTACCCGATTTAGCTGACTATTAAATGTTGAAGTGGCACACATTTTGCTGCAACTATTCCCCTACTGAAATCGGCGCGATTCCCGCTAAAAGACTGACATCCAAGGGTTGCAAAAGCTGCCAATGTAATGTTCCAAAGCAATCACAACAACCGCCCACGGCTCATGAATGGAATCGAGGTGTTTCGACCCAAAACGTCAAACTTCTCGGCCCCACGGAAACCAGCGCGCTCTCTCAGCACAGACGGGGTGGTATTTTCCCGTTTTCTTTTGGGCCATAAACGGCTCGCTCGCGGGCATGCGCACGACGGAATCCTTATACAGTACGGCTCCCGCGACACCTGCCAGCCTGATTTCGCACAGTTTTCGGCTGCAGCAACGCGGTGGGCGAGCATTAATCGTGTTTTCGTGCCATTCATAATGTGAAGGCGGTCAATTTTCACTCACAATCCGCACGGTTTCTCCTGCAGCGTCCGTTTTTCACGAGCTGGAGGAATTTATCTACCGCGACGTGTGGACGAACTTGGAACGAATAGTTTATCCAATCCATTGCTCGTGAGCATTGGCACCGAGCCGCATCGGCCGAGAACAGTGAGCAGTGATCAGTGCGAATGTAATTCATTTAGTGCACCAAACCGAACGTGATTCTCACCCCCAAGAGTCCTGCCCAAATTGGTGCTTTGTTAAAATCGCTCAGTTATTGATCAGCCTTTGAAGTGGAGCACACGAAAATACTCAAACAATCGGTGTCCAAGATCAAGATAGTACGACGAGCAGCCAACATCGAACGTAAGTACCACCGTAGGCTAGAAAACCCGATGGCAGAACAATTACGCCAAACCAATTACGTCCGAACGGTGTTACGCCGAGTCTGTGGAGGAAGCGAATTACGAAATGACACGGAACGATGGCCGCGTAATGGGCTAGGTCCTTTCGGAACACCCCCTCTGGACGCCTTCGTCTGCACACCCACACCTCTTGAACCCACGTGGCCGAAGGCGCGCATGAACAGCGCCAGTGGAAATTATTTTTATCGCCACCTTGCTCATTCCACACCACCATCGTCAGCATCTTGACCCCGTTCAATGCACCTTCCGGGGGTGGTTTTTCCGGTTTCCGGGATTTCCAAGAGGAGGAATAGAGAGAGAGAGAGAGAGAGAGAGAGAGAGAGAGAGAGAGAGAGAAGCAAACATGAAAACGACTGCCCAAAGCCGGCCACATTTAGGAGGAACTCTTTGTGTGGTTTGGAAAATCCAATTCCCCAAACCACGGCGGCCTTACACAAGGTCGCTATCATTTTGGAGGCACCCATTTTGACAGTCGCCTTAGGCGGACAAGGCGCTCTACGCTGAAGGCGGAAACAACAAGCCATCGAGCTCTAATCGCGCACCGCCATTTGCTTTCAGCGTACGGGTGGCGTATCGTGACGATCGAACGCTCGATTAGGACGAACGGTTGGATGTCCTGGTTGGGTTCCGAGAGAGCGGGCCGGGTAACAAAGGACAAAGGGCCGGGTAGTGTGATTTGCGTCACTGTCGAGGTCGATTGCGGTCGATTGCTCAGTCGAACACTGTGCCGGTCATGACCGGTTACGATTATGGGCCCATTTGCATCGACATTTCTGCCGCAAACCGGCACCGTACGGTGTGGCACGGGATCAACGGATTCACGGCTATTGCCACCGCACAATGGGGCCATTGATTTTTCAACCTAATGCTCAATTTCAGTCCCAAGGATGGGGCTGCTAACGGACGAAAGGATTTAAATTTAATTGGATGTTTGTTTTCACAGCGCCGTCAATCTCGCAACGGAACTTGACGTGGCTATGGCGCCGTGATTTATGCAATGCCGTAGCACAGGACACGCTGGTGCAGTTGGAGGTGTTTTTCCTCGCTGCTCGTTGCTCGCTGTTGTTCAATTTCCGAACGCATTTACGTCTGATTCAAGGTCAGGGAAAACATGTTCTACCTCTCGGTCGTGCGCTACGCTTTCTCCTTCACGCATCGGAAGGATCTCTTACCGCCCGAAAAAAGGGCTTCAACTCGTTTCGCTCTTGCCTGGCTTTGCATTCTATTTATATCATGGTCGTGGCTCTCTATCTCTCTCTCTCTCTCTCTCGCGCGCGCGGACTGGGCCACTCCATTTGTTTCTCCCTCGTGGTTCCATGGCGCAACGAGTGCGAGGTTTTCCACTCGTCCTTGTTTCGATATCGTCCAGCCACCGCCAGGCATCGGTGTTGATGCGGGAAAGAATCTTCTCGTTTTGGGCGAAAAGCTTTCGTCGCGCGAAGGTCGAGGGCATGAAACGTCACCAACACCACCAGCACGCGTACACACCGTCGTTCGTGGGAGAGTGACAAATTGCGTTTGTGGAAAACTTGTCCCAAAGCTCGCGCCAGATGGGCGGTCAGGATTCGCCTTCCGTTTCTGCCATAAAGAACACCAACCGTTCTTATCGTTCCGTTCCGTGTTGGCGTAACGAAATTCATTCCGATTTCCGAATCGGTCCTGTTGAATAATTCATTGACCCAAAGATGGACCTGGTAATGGTATTATATTTCGTCTTTCGTCTCTCCATCTCGCTCGTTCCGTTGCAGTGGCACCTGTCCAATTCCAACCGAACCGGGGAGAAAATGGTCCCACCCAATGCCACCAGAGCGAGTCGGTGTAGGTGACTAATTTTCCGCCACCTTTAATCGCTTTAATTCCGTCGCTCCTAGCGTTTCAAGGATGCACGAAATTTACGGCTTTCTCCCTGGTGCTTTTCTTTGAGCAGGGGAGTGGGAGGATGGCAAAATGAGTCGTTATCGCATCGAATGAAAGCTTGTTTTGGGCAATAAAATTTGGGAACCGCAAGATTTGCATAGCATTATCGCTAAGGTGGGAAACGAGTGCGAAACTTGAGCTGCCAAAAGAAAGAAAAAAAAAGCACGTGATAATATAAACATTTTGTCCCGGTTGAAAAGAGGCGGCAACACACGGCCAGGTGCACGCGTACCGATCTAATTAAAACGCGGCGATAAGTTGTGGGGGGCTGGAGTGGAATTAGTTCGGGGCACTAAGTCACTCATAAATAAACGTGCCTTTTCGACCATCGACCGAATGTCCTCGCGTCTCGAGTAGCTTCCAGGTGGGGCGACGCTGTTCGCGAAACGTATTTTAAACCGGCCGGAAAAGGAAGAAAAATGCCTGACGGTGAAAAATGCTCGCACAGCGCATTAATTTTGCGTGGTGCCATTGTTCGCAGAGTTGTGCCCTTTGTAATGCTAGATTTACGGCGCGTGTCGTACGGTTTTCCACCGGCCAGCACCCGGGAATTTTCCATTATTATACGTGAGCTCGCGGCACGGCACGGCACATTATTAGCGGCGTGGGCTGCGTGGGGTGTAATTTATGTGTGGCTGTCGGAAAAGTCGCTTCCTTGAAATGGAATTTTGACTTTTCCGAACGTCGCCGAAGGCTGTGCAATGAAAGGGCAAGGGGCCCGACAAAAACGCGATTGAAATGTAATTGGAGCTGGCTGGGTGTGTTACAGTGGAGCTGATGGGATTTTCCGAGGACGCACCAATTACAATTTTCTAAGCAACTGTTCCGCTTGGTTTAGTTTAATGAATTGTGCCACACGACCCAACGATGCATAATTTTCACGCACGAATGATTTTCGCCTCATGAATGTTGCATTGGCGAGAGTTTTAATTGAAAATCGTGGAGATAAAAGGAAAAAAGTCCTATCACAATTGAAATCCATAGTGAGATGGTTTTCGCCGTGCGTACAGCTCAGTTGATTAGGTTTGCTGGATTGCAATTTCCTTCCATTGCGAAACGCTTCAATCTGGAGCTCATTTTTATGCATTTTTTATTCGATTACGTTTTCTTTTACTACGGCTGGAAATGAAATGGCACAAAGCCGTTCCGTTCACCTGTGCAGCCATGAGGCGCATACTCGGGACTCGGGTTTTCTGATTATGAACCACCGGTGCTTTTCCTCGACCCACTTCAACTTGGTTCTTTGTGTGTTTTTCGGTCTTCACTCAACAACAAAAAAATAAAAGCAGGTTAATAAGATTCCGCCCGCATCAAGATGTGCACCAGAATTCGCAAGGGCATCATCAACCCGAACTATCCGGGCTTCCAGTCGCTCGCGTACACGCTAAACGACGACAACTTCGACTACAGCTCGGAAAACCCATCCGACGACGACGAGGACTCGTACGTGTCGGAATCGGACGATAACGAGATGAAGCGCCAAGTGCGATGCCAGGACGAGCGCGACGTGGGCGACGAAAATGGTAACTCGTTTGGTGGGGTGAACGATGGCGAGGAAAGCGGCGAAAAAATGCCCCTGCATTCCTGCGTGGGTGGAACGGTGGACGCCTCCCTGCAGGGGATGCTTTCCTTAACCGCATACCCTCAGCCGGTGACGACCACGCTGGAATCGGAGGAATCCTACCAGCCGGACTCGCCGATTCGTTGCTCCCGTACGCGTCTCATACCGACTGGATACGATTCTCCGATGCTTACCACCACCACGGCACTCTTTGGACCGGAAGAGAAGCTCGACTCGACGTGCATTTACGCCTCCACGCCGCCGGATATCGTCCTGCAGCACAGCTACGAGTTACGTACAAGTGCGCTCGGATCTACCAACGAATTTCTGAAGACTTCAGTGGAGCAGTCCAACACAATCCAGCGGCCTGACCTAATACCGGAACAGCAGCGTCAGCTGCAGGAGCAACACCTGCTGCAACAGGACTCGAAGCTCGGGCATGATGACTATGACGGCGAGAATCACAACGCCCCAGTCTATACCGAGTGCGATGAAGTTGTCGATGACGGCGATGATGAAGACGAAGACGAGGGTGATGACGAGGACGACGAGGATCAGGATGGCGATGGGAATCGAACACCACCGTCACCAGCGGTTGAGCGTGCCATTGGTTCAATCTCCAACTCGAACAGTGCCACCTGCAGCAGCAATTTCCTTCGTAACGGTGCACTCTCCCCGGACCAGATGCTGGACGAGACGGCGCGATGTTACGGATCCGTAACGGACGTAACGCTGTCAGATGACTCGGAGCAGGAGTCTGATGAAGGAGAATTCGAATACCACGCACCGGGAGCGGATAGTGACAACTACGCGTTACCGGCAGACACGGCCGGAAGTCCGGATGATAGTACCGACAGTGTGGGATCGAGTCCCGGCGAAGTGCAGTACCATCTGGTGGACGATTGTTCGAACCAAACCGTGCAAATCACGCGGTCACGCCAATTCAGCGAACATTCGCCAACTAACCAGTACCACCTGTTGCAACAATACTCGAGCCCCGTGGGATCCGTGGATAGTGACAACAACCAAGCTCAACGGGAAGATGCGACGGAACGCGAAATTAATCGGAACACACGCTACTGTTCGCTGGAACATCTTGCTCAAGGGGAACCGTCCTGCACTGCGACTGACAGTGCGTTCCGTGGGGATCGAATAGCAAACCAGGACGAACTGGTTTCAACGGACTATCCCGACGATCGTTCCATGATGTGGAACGTGGATCGAAGCGGAACGATCTATCCGATACGTTCGGTGCCTACTGTTCCACGTGTTAACACCACACCGTCAGGAGGAGCAAAGGTAAGTTCCGGCGAGTTTCAAGATGTGGACTGATCCTAACTAAAACGATACACTTTTTCAGATCTCGGAAGTAACTCAGGCTACCGGCAGCCAAGGCATCGTTCCGGTCAACCAATACCAAAAAGGTAATGTAGAGGTTTTTTTTTTTGCTCAGACATATCTCACAACTTCTCATTTTTCCAGTTCCCAAGGTGAACCCGTTCTGCGAACTGTTGCTGCAGGAAACCGACACGTGCGACTTCTTCACCAAACAAGCTAAACTACAGATCGAGGCGCGGATGGCGCTGTGTCAAGCGAAGGACATGGCCCACATGCAAATGGAGGTAATATGGTGCGGATGTAAAGGGCTGCATCCCATGGCACGCATTGAGCATCTCTAACCGTCTTTCCACGTGATTGCGGATATTTTGTAGATCGAAAAGCGAAGCATGCCACTATCTCCCGTAACGCGGGTCATCCATACGGCCGTCGAAAAAGCTGGTCTCAGTTTGGCGACCGACAAGCGACGCCTGTCCAGGTACTACCTTACACGGCTAAACGTGCACCAGCTCCAGACCATCCTCACCGTGTTGCAGGGCCACGCGGAGGTACAAAACGAGGAGTTGGTAGAGCTGTTGATGGAACGCGACGAGCTGCACATCAGCCAGGACGCAACATTGATCGATATTGAGGATCTGTCGCGATATCTGTAAGTAGTCCTTGCGGATATTACTCGTTTGAATAGCATGAGCAACATGGGTACGCCGTCCTCGTTTTAGTTGTGCCAAGGAACAGACGATCATACACGCCGAACGACAGCGCAAGAGCTACCATTACAACAGCAACCGGACTGCGCATCAAAAGCAGTCGTCGTTGGCACAACCCCAGTTACGAACCGCTTGTGGAACCACCATTCCGGCATATCGTTACCATTGAGCGTTCCAATGTGCATCATCCTGTCCGACAGCGCCTGTACTGCACTAGCGATGCCCGACGAAAAGGCTACAATTATAACGATTAAAATAGACTCGTAATCGAATGGAAGCAGAACCTACAAATCAAGTGGACCCAAAAGAAAATAATACAGTATAAAATCACATCATACACACACATGTACGCCCCTAAACACATCAAATGGTGGTTTGCAATGCACAAAATGTAACATTCCCAAAGGCACACACCCGCATTGGATCGCTTAGTGCAATGTGAGCACATCGAAAAGAACATGTCTCACCTTGTGATAGTTACGCCTGCTACAACTCTGGACTTACGGTGGGAGTACTGCATAATGGAAACAATCACTTATCATGGCAACCGGCACGTTGGGCGCCAGCTCTGACCATTTCCCATTTCCCAAACTAAACTTTAACAATCAACGCTCTGGTGATAAACGATAATACTGCAAATTGTTGTCTCTATTTTTCGATATCTAAAACCAAAAGCTATTTCCTATACTCGAACAAGAAAACGGAATATCAACTCTAGTAACACTTCCACCCTTCTCCCTGCATGCTATCGAACGTTGCTACTTCCATCGTTAAAGCGGATATTTGTTGCAAAATGAAAGTGAAAGTTTGACAAGAATAATAATTGAAAAATTTTCGCATCGACTATGTGTGTGAAACGATTTTATTTTCATCCCGTTTAAGGAAAATCGACATGAAACAATCAGAGAAAGTAGAAAACAATGAGAACCAGTATGGGTTGGAGCTGTTTGGTTTATGTTCACTCACTTAGCATTTGTACCCTCTAGTTCGTTTTCGTGATGGTCAATCCACCGTTATAATTGTTTGATTTTTCGCCTTCAAAGACACATCATACGGCGAAGACCCGCCATCGAGATTTTCTGGTTCGCCTGTATCCGCTGCAATCGAAATCATGTCAAGCATTCCTAGCAGACTCTCAAAGTCGTGCACCAACTGTTCTTCTTCATTCAGTTTTTTCAACAGTTTAACTAATGCCTCGCCAAACAAAGTACCAGCAAGTTGTTCGTACTTCTCGCCGTATACGTCGAGCAAAACATTGGCTGCATCGACAACCACCGGAGTAAACCGATGGTTGCCGATGTGACGAATAAGAAATGTGATGAAATGTACCAGATTATTGTGGTCGCGGTCACTTAACGCCCGATGTAACCCTTTTCTTCGGATCAGTTCCTTTAACAGTGCTATCGTTTTCTCTGGATATTTGTTTACCATTTTGGGGATCATTGCAGCATCAAGTGCCTTCTTGTATTCAAATTTTCGCAGCATTCGATCGAATCCTTCCATTCTCTCATAGCGGAACTGGTCCAGTTGCTGATCAGGCGCTTGTCCGAAGTTATGGAGTTGCCTCCAGCGTGAGCGTTTATCTTGCTGGTCGTCTTTATCCTGTGGGTCACCTTCTCGTCGATAAATTGCCATCAGCCCGTCGACCATACCCGTGACGAGCGTTTCGTCATTCTTTGAGATACCAAGACTCAGGATAGCATTCGAACTATCGATAGTGTGGACCACCTGATACGTCGCAATGTCGTAGATTTTGACATGGCGGTCCAAACTACCAGAGAAAAGACGCTTACCATCGCTGGCCAGCTGAAGACAGGTAACTGTTTTGTGGTGTTGTGAGAGCTGCGCCATCTGTCGCCCTCCTCCGAGGGCATCGTAAACGTTGACGGATGTACCACCGGCGCTGATGAATATTCCACCACTCGGCAGACACACCAATGACTCCACTGGCTGACCATGATCAACGGTCATGACACAATCCTCTACTCGGGTGTCAAACATTCGAATTTTGCGATCATATCCCCCGGAGAAGATGATATTAGGACTAACTGGACTCGTACAACCGGCGCGAATGTAGTCCTCGTGGCCGGAGAATGTCTGTAAGTGCTTTTCCGTTGCAATGTCCCAGTAGCGCACGGTTCGATCATCTGAGAAGCTAGCCACGTGATGACCGTCGCAGGTGAAGAACGTGCGGTGGACTGGAGCTTTATGCCCCTCGAAGAATCGCAAGATCGTCCTCGTGGTAACATCAAAAAGCCGCACTTTTCCCAGTTCATCTCCTGCTACAAGTAAATTGCCATCCTTGCGAAATGCTCCACCGTGTGCCGCTTCCTGGAACTTTGTAATATTTTTCACCACTAACTTTGTGATGGGATTATAGATCTGCACCCTAACCGATGCAGTCACTGCAAATAGATAGGGTTCCACAGGACTGAAATCGATATAGTCGATGGCTCCGAATTCTTTCACTAACGTAGGCACCTGTAAGAAATAGCAAAACATGCTATGGTTCAAACTACTGCGTTTTTATATTTCGTGTACCGTTCGAAACTTGCCCCTAGCTTTTTCCAGTAAATAGTGTCCTGTGACAACACTGTCGGGGTTTTGGAATATATTTTACTATCTGTTTTTTTGAACTGTGACATTTTTGTTGATTGTTTTACAATACAAACGTAAATTAATTTACCGCGAAAGCACGCACGTGCTTTTGTTATGATCTTCAAGAAGGCTTTATTCACCCAACTGCTCGAGCCCGTGTTTTGAAGAAGCGTGTACCGTCAACTCGATGTCAGAAGCTGCTCGAGCAAACGTAAACACAACTCACGTCACTTTTGTCAACACAACACTGCTAGAAACTAGATGGTTGGGATCGTGGTGTAGGTTGGCATCGAGATAGTGATAAGTTCTTCTAAACTGCAAAATGGTTAGCTCTCAAATGAAAAATATCGTAACAATAGTGGATTTATAAGTTCTATTTGCTTTACAGAGCGCGCTATTCAACTTTCAAAGCCTTTTGTCGGTTCTGTTACTACTTATCTGCACTTGCACATATCTTCGATCGCTCTTCCCAAGCATTATTGACCGGAAAAAGACAGGGTTAGATACGTGAGATCATTTTGTGTCCTTGGCTATTTTGTAATGTGTACGAATATGTCTTTATTTCAGCATGCTGGGCTTGTTCTGGAAGTTTGCTCGAGTGGGCGAAAGAAAATCTCCGTACGTTTCGTTGGCATGTCTGGTGATGGCTGTTTCGATATTATTCTGGTCCTAGCGTGTAGCGATGCCCTATGTTTTTCGAACGTTGGATGGACAGTGATGCATTTGAATGAATAAACTCGTATTACAAGTTTTCTGGATCATGAATGAGGGTTTAGAATTATGTGTAGAATCTGCTCGAATTTGACCAAAAAATGACACGAAATGTACTGCACAAGTGATCGACAGCTGCGCACGATTTCGAGCAGCCAGGCACTGTCATTCAACATTCCTGGAAAAACATCAAAATCAGTCCGTTTCAGTCGCACTCGTTGTTTTGGACATCCGAACGCCCCAGCTGCTGCTAAACAATAATATTGTGTGCCCTTGCTGTATTGCTTTTTCCAACGCGGAGTTTTTCTATGCATCGTTGTCGTTGTCGTTGTTCATCGTAGCAAACTTTGTCGCTGTCGTCGTCGTCGTCGTCGTAACACTGCGTCGGAGCATGTACAATTAGTGCGATTGGGGCAGGAAGTGTTCGGGCAAGAACTCACTGCGCTAGAAAAGTGCGTTTTTCTTTGTGTAAAGTGTGCTTACGAGTTGCAGCCATCGAGGCTAGAGAGTGGGTGAACCCGATCAATTGACTCGGTGGTGTTGAATGGTGTGAAAATCGGAAATCCGCGATGACTATCAAACCTGTGGTCAATCAAAAAAGTGCTAAAGAGGAAACGCAAGAGGGTGCGCCTCAGAACGTCCACGGTGTGGGTAATGCTGGAGTCCGAACGTCGCACCGTAATGTGGTGCTTAATCAGCTGTCGTCATCGGAATCACAAGTAAATATCGGTCGCTTTGCTAACTCACCAAAGTTCCTCCTGTCTGGTGCCGTATTTGTTTGCGGTTCCTTACCGTGGTGGTCGACAGGAGGGAAGGTTTGGTGCGTACGACATGCGTACGAAAAAAAAAACATGGAAGAATCACTCCACATGAGCTAGAGTGAATATGTGTGTCACCTTTCTGTGTTTCCTCCACAGGCACTGCCGAGGGAAAAACGGGTGCTTACACCCCACAGCTTCGACAATGACAGCGTAGTACGTCACCGTAGGAGCCCACACAAAAAGTAAGCTATGGCCCCCATTCCAACGTCGTTCGTTGGTTTTTCGCATGCTTATGCTGCATGCAGCGACATTCCCATCAAAATGTCACTACTGGATTAAGGCAACCCAACTCCTTCCGTTGTAATCGTGAAGGGTGTGATCAATGGATATGATATCGATTTCCGATACAACGGTTCCCGTTTCACCGCGGTAGAGCCACGGTGGTCAGCGCCACCCACAAAGAGTTTCCAATCCTGCCTGCTGCACCGTGTAATGTTCGATTCAGCAGGATGTAGAAGGAAACTGTTTCACTTTCACAAATGCATCGCCCGCTTTTCATCTCTTTCCCATCGGCCATCTTTGTGACATTCCGTTTTCGGAATAACCGCCCCATCCCTAAACTCGCACCAATGCCGTTGTTTGAGGTTTTTTTTATTACGATTTTACGACGGGATTCGTCCCAGTAAGCAAATGTAAGCTAATAAATAGAATACCGTGTACAAACAAATCGTCGGGAGCATCCAAAAAGTAAATCCATACGACTCGTAATCATCGAGGCAAATGCAATATGCCTGTGGCATGGAGCTGGCATGGTGAATGCCTTTTTTTTCGTTCTACAGATATTCCGTCGCTTTATTTGGACTGGTACGAAAAAAGGACTGGCTGTTCGTCTCCCGTATTCATGCATTGTCAGTAGCAGATCAGAGCAGATACTATTTTTAGTATTGACCTCTCTCATTCCTCTAGTTTCAGGCAGGGCGATATTTCATTGCACTTGCCAGAGCCATGATTAGTGTGTTTTGTTTATTTGTTTGGCTTCGAAAACCGTCTTCTTCTGACGGTGGCTCGATTGCATTTTTTGACGAAGCTTTGCTTTCAAAAATGCATAGGAGATGCATAATAATGAATCACCAGTGTATGACATGTTAATGTCAAAATGCTGTATTACATCAATAGATCGAAGTAAACGAAAACCTGCCTGTTCGTTTGTTACTTTGATGCGGTTTTGAGGTGGGCGAATTGAATTGAACAGCCACAAATTTTCCTTTTCGGTAAGATAGTTAAACTGCCCCTTTACTTGGGTTAGCTACGCACATTTGCAATGTGATGTTGATGCAGCAGGTAACTCGTCAATAATCAAAAACCATTATTCTTATCTCGAACTCCTTGTTGTGGTTTACAGCCTCGGACGCCTAAAACGGGAGCACTATCACAAACGGGAGAGCCGTGAGCGTGAAAAGACGACTGGATCACCTAGCTACCATCATCATGTTCTGCCGCCGTCTGCAAGTGGCAAGAAACAGTCCGGTTCTAGCTCGAGTTCACACGCCGCAGCCTCGGGAGGCTGTCGTTCCCCGAAAAGCACCCATCAACCGTCAGGAACGAGCGGCCCATTACTATCCGGACACCAGGGGGTGGTGGGTAACGGCTCGTCAGGAGGCGACCTGAACGCCGTGCTCGAAGAAGTTCGCTCGGGGTATAACAGTGGCGATGAGTACATCGACCAGAAAGACGCCCAGCTAACAGCGGACGATTGGAAGAAGCGCGATGAAGGATTCGCAAAGGTCCTGTCCGAGCGTGGGTTCATCCTGCAGGACATGGAAGAGGATGGAGCGTGTCTGTTCCGAGCAATTTCGTTGCAAATTTATGGCGATCAAAATATGCACGAAGCCATCCGCCAGCAGACGATGGATTACATCGTAAGCAAGAAAGCAACCCGATGCTGAACTTAACAAGGGGGTGTTTTAATGTCCTGTTCGCTATTATCGTTTCAGTATCAAAATCGAGAGTACTTCGCACAGTTTGTAACCGAAGACATTGCCGATTATGTCGAACGTAAGCGCGCTAACCACGTGCACGGTAATCACATAGAAATTCAAGCGATGTCTGAAATGTATAACAGATCCGTGGAGCTGTATTGCTATCAAACCGGTAAGTCAAGGGAGCCTTTCGGGCCAGCAGGAGAGAGAGAGAGAGAGAGAGTGCTAGAGAAGGACTAATATTAACCATGCTGGGCGATTGATTGTCGTTGCAGAACCAACCAATATATTCAATTCGGAGCAAATCAACAACGGAAACGAACCGTTCCGGCTATCTTATCAGCGTAGCTCGCACTATAACGCCATCATCAATCCGTACAAAGCGTCGGTAGGTGTGGGGCTTGGTCTCGCTGGTTACCGACCGGACGAGCTGGACATCAAGGATGTGGCAGATGCGGTGCGCATGAGCGAAGAGCTCGAAATCGAAAAGACCATGCTCGAGGACAAGCTAAAGACAACGGATTGGGAGGCGACGAACGAGGAAATTGAAGAACAGATCGCTCGCGAATCATACGCCCAGTGGTGCCGCGACAACAAACGCCGAATCGGTGGTGGAGGCTGTGGCGGGGGTGGCAGCAGCCAGAACAAAAGCACCAGCAGTACGATCACGTCAACCGAAATGATGGCAGCATGCGCGAGCGGTTCCCAGGCAGCTTCCTCGTTTCTGCTCGAGCTACGAAAGTCACCTTCCGCCAGTCTCGCGAACCAGCAGTCGGCGGGACATATGAGCGATCGAGGCGCGTGTTCGTCCAGCTCCAAGAATAGCTCGTTCGAGCTGGATTGTTGCTCACCACCGGCTTCCACGCAACAGCAGGGCAGCACTACCGGTGACTGTGGTGCGTCCTATTCCATGCAGAAGCAACAGCAGCAGTACTATTACGGATCGAGCACGAACGGCGGCAGTAATCTCGCCGGTGGCAATAGCACACCCTGCAACGGAGAGTGCAATCGGCGAAAAAAACGCATTCTCAATTCACCGTAAGTACAGCGCGTACCCGATTAACGTGACCATGCGATTCATCATCGTTTCGCTCTCTTTTCCAGTGTCGAAAAACCCAGCAACGCGGAAACGAAGAAATGCAAGGCAAATAGCAATCGCACAACGAGCGCCTCGAACAGTCCCCGTCGTTCCGAGAGTCCCACAGACGGTAAGAAGCTCGGCCAGCGAGTTCTAGCACCGAGAAGGATACGCTAACGATATTATGGCATCTTTTGATTCCAGGTAAATCACCTGCACCATCGCCTCCGGGTACTTCGAGTACGACAACCCCCGCCAGGGATAGCGGAGAAGAAAGCTGTGGTAGCGGTGGGGCAAGTAGAGGAGCACCACAATTACCCCGCGACGAAACACCGATGTCCGAGTTCTATCAATCTCTGCTGGAATCCTCCTACACCGATGATGGCAGTGAGTACAACGGACACGGACTCGCTTACGGTTGAGTACGGTTGCTGATTCTTATTTGCCTCCGATTGCAGGTTTCGGACAGCTATCGGAGCGGGAAATGATCCAGAAAGCTTTGGAAGAATCAGCGATGGACTTTGTGAAGCGATGCGACGGCACAAAGACCTTTCAAGAGGACAAGTACGGTACGACAGATGAGGAGTACGATTCACCGTCCCCGTAGAAGAGCGCAGGCTAGAAAGATCCCACGTGATAATGCACATGCACTACCGGCTAGAGCCTATTGCAGTATCGTATCAGAAGGATGGCGCCACCTTCGCACACAAGATATACAGCAGGGAAACACAGAATTAGTTGTACGATTAAGATGTTTAGCAGCGAATTCCAGTAGGAGAGAAATATGAATACGTTCTTCAACTTTTGTTTTTTTGTTTTTTTTGCAACGCGCTTCGTTCGAGTGTCGTTATCATTTTCGTTTATTTTTGGCTGGCGTTATTTTAAGCGTTTTGTTCGATAGTTTATCGCTTCTTTTTTTTTCGTTATTAACGATTGTAATATACTGCCCGTACCGGTTACGGGCTCGTAACTGTCCGTATACTGTAACGAGCTAGCGTTCGCGTGTGTGTTTCCGGAAAACAAACGACAGAAAACATTTTAAATTTCAAATACCCCTGCTCGGAGCTGTATAGGGTGGATGAGACCGATGCAGTTGATAGGAGATGTAGAACGTAATTTATGTATTATTTAAGAGCCCTGTACATTTTCCGCTGCGAGACGCACGAGAAAATTGAATATATCTTTCGCAATATTCGCCCCAGTGCGGCACCGTTGCAATTTGTACAAAATAGAGGTAGTGCGGCTGTGCGGGAAGCAAAGAAAGGACCGCGGGTTGGTTTCGTAGCTCTCACATTGTGAGTTTTCCCTTTTCCGCCACCGTTTCCGGTATTGCAGTGTAGTGTGTAGGTTTGTGCTTGTTTCGACCTGCATAACCTGAGCCGGCGAAAAGAGTCTTGCTGTGAAAGTGGGGAGATATTCTTCATTTGTATCGAATGAATTCGCGTCTTCTGTGCTTGGAAGTAAGCGTCCCATTCCACACACACACACACACACAGGCGGGTTGCTAATAGAGCTGTCGCAATTTTCAAAATTTATACTAATCTAAGCTCTTAGTTGAGAAAACCAGCAAAGGAACATTACAAATACTATCGATAATGCAAGCAAGTGATGAGTCGCTATACAAATTTTACAACAGATCAACAAAACGTGCAATCACAATATGCATTAGCATCTTGGATGAATTAAATAGGTTCTGCAGAATAGCAACAGTTGCAGGGTAGCATTTCTTGCGATCGATCTGTGTTTACGATCTCGGAGCTTCAAAACAGTTTCGAAATAAAAAAAAAACAAACATTCGTCATTTAGCCTCTTCACAGTTTTGCGATTCGAGAAGAAAAGAGGTTTGGAAAATGTAAGCCTGTTTTGTGTTTTGGATAAACAAACAATGCTCTAAAAATTATGAAATAAAATGTATGAATGACACTGAAAGAATCACCTAACTGCATTGCTTTTTCATTAGCACAACCTAGTACAAGACGAAAGAAATTAAATAAAGAATAATAAAAACTGACCGCCAATTTCTCGAGCAAGATGGACCAAGTTTCTCACAAAAGTAACAGGAGAGCATGCCAGTCAGGAGGATAAATTTTCTCGATTGAACGACTTTCCAAAACCGTGCTACAAAAATATTTCGTATAACACAAATTTTATAGCACAGTCCACATGCTGTCAAAATTCACTCATAGATGACGCTAATTAATTTTGTGAAATATTTCAACATGTTTTCGAAATATTTCAAGCGTTTTTGTAGCGCCACCTATGAGCGAATAGTGAAAGCACATTTAGACCACAAACAGCGTCATCTGTTGTTCAGTACTAGAACGTCATTATGAAGCGTTTTTCTAGCGGTTGACGAATTTTTAGTGATTGAATTTTTTTAAAATGTCATCTCCTAACTGGTATGCTCTCCTGTTACTTTCGTGAAAAATGTACTCTATTTTGATCAAGAAGTTCGAAGTCAGATTTTTTACTCGCCATTCGCTCCCCACACTGTTGTTCAACTTTTTCTTTCAAGCAGCTTGCACTTATTGCGTGTGGAAGTGCAGCGTGTAATGCATTAAATGAACGCTTTAAAAGCAAATCAAAACAGTTTTCACATACGCTGGAGAGTCCATTGACTTTCACGCCACTGGAAATTTATTTCATCTATGCACTACTCGTCGGTCAAAACTTAAACATACTGACTGGTGTAAGCGCTGCGGGACAACACGGAGAAAATGCGTCAAAGTAAAGATTCTCGGTTCAAGACCGGCTGGCTAATAGCGTCGTTTGTAACGGAAATGCATTGGAGAAAGCAACTGGTGCAATACAGAGATAACATTGACTAAAGGAACCGGAAAGCAATGCAAGATAAAAAGTAGGGCTAAACGGATCGCAAGGCCTTGGGACGCTTCCTTTAGACGAATTCGTAGCCAATTCCGAACTGGAATCCTTTCACCACGCGGTCACCGACTTCGTACGAAAGCGGCTGGCAGTAATTGAACTCGATGCGGGCCTTTTGACCCATCCGGAACGCGATTCCGATGCCGGCCGTACTGCGTAGCTTATCTGGAAGTAAAACAGAATCACAAAACATGAACAAATGGTCCCGGGGAACACTTCGCTGATGGTCCTTACCCGTCGTGAAGGAGTCACACGCGCCAATGTTGTAGAATGCGTGCGTCCGGAACAGATTGCCGAAGCCACCGAAGTACTGATTGAATGGAAGCGGACTCCATAAGTGCAGTCCTGTCGCCCAGTACGATTGGCAACCGGCAGCAATGCCATCCCGACGTGGACAAGCTCCAGCAAGCTCAAACCCACGCAAGGTCTGTGGTCCACCGGGGAAAAATAGCTGATGAATTGGCAGTGATTCCTTCTTTTTGTCGTGTAAAATTGCGCCGAGACGGCCACACAGTTGCAGTGACATGCCAAGGAACAGAGGGACGTTCATCTCCGCGTGTAAATCCTGCCGAACAATGCCGAGCTGGGACATGCGGCTTCCGATCAGTTCCACCGTGCCCTTCAAGTACGCGCCGTTCGACGGGAAAACGCTATCATCTCGGCCATCAATTTGACCGATATAACGGAAGGTGGACACAAGCCGTGGCCCACAGTGCTCCCGCACGAAGAATGGAGTCTGCTTGTCGAGCGCAAACAGCTCCTTCATGCCCAGCTCGTATTGGAGGATGTTTCTGAATCCGAATGTGGGCACTGCGAAGGAGAAATCGAATAGCAAACCGTTGTCCTCGAGGCGATACTTCGACCAAGGGTGCGGGGACGAGTTCCGGAACAAAGTGAGCGAGGTCCTGTGGAAGCGGGAGAATGAGAGAATGAGCATCTATCTTCAAGCGAGTGCAAGGAATTATCACCTACTCAGGATCGTAATCTCCAACGGCCGTGTGTAGGAACGGTTTGGTGAGCTTCATGTTCAAAACACTGTTGCGCACGTAACTGCGGCTGAAGTTGAAGCTCAAACGTTCTCCGCGGCCGAACAGATTGGGTGTGACCAGTTCTGAAACAAATCAAGGAAGTTCATTAGCAAGGGCGTTTCATTTGCCAGTTTGTGAAGGATATTTACCGGTCGTTGCTGCTCCATCGTTCTGGCCAACTTCTACCCCTACATTGCCGGTAATGCGGGACAGCTCTTCTCCAACAAACGACACGGTATACCCATTTTTGGTTGCCCCTTCGCCTTTACTCGTGTCGATGGAGATGCGCAGGTTCTTGTAGATGCCTAATCGCAACAGCTCGTCCTTGACACTAGCGATCGTGTGAGAAAGAAATGTAACAAACCAGTCCAGTTACACGCCCTTTTGCGTTACGTACTTGGCCGTTTCCACGATCACATCCTGAAAGTTTTGAGCCTTGAATAGATGGCGTGCGGCACGCTTAACATAGTCGTCATACGTTCGGTTCAAGCCGCCAATATGTACCCGATCGACACGGGCTTTGAAGCGTGTAAAGTCCGGATCCTTTCGATCTCCTGGATTGGGTTCTGCCTGGTGGTGAGGAATCGGAGAACGGTTTTGCACAACAACGCACCGGCACAATCCCGGAACCGGGTCTACTTACCCTCGAGGTTGAGCCCCCCATGTTATGTAATACGGCCGGCCTGTCGCGGGAAAACTCTTACTTGAGCTAACTTTTTTAAGCTACTCCGGAGGCAAATTTACTTAAAAAGCTCAGTTTTCCGGCGACAAAAATGAAGAAAAACGAATCATGCTGCTTTTGCATGCGGCAACAACAAACAATCTCAGTTCGTTATATGTGCGCTACCCACTGGTATTTTGAAGATTAATATGGAAGCACGAAGTCAAAAGGTCAGTTATCTTTCGGTTTGATACTGTTTTAAACAATACATTTTCAAACTGTCTCTAAGCTGTCGTTTTGCGGGTATGATTTACGCTACAGTCATGCAAAAATCTAGTTATTTGCGTTGAAAACTGGGGAATTAGTTATTTATAACTGTCAAGCGGAGTGTGCAAGCGCCTTTTGCGAACGCGAGCGCACAGCTGATAAGTTGCGTCAGATTTGACATTTGTCAGATCACTGTGGTAAAAAATTGTAGTTCTCAAAATAATCAAATTAAAATATATATTTCTTTAAATTTATATAACTTTAATTCTAATGTAGTGTAACAGTATAATTAGTGGTAACTGATAAAAGGTTCACTGAGATTAAATTATAAATGCAAAATTGCTCAAAGCGTTAAATAGTAGTCAAACTCTTACAACCACGTGGTCGAAACAGTCACGTGGCGTAGTACTAATATTAAATTTATGTTAGCAGTTATGCTCTAAACTGAAGCATGCGATCTTTTGTATAGTTATGCAGGTATCGGGCGCAAAACGGTTAAGGTTGATTTCGGAAGATATAATATTTTATCAATGGATTACTTTAATTTATACGGAATCGAGTTTATTTGAAAAGATACCATGAAAAACAAAATTACAAAACTTAAATCAGTATCAATGCATTGCGCAACTCATGATGATCGTCTGCACCGGATGGGAATGAGGATATATGTTTCGACATTGGGTGGCTTGTACTGTGGAAGGGGTCGAGCGGAAGCGGTGCAACACCGGAACCGCATACATGTTGGAGGGCGTATGCTCCATTTGCTTTAACTCTGCACTTTGCAACTTTGCGGTCTACTCCAGGATGCCTGCATCCGCCCGATGATGATCTGTCCTGTAGCGTTGGAATTTGCTTTTGCTTCCTCTCCAGATAAATACATACTTCTAATATCACAAACTTGACTAATTGTTCATATACTGCTTGCTGTTAAACTGTCGAAGGAAAAACGGCACTCGCCATGTCGCCGGAGGGCTTTGCACGAGGAAAACGGTAACGATGGAAAATAGTGAAGAAGTACTCGCACGATTTGTCGGGCATTCGGTATACGTTAGCTTTAGTGTAGTATGTTTTCTGTTCTTTTCGTTCTATTCTTAGGATAAGAGCTTGCTGCCGAGCCGCTCGAACGCTCGTCGATTAAGATGATGCTTGCCGGGAATGTCCCGGGAAGGAGTTGGTGCAGTTGCTCGATCGCTTAGTTCTTGGCTGGTTGCTCGGAGGCCGACTCCGGGGTGGGCTTGACTTCCGGGTACTCAAGCTTCGCGCCGGGCTCACAGGTGAAGGCCGGGCAGCAGGCCGGGAAAGCGGCCGTCTTGTTCGTCTTCTCAGTGTCCAGCTTGCACTTGTCATTGGCCAGCGGCAGCGGTCCGCAGTCCTCAACCAGCTCAAGCAGGCTGTACGGAAAAGAGAAACGTCAGTACGTCAGAATGCAGCGTCGTGACGGCCGGGAACCCCGATAACTTACCGCGGCTGAGAATCGTCGGACAGGACACAGGTCGAACGGCCACAGAACGGGCTCAGATCCCAGGACTGACCCGGCTCAAAGGTGGCGCACTTGGTCGATGCGAAGCACATGCCAGGGAAATCTGAATTGACACGAAACACAAGAGAGATATAAGAGATGGTAGCTGCCAAAAAATGCTAAATATCGCTATGTGTAAGGCTTCGGTTCATTTAAAACAGATGAGTTGTATCTTCAATTGTGAATTGTGATTAATGTTAAAATGATGGGCTTTTATCTTGTTGTTCGTTTCGACAATCTACAAAAAAAAACCACCGTCTCGTGACACTCGGCCACGCATGGCTTGAGTTCAGATCTCCGCAAAACGGGCATCCGGTTGGAAAATAACACCGAGCCATTGTACGATGCAAGAAAAGAAACATATTAAACACTCCCGAATTTGGCATACTAATGAGCACCCTGGAACTGGTTTTCCCACCAGACAGGGATGGGCAAGTGGTGGCTTTCGGTATTCTTTGGAAATTCCCGGGACACCCTGGCCAAGGTTTTGTCTGCGTTTTGGGTTGGTCTTCATCGTCATCTTCGTCGAGGCCACCCTGTTCGGGGGTTTGGCTTGCTTCACGCCATCGCGCACACGTCAAGGCTTAAGCGGGTCGTCGTCGTCGTCTCTTACTGCGGTGCTGCATCCAGGGAAGAACCAAAAACTTGAAACGACATCATCCATCCTGGCGTAACGCAAGCGCACGTGTGGGACGATGGAACAATGCCATCGTCTGTCGGGAAAGGCCGTCGTTGTCGGTTCCTGATTTAACGCGCGTGACTTGAGTTTCGCAACCCATGATATAATATGTAAATTTGCGCTGTGCACACTGTTGTAATGCTGCAGCAAGCCGGTTGTCGGATTTCTCTTGTAGCGTGGACATCGCTCAAAGAACTCCCCCAAAACAACAACGGACTGGCATGAGTCACCATAAATGTGGAGCTTTTCTACCACACCAGACTAGCGAGCAGATAAAGAAAAGAGATACAAAAGCGCTCAGGAAAACGTAGCGAAAAAATATCGCAGAAAAAAAACGACGAAACTTGTCAACTGCCCTCGGTGCGAAATGTAGCAGTGACTTATTTATTTTCTTCTTGTTTCCGCCATTTATGGCCGCACTTACGGAACTCTGTTTATGGCCATTCTCGATGCACGATCTTCCTGCGGGGCTGCACGTTACGGAATTGGTTGCATAATTCGTGGAAAGATCGCGAAGGCAACGTAACGAACGGAAAGCGGAAAGCTACAGAAAGCTTGTCACACCACAAAAGGCAGGATTAAATGCGATTGTAAACGATAAGGCCAACGTTCAAAACTACTGTAGCCAAATGTCTGTTTGGGCTCTTTATGGAAAAGGTTTCTAAAAAGCTAGAGCTGGTTGGAACAATCAACATTGCTGAAAAACAAAGGTGTTGTTCCAATAGTATGAGTTAATTGAAAGGTGTAATAATGAATGGGTTAGAAATTATGAAACAATCTCCATCACAGGCCTGCTGGGCAAGCAATAGGTGCAAATAGCAAAAAAGGTACGAAAAAGGCGATTGAAAGAGCAAACGGTTCAGGATGAATGATCTCATAAAACACTTCACGTACGATCGGTCACGATAAACAGTCATCCCTTCACTTCACACCAAGTGATCGACCCTTCTCCCTTCGCCCACGCCACTCCTTCCCTTCGGCCAACACAAGGGCCAGTTGCAGTGGGTGGCCTTCGTCCACGGTCGCGAAGAGATCGCATACCGGCGATAGCGTTGAAATGATCGCTTTTCACGCTTGGAATAACAAATTAGCACACGGTGGAGATTGGATTTGGTGAGCGGTTTTGATCGTTCGCGATCATCACCTTGACAGTGGCCGGTGACGCGAATGTGAAATGGTTGAAACGGATCCACCGCCAGCCGTTCGCCGAGCCCTATTTGTGTTGCTAATGCTAATTAATTAGTCAGCCTGTGGCTGGATATATCAACTATACGCTGGCAATAGAGGCACTACAAAGCGCGGTCGGGCAATTGTTCGTTTGGTCATTTAGTGACACTTGAAATTACGGCCTCACATTAACCCCAAGAGCTAATGGTTCACCAGAGAGCGCACTTGTTCTGGTTTTCTTTGTTCATGCAGACGGCAACCTCAAAAGCGCCGAGGCGATTCGATCCGATTCCGGGAACCGTGCATTTTACGATGAAACAACCGCATCCGACGAACATTGTCGATGGCCCCGGGTGTGGAAGCTTACGAAACAGCAGCTTTGCGGAAACGGCAACGAAATGATACGAATTAAACGCAAGAATTGCCGCCACTCGAAAGTGAAAGGATTAACCAGATCCGGCCATACCTCGATGGGTTTATAATGTGGGCGAAAACGGTTATAATTTCGTCGGTGCCTTTCTCGGAGGAGTCGGTTGTTGCGACAGGCTCCAGTGTGATCAGGGTTTCGCACAGTTGCCGATGATGCATAGCTTTATGAGACCGCGCGAGACTTACGCTAAGTGGAAATCATTTCGTAGCTAATTGAAATCGGAATGGAGCCGCCTGGGCGGGTACCTCGAGTGATGCAAGTTTGCTTCGCCTCGCTCCATCGGAGCTTTAATTCGAGAATGAACCAAACGATTTACAACGCAATCAAGCTCATTCGACAATTGCGCTCTGTTGTTTTTTGTGTATGTGTGCTGCAGCTGGCTCGTTTGCCGTTGCTAGAAGCTTCACTTCACTTCAGGGCCACTGTTGGGAATGGGCAAACACGGCCACTGAGTGCGATAGTGGAGCTTCGGTGGGAGCATCGATGGAACAATGTGACCTGTGGAGTAGTTTAGGGGTTACACTGGAGGTTGGCCTATGATGAACTGCCACGAAAAGTGCCACCGGAGGCGGACAAAGCCACCGACATGACGTGATTTTGCGTGCAATTACAGCTCGGTTTGTTGCCTTTAGCATCCCGCTTCCAGCGTTGGGTCGGGAAATAGCTAGGGCCTCCAAACCCACATGGACGTCGAACCGTCCAACCCCTTTTTTTTCAGTGTCAATGCGTAGCGGTTATGCTAAGCGTGAGCATGCAGCCATGAAGCCTCGGGCGACACAAAACAGGGCACACAAAACCCATCCAAAGTCAAAACCGACCTCGTTCCGAAATCACGCGCTTCAAGAGACGACGAATGGAACGATTTTCCACTGCCGGGCGGAAACGGAAATCATGGCCCGTTTGGTGCTCCATTACAATTGAGAAGTGCAGCGAGTCAGGTTCTGGGGCTAGCGAAAAAAACAAAACGAAAGGCGATATTTGCAACTAGGAAGTTTCCAGAACGATAGCCTCTGGGTAGGCAGCTTCCTGGCGCTGGAAGTAACTGACAATTATCCTACTTGCCTGTGGCCGGTGTGCCACCGGTTTCTTTGTTTCAGGCCAGCAAACTTTCAAATCATATCGGCTTCAGAGTACAATCACTTAACGTGTAAGTGAGTCACATAGTGGCATTGGTTTTTTGCTGTAATTCTATCGTAGTTGAGAGCTTAAAGCAGGCTTTAAGGGAGCACTTTGTGTATGCCCTGGACAGCACTTGCACTCCGGCTAATGCCGATTGAGATGAATAATCGATAAGGTGTCTAATTCTGTCGCCGAAATTTGAGGAGAGATTTCTTGGCGTACTTCGAAGGTTGAAGGTGACACTGGCAATAATGGCTGGCTCGAGAGAAGAATTAATTAGCCTCTGTCCACCTTCTTTAGTCTGATTTTCATACGCGTCTCACGTGCCACTAGGCGCGGGCTTGGCGGGTTTAAATTTTAATCACCGCCTTAGCAAATACCCCACGACCCGGACCAGGTCCCAGCACCTTGCCGGCAACTGGTTTGGAGCTGAAGAAACAGCTTGGAATCGAAAGGAACAACCGGTTGTCCACCGCAACACATTCAATGCCAACTGCAACGGTGCACGGTGCACGGTGCACGGTGCATGGTGCGAGATTTAGAGCTGCAATCGAGTGTTTCGCGCCACTAAACGGTGACACATGCTCTAGCTGTCACCTGCCAACTAGATCGACCGATCGAGGTGCTGTTGTAGCGTTTCGCGCATACTGCCTTTCGATGGAGGTTCCTTTGACTGTGCGAGACGCGATTGTGGACCGGACCGGTTCGCTTGCAATGGCGTTTTCGGTACATTGAATGCCGTCTAGGGGAGGCCGAGTTTGAGCAGAGTGTTGCACGCGTTGGAGGCGCTGCTGGGCGTTGGAGGTGATTGTTTAAACGCAAGCCGCGTCGGCCGTCAATTCATTGCTCAATCGGTCTGGAGTATCGGTTTGTTAAGAGACGGTGGTTCACTGCAACTGCGGAGCCACGTGCTTGAAATCCATCCAAAATGAGGACATACTCTCGCAGGCCACATGCTTCGGTCAAAGTGTGCGCTCAAACAAGCCAGAAACACTGCCAGAAGGAAGCATCGATGCAACCGCGCCCTTGCGGAACTCGACGTGGATCAGCCAACGCATTAGTAACGGAGTGGCTGCTGGCTCACCTCAAAGTGCTAGAAACTTCGAAAACAAGGGTGTTGCACAGGTCGGACTCTACCAATCCACCCACCCTGTGAAGGTGCGCCCGAACCAAGCGAGGAAGGCCCCAGAAAAGCGCCTCTTTGAGGGGCCATCCGATGCGTTGCCAATGGCACAATAAGCGCGGTGTTGCAGAAGCGAAACGAGGTGGGTTTGGCAAAGGAAACCATCCACCGGTTACGCCACGACCGGAGCCGGCACATTCCAAGTGTTCCGTCTGCTGGAAACAATGTGTCTTTGCGCAAATAAGTCGCTTCTTTCTACCATTTCCTAACACTAAACGTCCCTGATGGGTGGCCCTTCTAGAGTTTTTTGCGAAAAGAATGCCTTTCTTTGGATATCGGCATGCCAGGGCTTGGAATAGTGCGGCTTTTTCGACATAAAACCTGTAGAACCCGTGAAACATCTCTCTGGAGTACTTACCTCGCAAAACATCGGCAGGGATGAGACGTTTGTAGGTCTTTCCGCCCTCTGCGGCAGCTTCCTTGGCAGCGGGTTCATCGGCGGCGTGGACATAGCAGAAGCTAAGCGCCAACACGGCAACAACGGTGAACGAACGCATCTTGGTGTTTTGCTGAGAGCTTACGAACTTTACGGGTTGAACGGTCTTCGTTCTATAACGATACGGGTGTCGGAAACGGATAAGCAAAAGATTAGCTAGCATTCCAAGGCAAACACATTCAAATTCAACTGTGCACTGCGTGGTGGAGTCGATCGATCTACTAGAACAAAAACACACTCTGTGGTTTGAAAAGTACGCTCGAAGCAGACGGTCGATGGATGACGAGAACAGCGTGTACTGTAAGTGCGCTCTTTATGCTGTGGCTCGGGAGCTGTGCATGATTTATCAGGTCATCCGGCAACGGAACGAAAGCACAGTTCCACGTGCAATGCTCATGCCATTATGGTATGTTTTCGTTTATTGTCTTGTTGTTGCTGCTGGCCGGCATTTGTTAACCATCCCCTGTGGGGGGAGAAATCATCCCGGAATAGCCCAGCTAAAGACGCAACCCGGCCCTACTCTGGAGGGTGGATGAGTGCACACAATTTTCTAATAAAAATTAATCAGCGTAACACCGAGGCGCACAAGCCGGCCGCAGACCGTGGGCGGAGGAGAACCAACGACGCACAACTTTCGATCACGAAGTAAAGCTACGTCAGAAATTGACGATCGTCCTGAATCTTCGAGAGGACCACTGATCACCACACTAATCTGGCGAGCCCTGCTGCCCTCTGTTATGGGCAGATGGGAACGAACAATCCGATTTACTCCCTGGATCTGGGGGACACAAAAACACACAGCTATTGGCCGCGCTACTGACCTGGAAGGGAAGGCAAATGTGCGGCTTTTGGTTGGTTCCGGATAGTCCGAACAGCAGGCGAACGCACTTCACGTACGGTTTGACGACGAATGGCGCATGCCATGCGCGAGATTCGCTATTTCATGGTTTTCCGAACAACCGCTCCATTGTCCGACAGAGACAGGGCGAGTGCGTGCGCGAGATGCACGATCTGCACACCCTGTTGGCGTTGAGGCACTCCTGCGCGAGTGGGGATGAAAACCATCGTAGTAACCAACGATGGTGGCGGCGACTTTTAAAACTACTACTACTGGCGGCAGCTGGAGCGCTGAAGGCAAACAAAAAAAAATGGCATGAATAATAATAGTAATAATTGCAATCCTCACCCGGGCGCTTTTGTGGATCGTGAACAACCGCAGTGAAAGTCGTCCCCGGTCTGGTAAACCTCCGGTTGTGTCTTCGGGCGTTACGACTTTTAGCAGTGTGCCGACTTCAGATGGTCGTTATTCTACCGGGTCCAATTGTTATCGTAGCTCAACACCGCCCAGTGAAAGGGTACGATGGCCAGATACCGTAACGCACGCGTTGTCCTGCACTATATAGTGTGCATTATGATCGTGTGCGATTAGTATCGATCAGTAATCGGTGTCTTTTTCACGAACCGATGACACTTGTGAATCAATGATCAATTACGATGGCCTTTCATCAGTGAGTCATCAAGGTGACGTCCTAAAGGTGTAACACTCATAATGCTCTACTATTATACCCGAGGCTGATTGAATACTCTGTCTGCCATTTTTTTGGCTACAATAAAGTGTCCCATGTTCAAGAGCACTTTCAGCAAGGTGTTAGCTTAATACACCGAATCGCATGGAAAATGCGATCGAGTGAAATGATTTAAAGTTCGTTCGAAAGTGTCCGAACACGTCATTCAGCCAGTTGGCTCTTTTTTCTTTCACTTCAACCCTGTCCTTTGGTCTCATTCGCTCCATCGATGCATTGGAGATCGGTTTTCGAGAAAAATCTATCCGAAGCAGGCGACGAAGTTCGCCACTCGCTTCCTTTTACCACTGCGCTGCCTCCATGGCCTGGCTGCTATACTTAGCTCGATTGCAGTCCGGTTGATTAGTGTGTTCGTAATAGAAACGTGTCCCGTGTTCGCCTCTAAGCCGTAGCTGTTTCAGGTCCTCAGCACGCTGGTGCATATAGGTAGTACATACGGCCTGTTTGCTTCTTGGGGTAGGCTGTTAATATCAGTTGAGCGATCGACTCCTCGATCGATCGAGGTTTCCTACCGGGAGGAAGTCTTCGTCGAAAACCCCCGTTTGATTGAAGCGGTCTTAATTGGTCGTAAAAATGTAGCAAGTGTCAGTCTGCACACTGAGTGGGGCAGTGGCAGTGTAGCGGGAGATGTAGTGCCCTTGCAGGCCGGTTTTTCGATGACGTACAAGGTTGTTTGGGTGATCAATTTGAACGCTTTGCTCTTCAACAATACACAAAAAAGACATAGCATGACTCATGGAGCCATGATCTAGTAGCATCGAATATCAGCATGATGGGCGGAGATTTCTGATTTTACTTCCGTTCCTTGTGGCTCAGCTAATCGATGCACGTGTGAAGAAGCATTCGTCCACCAAAGCAGCTCCATCTATTCACTGACCTCTCTCGAATCATACTTTCTAAGGCAACTAGCTAGAGATGAAACAACCATGGGAAAAAAAACAGACCCTATTGTTGTTTATCTTACAGCCACCGAACCGGAAGGCATGCACCAGTGTGCAACCGTGTGTGAGAAATGAATAGTGAATCAATACGCACTCGCGAGGGCGAACCTAGCAAGGTGGTGATCTCTCGAACGCCCACACCATAAGCCTTCATCGAATGGCGGCAAGGACTGATCAACCCGTTGTTTTGATCCATCGCTAATCATCAACTGATTTGGAGGTGAGAACGGCACCTCAAAGATTAGCGCCAGTTCCGATGCTCGAAGGCCGTTGAAGTGGCGTTTTATGTTTTTTTAAAGCTCCTCCCGTTGACTTGGTTCTGAGTTTGATTGATTACCGAAGCTTATCTGCAGCATTTCTTGTAGTGAAACTGGAGGTGTCTGGGTGGAATGGCGGCTAAAACGAAAGGCCAAGGTTACACTGGCCAGAATGCATGATCTAGCGTGCATTCCGGATCTTAAAGTCGCCGTCATAAGCCCGCAATCTATTAGTTTACTAACGGAGTTGGCCATCATATTTTTGGTTGATAGTCAAAATCGCAGGAGATGACGGTAAATGCAAAATTTGAATGTGCAGATAGGGAGAAAGATAAATTCAACTCGCCATTGTTAACGAGAGCTGCATGGGAGAGGAACTTACCCCTAAATCACAATCTGTGCTGGGGTGGTGCATTTTGTTTGCATTTTTTGCGTTTGGCATGGAGCAGCTTTGGGTCCCATGTTATCGCCCCGCGCCCTTCGCGGCCGTAATTAATTATTTACGTTTTCTCTCATTTGCCAGCGCTGACGGGTGAGAATGGTGGCATGGAAATGGGCACCACACGCAACGGAACCTCCAAGATGTTGGCCTCAACAAAGCCGAGATGGGTGAAAACGGCTGGGATGAGAAGAACGGTTAAAGCTTGATAGACCGGTGAAAATGCACCGCAAAACCTGGTAAGACGTCAGTCGATCCATGACAATCGAGTACAATGCCTTTCGCGAACGTGAATTTTGCATAGAATGGACGTTTATGGGACCCCATGGCATTACGACCGTTTAGTGTTACTTTAATGCCGATCTCCGATCGTTGTATGTCGAGTAAGCTTTCCGCCTCAGAAAGCACAATCAGCAAAAGTGCTCTAAAAAAACAGCCCGACCCAAAATTATAGAGTTGCGATTTGAGGGCAAGATTGGAAAAACGAAAAAACAAACTTCAACGCGGCTCAAACAGCTGGGAATAATTACCGCTAGCAAAAGAAAAATAAAACGCACCAAATGGAAAGGGAAAATCTCGTACCGAGACAATCTAACGCCGGCTCTGGTATGGCTTATCTCATTTCAGTTTTCAAGGCACTCTCGCGAATGAAAACTCCACCTCTAATCGCACTCGTCGACCGTCTAGGGCAACGTTTGTATTTACTGCCGATCGCGTGACCTTTCAGTGTTTCATGATGCAAAAGCGGAAGAACTTTCCCATCATCCGGTACCGGTGGAAAGCTTGACGTCATCCGCACGAGGGCTCATGTTGCTTTGAAGTGGCTCTGGTTTGGGGTTTTTCTTTAAAAGAGAGGCTTGTTTGCAAAGTTTGAGCTATGTTTCATAAGAAAAGAAGCCCGTTTTTCTTGTTTGTTTAATCACCGGTAGCCTACTGACCTTTAAGAGGCCATTGACAATCATTGGCTGAAAGCAATGCTTCAAAAACGCATAATTTTCATTTCCTTCTCATCATGAACAACCTATTCGGTGCTGTTATTCATTACATTTATTGTTGGTGAAAAACCCAACAACGGGGTAGGCCTTCAAAACGCATCACTGCAGCCCTAGAATTTGTTCGGCGACATGCTGAGGTCAGAACGGAAATGAGCCAACATTTGTCAATGTCCCTCCCATCGGTTAATATCTTCAGGCAGGGGAAAAAGCTCAACACAGTCTAAAGCTCGTGTGTGTCTCTGGAAGGTAAAAAATCGAAACATCATTATGGTGCCGAGGGAGTTGCGTTATCGGACGCTGATTGTTAAGGGCATTTTGGATGCATGTACACATTATTCTGCGCAATCACGAATATGTGGTTACCATGCAGCGTTACATCCGACAGACCAGTTGATGATCAGTTACGGGGGTGTCTGAAGACTGTTACGACAGAGCTGCCGACAGAGGAGTGGCATTTCAAAGCGGCCGGTATCGTGGGGGAGTTCTATGTTGTCTAAGAACATATCGACTAAAGCCATCGGTTTTCGTCAAAAGTACGGTACGCTATGATCTACCGTCGTCAAATGGCCTAACGTCCAAAGATTGCTAGTTGATGACGAGTCACGTGCGAGTTTTGCGCAGACAAATCGCACGCTTTACCTACCCTAAGGCTAGGCCGGACACCGGACCGGTCAGGGACAGGAAAACCCCAATTCGAGTTGTCGCTTTGCTGCCACTCTTCCACGTTCGACCATGGAAGCAGCTAATGGCGCACGACCGGAGCAGCCGTGCGCAAACTTGGCTTAAACCGCAGAAACTGGCCTGCCGGACCGGGCTAACGTAACTGAGAGCCGAATACATTGGAGGCGTTGCGCTATTATCATGTCCTGGAATTGCAATTGTTTCCAGTGTTAAATGTCACCTGGAACATGTGATAGGTTTTGAAACGTGAGAGCTCACCAATCGGTTTGCGTTTACCAAGGGAGGGTCACAAGTAACATTAACAGCAACAGCAGCATCTCCCATAAATCGCTCAAAAACTCGTTTCAGGGCTCATCGCTCGTTCCAAGTCATCTGGGACCACCAAAATGAAAGAGCATTGCTGTCGGACAAAGATTTATGCGATTCACGACTATCTTCGCGACATGTATGATGCACCGCAAAGGGCAAAGGCAACTACACATATTAAATTAATAAAATAAATCATGATAAAAAATATTTCAATATAATACAATGCACATCTAATAGCTTCAATAGAAATTTAACCATCAATAATAAATTAAAATCACTAATTCGAATGAACACTAAGTTTTAGTCAACAAAATTGTCATGACAGACTTTTTCCTATCAGCATATGTGCAAAAACATAAATTTCTCTCAACTCACCTGTAATGAGATATTGCAGCTCACCACTTCTCACCACACATCACTCACAGCTCACTGCTCGACTGAGAGCAATCGAGCACTTGGTGATTCAAACAACTCCTTTTCACTATAGTTGGTGTACGATGGATGATGGCTATCATATTTACGCCAGATCATTTTTCGAAATGTTGAATGAAGAGGGCCGTTAACTGCAATAGCAACGATTGTACGGATCATCGGATAAAATATACACATAAATTACAACGATCTAACAAAAAGGAAAAAAATCCCATGTTTTATTCTCTCATTCCTCCGTTTCTTCATACAATTCTCCCAGGTCCATTCCATTCCACAGTTAGGCAATTGATTTTTAATTGTTTTCTTACACTACCATAAATATCATTGACAGTGGATTCAATTTCTTTATCTTGTTCCCACTTCCATAGTTTCTCGTGTCAAAGTTCCGTATTCTAGCGTCTAGGTTAGGTGACATTCGGATACGGAACAAACTTTCCGCTTAATCCTAGACGAATACACCGGGGTTTTAATGAATGTTTTATGATCAACACGAAAGTAACTAGCACAACAAAAAACCCAACGTACACTTTCCAGGCTACACCGCCCTGTACTTGATTGCATGTGGATGTAGAGTGCATCTTATTCTTAATGCTAGTTTCAATGGTCTATTGCAAATGCTCGATATCTGTTAAAGGTACCCCTACACATTGGTACTGTTATTAGTGCTGTACAATACAATGCATCAGAGTACATGGCGTGAACGCATAAACAGCTAATCCGGTCCCAGACGGTAATCTATTTCCGCTTAAAAGCGTATGATAAAACGAGCAATCCATTCTAACCGTTTACTAGCCGAGGGGCGAACTGCCAACTATTCTGTGCATATTATTTTCTTATTTGGTGATATACTGAGGCAGCTCAACATCTAACAAAGAAGATGGTTCGTGTTTCGTGCGCAACTTCTCGTAATTAAATCTTGCAGGATATAAACAGAATGTTCGATAAAACCGAGAAACTATTGTGGCAGCATGATACCAACTTTTCTCTCTGCACATGATCTTGTAACGAGCACATTCTTGATGGATCACATTCAATATTGGCACCATAATACCCTTTATGGACACACGCGGAACACCATTGTCCCATATAAAAAAACGCACTTATATACATAAAGTGAACAACACGATAGCCCCATTTGCAAACAGAAGATTTAAAGGCTATTTTATAGAAGTCTATTTAAGGTCTGTACCCGGTTCACAGCGCAAAACCGATTGTAACGTTCCACATAGCATAACAGATGTTAATTTTACATTTCCAACAATGATTTTCAGTTGCAAACAATGAGAAAATGTTTGAAAACTAATCAACTATTTGCAATTGACAACAAATGCAACAGAGTGTTAAGCCATCCAAAGTATGTTAATGTTTGCAATACTATCGATAAATTTAAACCACCACCACCAAACGGACACACCGAGACATTGGGTAATGCCGTTTATCCCACGGGGGTCTACGCTACTGTAGACATGATTCTCATTTATGATTGGAATTAATGCAGCATTCATGCTGCTAGAATCTTTCATGCTGCCCCATGCAAGCTACTAGCTAGGAAAAAAGAGTTACGGCCTGTTAGGTCTGGGTTTTACTCGCTTTTTATATCAATCTTTGTTAATCTCACATTCATGTAGTCTTTTATCATGTTTCATTTCTTGCTATCTTTTTCTCGACTGATTAGGATATGCCATAGACCACTTTTTCCTGATATAAATATTCTCACACATCACCCCGTCCTATGTTTACACTCCCTTCCAATCATTTTCGCGCGCTCTCTCTTTCTCGATCTCTTTACATAGATTACATACGACAACAAATGGAGGATCTTTTGCATCTTCTACTAGTGCTTTCCCATTTGCATCACACGTTCCATCATCGTGTTTTTTCAGTCTTATACAGTTACTATTGTTTCTAGTGCTGTCTCTCCCTCTCAATACAATTCTTGCAGTGATCGCATTACACTCTTCTGTACGCATACTGTATTTGGCTGCCTAGCTATTTATCCGATGCTGGATAAAGCTGCCACTCATAAAATATACACACTGCTCAATTATCTTTAAGGGAAAAGGAATTGTTTGGTTAACGCATGCAAACCCGTAAGCAAAAAAACAAACAAAATAGCGAATCAAACAATACTAATTACGAGCTATTTGCGACGGGTGAAGATATCACCATTAAAGCTTAGGTGATTAAAGGGGGATTTTTTTGCGCAAACTATCATGAACAGTTTGAACGCAAACTATCATGAACAGTACGAAATCTTTTAGTAGCACCTTGCAGCTCGAAACTACTTAGCAAAATATAATTACGTTCATATGAAATGAATTGTAGATTAGTTGACAAATGCAGAAAGATAGTATTATTCAAGCAAAAAATAAACAATCAAGAAAGCCACAAACAATACAGGAACACAACAAATCGTCAGAAGAACTTTGTGTTATTATTGCTGGTGCCTCTCAGCTAAGCCCTACCAGCGTACTTTAGGTTACGCATCTATTTACTTAAGTAAACCCAGTTACTGTGCTATTGTTTGTACTTCAGTGAAACGAGCGTTACTTGACTTGTAGCTAGAAACATCCAGCAGGATAAGGAAAACGGAGCATAGGTATATGTACAAACGAACGAAGGGAAAACTATCTAAGCATGTTATCATTTGTTATTTGGTTGCTGTTGGTGTTCTCTATACGATTGGTATGTGGTTAGTACTTCTTGCACATTCGTTACTAAAAAATGTACATCTGAATCGATCAATCTTGGAGGATGCGAGTTCGTTGGGGTTTGGTGCGTTAATGGTTTCGACATTAGAAGTCAACGATTGTCCGATCACTGCTGCTCGGTCCCCTGACGCTGCTTTTGTTCGAGTGCCCCTTGAGTCGCAGGATCGCCTGCTTGACGCCATCGGGACCGGTACGGTGACCGCTAGTTTGCCTGTCATTCACCCTTCAACAGCTTGCTGAACTTTTCCTGCTGTTTCTCTTTCCACTCCTTCTTTGGTTTCATGCGCTTCAGCTGTCCATCCCAGACGAGATCGACTAAACCACCCTGTTTGGCGATGACACTCTTCACTCGGTTGGCGAAATCTATCGCCGATTCACCTTCTTCGCGGTACATTGGCGGCAGATACCACACATCGCACACGATCGCCCACGACGTCATCATCAAGAAGAGGTATTGCATCATCGAATACCGTGAGCTGTTCCAGAAAGCATCACCGAAGCGTGGATCGTACCTGAAAGAAGTGGGAATGCGGATCTAATCTTTTGCAACCAGAATTGTAACTGCTCAACTCACTTGATGGCCACTGGATAGATGACTCCACCGACTTCGAAGCTACCCTTCTTGAACTGCATTACAGAGGTGTTGTTAATGCAGGTACCCTCCGGAAAGATCAGAATTGGTGGATTAATCGGATCCGACACGTGCTCCTTTAGCCTGCCAAAGAGTTACGTTGATCACTAAGCACCAAGGATAGTTTATATCGCGCGCGCAATTGCATACCTTTTGGCTACGAACAACCGATCCTTGACTTCGGCTCGTTCGAACCATATATGGGGCGACGCTCGAGCCAGTGCCCGCTGAAGTACTCCTAAAAATCCTCCGTGTCGTTGTCCGATCTTCAGATTCGACGTACAATAGATCATTGAAGTGAGAGTACGATAAGAAATGACATATGTACGTAATATTAGTTTCACCTCAAGACGTCAAAGCACGGAATTGTGACAAACCTATCCATTGCTAATAAACGAAGTGAGCTCACTTCTTGCGAATGGATGGTCATGTACTTACCAACGAATAGCAATTGTCACACATTAACATTAATACATCAATCGGACTGGTATGGTTTGCCACGCAGATGCCATTCGATGGACGATTTTCTATGTTATGATAATTGACGACAGATGATAATGCACTCGACAGAACGGCAAAACACTGAATCAGCACGTGTCGGACCAAGGTACGCTTTATGTGACCATCCGGTACACAGCCTACCAATGCGGTGCATAACGTCAACCAAATGACCTGCATGAGAAGATGTCGGAGAGAGAGAAAGATCGATGCAATTGTGTAGTTGGATAATATTTACAGATGATTAGTGTAACTGTGGATGCTAATGGGTTGTTTTTTTGTACAAACTCTGTAATTGCGTATCAGATGGGTATGGTCTTCAACACAGGAGTATAGAGAGACAAAATTGTGCGAAATGTATTGCATCATTTGAACGAACACTTAACGTGCGAGTCCATGAATCAAGTCCATCATATAAATATCGAAGATTGAAGATGCATTCTTTAGCCAAATGACATACCACTCTCCCCGTTCTAACAGTAACATTACTGATGCAGTGCATATTGGACTACAACGTCAATGTCTTCCTGGCGGACTCTGCGCAATAGCATCGTAGCGTCAACGATGCACATGGATATTGCATAACAAAGGTGCATCGTAACAGCCAGACATCGCCACTATCTACTAGCCGTTATCACTAGCCTGAACTTTGCTTTATGCACTACACTCCTTTGCTGTTGCCGTACACCGTGCGGCAATTACTTTGCCACTAGGCAGCGGTTATGAAATTGACGTCCAATCTTTACATCTTATCGGTCGAGTTGGTGATGGGAGAAGACAACCACAAAAGAGGTGGAAGCTAATTCACATGATAAGGCAGCAATTTGTTTGAGCCTCGTGCAACATTGCTTTGCCTTGATCTCACGGTCACGTGGTTTCACTGAGATTGATTGCGAAAATGTACTATAAACAAAACTAATAGACAAAATGTCTAGTAGCCAAGCATTTGGATCGATTGCCAATTTCAACAATAATTTCCCTTTCAATCGAACATACCTTTCAATAATGAACTAAGAATCCTCTGATGCCTTTACAATTCAAAATCTCACAACTATATTCGTTAACTACTAGCTCTAAATTTGAACAAAAACAAAATCTTGTAAGATAAGAAACAGATGTACGGGAATAGTAGGTAACGTTTAATTTACCATTGCCAATGAATCGTACGTTGAGTGAGTATATACAGATGTTCCATACGCAGACACATTTCAGGGTACATGAAACATGAAAGGATGATGCAGTTACAAGAAACGATGGTCACACCAGACCAGGACACAAACATCCCCTTTCCATGAGACAGCAGGACGACGCTCGCTTAGATCATCTATATCTCACCAGCGAGTAGATGCAATCGGTCGACAGGATCGCAATGTCGATCGGTGTTGTATGGTTGGCCACACAGAAGCCACAGTTTTTCGGTTTATACTCCGGGTTGTGGAACCGAACGAGGCCGGAAATCGACCGAGTGATCATACGGAACGTGTGCTTGAACACCATATCGTTCATAGTGCGCCGTAGTCGATACGTCGGGATGATGCCCACAATTGCAAACCCAATCACACAGTAGACCACCTTTTAAAAAAAACAAGTATCGATACAAGAAGACCATCCCATCCCACAAGGAAAATTTTGAGCATAGTTAGTGTATTCATCGCGGTAAACTGTGTGAGAAGACATGGCTCGTTTGTGACTGTCCAAAGCACCGATAGAGGTATATGTCAAAGGTAACGATCGCTGTCGCAGTTCATGGAACTTCGTAATAACAGTCAATGTGATTTCCATCCTAAAATTGGAAGAGCTAACTGCACTATAACTCAAGCCTCAACTATTATAATTCATTTTGAGGCGTTCGCTTTCCAACGCGAAACTGCATAGGCGATACGTTTGCGTTCTGACATCATCTCCATTCAGTTGCTGAACGTGGACGAATCATCGTTCCATTGCCAGAGAAACTTTGCCATTTGTGTGTTCGTTATCCATTTGTGTACTCACGCATGCACACGTTCGACACAACCGTATGACTTACCCCGATAAAGCAAATGAGCACTCGCATCGGCATCAGGATAAAGTAGCGTATCAGGAAACCAATCATCCAGATCCCTGTCAATCGCCAGGTGATAAATTCGTAGTGTCGGTTGGTACGCGTTAGCAGGTTCCAATTTTTCAACTCCTCCGCCAGGAACCGACTCGTAACATCGTCCTCGATGATGGCTTCCATGCCGGACTTTACGTAGTCCAAGCAGTTCGACAGTTTGAAACCCATCGCCTCGTGATCGCCTTCCGAGCCGTCAGAATTGGTCTCATCGTCCTCTCCATCGCCTTCCTCCCGCATGCCGCCTTCTTCGTGGGGATCCGTGCTTTTGCTTCGCGTGTCATCGATTACATCCGGCGATAGGATGAGGGATTCCGCACGACTAATGACAGTGTTGCCACCGTTCACGATGTGCGACGATGAGTCACCTCCATTTGCGAGCCGGTGTTGGCTGCCACCGTTGGGAATGTTACCATTAGCTTTGACGGTTGTGCCATCAATGTTTTCCTGGCTTTCGGTGCCAACATCTCCCTTGGCAAGGGTTTCTTCTTCTTCTGGATCAGACCGTGTTATGTTGGCGTATTGTTGCAGACGCACCGATTCAATATTCTGTCGACCAAACTAAAAATTACAAAAATACTAATTAAGTAAAATATCATTGAAATGAATGATTTAAAAAAATATTAAAAAGGATTCTTAATTTAATTAAAACTGATGAGCTCTAATTATGCGTATCAGATTTTTTATACGGACAAAATATTATCTGCACGATTAATTAGTAGGATAAATATACGCACATAAGAATGGACAGTATTAAATAAGTTATCCAGGTGTAATACATCGAAAGGTTTGTCTAAATTGGACTGAATCTAACCTTAAAGAAACCAAAAAAAAATGCAAAAAAAAAAACTTATACGCATTGTAACCGCATCATCACAGCACGATCAACGAAAAAAGGTGGATCTTGCATGCTCTTGAGACGAGTTTTATTCGGACTAACGAATTGAAGGTCATCGGCAGGAAAAAGGCCACTGTCTGAGCTAAGCTCGCTCAAACGAGGCGTAAGCCATTAATATTTTCGTCATGCAACGGCATCAAGCTATGACGGCATCCTCGATGACTTGAAGGCGTTTACCAGCAGCAGTTTGACTGTTCATAACCGCAGAAGAGCGCTACGATTCGATCGATTAATGTAAAAAATATAATTCATTATAACCTTTGCCAGTCAGGCATGATTTTTTTGCCACACGCTGAGCTATTTATCTCGAGCTCCCATATCTCAGATGGGATATTTTTATTTCACCCAGCTGGGAAATGACGTTCGTGCCCTCCCACCCAGAGACAGAGTAAAATGTTCGTCCAAGCTTATCTCACCGAGATCGGCAGTAAAGCGTATGTCTGATAGTACCACCGTCGAACGGAAGGTGAGACGCAATCGCCGCATACACGCTTCCCACTAAAGTGCGTCTTTGTGGTGTTTTGAATCGAGAAAAATTGCCTTCGTATACAAGCTGTTGCTAATATTTGCACGAAGAGCAGCATCCCCGATCAGCTGTCCTTTGTTGAGGCGATGTTTACGAAAAATAGAATCACGCCATACGATGCCCCCTGGCAATGCGGACAGTTCAGATTCCTGAACGAAGGGGGATTGGCTCATTTAATTCTGCGCGCGTCCGGCAGTGTCGTGGACGTTTCCATATGGAGACAGTACCCTGCAGAGGGGAAGGGCATTGGGATAGTATTCGCGTAAATAAATGTAGTAATTGGTAAGTAAACTTTTCCCGTCCTGCTCGCTCCGGAACATAGAAACTGCCGCTCAACGAGTGCGAAATCGTACGATGATAAGCAAAACGTTACCATCGGAAGGTCGCGAGGGCGAGGAACGAGTGAATAGTAAACAAAAGCTGCTCACTACAGCGCTGTGCGGGCGATGGAAACAGTTTAGACACGGCAACCAATCCTAGCGCTGTTGTTGAAGTTTAAAAGAATTAATTATCGCCAAAACAGCCCAACACAATCCCTGATAACACACGACATTGTACTCTCGTAGACGTACTACTGGACATAAATTATCGGAAAGTATTCGGAGCGGGATTGCACCAGGCATATCTCCCCTTTCGTTGTTGGAATGTTCGCAGCTCCATCAAAAACCATGGCCAGGGGCATGGTTGTTGTAAAAACGAAAGCAAAAATAATCAAAACCATCCGAGCGACACGTCCCAAATCATCGCACCGTCCGATAAGTTAATGATTGGGGATCAACGGACCGCGTATCAAAGGCCGGCGTTGTAATCTTATCGCCACATGTTGTTTGTGAAGGTAGTATTTTTTTGCGTCTTTATTGATTTCCTTTGTGCGTAGTTTGGGTAGCAAAATAAATGAAGGGCCCTTACCAATGGGATACCATACGTTCTCTAAAAAAAAGAAAGCAACATCAGCCAATCAAAACCTAAGGATTGCGGCTTCATCATCGAGAAGTGCATCAAAGGGCGCGGCAATCACATTAGATAACGAATTGGTCGATGGAATCAAGTGGCGTGAACGGAACGGTGCTCGAATGATCGTTTTGCCAGTTAGCGACTGTACGCTTCCTTTATTTCACCTGATGGCGCAAAGTGCAACTGCAATTCGGCGGATGGCAGCGAGGCTGAGCCTGGCTGAGCGACACCTAACGCTAGGAGGTGTTTAGAGCCATTGACCTACTCTGTGAGGTGAACTAGTTCTACAAAGGCCACAAGGAACCTAGTGGAGCGAGTTCAAAAATGTCACGTGTTACAGCCACTTAACTCGTTAATAAAGTCAACAACGCACCACTGAGCACGTTTGCGATTCAAGGTATCCGAGGCGCGTCCTATGAGCTGCTATGCGTCGAAAACAGCGTCAACGCAAACATGCATTTTCAGTTGATCAATGAATCGCACTGCATCGATCGGAAATAGCGTAATGCAGTATGCGCTTACGTTTAGCGACAAGCCCATCAACGAACTTCTGCATCCCCTCTGATACTGCGTCACAATGATCTGGCATGTTGCATGCTTGCTCCCGTTGTTGGCCATTCTTCATCAGTGACTTTTTTGGTTCAGTGAGTACGGTTGTACACAACAGAAATAGCCATATCAATGCTGCACCCGGAGGCTCGTACTCTGTCGGTTTATGCGCGTCGATGCGGCATTGGCGCCACTGCGTCACATGAGGCCATATAGGTACGATTTCACACCCTTCCGGTCACTTGGTGGTTTAACAGCCGTTACACAAAGTCGTCCCCCTTGGAAACAGGCAAATTCGACGCTAAATGTATGTGCATTATGGAGCGCATGTACGGTGTGTGGATCGAAACTTGCAGGGCTGTCTGCCCTTGACCACACCGTAGAGAAACGCGTAACACACGCGCACCAGCCGTGGTGCTGCTCGAAGTAAGGAAATCACTGCGAAGCGATAGAACCGGACAGCGGATAGAGGCGATTATAATTTCACGGTCAAGCTGATAGATAATGGAGCCGCACCACGGCACGACATACAGTGGTGCATAGTTCATAGCTGCTTGTGAGCTTACTACCCTGGTTACTGCAGCGGGCAAGCTAACTCGATCTGTGGAAGTGGTTCGAAACTGTTGAAGCGGTAGGTGAAACGGGTCTTAGACTATGACTACAAATGATAGCGCTTCCGATATCACAGACACCTGGAGTTCGGCCCTTCGTTTCGCAATTATTTCTAATCATGGGATACCTCGCGTGCTCTTTGTACTTTGTACCGTGGAGTTTTCGTTTTGGATTTTTCATGTTGCACCTTGAACCGACAACGATCCAGCTCAATCACCCTTACCAAAATTAAGCAGGCGAGAACGCCACGAAGTGGCGCAATAGATTGCGGTTCATTAGACAAGTTAAAGCGCAATCGTTCATGGGCCGTATTTCCATGTGCAAGATGGTTTTTTCCCGCGATTGGACATTGCCGTTCTGTCGCGTTAAACAAAGCGCGCTTTCGAATCCACGAACGAGCTTAAGTAACCGACCAATGGCTTAGCATCGAATTTGATAAGGCGTAATGATGATTCAGCAATACACCATCAACATAAAGGGTATGTGCCGTGATATATGCGTTCCTTACAGCTTACCGAATGCGTGTACCGTATCGTGAGTGGAATAATAAAAAAATTGCTGACCATTCATTTCCAAATGCTCGGTGGTGGCGACAGGCTATCGATTATGGCTTCAATTCCCGCTCGGATAATCTTCTGCTTCCGTCATTTCCAATTGCTGGAAGGCTTCACTTACGGTAGCATGACCAGTTTTACCGATGCGCTATTACAGTAGGATGCATCACTTTCATTCTGACGGAATGTGCTAGCGTACAAAATACGTCCCAGGGTCGTTTGATAGCAGAAGCACTTCTTTAACCATCATGATGAGCCAGACTCCGAGACAAGCGCATTATTGATTTTCCATTTAGACGCATGACAACCACCCACACTTCGCGAGACATCAGACGATCCGGAAAAGAAAAATAAAACACAACCATCCTGCCAATCCGTCGACGAATCAGGGGTTTCTCTGGTGAAGCAACAATTCGGTTCGCTTCGTTCCGTGACGCACGAGAAGCCTAGCGCACAGACATCCGAAGGACACTCTCGGAAAAAGCTGGCCATCGCTACCATGTTGCCAGCACGATGCTTACCTCGAAGATTCTGACCAGCAGGTTCACGTACAGCCGCCGCACACCAAAGGATTTCCCGATCGATGCCATAAACACGATGGCAAACAGGGAAACGAAGATCGGTGTCAGCGTCACCATCGACATGATGGACCACACCACCTGCAGTCCTGCCATTTCCTGGGCGATGCTCTAGCGACCTGAAGCCGCTACCAGCCTGCAAGGATACCAGCCTGCTTACGTATCCGGACGGGCGGAGTTCAGACCGTGACTCGGTCCGCTTCGCGGCCTTCTGGAAATTTGTAGAACGAGATGACTCGCAAGCTGCTACGTAACCGCGGCGCACACAATCTATCACTGCACAAATCGTCTGACCCCTTCACCGATCCACGGGGTCGTATATCTACGCCTCGAAGGCGAGGTCGTTTGTGGTGATTTTCTCAGCGCACTGCACTTTTCGTTTCGTTCCACTGTGCGTTCCTCACCACGTGGCCATCCCGGGGACACCACACCGAGCCGTCGTTGACTTTCGTCCGCTGGTCTGCCGTACGAATGATGTTTAATGTTGCCCGTCCTGCACGACTAGTCGAAACCAACCTCGTCGCTGCTTCGTCGCTGCGCGCGACATTCAGTTGTTGTCTTCTTTTTCTTCCTGTGCCGAAGTTAAGCCACAATAACGAGAATGACTGCACCAGCGGGGCGTTTTATCATTTGCTTGTTCTCTTCTTTGCTACTTTCAACACAAAAAACGTTAGTCGCAAGAGGGTTTAAATACACTTTTGAGTTAAAAATTGTAAAAATCTTCGCTAACAAAAATAACGACCAAAACAATCAAGCACACACTCAGCACAAACACGCGCTTTGACACTAGTGGCGTCAATTTTAAATCGCATAGCTGTCAAAACTATAGCCGTTGCAAATATCTATTGATATTTATGAAGCATGAAGCTAAATTAATGTTCCTACACAATAAAACATGTAACCAATATGGTTGTAATCATAAAAAAAAAGTTTTAGCTATAGTCATAGCACTATTTTTCTGGGATGTTTTTGATCCAGTTTGCACGTTTGACTGTGTGCCTGTTTTTCGTTTGGACTTTCCATATTTGCGTATTTCTTTGTTCTCGCTATAGTAAGATTTGCAATTGATATTTTGTGCAACTTTGACTTATGGTTACTGTAGCATTCTATGTCTATCTATAGTCCGAAAACAAAATCAACATGAATATCTACGGTCCAACCTTTTGTTAAAAGACTTTTTTTATAAAGCGGATTGACAGATCGAGGATAATTTTCAAACTGGCGGGTAACTGAAACTGAGCCAGCACATGGTGATGAGACACGTGTTTCATCTAATAAATAAAAATACTCATAACAGCAGCAATTCACACTTTTTACGTTCTTAACGTTTGTCTTTATTTGCCCATGATGGTGAGATTGCATATGCAGTTAGAGATATCTTTACAGCGTAAGTTCTTAGCGGTGCATTTCTTACAATACTTGTGGGTGAGTGCGTCTTGCGTCGTGTGGGTTGTTCTTTCACGTAGTTCTCGATAGTTGGTGCTGTACATCGATCATGGGCTTGTATGTTTCGAACGGTTATACTCCTGTCTGCTTGATTGTAATATATCAGTGCGAATATTCTCTATGTTATTATTCTGATTTACTGGTATGTTCAGGTTTTCGACTCACGCTAGTTTGTGAAAACATGTAGGAGGATACGTTAAGGATAATAATCAGCAGAATAGGGAAATACTTGATAGTACCTGGGATTCAAAGATGACCCTCTGGAAGCAGACAAAACAATACCGACAGGATTGAAGATAACTGCGTAACTTCTCTCGTGAAACTAACAATATCTTTTCCGTTCTAATACTTTTGTAGATAGAATACATGAAGTGCCGTGGCAAACCAAGCGGCGATTAACGGAATAGAGTACAATAGAAGGTGTGCCGCCTGACTGTAGCTGATCCTGCTCTCGATCTTTAGTGCATCAATAGTTTATAGGTTTTGTGTGTATATATGTATATATTTTGCTATACTTAGTAAATACCCTCTGTAAGATGTGATCGGAATCTGTGCCCCTATCGTACCCCGCCTCACCAGGCACCCGACTGATTTCGATCAAAAACCATTAGTGCTTGAGTGCACCCTTCAACGATCCAATACGCCGATGATTTAAATATACTCCGCTCAATAAAAACATCATTCAAGTATAAGGTTGAAAACTGATATGCGCACTGATGTCTCGCTAGAGATAATAAAGCTTTTGCGTGTGATGTTTACGTGTGCCGTAAATAGCCACTGTCATTTATACTATATCAGATTGTATGTACCTTGTCTAGTTGCTGGTAAGCGCGACATTACTAGAAGAAACGCGAACACCATAAAGAACTTAATCCAGCAAACGTTGTACTAAAGCGCCTCGTGGCACCTCGTGGCAAAGGAATGCTGGAGCGAAATGAAACGAGGCATCGCTGGCTCCTCATGATTGTATGCTTAACGTTCGTAATTCTAAACACGCTCATCTTTCTGGCCATTTCTTGCAACGGATATTTGCAAATAATAGTAAAATTCGTTGTGCCATGGTATGGTTTTCGGTTCAAGTTTCGATTCATTAGGATTCGTTTTATATGGTGTGCGTATGTATATACGTATGTGTAGTGTGTACGCGCGATGTCTATTTAGTAACAGAATAATCGAAATTGCACAATTGGTCAACATATTAGTAAAGTGGGTATCTTCCTTATGTCGAGTAGATGCGTATGATTTGAATCAAAAGGGTATCAATTTGCCTTTTTTGCCTTCCATTTCATTTGGTAGTCCTTCCGATTGTTTAGTCATTTTCCGACGAATTTCCACGTTTGTTACGAATAACACACGATAAAGTTTCGTTACTGTTAGCACACTTATAAACACACCAACTGACAAGCAACGGAGAGAAGGAGAGTCATGCAACCACATTCATTAATATCTATACCTATCATGTTACTTTGTCTCGTTCATCTGAATCGGCTAGCTCTCCAGGACTTGAACTAGGCTACGCTAGGTTAGAATTGTAGAACAGTTTGCGAGAGGAATTTTCCTAGAACGTATCCATTTCTTCCTTGACGCGGGCGCCTTTTGAATGTGGGGTTTTAGATATATGCTTGCGGGGAGCTTCCCGTTCACGATTCTGTTAACCAGATCTAGATTCGCTTTTTTATCTAGGTAATACTTGCCCTCTTTACTTAAAGTATGATTTAACAGGTTCGCCGTCTAACGGGCGAATAACCAGCTAACCCGTTGAGATGTGCGGTAATAGATAGAGTATAGAATAATGCACCATCTATGTCGCTCGAGCGCGCTACTTAATAACAATCGAATGTCTCCACTCTAGACGGAGCGTAGACAATCGAGAAAACAACAACGAAGAGAAAGACGATAGCAGGCTGAGGGGATAGTTTCTGGGGGCGTATCTGAACGCAGTTACTAGCACTAGCAACGATAGAGTAAGTAAGTATAGCCTCACAGGAAAAAGGGCGCACTGGTGCTTGCTGATCGTTCGTGGTGATCGAGAAGTCAACCACGTGCAGCGGAAGCCTAATCGCTGACTAAATACCGACAACAGGCGAAGGTGGTCTATCCGTGGTGGGATCATTGAACGAGTGATGCTGGTAGAGATGCGTCTCTTTACTTAAGAATACCTAAGCTGCTAACAACCACGAGCAAGGCTGTGGCTCGCGCGTCCTCGCCACCCGATAACGATACGCGTTAATGGTTCACATCGAAGAAGCCGTCGTCCTTCCTCGACGGCTCGTGGGCCGGAATGGCTGAATGGCTATGCTTGAGCTCATGTACACAGTTTAGAAACTTTTGTCGCTCAGTACTTAAAAGAGAGTTCATATTTTGTAACATTCACATCCAGAGTGCTGTTCCTGTAGACATCGATCTGCGTTTGCTGCTTCACTCTCGTCAACGTTCCACGTGTGTCAATCCGTTAGATTCAGTCGACATGTTCAGCGCTTCGTGCTATTAAAGTTTTCGTACCATTGTCATGGGGTTGTTAGTGGTTGGTTTCGATTTCTAGTACTGGTTGCCTCCGTACACGTTGCCCTGTGGGGCACCGAACGGATTTTTCGGAGCTCCTCCTGGAACGTCTAGGGCTCCTCCTGTCGTTTGATACGTTCCATACCCATTGTCGACGTTCTGCTGGCCGATCTCGTTCAGTCGAGTGCTGGAGAGAGCTCGCGGTATAGGATTGCTCGGAACACCATGCGGGGCTAAGTGAGCGGTCTCTTCTGCCACCTGCCGGGGAGAAACATTACATTCAGTGATCAGAGCTACGGAGCGCAATCCACAGAGGCGTGGAATACCTGATGAGGATCTTCTGTGGTGGGAATTTCGGAGATGAAGCCCTCATCTTTACGGTAGAAGTTGATGAACACGAACGCAGCGAGTACCAGAATGCATATGACACCATATCCTCTGAAGGTGGCCGTTGTGCCGAAGTAGGTGACGAACATGCCGCCAATGACGGCACCGCAACCTCTTCCCAAGCCATGGTGAAGACCTTGCAGAACGCCTGTAAAGCAATCCCAAGTAGAACGTAAGTATTGAGGTACTTTGCGAATGTCTCGTTGCCATACCTTGCGCAGATGATCGAAGATGTTGTGGAGTGTTGTGTGCAATGTACGAACAGCAGGCGGCCCATACAGCGGCGTGAGTGATTCCTGAACAATTGTAAAACGTTAGTAGAGATCTGTGCAAACGCTCGTACGGTTAGACTCACTGCCTACCTTGCATGAACTCGAACGGTAAGACCCACCATGGGTTCTTGAGGTAAGAGATGTACAAGAACCGCAGAATGTTACCGACCAATCCCAGACAGAGTACCTACGTTGAAGAGATCAAGAGAAGGGTTTGTACATGGTTCTCCCACAACAAATAACGCCTCTCACCTTGACGTGACCAATCTGTGTGATTAGACGAAAGCTGAAGAAGTACGCGAAGATTTCCGAGATGTGATTGATGACCGACGCGACACCGAACAGCGTCGGTGAGCCCCCGTAGTCTTGTAGATGCCAGAATAGGAACGTGAAGATGAGTCCGATACCGAAGCCCATGAACCAGGCGACGAACAGGAACGATGCGCACTTGAGATTCTTAAATTGCTTTAGGACCGTCACCCATTCGGGCATTTCGCGGGTGGTTTGTGCGAACATTTTGGTCTGTAACAGGATGTAGATAAACGATGGATGATGCGTGTCTTTTTATTTTCACAAGACATTTGAACGTACCTGCGCACCAAGAGCCGCTGGCGGTGGTGCGGCACTGGCCATTCCTGTACCAGACGCGGCCAGTGAGGGCAGTTGCAGTTGTTGGGCAAGTTGAGCTTGCATCTGTTCTTCGCGGGTTGGTTCCTGAGGGACCTTTTCCACCTGAACGGGCTCTTGGGGCTCCTAGTAGAGAGTATGTCAGAAGAGCAGAACAATTACCCACTGGGTGTGTGGCTTTAGGCGATGCCATCGTCACTTACCGAGTAGTCATATTTGAACTGAATTTGTGTTGCTGAAATCAGGGCCGCACCCATCAACACGGAGAACGTCGCGAAGCAGATGGTGTAGTTCTTCTCCTGCTTTTCCGGACCACACGGATGATCGGGAAATGCTGTCGAATGATCGAGTGCAATGCCGACAAAGAACATCGCCAAACCCCAGCCTAACGAACCGAACATACGCTGATGGCCGTACCGATCGGCATCTTCACCAAGGATCGTGATAACAGCCGAGTCCGCAAGCGTGATGGCCGGGGCACTGAAGAACTCCCCAATGATGACGAGCAGCAACAGCAAGAAGAACGCCTTTTGAATGTCCTGCAATGGGGGAGGGGGGGGGGGGGAAAGAAGTAATCAGAAAGTAGTATCATATTTTTGTGTTTCTCCTTTTCTTTTAATTATCCCAGTGAACTTGCGATCCCAACTTACTGCTGTACGGTACACGATCGAGGAGAACAACGGAGAAACCCAGTCGCGATGCAGCTTTTCGTTGAAGTTGTTAGCGTAGCTTACATCCAGAGGAGACACTCCGGCAGCTGCAATCGGTCTGGCCGCACGTTCCACTCTGCAACAGGAAGTAACCGTGTCAACAACATGCCTTGTGCTGATCAAGATTCTTTGCCCTAACATTTACGCTCTCACCTGGTGAAGGAGTGATCCCGGTCAGGAGTGTACTTGCCGAAGCTGAGCTCCTCTAGCATGCTCTCGTCGATGGAGCGTTTGAGAATACGCGGTACCTGAGGTGTACGCAGCTCAAAATCGGTCGCATTCTTCCGCTCGATGCAGCTCGTGGCCGGTGGTTGAATGAAGCCCAGTGGCAGCGTAAAGATGATCCAGGCGGCGAGCGAAGCCAGCAATAGCATCTTGCCCTTTTTACAACTGAATCACATACCGTACGTCGTTAAACACTGGGGAATGATTCTGGTCCACATACACACACTATACCCACACACATACTTACCGGTCAGCATAACTTCCCCAAAACGGAGCCGAAAGGAACTCGACGAAAGGTCTCGTACCAATCAGTAACCCGCATTGGCCCGGGTTCATGCCCATTTGCTTGAAGTACACCCCCATCAGTGGGAACAGCGATCCAAAAGCAGAGTAGAAGAAAAAGTAGAACGTCTTCACCGGCAGTAGCTCCTGGTCGACAGACCCGAACAGCATCTCTAGGATATCGGACTTGCCACGGATCTTGTGTGTCGACTCCTTCGCCTGCGGGTACCTGCGGATGGGAATCGAGGATAGCTCAGTGTTTGCGACATCCCTACAAGAGAAGATGTTGGCACACGTACAACGTAGGGTCTACTTCGCCCGCCGCCTCCGGGTCGACCATCGGCCTAGCGACGCCTTGCGGACGCATCGGAATGTCTTGCTGTTGTTGCTGGTCGTACTCATTGCCACCGTACCCTCCACCGTAATCGTTCGAAAAGGGTTGCATGGTGCTCGACTAGGTGCGATCGATACTTTCCACCAGTTTCAATGATGCGTAGAGACGCCAAGCTATCAGGCGCTGTTGAAGCGTACAATGGGATTTTCCCAGTCCCAACCTCGATGGGTCACTGAATGCGAATGTTGTTTTTGTTACGCTTCCAAGCAGCTTACTGTGTGCTGCTCTGGTCACCCACTCGCGAATACGCACACCCTCACAGAAACTCTGCACTTAGAAGGACATCGATTGGCTGCCGATCCTGTGGAAGCCCTCTGCGAGTCGTAGTCGTAGATGCGAAGCGTTTACGCGAATGACATAACGCTCGAAACGCGCCACCAACCGAGGTCTGGGGCTTTGGTTGTACTTCCAGATAGCTTTTCCGAGATGGTTTTGCAAACACTTCGCGTTGACGCTGGCCACTAGCCAACTGCACCACGTAGACTTCCAATTTTCACACAATCCTAAGCGAAAGGATTAAAAGCGCCTGAGGTACTCGTGCACTACTAGCAGGTTGCGAGTGGGGAGTCTTGCATGTGTCGATAGTTTTACGTTGATGAGAGGAAAACCGATGGCATCGAAGCACCGATTTCGACGAGGGTTTTGTAGACTTTTCTACACGACACGCACAACGAAAAAGCACCCTCAAAAACGCCACAGAACGGCCTCCCAATCCTCGAAAGCTCCTGCACGGGCACACCACACACGACGCTCGCGTCGACTGTCGGGGAGATTCCGGAGATAATCGATATCCTACAAGAAAAAGTTCATCAAATCGGGTCCCCTTCCCGGACGAAAGAGAGAAAAAACGTGCCCTTGCGTGTGAAGGACCTGCGCACTGGCGCGTCGTTGTTCTTGGCGAAATTCCGACAGTTTGGGGCAGCTTTGGTCGTCTGTCAGCCTCGACTTCCTCATTTTGAGCCGTTGTAACGGTTGGCCCAATCGACCCCAGGCCATTTCGAAACTCGGCTCCGCAGGCAGATGTTGTAATTTTGGACTACGTTAATGACGCAGCCAGGAAGCACAGTTTGTTTCGTCACCGCACCGAGGCATTTGTTTCTTTCGTCATGTATTCATTTCCACGAAGACACTCGCTACAGTACAAATCCTAAAACATATTTATTTCCTCGACAAACGGGCTTACACTATGCACTACGTTGTATCCAATAATATACGCATATGTATGTAATAATGATGCATGTTGCAGTCTACCGCAACAGCGCTGCCTTGTGTTCTTTAGCGGACATGTATCCCTGTGAGTAACGCAGACCTGCGGACAGCGAATCCAGTTCTACGCCATGTAAATGACCAAGCGGAATCTAATGTGGGGAGAAACTTAAAGACAGAAAGTGGTCTGTAGGCTTCGACGCATACGTGATCCACACCGTGTGATGTCTGCGGTTTATATCAACAACATATTCTTAAAATATTTAATATATATGCTGATATCACAGATAATTTATTCTCGTATCGGTTTCCGTTTTCCGTAAATCTGGCTCCAGTCGAGCTTTGCTTTTTTGTTAGAGTGTGAAATTGACACATTCTGTGTGGTTAAATGATTTGTGTTCAAATGGGCAGTTACTTGTAGGAAAAGAAAATCACGTCTCAGAGCTGTTTACGTAGCAACGTTGCGTATGTGTTCAACAAACAACGCACCAAAGCATCGGAAGGATGGATGTAAAATTACAATTCTAAACAATCATTACGATGTCTTTTGCGGCGACTGTACTCGATAATTGGGGAGTGTCAGTGCGCTATCGTCGCTTGTCGGTATGGCATAGTAGGAACTACTGCTATTTGTCTATTTATTTTTGAGACCTAGTCTTTTATGGTAGGATTTCCTGAAGCGGGATGGGATTTGTAACGCTAATGTTTGGCAACACTCAGGCAACCCCTAACTTCGGGGTAGCGTCTAATGTTGACCAGGCTCAGTCTCTGAAGTCGTCCGTAATTATAACGCATAACTAACTGCTAAGGGAGACATATGAAGGCGACACATTCCGCACGCTTATAAGAGTGTAAGATATTCGATACATCTGGTGCACACGGCTGCTTGGATCAGCAGCTCTATGGGTCGCTGAATCTGTGACAAACATAAGCAAACTGTTGGAGTTTCATAATCAAAAAAATGCACGCACATATTAGCATATCGTCTCAATGGCCTATAACTTAGTGGTGAAATAGCACCTTCACTATTTACTTGCTTTGCAGGCTTATCCGTAACTTCTTGAATTCTATTCTACCCTCCAACAGCAAAAGTGCAAATGTGGCACCGTAGAGATACCGCGCTCATGATTGCAGCAACCGTTGCGTTTAAACACAATAATATTGCATAAAGAACTTCATCTTGCCTACTTTGGTCGGTGGCACAGGAACCAACCGGATGCAAGCAACACTGAAGATGTGTCCGAGTCTGAGCAGTATCGCATTTCTTCACATTTTCGAGGGCGGGAATTAAAAAAAACTCAAAAAGCGCCAAGCGCTCATCGAGAAGCGATCGTTAAACCGTCTGCGATTCTTTCTTGGCTGCACGTTGCTTCTCCCACCGATTGACCATGGAGAGTGGGTAACAGAGAACAGCCGACAGCGTGATAAGAGCACCCGAGATGTAGAAGGAAGCATCATAAGTACCGGTGAGCTCCGTGAAGTATCCTGTAAATGGTATGGCATGCTATAGTGTTCAAATCGGCTTGTTGATAAGGCTTCGCAGCCACACTTACCAGCAATTGGAGCACCAAGGAAAGCGGCGATACCCTGGAACAAGCATAGAATGCCGAAGGCATTGGTGAGCTTCTCCAGGCCCATCAAATCCACCACCAGGATCGAACGAAGTGCAGAGAAACAAGCTGCAAGTAGAAAGAATTACATTTATCGTCAGAAAAGCCAGAGCAAAGCGTCACAGTAGTACCGTGGGCTAGTACATACCGATAGCGATACCGAAGATGCCAGCATACGTGAACTGATAGGCCTCGGTTACGTAGATTCCACTGACCATCGTCGCGATACCACCGAGTGTGATGGCGACGTTGTTGAGATGAAGCGCGTTCACGTTCTTAATGGACGTCAGCAGGCCACAGACAACCCTAGCGATAGTATTGGAGATACCTGTGTAAAAGAATCGACAACGGTTAGTAGACATCGCAAGTCGTAGGCTCCCGAAGGATTCTTACCGATAGCCGACACAATGAAAGTGGACACCTCATCCTCCATGCCGCCAGCCACGGCGCGCTGCTTGACGTACAGGAACGGCACGAAGAAACCCATCATCGTGAGGAACCCGCTGAAGGCCAACATCATGAACGAGGGCGACTTCAGCAGTGACATGTCCAGCATAGTGGCCAACGTACGGCGTACAGCTTCCGGACAAACCATGCATTGTTCCGTTTCCGTTTCCTCGACGTCCGCCTGTGTTGGAAGTCGAGTGACAGACATGTGGTAGCCAAGAGAGGTCTGCGATTTGTACTGCGGAATCCGAGCGAGCGAGCCGGTGAAGAAGATGTCGTCACGGTACATAGGGCGAGATCCGTCGTTCAGCGTCCGTCTTGAGCCGTGTCTGGAACTGGCCGGTTCGTTAGGACGACGTCCGGAGACGGTGTGTCGACGAGTCGATGCGGTTGTCACGGTAGCAACCTGCTGTTCCGGTGCCGTTAACAGTGTTCCGTTCTCCGTTTCTTCTTCATCAGCCTCTCCAACAGGGTTGAGCTCGTGATGGGCCGTCGCGAAGGCGTGCGCGTGAATCGTGTCATCTGGCGTCATTTGACCGGCAAGTCGCTTCTGAATCTTCTCCAGCTTCTTGGTCGTGCTCTGGAGGTTATGGCTCACCAGCTGACCAGAGGTGTGGGATGGCCGACGGTCCAGATTATGTCCACTGCCCTGTCGGAAGATCTCAGCCGCCGTTGGGTACTGATAATTCGGGTTCGCCCCCATCCAGGTGTTGTGAGAGCTGTTTGGCATCGAGTAAGCATATCGGCCCTCAGGCAGTGGTCTCGTATAGACAACGGGTAGACCCTCACCCAACAGAATACCTTTGTCGGCGGGTGTGTCATCGTTCTTGGTCGCAGTTACCTCGGTTGGCTGGATCGGACGGAAGATGGCGCCACATGCGATGCACAGCAGTATAATGGCCGCCTGGGCCACAAGCGCGTTTCTCCAGCCGAGTGATTCGATAAGCTTTGCGTTTAAAGGTGAGAAGATGAACGTACCTACTCCTGATCCGCAAAGAGCGATACCCGTAGCAACTGCACGCCACTTTTCAAAGTAGTACCCCACCGTGATGACAGATGGAACGTAGATGAAGCAGAATCCGACGCCTCCCACAAACCCAAATGACACGTACAGGAACACGATGTTGGTGGCATATTGTGATACGAAAAAGCCCAGAGCGGCCACCAACGAGCCGATGATCGTAACGATCCGGAAACCCCATCGGTTGGCCAAGGCGCTGACGAATGGTCCGGTCAACAGATAGAAGCCGCTCAGCAACGAACTGACTAGGGCCACTTCCGCCTCACTCACGCCAAACTCGTCCCGGATCGGTCCCAGAAAGCTGCCCACGTTCATGACGATACCGTCGACGATCACGTTGCAGAAGAAGGACGCCACCATCACCAGCCAGCCCCAGCCACCGTCCGGGGGCACAATCAGCGTCGTAGTCGGAGGATCCTCTCTGACCCTAATCGTTTCACCGTTACCGTTGGCGGGTAGCAGCTTTCCCGAAGCACCATTTTCCGCTTCCGGTTTGGTCGTCAGCTCAATCGAGTTTTGTGGAGGCATCTGTGGCAGAAGAGATCAATGACAGTTTGAGCACTCATACTGAATACTGCTCTTGATGCTATGTTCATGGATACGATCGATTTTAGTACAAGGTTTAGTACACATCAAAGCTACCCAACACGCTCTAACGTTTTCCGCTAGGAAGTAATCAGCGTTAGCGGAAGATATCGCCGAGCGATTCCAACGACACGTTCGACCAATCACTTCCGGCATAATTTGTCAATGACTAATCGAGCGTTTTCGAAATCAAGTTGGGTTTTGCCTAACATTCGTGCGAGTCACCCTAAAAACCCGCCAGCCTCGTGATCGACTCTTTTTCAACCCCTCTTCTTCACCTCGCCATGGGCTTCACGCGAATCGGGTTTCACGTGACCATGCGCGTTTTCGGCGCGAGAGAAACAACATAGATTGGCACCAAAGATGAGGTTTCACTTCCCTCCCGTACCATCCGTTGCAGAAACCGCACACCTGCAGTTCCTTATCGGCGCCGGACAGCCGAAGGAGGATAGAAAAAGAACGATTGACCGTTCAACCCCTGTGCGCTGTACCCAGTACGCTTGGAACGTTTTTTTTTTATTTTGAGCCCCCAATGCAGCGTAGCCATTTAGTACATAAAATTTATCTTATCATAAGTTCAGCTACCCCTTAGAAAGAGAGAGAGAGAGAGAGAGAGAGAGAGATCGTGAGGAAAGGAGGTGCCTCTTAATAATTTTAGATAAAAAATACCCCCACTGTCCTGCGCCACCTGCGTGTCAGGAAACACACCCCTTTACGCTTTTCGGCAGCACTTTGTTTACTCCATTGCGGATGTTCATGTTCGAGGCGTTTTGCGCCGTTAACTGGCGTCACACGGAAGTCGTGCGTAGCGAATCCTCTCAACCCTACCTTTCTTCATCTTGTTCTCGTCGCCAAATATGGGCAGTCAATGCTGAATGGATGGGCTTCCTAACCACTACACTACCAATGGACCGCGAAGATTACAAATTAAATAGTGAAAAAAGTCTTCAACTGGGGAAATCCATCAACACATTGTGCCGCTTTAGGGTTTCTTTAGAAGTTAAAACTATGTTTTTGAAGCTTGAAACGGGTGCGTGCCTGCGTGAGGAACGTTGAACACTGTTTAACAGCTTTCCATTTTCCAATCGCACGTTAGCCATACTACGTTGGTAAAATATTCGCAAACTTCTGCTCCGTAATCAGGCCACGTCGGAACAGCGGCCATTCCTTTTGATGTGTTACTGTCGTTCGACGCCCAAAAAGCAAAACGAAATAAAATAAAAAAAAAACACTCGTTCCGTAACGAAAAAGGACGCCTGGCTGGGGCAGAGACGGTAGTCTGCGGAATTCGAGTTACCAAGTATGGGCAGCACATGTGAAATTTTGGTTCTGCCCGTCAACCGGGTCTATGGTCTCGTTTTCGTGTGGGCGCATCGATGACGGTAGGGTGTCTGGATGGAACCAAAGGAAAACCAAAAATACCGTTTCCGAAGGGTTGCTCCCACACATCAAGTTTGGAACGGCTTATGCACAATGTGTTCGCTTCCAGCCCCTACGAAAGATCCACAGGCATGCATGACCTCTCGAAGTAATATCGAGAGTTTCTATCGAGCCATTAGCAGATGTTTAATACATTTTCAGCGCGCCTACACACCACACCAACTGGGCTGGGGAAGCAACTGCTCCGCTTCGAGCACGATCGTCTGCAGGTTTGGCGAGTGCAGCCATGTATGGCGGCGACTGGTGGCGTTTGGGGAAACATGATTTTGGACATCGGTACGAGCGACCGAACAATGGTACCAAAGAAAAACAAGCAACCACGCAAGAAGAAGATAAAACATGCTCACATTCTTCCGTTCACGCTGGAGTTTCGAGTGGAGCCGGGTTTCACGATTTCTGAAGGCAAATCAACCATCACCAAGCGACGCCGATGCGATGTTGAACGATTGCGCGAATTACATCGATCGAGAGGAACAGATGAACTGAAAGCAAGACCCGCTAAACCGCTGTCTGCTGAGTGCTGTGATGTTTTTTTTTCCCTAGCCCCACCAATGCTACCCCGAGCGGCTTTGGCGTGGTGTTATTTGCGCATAGCTCGCTGTCTCAAAGTCAAGGTCACGCCTTGGGAGTTGCGATACAAAACGGCCGCCGATGGAACACGCGCGTGCCCAAGCAGTCCGTAGAAAGCCCGACAAGCGGTATGCGTGATCAGCGCACCGTCCTCCAGGGTCGGCCGGCTATGTACACCAACCACCGATCAACTAACGCACCCTTAGGTCGTAGCACTCGATCATGTACCGATGCTGATGTAGCTAGCGCCGTTTGGAGCCGGTCGCTTGAGCCGTAACAACTGCTGGAGAAGAGTTACGGCACCTGTCTGGAGAACTGGAGCGGGTCTTGGGGTTGCAAACCAGAAAAACTGGACTTCCTGCGGCCGAGTGGCGGCGCAGGCATTCTTCAAATATTTGTGGTTCAATGTTTCCTCCACGAGGCGAATCCATTTGCCATTTGTGGTGATGAAACTGGAATGGAAACGTCCCGTTCGAGCAACAGGCCAGAGCACGAGTTCCACACAGCCGAAGAGATTCTATCCAAGGTCCCGTGGGGTCCTGGAGGTGTTTGGTGAACGTGCAAAACGCAAAAAATTAAATCTCACTAATGATTATTGCCGCAGAAACGACCGAGAGATAAGGACCTGGGTACGGGTCTAAGGGTAAATAGCGCCACAGGCCGGTATCAACACTGCGGTAATCAATCGGGAGCTCCGTGAGTTTCAGCTATCGCTGATCAATATCGACAAGGTACGGTGTGCACGAAACGTGCCTGATATAGCACGATTGCGATTACCGATGAACTGGTGACCTCGAGCAATCTACTTCTACTGTGGCTACTGCTGCTAAAGCGAAAGTGAACCTCACGGTCTAGGTCTCGCCAGGGTGCCTTCGTTTGCGGTATAGGCATCATGGCTGCACGCAAGGAAATGATCACTTATAGCATTTCCGTTGAACGTCTGGCTGCCGTTCGTAGGTGTCTATAGCTCATGATCAAGAGTACTCATTAAAATTAGGCTGATTAGGTAGCCTAATTTCAGTACGCACCATCGATACGAGAGGTAACAAAAACAACACAAGAAGATCTGGCGTGATCATGTACTAAACATTGTCGAAGGAATAGTGTCGAAGTTTGGAGCACCCGATGGGTAGTATTGCTTGTGAAGATCTCTCGTATGATGATCCACACAAAACACACCAATCGAGACACAAACTTTGCACAGCTGCCCGTGTACCCAAAATTGTTGGACGCTATTCGTCATCCCTCGCAGTTCCCTCAGCAAATAAGGGATCGGTTCGTCGCGAAACGCTTGGAGAGACCTTCCTAACGAAAAAGAAACAAAAAACACACTACAACTCCACAATCGCGCGTATCGCGTGCGATCATAATATGCTTCATTGTGGTGCGCGTGTTCTTTCCGAAACGATTAAAATTCAGCGCCACCTCTTCCCGTCCAACTTCCTGTCGATGATGCGAAATAGACCCGGCTGTATGGCGGCATGTGATCGCGAGAGGGATTTATTGCCGGGATTGAAGCACAAACGCGCATGGTACAACCAAAGAGGACGAACACCAAAAACTGCACTATACAAAAAACCGTCCTCGAACCTGCACCTCCAACATGTGGTCAGCAAACCTACCACGCTGCTGTATCAGCAAAGACTGGCTGCTTCAGACGATCGTCTGCTTTTTCCTCTTCGTACGGTTGCTGTTCGCGTCGAACTTTCTGGAGGTTGAACTTTCGATCGATACTGTCACAGAGCCCGGTTTTGGTCGCCGTTGCCGCACAGACTTTCTGACCGATCGCACAACGCGGTCTGATCTCGGTGGTGTTTCACTAGTGTTTCACTGTGGGTAGAAGAGAAAAGAAACGAGATTCCGCTACGTTAACCTGCGCCTGTATGTTTTTCTTGGGGTGGTTTTGGGAGGATGAGGCCCCTTTTAGAGCGGCATCGACACACAAACGACAGAACGGTCACACGGGGTGCAATTTAAGTGAGGCTCTATTTTGTTTTGGTCTAACATAGTTCTGGGCCTACCGAGCACGTCACTGTCTTCCTTTTGGCCGCTTCGTTTTCCTCCCTTGGAACGGGTGAATGGAGGGCCTATTTAAATTTTTCACCTCCCCCCAAAAACACGTTTCGGTACGTGGTTGCGTGGTTTCGGTTTTGTTTTCGGGCGCCCGCTGCATTCCCCGTGAGCCCGTGTGTAAGGCGGTGGCGGTGGTGGCGCGATTTATGCGTTCGCGTTTCCGTGTCCGCACACCAATACCACCATACCGCTGATGTGCCAAATTATCGATAGAACAAAAAGCCACACTACCGTTCTTGACGTAACGATCACGATCACTGCTTGGGATCTACACGCTAAATGAACAGCATGTACTTTTTCTTAGCACTTTTACAAGATGTCGCTGTTGGATGTTCGTTTATTCTGTCAGTGGTGCATTACAACACTAAACTCTTATGTTGGCAACATTTAAAGCTGGCGACACAGCTAGGGAACACGATCCATTTAGTTAGACTTTATTTGCGATCATACTCAGCTTCAAAACCAGCCATAGAAACTGAATTTACACTATGGAATTTACTGACGACATTTAACGAACTACATATAATTTGCTGGGACACTACGCTTCGAGATGGGAGCACCACTTGTCGATCGATCTCGATCAAGGTTGATCACGGAACCAATACGCGCACTGCTGTCACTGGGAACACAGGCGAACACGTGGGTTGCTTCCCGGTTTTGCACGTGAATTTTAAGTGAAACTCTCCCCAAACCCACAGCGTGCATTCCTTGCGTGGAAACGTACCTAATTGGAACAGCTCAAGATCGCGATCGCGAACCCCTGGACGGGCGAAAAACGCACAAAAAAAAACAGCGCAGAAACGAGAGCCCGTGGAGCCGCGTGGCGAACGAACGAACGGTCGAAGATGCTTCCTTGCTGGCGGCCAAAAACGAAGTGAGCTTGGCGCGGTGGCCGTTCTAAAATGGAAAAGATTAACTGAATTCAACGGACCGGAGCACACGCATACATAGCGAGCGAGGATGGGCGCAAGCGTACGGTGCGCGATAGCGCCGGTTTCGTTGTTTCTTCTGACAAATGTATGCTACAGAACCAATTATAGTTCAATCTTTAAACCATTTGCGGTTGTTTTTCGTTCGTTTTCCGCACATACTATGCATTCAGCAGAAGGATAGTAGTTTCGAAAGATTTAGTATAACGTTTGAATTTGCAGTACAAGGCGATCAACGGAAAATACGGGGATCGCGTTTCGGAGATTAGTACACGAAATTCAAACTCCCGTGATTATGTTACAAGAAGTACTAAACTTGAAAAACATATGTAAAACATATATAAAACACGTACGAAACAAACTATTGCACTCACCTACCAGAAACCAGTGAATAAAGTATCAGTTCTAAGGTCTACGCGTTGCTACGAATACAGTGGCATTGTGGTGTAGCATAGAACACCAAAATGTTTACTTAAGAGCAGATAAGCAAAGCGTGATAATCGCAGAAAAGGAAGGAAATGGAATGGACAACAAAAAACTAAACTAAAAAAGCTTGTTGAGCATTCATGAAATGGAAATAAAAAGTGAAGATCAACTGGGATCTTCACTTTCCGGTGTGAAGCAACAACCTGATTGATGGAAAAGTAACGCACGCCCTGTGCATGTTGAATGATTTTAGTTTAGTGCGATGTTCCACGCTCTGTGGTGTGTATTCTGAAAGACGAATTTACCTAATAATGGATGTTAAAGTCCGTTAGATTAGTTGCGAAATACACGCTTGCGTTCGGTAATTTCGGTAAAGGTGAAAATTGCTGGTTGCAAAATTAAGTCACATGGCTGCCCGAAGGGCACCCTGGACGCATGGTCGAAGCGTTCGCTACATAAAACATTATTGCAAAATTTGTGGGAAGGAACTCGCCGAGTCCTACCGACGCAGAGCAACGGGAAGAACAAACAGCCAGCGCTTGCAAATCATCCCTCAACATTAGGAATGCGGCTCGGAGCGAAAAACGGAGTAGGAAAGTGCAACGATACAAGCAAGTAAACAAGCGATGGGAAAACGAGAAGAGAGAAAAAAGGGAAAATAAAAGCCATGCGAAAAGGAATGAACCAGGATAGACAAGTGGGACCAAGCAATGCGTACGTCCGGTTGGACTGGGAAAGAGAGAGAGAGAGAGAGAGAGAGAGAGAGAGAGAGAGAGATAGCTCACGTATAAGGCAAAAATGCTACACGTGTTGTCAATATCTTCAGCGGGGCACAATATTTTACGGAATGAAACGTGTCTGAAATGGCAAAGCAGAGTGGCTGGAAGTTCCTAGAAGGCAGGCAGGGAAAACCAAACGAGAAGAACGCAACAGATACAATCGAACGAAAGGCGATAAAAGCAGTATGAAAACGCATCTCAGTGCGAGGCGAGACAATAATCAAAACAGCACAAAACAAAAGCATGGCACAAAGAGCAAGAAGCGCCCATCGGAGAACAGCATAAAGTGTTATAATTTGAACTGTTTTGCTTTAGGTTGTGAGACTCACACTTTCCTCTCGATCGTTTGCAACTCCCATTCGGCATTCCTGTTGGTTTTTCCGTTTCGCTACCTCACGTGGTGTTAATGTTCCGCAAGGTTTACAATTCACCTTAACCCGAGGGTTTTTGTGACTTATGACTGAGCTATCATGGTCTGTGGATAACTAATTGGCATTCCGGTGAGATGGGGATTTTAAGTCAAATGTTGACGGTCGATCACACAGCAAGATGAGATGCTAAATTTGCATGGTTTCATGGTACGTTTCTGAGAAGATTCGAAAAGGGCAAAGCACATCTCAAATAACCTTCGCCCGCCACTAGTGAGGCGCCATTCCCTAGGGGCTTGTGCAAATTGCGTCCTGAACCTTTTTTTTTGGTTCCCTGCCGCTGATGTACCAAAACAAATCGATCTATGAAGAGGGTCTACCAACCGGGATGATCCTCTCCGTTCCTGATACACGCGGACCCGATAGGTACGGATATTCCCAGAATCGGAACTCGTCTATTCCTGATTCACATGTACTCGACAGTTGTCTAGTGTTCTTGTCTCACTTTTGCTCATGGCCCGCCTTAGAAGAAATCGTGGAAAAGCGTACCATTTCATCGGCAATGTTGCTGTTGGCTAGGGCGCATTTTTCAAACACGAACGACCGATCAAAAGAAAACGGTTTTGCAACTGCACATGCAGTTTTTTCCCCTACAACTGCACTCTTCTCTTGTGACTTTCCCGTTCCTTCGCAAGCGGTCGCTTACAAACGGCCGTGTGCCGGCAGTTTGCAGAAGCAATCGAAGATCAAGCGGCAGGTTCTTGGTTCCGTGGATGCGGCCATGCACGCAGCCTCCGTGTGAAGGCAGACGTTGCACCCGTAGGTGACTCGGCGGTGATGCAAGTGCAGCTGCACCGGGAATTTTCCGCAACGTGCCAGCGTAACGCGATGCGTGCTATTTTTATTTCGCTGCGTGTGATTGGGCCACGTTTACGTTTTTCCTTCTCGGGACCAACCAAGGGGCAAATCATCTCTCTCGGGATGTGCGCGTGTGTGTATGGGTTCGGTGGAAGCCTTTGTTTTCCACTATATTTAGAGTGATTCGAGATTGACTGCTAATGGAAGAACAAGGGAAAGTGGTTGCATTTCGTGGCCTCGAACGAAAGTGAATGTCGCTGCACTGGGAAAGAGAGCGATTGAAATGGTTAGGAGAGATCGGGGAATGGATATTTCAGTTCGTTGCAAGAGTGCTAAAAATACACCCCTGCATCTAAGCACTGCACCAGAAATGGTGGCAAATATTTCCTCATTTCTACGCAGAACGAACCAGAACGCGTTGGATCTTAAAACGCGTTTTCCATGTAAGGAAATTATACGAGGTCTTTTTACGAGGTAGTGCTGGTAACCAAAACGAAACAAGAATCTTGAAATGCAATTAGGAAGCGTTCTTCGAGGAGCTAATTATTCGAAAGAAGTTCCCATATAAGGAAGGTTGCGGGATAACGAGCCTACTAAGAGTAACTAACCCATCTTGATGGTGCTTCAAAGTGCTTCCGTAGTCAATCAATCACCACCCGGGAAGATATCGTATCCTGCAGGATCGTTGCGAAGTCGTAAATCTTTCACAAGAGTCCATGAACGTGAATCCAAGTCCAACATTCGTCCATACTGCAAGTACACTACGCTAGATTATTGCCAATTTGTATGCTCACAACTTGGATCAGCAAATGTGGGACTCAGCACACCGCCAGCTTTCCGGCTCACATCTTGCACAATTGACAGGAAGCTGCATAACGAGTCATCAAACATTTGACTGTGAAATAGATTCAGTAACACAAAAATCTCACCGGGAGTTCGCTAATTTGAGCCTCTGTTAGGTATGTTGTGTCTATTGTTTCATTGTTCCAATTCACCTACCTATCAAACGTGTCGTACATGTGCCGCCAGAGTTCGTGCACACATTCGTGGCTGCGAAAAGCCATTTATCAGGCTTACCAGCGGAACGTATCAAGTTCATCAGGTAGAGCGGTAGTGCGAACTGTGCACTGCAACTATTTAACAACTCCATACAGTCCGGATTATACTGGCCGCTCGGCGACGGATACTATCTCCGTGTACTATCACGGGACCAAGCCCGGGGATGTATGAACAAGCGGCAAAAACTGAAAGTAAAATGCACACGAATCTAAGCTCTCCCGGGGGATCCTCGAAGTGAGCTAATTGTCGTTAGGGACAGGGCTGAGAAAGCACTCCGCTTACACAAACAACGGACAACAATATCAGCGCGTTAGAGCGATGATTTCTAACCCGTCGCTTCATTGGGTCGCATCCACGAACGGAGGCGATAACGAAACCATCTCACGCTGACAGATTTGGAACCATCTTCATGCATTATCACCAACCGTTCGTGAAGTTTCAACCGGGTCAGCTGACCAGCCCCCCTGATCAGGCGCAATCCTGACGATGCTAGTGCACCCCAGCACGGACTAGTGAGATCCCGGTACGGAAATGGTCCGGATCGAGCGATTAAGCTTACGAAAAAAAAGGTCACCACTAGGCGCTTAGACCCCGGGCCCAATCAATCCCAGGGTCGAATTGGGTTGGCGTTAACATTGCTGCCATTTTCTCGTCAATCTTATCGGCTCCTCGCGGAGACTTGGTCAGATAGAGCGAAATAATAAATAAACAATACCCGGCACACAAACGCTCGTCCTGATCGTGGAAGACGTATTAGAACCTGATACGAGTGCGCTGGGTAGAAGGAAAACATGTTTACCGCGCGATTGCGTCGCCTGTACTAATCGCATTGCCGGTCCCGGAATGTAATGCTTCAAACGGCCGTCTTCTATTGAAGATTCGTGAAATGCTCATTGTTGCGCTGCATGATGCCAAGATTCTGTTTGTGTCTTTTGCGCGAGTTTAGCCACCATTCAGAACAACAGAATCACGGAAGCGCGAATTTAGCTCGTGTACTAAATGTGTACTAAAAATAGGTGACCATCGATCGATTAATTGATCGTTACTGTTTTACTCATACGGCTTCAGATTTAGTGATCAATTCTAGGGTTGAGCTGAGTAGGGTCCAACTGCGAGGTGAAAACACGCTGACATGACACTAACCTACTGCCTGTGGGTCGTGTTGGAGTTAGTGAGAGGCTCCTGTGGCCTGTGAAGGCTAGCTTCATAAGATACGATCATGTATTTTTTCCTGTTTGTGCCAAACTCAGCCTTCCATCGAGGGAAGCCAACAACGGCACTGTGATACTTTTACGAAGGTGTGCCAAAAAAAACCCGCACGCAATTCAAGCCAATGCCACGGGACTAGGCTCTCGTTTGCAGCAGTTATTAGCGGTAACCTCGATCAGGCTGCACGGTGGCGTTGGTGTCGACGTGCACTTTCAATCAACGAAATAAAGCACGATTAGAAGCGCCAACAACCCTTCGATGCACGGCCATTAATTCCGCGATGTCCGTTCCGGTCACTCCGTTCGCGAGACCCGCACTAGCAAGCTGGATATAAAACAGTGCGGCCGCTCGCGAGGCGTGCAAAAATTAAAGCAAAATCACGAAACAGAGACACTCCAAAATCGCGCCTAACGACCGGTTCGACGTTACATAACGACCGAAAAGTGTCCGCTCATGACCGGCCCTGACTGGCAGATCCGACGGTGCGTTCGAGGACGGGGGATTGTTTTATCTTCTTTTCGGCAACTTCATCCACCATCTCTGGTTTGGGATGGGGTGAAGCGAACCTGCGCTGGTAGGATCAGAAGGATCGTGGTGCACAACAAAAAAACATCCCCACGACTCACGGGGTAGGGCTGGGTCCGTTTGGAGCGAGGCTAGGGCCAGAAGGAATGAGCTTTTTTTTCGCTCACTGCTGTTGCTCAATGTATGTGGGAATAATAAAACTTCGACGCAATAAATTTCGACACGTTCACTTTGAGCTCCACTACGGTGCCGCATGATCTTTTTTTTTTGTTGATCTTAGTTTTGTTTGCCCCTTTGCTAGCTTGTTTGTTTCGTTTCCAGCCATATCCCACGGCGGTTTCTGCGTCCCTTGACGTTTTTCCGATCTCCCGTCCAACCGGGACGGCGCTTCTGCCCTATTCCCTGGAAAACCGCGTACGTCAACGTCAGTGGAACGTCCGTTTTCGCCGAGCTGGCTCGTTTAGCTCGATGAGAAACCAAAACCCTGCGGGCACGCGATCGACTTGCTGGTACTGCACTTTCACGCCCGTCAGAAATTGGCAAAAAGTGGCCGCGGTCGCCGGGAGGCCGTTGATTGAACGCTTCGATCGCAAAGAAACCTGCCAAAAAAGAACTAGAAAGTTTCACATCGACCTGTCCTATTATGTCAGGCGCGCGAACCGTTCGATCTAGGAGGCGCTGAAAACACGTACAACAGGATTGAAACAAGTTGGCCATGAGATCGAATTGACCAAAAATGGAAAACAAAATTGAACCGTTTCGAATTTTTGACTGGTCCTCTACGAAAGGGCAACGCTCCCAAACGATCGTGCACTGTCCTTTCTGTGCCCCCGTGGAAGCGGAACTGCGAAATGTGAGCAAAACACTCGACATGATTTACAACGGTGTCCCGGTGGCTCCGAGGAGTAGGTTAATCAGTATCACATCCTGCCCACAGCGCTGCATAATAAAATCATAAAACACTCGTCCCGAAAGATCACCTGCTGCAATCTGGGTCGTTGGTTTAAATTAGTATGTACGAACGAACGAGCTGGAGCGAATGAAATCGCCAACCGGCTGGTAGTTCACTATCTTATCAAGCGTGGTTCAAAGATCCTGGCATATCTCAGGCCTCGGCAAAACAGCTGTAGTTGCATGGGTTGGGTAGCCAGCTGCACAAATTTCTCAGACTACTTCTCTACTCGGAGGAGCATTCCTGTTCTAGTACAACTCCGGACAAGCCATTATTGGGAAAGTCAACGGAATCTCATTATTTTTAAAACGTTTGCGTTTGATATGTGATTTACCACGTTGAATAAAAAACATGCAAATCTATAGTAGGCAACGTAATATGTGCTCTTTAGTTCGTTGAGCAAATAAACTTTCCTTATTCACGCGATTTACGATGTAGGTCGCCTAAAAGTATGCAATAGTATCTACAAACCGGTTATGCATTTGAAACGAAGCCAAATATTGTCATGGGTGTCGAACGTGACATAATTGTGGTTCATGATTCGACTACATCAACTTATTATTAGAGAACATTCTGACCACCGTTTGCATTATAATCAACTTTATTTTAACAACATTTGCTTCTTTTGTCCGTTTGTTACAGATGATGCATGTTCCATTTCGTAAGCTATCGCTTCTGCTGCTTGTACTGGCTGGGGTGATTCCCTGGCGAGGAACAACCACAATAATTACTATACGACACGAAGAACGACCACCCAGATACGTTCAATTTGAGCCTCAAACTTTTGATCTCGATAAAGCGCAGGGAAATTTGTAAACAACATATTTAGCAAAATCTTAGCTCGATCCATCCTCGAATAAGACGTAAATCTTTAAGAAAAAACGTTTCTTTTTTGTTTGCTTATCGATAGAATGGAGGAGAAAATACGTATTAACAACTGTAGAAAGTATAAACAAAATATTTTTCTCACTGGCAGCATGTCAAAAACGGCCTGCCTTTTTGATATGTGAAGGTGAAGTTTTCGTAACTGGATTATCCCGGAAAGGCCCGGAAACATTCGTAACTAATGCAAAACCAACCGTTGAACCACGTTTTCGACGAGTACTTCGAAGCGCAGATATTGATAGTTTTTTTTTTTAATTTTAAATTTCATCTCCTCGCTTACACTTCCTAACGTATCCTAGGACTATAAAAATCATTTATAACCGCGCTATCGATTCATCGTACAATCAAAAGTTTGCTGCTCAAAGCGAACGTTAGCTTGTTCTGGGGAAAATCCTTTCCTTCCGAGTAACACGACATTCTTGCGTTACATATTTTAGCGATAAATGTGGCATCAAATGTGTTTCAAATTTTGCTTGTATATGGGTGGCAACTGCAATTAGTGGAGAAGCAAAAGCTCGTTTTCCTACGTGTAGATCCGTTCAATTACGATGGGAAGAAAGTATGTTAGCTGACGTTAAAGAATGTCTAGCCATCCAAGCAAACTTCGATTCTCCTCCGCCATCCGTATCAAGCGCATTCTTCTTAGTCGTTAAATCTCCTAGTTTATCCATCTATTTGAGTACGCCTGCCAACTGCACGTTGCATGTTGCGTTCCTATTCATTTCTATTACATTGTCAGCGGATTGGTTCTGTACCATTTTGTGAGTTTGTGTGGGTGTGTATTATAAGCTTTCCCTTCGAACTTTCTCGGCCCTCGGTTAAGCTAATATGGCCATTTTGCATGCAGCAAGTGGAACGGAGTATCACCTGACTTCAAGAACGACGTTAGCGCCGGTACATTCTTTCCATTTGTTCATTCCTATATACAACTCATAAGAAGCTAATACTCAATTATGTTCATGTTTATTACACGTTACACAACACTACTTAGGACTGTTGAGTTCTGCTTACTGTTTTCGTACTCTGAGCTGGTTTGCTCGCTAGCTCCAAAGATGGGCCAACCGTCGTCCTATTGCATCTCTCCGGCGAAGATCGACTCTTGTCGATCTCCGAAGGATGTGAGCTTCGTTTGCAAATTTGCGATCAGTTGGCGTTCTGCGTCTAGTTTCCGTAAGCGCTGCTGGTTCTCTGTTGCTAACATACTGGCTATTGGCTAGGCAAATTGGTAGAGATTTGTTCGCTATCGTTACGCTTTCCTGCGGGTGAGCGGTTTGTTTGCTTGCAGCTTTATGCGACAATATTAACTGTGTGGTATCATGCGTGTGTCACCTTCGGTTCGTTTCAAACAAGCTTTTTAAGTACCGAGTACCTCTAAACATAACCAGCTATGGATATGGCTCCCGAACTTAATCCTCTTAATGAGAAATAATACGACAAAAAATCGTACATCCTGCCGCATCGGTACGTGTTTCTTAAAACCGCCTTTCGTCAATGAAACGAAAAACAAAACAGTAAATGAATAAAACGTAATAACAAATCGCGCAATAATCTAAAACAACATAATCACACGCGATGGTTGGTTTTTAGTTATTTTTTACATTATGCTTTGCACACATTTTAACACATTCGTTCGCTTCATTCGTATCTTACTATGACACTAAGGATTTCATCTTGGTTGGTTACTCCACAATTACGATTCTATCATTCTTGCCCCCCTTACGCCTAATCTTCACACACACACTTCATTCTCCTGCAACGTCGCACATTGTTCCACGTTTTGTTCACCTTCGCTACGTAGCGATAAAACACGTTTGTTTCAATTAAAAATAACATAATCAAAACAAATCCTCATTAGATGTAATCATGTAAGTCTAACACTAGCTAGATAAAACATCAGAACGGATAGCGTTCACTCAACCCCATCTCTTCGGTCAGCATTTGTTCACGAAAAGCAATGATCGGAAGGTCGAAAAGCAACGCCGCGGACGAACATCGACCTCGCGGAAGTTACCAAGTCGTCCTGACCTCGAGGTCGACTTCTCCGTTCTCGCCACTTTCTTCACGAGCGCCCTCTAACGGCCGTATGCGTGGCTACCTTTTGTGGGATGCAATTCAGTAGCGTTACAAAACCGATTCCATCTGGCTCACTTCCTTGTCCGACTCCTTCGTGCCGCCGTTTGATTGGGTCTGCTTACGATCATCGTTGATCGTCGTGCTGGAGGTGATATTCGACATGATCGGTTGCTCCGTGGACGGACTAGGGGCAGTTTGGATGATCTTGGGGACCATCGTGATCGGCTGGTCGTCGTCCGCTAGATCCTCGGATGGTTCCTCATCGATAGGGGTCAGCACCTCCACGTGCACGGGAGCTTCCGATTGCTTCCGGAATCTACGAGTAAAAGAAATAGAAAAGCTTAGCATCTCCGATCCAAAAACCTTCTCGCAAGTAGCCTCACTTACCTCTTCATTGCAGGCGCCGCAAAACTGGTAATAGCGGACAGGGCAAACAGTCCACCGGCCACAAAGAAGGGTATTGAGTACGACTGGGTGGCATCGTACAGAGCTCCTGCCAGCGGAGAACCAACAATCGTTGCGGCACCACGGAACAGAATCAACAGACCAAACGCGTTGGTCAGCTTGTCCAGTCCGAGCAGGTCGACCAGAATAATTGACGTCAGCGAAATGTAGCCAGCTGCGGGGACAAAAGCGCAAACACACTATTAATGGTTTGTCCTATTCGACGGTAGGATCCTTCTCCACATACCGATGGCAATACCGAACGCGATGGCCATGGCCACGTACGCCGCGTAGGTGTGACAGAACGGCGTCAGCGCGACCGCCACGGTGGAGATGACTAGACAGATGTTGTTAAGAAACAGGGCGTCCACTTGAGGGAAATCGGCCACATAACCGCACACGATACGACCCACAGTGTTCGTAATGCCGATGATCGAGATGAGGAAGGATGCAGAGTTTTGCTCAATTCCCTGTCGAGAAAGAAACATCCAACAACCGTTTGGTAAGACACGAAATGATATGACACTCTCTAGCAGTAGACTTACGTCCATGACGGCCGCGTCGACCAGATACACAAACGGGACATAGAGACCGGCCATGCCAAAGATGTTCGAGACGCCAATCATCATGAAGACGGGATCACGCAGCAGACTTACATCCATCATGGCACCGATCGCATTCTTGAACGATTCCGGCAACTTCAGGCATGGGCAGAGGTCGTATTCTACAAAGCCAGTGATGTACAAAAGGACGGATTATTAGCACCCCATTACTACTGTTCTCAACCATCAACACTTACGTTCTTCTCGTCCTTTTTCCACGTCGTCTCGAACATCGTAGCGGTGTTCCTTCTCAAATTTGGTCAGCGAAACGACGGAGTTGCGATAGTTGGTCAGCGACTTTTGCGATTGGAACTCTTTCAGATTGGTTACGGAACCGGAGTAGAAGATGTCCTTACGCGACAACGGGCGCACCATGACAGGCCGGTCCGCTTTCAGCGAGGCTTTTGAGGTAAACATGCTGCCATCGTCCTGCAGGTGGCAACGTGCGTTTTTGAAACAGATAATACAAGTCCGTTCGTGGAATGAGTGTGAAGCGACATCGGCATGTAAATGAAGCGAAATGTAAGTGTGATGAAGCGAATAGCAAGTTGAATTACGGGACACAGCAACGTCGTCCGGTTTCTACGGAACGGCTAGAAGGCTTGTGCAGCACACACCAGAGCCCACAATAGCAGGACAAAGCACTAAGCAGCTTGCAAATGCATTGTGACGTGAATGGGTCTAAAGCGTGTGTGCGAAAATGATGATCAAACAAGGACGAAATGGATCAACGGAAGGACTCGCGGCCTAACGCCGACGAGTGGTGCTTTTGTTGGTTCTCTATCTTAACGTGGCTAGGCGTGATGCATGATGATTGCAATTAGGAAATGATTGCCGAACACTCTCCGGCAGACGAGTGAATGAGAGCTCTATAATAGCGCTGATTTGATACTTGTCTATTAGTGGCCAGCAACCTAGCGTCCAGACCGAGCGCGCACACACCCACAAACACACGCGCAGAGGACGAGTTCGCGTCTCGCGGCATCCAGTGCGTTTTGGCATCCGTTCAAGAGTGCTTCTATATTTAACACTCCCGCTCCCAGGAACCCTTTCCCCGAGGGGTGATACGTTTAGTTTAGGAGATGCAAAAATTACTAACTATTCCCATCACACCGTTAATTTGGGCAATTATTCCACACATACGCCGCCAATTGACACATATAATGCAGCTAGTTTAGTAAGAGAGTTCTAATAGGCCGGTTTGACAATTTAGTAGGAAGAGGAACGGACTCCAAAGAGCTGAGCTCGTGAGCACAACAAGGGTATGGTTAGGGTAACGACTGTCTGTTGGGATTTTAGTAGGGATAGCCTAACGGTTTTGCGATCGTCTACTATCAGAAATTAACCAACGCACGTAACCTCTATCACACTACGAAAAAACCGATCCGTTAGTAAGGCGTTAGCTAGTAACAAAAGCGCTAGCCATAATCCCGATTCCTATCAAATTCGCATCAAAAGGACAGTAATGTCTGTCGTGTTTGGTGTAAGAGAAGAAAAAATGGCTACTAACGAGATCCTCAGCGTTATTATTTTTGCTGCCATTGACTGAGCCGCGTGAGAGTCTGAGTTGCATGGATTTACGTACGTCACCGTTGCTACCGACATCACCCCGTGAGCTAGCCTTGATGGCGGCCAATGACGGCTTGAAGCGTTCTCCGGTCGAGTGCTTGCGAACGCGATCGAACGTCGGCACAGACCCATTCTTGGGGATGCCTGCAAACAGAGAATCAAGAGCACAATTAATACCGCGTGTCCTGAGACCGGAAGCTGTGTGAGGAATTACCAGACTGGTGGCTAGTGAAGGCTGGCTGAGAGGCATTGCGTGGGAGGTTATCCCCACCATAATCTCCGGCGTCCGATTCGGAGTTGGTGTTACGCTTCTTGTTCAGGGGTTTCTTCATCTCGATCTGGCTTGATTCGGACGACGAACCACTGCTTCCGTTCTGTTCCTGAGTCTTAAACTCAGAAATGGTGGGTAACGTCGCCACGGGATGAATACCGCCTTGCTGTGCTGCCAGTTGGTCCAGGGCCAGGCTCGAGTGTACGCCCGGATCAGCATTAAGCGGAGCTTTCAGTCTTTTCTCCATCGTACCGTCAGGCAGCTGGACCATGAAGTACGACCCACCGATCGAGCCGCGCTCCATCTGCAAGCGCTTTTCCTCATACATGCGCTGCATCAACGGTTTCACTTTGTCATCCTTCGGGTACCTGTTCGTGGTGAGAGAATCGACGATGTAATGCGCTGTGGAATTGAGGATCCGGTGTGTCGTTGTTACTCACGTGAGAGGTCGCATCATCGCACCAAACACGGCGCAGTTCAGGATCAACCCAGCCAGAATGAGGTTCGAGTTCTTCCAATCGAAGTTCTGCAGCAGCAAGTTTGCCAAAGGCGCAAACGCGAACGTACCGAAACCGGAACCACACACGGCGATGCCAGTAGCCAGCGAGCGTTTCGTCTCGAAATAGTACCCCACGGCAACGACTGCCGGGAGGTAGATCAGCCCAAACCCGATACCACCCATCACACCATACGTGAGCATCAACATAGTCACCGAGGTGCTGAGTGTACTGAGCGCGAACGCCGCACAGGATATGATACTGCCAGCGATACACACTGCCCGACAACCGAACTTATTGGCCAACGCCGACACTACTGGTCCAGCGCTCAGGTACATGCCACTGAGCAGGCTACCAACCCAGGCTACCGTGCCCTTACCTTCGCCGAAATACTCCACAAACTCGTTCAAAAACACACCGAACGTGTACGCAATGCCGTCCACGATCATGTTGCACATGAAAGACGCGAATACGATCACCCAGCCGTACCTTTCAAGAGAAGATGAAGCGTTGTCCTTATGAGTTCTAGGAACCCACCTGGAGTCATCGGGATACTTACCCACCGTCCGGTGGCGGCGGCATGTCGTGGTACTCGCATCCTGCTTCATCGTCATCCGGCGAAGGATCCTGGTTCAAGCGTTCGGCCTCCTCACACGCAATGTCACTGTCCGTCTGTGGGAGAAGTAAACAACGTTAGGGCTCAAGTTTGACTCTGCTCCACCGCCCACTTTTTGGCCCAATAGCCTAATGGGCGTCCCTTGGGACGTTCGCAATTTTTTGATAGCGATGCTTACAGCGCTGAGCAGCAACCCCAATCAACCTCCACCCCCATAATAGAGTGATGATGGTCGATTTTAATCCATCCATCATCCGACCTGACACTTGACACTGGAGAGGAACGACAACAATGCCCTGCTGCCCGTTCGGCCCACTTCTCTGGTCGGATGACATAAGACGACCGTCACCACGCGATATTTTCGGATCGGCGCCGGTCACATAAATTCAGTTGCGGCAATCCACCCTAATCAATTTGTGCGATCCGGGCCTGGTTCGCCTGTAACTGCACTCCAGAACGATTCGCTTCATTCGATCGTCTCAAACACACGCTGCACATCATCATCAGTGACATCGCGTTAAGGCACGTCCGTAACCGATTTGGTGTCGGTTAGGGAAGCGAACGACTGGAGAAATGCTGCCGTAGAAACGCGTTTCCAGGCGGGTTCTGTTGCGCAACCACCGCGCGTTAAGCGAGGCGCGTTATGGCGTTCGTTAGCGCCAAACGATTTCGACACCGCAGTTTAATTAAGAGAGTTGTTAACAATTGCACGGACCGGCATGGGATTTGAACAGCGAGCCAACGGAACATAACACTGTTGAAGGCGCTGGTGAGACCCTCAAAGAGCCATGAGTGATGTTGAAGTTTCCTTTCTCTGCATCCCCTTGACGACCCAGATGCCGGAGCACTGGACCATGACGTCCATTTGTCAGCGGGAATACACATGAACAGAAAAAAAACCCAGCCCCAGATCGACATCGCTGCCACATTGTCTACCGTCGGCGCGGAAGACGAGTCCGTTCCGTTCTACCGGTTCTGGTCGTTGGCACGCGACACCGTCAGCTCGTTTGTGACAGGTACGTCGATGGCCGGGGCGGGTCGGAATTTCGCGATGTCGCCTTTTATTTATAGCCACAAAAAACAAACCTATCCACCCGCACTTCTCGTGCCGGACGACTTCAAGGACGTCCCGACGGTCCGGGCGAGGACCGTGAAGCGCAGGAGCCGTTGTGGCTGACAAACGAACCCATTGCCAGATATTCGCGTCTGTTCGGGCATACTCAACAGGTGGGTTGACTGGCTGCACTTCGGAAACCTCAAAAATGCAGTTACACAAACACTCAAATAGATGCAAGCGTGGGAGGAAATAACTACACTGTTACTGAAGTACACCAAAGGGCGGCTGAGGACCGATGTTCGGTTATCCTCCTGAGAACGGTCGAGGCAGACGGAGCAGTACTTTGTCTGACGACGGAACCGACAAATGTTCCCAGTTGCTGCAACCCAGTCAAGAAGACGAGTGTTCTATGATGCTTATCCACAACATGAAGTATTCTATTTGCCTGGTAGTCGTTGGGTCCCTTTCGTGAAAAACTCCAGAAGGAAATTGCTGACAGACGATTTCCTTCCGGTGAAGATTTTTGCAAAAACCCCTTTCTACCCGATCGATCACAACAGTCCAGTCCTTTCGGGGCGGCTCTCAATCAACATGTCAATGACCAAGAGCGGCACAAACCGTAGTTGTTATGACGAACATCACCATCCGCTATTCCAATGCCACTAAAACGGCAGACGGCATTTATGATGCATGCGCTATAAAGCGATTTATCGCGTTATGTTCCCACGCAGCCACGATATGGAAACCGAAACCGGAACAAACAACGTGACGATTGCTGAAGCGAATGGCGTACTTTGTGGTAGTAGATATTCCATCGTTCTTGGTTTGACTTTTTGTTACTAGAGCTTTCTCTCACTGGCGGCTCGAACACAGAATGCAGTCCACATGCAATTGCACCAATAACCAACGGCAACATATGGTTACAACACGACCGCACGTCTCAAACAAGGCCAGCTGATAGAGCCCTGTCAATGATCCCGGTGAGTCATCGGCGAGAGCCCTAGTCTGTGCACGTGGAGGAGTAAAGTTACTAGCTCTAATTACTACCAGCCTTGCAGGGGCTTGGCTTTAGTCGATTGGTTTTTGTTTGAAAGTGGTGACAAATAACATAGACCAAAAACATAAAGAAAAAGCAAGAAGAACAAAAACAAAAAAGGACAATGGCGTGTTTAAGTAGTTTTCCCCTAGCGCAACAATGTCGTTCATCGGGTCGCTTCCGAAGGGATTTACCGGAGTCGACCATGAAAAGTAAAGACCGGAGTGATCATTCCATGAAAAATGGTACGTAATCAAACGTCAGATCATATCGGGGTCGTGTGTGTTATTGTTCACCGGGGAGGAAACAGATTGAAAAAAAAAAGCTCGACACAAAATAAATTGTCATTCAACGTTGCCCGCCCTTCAGCTGCGGCTGCGCTTTTCCTCTAGTCAGACGTTCCACTGCTCTACCACGAGAAGCTCGAGAGCTCGTGGGGACGAATCACGTGTGAGCAATTATCGGTCCGACATACTGGACCCGTTCCCTTCGAAACCATTTTTATTGCCTGCCAACGTCGATATTCAATCAAAGGATGAGCACTTCAGGCCTCTGCGGACGTCTCTCGGACCGGGCCTCATGGATCGATGAAATCACCGGAATCCGATGGACACTTCAACCGGACACCACCTGACAACTGCACGACTCTGGTCCCTAGTTCCTCACCCAACGCACTTGGAGCGGTTGGGACAGATTATCGGGGCGGTGTATTTTGCTCCCGGTCAACATTCTCTCAGCAAAGTGCCTGATAAGATAGGTGAGATGAATGGTCGAATAATGCTCGATCCATTTTCTATGCTGTCACCAGGTATGGTCAACCCTTCGACGGTCACTAATGTGCTCACTATTATTGCTATTATCGCTATCAGTATCGGCAAGGGCTCCGGGAACGCACTGCGCTGATGCGATCTGCTGGAGTGCTCCTATTATTTCGTTGCTCTTGTCAATCCACGGTCATCCATCTACCGAAGGGCGCTGGCACTTGACCACGACGAGGTGGATTTATTGGGACGGACATTCAATGGAGCATATTTATTGCACCCTCGGGCTGGTTCTCGGCGCAACCCGTGTTCCAACTCTTTGTCCTTCTCTTGTGTATAGTACCACAGAGACGGCTTATAAATATATTCTTGGAAACCCAAAACCCCATCCCTTATACGCTGGACGTTCTGGCTTGGGGAATTATTGTCAACAAACTGATCGTTTCACAGTAACCAGCTTTGCAGATACCGATCATTCGCCAATAGACGGCACATTGGTCAGATTAATCAAACTTCAGCATCTTCCTTCGCAACAGAACAGTGGCAAAGCGTTGGAGGGCCTCCCGCCACAATTAATGTCAATTAAACTACCAAACATACACGATCACTTTCGCTCTCCAGGGCGTACGTCGACTGCGCTTGCTCACCGTGGGTTTTGCCGCTTTGCTCGTCATGGTTCTTGCAGAATCTCAATCACAACTCACTGTAGCAAAATCCGCCTCAACAGAGCAGCACACTCCAATCCTTTGGTCCCAGGATCAGGACCGATCGTTTGATCCTGCCCAAATTATGCCTACACACACTCGACAGACCGGCACGAGAGACCAAGCTTTTCCGCACAATTGAGGGAAGTCAACGGACTCCCAATCGAATATCGACACGCAACTAACGCCAAACGTCAAATGACGCAAAATTCGTACTGGAAATGGTTTAAAAGCCAATTAAACTTCTCGACTCGGCTATGGCGACTGCACTCTCGCTATCTCGCCGGGAGTTCAGATCGTCGTGTGTCTCTATTCCGCTATCTCTGGTTGCCGGTTTCGTTCGGCTAGTCGTTGGTGGTTGTCTCGCAGTCGGCTGCGTCAGCTGATGCAACCAACACAGCAGGAGCTTCAACGCCGACGACATATGACCACGAGGATCCTTGGGTTCAGATATCGCTGGAGATGCTCTCAAAATGCCGTAGAGGGCGGGTCTTCAGGCCTCGTGATTGTCAGGTTGACCAAGAACCAGTGTGACGAAAACCATCACGTCGATGCCCTCAACACATACCCTCAGAAGTCATGCAATCGCGGGCGGAATCAACACTACAGCATGAACGTCACTGGAGAACGCGTCAAGTGTTTGCTCGCTCGGACGCATTCGTGTTTGAACAGCGATGTTGGAAGCAGTTAAATCTCGAACAGCGCAAGATAACCAATCATAAACTCGCTCTATGGACTATCGTTGGGCACTCGAGAGGGATTTGGGACGAATTTCAGGAATGTCCCAGACATTCTCGTGTTATCGGATTTCACCATTCGCTTCTAGCAGCTCTTTCAACGGATCATCTGCAATTCACGGCCATCCAGACTATTCAGTGGTCTTACAAAGATTAAGTAAAGAACTCCCATAATGGGGACGAGAATGCTTTCTTCAAGGACATTGGAATCGAACGCCGATCTTTTGTCCCTGCTCAAAGACATCCGGAAACCATCAATCCCTAACGGGCGTCATAACTCGGGCTCATATTTATACTCATTTGCCTCGGACTGGCGCCATCGATATACACTCGATCAGCAAAAAGAACCTCTCTCTCTCTCTCTCTCTCTATCACGCTACCTTGCTGTCTGCATCTCGCCGCAGTACAAAGCACAACGGAGGACATAAAACACTACACCCACCACGGGTTCAGCGCAAAATACCAACATCCCGATATCGACGTCTCCACCATCCAAGGTCGTCGGTGCACATGAACATGGGAACGGTGGATGCAGAAAACCCTCGGCGAGACTGCGCGGCATTGGTTCCGACGCGTTTACCGCTTTCATATGACATGCAGGCGGTGAAACCGAAATCCAGGTCAATGTTAGCAACAACGTTGCCTTACGCGCGAACCTCCCGAACCAGACACGGTGGTGCTAGCTGCTATAGTGAAACACCTACTCCTCCCACCAGGCCAGGTGGTGACTGCAGACACAACCATCGACTCAGCAAACAGCAGGCTGCCACGAGACGCCGAGAAAAGCTTCAGTTGACGCGGTAGGAACAACTAGAAAGGACCCTTCTCTTCCCGTAGTCTCGAATACCGCGAGAGTCCTCTACTAGGTATACTAGCCGTGACGTGGCAAAAATGACCCTTCCACGGGCTGGAATTCGAACACCGCAAAGCCAACGTTTAACTCGATAAATATACAACGCGTGGCTGCAGCGGCACATGGTGATGAGTGGCTTGTCCGCGTGTTTGCCATCAATTAATGATAGAATTTATGGAAACTCATACGGTCCCAGCGTGAAACAGGCGCTACACCTACCCGTCGGGCCTTTTTACTGGCCATGATGTGCTGCTTGATTCGTGGGACTACCGGAGAGGATGGGGATGGAGACCACCGTTAGTCAGCCGTCGAAGGTGGCGCAAAAACCACCCTTAACACGTGCAGAAACGTTTCTCGATAGGTATCCTCACACAGCTCAGGTTGCAAGGCACACCAACGCCAACCATCAGACTCCACTATCCGTACAGTGGACTCTCTGCTATATATGACACGTTAAAGGACAGATTTGCACACACACACACGGACGCGCACGTACACATACACAGACGCCACTCAATAGTTGTTCCAGCTAAATTCACAATGGCACTGAAAGCACAATTTTGGCAATGTTCGAAGTACACCGACCACCGAAAGTATCACCACGAGTAACTCTAGGTCAACGGGGTAGTCAATGATGTCAGTCAGATATCTCTAAGTACACGCCACCTTGCGGGGAATTTCTGTAAAACAGGAAGTGTGCACTGTGAAGCATAGAACGGAGAAATCATAAGTCAAACGCTTCCTTGACCCGCAACTGGTAACGGGGTCTCCCACACCACAAAAGCTCCAGTAACGCTGCATCCAACCGAATGCAGTTGCATCGCGGCTAAATGACTATGCACACGTCGATCATAAGGCGAGTTGGCGAGAGAAACCAAAGCGAACCTTGTGCTACTGAGTCACCTAAGGTTCGCTCGATTCACCAACGAAACCATGTTGATCGTAAAGGCCCTAAAAGGTACTATCACTCCCAATGATTCTACTGCATTTCATGTGCGGCTCATCCTCACGTTTCAAGGCGTGTCGCATATTTTACAGGGTGGTTCAGCCTTCAACTACCATAAGCGGCCAAATCGGACGATCACTGGAGCCGAAGCAATCCATGTCATTATCGTTACTCGAAAAGTATGGCGTTACACTGAGCATACCAACGCATTACACTACGATCGACGTCATCATTGTCAACGCTGTCGCTGGCTGGTTTCTTTGCGGGCGATTTTTGACAGCGGCTTACTTTTTTAATGGCACAATTATTCGCTCTATCTTATCGCCCTCGGCTAGCAATAGCCACGGCTGTAGCGTACCACGAGTTGCGTTAACCCTGATAAACGGACTTCGACCAAGCGATTCCTACACCCGATGTTACCGATGGGTCCTTGACGAGCCTAGCGACACCCCACTCATGGGGTGAAAATTGCACATGCGGCTGTGCGTTGGAGATTACCCTGTCCATTCAACTGTCCGTGCTGGTTGAATGATGGACGAAGGAACACTCAAAATACTTCTGCTGTTTGGATCGGAACATCCGGAATTCCACAACCCAAGAGAACAGATTCGAAGGGTCGAACAATCTCATTGGCCCGACAAAAACAGCACAAGGAACAAATCTCCACTAGTTCGAGATAGCACCACCGACAACACACTACTTGCGATCGCAGTCGCTCACCTGAGGACACTGTTTACTATTTCGTCGATCGCGGAGTCGCGATCGCTTTGCCAGGCGCGATCGTTTGTTTTGCTTTTCGCGTGCTCGAGCCCATTCATGAACGCAACACAAACATCGACTTCTCGGCTTCGTGCTTCGTGGTCACGCTAGTCCGCCACAACCACGCAACCAAACGTTGCTGGGAAGGAGACATCGAATACTAGATGAGCCGAGTGGCCGCCATAATAACCTTCCTCAACGGTGGAGGCGCATATTCATTAGTCGTCGCGGGAAGTCAGTTACCACGACCACGAACCACCCTGTTCGACCGGTTTTGGAGTAGTAACCTTCGCAGATGGTCTGTGATGGATTCCTCTTGCCGTGTTGAGCCGCATCACGCAGGGATTACACGCTTTGGGTTAAGGTTCTTTGGGTTCCTAATGTACTCGTGCGCGTTGAACTTGAAGCGCTTCAATGCCGGTGGCTTATCGTTGGACATCGTGGGTGTTTCAAGGACCTTCACCATCGTCAGTGACCCGTCTCAGGAGCAACAGTCGCATGTCGAATGTAAGCTATCAAAGCGCAGAATTTCAACCCCAACCGCACCCGTTATGAGACCTGATTTTGATGGTGCAACTCTGCCCTACCTGTGCGATCGGCACGATGGATACCGAGGTGTGTAATTTAGAAGGGCGTGCGTTGGAACACCGGCATGATTTACGACCCTGGCGACAGCTGCCGTGGGGCTTCCCCGCATAGGTAAAGGGGAAAGATAATCACGTTGCGATCGCGTCCAACATTAGCCCGCATTCTGCTTTTCGACCTTGCAGTGGACCGGTGGGGTGATTACGCGAGAAAACTGCACGCTACTCGTCAACCTGTTTCGAGCGATTCACAGGTCGCACATGCTCTTTCATCGCTAAACGAGTGTCGTTTATCTGTCCAGCAAACAGGAGAAGCAAAGTGCTATTATATGCGCACCCACAACGATCTGGAATCCACACACGAGCCACTCGTTATCGGGAACAACGCGCTGATACCACGCGACTACAACAGGCAAAAGCAAACAGCCATCGCGACGCAAACCGCGGGCCAGACAAGGCCTGATCGATCGTCAATATGACGCGGTGTTTCACCGAGTGTTGTGCGTCTCCATCGACAAAGCGACCAGGGCCAAAAACGGGGTCAGAGTGAACCACACGGTGACTAAACACCGTAAATGCATATGCATACGAGGCTAACACGGTTTGCGAGAGGGGTGCATCGAAAAAAAAAAGCTCGTCTTGCGCCATTATGTCCAAAACAAAAACGGTCATTTTAAAAGGGGAACAAAGACTGAACCACAATTGCGCCAATTTTACGATCCACTATCAACAGGGAGCCGAATTTGGGGCGATAAAGACGCAAAACAGAGCCAGCCTCACGTACACTCGCAAACGCACTCACGGATACCATGCAGGGTGGCTTTCCGGTGGATTGAGTACCATATCTAAGCAGCACCACTACTCTCGTGCTACTACTCGTTTAGTACTCTGGGAGTGGGTAGAAATACGACTAAAGTAGGCCACAACAGGGTGCGCTCCAGACGGCCGTGTTTTGATGCTTCTTCCTCTTTTAGAGTGCTTTCGGAATGCTTGAAGTGCCCCAAAGCGGTTGCTACACCCGCAGACACAACTACTACAACGCTGAACAGCTGTTTTCTATGCTAGTGTGCCGGATCAAACCCCTCACAATAGAAGCTGTTCGTTGGGGATCGTTTCGTCTTGGCGAAGATCGAGATCGGCGTGAGGTTGTTTGGTTACGGGTTGGTTTGTTTGTCGGTGGTGGCGTGTCCGGGGTTGAGAGTGCTTCCCCCCAACGAATCATACGAACAGACGTCCTCTTAGTCTAGATTCAAGCGTATCCTCTGTTCTACCACGCCCCAGATCTAATGAGCAGAACGAGCAGCATCTCACTAACTGAGAGTTGTTCACGTCGGCGCACGGATCACACTGTTGCGCCTGGCGACCAGGGCACGCGTGAATACTACCTCCGGTTAGTATTGGTACGAACCGCTTGGCATCCACCCTCTCCCGGCGACTGTCAATCGGCACCCCTTCCGTTTGATGCTTTCACCGTTTGATACCCCTCGGTTTCCCGCTGGTGGGGCAGGAATCTTTTTTTATCCGCTTTTTATACGCGTTCCTCCCACACCCTGAGCCAGGGCACAGTCTCCCTTTCCGGCTATAGTCACCATCCTGTACGAACCGCACACAACCCGACACGAACCGAGCTCAGATCACACACGACCCAACGTCCCACCGAGAGAACAGGCACGCCGCCATCCCAGACGCATGATGGCTGCCATATTCGGGACATTCTTTGTGCTCGAAGAACAAGAACATCGCGAATACGGCCGCCCTCACACTGAGGAAGCCATGCAACGGCACCTGGCGAGTTGGAAGAAATCGCGCCACCGCCAACCAACGCGACCACCACAAATGGAGGCGCACTACTAACAAGCGTCTTTGCACGAGGCAATGCCGAAGGATATCGACGCATGGACGCATGGTTTACCTGTCGAACGGATTAAAGCCTCTCCCGATTTTCCCTGTCCCAGGATTTTCCCGAACCTTAACGACGTAAGAGGAGGCAAAAGACACCAGCGACAGCAATTACGACGCTTGAAAAGCAATCGATATGCTCGAAGTCGAAGCTGCAGCACCTGAGGGTTGAGCTACGGCTCTACCGGAAGCTAACCGGTGCGTACGTTGGGTTGTGCTTGAATTTTACTAATTTTGGGAGCGTAAAAATTGTCAAAGAATCGCAAGATATACACTCTTAGTACACACGATCACGCGCTAGTCATTGCACTGTACTACCGAAAATGCACACGTTCCGCTCGATGAGACAGCTCATCGGAACATCCGACGTTCCCCGGAAGCTGCGGACCGATACTCTGGCACACGACGATCAGTGTGAACGGCGGGTGAAAAACTGATTTCGCGGAAAAATCACCCGCAGCTCGACGGTCGCGGAACTACGATCGGATTTGCCTTCCGAGGCAACTCCTAGGCGGGTGTTTTTCTGTGTGGGGAGCCAAACGAGACAGAGACAGAGTGTGCGCGTGTGTGTGTGTGTGAGAGAGAGAGAGAGAGAGAGAGAGAGAGAGAAATACCACCCCAGTGGGGCACTCAGAACACGCTTGTAGTGTGGTTCAGTGTTTTTTCTTCACAATTCACGCCCTATCCCTTCTCCACACAACACGAACCTCATCCGACACGGCTTGTGGTCTTTAGGTATAAATAACAAAACAACACAACCCCCTTCGAACACACACACTCCTAGCGGGTTGAGTATACTGTAGTAAAAGCGGTAGTCACCCCAAACAGGGTGGATGGCGATAATGGGGACGCATTCGTCGTACGTACATGCGTTGCATGGCCCTCGGTGGGTGGTGGGTGAGATTGTACCGTAGGGCTTAGCGCCGCATGCGTGTACGGGACTCTCTCCGCCCTGCGCAGACCACGCGATCGTGACGTCGCGCTTTTCGAGTGTGTGTGCGGCGTGAAGCGGATTGATTAGTGCATGGAGTGCGTATCGAACAGGAGCTCCATATTGTACACCTAATAAGTGGGTACTTTTTCCTCTTCTTCTATTGTTTGGTTTGATTGGTTCTACAAATATCAGGATATGCCTTCCATATTTATATGTCCTGTTATCGGAGCGCTGTTTTATTAGCGCTGAATGATACGACGTTTAATCATGTTTCTTATCTTCTCCGCTGTCTTCTTTGGAACAGCTCGAATGTAAACGAATCAAAATTTATGCTGCATGATTATGTCGGCTTTATCGCACCTATTACACCACCGTACCTATCCGAGTTATGAACCTATCAATCTCTAACGTCAGGCAAAGCATGACGTCGCCATCTAGATGACGTCGTATGAGACGTACATTGTGCTTGGATAGTGCAATCATTCAAGTTTAGTGTTGTAGTAGCACTCCCAGCAGTCGGTAATAATGCAACACCAGCGTTGAATGCCCGAAGGATATCTTTCCCAATACAAGCATAGATGGCGCGATCGTGTTACTTTGGTCCTCATGACGTATATCGTCCAGGATACATTAACTTTTGACGATTATTTCTTCTAAATTATATAATATGTGCTTGATTTCTAACATGTTTCATAAACTATATCGAGACATCCGAGAGTTAAGAATATGACATCCAGGAATCAAGATTATTTTTTTAGCGTTCTACTAGATGTGTTGAAACTCGAAGGCGTCTAATTACTAACCAAACATCGATAGCTGTTACTATGCTATTCTCAACGCTGCTTATCTATCACTATGATGAAACAGCCGCAAGAAACGAGTAATAAAGGTTATTTTTAGATGAATTTTGTTTCGGTATTAAACACGACTTGATGAGTTTGGAATAAGGTTCGTTGCTTATAAATTCTCAGAAGATATTAATTTTGGAAATGTACATTTTTCAGACAAAGACTCAAGTCCAAATATATTCACACCAATTTTCCCTTGGTCACACGTAAGCAAGTCTGATGATAAACTCCGTCACTGGCAGCTAATGATATCAATAAACATATACGGATGGTCACTGACGGTGTAGGAAAATCGACAATTTGCACTTCCTTTGCAACAAAATGCGACCTTCCCGTGGGCCTGTTGACAGTGGAGCGTAACAATAAATAACAAGCCAAAGGCAGAATAATAATAAAATTTGATTATGGTAACTGGAAACAATTCAACCGTCCCAATAATGCTCTGTTATAACACGGTAGTTAATTATATTTAGTGTCGAAGCTCATTTTCTAGATTAATTTCTTATTTTATCTTGCCTTTTGCTTTGCGTTTTCCATGGTATGAAGAAATGTAACTAAAATGCAAGTGAATTGCATGTTCACAAAGCGCGTCAGTATAGCTTCTTCCTTCCATACGTCACACTCAGCATAACAACAGGACCTAGGAGACAAATTGGCGAAACCATTTAGCACGCAAAATGGATTTATCCCCCCGATTTGGTCCAGCGCAAACGGCCCCTGGTTGGCTATTAATTTGAACGCCACACATCGTGGCCACACGCTCCGGATCCGATAGTAGACCCCGAGGGAAAAGGATCGCGACTATCCTTTCCCCGCTGTGTTATGTTTCTCCGTTGGGTATACTTCTGGCCTGTAAACACGCCCATATACGACCAATTTCATCGGTCGCAATTGACCACTGTTGACTCTGACGAAGTACATGCTAAATGGTTCCATCCACTGGTATGTTAAAGAAAAACGAACTGAACAGTAATTTTGATTCGTTTTCTATCGTTTGTCAACTGATCTATGCTTTTTTTAATATTATTTACTGCAAGCTATAAAATAAATACAAATTGAAAATGTAAATTTGTACATCAACTCTCACAACCTCATGAGAAGAAACGCAATTTTTCAAGTTTTGCGGTGCGAAGCTGCTACGCACATATGAATAGGAACTTGTCCCAAAATGGATCATTTATATGTGCATCGCTGCTGACGTACATGTTAAAGGCCAAGTCAAGGAAGAAATGACAATTTCTCTGTACTTCGCATCTCCCCACTTGAACAAATAACACTGGCATCTAAATTAATGTAGAAATATAAATTTAACACATTTTTCTGCGTCACATATCATCACATCGTTACAGATTCTGCTTAATCGTGCATACTCTACCAGTTGAGATGGACAGCAAAATAAAGCGATCGACCTACCCAAAGGAAAGGGGTAAAGTGTTTCGACCGCCTCACGATATCGGAGGCCTAGTTGAAGATGCAATGAAAAACAAACTTCCACGTTTACTTCAATATCTGTTTATGATAGGTTTATGATAAGAAATGTTTGCGCTATACATTCTAGCATAGCACAAAGCGTGCCAATCGCTCGACGTCATTGACAACCGCTTAGGAGCACTACCGGAAGGACTGCGAAATAAAGGGAGAAGGTCTTGTTCGTAACATCCTTCATCATCCTTCGTAGACGAGCCCATTTAAAAGGTATTAAATGCAGTGCATATTATCATTATTCGTCAACTGGGTATTTAAGAGCAGTGCATAAATCTCGACTGTAGGGATGTAGCTGATACCAATAAAATAAAATAAAATAAATGAAAAATATTGTTTATAACCCGCAATTAAAAATGTTCTATGTGATTACGGACGACTGATAAAAATCTCATTTTTCAAAGATAAGATCTGCAAACGGAGAGATCAGCGATTGGTTCCTCGTAGCAACATGACGAGCATTTAATTCATCGCCCAAAAGCACACTCGGTGCATGCTCGAGCGCAAAATTATCACCTCCCCGAGTTGCTACGGGAAATTTTCCGCGATGGGTTGAAGTCGAATTTTGTTCCCAACCCCATCGTCAGGCCCCACAAGGGCTACGGGATTGGCTGCGGGTGGGAAAGTATTTATTTAATAATTCAACCCCCATCGTAAAACGCTATTATGATGATGAAGACAAGCACCCGTCCCAAGCCCGTCCCGTAGCCCCATCGTCGAGACATGTCACATTGGAGCCGATACGCCCGGAGGCTATTAAATTTCCGTCAGACCGAAGTCACAACCAGCCGCAGTCAGGCGCAGTTTGCGACAATTTGCAGAACTGACGAACGAAGGCTCATTTTTGCGTACGGAGACGTCTGCAGCCGCCATTGACACTCCATACGATACAGTAAGTGCCAAAAATTACCTCCAGAATGATTATTTTTTGATCAACTATTTGAGAATCGTCACTAAGAGAGTATACAGCTGGCGATGATAACTGTTATAAATTGGCTTGAGGTACAAAATTGTTACGGTTTTGCTAGAGATTGTTGTTAATGCAATATTTCAGCACAATACACTGGAGCTATCTCAACAAGCATCAGTATGAAGTCATCTACGATCCTGGTTGGATTAGTGAATTTGTTTGGATTGCCGAATAGGACAGTTTTTTTCTAGAGTAGCAAACATAACCATAATCCATGCAAAATGAGGCTAATACTTGTTGCGCCCGAAGAATGAGCAAACAAATCAGATATCGAAAGAAAAACACGTCGCTGAATATTTATGTTTGATTAGCAACCCATGGAGTAAGAGGAGGGAAAGTCAATTTTAAGAAGCGATTTTTGCTGAAAAAGCTCAGTCTCTCAAATAATCACATAAAAAAAAGGGAAAGTCAAGAAAAATTTAATTCTACGCTTGACCTCCAGTTCGTGTTGCGTTTGCAGTTTGCAGAAGCGGAGAAGCTCTTTCAGCTGCCCGACCAGAACAGCAGCCTAACAATGCCACTAAATCTTGGTGGCACACTGTTGCACGTGCCGAGCCGTCGCCATTTTGGTGGCGTGTGTGCACCCGAGACGCGAACATTTGCGCGATAAAACGTGGAAGAGTGGGGTATAAAAAAAACTGCGTGATAAGAAAATAAAAATCCGAGATCTAGCCGTAAGGGCCGGGTGTTGCCGCACGAGCGACAACACTCCGCATTAGCATCCGGCGTGCTCGGGTTACATATTCAGCATGCGGTTAAAGCCGATATGTTGAGTAAGCCATTCGGAGATGGTCCGCGCTGCCGCTTTCCCACACTCTGCGGCCTGTCCACACGACTGAACGCGTTGTTTGCAGGATACTCGACCCTTTGAATCTCGCGCCGATTTCCGCGAGCCGTGACGCGCGAAACAGATGGTCCAACCGTGGCGTCATGTGTGTCACAAAGAACAACAAAACACGCCATCGGGTGGGTACGCCGTAACTGGAATCAGGACGAATCGACGCCAGCGGAAAGGACGAAGGAGCAAAAAAACACGGCAACGAAATACGCCTTAACTTATGAATGAATGAATGAACGCGGCTCGCCGCAGTACTCACCACCAGGAAGCGATCCGAACGCATCGGGATAATGCCTCCGTCCTCCTCGTCCTCTTCTCCCGCCTGGCCACCCGGTTCCGCATCCTCCTGGCTTGCCGCTTGACCCATTTTTCTTCCTTCTCACGGCGCCAACGAGCGAGAGAGAGAGCCCGGTTGAGAGAGAATGTGTTTAAGAGGAGAAAGAGCGACAGAGGAGGATATCGAACGGGGAATTCGATTTCTGTCTCCTGCTTGGCTGTTTTCCCGGTGCGCTTTTCCACGGGGTGGCCAACAAACTTCGCTATCACTGTGGCACGATGGTAGAGCGCTTGAAGATAGGCATGGTCCACTGGGAAGTGCGCCCGCCTGGGTCACCCTTGCACTGTTGCGTAAAACACCTTGACAGCCCAACTCAAATGAAATTCAATCACTTCACTTCACTTGCAACGCCTTGGGCTTTTTTATGCTATCGTCGAAGCCCGGTTGCAGGTGGAAAACGGAAAATGAAAACGGCAACCGATCGCGAACCGAACAACGCACGGAGGACACAACATAATCACACACACTCTAGGACCCCCTCCCAGTGGGCCAGGAGCAGGTGCCCGCGTTTCCGTCTCGAGCACCGAATCGCACACTACCGAACCCACTCGAGTCCTCGATGCGGCGAGCCACCCTCGTTATCCTGGGGAGCTTTCAGGTTCTGCTTCACCACTACCACAGCAGCGCGCTGTTAACGGTGCGCACCCATACACGCTCGTATCTGCATCGAAGCACTCTTGCAAACCTGCAAGGTGGGAACCTACACGGACGGACGGATGGCGCGCTTCAATGACGGGTAAGGATCGCGTTTCACCGTGAAGTTGCAGCGCTTCTCCTGCAGGCGTCCCTTCTCGGCGAGGCGACGCTAATTCCGGCCGACCCAGAACCACCAATCGATTATCCTTCACTGAGGGAGGGGGTTTCTTCCTGCTGCTGGTTTCGCCCGCACTTAGTTCACACACCGACCGAAATGATTGTGCACCGAAAGGATTGCGCTGTACGGTCCAAGCAACCCGAAACGCAACGTTCACACCGCGTGGCGCACTGCACCGTTTTGGAGCAGCGTGGTGTTCTTGCAGAGCCGTTCCGCAGCCTCGGGGTCGGTAGTTTCACTCCACTCGGTTGGTACACTGCCCGGTTGAAAATGGGCCTTTGCTCCGGTTTTATCGCACCACCGTGCGCGTTCGCCTGTTCCGTTTCGTTGGGGCGCTTCGACTTTGATTGCCGCGTGCCGATAGCCGATATCGGCAGTGCACGACCCGCGGCACAGCGTTTTACGAGACGGAGCCCGATTAAAGGATTAGAGCGACGGGAATCGACGGACCGCTGGCCGTTGGCAAACGTTGCGCCACTCGCGTCATTTTCGGTCAAATTTGCCAGTATAAACACTCCTTCCAGAGAGCGTGAGAATGATACAAAATGGAAGAGCACAAACGCGTGAGACGAGAGCAAGAGAGAGCTATTTGTTTTGTTTACCTTGGCGTTTTGTTTGTCCGCTAGCGTTCGATGCGTTGCAAGGTACCGTTATTCATGGTTGCATATAGGATGTGTGGATTTACCCACGAACTACACACTCCGGATAACCGTACACGTATCAAATACTCTCTCGAATATCCCTTCAAATACCAAAAAAGGATCCAAATAGTCCATGAAAGACCCTGCGTTGTAACACCTCATATGTACCTTGGGATTGCTACTAGCATATCTGGATGTTGAACACAGCTTGCATATGCACACCTTGATCGTCGTATCGGGTGAACGGATACTTCTAATATGAATTCTAATTCCCGCTATTGTCATCATTACTGAAATTACACGGCACATACTAATATTCTTTTCTGGAAAAATTAAAAGTTATATTTCTTTTCACTATTATTAACAGTACTTTTGATTATAGAAAAAAACGTATAAAAAGTATACATTCGAGACAGGCGGAGATAGAAAATTATACAAAAAAAAGTATTATCACATTATGTATATCGAAGTTCGGTGCTGTCCACTCGTTGCGAGATGGAATCAAAACACAAAGCAAGCAAATACACCGGTTATTAACTGCTACGCGTACAATGATTATGACCGTGATGAATGAACCTATAAACTGTTCAAAATATTCAATGTGGCTCTTGTCTATCGCTGCTTCCAGAACTGACGAACTGAACATTGTGAAAACATGTGAATATGAAACAATCACGGTACTAATGAAAATAGCGTTTGTTCTACTATATTCTGTTGCCCCTTTCTTAGCCAGCCAACTTCTCTGCAAGCCTAATTGAATCCAAGCTCGTGAGCGTCAAGCTCACAATGAGCGCTCGATTAAAAACCTTTGGATATCATATGATACAGATAACATTGCCTCGGCAGGGAGCTATCCGCCTAGGTACGTCGTTCTTCATATTTTGTCAACCAATAAAATGAATTCATGATTAATAGAAAGAGTATACCTCGGGGCGTCATGACAAAGATTGAGTAAACTACACATTATTGAACGCCTGACGACAAAAAGGCAGATGAGGGAAAAAAGTGTTATGCAGTAAAGAATCATAAAAGTAAAAGATTAAATTATACGTGCTCGCCCCTTAAATCTTGTGTGGTTTGCTGACGTATTAAGGTACAAGAACAGACCCACGCACATTCGACAGATACGCGCATTCGATGCAGTCGTCATTGTACTTGTTAAAATTTAATTCAAATCGTTTATCGAAGCAAAACGTTTGTCTATAATCAGATATCACTTCTTAAATAATACGCTTCGTAGAGAGTAATCGTGCGATATCTGACAACTAAAGATTGACGCAAAATAACACTTTTTATAAGATAAAGAAACTAAGGCAGTCGACGGAAGCGTGCACTGCATGCAGAGTCGTGACTCATCGTTGGTATGGGAGTTGTGTACAGACGATGCAAAATGAGACGTAATCCTAGTCTTACTTATACCTGACGTTCGCAATCGCCAATTCATTCTACGGCGCGCTCCACTGTTCTTCAGATCCTCTGGATTTGAGAGATTTTCGTCATTACATATCTGCCCGTCTACTGCTGTTTCTGCGCGTTTCCTGCTTCTGTACGTTTCTCAAAACACACACACACAAACGCTCTACTAAACTCTAATGCCTAATCACATTCAAATATGTTCGAACTATCTTAAATGATTCCTCGTGCCATGCGCACAAACTGCTTCCTTGTCACGTTAAACCTAGCCACAATGTTAACCTATGCTACTAGTGTTCAAATGAATCCGAGCATGTGAATTCAAGTAGTGCTAGAAAAAGGGTCTTTGTTCAAATTTGTTCGATTTCGCAACCATATTGCCTTAAGACCGTCGACGGAGTCGGATCACGTACTGCATCGCCAACGTTCAATTTCTCCAGCACAATAGGTCTTTGGCGGTTGCAGGTAATTACACAAGTCCTCTTCTTTTAACACTTTAGCTAACGCATTCATCCTTCTTGTCCTGCGTTTTGTTAATTAGCTTAATACTATTGCGTACAGTTGTCTGTTTGTCTACCACCGGGAACCGTTGCAATGTGTTTTATACCTCTAGCTGCTTCGAAGCTTGCTGGATAATGAATGGTTCGCTCCACATGCGCCGCAAGTCACCCTGTAAATGGGAATGTATATGAAAAAGTTAAAACTTAAGAAGTGATTATATAGAATGATTCCGAATACCTTCAGATATGCCATCGTAAGCAGAGGTAGTAGTGTAAACGGTACGAGATAGAGCAACGCAGGTTGCGCTGCTTTGAATACTTCAGAACTGACAGTCGCAGTTAGCAATCCAAGAAAGTAACTACAAACAAATATGAATGATTCGCATTTGTTGTCATATTAACTATCAGATGCTATTTTGCACACTTACCCTAGTAAGGAACAATGAAAATAAGTTAACCTCGAGCCGACCCCCTTTGGTGGTGGGACACCAGTTTCGGCAGTCTGGGTGGACTGAGATTTTTTGTAAGCGTCGTAGCGGAGCACGAAGCATAGTAGCAATCCTGGCATCACTATGTCACCCAGACCTAGCATCGAGAAGTGACCACTGTTGTGGATGCTTGGAAACACCAGCTTGCCTGGTAGGTTGAGTTTCGGTGGTTCCTTGACAATACCACCCAAGTTCAGCTTTCGTGCTACTATTCCAACCGGATTGTCGGCTGGCCGCGTGGCTACCTTTACCATTACGTTCGTACTGAAGATGTACGATGAAAAGAACACCCAGAACACATCGTAAATGAGCAGCCCAGTCAGCAGCAGCGTGGACACTTTCAGGCTCGGAAGCCGCACGAAAGCTATGAATGCGACACATAGCCCCATGCCCATCGCGTCCATCAGTAGCCAGTGGCCGGTCAGCACCCAGATGCATACGATTGATACAGCGAGCGAGAAGCTGAACAGTTCCGCTGCCGTAAAACGCCCGCATACGCCGAATGATATCCTATTACCGTCTGTGCACGGTCGGATGATATACTGGCACATGGGCAGTAGAAGAAACGCGAGCGCAACGGTTGCTATTACTGCAAAGTGAGCAAAAAGACAATATTAAATCCAAGCTTACACGATGTCCTAATGGCAAAATACTTACTCGCTGTACACACGGCAAATAGCATTTGCATCGAGTCGAAGAAGAAAAACATCACCAGCAATGAGATAGAAGCACCAAGGGGTAAACAGAGCGCGTGCATTGTGTCAAGTGTTGCGAATTTATCTGGAAGGAAAATCATATCACAGCATACCAGTTAATGCTGACTGCTTGCTTGACACGTACAATGAATGTTGGGCTGGTGGACTTACTTTGCTCCGGCTGCACAGGTTCGCCGGTGAGAAGATTGTTCATGCTTTCGCTTTGCCGTTTCTTTTCCTTCTCCCGTTGCTCCTGCTCCATATTGAGACTTCGGAAGCTACCATACACGATCAGCAGCATGGAGATGAGACAGGTCGAAACGCGGGAGGAGTCCATTATCGTACCGTATGCCCACTGGTATTCGCGTGCGTCTCCGTCACCGTGGCCCAAAAGGTTGTCGTCCACCAATTGTCCTGCTGCCGCTGCTGCTGCTGCCGCTGCCGCTGCTGCTGCTTCCTGTTGGCCGTTGCCAAATCCTTCCGACATGACGGTACGGCCCAGCCAGGTGAGAGAGCTGATGATACGCGCTGAGGCGTCGTGTGCTCGTGGTGTCAGCTGCGATTGCTCCTGGTGCACTTTCTCGGTTCGAACAGAGACGAATAATGATTATTAACAAACGTTCCCCTTGGCTCTACCCTCGCCCAATTTGTCCGATTTGCGCTACCGGAGGACGTGGGTTCACAACACTCGATCCATGGTAATCGATACGTTTGTGCCGTTTGGACCCTCAATAACCGGTTGATGTCTTATCTGTGGAAGAGCAAAAAAGGGGAGTGAACAACATAAATAAACTATTTTGTTTGCACACTCACAGGCCCAATATTTTCCGTGTTTCGGAAAGTTAAGGGCAGGCGTTAGCTCATCTATACTTTATTCAGACGTACCCTAGCGATCATACAACACTTCACCCCAGCAAATCCATTTTATCGTTGTGTAAACAACAGTGTTAGTTCAGGCACTCGGCATATTTTTAAGAAGAAACTGTTCTTCCTGACCCAGCTGATAGCGGATCATGTTTTTTGCCTTCAATATTAGGCATTTTTAGCTTCGACTTGCTATAATTTATAGCTCCTGACTTTTCGTTTGACAGCAGTGAGAAGCTCCAAGTGAGTGAGCCAGCTTCTTTCTCACCCGATGTCAGCTGTCATGTTGATTGTTTTTTCAGCTCTTATTATTCGACGATCAAAACTTTTCTCCATCGCTCGAGTGTGATTAGAGAACAAGGCCAAAATTCAACGTGAGACAAATCGATTACCGCTGGAGCAACGATTAAGCTACGCACAACGGACAGTGTTTCGTCGCCGTGATGTGATGAAGTTGTGATAAAAGCTGCCTTTTTAATACGCGGAGTTAGTGCTATTGCAGAGACTGGCCACTTAAGTTTTTTAAAGGAATCTATGCCATGAAGGGCACTGGAAAACGGTGCGGGTGTTGCAGCGTTAAACGAAGGTAGGTGGATCAATATGGATTGTTCACAAATATTATACGGTAATTTGTTAAAACAGAGTGCTTTATTTCACGTAAAGCGAGAAAGTGTGCGGACTGATAGTGTTTGTGTTATGACTGTAGGAGAGAGTGAAAAAGAAACAACATACTCCACCCGCGAAAGAACATCGTACAAACATTACATAAACAGTGCCTGCGCGATCGACCCCGACCGACTATATTTTGATACTGATAGGAATTATTACTAGAAAATGAAGCAACCAGCCCTATGGTTTCATAAGATTCGATGAAAAGGAAAGCACATTTATAATATTCGCTCATTTCTTATGTTTTCTCCTATCATGCACAGGATCCAAGACTTCGGTCATTACTTCAATGCCGGAAACGGAAGTCGCTTAAAACAACGGTGAAAAAGCACACGGCAAACTAAGGCTGTTGAACCAGTCGACCTGTAGCCACTGCCATACACCATCAAGGTCAACCACTACGCGGAGGGTTGCGAATCATTATGGTGTACACGCAACATATTTCGCCATCTGGCTGTTTCTTTATGTGACGTCATCATCTCAGGAGATTTGGCATCATACGACGAAACGCTCAAACACGCACACTGCTGCGCACATTAGCAACGATTATCAGGAAGATAAGTTACACGTTGGTGAGTCTCTGCGAAGTCAGAAGCCTCATCACCTGTCAGCAGCGTGTCCCTGATAAAAAAGGATCGCATCGTCTCCAAAAACTACACAAACGACTACAGCAGGTATGGCGGACGGCGGAACGAGCAGTCCGTTTCTGCGCACCATCGAGTGGGATATGATGGACAAGCGCAAGTTTTTCCCGCTCTCGATGCTCAGCTCATTTTCGGTCCGGTGTGCCCTGTATCCACTAACGGTGATAAAAACGCAACTGCAGGTGCAATTCCGGAACGACATCTATAAGGGCATGATAGATGCGGGTATCAAGATCTACCGAGCTGAGGGAATGCCTGGGCTGTACCGGGGGTTCTGGATCTCGTCGGTACAGATCGTAAGCGGGGTGTTTTACATCAGCACTTATGAAGGAGTGCGACATTTGCTGGGCCAGTACGGCGCGAATCAGCGAATGAAATCGCTAGTCGCTGGTGGTTGCGCTTCCCTTGTCGGTCAAACCATCATTGTACCGTTCGACGTAATTTCGCAACACGCAATGGTCCTCGGCATGGGTGCGCACGGAGGTAAAAACGGTGCTGTAAACCCGCTCGGCATCAACTTCGACAAGAGCAGCAGTAGGTTACGGATAACGCGTGATATCGCGCGCGAAATCTTACGCCGCGATGGCGTACTCGGATTCTACCGAGGTTACACGGCTAGCCTAATGGCATACGTTCCCAATTCCGCCATGTGGTGGGCTTTCTATCATCTGTACCAAGATGAGTTGCTTAAAATCGTGCCACCGTGGGTATCCCATTTGTTGATCCAGTGTGTGGCGGGAAGCTTTGGAGGTTTTACCACCACCATCATTACCAATCCGCTAGACATCGTCCGAGCGAGATTGCAGGTGCAACGGCTCGATTCGATGAGCGTCGCGTTTCGCGAGCTCTGGCACGAGGAACACTTCCATATGTTCTTCAAGGGACTGACGGCGCGGTTAGTGCAATCGGCCGCATTTTCCTTCAGTATCATTCTCGGATACGAAACCATCAAGCGTGTGTCGGTCAACGAGCAGTACAGGCATCTGATCAAGTGGTAACAGCGTACGTCTGGCGTGTAGGTTAACAACCAATTGTTTTGCATAAAACTACATGGTCAGCATCATACTTCATCGACGTAATATACTATTCATTCTTTTGTAGATTCGCTTACACCCGTGTGTATATCTCACCATGGATCATAGAATCTAAGGAAAAATGTTAAAACTAGAAACTAGTTTGTTCCAGGATAAACGTGAATTATAACAATAAGGAAAAACTAAACAATAATGGTCCCCGTAACGGGAAATGTGTATAGATCGATACGAACAGCGGATAGGGTGTAATAAAATTAGGAAACAAATGGATGTGCAATAAATAGAACAAAGAGGGAATAGGCAGCAGGTGAAACGAAAGTTCTGAGACAATATGAAGAGAACCTTATTCTATTTCACACACGTATCTGTGGAACTGTGGTTACAAGTCTTAGCTTTTTAGCTGACCACCGTTCTTACATTTACATGAATCATCTTAGATGCAGGCGTGGCGTGTATATTTTATGAAATGAGTTGATTTGCTCTCGAAAAAAAGCAAGCTTAACCGGTAGCTAGTTGACCTCTAATCACTTTGCCAAACACAGTATCACATTTACGTTAACTACTTTAGAACACAAATGTTTATTGTTGCCTAGAGCGTTTGCGTGTGTTTGTTATTGAACAGAAGAAGCCAGCACATTCGAACCAGGAATTCAATAATGTAGCCGTTGGTACCGTGCAAGCAAGAGGAAGAAAGAGGCCAATGAAAATCCAAAACCAAAAACTATATAAAAAGCTTTAATAAAGCAAACATGTTAGCGAACAGTTACCAGTTTGGTGTCTGTGAAGAGTTACTTTCAATTTAAGTCCGAAGTACTGTGAACGGTTAGGCATATCGTGCAAAAGCGAACACTACAGAGCAAGAGAACATAATCATATCCGGACTCGCTGAACGCATAAGAGACCTGCATAAGTAGTCTCATTCACAAATGTTTACCCTGTCTTTAAGAATACTCAATGCACAACTTATGTTGTGCACTAGTGCAGCATTATTAATGCTTGGATAACAAAAAATAAAGGTTTCACACGAAACTTCAAGCAACTTTGGTGCTTATATGAAAGCAAACATGATTGGTACTCTTAACGATATGAAAATAGTATTAAAACGGTCCGTAATGGTGTCTTGCAAGCTATAGCATAGCGATTTTGTGGCAATCAGTTATGTTTGTTGCTGGAAAATGTAATCCGCGCCTGGCCGCAATGAGCGAATGAAATAAAGGTAAGGAAAATAACAACAAAGTAAAGGAACTGTTGTGACCAGTGAGTTGCGCTCCAATAAAACGTGGCGAAAGAACTGTACCAACAATAAAACATGCAAACGAAACGGATTGCATTCCCTCTGGATGCATTACCATAAGCTTCACAGATTGATTATTTTCTCAGGTGAAGTATGATTCTAATCCTCCTAACATTGGCATATTATTTGCTTTATTCTCTCTTTCTATTCTTGTAAATGAAATTGTTTAGCCAGGGTTGCAATAGGTTTATGAGTTTTAGTTGCTTGATGAAGATAACATGGCTAATTTTAAAAGAAATCATTCGGAACCGGAGGTACACGAAACTGTGGAAACCATTTCATGCTCAAGGTATATAAACGGAGAGTGTAAACGTAAGCGGAGGCGCTATTCTGCAGGGAAAATCATAAACGAGAGCACCCCATCGCGATGCTATCCATAGAACTATAAGAGAGTAGAAAAGCCATGATACTTGGCAATAGGATCTCAGCAACACAATGAGATCGGGAGAAAAACGTGGCCAATAGGTAAATGAAAAAAAAAAAAACAAAACAAAAACAGCTAAAATGGATCAACAAGCGATGAGATTGGAGACAACCGAGTTCTCACGGTGGGTTTCTCCGTCATGAAACTATCTTTTCAGAGCATTTCGTTTATTTTTTAATGCTTGTTGCCTCTGGATTAGGTCACGGTGCCAAGTAGCGTAGGGTTGCGTTCCATTATGATGGAACAAGGGCCGGAAAAAGGGTCCATCTTTGCCTTCTTTTAACAAAACAAGACCGTTCTTTGAAATGATGGGGTTCGATGTAATGGAGCGCCTGTTGAATACTTCTAAGCGATTTTTGCGATCTTCTATTACATACTTTATGCAAAATACTCCATTATCATTTATTGCGCAGGAAAGCTAGTGGATTGCAATAAAACATTCATCATAGTGCATTGGCCGAATTTTATTCAAGAAACCACCCAGCAACATTAAGCTCGGAAGACCTAAAGCGACGAACCTGAACATTTACAAACATTTTTAGTTTTTGTAATTTTTCGAACCAATTTTTATCGCTGTTTCTGATCGTATATGAATCATTGTCCGCATCACTATTTAAAACAAGTATTCTTTTCATGATGCGATGGATTAAGAGATACGATACCGTGTAAAGGGCGTCTTGTCCTAAGTGACCGATTAACCAACCCTGAATTGCACATCTGGCCAAGCCCGGGGACAGGGAAAGAGTCTTAACATGCTTGAGACCGCGCCTGTGAAGCAGATTTATCACCATTAAGACAAATCCAGTGGCGTCACCTTAATGCATTGGCTGGAGGCACCAATGTTGGAGGGTACCTCTTGAAAGCTTAAATTGCCACTGTTGCACCCCAAGCGAAGTTGCCAGCGATCACCCATTCCCCCCCGTCAAAGAGACAAGAAGAACGGGTGGGGTTAAAGGTTGCGGCAGATTTTGAGGTTAGCAAAGCGTCGGCTATGATAGAGATGAACGAGCCAGCTGCCTGTTGCAGCAATTGAGCACGCCGAAGCCGGTTGTAAAACAAACAATTGCTGATTCATTTTCGTGGCTGTGCCGTGTTATCTCTCTTTTTCTGTCTTTTTAATTTTTCTCACTCTCTCGACCATACAAACACACTTAGTGGTGCTCTTTTTCGTGACTTTTATTGGTACGAAAACTATGCCAACGTAGTAGCATTTTTCTGTTTCGGCTTTTGCCCACAATTGAGCGTTAGTCTGGGAAATGAAACAATAGAATCACATTCATAAATATACCAACCGGAGCCGAGAGCTTGCAATCGTCAGAATCAGGGTGCCTTAAGAGCGTTGGCTATTCGTGCGAGCAGCAAATGGCCCTCGGAGCCCCGCAGCTTCTTGGCTGCTGAAACAATAGACCTACACACACCCCACCCCATCGGAATTAATGGAAAAACGGAACGTACTGTGAAGCTTCCCGCCAGGGGACTATTTGCATTGTGGTAGACGCAATTTTTTACCAAATTGGAACGATACCAAACCAAGAACGGGGCATAGATGGGGTGTGGAAAATCATAAAACATAACATAAGAAAAAAGGCACACATGCACCGGGTGAGTGGAGCAGCAAACGGCGACTATGTCATAGTTTTTATGAGTTTCCGTCTTCCAGCACTCGGCAGCGCTTTCCACGTCCGGTGGCACAATGAATATGACCGGCGTAAGAAGGTAAAAAAGCGAAAAGAAATAGCACGCGGAACGAGGAAAAAGACGTCGGTTACTCCTCGACCATCTAGCTGCATTAATAGCTATTGCTTCATAACGATTTGCACCACGTTTTCTTCCGCCCGAGCACGAGGGCAGTCGACCAGCTCGCTCGTCCCGCTGCAATTGAATCCTAGGAGGTGTTCTGTCGATTTCATTACGATGGCTTGCGATGGCATGATTTTTTTTCTATTGTTATTGCAATAGGAAGCTCAAAAAAAGTCCCTCGAACAATTCATCGAACACAAAGAAATTCTCGTGGTTTTCCGGTCCCCCGATCATTCGAACGTCATTTATCATTGGGAAACGCTTCATTCTTGCCCTGACATATTAGAGCGATAAGTTTAACACTTTGCTGCACTTACGATTGTTTAAAAAAAACGCATTTTTCAACCGATGACCAACACCATCATGAGCAATTGTTCGACGCCAAAACAAAACCACACGGTGGAAGTGAATCATTTTACACTAGTGATCGTCAATTATCATATGGTTGAGAGCTTCATCGCCAAGACCATCAACCCAGCCAAGGCAAACCGTTTGGGCAATGTTAATGACACCAGTGAGGAGGAAAGAAAAATGAGACACTTTCGTTATATCATCCCGTACGTGGCAAGCGTGTAAACATTCTCGCAGCAATTTCTCCCAAAATGCTTTTCACAGTCTCGCAGCCTGTTGTTGGCGGCAACTGATCGTACCCAGCGATCATAATCTTATAGTATGATTTTCCATTTAAAATGATCGCATAATGCTGGCGGGCATTCATTAACGGCTGGTGCCCGCATACGCTCTCGCGAGACGTAACTACGCGCCCGAATATGGCCGAAAATGGTTACCGAGCCGAAAATCCACCAAATTAAGAATGACATAAACGAGAGCGGTTCGATTCGAGGTGCACAAGATGATTCAACACGCACCAGAAGCAGTCTGCCTTCTTGCTTTTCCTGCTCTGCCCGTGCCTGGAAATGGAAACGGATTTTATGGCCCGCTACGATTATGCGCGCGATGTTTCCTGGTCGGTGATGGGCCGAGACCCGTATGATGCTGCATTCGCCGCTAATAATGCTACGCGCGAGCCGACAAAAATGGGCCACAACATTTTCGAGTTCTACACGCGTTCCGCCCGCTAATGTTTCCTGGTTACCGTGCGTAGTTGCTTCCGGTTGTTTATTATGTCATGAAGACCTTGCCCATTTCCCGACCACTGATCACAGCCGAGTAGCTTGGGAGGGTGTGCTTTTTGGAGAAAACTTTTCACCGATTTATTTTCCATATGGACAAAAATTGAACAAATATAGTCCCGAGAGGGAATCATCCACAGCACGCTTCTTGCGATCGTGGAGCACCAACATGGACAGGAAACGTGCGGGTCTTTTTTGTTTCCATTTCGTGTGACATTTTTTAAGCAAACAAAACTAACACGATCACTTCCACCGTGGGATAGTCGTGAGGCCTTCAACACGTGCGGACAGTGCGAACGATCGTTGCGGTCGATTTCAATGGGAAATTTAAATCCATTTTCAGCCTACCGAGCAAGGCTGCTGCAGGTCGGTGGATGCTTCCTGGTGTTTAAATTAGTGCCACCCATCCATCGTGACTCTCGCTCTACTTTCACGGCTCTGGCTTGTCACCCGGTTTGTGATTTTCAACCCGAACTAAAGAGCAGTCAACGGAAACGAACGGTGAAGTTATGGAGCCGTGACTCTAAATTGAAATCGCCATTAATGCTCGTATGTTTATTGCGCTGATTATTAATGTAATTTATGATATCACTTGTGTTGTACGCACCTTTTCAATGGATGGAACTCAACGTTTCCAGTGGAAACATTAATTTTCATATCAAAACACAATAAATTATGCAGCATTTCTCTGTGAAGAATCTCTGAAGGTACTCATGCCATTCGCAATCGTGTTCTGGGCTAATAAAACACATTTGCTTCTCCACATCCCTTCGCAGAAGGTAATCGACCCCTCAGACTGTAGAAAATTATCCTCCAAGCGAGTCCACACGCACTGCAATTACTTAATTCCCCTCCTACCTTTTAGCGGAGTTATATGAGATTGTGGGACGAAAAGTAAACTTCCGCTCCTAAGTAAACCAGTTCGAAATTGCAACGAATCAGGGTTGCTGCTCGCCGCCAGGACAGTACGGAGCAGGACTTTCTCTTTCATCACAATCACAGTGACCCACCGTTCGCCTCGGATTCACGCATTTCCCCTATCCTATCCGGTGTCTGTGAAAAACGGATTTTAACGGCCAGTCTCCCACGGTGCAACAACACATGGCTGTTTCTTATTAGTCTCACTTAGAGAATTCATTGCTCACGCTTAACTCGGTGGCCGGTGGAATGCGAATAAAATCGTTCGTTAACGTAGAAAGACACAACCATCTACATCATGAAGACGAGAAATGAAATTATTTTTTATGCTATTTATCAAAATAATATCATAATACTTCACCCTAAAGTACACGCACGATTACTTTGCACATTTTCCTTGACTACCCGATTATGCGGTCTGCAACAAAGGAAATACAAGTGAATGGTGTGCTCTATTGTTTCTATTTGTAGTCATTCCCTAACACGCTCTCTAACGCCGCGTGACATAACAGCGGCATTGGAGGCTCGTGGCCCGGTAAGGATCTTAAATTCCCTTTACTTAGCATTCACCGTATGCACACACAGCGCGGGAAGCGTTTAGCGAGTAGTGGCGCAAACGAGCGCGACAGCACACGGAAAACGTGATACGGATTCCACGTTCGAGTCCGCCTCGTGGAGGACTTTCGTGTCAACGACGATTGCGTCGTCGTACTGCCTTTCCTTCTCGGCCCGGCATGGACCTAGCGTAATGTGATCGAATTTCACCGCGCAGCCAGGATCCGTCCGCCATCATGGCTCCAGTTGGTGGCGTTACAGCAGCTAAAAACAAAGCAGCTCTCACGATGCACGATGGAAACGGAGCAACGCGGGACATTGGACGATGCGGGTGCCTCCCGTGAAGTTGATTCCTTGCAACCCACCATGCAGTAACAGCAGTTTAACTTCAACTCGCTAGCTGTTCCGATCGTTGGGCTTCCGCCAAGTGGAAAGGGCCACCGAAAGGAAAGTAGAAAAACCAATAGCCGCGTATGCCTCGCGGTACACGGAAATGATTGTCAAAATATGTGGAGCAAGTTGCATAATAGAGACTTACAACCAGACAGGCAACCAGAGCGGCGAACTCCGAAGCGAGCCAAAACCCCGTCGTCGTGACATGGCGAGGCAAGAAAAGTCCCCTGCCAGGCTATGGGCGGAAAAACTGCCGTTGAAATGGTTTCCCATTCGTCCAGCACAGTGAAACCCGAAAGGTGGTATATTGGTTTGAAATGTTACCGTACAATCAGTTGAAAAAGCAAAACTTATACACTATTTTAGAAACGTCTGCTAAATGTACAAAATACTCCCACAATAACTAAAATCGTTGAGTGTTATCGATCTTAAATTATCAAAAAACTATAGATACTTACTATAGACACACAATTGTACACAGAATAGTAGTATGATAAAAGAATTATTTAAATGCAGTCACTAACTCAGAATACACCGTCCACACAGAGCTCTCGATGGGTCGATCACTTACAGAATTTTCATCAGAAGCTCTCGCCAAAAGGCAGCATTCAAACAAGATTACTACTTTCAATTACCACGCAAAGCTCCCCAGCACTTTTCAATTCTCTTCAGGTATTTAGCGGTATTAGTGACAGCTCCGTCTAAGTACTACCCTGAATGGCTTCCCTGGCAGTTACATTTCGCACGCGTGACGTCGCAAATGACCCAACCTAACGGACGGACGGGCCAATTCGCGGCGGATGGACAATCGGACGAAACGAAACCATCTATTCCCCCCCAACCGGCCTTAGCCTAACGCGAAAGGGCTGGAAAAGCCGCCGGCGCTACTGGCCAATTTGACAGTGATTGATTGTGGGGCGAGCTAGCATCCCTTCTGCGCCGGGTTTTGTCCACCGACAAACCAACCCAAAACGCGACCAACGAAATTGGAGCGACGAATGAAAATGCAAATCGGTTACGTTACACTTTCCGGACGGCAGCGACCATGATCAGGAACGGGGTGGAATCAACGGAAAACGGTTTGTAGTTGGATCCACTCCACCGAGGGATGTAATGTTCCGGCGTGAGTGCCGGTTTCGGTCTCACTTTCACTGCTGGAGCTATTTTTTTTTTGAGGAAAATAAAAAAAACCCATTCGAAGCAAAAAATTAAACATTTCTGCGTGACTTGTGACAACAACTGCAGCTACAGTAGCGGAGTGCACGTTGCATGGGGCAGTGAAAGCAGGCGTGGTAATTGAAGGACACTTTACGAGGACAAACAGAAGCCACCATACCAGATGGCCGAGAAAGGCACTCCCGTCCGAGGTAAACGCATTATCAACGACGTTTTTTTGACGATGCGACGAACACAGCGATGCATTTGTTTGGATTGTATCTAACGGGTCACTGTCTTAAGTGTCTTATGAATAAATCATTATCTTACAAAAACATACAATCTACAAATGCGTTATTGCCAAACTGCACGGATAATATTATGGGTAACAACAAAAATAAAAATACCATCTTAAACCATGCTTTTAATCCGTCAACATACCTTCTTCACTGTTTTGGTGAAATAATCTAATTCAATTCCTTCCTGCCCGGGGTTCCTGTTCCTGCTGTCTCACTTTCACTCAGCCTAGCTTTACAGTGCAATAGAGGGCAAAGGTTTCTTATCTTATCAAACCCCCTGCGAACGGATGGATTTAGTTCAAGCCTTAGAATAAACAAAAAACACAGACTATACAATACAAACAAATGTTTTCATTTAATCATTGGCATCCAAATGGTGCGGTACGTTTACTGTGCATTAAATTCTGGGCGTCAGTAAACATTAAACGGCTGGCAACGGCGTCATCAAACGCGCTCCCATTACGGTTAAAAGCTTATTTTTATACGCGACACTTATTAGATCGAAAGGCAGGAAGTTATCGCGTTAGGAAGTGGTGTTTCAATGGTGTTCCAACGATATGGAGATAGAGTTGAACGACACTAGTGCTGGCTACTTGCAGCAACGATGGGACGATTTTTTGAACGTAGTAGGTAAGGATTAAGTGCAACCAAAGAGTAGCCAAAATCTAGTAAAGTATGAGCTTGCCAGCTGTAATTTTGAAAGTGTGATAATCAGATGGTTAGAACGTGTGTTGTTGCTTTTTATTAGGAGGTTTGATTTCACCTTGGAAGTCAGTAAAAAAGCGCTGTGCTGCCAACCAAACTAAAGCATTGATGAACTATATTGTATTGTGGCTTAATTTCGGTTCGCTCGGCTTCCTACCGCGAAAAACAGGTGACGATGCGGAGCGGTTGTACGTGTGGGGTCTGTCGCTGTACATTCACTCCCTCTACTGGGTGCTGGGGTCCTTCTTCGTCTTCATGGACGTGTTCCAGTGGCCACGGGCTCTGCGGAAGTTCAAAAACCAACCGGGCCTGAACGAACCACTCAAGTGGGCCGATCTGCGAAAGGTAAATGCACGAGAAAGCGAAACAAACTAGCCACACTAGCTTAACCGGCTCGTCTACTCGCAGATCATTCGCACCGTGCTGATCAATCAACTGCTGATCAGCGTCCCGATAACGCTGTTCGGCTACCGCGCCCTTGTAGCTAGCGGTGTTGTGCTGAACGTCCGCACTCTACCCAGTCTGTATGAGGTGATTCGAGATCTGCTGATCAGCGCAGCTGGTTGGGAGCTCGGTTTTTACTACAGCCATCGGCTGCTGCATTCCAAGTACCTGTACAAGCTGATACACAAGCAACACCACGAATTCACGGCACCAGTTGCCTGGGCCGCCATCTACGCGCACCCGATCGAGCACATCTTCAGCAATCTGCTGCCGCCCTTGATCGGCATCCAGCTGATGCGAAGCCACGTGCTGACGTCTGCCCTTTGGCTGACGTTCGTTATCCAGGACACCATCACTGGTCACTCGGGATACCACGTGCCGTTTTTGAGTAGCAACGAAGCCCACGACTACCACCACATGAAGTAAGTAGCTTAACGAAGTGGATCTTGAAGAGGATCGGCTCTCAAGAATCTGGGACCTTCTGCTTAACGTCTTGCTTATGGTCTTGTTTAACAGATTCAACCAATGTTACGGTGTGTTTGGTTGGCTCGATTGGCTGCACGGTTCCGACGCTCAATTCCGAGCTTCTCGATACTATCAGCGCCACCAGATGCTGTTCGGCGCCAAATCAGCCCGCGAGCTGGTGCCTGAAGCCAAGAAACTGCACCAAAAGTGATGCAAATGCCCCGGGGAAGGAATCGAGATGATTGCATCGAAAGCGTGCGTAGATGCAATAAATCCGAGTGCATCTTTGTGCACGGAGAATTCCAACTGATTCCAAGCATCGTAAAGTACACGCAGCACCAAATGAGCTATTTTTTTTTCTTTTTTACAAAAACCACCCAAGCCTGTAGTTAGATGAGTTCATTTTGTCGCTGCTTCGTGCAACTTGAATAACAAGACGTCTTATCGTTGGCTTATCAAAAGGCAACGATAAGAATCGATTGAATTACGAAGCAAATTCCTTGCTGCGTTGTGTTTTATTGCCATTTACTTCTCCCCTTTTGTTCATGGTGTACTGTTTTATTTTCTTAGTTTGTTTTGCTTTTTCTGTTATGAATCAGAGTAAGTTGGATGTTATTCAAATAAAAACTTCATCCAAAACCGCTTTCTTCAGCCATCAATTGGGTACATTCAGGCCGCCCATTCGGCCGTCTGTTTTATCTGATTCGTCCACCACACAGATCCATTTCCACTGATGCGGCTTAAGAGCAGCGTGTCCATTCGGAATGAAGACGTAAATAAATAAATTCAACTCCATCGGTACCAACGATCGACCGGCCGGTCACTCGCGAGCCAAGTCACGCAAAATCCGTTCCACAAATTCGATCGAACATCAAACCCGGAAAATGCCTTCGAACGCTCGAACAGCTGACAACCCTCGCCCTTCGCTAAGGCCCGGCCAGGAGCCTTTTTCATGCAATTTACCCCATCCGGTTTGATGGAAAAACCACATCCGAGATGGGCAGCGTATGCAAATGCCAAAAGCTCACCCTCTCGCCCACGTAACGCCTCTTTTAATGCATGCATTCATTATCTATTATGTGCCATCACGCGCCACAGCCCTTTCGATCGGGTGGCCGATACAAGTGGTGCATTTTTTTGTTGCTGTTGCTTTTTGCACCGCCTGTCCAAGATCCTATGCCCCTCCGTGCCAGTGGCGGACGATAGGAAAATGATTTAGATTTTATTACACCCATTCAACGATTTGCGTGGATGTGGATACCCTCTCTCTCTCTCTCTTTCGCTCAGCATACCGTCCGGCGAGGGGGGTGGGGGGACTTTCCAAATCCGACCCATTCCGAGGTGGCAACACGGATGGTGCGGGTGGATGATTGAAAACGTGCAGAAAAGTGAATTTGCATTGCAAAAGCCGAGCGAGGAAGCAGACAGAAAGCTAAAAAGCCTCCCTCGCCGGTGTGCTGTGGCTTCGTACGGAAAATGAACGCCAGGTAATGAGCGTGCGGAGAAGCTACATTTCCAGCTTACCCTCGAAAGCCTCCGGCCATTTTGAAATGACGGAGGCCCCGCGAAATGATGGGGCAGCTAAAGGAAACGCGATTTGCGTCAACGCGCTCGTGGAAAACTCTAGCGAGTCATTGATTGGGCGTAAAATATGGGATGTTCGCCGGCACCAGCGAGGTGTGATGGCGCAGAGAGCCTCATCTGTACTGCTGCTGATCTTGCCATTACTTTCAAATTTCCCACATTTACACCCTCTCTCGCGCGGGCAAGAGCATGCAAAATTGCACCCATTTTAATTTGGCGATTGAAATTAAGCGCCTGCGAAATTTTGACGTGAAAAACACGCGAGATTAAGCGAGTGCAAAGTGCGGGCAAACGTGCAACAATCGAGTCAACGGACGCATACAACTGATAGGCCTGCTTTTTGCTATAAACCGTGCCTTAAACCCAAACAGCGAGCTTTACGATTATTATTCCACGTTTTAAGTTGCTTCACTCGATTGCAACACACAGTGAACCAGCTTCTACCGGCCGACCAACGAGTCAAGGTTTGGTATTAGAGTATAGCATCCAAAGCAGCGATTTTCCGGCCCCAACTAGGCTGAGATAAAATGATTATTAAAAACTTACCATCGACTGCTAAACTGGTTCCTCCCGTTGGTGAATGTCGCCGCCAGCAACAACCGAGCATCAGGCCGAGGTCAGACCACACCAACCAACTCGAACCGCATTCGATCGCCTCCGATGAAGATCGTTGAAGCTGGACCTTCCCGTTTCGAACCGTCGATCGATGGATTTGCGAAACACGGTATTGGCCGGGGCGTTTCAGCGACTTCGCATTTTGATTTTTGCAATGAACTGAATTTAAGGTGCGCGAGCGCGTCTGCGTCCAGTACGAGAGGAGGTCACCACGCTGGTGCTGCTATTCCGCAACACCTTGAACGCGCACGTTGCTAGGCTATTGGACACGCACCACGACGTACCACCGACCTCCGATTCCCTTGGGAGAAAAAGTCGCCGACTCGTAGGACCGGGCGACGGGGTGAATCGAGGTTTGCGAGGGGGTGGTCAATAAACACACGGCACACACACACAAATTCGCACTCACACAAAGCTCGTACTTTTCGCGGGACACTTTGCAACCCTTAGCTTACGGGGTGTGCGTTCTATCTCACTCAGGTTGCTGTTGGTCGGTCCTGCTCGCACACACGCTCTCGTCGATGGGGGTGTTGGGGTTCGCTGGATGGAATGGACGTCGCCGTTGCCGTCGCTGCCGCCGTCGCCGCTGTCAAAACGCGCTGATACAGCTGATTGGGTAATAATCGAAGCAAAATGGTGTTTCTTGTGTCATTAAAGCCCAGCACGACTCGTCCTGCTGCTTCCGGAGCCTAATGGCCTTGTCTTGGAGGTTTAATCCCACTCCACGACCCGTGCACGAGGCAGGACACAGATCGAAGGACCTTTCAAGGGGTGTAGGAAGGTCGTGGGTGGTCTTTAATTAAATCATTGGCGATGGAAACCCCTTGCGCCAGCGAAACAGTGCCGCCTTCACGATTGTGAATGAAATCAATCGGTATTGTGCCGTGCGACGACCCCGTTTTTCCTTCCCATGGGACCAGCAACAGCCAAGCCGGCACCGCTTTTCCCCAGCGGGCCAAAAGTTTACCAAATGAGCAAAAACAAACAACCCTGCCAGCCCTTTTGTTGGGGCAGGCATGTGACACGTTTGTCGGCGAATCGAGAGAACGACAGAGAGAGCAAAAGAGATACTAGCAGGGAAGGATAAGGCAACATTTAGTCCCTGTTAGAGGGAGCTGACCTTCTGCACTCGACGCTTCCGGTCAATGGAAGACAAAACTCAAGCTCGAGGACCCTTCTCACAACTCTCTGTGCGGGTTAGATTGCTCGCAAACGACCGGGGAGAAATATGGCTGGGCGGCACATGCATACCCAACCTTATGCTGCCACCTTTCACTTCGCGCTGGATTTTTTTTCCTTCATTGCGCTCGCTCACGCTTTTTTCTCACGCGCATAGAAAATGTTGCCTTCCTCTCTCTGTCTCGCGTAGACGAATTTTTCATCTAGTCCAACGACTCTGGCGCGTGCTGGCGACAAAGGGGGATGGATGGATCCTGTACCACAAAAGCAATGTCGCTTCCCACGCGCCAAAAAGGAAGTATGTTGTACTTTGCCAAGCCGCAACAGAAAATGAAAAATATTTTCCTTCCAGCTCGAACCGTGTTGCTCGGCCATTACACAGAAACAAACCCGGAATGTAGTCCCTTCGATGCTTTTCGTTTGCTTTCCGCTCGGATCCGATTTCACGCAAAAATATTATTTACCCAAAAAAAGCTCACTCGCACTTTTTGTACTATTTTTCCCGTCGAACGGTGAGAAAAGTATATTTGCCACCGCTTGCTTTGAGCACAAAACCTGACCCTAGTAGGCTGTAAGTCGCGGTTCAAATCGACCCAGAAGCTGTACCGTAAAACTTCGAAGCAAAACCACAGCCGCGACGCGGTACGAGACACACGGCAGCATCTAAACAACTGCCGCCATCGCGGCCGACATTGTTTTGGTGGGGTAGTGCACTGGTCTGGTGTTCCACTACCGCTTTCTGGGCCAACACACACAGCTTTCATCGTGGTCCACTATTCATCGCTCTCTCTCTCTCTCTCTCTCTCTCTCTCTCTCTCTCTCTCGCTAATTTTCTCTTCATATTTCTCTCGTTCGTTTTTTCGCCTGCTTTTCACTCTTTCCTTCTTATACGCTATGCTTTCGACAGCAACCTAGCCCACACTCCTCGGGTGGTGGTGTGAAACTCTTCCCATAATCCGATGCACGCACAGCTGCATCTCAAGATTTCATTCATCACCATTGCCACCGCTTAGTCGGTGGCTTCCTCCGTCCCACAGCATCGTGCAACAGCGCAAAGACCTAGTAAACAATGCACTACACCAGACGGCTTGTTGCTAGTGGTTCAACCCTGTTCGCAGGGTGGTTGCATTAATCAGGTTTATCCTTTGCCATGTCATAGGGGTTGCCATGTCATGAACTCGCCCCGTTAGATGAGAATTCTGTTTACATTTTACACATTTTGCCAGAACGATTCCACGGTCAGCCCCAAGCTCGTTACACAGCACCGAATTAGCTCTGCCCCTTCTCCCCGACGTAAGGTTTCTCTTCTTCTTAGTTGTGCATCTATGTCTGACCAGCTGCTGTCATCTCAACATAAATCCAACCGAAACAGAAAAAGGGAGACGGAGAAAAACAACAAATTCAACCGAACAAATCCATAAATATAACACTTTTTATCTCAATAAATCGGCACACATTTTCCGGATTTTCGCAGAGAACTGAATTCCCAATTCACTCACGGATCGGCTTATTATATCGCGTATAGTTAACTTTCCTGCCAAATTCCAGCTTAGCTACACTCACTGCATTGTTCTGGTGGAGCCCATTTCTGGGGATAGCTACATTTTCTTTTTCACTCCCACAAGCGCCAACATGAACTGTAAACACATTTTTTTTCAACGCTAACTTTTTTTTATAAGCTTCCCGTGAATGGCAAAGCAAATGGGTTTATGTTTCACGTCTTCTAGTAAATTACTGCACGTTGCATACTCGCTTTCCCTGGCTTCCCAGCCCAATGTCATTCCCGAACGAGCCATAGGTTGATGCGATTTTGCCTCTCAAGGCTGTTAGGATTCACAACTCTAGCAGCCACACACCCTTATTCTACAATTTCGTCGTGTATTTTGGTTTGCGAGCTTACCGAGCAAACGTTTTAGTTGTTTGCTTGACCGCGGAAGAATGCTGATTTTCCTGGTGATTGAAAATTTCTCGCAGGAAAATCTTCAAAACAGCGCCGAGCGAAAACAAACACGACGTCTCGAAAAGTGTACAAGCAAAACGCAATGTGCAGGAGCCGCTGCACGACAGCATTTCTCGATGCATACTAACTGTCAAATAAACCATGTGCAATAATGCGATACGTTAAATCAATACAATTACCCTCAAATTACTTAAATGCTTAAAATTACAACCATATCATTAAGATCAAAGGAAATTTTAATGTTAAAGATCATTTGATATTTCTTTGAAATTATCTTTGCGAAAGAGCGTGGTGCAGTGGAATTTCATGCCAATGCATACGTAACGGTTACGTTTTCCTTAAAAAAAACTGTGAACATTTGCAATTTTAGCTAATCAATCATAAACGAAGAATATATTTCTTATATTACACATTACACATTATTGACTGCTACTACGTATTTTCCATCAGCTGTCATTCGCATAGCATCTTGCATGCAATGTAGAGTGAGCGCTCAACGTTCAGTTAGCTCAATTTTGCTCAAAAGAAAAGCATGGTTGCAGCATGCATAAATGCATCAGGTCATACATTGAAATTAACCCAAAGTGATGTGTATGAATTTTGTCGGTGGTATTTAAACCCAAAGGAATGTACATAATTATAACAAACTTTTGATTTGTTTGTTGATTGTTTGTTAACATAGATTCTTTATTGCACGTTTAATTTACTTAAAAAGAAAACAATCTAAAATCGCTTTAATATAATTTAAAGAAATTATTATTAAAACATTTGTGAGCCAATTGGTATACATGTTTGATATACATTAATAAACGAGTTTATTTTATTCTTTGTGATGTGATATGTAATTTACACGCAACACATGGCATAGTCGTACAAGTATTCTTTACTAATCACTTTATTTTCTTCAACTATCTTTCTTTTCAATAAATATTTACAATAATATCCACGTCGCGGTTATTTGCAAGGAAGTAGTATCGCAACTACGCTTCGAATGACAATAAACTGATTTCACGAGGCTACAATACACAACAACACACCTGTAATCTGCCTGTTTCCACTAGATTCAAATTGACAGCGAGAGAAGGAAAAAATTAAACAATATACCAAACAAAAGATACACATTCCTATAAAAAAAACAAAAAAAAACAAATCGACCCTAACCTCAGCTCCTTTTGTTTCTCTAATCAAATATGTATCTTGTCCACCGCTCTGCTTATGCTGCTCAGTCGCAGCTCATAGCTGCGTGCGCTACACTGAAGGTGTGCTGTGGGTTGGTCCTGTACGCAAATTTACACATTACACGCTGCATCCTGCCGCTCGGATGGATCCGGGGAAACAAAACACGAAGAAAATACTGATATCCGGCGAATAACGCTGCCGGTTCGATCCGTTCGCCAAAAGGCTTCCAATTTTTACCGATTCTAACCTACTTTCTCTGCAGATCCGCTAGCTCACGCCGTATGGGTGAATGGATTTTGCGATATTCTTCCCTTCCCTGCAGCTGTTCCGAGCTTCGAACCGGCTGTCCTGGTGACGTGCTGGACGTCTCCGTTAAGACTAGTGGCGACGTCCAAGCCACCGGCCAGTTGCTCAAATCCTGCACTCAGGATTTTACAGATTAAAATACGTGAAATAGGGGCTCGGAGGAGACCGGCGCACCACTGAACAAGTGCCACTACTGAACCTTGGCTGGAACCGTTGGCGGCGCGACAAGAAAAGCGAGTTATTCGAAACCACGGAAACCACCAGAGACGCGGGTGGCCGTGTGTGGGTGGCGTGAAACAACAATTTTCTACTTTCTTGGGGAAGAGGGGATGCAGTAGGAAGGAACGTGGTGAGTAAGAAAAGTAGGTGGAAAATGAAGCGAATAAATAAATATTCTTTTGAAGCAAAGATACACGTCCAATAAGGCCCAATGTGCTCACGCCACGGCACAGCATCCAGCCGGTCCAGGATCCAGGATCCTTCAAACCGAGAATCTGTCGCCCGAGCCGCGCACGTGTTGCACATTCACCCTATAATGATGATGATGATAACTACGATAATAAGCGCCATTACAAACTATCAACACAACGAACGATGACAGACAACAGCAACGGTGATTCCGAGTTCCCGTACAGTATCCTTTTCGGCATATTCTTCGAGCTCTGGAATTGCCGATTGTTGTCAGTCCCGCCGTCGATCTACAACGCGCGCGTGTGAGAATGCTGCCTACTAATGCCCTAACCTCACAGGAAAGTGCACGATTCTAGCAAACAAACACGCCACCGGAAGAGACTACAAACGTAGAAGACGAAGAAGGCTAGTACCGATGGGGTCGCACCAAACGGGGATTTAGGACTCGAGGATGAATGGAGCAGCGGCGCTGATGATGATGTTGGGCAATAAATTAAATGTCGGCGCGTATTGGTAATAACACGTTCGTTTGGTTTCGTAAACTGCTCGCGAACGGCAAACGTCGCGATCGTAAGTAACCGACGGGCAAATCGATAACTATAATAACCGTACTAATAGCGATAATAATGATATTCGTAATAAATTAAGAGGCAATCTTGTTAGTAGTAAGAGCGCGCCGGAAATGGAGGATGAAGATGGGCGTGTGTTAGTCGCGTTTGGTTAGCGGGTTGGATGCGTTAGTGTTTCCTCGGGTGTTCATCCCATCGCCTGCTTCGATCAGTGCTCTCTAGAGTTCGCTGTTGGTTCGTCCCCTGACGTCTTCGGTAGGCATTTTTCTTTTTTTGCTTTCTTATTTCCCCCCAGGAGCAGCCGTCCTGCTCCGGTCTCGCACGAGCACGAATCCGCACGTGGCCATCCCCTGTGGGCTGTCTGTGGTGTGTACGGAGGTTCCTTAGAGTTGTGCTCAGGTAACAGAGTTCTTCCACATGTGAAGGACAGTTGCTGATAGAGGTGGAGGTGCTGGTCAGGGCCGCACCTCGACCCACCCGGGAAGACCTAGTAGCTTAGTGTCCGGAGAAGGGATTGGCTGCGCAGCGATCGCAGGTGCGCAATGGATGAAGGTGCCCAATGAACGAGTGCAGTCCAGTCGTGGTGTATGCAGTGTGCCGTAGTGGACGATAGGAAAGATGGCGTAGAATGCAAGAAAGAGAAGAAAGAACGGTCGATAAGACGGGCGGACAGATAGTACGCCGAACCAGAGCTACATCGCTTAGGTCCACAGCTCCGACAGTACAAAATGTGGTCGACGACTGGCAGACGACGTACCTTTCCGGTCGAAGTGTCGCACACGCACGAACAGGAAGGCGGCCACAAGCGACGCCACGGCTAGGACGAGCAACAGCATCACAAGGCCTCCGACAAAGCTCGGCACGGACATACAGATCGTCTCGGGATCGACAGTACGCTGCGATTGGATCACGACCGTCTCGTTGCCTGAGGCATTGTTCAGCGCGAAGTTGACGTCTCCCGGTGCCACCACCTGAATGATGCGCTCGGTGTTGACATCTGTCATCTCTTGAGCGTCTCGCTTGTAGATTCGCGGTCGGATCACCACCGACATGGTGTCTCGTCGTCGGCGCACTCCACGCAGGTCATCCAAGCCCTCAACCGATCGTGGTCGTCCTCCGAGGCTCACCAGGTTGCCGCTGTTGTCGCCCGACAGTCCATCGTCCTTCTTCTGCTTGGTGACGGTAACGTAGCCTGACTGGCCCGGTGGTGGAGGTGGTGGCATGTTGATGTGATCGTGGATGTCGTTCGAGGTCGGATTCGAGGATTGCGATTGCGCTTCAATTCGATCGTTGGCGTTCACTGGGCCGTCCGATTTGTTTTCGGCTGAATTAGCGGAGGTCTGAGCCTGAGGTGCTGGTACCACACTGTCCTGGTTCTCGGAGTAGGCTCCGGATGCATCTGAAGGATGACGCGGGTCTGGGTAAGCCGCTGGTGGCACGCCATACTCCGACAGATGTGGTGGTCCGTACTCGCCGCTAAGAGCACCTGGAGCTCCGTATTCACCCGAGATGCCGTTGCCAGTCAACGCCGGAAGACCGTAGTCTCCGCCGGCACACTTCGGCTCGGGACAGTTGTATCGGCACACCTGAATCACGCACTGGAAGTGCACGTTCATCGAGTCGGGGAACTTGAACGCCTGGAAGTAGGCAAACGACACCACCGACGCTGAAGGACCGAAGTTCTTGATCTTCTGGAATTTGCTCATGATCTTGGGCCGTACAACACAACCATGCTGATCGACCAACTGAATCGGAGCCCGTTTGCCATCGTGAGCAACGCAATTGCGCACCAGCATGTCGAACTTGTTCTCGTCGTCCTTGATGGCGAGTACCATCGTCATCGTTTGACCGATCTTCACGATACCAGAGACCTCCGACGCCCACGGACCCTTGCCGACCTGGATCTGCATCCAGCACTGCAGGTTATCTCCCAGGAAGTTGGCCGTAACCGCGTGCAACATATCAACTTGGAACGGACGGAACGTAACTGCTTTCTCGTAGAAGTCGTACCACGTGCAACGAAGCTTGCGAGCCTACAAAGAAAGGTCGGATTAGAAGAATGAAATCCTCGTGTCTCAACTAGAGATGTCCTACGCACCTGATCCCAGACTTCCTGCACGTACGGGTCGTACTGGATGATGATCGTGTTCTCGACGTAGCTACCGGACGGTGTCGGACCACCGAAGCTGGCAGCGTTGTGGTTGGCCGAGCTGGACATGCCGCAGCTGTTCAGGAAGATTTCGAAGGTGGCGCTCAGGTGGCCAGTGCCTGGCTTAAGATGAACGCAGTGCGGATCGCTGTAGAAACCCTTCGAGAAGATCATACCGTAGAACGGCCGGTCGAACTCGATGTTGACGCGCATGTGCGTCTTCTCGCACTGCACCTGCAGATGCTTGATCTGCGGGCTGTCGTTCGAGGCGGACAGTGGCCACGGATCGTCACCACCACCACCGCCGCCGCCTCCGAGGAGGCCACCGCTACCTCCGCCGCCACTCAGCAAACCAGGCGTTCCGTATACTGGTGATGGTGCAGGCGGACCGTACACGGCTCTGTGCTCGAGCGGCAGTGCTGCCGAATCGACCAACGGTGCGTCACAGTGGACATTCTGGAATTGGAAATTTATAGATGGGTGACATGATTAGTCAACGTGATCGCCATGATCGCCACCTGTATTAAAGAGTGATGGGTGTGGCATCCCACTGAATGGATTTCCCATTTTCCGATGACCGATACCACTAGCTAAGTCGGAGCCATGTCAAGCTTTCTCGCGGCTCAGCGAATAAATAATTCATCCCCGAAATGATTCCATCCTCCGATTGTTTTCACCCAACCGCGAGGCGTACTTTCTATTTTGCGGCCATTTCCATTTCAATGCCCGCGAATTAACTTGATTCAATTTATTCCTCCCAGCGGCAGGCATTAGCCAGCGTTTGCTCGGCAGATGAAACACTGGCATGAGATGTGTTGCGATTAGCTTTCATTTCACCAACCCGGCTATCGTGCGGTACCGCGTCGCTTTCCCAAGCGCGTGCAGCATGCGCCCGTGTATGTATGTGTTGTTGGTTTTTCCACTACTTCTATCTCTTCTCGTCAAAACCCGACCATGCGGAGCGATGCACAGGTCGCTACCGTTCCGTTGGCAATTCGAGAATGTACGCAACCGGACGGAGAAGCGTATGGCTCTTCTGTTCAGCTGCAGTGGCGATGAGCTCGCTGCGCCACTAATAAAACACCGCCATCAGCGTCCATTTGTGGCGCAAGTGGAGCCCTCGCCTGCTTTGTGTGTGCGGCGAGTGGACGAGCAAAACAAACCCACGGAGTGAAAAAAAAGGAACAGCAATTAAACGAAACCGGTACAGATTTTCCTTGCGCTTTCTTGTGCAGCGTTTGTTTGACGTGTGATGATGGTCCGATTGGACGGCCTTCTGGAGGGGTGATGCGCGAAGATGCGAGCATTCCGTCCCGTTCCCGATACCGTACGGAGTGCGTGCACACGTGGGGCTGCCCGCTTTCTCTTCGGAACCGCCTCCGGTGCTGACCACCGGTTGCGAAACACTACCACCGCTCCTGTCCAGAAGGCGTTGATCTCGAGCGAACAATGCCGAATCTCGCATTTGATGCACCCAGTGTCACTGTTGATGGTGGCGCCATCTGCCGGATTTAGGATGACAGTTCAATCTAGTAGCAGTCTAAAAAAGTAGCCCAATCTAAGGAACAACTTTTCGCTTATTCCTACCCACAACACTCCGATGCGGTCTGATTCCGCTCGGACGCGATTAATTTCCGGCTGCTACTAAAATAAACCCCCGGTCGGGATGCGTTCGAGAGTTTATGGGTCAGTTTAGACAGCTGGTTCGGGGTTTTCGGCGTTTCTTCAAACACCTTCGACGTTTTTGCTCATGTGTAGCGATTTGGAGGAATGCTCCTCCTCGAGTTGCCCGTCATAATGTGGGTCCGAGTGGGCTTAAAGATGCGTGACTGATAACCCATTTGAGGATGGACAGGCGAGAAAGAAAACATCTACCGACTGAATGCCGTGAGCTGCGGATTTACTCTAATATTAACACCTGCCCATCGAAGGCTTTCCCCGGTGGGAAATGAAGTGCTTTGGAAGCAACTGTGCTTTTAGAAGGTTACATGAGCCGAGAAGCTCTCGTACCATTCGTCATGTGCACCGGGAAAATGTCTGATTTATTGTCGTTTTATTCAACTGTTTTTAGGGTTGCATCTTTCGGTAACTCGGCACTTAGACAGGAGAAATAAATCCACAATTGCAACTGGTAGTATGTGTCGGGTGCATCAAACATACAAAACATGCATCCGATGGACCGATCGGCCTGCTTTCTATTTCCACCGGTGAAAAAGCGAATGAAAATAACGTACTCGTCTCCTTCCTCTCCCAGCTGTTGGGTCGACTTTGGGCGAAGGCGCGTAACAGATACGCATCGGGTGCCGTTCCGTTTCGACTTCATCGCCGCAAGAGATCGCCGGTAATATTCCACAATGTAGTGAAGCACCCACATTATTTTCTGTCATTTTTATCACTCGTCTCGGAGCCTGAAACAAGCTAAATGGTGGTGCATTCAAATCATTTCCACGCATCGCTCCGTTATCTGTGTGCGTGTGAATCGTCGTCTCGAGCAGCCGATCCGGAAAATGCACACCGAGTGCAGCGAGTGCACCACGACTCAGATATGGTCATAATTGCGGACAGCACGAGCAGTGCCCTAGAAAAATCGCTCAGCACCGTCGTTACACTTTCTTCTTGATTTGCCTCCTCTCAGTTCTCTCTTCACCTCACACTTTCTATGTTCCGCAAGGTGAATCGAATCACAGCCAGGATAAGGAGGAGTGTTTAGAGGCCAACTGAATGCGGGCGACTATTCCGGAATTCCGGAGCGCTGCTAGTAGTGACAGATGGATAGATAAAACTCCCTCCACTCGTTCCACTACTCTCTTTGCCTCTATATCTCTCTTTCTCGCTTTCCACCCACCGACCCACCCAACCGGTCGTCTGAACGGTTCGAAAACGGGAACGCTTCAGGCGAGCGAGTGGAAAGCTTTCAGCGAGAGTGAGAGTAGGAGGACGGGAGCCAGCCTTTAGATGTCTTCGAGATGCTTGGCTGCATGTTTGTTTTTCCAACCACCGGCAAGATAATCGATTTTGTTGCCTATTTAAGGACGTACCTTGCCTATTGCAGTCAATTAGCCGAGTGAATCGGAAATAATGAGTGGAGTCTGCGAACCACCGCTTGTTACCGATAGTGAGCGTAATGAGCAGACCTTAGTGCTACTTGTTCGACGGGTTTACAACCGGCAGTCTACTAATCGATCAGCAACCGGACGAACGAGCTGTCAATGTTCGTCAGCATATCTAACGCCTTGCAGCTGTCGGAGGTGGTTTGGGTTCTCTAATTATCGAGCTAATCGGTTAGTGGCGCGTCGTGCATTTGCATGCATAGTGGCCTGAAAAAGGCATGCGGATGAGTTGATAGATGTACGATCGCCCAGTTACCATGTAAGGAATTTTCCAAAGAATCTCGCTTGGTCGGAAGCCACTGTCTTAGTGCTTTTCTACTGAAACACATGTTTACTAAGCGACGCGACAGATTGTCAAAATGACAGTCCACAAGCTGTGAATGATTTTTATCGTTTCCAATCAAATCTATGTCAACGCACCTTCGTCGGGCCGTTTACCTGTGCTTTCCCCACATATGATAGACCCTTATCGGCATCCGATCGGTCGCATTATACCGTCGATTAGAAACGAAACCCTTTTGAAAACGAAATCGTCTAACGATACCACACACGGGACTCGTTTTCTCCGGCCCACACCGCGATCGCATCGAAAGAAAAAGTGATTCAATCATTTCTCCTTTTCACGGGTCGGGTCCTCCCCATCGTGGCGGGAAACCGTCGACAAAGGGTGTGCCCACTCGCGATCCGCTCTGGGGGAATAATTAATTTCTTGTCCCACGTCGCCTGCCAACAAGGGTCGCTTGTTTGCCCTTCCCCAAAATGGTTTCACTTGTCCCGAAAGGAACCGAGATGCCCGATAGGAACTGGGTCAACGGTGTGTGAGTCTCTAACGTCGGACCGGTTAGCGGATTGGATTTCAGGTCCGCCTCAAAGCCCATAGCCCGAGGCACAAACCCCGTGTCACCGTGTCCATCGAAAACGGATTTCGCCCGCTAATTGCCGGTGAATGATTTAATAGTTGCTCATTTAGAGATAATCCACGCGAGAGGCTGAATCGGCCGAGCCCGACACCGATGATTTACACTCACTGATTGAGGGTTCAATGCCAGCGCCAAAATGTGGCCAGCAGGCTCGAGCCCAAGGAACGGCAGGCTCACTCAGCTGTTATTAGCTGCCTGCACGTTAGGCGATCATTACAGCTGTGGTTTTGTGTGCGCCGAATATTGCCATTCAATAAATATGGCCGAAAAATGTGCGGCCATTACATTCCAACACGTACCATAAACAGCCTCCCGAAACCATGCGACCTAATGACTTTCGCGGGGAGAAAATGGGCAAAAGAATACAAAAATCACCAAAACGATGGATTATCATAAATCAAAGATCATCCAATCGCTTCTTGCTGAATGGGCCTGACTGCCAGGGAAAAGTGGCGAAAGTGCAAGAATGACAGTCCAGTTCGAAAGCCTGTTCGACAGGTGCGAAGGGGTTCGACCGTCAGTCACGGTTCCCCTAAGGCACCGGGATGGAGCAGGAGACCGATGGAGGATCTTGTTTACCGTGCCACCGTACGCCCTTCCCAGATCCCTTCCCGGGTCCTGACGCGTGTTAGTTCTAATCCACGGCTTTCCGCACGCGTCTCAAGTTAAACAAAAGCCCCGAGGATGGTGACCACCAGCTGGAGGAGAAACTTACGCGATCTTCCCTTTTACGAGCGATCGACGTCAGCGGGACCGCCAGTGCCAAGTGGAAAGCAAAGTGAAAGTTGGCACGGTACGCTCGTACGAGAAATTTCTCCTTGCACGCTGACAGCGCCCGTGGGTGACAGACAGCGCCATGTGCGTGCTTGGTGTACGTGTGCGAGAGTGCGCGCGAACGGAGATCGCAACGCCGCCAAAGCGACGAACCTGGAGCGCGATCACACCGGCTACGATTCACAAATCATCGGCCGTCGGACCGTCCCGTCGTCTCGCATGATAATGGAGAAGGTCTTTCTCACTTGCCTCGATCTCGCCGTCGTACATGACGATGCGAACGATGAAGATGTGTGCAGAGTTCCATCAAACACCCGAAGAAAAAAAGCATAAAAAATCACACACACACACACATAACACATAGGCTCCTCTCTCCCCCACGAGCTTCCTTTTTATGGTGCCCCTTTCTGAGCACGGTCACGGGCACGGGCCGCTCGATGGATGCAATTTTCAAATTTTCTCCTTTCGACCGACCAACGGCACACGCTCTCGAAAGCCAACGTGCGCAGCGAGCGATTGTTTATGGAGCGGAACCGCTCGAATCGATCGCTGAGCACGTTGATTTCTAATACGAATCGGGCGCCCATCGTGATGGTGGTGGTGGAATGTTGTTAAATTTTTTATTCAATCAATTGCGCGTCCTGGGGCTAGCGAAAAATAGGGGCGAAACGAGTTGTGGTTCAAAATAGAACTGATGGGAAATCATGTGAAAATGATACTCTTCTTGTCAACACCATGTGCCAATCGAGTCGTATTATCCAAGAAGGCTGCGAAAATATTTCGAAACATTACCCGGGCCGCAGCTGGACAGGACGGATATTGAATTAGGTCACACTGATGTAATCGTATATCATTTATAACGGGTTCACCCGGGTGCATCGAGGCGTGTTTAATAAGTTGCACGGGAAGACGGCTCTTTGAACGGGCTGCCCAAAATGGTGCGGAAAGAAAAAAAAAAGGAAAAATACTGGGAAGCCCAAGCTGACGCGAAACAGCAAACCGTTCTGGAGAAGATACACTTTCACTGCGAATGACGGAAAAGAACATCGATGCGAATGGCACCGGTTTCGCTTTCATCGACCCTTTCTATGGGAAGTTCGTGCTTGGTCAGCTTGGAAGGGAGTCGGTTGCGAAAATTGGTATTCGTCCTGACAGGCCTTGCGTCTTTGTGTGTGCGTCCAATTTATGGTGGAGTAAAACGACGGCGAAGATCTACCGATGCCGGAAAACCGAACGATCAAAATTCATTCTACCGAAAACCGATATTTTACGATCGTTCCAGCCGCAACGATCGGCCCATTGTTTCGGCCGTTTTGATGTTTCAAAGATGGGTTTTATACATCTTTTTGGAACGATTTTATCGCTTTGGAAAGGGGGAAATCTAGGACATGGAACCTGACAGGATAACTCTTCTTTAAAATCAATGTAAAAGTCCATCGGGTTACTCTCTCTCTCTCTCTCTCTCTCTCTCTCTCTCTCTTACGCGCGCTTTGACAAAAGGCAAAAAGCAGGAAAGCCTGTGGCAACGTGATCCACTCACACCGTGTATGGCTCTTGTTTGGCTAAACGGGGCAGCCATATTTCATGCGATAAGAAATCGATTCCCAATCTATTACCACCTAACTACCCGCAAGTGCTCTCAATGAATGGTGCGCAAAAAAAGCGTTCTCTGCATCTGCGTTTGTTTTCTCCAACGATTTGCTTCCTGCGTTCTGCACATGACCGGAAGCCGGAACAACACCGCCGCAAGAAGTAGCCCCCAAGGAACGAACGCAAACAAACAAACAAACAAACCAAACCAACTCACCAACCAGCTTGTCGTGTGGCGCGTTTGCCGGTGAGCGAACCGAAACGAATCGCCTAAAATTCCTCGTAAACCGCTATTTAGCGGTGAAAAAATAATCGACCTCAAGGTAACGAGCATGCGTGAGTGGAGAAGGAAAAAGCCGCCCCTTCAAGAGGCACCCCAAATGGTGGATGGAGAGGAGAATGATACCAACAAAAAATCCTACCCATACAGACGCACGAGCTGTCTTATTACGGGCGGAATCGCCTAATTCCAATCGATTCGGTCCGGCTGCCCCTAACGCGGGCTCCAAATGATGGTTTGGGAGTGGTAGGTTGGAAAATTTAACGGAGAAAGGATGGCGGGGTTTTCGCACAGGTGCGCGCGATCTGCCCGTTTCTCGGCGAACAGCTTTAACCGCTTTATCTAAAAGCCGGAAGGCTCGGTTTAATAGCGGACCTGCTGATAATAATCATGGGATTTAGCCGCCGGGGAAAATCATTTAAGCGCGCCATGATAAAGAGAAAACGCAGGAAGCAAGCGAAATGAAAAAATGAGGGAAAACTTAAGCTTTTCACTGCCACCAATGAACACGAAATTGTTATCATTAGTGGCTTTGAAAATGCATTAACCAAGCTGCTGCCTCCTCGACGCTCGTTCGGTGGCGTTCAGTTTTATCTCGGGTTGGTTTTTGGGAAAATTTTCCACCACTATGATCGTAATTATTCATTCAAGCCGATCTCGCCGAAGGGCATGGGAAGATCGATTTTGCGGCTTCCCTTCCCGGTGGATTTTCGCCCACATTCCAAACCACCAGCGCGGCTGCAAATTTGGTGAGAGTTTTCCCGCGTATTGGTGTGTTGCTAGCCGCACGTGCGCCAGTTTCGCATTTGGGGTTGGATGGGTGGAAATAGCAGCAAAAAATAAAACAACCCCATGCAAAGTGAAAGTGCTTGCAGCGTGTGCAGCCTCATTTTAATGAGTGCGATTGTGCATCGGTCGTGATCGCGCCAACCGATGCAACGGGATCCGCCATTGTTATCCTCCATGGGTAGGGGTGCCATCGAGCAGATTGAGCCATTTCTAGCAGCCTTACTGCCTGCGTGGTGTAGGGGAGTTTGTCACTCTTCACTCATCGTCAAACGGACCGTGCAATCGAATGGGAACCGCAAACGGTCGGGAAAAATGCTTCGTGCGAGTGAAAGTTTGTGGTTTGATTTTCCTTCTTAATTTTTCCGTCACCACTCCTTTGAGGCTCCATTATTCTCATGGTGTGACATTTTCACAGATTTACGCGGCTCCAACTCGATAAGCCGTTTCTCTGATGTCGTTTTATAGCAACGTGGCCACATTCTCAACCTCAAAAGATGCGCGCTCACGGTTCCGTGAGGTCGTAATTTTGTAGAGCAAAGGCGCAATAAAATGGACCGAAAGTCTCGACGGGGAATGGTTTCATCACTAGCTGGTACCTGGTTTATGCGTCTGGAAAAATATAAGCGAAATTAACCTCCAATGGAAGCAACGCCCCGATCGTTATTCCAATTCCAGCCTCATCGATAGGCATGCCAGATAAAGCCTCTCTTACTACGCTCCGGTAAGGCTGTGGGGTTGTGATAATAGCCTCGAACCATGGAGGATGAAAAATGGACTCTCAGTAATTACGCTCACGTAATACTAATCCATGCTATCAGCCACCCCATCAGGGCAGCTTTTATTTGCGTCAAAAATCGCGGCCAAATTATGTTAGTGTAACACTTTTCTTCTGGTTGCTTTCCTCGGAAGCCGCACCGCAAACGAATCGTGCTACCGTGATCGTTACGTGATCTTGGGCGATCAAGATGGACGTTACGAAATGGAGCCAAACATTTCGGAGCTACGTCAATGGCTTGCTTTGGATGGGAGGTGGGCCATTTTTTCCTTTTTTCCAACTTCCACCCGATCACATCACTGCTTCCATCCGATCGTCCAGGCGCTGCGCGTAATGAGAATTGTTCGATCCGAAACGTTAGCATGGATGGAGAAGCGATGGAAAATTGACCTCACACCCTACAAGCCAAACCGCTACCGTAAGGTACGAGCTGCAAGGCCACGGCATTCATCGCTTGGCAAGGTGCACGGTGCTGTTTTTCCTCCGAGCGGGAAGATGACCTCGGTGAAAAATGGGGCACGGAAAAAAACCTCCGCACCATAAAGGGTAACGAAGCGCCTTATAAAATGAGCCACCGCTCGATTAAGCCTGCCGGCAGCTCCTAACAGAGCCCATAACTGTTAATTGTGCGCGTTTTTTATTTTGCCAAACCGCCATGTAGCGCCCCGCGAAAACAGTGGGGAATTAATAAAACGCGACGTACAGGTGAACGAAAAAAGGTACCTAGTGCGAGATGGAAATGATTCACCAACACCAATACACACCAGGATGCAATCCGCAGATCTGGAAAAGTTTGGCCTACGGCCCTTTTAACGGCACGCTGTTTTAATGCGACCCAGCTGATGTGGGCTTTTGCCCCTTTTCCTGTCGACCATCTGTTGGCCTGAACGCGGGAGAGTGCTTTTTATTTCGCATTTCAACTTTGATGTGCTTTCCAACAGGTAGGAAAAGCATGCTAAGTAAAAAACCCAGCATCATTCGCATAATCTTATGTTTCTCACACCTGAGCGCATCTTTTTTCATCCACACGTGCACTTACCTCGAGTACTGTGAGCAGGAGCACAAATGTCGCTACTAAGGTTCGCATTCGATAGGCCATCGTTGTCGTCGTTTGTTCGATTGTAGTTGCTGGTTCGATTATGCTTCGATTTCGGACCGTTTGTCCGGGTTCAGGGATCGCTTCCTCTGTTCCTCCTCGACGTGTTACTATTTACTCAATGGCAGCGGTCGGTATCGATCGTATTATATCTACGATTAGTTTTCCAACAGGCGAGCAGAACGAGAACAGGAAAAGAGAATGAAACGTTAGTTATATCGGTCATAGAATAGCACGAGGAGGAAATGATTTGATGCGTTTTCTAAGAGGTAACTTTTACTTATCCACGAATGCCAAAAGTATAACACTTATTTCACACGATTTCAACGATGTACAGCATGTCTTATGCATATCTTATACTTGAATTGAGTTCGACACTAAGGCGAGATTAGCGATAAGTCGACTGACCACGTGTCACCACGCTACACTCGTGATATGGGCCAACCGTTTCCCACCATATATTGCGTATCTTAAACGGTATTTTGGGACAATCGCATATAAATTCACTGAAAAAAATCCCATTCCGATTCTTTATCTTCTAATCCCCTTTTTTGGAAGATCGTGCATGTCGACTCTGGCGATATCGTGAGCAAAAGCTTGAGCACGCTTAACTTCATACGAACTGAAAAGAAACAACATGAACGCATCTCGTGCCAAAATCGAACGGCCTAATTTTTAGCCAACTAGCGAATATTTCTATCTCCCCAACATGGCTCTTTTCGGTTCGTACTGAGGAGTCGTTTCGGGCACGTCAAATAAATTACCCATGAAAGAAGCTTCGGTCACTTCCCACATGCACATGCTTCTCTGAAACGGTACATGACCGTGGCAGAAGCCTCTTAGGAACACAGTCCCGTGGAAGGACAAAATTACGTAATGGCCCCGTGCCGTGTCGGAATAAATTCAACACAAAAATGGTGTTAAAACCACGAAAGCATCCAGGCGGCGAGCACATTGCGGTAACTGTTTCCAGCGAGCTGGTCAGCTCGCTATGTTTTTCTTCTTTATTCTGTGGAAGCAATGAACAAGCTTCCAAACCGAGACGTGGAGCAGACTGTAGAATAATGGTGCCGGCGTATTTTTTATTGCACATTTGCTACTGTTTAAGACGAACTGAGAATGAGGCCTAGCAAGGTGGTTCTTTCACGAAACAACATGCAGAATAAGCGCTCGGACGAAGCTCGCTCGGCTTAATCAGAAGCTAATTGAGCTATAGTAGCGCAAGCGTGCCCTGTGGCAGGAGTCTTTCGACATTGTTTCAACAGAAGATACCAACTTTTACAACGTGCTAAGTTGCGAGGTTAGTTTAAAGCTAGTGCAATTTTCAATCCCGTTTCAACAGTTGCGGCATACAAACAGCAGCACTTTCTCCTCGAACCATAAGAGTACAGAGATCCGGTATCAGTCACTTTCTCAGTGTCACTAGTGCCAATCGATCATATTTCCACGCCGTGTAGCTCAAATTTCATTTGGAACAATCATGTTTCATGGCTATTTTGTTCAAGTTTCACAGGTGATGCCTAAGTCCGGCCGTTCCGGTGGCCAATTCACACCGCACCGATGATTGATCGGTAGGAAGCAACAAACTTTCACGACAGTCCCGAGCGCCGTCTGCTGCGAAGCAAATCGATTCGTTCCGTCGTTTCGTTTCACATTTTCGAAGCCGATAGTTCACTTGGGGTTTTCCCCCCAAAATCATAAGCATTGGTTTGAAGTTTTAAAGGAACGAAGTTCCAAATCCAATAGTGTGAACACGTGCCAGGACGATCCACTTTCACTAGTGCGAATGATGTTCGAAACAGCGACAGATTTCCTGCTCGACTTCCACATATTTTTTATCGTCCTTTTGCTGCAGGACGTCCCTTCCAGTTCGCACTCATTTCCCTATGCTTTGGAATCGTTGATGCAAATTTCTCGGAGTATCTCATGCACGATGGATACTTTGATGTTAATCACTTCGCAATTATCCACACCACGAATGAGCGCATAGTCTTCACAGCGAAGGAGCTCTCGGAAGCCATAGCGTAACGAGACACCGCACACTCGAAGCCATGTTTAAGTCTCGAATCCAATCGATTCCTCCTCTCCCAATTTGAGGCTCATTTTTTATTTTCTCTTCACCAGCCAAAATCCGCTTTTCCAGTGCGCTTTCCACCGCTTGGTTCGGCTTCGATACGCATCACATACGCGGGTTGCTATTCGCGATGGTTTCCAAATAAAAATATAATAAAATTCCAAGCCCCACGGAACGCCACGAAGTTTCCACGGCCTGCTATGTGGGTCACTGGGGGAAATACGTTTTCACTGCGCATCGCACCGGGAAGCAGTTTGTTTTTATATTCCAACCGTTTAACGGTGCGCCGCGGGCTTCGAACGGGATCGAGCAGGTTCACCGTCACACCACAGCAAGTGTACTGAAATCCGACTGGTCCCCGAACACCCTCTTCCCAGAACTGAACTGCAAGGATGTCCTTGCGTGCGAAAACACTTACACTTAATCCTTCAAAGCACTTGGCCTCAAGAACACGCACCTTCACCAAAGCCGCCTTCGCATATGGGCGGAAAACACGACTCGTTTTTCCCGGCTCGTTTCGTTCGCTTTTCCCCGCTGTACCCGCTCGTGGCGGCACACCCTTTCGCGGATCGTGTACCGTGGCTGGCCGCGTACTAGCTGGCCGTATTTGCGCCTTCGTTTGCGACCGTCCCGGTTCGAAAGTACTGCTCAACTGACTCCTCAGCGTCCGTGCTTGATGCGGCGAGAGCGCACCAAACCGGCCGCGAGTGCGAGATCCCGTGCTTTCCAATTTCCACAACCCCTCCTCCCATGCTCTTCCACCTCCTACCACCCCACAAGGGTGCTCGCGTGTTCTCATCTTTCTCCATCTCCATTCGCTTCGAGCGCGGGCTTCGGGACTTTCTTTTTGCCACGGCCGGCAGCCCACTCGGCCTTCACTCGAGATGATGGGGGGAGGAGGCCTTTTTTCGTTTCTTCTTTGCTTCGTGCTTCTTTTCCCGTCTTCCGTTCCGCTCCGCTTGCATCCTCTTCCCTAGTAAGCGAAAGAAAACTGCGCACAAAGTTGCCACCCCTCAGTTTCCCGTACGGCTACGTTGTGGGGGCAACTTTCTCGGACGTGTCGTGTTGGGGATGTTGGCGAGTGCCACCCTCCTCCGTGATCGTACTATATCTTTCTCTCTCTTTCTCTCGCTCATGAGGGTGATCTCACTTTCATTTTCGTTGCGTGAGTGACGATCTCTCCCGTAAGTGAGTAGCTCACCGAGTGCCGAATTCCAGCCAGAATTCCTCTCGCACCAGTCACCACCAGAGGGTTGTTAGAGCGTGCGCCTTTTTTTTTATTGCATTTTATGAACTGCCGAGAGGCGAACTCAATGATCACGGAGCTGGTGATGATGGTGAAGAGGTTTGCAATTTGATAAATCATTCAAACGAGAAAGTTTGAACCACACCCGAAACGAAGAAGTGGGCAGAGATCACTTAGTCGGACGCCGCCTGAAACCGCAAGATCGATTTCGGCCCAGTGTCCTCAGACATCCTTCGGCCGCAAATCCAATCCGGACATCCGGGACGAGGAGACACTTTCTTTTCTGTTCGGCATTTGCCCTTGAATGTCGTATGCCAACTGCGTTGGGAGGGAGTAGGTTTTCAGAGCGCTTGCATAATTTCGCGCCTCCTGCGTGCTGCCGGATGCCACAAAGCCGGACGTGAGTAATTCGTGTCCGGGAGCGATCGCCTGCTTTCGCATGGCTAATCATGTGGGCTATAGTGTGGAATCCGGCCAACAGCGGCACACGAACAAGGGTGCGTTTTTAAAAACGATCGCGACCGCGTTGCGTTTGGATAATTGCGATCGGCTCTCTGGCTTGGAAAATCCCTGCGCATGATCGATTACAGGGCAGCTCTGACCTACATTCGCGAGCTGGCGAGGCAAGTGCATTTCGTCATGTCCATTACGTGACCGGCGGTGGAGGAGTTTCGACGCTTTAGATCCGTTTGCGCTTCCGGTGACTCACACTAGAGTGGCGGTGTTTTGCTTTTTAGGCAAGGGCAGGAGAAATTGCTCAATCGATGTAGCGCAATCATGTTTCATCGTGCTCTTTTCACGCTCCCGAAGTTTCCGGCGGTGTTGGGAGAAAGCGCCTAGGAATGATGGCTCGGTACGAAATCCCTCACGTAGGATGATTAGTTGATTAGTATTTTTTGTTGATACACGTTCGGTTAGGTATAAAAAACATCATAAAACCTGCGCCTCTCAACAGTGCAAAAAAAGGCATAGCTCCATCAAAAAAACATTGGTCCGTTCCGAAGAAACAAGCCTCCACTACGAACTCATCACATGTCCGACCCTTTTCAGCCCTCAGGAACGTTCGGAGGTCCTCGGGTGCATCACTTTCCCTTGCGGTTTTTTCACCCCTTACTGCCTGCGATCGACATACGACCCGGGAGGGCAGATAATGTATGTATATGAAATGGATAACAACAAAAAAGATCCGCCCGGGCGCTACACACGCGAATGTGGGTCACAAACGAGGCGCGAGATGAAAGAGGATGCCGGTGGATGATAATTATTTCATGCGCCCATCATTACGCACAGTACCAGCGACCAAGCAGCGTTGGGCGCGAGTAACTCAATCGAGCGGGCTAGCGAGGAGTTTGAGCGTAATTATTGTTGCTCCTTATCAGGTCGGTGCTATTAAATGGCCGAATATTTTTGACCCGCAACGCCCGATCGCGCGCCAGGCAATGGTTCGGCTTGTAATAATTGGACTTGGCCGGTGTGTCTTTTTCGGTAGACTCGGATGTCTCTTCCGTCCGGTGCGATGGGACGCAACGCCTCGACACAGTCGGGTGGTCTGTAATTTCCCAATTACAAATTGAAACAAAGTGAGTAAGGTTACCGGAGCATGTGAAAAAAGTACGCCGGATCCCATGCAGGTGTTTTATTTTGGATTATTTTTTCTTAAAGCCCAAACCCTGTCTCTATTGGTGCAGCAATAATGGTTATAAAAAGCACAGTGAAAAAAATATATCATAAACTGGTTGCGATCATGGTAATAACAAAAACTCTCACGGAAAAATCGAAATCAAGGGCAATAAATGTAGGGAAATAAAACAACTTGAAGCATATTATTGTCCTCGTTGCTGTTGATTGCATTTTCCAATTTTCTACACTCAAACCACTTGAGATATCGCACCAAGAAGTATGTTCCTTTTTCTTTGAAGGTATTAATTCGAGTAAATATGACGAAAGCAAAAGACAAACAAAACTCTTTAAAATATTCAAAGCCACCAAGCACTCGTGCTGCATCGGAAAGAACGTCACAAGTACGATACACCAGCGTCGCTGATCGATCAGTTCCACACAAACTGGGCCGTGCTTATTTGTCAGTATTAATTTAAACCTGCTTGCATCAGCCGAAGCGACCAACCGGCTGTCCGCAACCTCGAACAACGGAAGCGAAGGCATCCAAAAATTAAAGCTGTCATTTAATTATCGACGTTTAGCAACGTTCCTGGCTCGCTTCCCCGTGTACTCCTTCGGAGGTTTCGGCAGATCCCAAAACGGAACCGGCCTCCGCTCAAGAAAAGCCGTCTGATGGTCCGCCAGCGAAGGGTGAGCCCAACGAACCGGACCGAAAATGCAGCCACGATCGATCGAACGTGATCGCTTTTGCGGCTCCTTTCGGTTGCTGCTAATGATGATTGTTTATGCTCGAAGTTTGCATCGGGCGGGTAAGTTTATTTGTGTATCGGATTTTATTCTCTCCAGGTGTCTTTTTTCGACATCCGGTTGTCTCTTTCTCGCTTCATCTTCTCGCGCATTTATTACGATACTTTCCCCGGTAGTTCTTTCCATCAAAATCGGCACGACGGGTACCGGTGAACAGCAACTGACCAACGGAAAAGTGAAACCTTTTGGGGTGTTGCTTTCGTGTCCTCCATTGCCACCCCGAAGGCATTGTGGGGCTTTTAAATAATACCACAATAACACTACCACGCCGCCAGCAGTTTTCAGTAACGCACCGACCAGATCAATTTTTACGGAAATACTGCTTTGTTTGTGTTGCTTTGGAAAGGGCACGTTTTTAAAGCTTCACATTGGCTGTATCATACCTACATTTCACGATGCCGAGGCGCAAAGTGATAATGCGAAAATAATTATACCTTTATTTACCTCACAATTAGACCCTCAGTGAATCGCTTATAGCGAAACAAAAAAGCAGCGCTTCGAGATTCGGCAATACGTTCGCTGGGATAAATATAATGTTTATCATTTCATCGATGCTCAGCCACCTTCACGTGACTTTATCTGGGCTCCTTTGGAACGCTGCTTTGCCTTCGTTTTTTGATACACATTTTATTTTCAAGAGAAAAGTAATCAAAATGTGTATGTCGCGCACCGGCCGTTCAATAAATAACCGTATTTTATGTTGCCGGTTTAATATAAAGAAAGAAAGTGTGCTGCTCGACATTCCGAACACAATGCTGCAAAGCTCGTGTAGTGGCGAGAAACCGAGAGGAACCAACAACAGTGGAAAAAAAGTCGCACTATAGCTCACGGTTAAGCGAACGCAAGTTTTCAGGTAAAAGGTTTTTTTTTATAATTTCACAAATCTCGGTTCCGCCTCCGAAACGGTCGAAGCGATATTGCCCACTATTGGCTGTGGGGAGAATTGGAATGTTCGGGAAATAGCTCGATTTTTTTATTGTTTTGTTTTATTCAGCCGGTGATTTTTATTCGGCCGGTTTCCATTTTGAGGGTGACAAAATTAAAAGTGAACGCATTTCGCCTTTCATGAAATTCTACATCATTTCTTTCCGCATGGCCGGATCTTGAACGAGGAACGAACGGCGGCAACATTGCGCTTTATCAACTCACTGAGGAAAGTAAAATTACACCCAACGGAAGGCGCTTGAATTGCTGCTAACGTGGAGAAAGTTTATCAAAACCGAACAATGGCACACTGCGAACAAAATCTCATGCTTCTGTTCTTCCTGCAATCCCGCAACAAGCATAAGTATCTAATGTTCCACTAAATCGAACAAATTTCTCACATATCCGACAGATTTCTCGTCCGTTGTTAAGGCATCCATCGAGCCCTTGAACGCTGCGTAGCAGGTGGGCCAGGAACACCCGCCAGGAATCGATCAACACACCATTAACCATCGCTTCCTGCGAGATCGCTGGCGCGCGCGCTCACTCACCCTTGTCGGTCCGTTTTCGGAACCCTTTCCGTTTGATTGATTTATTGTGCTCACCCACGGTACGCCAAGAGCGCATCCATGCACCCCGACACATGACGATGCGCATCGAGACCCATCGATCGGACGCAGAAATCCCACCAACACGCGAAGGCACCACTGCTTCCTTGACGTATCGGTATTTTGTGTTTTTATTTCTTCTCATTGATTCTTCCAACGCGATTGATTGTTGCTTCTTTCAGCTTCCTCTCTACGGCAGCATTTTTTCTTCCAGACACCGATTCATTTAGCAGCCGTAACTCAATGCACGGGGCGTTCCCGTGCCGAAAGGATACAAACAACTTCAATGCGCGGTGTACGTCAAACAGGCGACGAACCCCCGTTTTCTCATCACCGCACGTACGGCGCGAAGTCGGAAGGTAGAATGCGTTTCTTTTTTTCTGGTGTTCAATGTTCATCTGCTCCGTTTTCAGTTCTCTTCTTCGCTCGCTACCGCCAGGGGTATCGTCAGTCACTCCAGCTGATCGGTGGAGAAAGGAATTTAAATCAATTTATGCACGACCCCGAACGCTTCTCGCCGTGGTTTGAAAATCTGTGCAGCTATTCGTCCGCTTTTTTCCCGAAACGGGGTCTTATGATGTTCCTTTCATCCGTGGTCACTCTCTTCCTAGCACGATTGAACGCGGAACGTGGGCTTTTTGTAATTAAAAATGTATTAAAAGGATGTGCTTTCGTTCCCGGATCAATTCTACTTGGATGCGGTATTCCTTTCACGTTCAACCGCAGCTTGACTGTGATGATGTGGATGGCAGGAACACGATCTAAGCCGTGGCAAGAAAGACCGTTCATTTACGGTCAATTCCACGGTTAATCAAATGGCTGATCCTGAAGATCCGATCGCGAAGGTTTTATCCTCACCGACAGGAGCGGGACGCCTTTGTGATCCGTGCGTCGATCAATACCGGTACTGATTAGAGTGTTTACGCTTGGTTCCGCTGCAGCGCTAGAAGGGATAGGCCGACGCTTGATGAAATTACCGAAAACTTTGTGCGCCCTTTCCCATCGCATCCTGGAAGGACTACGATGCGTAAAATATACATTTCTTTCTCCACAGCACGCTAATGTGTTCGGTAAGGTATCAATCAAACGGCTCCGAAACACTAGACCTGCAATGGAGGCTAATGTAGGTGAGCGTACGGTAAGGATTTTTCGTTACTCTTCAACTCGCCAAAGTGACAAATTACGGCTGTTAAACTTAGAAAATGAAATAGGCACCAAAGCGCGGCTCGTTAAACCAGACATTAAGTGGACTTTCGTCTAGCCGCTCCGTGGAACGTAAAATAAGGTAAATGGTCCATGGTAGAAGTTGAACGTACCGAGATTTGTTGGGAAGAGATAAAAAGTGTTTGGCGCTTCCCAAACCACACTTGAACTCTTAAGAAACGCAATCTGAAGCTCGCTTTACCGTATGCCACCCTCCAAGGTGCTTTAAACTTCATTCTAACGGCCATGCGAGCCTCGCGCGATGGGAACCGTGCAACATTTTACGGCCTCAACCTTTGGCAGGCTTTTTCTCCTCCTCAGCGTTGGATATAAAACCTGTTCCGAAAAACTTGACCCACTGATAATGGGACGGATGGCTTCGGTGGGTTGCGTGTTTGCATTCCGCTCTCGTCGATTCCGGTGAGAGGCTCGATGGAGGAAAAAAATGACACCCATCAGCCGGGATTGCGATCGAAAGGCACACGCAAACGACGGCTTGACAAGGAAGCCCAACACGCGGTGTTTAGCTTGGTGAAATTGTAAACAACAACAGTCACCCGCGTCCCCGAGGAATCGGTAGATTTCCGTCGACGAACGCGCTTCTGGCGTGGGACCGTTAACTTAGGAACCTGTTCGATCGTTTGTCGTGGCGCCGTTTCTAATCACGATCGTTGGTGATAGCAATAGAGCGCATTGGAACATCGTAGCAGGGAGACTTTCAATTCGGGGGTGCTTTAAAGCTTTAGAGAAAATGGCAGAAATGGAGCTCACCATCATGATAAATCGCTAGCATTATGAATGTTCCACTTCTAAGGAGGAAATTTAACACGGATCAAAACACCCAATGCACGTCATATTCAGGTGATAAATCGTAGGCACGATGATTGCACAGAAAATCAAGCACTTCATCACGCGTCGACCGACATCGCATGGCCGCTCGTGCCCAAAGATGAAAGAGCGTTTTGTCCCTTCCGCCCAGCGATGACAACAGGTCAGTTGAGGCGAGAATAGGGGTTTCCTTAACCTGGTGCAATCAGAACGAAAGGAACTCTTACCGATAGAACGCTCCCGAAGGCACCTCATTTCAATCATAATAGGAGCATTCCATCGAGCGCCAAGCCGACCATTCCGAAGGTGTCGGACTCCTGGCTAATGTACAGGACATTTATCACGAGCCACACCCAAGACGTGCATCCCAGCCATGGTCATGATACGAGGATCAGTGAAAACGAGGCCAGCTCACGAACACCTCACAAGAAACTTGATGGAGCGCACGCTCGACAAATGACGGATTGATGAGGGCCGGGACTTGGTTCACCTGTGGACTTAACCTAAACGGCATTCCCATTCACTTGAGTAGAAGCTCGTGCCAGTGCACCATCGAAAGGAAACGCTGGCATGTTTCGGCGGTCAAGGTGTGTGCTTATGCTAATTCGATCAATCTTTCTTTCACCCGCACCACACGACTTTCCGATCGTAGCAAATGGAGTTTCGCTTCTCGCGAGATCTCAAACTACAGCAGCTACACAACCTGTCTGCCCTGTGAGATTAAGGAAGGGCAGCAATGCACTCATTCACCATTTTATGGATTCCAGCGTCCGCTCGACCGCATCTCACTTTGGTCAACGTTCAGGCTGGATTAAGTGCCGGCGGAAAAAAACCCGACTAAGCGACTGCTCTTTATGCAGCAGCCGCAGAAAACCGTGTCCGGCATTCCGCGTGGATGCATTTCCGTGTCGCCGCATTTCTTCCCCGGGCCAGTGTGGAAACGAAAGTCGGCACGTTGCATTTTCGCACCACCACCGAACGTGGGGGAAAACTTTCAATTTTTACTGACCTTTCCGAGCCCGCTGGCTGATAAGGGAGGAGCGAGAGGGCGTACACCGATAAAGGCGCTTAATGAGGCTGCCACAGGAAAAAGAACACGGTTCGAACCACGCGCTAAACGGATCGATATCGCGTGAGAGGGACGAGCAAAAAAACCAAACGATATCGATCGTATTGCGATCGATTTCCGACACCGATCAAAAGGGAAATCGCATACGCGGTATCTTATCGAGCAATACACCTTTTTTGTGCGGCATTTTTCGGCTTCAGGTTTCGCCCCAACGCAAAGGGCAGTATGCGAATGTGTGCACATTAAGAGCAAACTCCGCCCTTTGCACTGCCGGTGCACGATCACGATCAGGGGCGGTTTTTCCGCGCACGCTTACGACTCCGCACGATCGATCGCAAGGCGGTTGGATTCTGCTAAGGTACGCTAGTCCAGCAGCCATTAGAAAGTGGGCACCTTTTGCTCGTTTGCCGTTTGTTTGCTCGACCCAGCTGCTGTCTACCGTTAGTCGGTTGTGAGTCGGAAAATTTTCCACCTGCTCGTGTCGTGGAACCGGATCGCGGGAGCGAAAATAAGCTACGGGCGTTTCGCCAAACAGCCTAGGAAAACCGCAAATTATGCTCGAAAACGGTAGCATCGTTGACCCACGGACGCCTAATTGCTTCATTCAACAGCGCTTTAGTTTTCAATCGCGAGACGCATGAATGTTTTTTAATGGCTTTCTTCGCCTGGGAAACTTAGGGCCCGTCTTGCACAGGAACTACATTTTAGCTCGAATTACGACAGTCATCGCGTGATGAGTGTGAAACACATTTGAAATACCTCTCAAAAGCGCCTTTGCGTCCTTACGCTGCAGCTAATCTTCCACGCGGTTTCGCTCTTGTCTCACCTGTAACGAAAGAGAAAAGTACGAGCAGTTAACAACACTATTCTATTTAAAGATCGCGTAATTATCATCGTAATCGAGTGAAAGAGTTGCTGCTCGCATCTTCAAGCCTCCAAGGGGGCGTTTCCAGGAAGGCATCCAACGGCTCGTAGTGTCGTACGCCGGTCGCATTCAACTGGTGCCAGACGTAAAGCACCATTGTCTGATCGTCAGGACGTATAAAGGCGCTTCTACACATGTCACCGTCTCTCGGCCACTGCTCGTCGGGATCCAGACGAAACGGAATTCGAAATCGATTTTCCAGGCAACCGATCACAACGCACTTAAACGAGGAAACCTGCAGGTCCTAGGTGTCCGGTGCACGAGCCAGGTAGGAAACGAAAATGGACGTTGCAGGGCAATCGACAGAACATTCTTCGTGCGTTCGCGTGTAAAGGAAGACGAGTGGATGCAATCAATTATTTCTAATTTTGTTTGCCCAAACGCTGGGTTCGGGCTCGCTAGCCACTTCAGCTCGATCCTGTGGTCATTTGAAAATTTGGGATAAAAGCCTTGCCCTTCCGGAGCCGGTGTTCCAGATATTGCATGATTGACACTTCCTAGGTTTTCGTTCGAATGCATTAGTTCATCTGCGATTCATCTGCGCGCTGGTTTGGAGGCGTGAAAAGTGAATCGATGCACACCAGACGTAAACTGGCAGCGAGCCGCGTGGTCGTAAAATTAAAAGGCGCTTGCGACGCGAAACAACTAGGTAGAGAGGCTTTTATCTGCAGCCGATACCAATATTTATGGAGTAATCATACGAAACGTGAAATTATAGCATTAAAACCTCTTCTTGTTTTCTTGTTCCCAATCAAACATGGAACATATTGCAACCAAAATCTACTTCAACAAAAACCATCAGTTGTGCGATCGTGAGCTGTCGATGTTGCTGCGATAATTAGTTGTTCTTACATAAGTCCACTCCAAAGCATAAACACATTCAGTCAAATGAATTATTTATTAAATTCCCCTTCCAAACAAACACCATTTGCATTTCAAATCATTCACATAATCAATACGGAAACTTTCTGTTTGTCTAATTGTGACAAAAAAGATGTTGTAATACGAATTGAATTTATATAAATGCAGAATGCTCGGCGAAAGAGGCAAAAAAATAGTGATATTTCTCTAGCTCGTCATGGCTCGTCGTGTGATAACAAATTCATTCGAACCACTACATGATATTCAACAGTTTCGCTCCCGAGAATGCAAAAACAAGTGTTTGGCAAAGAAAGCTTTTCATGTTCGTGATTCCGCCCGCAAAACAGGCTAACCTTCGAGGCCTTCGGGTTCATGAGTGGCGCTCAACAGCTGGTAAACGGAAGCGGCTCGTGGCGGTACGATTATTTCCGTTTTAGTTTGCTAAATCCGCTTACGCCCAAATCCACAAAAAATAAATCGAATCGCTTCGTTGAGACGCCGTGCATGAGCATGATGTTTTATGAGTTTTCATCCCCCATTCGATGAAAAGAGATTTTTGCTCTCGCCGCACACTTCGTGCACCCAAATTAGGCGTTTCGGCTTTTCGGTAGGCAATTGCTCGTAAAAAAAAGGAAATTAGAGTTCAACCGCCCCGTCGTTTTCAAAACACGGTGCGTAAGCTTTTCCACCGCTCGTTGGCGAGATTTCACTTTCGTTTCGCGAGCCACCGCCGCTGATGCTGTGGCGCGCCGAGGTGATTAGGAAAAAAGAAGATGAAAGTTAATGTGCCTTGTTTGGGCCGGGGGGTGGCTGAGTGTTGTCTTGCCTTTATGCGCACGGCGTGTCCGTATGTGTTTTCAATAGCGGCGCCGAACGCTTTAAGTTGCCATTATTTCGGGAGGGTTCCTCGCTTGCTACTTGCCGGTACGCGCGCGTTCAAGTCTTTCGTTCATTGACTTCCCGAGCCGGTTCATTGGGGTAGCCCGATCGGTACCGATATAAAATTAACTTTTCTTTTTTGGCCCGTGCCGCTGTGTGGTGAAACTTTTCTGCTCACCATCGTCATTATCAGTGAAATTTTCGGGAAAACGAAAACCGGCGATAACGGACGGAACCAACCGGGGAAGCAATTTAAATCCCATAAAACGCTCACGTGCTCCACGTTGCCCCGCTCGATAATGATCGTTTGCAGCTGCACTTTTGCCAACGTTGGGCGTCTCGTTAGATCCGCTCGAGCTGGCTTTCTTTGGGAGCAGAACTAAATTTTAAACCAACTGCGCCATCAGCTACGCACTAGACGCATAAATTGACAGACACGCGTGATGTATATTCATTTTCCGCCATTCTCTTCCAAAGGCTAGATCCATTATGCATGCGCTTATTCCCGGCCACTCAGAGGCTGGCTCGTGGCCCAATCGTGTCAGCGCTGGGGCATGAAAATTAAACGCAATCCCAACGAGCGCAATGCAATCATAGAGATCAAACCCACCCGCATAAATTTCGCCAAATAGCGTGCTACGAACTGGAAGGATTCGCTCGCACGTTCATTAGCCTCGAACATGTGCGGGACTTCCGTTTGAACGATGTTGGGTCGGTTCTGTTGGTCATGATTGTACGTTTGATTGATCAATCGCTGAACCGACCCACCAGGCGACAGTGGGCACGCGGGAAAAAAGTGATAGTAACTCCTCGGTTGGGAGTGAAACTTTTTCGAACCGAACTGGTTTTATCCAGCCAGTACGAGCACGGTACGCTTGGTATTCCGCTTCACGGGCAGGCCACCGGGCATGGAATGTTCGTCATTGCCAGGTGGGCATCTCTAGGGGTCCTCGGTTTCAAGGTTCCAGCGATACTGGCGACCGCGGCTAATGCCGCTTAATTCGGTTAATTTTCACCGCACTCGCCGCAGGCCGTTTGTGAGGAGTTTTTTTTTGTTGAATTTCGTGACGCTTCGTGGCGCCCCATCGATCGAAACTGGAGCAGGACACGGTAGGACGCTGCGGGAGATAGCCACGATCGCGTCGTGCTGTGAAAATGGTAACTTTCTAAAACATAAAAACCACCATTTCTCGCTTCCGCAGGGATCGCTTCCGAGCAGGGCAAACAATATGGGACGGTGGGAAAATTCGTCCACCAAACCGACTGTGTACCAATTTGATTGCGATCATGCACCCATCACCAGTGAACCTTTTCTTCACAATGAGCTGAACCCACGGACTGTTTCGCAAAACCACACAGATGAATAATCACACGTGACTTATGATAGCTTGTTGCGAATCGTTAGAAAATTTGTAATCCTAGTACGGTCGGGTGGGCGTGACATAACCCTTGAAAGCCGAGCGCTCTCGAGCAAAAACACATTCAAAAACGCACCTTGAATCACGATTATTGCAACCAAAAAGCGAACCTGTTCACGTCCGATACGGGCCCATATTTGCACAAGCATAATCACCCGATGGAAAGTGGCAGAAAACAATAGCTTAAGGGTGCCGTAGTGTTCCTCGTCACCGCAATCCAATACGCAACCACAACGGCCTCAACGGATACGGTACGATGACACCAAACAATGTGTTTCTGTCACCGTACGCTACCGGGTCGTCTACCCATTTATCGCTCCACGGGTGGTACGATCAATTGGTGTTGTCGTTCCTCGCTCCAAAATAGATTGCATAAATGTGAGGAGACCGTACGGTCGCAGCGATAAAGCGCCACGTTTTCCGAATAAATTCAAAACCCCAAGTCGGTGACAGACGGGCACACTACCGTTTATGGTGTGTCGTGTCGACCCTCCTGGCTTGCGAGTTCATTTCCCGCTAATTTGCATATGAAAGGCCCGCATGGTCGCGGTTTAGCGAAAGTGGTTCACGCCCGGACCTGGCCGCGAAGTTTCACTTTCGTTCTACGATAAGTCATTCTGATAGTTGAGAAAGTTGGTGGAACCGTGGAAATATTAGGTGCTTTGTGTACCTGTCCGTACATGGTTCATCACTTTTCACAACTTGCGGTTGTCATTGAGTTGTGAGGGTAATAAAACACTGCACTTAACTGAAAAATGGATACTTTCATGTATCCACAACATTTCGTGCGGTTAAATTGATATCATATTGTTTGAAAAACCCCTTATCAAATGATCACTAATTTAACTCATAAAAGACCAGTCACTCCTTTTTCGTTACACAATGATTGCTCAGATAGCCACCGTCAACTTTTCTGTCACGAGCGATTAACAGTGGCATCATAAAAGTGCAATGGCCAATGCAATTAGAGTTTTCTGCCCTCTACCGAGCGACATCCCAGGACAACAGTCGTTTCGCACAGCAAAGAAATGCCACACTTAAGCCGTATCAATAAAAATGATTAAAAATCCATCATCATTCCGGCTTCGGCAATCGATATTTCTTCCAGTCTTTTCTCTTGACCATCCATGATTTATCGTGTTGCGAAAGACCAGCACAGCTGCGATAATGCTAGCGAGAAAAACCCTTTACACCAGTGGTAGTGATGCGTTTCGCTAGCGACTTCCGAAGCATCCTATCTGGTTCACCTAGTTTCCTCGCATGAACGATCTAGGCTTACAAAACCGGGTCCCTGTCCGTCGTTGGACGCGTGCATCGATCGGACGGGACGGGAAACCTTTTTCGTTTTTCCTTTCCTGCCGCGTGGCGAAACGTGTGGATTGAAAACGGCCGTAGAAGGAGGAACACTGCTTGTTTTTTATTTATTAATGGATACTAATACGACCAGACCGGTGTGCATGTTCGATCGCTGCTAGCGGTATGTGATGTGTTCGCTCACCAAAGCGTGCGGAAACGTGCAGCTGAAAGGCATAAAATATTGCACTTTGCGACAGGATCGAGCGGCACGCAATAGGTAACGAGACGGTTGTTACTGATTGTAGCTGATCGAACAGAGCGTCGTTGTCTTTGGCTTCCGGCTATCTTCAAAGGAAAGTACAAATGAACGCCCGTTCGTTTGCCTGCATATGCCCCACTTAGGACTGTCCGAGGATGGCGGAAAATTGCGTACGAGATTTAAATCTTTCCATTGCAAATGATTGCCGATCCTATCTGGCTTCCTTCTTCCAAATGCAAGCGTTTTCCAATCCATCGAGAGATCGTTGTTGCTCACAAATTTACACACGCGTATGCCTTTGTCGGTGATTTTTCACTAGACCTCAACGGGTGGCAGCAAATGAACCCATTCCACTTCTTGATCTTGAGATTCGCTTTGTTTGAATAACCTTCAACTCTCACTTCATTCCCATATCTCCACCTCCACGGGCGGTAGACGGAAATTTTCACTCCAAGCCAGGCAGGACCGTTTTTCCCGTTCCAAACACGAACAGTGCCCGCCCGAGCCGTTCGTTTTCAGTTGGTAATTGGGTGCGGACCGGCTGGCGGAGTGTGCGCTAATTTAATTAGGTCCCGTGAAAAGTTTCACATATATTATTGATGCGCTCCGAAAAGCCGGCCACCCGGGTGTGGCTGCGCAAGAAGGAGACGCAGAGCCGAGAAGACGCAGAAATTGCCGATATCTATCGCGTTCGTCGAGATTGCGCCTGTGATGCGAGAAAGTTGGGAAGAAAGCGTCGATAAACCGGTGCGCAATTAGTGCGCGGCGTGTTCGTTTGCTAGTTCGAACGATTTACGATAGAGGGCGCTTCACGCGTGCAGGAGCAGCGCGATCGTTGGTGGAGAACGAGATGTACGTGCTTCAGGGTTCGGTTTTGGTGATTGAATTTCAATGCCATGTGGAAGACTCCATCATCACGGCCTCTAATGATGATGATGATGATGACGGGAATCGAAAAAAAAGCCACCGATGAACACACCCAATGTCGACTTGAGACGCCCTCTGCAATGCAGAAATATATCGATCATACACGGTGATCCGCAAGAAGTCAACCTGCACGATGTTAGAGAAAGGAGTAGAGAGCGTAGAGAAGAGGGCATCAAGCCACCCCTTCAAACATTCCACGGATCGATAATAGAGGTGACTCGAGGAAATCGATCCAAACTGACAAGTGTTCCCGTACAGGCGTTCGCTCGGACCGACTGGCCTGCGCTGGGGAAATCTTTTTGACACATTGGATTACAATCGCCCATTAGCGCGGGACATACACGGACTCATTCACCAAACGCCTGAACGTCATCATCGGCACCTTCGTCGTCGTTTGAATATCGTCGGACATCGTTTAAGATAGTACGCTAGTTCCTTCGAAGGAATGGACGCGCTTCACGCTCACTTTCCTTCGACGACGATGATGACGACGAGGACGATTAACAGCTAAGTACCTTACGCTAGTCCTCGGACCTCGAAGCGAATGGACAGCGTGAGTCGGCAAAACCGGCCTGGCCGCCAAACCGATGGCCTGCAGCCCTCGTGTCCTCGTTCTGTCACTTCTAACAGCTGGAGTAGGTGCAGTAGTTGGGTGCATCGTCCCTCAGCGACTCGGCAACCTGTTGGCATACTGGCATGCTCGTACGTGGACCTGTTTGGGACGCCTTTGCGAGATGCGCAAAAGAGAAAACTACAGCCTCACGGCTCAGTTCAATGAACTGCGAAAGAGAACGTGACACGGACCGGCTTCAGTCCAACTGGCAGCCGCGGAATTTATCGTCATTTGGAACACGGAATGTTGCACGGATGCAAGCGCATTCTGAGGTACGACAGAGAGCCCACGGAGTATTGGCATTTAGATGAAGGGTAGCCCTTTGAAGGTCATGCAACTTCCATACGTGCGAGGGCTTTGAACTCTGTTATCTCGAACTCGGTTCGATGTTGGTGAAGTTGTCGAAATGTCCATTGTTCATGTGCTTCAAGTGTTGATCTTTTGAACCCTTCAACGCTGTCAAGATACTCACTTGGCACCTTGGGATCAAAGCAATCGATGAAACTCCGATAGCCAGAACGAGGTTCATACTCGACCGAGCGCAATCTCTCAAACGATGAAGCCAAAAGAAAGCCCATTTGGGCAATGAACGCGATCTCGGGAAACTCGCCCACGACATCGTCAGAACGACGTTGATGCGGCGTTCGGAAAGTGAGAGTCTATAAAATAATGGCCGGATTAATCGAGTGTGAAATTGATACGGTGGCATTCTAATTAAGATATTTTCCTGCCGATTCGTGTTTTTCCTAATTCCACTTTACGATTCCATCGCGCCGCATTCCAGCGCGAGGCTCAAACCGGGAGCAGATGCAGACGTAGACGAAGGTAAATGGACATTCCGAACGACAACCACCAGCCGGATCCCTTATTTACGTTCGGAATAAAACCACCGAATGAGAGATGAAAATAAACATCCGACAAGCCGCCCCTTCGAGTCCGGCTGGGGCTTTCGCCGTCCCATCGGAGAATGGGACGCTTCTATCCTTCAGGAATGGTCAATAATTTGTCAGCGGCATTTGTAAACTCGCCACCAGTCCACCGGGAGGATTATCGTGCTGATCATTCGTGGCCCATTCGCCGTCAACGTGTTTCGTGCGTCGAAATTTGTGCAATTACGGCGGCATTTGGAATGGCGCTCGGGTGAATGGGGCTCCTATTTTTACTTCCCCATCAGCCGGTCGTTGCACTGGACAGATCGAATCGTTTCTGGTGTCCGGTGTAACTGACCTTCCTCACATATACACAAAAACCGAAAAAAACGACCTAGTAACTCCAGGGACCTAAAAACCTGAAGGGTCCAGCGGATGAAATGAAGTACATCGAATGAGAAATGGGAAGCGATTCCCTGAACTTCAATTGCTCTATTGCGCGCGCTCATTTGCTGTCTTCTGGTTGCTTTTCATCGTTCTATAGGCGCGTTGAATTTCCCTGACCAAGGGAGAGAAAAGCGAAAGCAATCAAGCTTGGGATCAGGTGGAGGGCCAGGGTCAGTGAGTAAATGCGTAGATTGAAGGGCATGATCAGAAGTAATGCGCTGTAATCACACAGTTAACCTTGAACCCACAGGAATGACTGACTCGGGATGTGATTCGATTTTATTATATACCTTTTGTTGTATTCCGCTGTGATCATAGCGCCTTCGTATCATCATCAAAAAATGATTTAAATTTCCCTCAAAATGAGCCCAATGCACCCATCACGCTTCAGATCGTGGTGCAAATGAACTAATGCAATATGAGCTATGAAACCAAGCTCGAACGGATGACGTCAATGACGTGATGAACGGTATTGATTGGTAATTATGTTCCCTTAAATGCCCCCTGGGCAGATAGGTATGTGTAAATGAGACTGATTAGGCGCGAGCAGATGAGCAACTTCTAGTATAAGGCGCCAACATGGTTTTGTTCGTTCAATTTATCATCCACTACTTCAGAGACAGTGATCTCCGGCCTTTGAAGCGAACACATTGCTTAGAATTGCTTCCCAGGGCCAGTGAAAAATGTTCACCCAGCAGGAAAAGCAAACAACTTTCGATTTCTACTCCTGTCGGTTCCCTCCAACAGCCGGTGCTAAATAAGTGAAGAAGTAACCAGCGCTGATCCAACTCGTCGCGATCAAGTCGAGAAAACCGGAGCCTCACCCGGTTGGTGGGGAAACGGGGGCTATTTTATGTTTGTTTTAATTTGTTGCGTTTTCCCTTTCACCGTTCGAGTAGGTGTGCGTGCATGATATCGAATCTCCCGGCACCTTTCGATCGATTGATTTATTGCCGTGTTCCGTTCTCATTCCCCGGAGTCATTGGCCTCGAAATTGACGCTTGAAATCATTGCCTCCGTACGTTCTTTCTAGCTGCTGGATGGCAAGAAACTCGACAAGGAAAACTAGAAGCCCACGCCAGTAAAAGCTCGAACCCTAAATGTAGCTGATGTGGAATACAACTGGCAGAGCGCAGCGTGGACGTGGCCCTTTGAATTTGGCTATGAAATAGAATCCCCCACACTGGTCTTCACCTGGTGCTACGCAGACGAGATTCCTTGCCGTGGAGAGATTTATGGATCCCAAAAGGCTCCCACAAATTACCTGCACAAGCAAACAGCGCACTCGAGTGACCTTCGACAGCGGGGGAAATGGTTCCTCCTCTCAGTTTATTACCTAGAACGATCGAGAACAAGAAAAAGAAAATGTACACATGAGAAATGGAAAGTCTTTCGCTTTCGTTTTCATTCGAGCACGAGATGGACGGTTGAGGTTGGGCTGATAACGCATCAACACCGAGTTCGAAAGCCTAATTTACGATCAAACCCGATTTTACGTCTCTCATAGACAGAGGACGACGTACTTCCGAGGGTAAATATTATGCTCGATCGTGAAATCAAACCATGTCGCTCGTTTTGTGGCGTGCAATAAAACCACTCGCTGCTTCCATGCCCGACGGGTGCGTTCCATTGGCAAAGCACGAATCAGCGTTTCGATCCCGTGTGGCTCGTGATTTCACTTTATGGGACCATTTTGACTTCGGCAGTATTCTCCCAGCTGGATGTTTTACAACGCAACATTAATTGGAGCTGGTTCTAGTGACCAACTCGCCGTGCCCTCGAATGTTGCGCTATTAATTGAAACGTGTAACTCATTGCATCTCCTTCCGCGGCGGATTAACTTTCGATTTCAGTACGATGAATAGTCAACCGATTTGTTTCCGAACGTAAATTTCGCTCTCACCCCCAACAGCTAATGGGGCTTTTTTCTCCTTCCCCAACCGTCCATTAGTCTTGCCAATCAATCGACAATCCGACGCGCCCGGTGAGTAATGATCTCGAGCGATCCCTCGTGCATGAGATGGAAAACACTTATTGAATGAAAATAAAAGGGGCATGTTTGAAATGGCTATGTATCCCCAAGACGTTCTCCGTTCTCACACACCACCAGTTTTAAGGATACCACTCAAGCACATGGTAGGCTCCTACTTTCACTGCCAGCCACAGGTGAGAGCCATCCTTCCAGCTCGATTGTTTCAGATCGCCGAAGCAAGCAAACTGGATCATCGTTCCTCACCAGCTGATGGAGCGGAAAATTATATCAATAACCAGTGAGGATCGCAGTTGACGCTTGGCCTAATGGTACCCGTCACGGGCCATGATGGACGGCACTCGGCGTCTCGGAACACGCTTCAAACGCCTGTCACGCGATGAGGCTGCGATTTTTCGTGCGTTCGCTTTCTCCGAATGACGTTCTGGAAGCTCGAGCCCCAAACAATTGCACATGCCCCAAGCCATCCGAAACGAACCTCACACCGAGTGCGATCGTGCGCGTAAACCTCTTCAAACTGTGTCCTCCTTCCTGAGCATGTGATGCCACGAACAAAACATCCAAGAGGTGACATCATAATAGCATTCTATTGCGGTCTCTTTTCGGGAACCACATGACCGTTAGATGGAGATGTGCTCACACACATATTTCTTTGCCTGCTTGTCACCCAATTACCCACCCCGTACTGAAGCATGCGTCCAAATCTTGACGCGCATTCGAAAGACTTCAACGCAAGCGACGAACCCCAACGGCATCTCAAGGCACCGAGGCGATGGAATCGAGCAGATTTTCCGCCTAATGACCGGTTTTGATGGGACATGGATACGTTTGATCGCGGGGGAGATACCGGGGGTCATCGCATCCCCCAATGCGGCAGACCTCGTGAAGGGGCGTTGATGTAGAAAATGGTTAAGCGCTGAGATCATAACGCGTTGGTAATTTTTGGATGCAAAATGCGTATTATTATGCGTGCCACTTAACAGGGCTATTAACGTCGTTTTGTGAAAGCCGATAATGATTTATCGACAACACGCTCCAGCGTGTTGGTGCTTGAAAAATTAGAAATCTTTAAACGTTTTGTGGGCGTACTTTTTTACTGATTTTAAGGATCTCTATTACTATTCCCATATTGAAAGCAAATTTTGGAGTTGAATCGCCGGAAGCAATTTTTTTAACCCATTAACGCTTCTACCACACGATCTATTAAGTATAGGTGACGACGCATCACCATCCTTCCACAATGCATTTATTCTAAGGTTTCCAGTTCTTTTCATCAAAACAAACCAAACCCTAGTGATCGATTGATTGCGTTACTCCTTCTATCGGTTTCTAAAGCTAACTATTTCCTGTTGTTTTCCCCAGTACTTCTATCATCTTATGGTAAATGAAGTGTTTTAAAAGTGCTGCCGCTACCGTTGGTTGTACACTCGTTTGGGAAGTGAGCAATTATGAGCAATCGAATATGAATTGAAATGTAACGAAGATTAATGTTTTGACCCTTTTAGGGGATCGGTGTCTGAATGGCTTGATAATTCTCTTTTTTTTCGATTGAACGATAATATCTTAAATAATAGCTTTTCTAACAGCAGTTTTAAGATTCATCACTCCGCGCAAATAAAGCATCGCCTCCCACTGGTGCAGCATATCGGCGACAAAGATCTACCACCGAGTCTAGTCAGTTCTTCCATCTCGTGTTCCACCCTCTATTCAGGGCACTTTCTCGTTATCAGGAGATCGATGTACTTTTTTTCTAGCAACCATTGCTCCTGCACTCTTCCCATCGGTAATTGCTGATTCGATGAATTCGCGTTAGTTCCGCCGGCTGCATCGCCGCCTTCGATTATATAAAAGCACCCTAGTCTCGGCTTGGACAGAATCGATCCGATGCGGCCACTAATCTGTGCATCCACCGTGCAGGCCACGCCGCGTCTCTAATTAAGTTCAATAAATAGAATAACACCACACGCGGCCTTTGCACGCCTCACCGGTACTGGGGCGAGTCGTTAAATGGTCCAGGCTAGGTGTCGGGAAACGCCGCTGACCCATTTCCGGTGCCGTTTGGGCTTACAGCTTTCAGTCGGTCGTCTTTAGCGTGTTTGGCTGGAAAAGCGGAGGTTTTAAAAGCCTCTTTCCACCCACGACTGAAGCAACAGCCGTTTCCATTTGACCGATCATCAATGCTCCATCTCCGACCAAGCACTTTAGCAGCGGCAGTGGGCACCGGAGCGCCTAATGCTTATACGATTTTCTCTTGTATGCGCTCTCTCACTCGCGGACTAGATCATCGGAAACCATGGCAACGGCGGTCGGTTGCTTTTCCGGTTGTTTGAACAGATCCCGATACAATTTCCCACTTCTAAGCATTGCAAGACCGTGATTTGTTATTTATTTTGCAATATTTATTGCTCCCTTGCCCATGATCAGTTGAGTTGAGGACGTAACGCATGCATCCTTCAACTCAGCGCATGTTTCCTGCATGCTTGCATTTTTCCTTCTCCATTTCGCACTCTGAATGATTCCGAAGTGTTTATTTCCTCGTTCCCCGGTCAGATACATCGCTCCCATCAGTGGCATTGTAACGGCCCTATTCGGTGTGCGATCTGCTCTGCTTGCAAAGCGCCTTACAAATACCGCCCGCTAGTACATCGCTCGATCGCAGGCGGGTGTGCCGTGGCGATCGAGGCGTAAAGTGAAAGTTATTTTGCATTCCCCGCTTCCGCGAGGTACACAGCTTCCACCAACACACAGCTTCCCTGCGAGCACTCGCCAGTTATTAGTATGCGGAGGGAAAGACACTCGAACCGGAACTGGCGAGTTATGGTCGAACCGGAAAAAAACATTCCCTAATAACAATAAAACATCGCGCGATTGCTTATTAAACGATCACGAATGATTTGGGCACACATCGCGATGGCGTCACTCGAGGTGAAGGTGCCTACGAATGTCGCTACTTAGTTTCCGAGGCGAGTCGTTGTCGAACGCGACGGCAAACACGGCCATCGACCGCTTGTGGGTGCTAAGTATTACACTTTCTCCCGTCGTATGACTCGATCCAGGTGTAGGGTCCTGGCGTCAGTAGTACCACTGCATGTCGACCGCCATCCGGGACGAGAATTATGATCCGACACAGACGGTACGGTCCTTTACCCGTGATATCCACGCCATTGGGCACGAAGAACAGCTAGGCGCCGTGACACTTCACTACCCTACAGCAGACGCGACCTTTCAGGCAACTGTTTTGCAATTTTATTACATCCCATTTCGCCTGGTTGTACGTTTCCCTTGCAACCGAATCCATAATCCGCCGCTTGAGGGCTGGCTTCTCTCGAAAGCGAAAGTAACCGCACAAGTACGCCCTTAAACCGGATGCTCACGAACGTGGAGGTCTATTGAACATCGGGTGCAACAGCCAGAAAGCAAGAACGTGAAGTTGGAGCTCGAAGAGCAATGGTAGATAATGAACGAGCGCCATGTTATTTTTTTTGTTCGTTTGCTCCCCTTCAGCGTCGCAACTAGAATTCAGTTTCACTTTCTTCAAGCGGACGGTTTCGGAACTTCGAGCAACCTCCTATCCCTACTTTGCACTCTTGGATGGACGAACGTCTCGCATCGATGCACACCGTTTGCATGAAGCGTCCGATATTCCTGGCCCTGAAACTGAGTGCCTTCGCGTGAAGAAGGTCCGGGAACGATGTAACATTTGGTATTGATGTACTTCTTCCTATCATGCCACTCACTATTTCTCTTTCTTGTGCCCCCGCAACGCCTCCGCCTTGGTTGCTGATTGTTCGAGCACGATTCGTAACAAGAAAGCTGGGAATCTGAGAACTGACATGACAATGAAGTGCAAAAGAAGTCTTCAGGGAAGATACGCAAAAGTGAAAGTTTCTTGTTGGAAGGTGCTCATGCTAGCCCCAGCGAACCGCAGGCAAGAATAAGTCGTCCGAAACGTGGCTAGCTCGATGGGAAATTGTACTGTTGGACGTGGAATTTCGAGATGCATCTTGACGTTTTCTTCCGAATACTCACATTGTGCTCAAATCATTACATTAAATATTCTTCTCTTCTGATAAACTGTTTCAGCTTGGAAAAATTTTGATGGGTTCAGAGAAAATATGTGACCTGAATCAATTACATACATTAGAAGCCTCGCTCGTAGAGACCACCAGACCGTTGAGCGTCCAATCATTTGAAACGGAACGGAAGGCAAGAATTTATTAGAGTGCAGCAGGCCACCGGGCACAGTTAGCACGTCGTAAGGGAAAGTCGGATACCGTTGCAGCCTGGGGGCAAAACAAACCGACACTTTCGGGCGGGAAAAATCGATCCCAAGTAGATGGAAAAATTCACCGATCTCGGGTGAACGGATTCCCTGGACGAGCGCATTTCCTATTAACACGTAGGTGTGGAAATTAGCCCAAAGTGTGTGAGCTTGACCGCACTTTTCAGAAACTTTTCACACATTTCATTCTGATCAGCTCACGAGAAATAAATGGTGAATAGTGTAATGGTCGATCGTGACCGATTTGAAGCAAACTGAAACTGCTCAATGTAATCAGCATTAAACGTAAATGAAACTTGCGAAAAGAAAAAATTGCATATAAGAAACCCTTATTGGAATAAATAAACGGAACAGATTTCAGACAAGCGCCTTTGAAAATGAAATTGGTGGCTCGTAAAAATAACAACCAACTCAATTACACCACATGGTGGTAGGCAAACAAAGCCATAAGCGTAAATTCGGTTTCGAAACACATTTACAAACTGAAACTCTCGGCGATCGAAAAACATAACTCATCCCAAAGCGCCCATTCGTTTGCAGCAGCCAACGCCGTGTTCATCGTTATGATCATTCGATTCATTAACTTTTATGAGCAAACCGTTCGAGATAAAATAATGACGATGCCATTGCATCGTGAGCAGCGGAAAATGGAACGATTATGGGTCGGTCGAAACTCGAATGCGCTCACTTCAAGATGAAGGTCAGTCAGACAGCACCGGTCTTCCGGCGAGCAGCAGAACAGCGTTCAGATGCCGATTGGGAATGAACTCCCAATGTGGTCTATGCGGGAATCAATTAAAACTACACACTTAACCCAACCCGCACAGCACTAATTGTCTTGGTAAACGCTTCGAGAAAAAGATATAGCTGTTGGTCGCCACGCTAGCAAATTCGCTGTCTTCTTTAGGCTCGTTGTGAGTAAAATTTCTCTTTAGTTTCACCGATGCTCCAGAAAAGCTCTGGCAGAGGAAAACAAAGCTCAGCGTTTATCATCCATCACGATTCGTTCGCCGAACCGAATCAGGAACTACCACTCATGGCCAGACAGGGGCGAAAAAATGTACAAAACTCCATCTACGAAAGATCATCATTCATTACCGACTCCCACACCCAACGGGATGTCCGTTATTTCAGCATTTCAGACGCACTGGATACCTTCTTTTCTCCATTTAACGTCCCTTTTTGCTAATCATACACCGCACCGTGTCGCACGATTCAGCAAACGACCAAAAATGCTTTTATTTTTTAGTCGACGAAAGACTTCAACGCTCCCTAAGCATAGATTAAGCGACGAACCTCGCAACGCTGCTGCACGAGACAAATGATCGTCCAAAATTCAGTCTCTTTCTCCTTTGGTCATGTTGCGTATCGATTTTTGATGAAATTGACACTCCCATCGTGAGAGAGAGGGAATGGTTGAGCCCTGCAAAGACCATCCTCCACTAGCATCGGAGAGGTCGTTTTCCTTTCCTGCTTCCGTCGCATATTTATTTGGCGGCTCCTTTCTCCCGCGACCTTTATCAGTGGGCCTTTGGTACCTGTCACTGACGCCACGAGTACCGGCGTTCGGATTTATGTTTAGCGAACGCAGTTTTCTTAATTTGTAACACCGCTAGCGCATTCCGACCGCGTTTGGGGGTCGTTCGGTCGGCTGATAAATGCAGTTTGGGGCACTATTAATCATCAACGGCCAGTCGAGGGTAGGAGAGCGAGAAAATCAAATCACGCCTTAACCATTTTCCTTCTCCTCATTTCTCCATCGGTCAAATTGTTTCCATAGTTTGTGTTGCTGGACTTGCTAGCTGCCTTTGAAACCAGGATGTGAATAAATGAACCGGCCAACGTAACGAGGCCACCAAACATGAAAAAAGGGGCACAGCGTATTTTCCCTCAATCACAAGTTTCACTAAATACCTCCCGGATGAGATGCGAAAAAAACAGGGACAGCAAATTATGACAACAAATAGTGGCAGCGGGCCAAACTAGCTTCTCGTAAAGCAAAGCTCAAAAAGAACCGAACGCAAGCGAAATAACAAAAAAACAGCCAAAAACTCAACCCCGTCAGTGGCTTTAATTAGCGCCACTTGCTGCCTCTTTTTAGACAGGGTATTTATCTTATTTGCAGTTCGTGTTGCATCCAGCAGCTTTCATTTTCTTCTTACAGTCACTCCTCTATACGCTCGTACGCGATTGGGACCTCACTTTGCGCCTCGGTCACTCTTTTGCACCAAGAGTCGCTTCATCAGCGAATAAAGTCGCGAAAACAAGCCCCCAAATCAGCTGATTGGTATGGTACCGTTTTCATATTTAATCTCATCACTCAGTGCCCAAAAAAGTGACACCTTTCTTGTGATAAGGTAATAAAGAATAACTCGTAAAAAAGTGCCAGTCCCACAAAAGCGCCTTTTGGTTAATTAAACGTTTCCCTCCATGGCTTGCCGTTTATCGTAAGCGACACGACATCCCCTCGACACCGGCACGGCAAGTAGTGACGGAGGTGACGGCGGCCCAAAGCCGGAATCATAAACTGTGCTAAATTATGTTATTGTAATTTCGTCCTACTTTGGTGTCACTGGGACCTGTTCCTGTTGCACTTTGTTGCACCGGCTTGCAGCCCGGACGCTTTCCACGTTTTCCGCTTGCCTGTTGAAGCGTGGCTTAATCAATCGACCGCGGGTCGAGGTGCAAGGTGCACGCAATTTTGTCACACACCGACCAGGGTTGAAACGGGTCCCGCGAATTCAACAATGCCATCTTGTACCACGTACTCGTCGTTTGCACGAAGCCGGCGGTTCCCTTTATTTTCCCTTCGCCTTTTTTTGCTCGATGAAAGCAAAACGTTTAAATTGCCGTGTGAGGGAATGCGGTAGTGTGGATCTTGCTCCATCAAGAGAAACGGAAAGTGAGCGCCGAGCGTACAAAGGGTCCGCGTTGCTCGGTTGATGCAGTTGCAAAGAAAGCAGCACATAAGGATAGGGCTGTGTGTTGGCAATTTAATCCGCTTCAATCACCACCCGGTGGGTGGTAAGTGGATTACCAACACACATGCACACAGCCTTATCCACAGACGCTCTCTCTCTCTTTCTATCTCTTTCTTCATCCCGTGATTTCATCGTCGAGCTGATTATTGAGGGGTTCGTCGCTTGCATCCCGCATCCATCCAAATCCCTTGAAACAAAAGTCAATCATTCGCGGCGTTGAATGGGTGGGAGTGAATGGTTCGTAAGATGGAAGTGAAAACAAAGACATTTCTCTCTCTCTCTCTCTCTCTCTCTCTGTCATTGTTTCGTTTCCATCCAGTCCCACATCAACACAACGAGTGTATTCCGGCACAATGGCAGTGCGTGATCTGCATCCAAGAGCTGGGTGGAATTACTCTATCTACCTTGTGGGATTGCAGCCGCAAAGACGTCAGGAGTAGGGCGAAGAACCGCAATGGCAATGAACAGGAAACTGACGAAAGTATTCGCTTCCCCCACAGTCTCCCACAGGTTCCGATCTTCGCGCAACCCAATGATAATTGGAGCACACACCCAGCCACGCACAATCACACAAAAGACATACCCACATGCACGACTCCTCTGCATGCAAGTCCACCCAATCTCAGTGGCGTCGACGCGGAAAGCAGATCGAGGTGTTTTGATTTCTCGATCACTAAGTGATCGCGATCGTTGAATTGTCGCAGCTTTTTGCTTACCTGTCGTTTGCTGCTAACTGGCACTTGTCTGCTACAAAACACTTTTGATTCTGTCACCTAGAGGCTCACGCGTCACGTATCCTAGCAGGGTTCTCGCTTAGCGGCCCACTCGAAAGCACTCGTGAAAATTCACACTTTTCCACGGGTACAGCCGCACTCGATTCGTTCTCAGCACAACACGGCGCATGCGGCGAAATCACTCGCTTCACACTCGGCACACTCGCAAACTTCGGCACCTCGATCCAATATCAATGTCGCCTGCAACTGGGGTGCAGTCTAATGCACTTTTTCTTCTTCTGATGCTGTTTCGTTCACTCTGTCACTTCGTCGGCATGGAAAGAAAGGTGCTCCGTTTCGTGGGGAGCCGTGTGTACACTCGCATAGACGCTTGGTATGGCAATAACGCCGGCAGGCGCCCAGGCCGGCGATTTTATATGACGTGAAAGTTGTGCCCCCTCTTTCCTTTGCCTTACCCGATAGTGGGCGCCCCCTAGCGGTGGGCCATCGAACGATACGCTACGCAATTCGAGCCATCGTCGTTGCGCAGCCCACTCCGTTGCGATCCGCGGTGCGTGTCGGTGGTGGTGCGCTTCCTCATTTGTTTAGGTGCCAGGAGATTGATGTGCATGTGTGTATGTGCGTGTGTACGTGTGCGTCACACGGCCACCAACTGACACACTGAACCCCCGGCCAACCAACGGTAGCTCGTGAGCAGCTTTCGCTTTCATGCCAACGTCCGCTTTTGTTTTCCACCACTCCGGCGCTCCAGTGGGAGTTTGTTCTCTTTTCTTTTTGATCTGACGAAGAGTTTATGCACAAATGACGTCAGAGCAGGAGCTGGCTCTTACTCAAAGCAGTGGAATCCTGCTACAAATGAGGACAAAACGGATTATGGCGTCGATCGCTGATGAATCAAGCCCACCGACGCGACGTCCTTGGAGGTGGGCACGTCCGGATGGATTTTCTTTTGCTCACGCTCGCCATACCTACGGGTACATCGTCATCGCAGGCTAGTGAAATTGGTCGATGCGCGTTACGTTTGGGTTTTTGTTTAATTTCCGTCCCACCACACATTCGCACGTTGCCCTTTCGTGTCGGTTTGAGCGAGGGTAGAATTGGACACGGATTTTGTGCGCAAATCCGGGTTATGCAACGGTCCATACCCTCGGTGGGGGTGCGTCAGCGCCAGCGAGCGTTTGTATATTCAACCACCGATGCCAAATAGGTGACTCAGCGCAGACACGGCGGGTTATCCATTATTTCGCAAGAGCAGGGCTGAGTAAGGCGCTTTTCCGTGTGTGCATCGACAAGGACACCGTAAGAAGGGACTTATTACTCGCGAAAGCGATAACGACTCAAGCCCAGCGATAATACAATTAAAGCAAACCGCGTTATCAGTGATTTCAATTCAATTTCTCGCCCTCGATTTTAGTATTTTTGATTGAAACAACAATTAATCAGCTCCGGGACGGTGGCCGTTACATACATATGTAACGTTTGGCGTTTGCTCCCGTCACGCCGCGCTGGCCAAGACACGGAAAACGTACTCTCGAATCACTGAAACGTGCCGCGGTATCGTTATATCACAAGTTATCGGAGTCTTTTCCCAGTTTCTCTATCGGACTGCCTGATCGCGACGAGTTTCGCAAAAAGAAGAAGATGAAATAGGCAACATCATAAATGTCAACAGTTTTGAAATTGCACTTCACCACTAATACGACTGCCCAGTGGGCGATTCCAATCTAAAATCAGTAGAGCACAATAATTTATTTAAACCATTTTGTGAGTCGTCCTCAATTTGTCAACTATAGGTTTGCACGAAAACATACTCTCACACAACACGATTCAACCTTCGCTTTGAGTTTGCTAAAATTGCATCACAAAACATCACATTTCTTTACTTCATTTTCAATAACTGACGCCACATTTGTTCCATCAACTGTATGTCAACACGTGTCGTATGAGAAGTTTGAGTACTTTCTGTTCATAACTGGCCGTACTTTTCAGCACGTACCCTTTGATATCGAATAATTGAATTCTCGTGTGAAAAGTTTCAATTTCTACCAGCCACAAGACTTGTAGCGGTGAGCAAAATGAAAGCGTTGACCCAATTCTGGTTTTCCTTTTAACGCCCAGTTCCGGCACCGATCGAACAGAAAGAAAACGACAACACGCCGGGAGTAGAACGCATTTGCATATGTTTGTTTTTGTTCATTGTGTTTTGCCGCAAGCTCATATCAACGACCGGTGTGGTCGAGTTTTACGTTTTGCTTGTTTTTCCCCAAGGCAGACCAATTACACGGAACCGGTGGTAGGTTTCCCTTCGCACGTCCTTGCGAGATGAATTGATCCAATCTCGTTACGGAAGCAGCCATTGATTCAGGCTTTTGGGGTGAAATTCGTATAAACCTCTATAAACTACATTCCCACGTTGAAAATATGCGATCATGTAGTTTACCTACAAAAATTAAAACATTTTGATATGTATTTGATAGGTTGGTGTATTTGAAAGAAATAAGAAAACTAATTTTCCAACTAATGCTGTTCCATTTGTGGTTATTTGATGTGGAAAGACTTTGAACAAGTTTTCTCTTCGTTGTTATCTAAATTGTACTCAAAAACAATCTGTTTTCCGTTTCCGCCATCTGAAAATTCCTGCTGAAACGGAGGATAATGAAGAGAAGCTCAAGTTCATGGTTCATGGTATGAAAATGTAACGTTCACTAACGACATTTCAATGCTGTGCTAAAGCCCAAATCGGACAGAGAAAACTCTTCGATGAAACCAGGAGTAGCTTATGGGCTTGCGGCAGATATTGCATCCCCAATAGACGCACAAACCACATCCACAACTGTCCACCCTTGCTTACTATAGATAGGTCTTAGACCCAAAAATGTCCGCCATATGCGCAAGTGAATTGGTTCGTTGCAACCGATCCAATCCCTTCGCAATTGCTCGTGGTCGATGGCCGATAGCGAATGTTAATGAACTAGTGACCGGTTTTTCCGAGACACTACCACTTGCCGCGACTGTGGTTATTGAATGTGTAGCATTGAATCCTCCACTCTACGGAAGCAACTCAGGAAGATAGGTTCGGTGGACGCGAACCGCGCAAATCGCACTAGAAACATTATGGAAAGTTTCGCTTCCCGTACGTAGATTATGACGGGTTTGTTACTTATTAAGTGGCTGGTTTTGCTTTTTATTTGCAGCATTCATACCGTCCGACTGGCTAATGGGTGTCTCGATATCGATACCATGGAATGCTGGAGGCGATGGAATTTCAAAAGATGTCGCAAAAGAAATGTGATCACTTGTTATCGCCTGATTACGCAAACGAGTTTCTGCCCGTTTGCCCATGGTAAATCAAATGGACTACGCATGTGAGTTATTATCTGTATATTTCTATATTTAAACTTTATATCGTTAGCTACGTTGGATTCGAAATATATTAAAATACTGTTCTATAACAGCAATGCAAATTTCAACAATATTAATTGCTGCATTATCATATAGCTAAACATTTTATGCTTAGACACACAGATCTTTACAGATAGTAGTCGGCTGTAAACCACGTTTACCAATGCTGCGTTGAAATTACTTTAGAATAGACATTTCCAAAACAGGTGCTCTCATATCGAACACGAGCATAGTGTCGTTCCATCAATCGTGACTCCCCCACTCTGGAAAAACAAGTATATTGTGGTTTTTTGTACAATCTAGGATCAAGAAAAGCCAGTAGTCCTCGCGGTGGAACAAACAGAAGCCACATGGAGCTGCGGCGACGACCGGCAGCAGCTGTATCAATAAAACCACCGACGCGAAAACGGAGAAAGTGTCTCAAACGGTTATTATTTTTCAAATCCCCGATTCGCAAACTGACCGGTTGGATCGTTGCGAAAACGAGGCCTTCGGAGCAGGCACGGGGTTTGTTAGTGATGCACCAGTTCGTACCGGCCAGACGTTGTTGGCCAATGCAAGCCGGCATCCAGCAGAAAAATAACTCCTCGCATTTGTTCCTCCAGATTCCCGGCCTCCAGGGTGCATTCGCTTCCCATCAAAGTGGCTCGAGGAAACCACAGTGCGATGGACGGACACTGGCCGGATTCGTTTCGGCCCGGAATCACAAGCGACCGCTAAAAAAACGCTCGCACGAAAACGAAACGAAATGGGTGGTAGATGGTGGAAGGTACGATGCAGGCACTGCACATGCACTCGGACTACGGTGCAGTTCATTGGCACAGATATTTTTCTCTGCATTCCCCCCCCCCCACCCTCTCTCTCTCTCTCTTTCTCTCTCTATTTGCTTTTCCATCGATGAAGCGTGGCCGTTCATTCAATTCCAATTTCGCCGGCCGGTGGAAGACCAACCGCACGGAAGGGAAGGAAGGAAAACCAGTGCATGTCTGCGTCGGTCGACCGAACCGAGCCAATGACCACGAAACGTGTCGCATCATAAAATGCCACCTGACGTGTGAATGTACGAGACGTTGGCATTGGCTTCGATTTTTCGCCCTAACACGCTACCCCAAAAGATTGGTGTCGAGAAAACATAGAAAGGATAAGGAGAAAGAGAGAGAGAGAGAGAGAGAGAGAGAGAAAGAGAGTGAGAGAAAGAAAACTTGATCGGAAAACTGCTTTTCGTGCCTTTTAAATCGTCCACAAGACGCACTTCCTCAACGGGAAGGGCCGCTAATGCAATTTGAGTGTCCTACGTCATCCCGAGTGCCCGTCTAATTTCACAGCTTAGGAAAATAATTCAAAATGTATGCCCCATCCGTAGCGCGGGTTCGTCGCTTGACGCGACGGAGAGATTTATTGATGCTTATTTTCCGCTGCCATTTCGTAAGCCCGTCGCGGGTGGACCCGAGGGATCGTGCGTCATCTCCGGCTCCGGCTTTATAGATCGTCTTGATAAGACCGCTGGGGTGCTGGAGCATCGAGTGTTTTGGCGAAAGATGAATGGATGTAACTGATGCACTGCGCGCCGAGAAAGGTGATGGAAACAGTGATAAATGTTGTCTGGCTCGTCGGCGCGGATGTCCGAATGCGGCTGATTTACAACCCCGTTCGTTAGTACGTCGCATTAGCCGAAGAGCGAAACCAATGCCCTGAAAGAAAGGGAAATTGCATTTTGCTAACGCTTTCCGCGAAGCCTCCCCGAAGATATTGATCAGTAAGAAAAGCAGTAAGTTCCTCTAATACCTTTTTCGCAAGAAAATTTTATGCATTTTCGATTGAAAGAAAAAGAAGGATTTCAATTCCGCTCTGCTCGGCCTACTTTGAGTTGGGCATGGGTTTAAAAATATCACTTTCACGCCATTTTCATCACGCGAATGACGACATTCGAGGCGGGTAAAATTGTCAACCGCCTAAATTATGAATAAATTCAATACTATTTAAAAAGCTTTCCAGCTGCCATTTGCGTGTGGAAGAAAACAACCCACCCAACCCGAATGTGAGTCATTTCGTGCTTCATTATATTCACAAACTGCGCAAATCGATTCGAAACAACCCGTGCGGCTCTCGAACTCACCAGGTGACGAAAATTTTATTAAAATTTCACTTTTCAAGCCATGTCATGCTCCTGGCGTAGGGTGGTGACCAAGCCCCCTGGTTCGGATGACTCGTTTCTCCCCAGCTCCACACACATTATCGCCCCCAGCTCACAGAACACAATTTCCAGCTTCCATTTGCTTCGTGTCCAGCGAGCGCACGGAAACGCTCCACCCGGCGGCTACCGAATCGCGCCCCGAAACATTTTCGAATTTGAATTTTCCCCCCGAGCGAACGGGCGATAGAAAGTGAAATTAGTTTCATCACACAATGCACGTTATCGAGCGATCGCGAGCACCTCACCCCACCGCTAGTCGGTGGAAAATCTTCCAAGCCTCTCGTTCTCGCTGCCTGTTTTGTGTCCCTCGTCTTGGTTTTCATTCCCTTCTCACACCCGCCGTGGCCTTGGAAACGTTTCCGCCAACGGTAGAAATGTAATTTCTTTTCCATTTTCCACTCAAGCGCTTCGGGCGCCGCCACGCTTGCTTAGACCACGAGGGCTGAAGGACGCCGTCACCGACACTAACGTTGACTAATCCGGAGGTGGAAACGAAATAAACCAGGAGCAGACAGGTGCGGTGTGGCCGTCTGTGCGGAAATTGATCGAAATTCAATTATCAAACCACGGCTTTCACATCGCTGGTCGGGCGTTTTCGGAAACGCCATCCGAAAGCCGTACTAAATTTTATCTCACCCCTCGCCCAGCGGAAGTGGCCGTTTGTTTTGCTACCCTGGGGGCTGCGTTATGCAAATCAGCGAGTTCCGTTTATGATTTTACGGTTGGCTGGAGAAAGATAAATGCTTTTATTACTCCACTAGCCGGAGCCGGAGGGACAGAAAACCCCATCATCAGGCGCGTTCTCGAGCTCAGCGACAAAACGCTGGTAATGTCAAGAAATGTGTATGACAAGTAAAGTTTTTGCGTGTTCGCCTTCTCCTTCATCCCACTCCGTGACGATCTCGCGGGACAAATCAACCAGTAGATGAGGATCGTTTACGGCGTGCGATGAAACTGTCAGCAAGACGATAGGCTCCCGCATCCACAGCTCGTAAGACCGTAAATCAAAGGTGGATAGTAAAAAATGAACGACCATTACTCAGTGCTTTTTTTCCCGCGACATAACCAACTGAGACTGGTCGAGTTGGCCGCCTGTTCAAGGCTTTGCAATGTCGTCGCTTTCGGGATGGCAGGAAAAGCACGCACATTCGCGTGTGCCTGTGGGTGTTTGCTACTACCCCATCATTAAGTGGTGGTGATAACACACCATTTTACTGCTTCCATTCGGTGAGACCTTGTGTCCCACTGTCGCAGAGTGTCGATAGCTTTTCCGATGAATTGCACGCCGCCGGGAGCTGTTTGCTTGGAATCCGGATTGTGCTGAACAGCACGCTCGGCATGCGATCGAATTCCGACCTAAAGTAGAAGCATTCGTTTGGCCAACAACCAGAGGTCCACGAAACGACTATCGTACTAATACGTTGTTTATTTATGTTATTTTCCCAACTCCTTTACGAATAGCCCCATAAACCCTGGCTTAAATATTAATTCCATTTTTCACAACATAATAAACGCGCTGATTTCCATCACCGAACCTTTCGAAACCGGTGTCGAGGGCGAAATCACTCGATTTGCTTTCGACGATGCCTGAGAGAGCGAGCGAATGGAAGAGGACCCAATGGCGACGAGCTTTTCATGAAAATATTTTATGCTCGCGTGCGCGCGTGCAGCGAAACGCGACCTTCCAGCGTGGCTGTCCCGCGGTGTTGCGGTTTTTCGTGCAGGTTGAAAGTGATAGCACCGTAGCAGAAGCTGGCCCAGTCCAACGATCTCCCTCATCACCAGCACGCCGGGAAAGTGAAACATCAATGATAAGCTGCCCAACGGCACTTGTCGTCGACCGCGAGCTATCCTTCTTCCGCTCATCCGAGACAGCTTATCAGCGTAATAAGGTGAGCTTACTTTGTGGAAGAGAAGTTTGTGTGTGTGTGCACCTTGGAAGGGGTGAACATTGACACATCATCGGCACCATTTGCGGCTCCAACCTCCGGTTCACGCACACTCACGGGTGGCATCACTTTCTTGCACTCTAATTAACTCTCGCGAAAGACTTCGCGGAATTAGGCGACGAACCCGCGCCTCACAGCGGAACGGCTGTGGGATCGAACGAGAAGAGCCTGTTTTTCCTCCGTATGCGATCGCATTTTCTTTCGTTTTCCATTCGCACACCCCATCCAGACGGTGAAAAAGGCGTCTCGATTGAGTCTGACAAATTAATCGGGCCTGATCGGATGCGGGTGCGGGTTCGATTGTGGTGGAAAATTTGGCCACCCGATGAAAACAACCCCCACCCATGGTGAAGTGAAACGAGACAAGCTGACAAGGGGAAAAGTGCGAGTCCCAGCCAGACGCCGTGACGGCGTACGGCATTTCTAATTACCCAAACAACGAAAACGCGAGATCGAGCACTTTCCCCGAAATAAAAACGAAATGAAAACCCCCCAAAAGCGCGCGTGTAAAACTCAACCGCGGCGTGGCTTGCGCAAGGAGAAATGGAAGCAAACCCCCCGAATGTAACACTGACCAGCAAGATGTCTGATCGCCATTCCGGTGATCCACGTGATACGGCTTATCACCAGAGGATTCGATTACAAGTAAAACCCTTCGAACACGTGAGACGAATGGGTTTCTCAAACGAAAGTGAAACGATCGTTTGACGCAAATCCATCGACGTTGGAGAATTAGTTCAGTCCTTCGTTAGCCGTACCGAAGGTATACGCGTTTGGAGACGCATTTGGAAATATTTTCCCGAGCCACACCAGCCCCACAACAATGTTGATAAAATAATTGAGAGACTGGAGTCGCGCTCGAGCTAATCATCAGCCCGTTTCCCAGCGCCAAACACGACACCAAACCCGCCCAAACGCCTGGGCCAATTGTTTCTCGGTCGACGGTCTGAGATCGAGCTTTCCTTTCGTTTCCCGGGGGCATAGCCCGGCCTGGCATGCCGGGAGCGTGTTCCCGTTTACCTTCCCTCCCCAGGGGCCACGCACGATAACGATCTTTGTGCACGCATGTGTGAGCCGTATCGTGTCACAATTTTGTGTACTCCTTCTACCCCCAATCAGTCCCGACCAGCTTGCCGCAGCTAACGCGGCTAACGAGCAGTGAAACCGAAAGCAAGCTAACGTCAGTTCCGTCTCCCCTGCGGCAAGCGAACCAGCTATCTCTCGCGTGTCAACTCGCCTCCGAGGGCGGTTTGGGCGTTCCCGTGGGTCTGCTTTCGCTCGACCATCGAAACGGAAGCGGAAGGCCACGTGTACGGAATGCACACGCATACCGCCCGGAATGCATTGTCGAACGGGGATTTGTTTTCGAAGGGGCATTTTGAATGCTGCAGCACGGATTTCCCTGTTAGGTAGTGGGCTAGCAGCTTGAGAAACCAATTATAATCCCACCCAGCCGACCGGTATCGTCCTGTTCGGGTGAGCGGACAAATTCGGACGCCACGATGATTAATGACCGTTGCGATGCATTCGTCATCCGTCGGGTCAAAGAAAGAAGAAGAGAAGGACGGACCAGGTTACTGGCCAAGTGAGGTAAAAGGCAACACAAGCTCGAACAAGTTACATACTCTGTCGACAGGCCACCGGTGCGTCGCCTTTGGTATTCAAATGTAAGACCGCCAGGTCGATTTGAGGTCACCGAGTGACCGAGCACCTCCCACAGCAAACCGCTAATGCATCGAAAGGAGATTGATGACGTTTGAAGCGGGTGAACATTGCTATGGCGCCGTAGCCACATAATAAGCCATCGAAAGTACAACTCTGATCCAGCCCCATGTTGCTAGAGATCTGGCTTACCAAGAAGGATGTTTACCGCACAATCACACATTGTTCACGCGGCCACAGAAGATGTACGTCAGCGTGATGCGTAAGGGGGCTATTTATGCGTCCGTAAATAGTGTTGCCACGTTACGCATGTATTACGACCGTTGTCCGTGCTGGTGATCGAAAAGGGGTTACTTTGGAGGCGTAATCGATTAAATTTTGCTTCAATCAATTATTGTACAATTAAGACTGCAAGGCGTATAATTTTGAACCACGTGTTGGTTTCATCACTTGTTTGGGCGTTGAAGTCTTTCGTCGTCGGTTTCGTAGAATAACAAACAACTCTCCTTAACTCAAGGAAATCCATGCGTCCTGCTCTTTTATATCTTACGAATTCATTTGAACGCATCATTTTGATACATTACCAAGCGCCAGCTTAAGGAGTTTTATCAATTCTAGAATTTAGTACCATAAAATAGTGTCGGAAAAAGGAGCTTTCAGGGGCGCCAAACTCAATCATAATGTCGCCCCACATAATGCCAACATACCGTGTGAATGCATCCGGTTGCGGCGGTGTGCCATACGAAACAAAACACATAAACCCAATTATGAAAGTCGATCCAAAAGAGAGCCCCAGTGCGTTCCGTGCGTGCCTGGTGAAAAGCTTTTCACACACCGTCACGATGTTTGGGGATGCATTAAGAAAATGCATTTTATTAATAACTTCCCACACAACCCCACAACTAGTACCTAGACGAAATGCAATAGGAGTTCGAGGTTAAAACTGCTGAGATCGCAAAGCTAGCGTTTGAAACTATTCAGAATGAGCTTGTTGCGTGTAGACAAAGCGCATGAAGTGATGAAGGCAATTTTAGCCCATTTAAGCATCGTTTGGAAGATTAAGAGTATCTCATTATTTTTTTATGGTTTCCTTTGACCTATATAAAGGATGAAAATCCCAAAAGGCTTGGGCTTTGCATAGAGTTCGTTTGCTGTTTATCTATTGCACGAGTAAAGCATGCTATAACAAACTTCTTTTTGCAAACGCAAACAATATTTTGACAGTCAGATATGTCAATTAACACACGATTAGTATTCGTTTGCAGATGCCTTTTTTCTGCAATGCGCTATTTCAACCAACCCAATTGCAAACATGCACCCAATCATGCCATGGCACCATTGTGCATCGAATGAACTTTCGCTCGTTTCGTATGCACCCTCCGCAAAGCTGATCGAACCGCGGAAAAAAACGGGACCATGGTCACAAGTGTTCGACGACCGGCTGCATCGTTCGACAACAATGCGCCAATGCATGCGCCCCAGATGCATGCAGCTGGCTGGAGATGCATTTAAATTTTTGGCCCATCCGGCAAGCAGCCGCCCGGTGTGAGTAATTATTTTGCCAAAGCAGCAACAACCAATTCGTATGCCGCAGCATAAACCGACAGACCGAATTGTGGTGGGGGCGTCCACAGCGCGGCTGCAAATCTTCCCGTTCCGGGGAAGAAAGCTTTAGGGATGAGGGTGTCAGCGATGGCTAACCATCGCACACTTGCCTGCCTAAAGGGGGTACTGTGTTAATCAAACAATCGATTAGCCCGCGCGTCGGCACCAATTGCCAACCGAACCGTAGCTGGGCGACACGAACCATGCCGATGCATTCCGTGCAGTTATGCTGCACGAGTGAGTGTTCTCCTTGCCGCGAGCCGGTAGCTAGCAGCATGTTTCTAGGAGCATGCTGCTGCTGCTGCTGCTGCGGTGTTTCAGGTGTTCGATCAAGGTCAGTATGCTGCCGCTTTCGAGGAGCTTCCATACGGCACCAACAACGCAAGCTAGCCGTTTGTCATCCGAGCCGTTCAAACGAACCCACCAGGCGTATATTTACAGAAGAAATCTAAAGTTAACGAGTGACAACTATTTGAACAACTGTTGAGTGTTTAAATTTGCTCAACTAATTTGAAGCGACCAGTTAAGCGAGGGCACATGATCCGTTTGTATGGAATGCAACAGGATGTAAGTGAAATGGTGACAAAAGTAGCGCAAATATCCTTTTGTAAGGCAACACGCGTTTATCTTCAACCTCGGGGTACTTTATTATTTGAATGACTTCGGCAATCATATATGCATGGTGGCGCGTGCATAATCACGCCTTTACCAATCGTAACAGACATCATTACACGTTGTAGTATTTTTCTTTCCTATCACCCAATGTGAACGTTAAGAAAGCATGCGAGTAGACGTCTACGTCTACAAACGAAGCCAAACGAGATGCGGGTATATAATCATTAAATTTAATAATTGATATCTCGTTGCTTGGTGCCCGAATTGCGCCCAATCAAATCGCTCAATTGCCGACGATCGTCCATCCTAATGATGGGCAGCTGGAGCACAATGCCGCCCAATTTGCCGGCGTGAATCGAATCCGTTACAGCATCGGATCCTACCACCAGGCGCATGTTTCATTCGTACACTGCTTCTCGGAATGCTTCCTCATGGTTTTTTTTTGTGTTTTACCGGTTTCGTAATAAACTGCGTCATCAAGCTTTAGCTAAATGCATCCCTGCGAGGGATGGAAAAGCGAACTGTTGGTTGGTTTTCACGACGCTAAAACGAAACCAAAATTACTTCCACCAGGTCGGGTGCACCGAACAATGCTGCTTTGTACGGTGGTTTGAACGTTCGCTCGGTTTTACCACGATTGTCAACGAAACTCTAAAGAAGCGCTTTTTCAGGGCCCTTTCTGCCTCCAGCGAAAGTTCTCTCTACCGTTCCGGAAAAGTGCAAACACAATTGTGAACCAAATGATGGTGGAGGTAGAGCTGTTGCAATCGAAGACAAATAGCTAAAACTGTCGCAGAAAATCGACCAAGTTGAACAAATATCGGTAAAATGCTCAGCTTCGCCATAAATAAACATTGCCCGACAGAATGGGCATAGATCGTGGTGATGATAACGCCGTATGTTAACCGCTGTAACGTCGATGTAAGTGGACAGATGCAATGATATTGTCGGTTTTCCTGTGCCGTGTATCAACGCACAATATAACAATGGCATTTGATTACCCAACAACTGCCTTCCTTCGGTATCCGCTTCCTCTTAATGGTTCCTGACGGGGCGCAATGGGTGATTTCGATCTCGGCGAAAGCACTAGCTCTGTGTCACAGAGGAAAATGATCCGAATCTCTTGTCTAGCGGTAAGGAACGAAAGCTTGCTTACGACAGAAGCAAACAATTCCCTTCCATTTTTCTGTATGTTAACGTTTGCGAATGACCCTTCCGGTTAGTCAGATTGATCACGCGAATTATGATACTGTATGCGGATCTTGTTGAGTTGTATTTTTAAGTCAAAAAGGGATGTTTTAATCGTAAATCAAAACACGTAGAGAGAAAATTCAAATTATAGTTCCTCCAACAGTACCGTACAATTGTAAAGAAGCCATCGATCGAATAAGTTTTCTATTTTTTTTTTGCAGATCACATTCATTCAGGTCATTTTTTTTTTTGTAAAACCAATCCATCATGCTCCCCATCGATCTTCTTCCCCTTTCGCACTAGCCTATTTAGTGAAGAAACACAATCTGTAGTTGTAACAAATCAATTTACTTTCATCGTGCAATTTAAATTAAAAATCTAACAAAAGGTTTTGTTCCGCCACCCTTGTTCCAGCCCCTCGGCGATTTATTGCACGCCATAAAATTGAACGATCACACCGGTCCGCGTTCAACAGCCTCCGGGGTCTGTGCGTAATAAAACAAATGAAAGCCCTAATAGACGGCGAACGTTGGATCGTGTATAGTTGCTTCCGCACGATCACGTTCCAGCTCGATTAGATTCTCTTGTTCGGTTCGCGTGCGTTTCCGCTAGCAAACGGATCCTTTGGAAGCAGCTGCTCGATCACGCCGAAATTCAACATCATCGACATCATCGCGCATCCGGCTGTACGTCTGGGAGGCTCGATTTCACTTCACTGAGGCCGTTTACATGTTGGGAAGCCCAGAGCTGAAAAAATCCATCTACCATCCGAACTGTTCCTCGTGACCGCGCTCGCTGACGTTATGACACACACCAACTGTCGTAACGAAACCATTTTCGAGACTGGAAGGTGCGGTTGAAGACGATAAAGCCAGCGGATCGTCACGAGGTCACCGTGACACCTTCACGGAAGTGCCCCGGTAGAACCGACTCTTCCTTTCGTTGACCGATTTTTTCAGTTTCGTTTGCTGCTGTCGATACCACGACCCGTATTCGGACTGCTTCAGTCCTCCAACGAGTGCTGATGTCATGCCAGATGCGATAACCAATCAACGGATGCTTTACGAAGAAAGGAAACAGACCATCAATCGCTTTCATACGCGACGTGTCTGGGTTGTCACATGCTAAATTCGTCGCCGTATTCAAATAAGACGACGAGAACGGTAATTGTAGAAGTAATTATCGATCCCACGATTGCAGACACATACGCACGATGGAGCCATCTAGGCGAATCAGCTTCATTTTCCACTAGAACATCGAGTTTTGGCTTTTGTTTCAATCCCCACACGTTTATCAGCACACATGGATCTTTCCCGTCACCTCGTACATTGGAAGGAAGAGAACCCATAGATTCAAATGATATCTGCCGCACCGCGAACGGCAGTTGGGTCGGAAAAGTGAAAGAATTCAAATTAAATTAAATTACCCGTTAACCGGTCGGTCGATCCCGAACTCCTGTGCTCCCTCAAAGCCACACAATTGAAGGGAAAACCATCATACGCTGGCCGGCGCACGGTACAGTTTTGCCTTGTTATCAGGGGTCGTAAAATTAAATCGCTTTGTTTTCACCATCCAACCTGGCCCCACGCGGGGTGGCAGCGCATTATCACCGAAAGCGATCACTTTCCACGAGGGGCCGTGCAAATTTTGTCTGCAGGCGGAACTTCCCATCTGTCCGTCGGCGGCTCCGAGCCCTGGGGCATAACGAGGATCATTATGGTCAGCATTGTTTTCATGTTAAATTGTCCAATTTTCCTCCGGGGGTACTGGCTGGCTCCGGCCCGCAGTCTGCGTGTGTGATCGACTGGCGGCGAATTTGGAAGAACTCGATGTCTCCTTCCAGTACTCGTCTGATGGGGATTGTTAATAAAACCAATGGTAATCATGAAATGCAAATGGTAATCATGACAATGTACCATGTTGTTTCGGAGAGCATATCGAGAGAAACCCAACGAATTTGGTCTTTTCTGCTTGTATGAGCCTAGGCATGTAAGCAAGCCAAACCTTTCATACTGTTTTTAATTGCAATGAGTTTTTGTGCGTTCGTATCAGTTGGTGATTAATAAAACAGTTAATAAATCATCTGGTATGGAAAAATGTTGGTATTTTTGTCTAGCTCGTGTGCGGACACGTCAACTGAGAAGCTCCAAAACTATGGTATGTGGGTAGGTCATTGGGCCGGCCTTGACCACCAGTTTTTGAAACCAGCTATGCCAATAAAAGTCTTCTTTTCCCGAAAACCACCTTTAGCCTACCCGTTGCGATACTTCATCATATCTATGATACTTCAAGTTTACCCACTTTCGGTTGAACCTGTCAACGGCCGGTTAAAAAGTGGCTAGTCTAGTGAGCAGACAGGATGGTAAGATCAGACACCTCCTCATCACGATCTTCGTCATGCCTTCGTCGGAACCGCCCGGGTGAGAGTGGAAGGCCAGAGAAAGTTACTTGCTGTCAGTTCAGCGAGCATTTAGTTTTGCTTTTCGGCGTGCGTCTGCGGGTTTTGTAATGTTAATGCATCACTTCCCGATTTAAAATTGTGTGTCAACCATAAGCTCACCACAATTTCCACTCCCACTGAAGTTTTGAAATGAAATTTGCGTCACTTTGGCCTTGGAGTACCTTGGAGAGCTCGTAAAAATCCTACGTTGGATTTGTTTTACTGTTTTCATGCCGAATGGTGCACTGGTCTCAGCATAAAAGGCTTCCAGCTATATTCCAGATCTCGAACGCGTTAGTCCGGTTTAGGATGATAAGTAAAGATCAGGTGCGATTTTGTCATTTGACCATGTTAATTTCCTTCCTGCACTCGAACCTCTGCGCGATATCAGTCGTTACAGGCGAACTGATCGTTTCATGCTCGAGAAACGAATCTCCCTGCTTGCTGGATGCCTAATTTCTGTCTTCGTTGCCACACGCCAGCTAAGAAATCCTTGTCAGAGCACCTAAGAGTGGTCTCCCTCTGGTTGCCTTGTGACTTTTGTCACCTAACCCGGAAAACCGGACGCTGCGTTACCGGACTGAAGGGTTCGTGGTTTAGACTGATCCCGGTTTAAACTCGCTCCAGTTGCCCGAGGTGACGAGCTCGGTCGAAGAGTATTTCAAAATTCGTTTCCTTCAGCTAGCCAGCACGAGTTCATGTGGCCATTCCGGGCTAGAAAACTCGGAATGGGCTTGTTAGTGGGTAGTATTTTGTTTGTTGACTGCAGCAACCAGATGTACTCTCTAAATTTCGAGCGCGATACGATTCGAGCCGCGAACTGCTGCGAAACCGGACGAAAGCCGTACAACACTGGCTTCCGCTGGTGTGGTCGGGCGTGCGGTTGACCAGTTTGGTCAATTGGCGCCTCAGGATATGAACCTGAAATGTACCCACCGCTTTCAGAGGTTAACGAGTTTTATGTTCCCGACCGCGCGAGCACGCAGATCATATCAGGGTAAAAGATTTGCCCGTAGCATGCTACGTTTTGTTTCGTGTTTCCTACCAGTTAGAGCTTTATTTAGAGGCATTAGAGGACGACGGTATGGAAATCTTTGGACGAAAGTGAAAGGAAGTTTGGTGTCAAGTCGAAACGGGTATGTACCGAGTACGACCTTACTCTCTGCAACATGCACCCCTGATATTGCCCTCATTTAAGAGATGGTCTTTCACCTGCGCTGGAAAACACACGATGATAAATCAAAATTGATAAATCCTAAGAATTCGAATCCGTAACAGCGGCCAGAGGAAACCAAAGAACAAATATATATTCCCCATATTGTGGCTGGATGCTGAAAGAGTCGAGGAAAATCACACTGGCACGAGAGAAAGTGTGACTTAGATGAAAATTTACCGAATTATTAACGCCCATTAGCTGCTATCGCGCTTTTGCGTTAATGTAAAATAATAAGATGAAAGAAGATACGACTAATCAGCGTCATCCTGACCATATCCCCTTTCCTCCGAAGAAAAGTGAGAAGCTATATTTCATAGTTTCTTGCAACGGACGCGCATTAACAACAGGGAATGAGACAAGCAGCGAGATGATCTTTCAAAATCATTTCCCGTACGGAATGAAAAGGTGCAACATTTCTCAGCTCATCCAATTGGCATACAATGGGGAATGCTCTAAGCCTCCCAGCATACCATGCTAACTTGCCTCGTCAAAAACGAAAAACAAAAAAGTAACGATGAGCATTCCTTACGGCACGCAAACGCCCCATGGTCTGTTGAATGGTAATCTGACAACGATGCTCTCTTAATAGTTTTATCTAAAAAGCACAAAAAAATATTCACTTCTATATCGCAATCTTTATCTGGGAAGGCGAAATAGTAATTAGTACAGCAAGATGCAAATTTGGACAAAAAAGAAATTGTTTTAAGGATCTAATAACCGTAAACGAGAGTTGAATTTGTTCTATAATTTAATTAATTTTTTTACAACTGCGTTGTGCCGAAAATTCCGGAGGATGTTTAATTGATTCATGTAGAATCATAATGAAAAACATATTAGTAATTTTTTGTTTCAATTTATTTACACGTCAATTTTATTTTACTCATTGTCTCGTGTTATAAAAGAAATAATCCCGGAAAGTAACAAAAACCCCGATGTAAAGCGGTTAAGCGAAGGAAACTGTGTTTCTGCATTTGTTGTGTTTTAATAGCTAACAAATTGATACGAATGAATCTGTACTTTTTTTTCAAAAGATAATGATAAGCGATTTAATTTCCCTTGACACTGACTGGCTCAGCATTCCAATACTGAAATACTTAACGGCCTCTACGCTTCGAGACGCATCTCTAATAAACACAGGAAAGATTGAAATGAATAAACCATGCACCATCTCCCACTAAGCCTTTGGCAACTCTTCATCGATTATGCATCCGTCTGTGATGTGCTCGCTCTAACCTAATCCGAAGATATCGTCAAGTTGATGCAATTCGTGATATATTTACAACTGGAAAGAACACATAAACAAGGAATAACAGTAACGAGGCACAAAGCCATCTTGATGCGTCTTTAGAATGAAAAGCTGACAGTATCAAGCGTGTCCTGAGTTTGTTCGATGAGGAAGCTGCTGCACGAGGATGGTCGGAATGCGCGACTGGATATACTACACTGTCGATTAACTTCTGGCATCATTGATCGTGGCTGGTACGCGCACTTCAAGTCCATGCAAATCTTTTGATAACGTGATTTGGCAACCGAGCCGCGAGGTGTCCGTTAGTTCATACGCCAGATCCAGCATATCTAGCTCTTCATCACTGGGTTTCTCTGGTAGCCGATCGTAGTCTGGTTTTGAGAAGATTAGATGGCAAGTTGAGCAGGTTAAGGTACCTTCGCAGGCTCCAAACCCATCGAAATCGACATTGTTGTTGACCACCAAGTCCAGCAGTGATTCGCCCACTTTGCCCTTGGCTTTTATTCGCTCCCCATTTGCACGAACGAATGTAACTTCGACTCTAAAAAAGAACATTGAAACAAACGTTTAAAATATATTCTGCTCTCGATCATTCACATACATCGTCTCTCCCTTATCAGATGTTATATTCAAACAAATAGTAGATAAGGCTAAAAAAAAGTAATAGATATCAATGGAGCTTCATGATTTTGCAAAGAACATTATTAGATAGTTGTATTGTATACCAGGACAAAACGAAGGCAAGCGATATGAAAAATAAATCGACCTTAGCAATATTAGCTTTAATAGAACAAATTGGCAAACTTGATAACCATGCGCACAAGGCAGTTCGTTGCTGATTGTTCGATTGTCGATGACGTAGCTGCTAAGCCAAACACATTCATCCAAACTTTCACTTGTTCACGCAAATAGAAAATGCACTGTTGCATTTGAGCGTACATCGACAATAAGGAAATAACTCCAAAGAATGCAATCAATGCTAAAGTCAAATTAGATTGGCTTTTATACTATCCGTACCCACACACATCTTGTATAATTTTAATACGCATCCCAATGGATATGAATACTTACTCTTCACTTTGCAATTTTGGCTGCGATGTCGACAACGATCTCGCTGCGCTTATTCCATGCGTATGTGTCGCCCGTCTAGCGCTAGCAAATGCGAGTACGTTGGGCAACTGCGTGAGTCCATTGCTTTGATGAGACAATTCCCTCCGGATGATTTGCTGCCAGAAGCGTGATGTAACCGCTAGTCGGAACATGATTTTTCACCGTCGTTTGTATCGGATACAATTGCCTTCGAGGTGAGCGGTGTAGTAGTGCAGTTCCGTGTTGTCGATCGTCGAGCTACCACACCTTAGGATGCTGCGAGCACTCAGGTTAACACTTTAACTAACCAGCCTCGCGACAACGATATGCTCTTATCTAGCATACCATAATTCGCAGTTTACCCTTGAATTTCAGTGTGGAAAATTGTTGTCGATAATAAATGCTGACGAAGAGAGGAATCCCATGCAGCCGTTTGACATTTAGCAGCACAAACGTCAAACAAACTTGGCGCAATATTTTGTTGTTGATGATGTAAGCCTGCCGGTTCAAGTACATTTTGTATAATTTAATAAACAAACGTTTTATTATTGTGAAACCATCAAGTCTTCACCGAAATAGCTGGTTTACTAGGTGTGACAAGATGTGGTTTCTAACCAATGAAAAAACAAGTAAGTACAACAAGTAACCTTCCATTATCAGTTGTGATTTGTAAATGCGTTCGTTCGTTTGCATGCATAGAGAGAGTGTACTACCTTGTTCCGCAAGGCAGTAGTCACACAGTTGGCCGATCAAACACAGATCTCGTGATAACTGGCGACGATTCCATCAGCCGCAATCATGCTGTGTTATTACACAGTAAAGATAGACTATTGCTCACCGACCCTGGCTCCCGCTATGGATCCTACGTCAACGAAAACATTAGCAAAATTGTGCCCATATCAAAAGATCAACCAACAGGGCTGAAGGAAGGTGACATTGTTCAGTTTGGGCGATGCGGAAGCATCTGGATGGTCAAAAGGGTATTCTTTCGATGCCTCACGTCTACACTAATCATGACAAATCAACTCAAGTTAACGATGGAAAAATTAGGAGTCGAGCTTCTGGCTGAATATGCTCCCGAAATAACACACCTAATTATGCCGACGATCACTGTGACTACCAAGTTTTTGCAATGTTTAGTTGCCCAAGTACCAATAGTGAAGCCAGAATTCTTCACTGCAGTTGAAAGTTGTATCGAACAGCATAAGCCAATACCATTGTTGGATAATTTTATTCCAACATGCAACGAATCCTATATCAGAAACGACCAGCCATCATACAATCCTAACCCGTCCCGACGAGATCTCTTCAAGGGAAAAGAATTCGTTTTCCTTAATAATGTCCAACGACAACAGTACGAAGATATCATCAAGCTCGCGGGTGGAGTCTGCTTATGTGCCCAACGAGAAAAAATTGCCAAAACGCGCTTATTTAAGCCAAACGTGGTGATTGTTAAGTTTTCAGATCCCGGGTCATCGCAGTCACAGTCGCAGTCATTCGATTGGCTGCATCAAAGTGTAACTGCACTCGGCCGTCGTATGATACCGGATACAGAAATTGGTCTCGCAATAATATTTTCCTCCACAGAAAAATATTGCAATCCTGAGTACAGCTTTGCCTTTAATATTGAAGAATATAAACCATCGGCCAAAAGTGGTGAAACATTCGCTAGAAGTACTGAACAACAACCACAAACCGGCTATCTTGTAAAAACGGAAGTTATTGATACTATTCCGGAAACTGAACCCCTTACCGAACGCAAAAATTGTGAATCTTTGGAGATCAGTATTGATGGTAACAGTCCTACGACGTCGAGAAGGTCGACTCGTTCGATGTCATCTTTTGCAATTCCTGAAACTATATCATCTGTCCACCGAATCGAAGAAAGAAGACCATTAAAACGTGTTGTTGAAACATCAGACTCATCAAACGTCCAAAAAGAAGACAATATTATAAAGCGTCCCCGAAAAAATACTACGTTTGAAAATATTAGAAACTCCGAACAAAGCGAAGAACCGGTGGCTAATGAAGTACATATTTCTGAGTCACAACCAACTCCACAAGCTGTTCCTTCGCATGCTTTGCAAAATTTTGGCTTTCTAGCAGTTAATAGATTGAAGACAAAAACAAACAATCTCAATCAAAACAAAACTCGCCGTAATGCAATCCTTATGCTTGAGCTAGAAGATGAAGGCTTGTTCAATTTCGACGATATTGCGCCGGCCAAAAAACCTAAATTAGATACATCCACGTGCAATAAGCAATCATCGAATGACACAATTGAATTAGGTAAAACTAATTCTCAACATATGTTAAGCCAAATTCGTCGTCAACGGCACGCAACCGAAAAAGAAGATAATTTATTTTGCTTTCAAGAAAAGCTTCCCACGACACAGCCACGTGGTGCTACAAATAAACGGCAAGTTAGCAAAGGTGTTGGTCTTATACCTCCTCCTGTCGATAACAGCAATGCCACCAACAGAAGCTATCAATGTTCAGATGGGGTTTCCAGCAAAAATAACTCACAAAACCGATGTGCCATCAAAAACTCTTCTATGTCTGAATATCGAGAGTTTATAAAACCGATTCAATCTTCTGTGTATCATTGGCTTTCGTCATCTTTGTGTGGTCTTAATTTCAATGAAAATAAAGAGCCCGTCGTTACGAAAATCAAATCTGAGCCATTGGATGAAATTGATGGCGCATACGAGGACAACAAAAAATGGTTAGAAAGTGCTATTAATTGGTGTCAGGTGCAAGATATAAGCATGCAGATAGTATCACGTAAGCCAACTGATCAAAACGGAGATGAATTATCTTGTCGCACTGTGAACGGAGAAAACAATTTCAAGGCGTTTGTGAAGGTAATGCATTATCTTACATGGTAGATAGTTAATACATTCATGATTATTTTTAATTTCAGAAGCGTAACTATCCAGTTCAAAAAAAAATTATATTGACAAAATTTGTTCGTGTCCTTGACGAAAATCAAGAACAATAATAAAGTAATATTGCACGAACTATTCAAATGTAGCAAAAATCTATACACTAGACATGAGACATATCGTAGCCAGATATGAATTCCCCATACTATGATGTGCGGAATGACAATGGAGAAATCACTACAGTGACGAGCTCTTCGAATACCAGTATAGTCTCTCTTTCGTGCTGCGAATTAGAATCGCCAGTCTCTGATGATGTCATTAGAATGATACCGGACGACCCAGCCCGTTAAGTCCTTTTAGTCTGTCCACGTGGACAGAGAAAACGTGGTAGGCCCTAACTGATTGGCTTAAAATTGGCAGTGGCCGCGATTAATGATTGGCAACGGATCTAATATCCTATCTAATGCTTTCTTCCAGTTGGATATTAAATACAATTTAAAACAGAAATGATTATGCTTTTTATATTATATGTTGCTTGTTTGATTATATTACTTAAGTAATGCTTTTATTAATGGAAAAATATGCTTGATGCTTCAATGCTCAATTTTTATTAGATCCAGAAATTGTTCTTTGAAAAAAATCACAAATTCTGCAGACGACAATCGGTTGTATTGTTTCATTAATCGCACATTCAAATCTCCGAAACGTGCCTCTGAAATGCCGCTCGTAATCGCATCATTTGGTGTATCCGTTCGCTTAGATCGCTCTTGAGAAATGAATTGCTGAACATGAAACTTTGATCGTATGTGGTCCAACTTTGCTGGATCGAAATACAAATTCTTCTTCCGTGGGCCTTTTCCAGGTGGGTTATCGGTTCTCGAAATCACTTCACCGGTGTCGGAGCGAAACGATTGTGACAGCATCGTTTTGGGTACTGAGCTAAATGAAGCATGTCCAGTTTCTTCCCCCTTCTCGACAGCTTTTTCCGATCGGGATAGCAAATTTTCGTCCTCGTCCATTCCACGATGTTGTAGAAGAGAAAAAATACTCGAGTCTGCGCCTAGATCAAAAACACTGTTCATATCTGCACAATGCAATATTTCCCTCACAAATTCATCACCGTGCCAGGACGACAAACTGGTTGGAAACTGGTAACTCTCTGGCAACCAAGTCTCTTTGGTGACGGGAAGGATAGCAAGCGCTGTGTATAGCTCGCTGTAAAAATGATCTGTACGTCTACTAACTGATCGAGCAAATAACCATAGTTCACCCATTAGCCCAAGGAACATGGAATATAAGTTAAAAAGAAATTTGTTCGCAACTTGCTTCAGGTGATATCTGGCAGCTTGTTTACAAAGGCAGACTATGCGTAGTAACAACTTGGATAAAGTTTGCATTCGCAAGAGCACGTATTCCAGATTGGAACGAACAGGCAAGTTGACCTCCTTCTCAATGTAGCTTGATTCAGGTAGAAAACTATGAAAGTCCATGAGAGCACGTACCAAATCTAGATTTTTAACTCGAACCAGTGTTTGATTGATCCGACGCATAATTTGAAATCCATGCATGTTGCGCAGGCGATTTTTCCAACGATTGCAAAAGCGCGTCAGAAATGCAGCAGATTTTTCAAATGTGCTCAACGCCGAATAATAATTCAACATATTGCAACATGTTGTCGTTAAGGCCATTATTTCTGGAAAAAAAATACGATTTGTGAAAAATACTCCGACGTGGAGTTAGTTAAATTTGCGCAGGATAAACTTGGTTGACCTACGTTGCTTTATGTGTTTGGATTTACACGGAGCGTTAAGCACTACCGGAGGAATTATATCTCTTTGATTCCATAGCGCCATTCTACCGGCTTAAGGCTAAGACGATATGAATTATCAAATTAAATCTCGATTTCTGTGATACGTTTCACAGCTTGGTATCTGCACGTGTTCTGTCATCTATTTGTCAACAAACTTTTGAGATGACAGTCTTGCTCCAGAAGTACAAAATTGACATATGCCAGTAATATTTTTGTCTGGTCATCGCGATCGGTGTTGTTTTCGAAGCGTTGAATAGGAAAGAGAGCCTTTTGTGTATCCTTGTAAAATGGGACAAAACCAATCCGCAGGCAGTGGCGGTGATAAGAAGGATGACAAGGATAAAAAGAAAAAATACGAGCCTCCGATCCCGACCAGGGTGGGAAAAAAGAAGCGCAAGGCAAAGGGACCTGATGCGGCTCTTAAACTGCCCCAGGTCACCCCACATACCCGATGCCGATTGAAGCTGTTGAAGCTGGAACGCATCAAGGATTACCTGCTGATGGAGGAAGAATTCATCCGCAACCAGGAAAGACTGAAACCCCAGGAGGAGAAAATCGAGGAGGAGCGATCCAAAGTGGACGACCTGCGAGGATCTCCCATGTCGGTAGGCACTCTGGAAGAGATTATCGACGATAACCACGCAATCGTGTCGACGTCCGTTGGTAGCGAACACTACGTCAGCATCCTTTCCTTTGTGGACAAGGATCAATTAGAGCCGGGCTGCTCGGTACTGCTGAACCACAAGGTACATGCAGTGGTTGGGGTGCTTGGTGACGATACGGACCCGATGGTGACGGTGATGAAACTGGAGAAAGCACCACAAGAAACGTACGCGGACATCGGCGGGCTCGACACACAGATCCAAGAGATCAAGGAATCGGTCGAGCTTCCACTTACGCACCCGGAGTATTACGAGGAGATGGGCATCAAACCTCCCAAGGGTGTGATCCTATACGGACCCCCAGGAACGGGCAAAACGCTTCTCGCGAAGGCAGTCGCCAACCAGACTTCTGCAACGTTCCTTCGCGTCGTCGGGTCAGAGCTAATTCAGAAATATCTCGGCGATGGACCGAAGCTGGTGAGAGAGCTCTTCCGTGTGGCGGAAGAGCACGCTCCGTCGATTGTGTTTATCGATGAAATTGACGCTGTGGGAACGAAACGATACGACTCGAACTCGGGTGGAGAGCGTGAAATCCAGCGTACCATGCTGGAGCTCCTTAATCAGCTGGACGGGTTCGATTCACGTGGGGATGTGAAAGTGATCATGGCCACGAACCGAATCGAAACACTCGATCCTGCGCTGATTCGTCCTGGGCGTATCGATAGAAAGATTGAATTTCCGTTGCCAGACGAGAAGACAAAAAGGCGAATCTTCAACATCCATACTGCTCGCATGACGCTGGCCGAGGATGTGAATCTGTCGGAGCTGATTATGGCGAAGGATGATCTTTCGGGCGCAGATATCAAAGCCATCTGCACGGAGGCTGGCTTGATGGCACTTAGGGAGCGTCGCATGAAGGTGACCAACGAGGACTTCAAGAAATCGAAGGAGAGCGTACTCTATCGCAAAAAGGAAGGCACGCCCGAGGGATTGTATATGTGAATCATCGGGAGTTATGTGAAGAAACCGTATTTTCTAAGGCATTCTAATAAATTGTGAGACATTAAACAGTAGGAAATGTGTGCGTTATTTATTTCTCTTCTCGAATATCTAATTATTTTATAATTATGTTCTTTTATTGATTTTTACTGTCTCTAACATTCACGTCGTTTGTGTGGCATTGCTAATATACTTTACAATATACCGGAAAAACGATGTTTTAATTTTTGGTATAGAATTTTTCCTTGATACGAACAATGCATTAAACAGATAAATAGTAACCTCACTAAGTTACAGTAGATAAAAAAGGTTGAATATTTCCCAGCAGCCGTACTGTGATACATGGTGCGAAATTAAATTTTTGACATCAACTCGACAAGCGTAATCTTTGTTTATTTCGATTTAGTTTTGATTGCAAAATTTACATATACAATCCCTCGGGCGTGCCTTCCTTTTTGCGATAGAGTACGCTCTCCTTCGATTTCTTGAAGTCCTCGTTGGTCACCTTCATGCGACGCTCCCTAAGTGCCATCAAGCCAGCCTCCGTGCAGATGGCTTTGATATCTGCGCCCGAAAGATCATCCTTCGCCATAATCAGCTCCGACAGATTCACATCCTCGGCCAGCGTCATGCGAGCAGTATGGATGTTGAAGATTCGCCTTTTTGTCTTCTCGTCTGGCAACGGAAATTCAATCTTTCTATCGATACGCCCAGGACGAATCAGCGCAGGATCGAGTGTTTCGATTCGGTTCGTGGCCATGATCACTTTCACATCCCCACGTGAATCGAACCCGTCCAGCTGATTAAGGAGCTCCAGCATGGTACGCTGAATTTCACGCTCTCCACCCGAGTTCGAGTCGTATCGTTTCGTTCCCACGGCGTCAATTTCATCGATAAACACAATCGACGGAGCGTGCTCTTCCGCCACACGGAAGAGCTCTCTCACCAGCTTCGGTCCATCGCCGAGATATTTCTGAATTAGCTCAGACCCTACGACGCGAAGGAACGTTGCAGAAGTCTGGTTGGCGACTGCCTTCGCGAGAAGCGTTTTGCCCGTTCCTGGGGGTCCGTATAGGATCACACCCTTGGGAGGTTTGATGCCCATCTCCTCGTAATACTCCGGGTGCGTAAGTGGAAGCTCGACCGATTCCTTGATCTCTTGGATCTGTGTGTCGAGCCCGCCGATGTCCGCGTACGTTTCTTGTGGTGCTTTCTCCAGTTTCATCACCGTCACCATCGGGTCCGTATCGTCACCAAGCACCCCAACCACTGCATGTACCTTGTGGTTCAGCAGTACCGAGCAGCCCGGCTCTAATTGATCCTTGTCCACAAAGGAAAGGATGCTGACGTAGTGTTCGCTACCAACGGACGTCGACACGATTGCGTGGTTATCGTCGATAATCTCTTCCAGAGTGCCTACCGACATGGGAGATCCTCGCAGATCGTCCACTTTGGATCGCTCCTCCTCGATTTTCTCCTCCTGGGGTTTCAGTCTTTCCTGGTTGCGGATGAATTCTTCCTCCATCAGCAGGTAATCCTTGATGCGTTCCAGCTTCAACAGCTTCAATCGGCATCGGGTATGTGGGGTGACCTGGGGCAGTTTAAGAGCCGCATCAGGTCCCTTTGCCTTGCGCTTCTTTTTTCCCACCCTGGTCGGGATCGGAGGCTCGTATTTTTTCTTTTTATCCTTGTCATCCTTCTTATCACCGCCACTGCCTGCGGATTGGTTTTGCCCCATCTTGGAAGATCTGCTCACTATTTCAGTCGACTAACAATTAATTCTTCGCGATGAACATGAACAAAACAGTCCAGTAATCTACAATGACAATTCAAAAGCGAATTGTCTTATTCATGCCAGTTCCTTGTTCTATTAATTTAATCCAGTTTGAAATGAACTCTATCGTTTAGATTCGTCAAATTTACAATCTTAAGAATCAAAATAGTATTTAGCAGTATTTTAAATCACATGTACTAATTCAAAATCGATGAAAATACATTTTGAGGCTATACCAATTGTTAAATTTACCAATTGAAATTTGATCAAGCTTGTTTAAACTTAGCGTTGTATTCGCTATGTCAAAATATTACATGAAGGCTGTTGTCATTTGCTCGTGAGGTTTTATTATTCCATTGGTTCGGGTTGTAATATTTTTTCGAATTTTTCGTTAAACATTTCCTCAATATTTTTTACAAGGTTTTGTTTTATTTTTTCGTTTGTTGTTATTTTTTGGAATTGATTCCACAATCATCTCTAGAAAGGTAGTTGTTTCAAAACACAAAGCAATTAAATTCAGCAATCTGGCTCTAAGCTGTCAAATACACATGTTTTGAAAGCTAGATTGAATAACACCGGGACCGTGTTGTTTCTCTACAATGCCTACATACGAATTATCATTAATATTGCGACAAATGTCTAGGGTAAGGTTTCATCCGTTGAATTTATATCATAGGGAACACCAGCATTTCATAAATAATCATTTTTGTTTCAGTCTGACATGGTCGCAACTCTAAAACGGACGGCAACTGCTATCTTTGACAAAGGTGGCATCATTCGCAAACTAGATAATCTTGGCACTAAACCACTGCCATTCAAAACCAGCGCACATGGTGTCGTGCATCGGACGGGCTCATATTTCGTGTTCAAGTTCGACACACCACCGGCCACTATTGACGACCTGGAAGAGGAATATGGCAGGGACGTAGACATCGTTCGAAAGCGTATATATAGAGCAGATTTTTCACAACAGGAAGAGATTACCTGCACACTTCATGAGGAGCTACAACCTCCCGCGTATCGTAAGGATGTGCAAAAGATGATAGCCACAGCCGAGCGAAGTAAAGCAAAGAAAACGTTCAAGTACAATACTGGATTGGATTACTATCCTTTCCAAAAATGAAGCATGAAAAATGTGTACCAACTCTGCTTCTGTTGTTTAGTAACATAATTCAATTGTATAAGATTAATCCTGCTTGAAATTTTTTGTCCTCTCGAAAGAAAGCTCCAGAACGGTGGATTATACCATTTAATCTACTATTTGCTAATACTGATAAATTCGGATTAATTGAAAGTAGAAAAAAAAACATACAAAATATAGAGAAGTCTAAATTTATATTTTCCTTGAATCGACACTTCTCGAAGTTCGCTTATCTTAATTTCTCTCGTACGTGTACAGCTCTTCATGCCTCCCTATCAATATTAACAAACGAAATTTCTTCCATACCCACCGAAGCCGCTTGTAGTAGTACTTCTTTTCGACGGCGCTTGTCTCTCTTAGATAATCCTTTTACTTCTCCATTTTTCTTCTCTTTCTTGCGCTTCCGATTAACGCCGTTGGGTGTACCGTGTTCTTGATTCTGTGCTTTACCATCTTCCATGAGCTCTTCATCATCATTATAATCTTCGTCAGCAGAAGCACTATTGCCATGCCCATTTATCATCGTGACCACTGTTTCATCGTTGTTTCCGACATCCTCTTCCAAATCGACTGTTCCATTGATTTTTTTCTGATTCTTTGATTTGACCTTCTTGCTATCGCCATTCTTGGCTCTGTCTGCTGATTCTACATTTGTAGTAGATACATTTTTTTCAACCACCGGAAGTCCTTCATTGCCAATAGGTTCTAAATTCAACCGTTGACAGAGCTTACGATAACAGGTCATTGTTTGTGAAGTTAATACAAATCGGCGCATTGCCTGTACTTGTAAGCCAATCTTTTCCCAGCGAAGAAACTGCTGTGGTTGCTTTTTACCTTTCTTCTTATCCTCGTTCTCCGATTTACACAATACGGAGGATAAGCCATAAATTTCTACCAATACTTCCATCAATTCATATACCTCATTCTGCCCGATCGTACGGTCTCCCGCAATGATGGCCGCTTCCAAGTCCGTAATGTATGGTGTAAGAGAGTTGGCACAAATTTCACGCATTAAACGGGCAGACCTTGGCTGGTCGGAATTTATAAGTCTTCGATTCCGCAGCAGCTCGCGCATTAGTTGGAGCGTCTGAATTCGACGAATAGCACGTACTGAGGCTACCTTTAAACCAGCTTTCACCAATGTGACCAATAGACACCAGTTCCCGTTCCAATGCATCCGGAAGATATTTTGAAACACGGATAACGTAATTGGTGGATTACGATTGATTAGAAATTCGCCCAGTAGTTCATTAAAGGTGTTCTCCACAACATTGGACTCTTCTACGTTCGCTTGTTGTTTGTTTAGCATCTGGCTGCAAATGACTATGAACTGACACGCCTTCATCAGGTACAGGTTACGCTCCGGGAACGCAGCACCTTTTGCGACCTTTTCGATTAGATCGCGTAATATCTTGCTGAGCTGCTCCATCTGGACAGACTGGGTGTCGCTCTTGAACTTCTTGATTCGGACAAGATTGTTGAAAATCTGCTTGTACCGGTTCAGAATGACACCGTACTTTGCCTCCTCGCGTATCGCCACCGGAAGCATTTCAAAGATGTACTGCATCAGCTCGAGACAAAGTATCATGTCCGGTTCGTGCTTTAGGTACGCATCAATCAGATCCAGAACGCGCATCCGGAAGTGAGTTAGAACCACATCCATCTGTTGTTCGGCCTTAGTAGGTCCTTTTCGCTTATGCGAAGACTTCTTCCGAAATGCTCGGAAGGCTGCCGCCAGTGCCTCATCCAACTGACGTCCCTGTTCTTCATCCATTTCATCCAGATCGATTGATTCAGTGTCTGTTTCTGGATTAGCACCTCCCAGGGCTGTCTGTACGGCCAGTCGCATGTTATCGGTGATATTCTCTTCCTCCTCCTCGTCGCCCATGATTTCGTCGTCCTCGTCTTCTTCCTCTTCGTTGTCGTTATCGTTTGTTTCTTCATCTAGTACGTCTTCGACACTGTCGTTTTCCATTATTTCCTCGTCGCTATCCTTATCTTCTTCTTCTATTTCGCTTTCATTTTCTTCTTCACCTTGCACCGCCAGCGGATTTGATTTGTCCTTCAGGTTAATCACCGACAAAATTTGATTCAACGCCGGCAAGGTAATCTCGCTCGACAGATGCGGAAACACGTGCCCGATCACCTTTCGCAACAGATGCGAATTTTGCGACAAAAGATTCAGGAATAAATCCACCACAACCTCAATCCACTCTGGTTCGCTTTCCTCCTCGTCGAGCAGATATTCATCTTTTTGTTGTTTTTTATGAACATACTTGATGCTGCTCGGTACTCCATTGCTTTTTTGACGATGCTTTGCTTTTTCTTCAATCTTCTTCATGACGCATTCTAGCTCTATTAACGAGCTGCAGGCCAGCTCGGGATCGATAAATAGATGCAAACCCATCTGCATCAACAAGATGTGAAACACGATGTTGCTTTGCTTTGTGTCTCGTTCTGCACCTTTGCCCGTGAGTGATCGTTTCTTGAATTGTTTCTTACCGGTCCCACCGGAAACTGTGGCAAACATTTTATGCCAGCAGGCAATCTGCTCTTCGGTGAGAGAATTCCGTAGCGACTTCACGCCTCCATGCATTCGCATCGTTTCGTCTACGTGGCGCACGATCGACAGCAAAAACTCCTGTTCGTTGGACAGCTTTGCATGGCGATGTTCTAAAGTTGAGATGAACAAACCGCGTAGCGTTCCTGCCAGTTCTTCTGATATGGCCTTCTCCTGTTTGGAGGATTTCAACACACTCACTCCATCCGCAGAATAGAACACACCGAGATTGAGCAAAAATTGCACCATTTGTAGATGCCATCTATCAATCTGCCCTTTACCGTTCGCTTCTGCCGTCAATTGACGAAGAGATAGTATCCGTTGCAGAATTTGTGCCGCGTACGTACGCTCCGCGTTCGTGCCAGTTGATTCGTCCAATATTAGTAACTTCAATTCGTCGCCTAATTCACGAAGGCTTTCAGCTGACAATGTTACGATCAGGTTGAGCAGCAATTTGCATGGAGCGTATTTATCGATCAACACGCTACTAGGTGCTTGCATCAGTCGGCGAATCGTAGCCAGTCGGACATTCTCGTCCTCCATCTTCGGATAACATTCGGCTAAGGCTACGCATACTTCTTGGTACAGGTTCTGTGAGTCTTCACTGTACTTAGTTCGGTTTTTCAGCTTGGACAAGAAAAATTTCATTACTGCTGGTTGCAGCACTTCCGGTACGTCCGCCAGGTTCTTTAGTTGACCAAGAATTGAGATCATCAGCCGTAGCGCGATGGTGTCGGTAAATTTTGGTCTGTGTTCCCCCTCCTTTTCCAACACGGGGACAATTGCATCTCGCCAAAATACTACCATCATGTCTTCTTTGTTCAGAAACTCGAGCAAACAATTGAGAAAAGGATGATTAATCGCCATTGCGGAATCGATGCCGAACAGTAAACTCGACAGATACGGAAAGTTGCCTTCGTGGAGCAATTTGGAAACGCCGAAATTCCGTTCAAAGTACTTATGATTTACCAGCTTCTTGTGGGTGCCAGTAGAAAGCTGCAACAAGAAGAACAGAGAATCTAGCGAGTGCATTTCCTTCGAAACATTCAGAAACGGTTCAAACACCGGCCAGAACACTTTGGAGAACTTGGACGAGTCGAGCCGTGACGCGAGATCACTCAAAAACGTGTACGCTAGTGGTTTAAGTGATTTGTACATGTCGTTTTTCAGCGCATCGAGAACCTTTTGCAACTCCATCTCAGATGCATTTTCGATCAGGCCAGATTTGATTATCGCTCCACAAACCAGAACGTTGCCGGCGCGCAGCTCAAAGCGAGCATTATTTTTTTTAGCTTTTGTCCTACCGATTCCACATTCTGAATCATTTAGCTCTGATCCTACGAGTGTCAGCAGGTCCGTAACAGTGGGACAGTCTTTCTTGTTCTTTAGCTGCCCCAACAGACCGACAAGCCCAGTAAAAAAACCTATTCGAGACGCATTTTGTGACGACCCCACACCACGAACTAGACGTTTAAGAGCATACGCCGTTTCGGCAGTTTTCTGTAGAAAAAATGGAATTATTGCAGTAGTTATCCTAGCTTAAGCAACGGAACACTAAGCGGTACCTACCGGATTGGGTTTCTCATCTGCACCATTGGTGACGTTAGGTTTGCGATGCGAATCTTTGCATAGAAATTCGATCAGACTGCAGGCACCCTGGACTCGCACTTTATCATCTTCGTTGATAAAATGCTTGAAAAATCCAAACACGTTTTTGTCTATTAGCGTGCCAGCCTTACGGCTGGGCTGCTCCTTCATGTTGAGTACGTTGAACTTCGGAAACAAATTTCGTCACGCTTCCCTCTCTAAACTAGTATACTAGGCACTCAGGACAACAAGAGATAGTAAACACAGTATAAAAATACGAAAAATAATCAAGAAATTTATATTAATCGGAGAAACCGGGTTCGAATTCATATGACAATAAAAACCATGCTTGCGACCAGTGATTAGTTTTGACATTAGCTCTTCAATTGTCAAACCATTCATTGCTTGACAGGGTCTTCAACATCTTTGAACAAACCGATCATTTTTCCATTTGACCGAAAATCTATTAAAACTAACGCTTTTGCCAATAAACAACGTGATCAGATGAAGATTCTGAAATACCAAAATTTAATTCAATATTTACAGGTTTACAAGTTCTTTTAATTGATGTTGAAGAAAGAATTGATTGTTGAATTGAAGAATTCATTTAAGATCCTTGACAGCCATTCCTAGGCCAATATACTGAATACATTTTGATGGATACATTTTTTTGGATAAATTCACATTATCACATGTTGATGACTCATGGTATATTATTCACAGTAACATTATTATTTAAGAAATTTATTAACACATGAGTACATAAAAGTTGTGATACTGCTAATGGCTCTTCGACCATTGTGATAAGAACGTCCCATATGACAGCTGCCAACTATAAGGGATATTTTAAACTGCGCTTCCCCAAGGGATATTTGCTAAATGCTTGCCAAAACGTATGCAACATTCAGTAAACTAAAGGAATTTAATTATATTTAAATTAATAATAAATAGCAAATTATGTTTTAATAGCTCAATTCGTCTAGGCAAACTTCAAATTATTTCATAATATGTTTTATCATTAGATCTATCTTTTCTTCTTATTTCAAAAGCTTTTGTATATTAGAGATAAGCTGTAATATTTCTAAATACTTTTTGCATACAAAGCCGATTCATTGCTACAATATTTTCTTTGCAATTCCGTGAAATAATTTCTAGTGCACGTGCTACGCTTGCAGTTCTACCAGGACCGGCTTGAAACGTCAAAAGCCAAACACCGTGCCGAAAAGGTATTTTCTGCACTCGCGACACCACCACGTTGCTTTAATAATGGCAGGAAGAGGTACACATGATAATAATAGGTAAATTAAACGAAGTCTTTTAAATAATAAAAACAGCATAGATTTTTGTGTGGAATGATTCCTACTGCCGGCTGGCTGCCATGGCAATGCTGTGTGATCGAATTGTGCTCCAAGATCGGGCGCAGTCAGCGTAAAAGTGCGTTGGTCGGAACACCGCTTCCTACAGCGACACTCGTGGTGGTGTCTTCCGATTATGCTGAGTGTTGTAAAGCCAAATCGCCACGGTGATGATGATGGGGGTGGGTGGATGGGTGGTCCATGGTGGTAACTTGGGTTTCCGCTAGTAGGTAGTATATCTCATCTAAGCCCATTTTCGAAGGAACTATTTGAACATTCAACAAAAGAATTGCGAGAAAAGTTCTGGTTATCTGTCAAACTCGTTAGTCCATAGTGGGCCTCGCCAGAAGTGGTGCTTCCATCGAACTTGTCCAAAGGTACAGTGTCGGAATTGTTACAATAGAACGACGTCAATATCTACGCCGGCAAAGAATGCATCATATCGGAACGGACAACAGTTGACTAAACTGTGTGCTGCTTGTGGATTAGACAGGAAGTCAAAAGCGGCACCAAGAGGTCTGAAAACAAAAAATACAATTGACTAAAAATAGCAGACCACGGTCATCATACCGGGCAGCAAAAGAACCAACACCATTAGCCGGGACCGGTCTTGTGAAGGATGTTTGCAGGAAACGCTTTCGAGAAGTGGTATTCGATGTTTAGAAGCGAGTACTATCGCAAATAGAGCTCAGTTTATTCAAAAGACCGGTTTAACGCCCTATGATACTATGGACCAAAGCGATTCTAGTGGAACAATCGAAAAAGACCGTATACTAACGAGTTCTGATTACTCTTCTTCTTCTTCTTATGTTCTTGTTTTATTGTTTCATCACATACTTATGGCAAAGTATATTTTCTATCCAACAGATATGGAGGAGAGCGGCCCCGTAAACCGCTACCGACGGAGCCTCCGTACCTTGCGTACGTTGGCAACTTACCCCATGGAATAGTACAGGGTGACATCAATGCCATTTTTAAGGACTATGCGGTGAAGAGCGTTCGTTTGGTGAAGGATAAGGAAACGGACGTATTTAAAGGCTTTTGCTATGTCGAATTTGACACCCTGGATGACCTGGAGAAGGTGCTGCTGCTAGATGGCATGATTGTGTTAAATGAACGACCGGAACCGCTGCGGATTGACGTTGCCGAGCAGAAGAAAAATGATAGGTATGTATTGCCATTGATAATGTATAAAATTGGATTCTTAGGAATATTTTTGGATCTAGTTTTTATCATTCAAAATGATTTATCATGTCATGGAAATATTTTCAATTTGCTAAAATTATTTTTATTGCTCTGGGTTAATCTATCCCACATATCTCGATATCATTTTAATCCAACAACTGATAACACACTGCTGCCTTTTTTTCGTGGCATGCAATTTCTTACAATCTTTTATGACTACATAGCATACTTAACATGTGCAGTATTCTATTAAAATACTCTGTCATACCATCAACATGTAGTTCAAATGCATTAATTAAATTTATCTTTCCAAACAGGGGCGGATTTAACAAACGAGGTGGCCAGCAAAATCGCGGTGGTCCCGGTGGACCAAGCGGTGGAGGTGGCGGCGGTGGCTACAATCGTGGCGGTCCTAATCAAATGAACAATCGCCCAATTAGCAGTGGAGGTCTGGACAGGAACTACGGTAATGATAACTACGGCAGAAACGATTACGATAGAAACCGCGGTGGACGTTCCAATAATTATAACGGTAAAGTTGATCAGAAAAAGTTTACAAAATTACGATCTTTTCAAAACATTCTTTTTTGCTCCTTGGAATGTGTTGTAGAAATAGTGAACCCCGCATGGTAGTAGTGTTGCACTTATCGTAAATTTGTTACATCGCCTCAACCTAGCCAATCTGGTATAGACAGTAAAGCTTATCGTAAATTCCTTTTGCTTCATGGCACCAAAAACTATTACTTTCGTAAACCGATGCATCACTCTTGTGCACAACTGATTTCTATTATTATTTCGTTTCGCCTGGCTATTGGACAAGTGCGCCATTTGTAATATTTGATATTTCATTTTCCGGAATCATCGCTCATCGATGGGGATGCCAAACTTCGAGTAGATCGGGCACCTAACCGAGGGAGGTACGGAAACTTTGGTGACGATCGCGACGGAGGTGGCCGAGACGAATGGGGCCGTGACGGTCCTGACCGTGATGGACGTGGCGGTGGCGGTCGCTATAACGATCGTGACGGCGGCTATGGGCGCGGTGGTGATGATGGGAATCGATATGGGAACTACGGTCGCAGTAGTAATCAATATCGCGACAACGATCGGAGAAAAGACTCATCCTCGCAACACTATCCACCACCTTCCAATCCAAATCTGAACATGGAAGAACGGCCCCGGCTCAAACTGGCCCCGCGCTCAGTGAACGCCCCGCTAAATTCGCTAGCGGAAACGAAGCAGGCCGCGGCCATCTTTGGCAACGCACGACCGCGCGAGGAAAAGATCGGCCCAGACCTTGCGCGGAAGCATGCCAACAGTGTTGGCAGTGAGGGCAGCAGCGGTGGTGACGGCGGTGGAGGTAGTGCTTCGTCTAGTGCGGCCGTCGATAATTAAGAGTAATTCATGGAACAGTAAAAAAAAACACACACACACATACGCGCACTTTAATGATGAGATGCTGATTAGGCCGGTAGGAATATGATAAGATGGCGGCTCCTATTGTTTAAGTTCGCATTTTCTTCGCTCTGGTAAGCGCAAGCACTGGTCTTATCCGGAGTTTTCAATTTCTGTGTCCATGCGTGCTATTTTTTCCTTTTTCCGAGTTGAAAACTGTGTGCGTTTTCCGTTCTTATTGTTTGTTTCAACTATATAGGTACCGTTTCAGTTTGTACACTTCCTGATAGTTGTGTATGTATAAAATGTATCATTAACACAGTATAATCGCAGGATACTTGGTTAGCTGCGATCAGGAACATCATATGGTTTTCCCAAAGCGCTTATGAAACTGGCTTGCGTAAAAGTAAGCGAAAGCTGTATTAAAATTCCATTTGTGATTCGTTCTATTTTCGCTTCCTTCAAATGTATAGCACAGCAAGAAGGAAGAGGTTAATATTTTGTAATGCCTATTTCTCTCGTCACAAGTTCATCATCTTTCTTAGAAAAATAATACACTATCTAAGACAACAAGCTATTACGACTTATCTTGATCACCCCGGTGGGTTCTACACCTATCTTGATTGCCCCGTGCACAGTTGCCGTCGTCGAAATCCAAATAATTGCAGATTACTATGTGCGAATTCCAATAAATGACAGTTCAACAGCAAAGAAATGTTAATATAGTAATACTCACGTGACTTGATTAACCGCAAAAGGTATGGAAGAAGAAATGCATTATTTCATAGGTATTGTTGGTCGAAGCTCGTACTAATCGATCGAACTGAACAACTGACTAATGTAATGATGGCTGCTGACGTGCTGAGCAGAATTAACGATAACGGATGCAAGAAATTGTAGCACGGTCACAAATATTCTTGACAGCCATGCTCAAGCATGGTCATGTATTAGGCTTATGTTGAAAGCAATAGGAAAACAAGCATTAGACATTCGAAATGCTATGACTAAATCATCGTAAATGCATCGATAACAGAAAAAACGAGTGCATAACCTAAGGCAACAAAACATACCATAATCCAGGAAATGAAACAGTTACACCACTTTCACGCTCACAGTTGCATCGATAGCGCAGCAAAAGTCAGGGGATGCTATTACAGATAGTTAAAGATAATTTATATTCTTTTATTTGTAAGCTTTTTTCTACAAATAATAACAGCATCTAATGGAGAGACAAAGTGAAAAAATACAAATAATAAAGATAATAACATTAATATAACTATGTAATACGCTAAAGGTAATGAATTAATAGTACAGCTCGCGAGGTGCATTCGGCCCTTGGGTATCAAAAAAAAACATAATAAAACAAAAGGAAAGCAAAATATGAAACCGAAAGCAGTAAAACACAAGATCATTAGTTGACTGTTCACATTGAATGAAAAAAAAACACTGGACTTATGTAATTATAAAAAAATATCGTGCATACAACCCATATTTTAAAGTAAGAGACACAGCTGCAGTAAAACAAAGCTAATAGTTTGATTGTTGCGGACCTCTTTCTTCATAACAAACTAGGATGTTTTGAATTAGATTTACGTTGACTAACAAGAGCAAATTGTTGTGCTTTGCGTTGCTGTTGCTCACTCATGTTTAGAGAAGCTACTTTTATAGCCTAGTAGTTGGCATACTTCAGGATTTTAAAATCAGGCTACTTGTTTTCATATGCACGGAACAATTAATTCTCTTTAGACAGCAACATAAATGATTGAACATTGAACTACGTCTGAAGAGATAAACCAGCAAAAGAGAAACGCGCAAAGTGAAAGATAAGACGAACCAGAGCGAAAACAAAATGCAATGACGACAAACAAATAAGGAGCAAAATCTCAGCACCACGCAGAAGCAATCTAAGGAAAACCGTCGCTTCGTCTATTAAAAATAATTCCAAATGTTTAAATAGGCGTCGATAACAGCATAACGACGTTGAATGTTGCGTTCGTTGTGTTGAGTTATTTGAGAGTTATTATTTTTCCTTTCGTTTTCATTACAACTGTATTTTAATTTTTTTTTATTTGTTTGACTTTCATTTTGTATGACATTGTCTACGCAATGTCTAGGTTGTATTCGTATGATGTACCATTTTTTCTGGAAAATAAAGAAACCTGGTAAAAAATAATACAAAAAATACCAGCCGAAAGTGTGGACATTGAAGTATGTTTGGATAAGGTAAGCTTTTTTCTGCAGTAAATGTACCTTGAAGCTTGTAACTCTCAACATGTAACAGCGACACAGGGAACTTTAGGAACTTAAACATCTCAAGTCTCTGTATTCTTCAATTGCTCATTGATGGTTGTCTAATGTTCTAATTGAATAATAAATAAGTTAATTAGGAATTCCAACACATTAGCAATCCTGTATGCTAATCATAAGTATTTTCGTAAACATTTAAAGGGTCTAGAATTTTGAATACAGATTTACCGTATCATCCTGATTTAACTCACCTTACATGTTCCGATCAGTTAAACTAGGCCAATGAATCAATTAAAATTACTAGCTTCGTAGGTTTTAATTGCATGTGAATCATGTAAACTTGTAATCAAACAAAGTATAACAAATGAAATGCATAAACAGTTTCAAAAAAGCTATTATAAGAAAGTACTAAAAAGAATCGAAAAAAGTGAAAAATGTAACGAAAATGAAGAAAAACTACATAATACTAGTAACACGAGAGAAGGAATCATAAAAAGCATTTGTGGAAGATGTAAAAATGAATTGAAATACTGTTAGTAGCACTCTTTAAAATAAGTATTGTGTATTGCTACAAAAAGAAAACAAAACAAACAACAAAAAGAAAACAAAGACTAAATAACAATCCTAAATACGATCACTATTCAAAGCTGATTAGTACTGGTAACAAAAGAACCTCTGAGAATTGACAAGAAATTGACAAAACATCAATAAAGTAATTAGAAAAAATAAATGAATGAACAGACTTTGATTTTTCTTTTGTGCGTAGTTTCAAATCTGATTGTTCCATGTTACACGAATGTTTTGATCTTCGACGGGCTAGAATATTGCTAAATGTCTTGAGAACATTAAAATTTGATTATTCGCTGTTCTGGTTTTTTTGCTTACATTCTCCTTTGATGGTTCTTTCAATTTCCAATGTTTAAAAGTTCTTTTTATGCATTGTGGGCTTTCAATTGTTCAGGAGTTCACTTTTATTGATTTAAAATTTATAGACATAGGTTTTTTGCGATAAACGCTTAATCCAAATAGCCCATGTCAATGGCATGGCGAAACATGTCGGTTAGACGCCGCCGTCCAGCTTGAGTGGCGATGGGACGTAGAATCCAAATCACTTCAATTGGTATCTCCTCATCGCCAGTAATTTTATCCAAATCGGGAACTTCGGACTCTTCCAGCAGCGAGAAGGGTATCGACTCGATGCCCATTCCACAACCGAACCGTGCGTATTGTTGCAATTCTTTCAATAGCTCCGAGTACGGAAATACCACATCGGGATCGGAGCCGAGGTCTCGCAACATCTCTGCCATTCCACCATAGTATGCATCCAGTAGATCTTGATAGTGAGCCTCGCGTAACTCCTGGCTGGTGCAGGAGTAAATGAAAAATGATATGTCTAGAACTGGGGAGCTGTACCGGGCCAACTGAAAGTCGATCACGCGCATGGCGGGCGTGCTATCGTGAAACATGAAATTTGGCATCCAGCAGTCGCCATGATTGATAACCGAGTTCTGGTTGCGCGTTTGCGTTAAGTAGACCATGTGGTCGTACAGATCGCAATCGAAAAATTTGTTTACCCTGCGCTCAAGGTCCGTTCCCGGAAATTCTTTAGCAATGGCGTCCCGGGAGATGTCGATTTGCACCTTCATGAAGTTGTTATACCACGATTTGAGCCGAGCGGCATAGTACGTTTCTTCTACATGCTGGTGAGCGATCTCATGGAAACGCTCCGGTTCCTGCTCTTTCATGGCTAGCGACAGCGCATGGAAGCGACCGAGGGTTCGCATGCAGCGTTGACAGTCCTCCAATCCTACTCCTGTGATCCTACACATAAATGACGAGCGTAGACACATATTTATGGGACATATCCTCATCGAAGCTACGCAATATCAAAACTTACCTCGAAGCCGTGCGGTAGCCATATTGACCGAGATCGTCCATTGCGATGAAATCGTTCACACCATCCGTGTACGCCACAAAGCACCTAGAATATCCAAAATGGAAAAGTTCATGGAAAAGCTCTCAGATTTTGCAAAGATTAATTACCCGTTGACATCTTTAAACGGATTTTTCGGTTTACGCGAATCCTGAAAACGATACAGCTCCTTCAGCACGACATTGTAGAAGTTGGCCTCGTTGCGAAAGAAGTCCGCCGACCGAAACGTTTTGCGACGCCCAACGTTCTTTGGGATGGTTTTTACAACAACATTCACTATGAACGGCTCCTGTCCTGGTTCGTTCGGTTCACCGGTCAGTTGAATTCGATACAATTCGCTGAGATAGGCGTCGCCTTTCGCGAAATTAGTTTCCGGAAACTTCCAGCTTATACACCGCTTACCGCCCGCATTCTGAATGATCTCATCGAGCGTAGCTTCAGTAAATTTGGCTGAAATGTCGCTCAGTTTTGACGATGGTTTCGGATTTTCCATGATTCCTTTCCGAGATTCTATGTAGCGGAGATGGATAAAACTCTGCGCCACCTATCGTTAGGCGTCGGTTTCCTACAGTAATAAGGCACACAACGAGTCACGATGCGTGTGAAGTGATTTGCAGCGTTATCGCCCCTTATCGGAACTGTTACAAATGGGTTTCTATGAAGTGTGGCCGTTGCTGAGTCCAGACTACAATTGATCAATTACTAAAGCGTGATGTATGGATTCGAGTAGCGACTGCTTCACATCTACCAACCGTAAGCTATCACAATGTGAGACGCATCAGCAGTAATTTGAAGTTCTGCCAATCATTGGATCAGAATTGAACAATTTAATGTTGCCAACTCACATGCACTGTGGAAGATAAGAGATGATGGAGGCGCACGATAGCTAGAGCTGAAAAGTAGGATATAAAAAAATATGCCCGTGGAATCAGATGTCACGAACACTGTAGCTGTCGTAACTTAAGATGAAAAAAAAAATGCATGCCGGTTTTACCACGTATGCTTCACCGGGCGTAAAAAAATCGTTATATTGGCGGTGTGTAGGTGAGCACGCGCACTATTTATGTTTAAGGAGCATAGCGGCATGCTTCCGAAATTTGCGTAGCATGAGCAAGATTAAATGAATTCATTTGCACTTTCCCTACACATACATTTATCCGCATTTATAACACTATTGTGAATATTCTAAGGCACTTCGCATAATAACGTGCCAGTTAGCCTATCGTGATTGATATAGCTGCATCGGTCGAATACAATCGAGCTTCTAACGTTCGATTTGTATGCTTCGTTCAGTAAATAACCAAAGCAAGTGTGAAAATCGTACCTTGACAAAAGGGTGTAAAATAGGCCAGCATAAATCTATGTTATGTATGCGTCATGCTACCCGTCAACGTCTTTGACACATGGCAGCCTGTTGCGTGCACGATGAGACCCGCTTCGATCCCTGCTCAATCTCAATCCGTACGTATGAACGGAAAAACACAAATCTCGCTCCCAACTCGGAGGGAGCGAGCATTTGCCGGTTCTATGTTGCGTATGTTTTCTCGCGATTCACATTTGGGTTGTGATTCGGCTCCCCTGTAGAATCAACCGTGATTTGTTCGCTCCCGTGCGGATTCACAACATTCGATCTACGATCGATAGTTGGTTGCTTTTTGGCGTGGTGATACAGTGGCCCTTGAATCGATACGCGTAAGTTTTGTGCTGTTAGTTTGTGCTGTGTTGCGACGGATCCAATCGCATAAAATATGTTCTCTTTACGTAAAACCATTCTCTTTACGAGAAGCAAACAAGTTGGATAGTTAATGTGATAAGTGATCGATGCCGCTGACCTGCAAAATCCACGATCGCCTGTCGCTTCGTGCAATCAATTGGGTGACGGATGAAATTAACGACCGACATATAAAGTCATCGTGGGCAATCGAAGAAAAATACAACCTTTGGCTTATAATTTTCAATAGAGAGATGACAAATATTTCTCTTCCAAAGCCAGCATAATCATAGCAATTTATTTAAACTATAAAGAAAATCTCATTAAACAAATCATCACACAATTGTTCTAATCTTCTTCGAAAGCAGCGTTCTTCCGGTTTATCATTCAGAGAAATGATTAATGCACAGAAAGCTACTAGTGCGACACTATTGAGTGTGAATAGAATATATTTGGAATGCATGCTCCTCCATCTAGCGATGTTCATGACCTCTCGCCTTGAGGCGTGTTCGGATTAACAGGCACAAGCACAGCACCTACGTGCGTTCGTTGCGTAAGACAGAAAGAACTTTTATGATTTCTATGCTTCACGTTCTTCGGCGATCGGACAGACACTGCTAGTGGCACGTGAAACGATCAGCATGATCCCTTTAAATTCGGTGGCTAATTGATAGTGTAAATCAATAGAATGATAACGTTACAAAATAACATGCTGCATAGCAAATTGACGAAATCTATCCATTATGCGTGATGGATTTTTTGTTCGTTTCGGGAATAGGACGTTTGAGCAAAACAAGAAACCTTTAATCTTGTTTAGCGACAAGGCTTAAATTTCGCGCTGACCCTACTCCACGTGCTCGCCATGCTGGCTATTGATTTAACTGAAAGGAGACAAAAAACTACCGTTTGGCATCCCAGTTATAATAATCAAGCAGTATCAATCGTGTCTACTTCACTCTTTAAGTAGCTATTTCGTAAATATAACGATTCTGTGCTGTGATTCCTGCAAAACCGTTTCTTATTCCATTCCATTTCGAATAAACGGTCAGTTTTACTTGTTAATGATAGACACAGTTCACTGCTCAAGCTTGTGTTCTTATTGGATTATCAACTTTTGTGACTCGATTGGAAGTGGCTATTGATAGCATAGGAAGCCCATTGCATCATTTCAACATGGTAAGATTCGCATGAGCTATTGGTAGAATCGTATAGGATTTATAGAATGCCACAGTGTTGTGTGTTTAGTCGATTGCAATAGTTCAACGAAGAGGTTAAATTATTTCTTTATTATATGGAACCTAATCTGCTGCAACATTGGACCTAATCTGTTGCAATTCTCGCACTTTCTGTGTGTTTTGCCTGCCATTGTTTGGGTCAAAATTCACGCCTTGCAATATTTGTGATTCTCTGAACCTTATATGAAAAATTACCGTTTCTTATTCATTGTTGTAAGTTTCTTTGTCTTTCGACAACATTAAATTCATAAACCTGCGTTATCTTCATCGCTTGATAGCGACAGTATAAAAAATCAACATTATTCAAAGTAAATTGCAATGAGGGTGAAATCGTCGTAGACCAGCAGAAGACATTTCAGAGAGGATGAGTTCTTGAGGCTTAACCGACTCGTTGATAGGGCGGCATTTAGTCATCTGGATCGAGTTCAGCTTATCAGTTGACCGTCCAATTGCTAAACATAGCTGAGCTTGAGATGTGAGATGGGAGAATTCTTTGCCATCTTTAGTCATAACTTCGCGCTGCTAACGTAAAGATGTTCAGTGTCCACTAGTAGTTCGTCCAATGTAGTGCAATAGATACTGATGAAGAATTACTTACCACCTTTAATTGACCTTTGTCAGGGACAACGCTAAGTGGCAGCAAAGATAGGTGTGGCAGGTGTCCGGAATGAGGGTTTCTTTTTACAACTATCGCATTTATGTGTACTCGCAAAACAGAAATCAAAACTTTCTATTTTTTCTGCGGAAATAGCGCCAAGGACGCTTCTTCAAAAATTAGCGAATTATGGAAGCATCCATTTTATCAGCTTGAGCAGGGACAGTGTGGCATTGATGAGTTTCCGATTACTTCCGTTTTTAATAGCATTAGTTCACTTTGCGGTCACACAAACTGCCGGATGTTGAATATTGCGCATTTACGAGCTGCTCTGTGGCGTTGATTTCGCAGGTTACAACTATCAGTTTTGACTTCCCGATACTGGGGGCTTACGAGCAGAGCACAATATCGTGCGTTTTCAGTGCGTGTCTTGCACGGGTTGGAGATAGAGTACAATTTCAGAGGGCATATGCATCGGTGACACCCTACCAGTTTGGTGTACTGTGCCAAAGCGTGTCACTAATGGACGAAAGCGTCAGTTACAAGTGTGCGGTGAATGTGCCTTACCACGGTGCTGCTGTGTCTGGTGCATCAGTGTTTTAGTGGTTCTCCGGGCCAGCAGCATAACCCCACGAGGAGGTTGATCGAGTTAGTGTTCTATCGTTTTCCACGTGTTCACGCGCCGCAGCGACGATGGACAGCTCCTCCAAACCAGTGAAGAAAAACCCGCGCAAAGGGGCCTTCTGCCTGTCACAACTGTTCTTCGGCTGGTTACTTCCGCTGTTCTATCGTGGTTCGCGACGCGGCCTCGGTAAGGACGATTTGACAAAGTGCCTGAAAGCGGACCGATCCGAGGATCTCGGCGATGAGCTGGAAGAGTAAGTACCCGGTTTTGTTTTGTGTCAAGGTTATTCAACTCGCTCGAATCAAGCACCATGTAATCATATGTGTCTACGCTGTACTAGTGACCTACTGTGCGCGATCAAACAAACGGACGATATTTATTCGTCCAGACACGTTCATTTATGCGCTATTTTACGATCATTCAATAAATGAGCTGTTCATTTCGCTTTCTTTTGGGGTTTACTATGTTACTACCGTTTTTCTAGTCGTGCTTTGGCTTTTGTTTTGAATTTCATTAAATAAACTGTGAGAAAAGTGAAAGGGAGATTACCATGTAATATTTAAAAGCCTTGTCCTTTCATTACTTACATATTAGATAACACTGTTCACTCTAACTCTACATATAACGTATTGGAAACCCTAATCGCGTTGTACCAATATACGAAACGTAAATATCAATTGTAATCAATTATCTTTGGTTATTCAAATGAGAAAAATGAGATTAAAAGAATGTGGAGCTAAATAAATTACCAGGGTACATCACAATATTTTGGCTAGTGTATTGTGCTTGTCTCTTCCAAACGACTATTTTACGAGACTTTTATCTGCAGATGCAAGGGTAGGCCAGAATAATCAAGGTTTTATCAACGAAATTTATACCATCGCGTCGCTGACCTTAGTCATGTCTACGATAAGCTGCGTCTAGCTAGTGCTGTTCCGGAAGGCTAACAATAATCTCTGCTTTTCATCGTCATCACTAACCTGGGATAACATGTTTAGCCTTATTATATGACTTTGGTTCTAGACTAGTATGGAGGAAGTAGTATGGAGTAACATTTTACAAATAAAAGTTATATTGAAAAAAAACCAGCAAAAGAACTACCGCAGTGCAGATCTCCTGCTTGTGAGTCCATGATCAACATAACGCATTTGGCAAGCGTATTAAATTAATAGAACCTGTATTCGTCTCACCACCAGTCCAATGGAGGATGAGAATTTTAACTGTTCGGCGTTGATGAAACCTGTTTTTGACTGTTCACACGAAATATATCAACACGTTTTTGTATCTCTTCTATTAGTACTAGTAGTTCGTATTAGTACTAACGTTCCATAAGTAGAGAAGGAAAAGTATTTAGTCTAGCTGAACTTCATAAATTTATTATCATTCATAAGGTTTTACGCCGCCGTTAAATTGATGTTAGCAATCTTTGTAGTGTGTAAGCCAATTTCGTTGTAAGGATCGCTAGGAGGGTTGCAGTATTCGACAAAAGGAAATGAAATCAACCTTGGTCGACCTTTTCCCATGGCGAGACCATCAATCAAAACCCACGTAGCAATTGTTCTGCTCTCGATCGTATCGTTTCTATGTGATCAGAAAACGTTGATCATTTTGGCTGCAAGAATGATATTTCAACCGGCGGCAACGCAACCTGATCTGGAAGTAGAACGTAACGATGCTGGCAACATCGAACTAGATCGATGCTATGCCGATGATTATGGTGCGTTTACAGATTGTGTAAGCAATGTTTGATCTCAACAGGAAAAAAAAAACAATCTAGCAAGGAAACCAATCAACACGTATCGTTTGATGATGTCACACAAAAAGAGTTCCGACATTGGTTGCATCAGATGCATTGGAACGCAACGCGGAAATCATAATTCACTTCGTTGATACCGAGAGTTTAAAGCACTCTGCAGATTATACGGCTTGTGTTATCTCACGGATGCATACGTTGTTTTATTTTATTTCTTTTCGTATTTTCTTTTCATGTTTCCGTCACAAACGCTCGATGCCATCCTCAGACAATGGGAAAAGGAAGTGTCCCAGGCTCGTATCGCATCCCGCGAACCGAAGCTGCGCAATGCCCTGTTTCGAACGTTTTACAAACAATGTCTGTTCGATGGGTTTCTTATTTTTCTTTTCGTCCTCATAAAGTAGGTATTTAGAATTCTGTTGTTTTACAATTAAGTTAAGACCTCTTATTCGGGTTCCTACCGATAGAACCATTCTACCGGTAGTGCTGGCGCAGTTACTTGTGCAATTTCAGGAACCAACGAATTCCACCCACCTTGCAGTGGTGGATTTGCATAATGCGGAAATCAGCACGTTACCGCCGCTTGCGATGCCACTGATGATGCTTCCAAAAACAACGCAATCGCATCTCGAGAACCTCATATTCGACGAGACGGCCATGATTAACAAACGACGCCGTAAGCGCAAGATTAGCACGGACGACAGTCCTCCGGCACCGGGCAATAGCATCGGTGGCCGTAAGCCAAATGTTGGTCTGGCAGGTAGGTTGATGGTGTACTAAAAATGTGTAGTCTTTCGAACTAATCAATTCCAGTTTAAAACAACAACGAACATTTTGTGATACGCACTGAGCAACGTTAAAAAATCTTCTATCGGGAGTGATAAAAGGGCCAGGATAATGATGATTTAAGAAAAGTAACTACAATGCGGGTTTTTTTTGGAGAAAGAGTGATCGTAAAAGATGTTAGTATACTTCCTTTTCTTTTGGTATGATACCAGAGAATGAAATGATAGCGCATTGGACCGTTATGAAATATTATATAGTTATATAACCATCATTCATACGTTCTTTCGGATCTCGTCCTGTAAATAGTAAACATTTCAACCGAGAGACAGCGGCCATTGAATACACGTGTTATCAATAATGCAAATGTATGGGCATGTCGAAAAAAATGAGACATAATGCTTGAGGAATGTTCCATTCATTGATATTTTCCCCACAATTCTTGTCTATGTTTATGGCATCTTATCAACAGTATGATGTAAAAAAACTAACAAATTACAGCTGATTTGCATTTGAATCATATTTTGCCTTCCGATGTGTTTTAGATGATACGCTCCTAGCGACGGATCTAGCCTACGAAGGCGTATCACTCGATGCCGACACGACAATAGTTGCCCCGAATCAAACACTTATCGATGATTTGTCCGACTTCCTACATCATGCCTGGAATGATGCCTTTTGGCTTTCTGGGTTGCTGGTATTGCTGACGCTGTTGGGTTGCTTCTGCTGTCACCATTCGGATCTGCGACAGCGATTGGTGGGAGCTCGCATGCGTATCGCAAGTTGTTCATTGATCTATCGAAAGACACTGCGCATGTCGAAGAAGGCGGCTGGACAGACACCTGCTGGCTACATGATCAACCTGCTGTCCAATGATGTGAGCCGGTTGGACTACGGGTTCATATACATGCACTACGTTTGGGTACTGCCGTTTCAGGTGAGCAATTGAAGCGTTCAGGCGAGCACGTATGTACGGATGACTGCAATGTGATTTCAGGCATGTTTTACTTGTTACCTCATCTGGCGCCGAGTGCAATGGGCAGCAGTGGTCGGTGTAGTTGGACTACTCGTCAAAACTATCCCCGTACAGACTGGACTGAGCCGGTTGAGCTCGATCATTCGGATGCGTGTGGCTAAGAAGACGGATCAACGTGTCGGTATCATGAATGAACTGATCCAGGGCATTCAAGTAATCAAGATGTACGCGTGGGAGAAACCGTTTCATAAGGTCGTTTCCATCGCGCGCAAAAAAGAAGTACGCCAAATTCGATGGGCATCGTACATTCGCGGTATCTACCTTAGCACGATGGTGTTCACCGAACGCTCGACACTGTTTCTTGCGATAGCGTGCTGTGTGATCGAGGGTCGTTCCATTACGGCCGATATCGTCTTTCCGATGGCTCAGTTTTTCAACATACTTCAGCTGACGGCTGCCATCTTCTATCCGCTCGCAGTGTCGCTTGGTGCCGAAGCTCTCGTGTCGATAGAACGCATAGAAGAGTTTCTGGCGCTACAGGAACACGATCCTTCCCCGCAGTCCACCACGCATGGGCTGCAGCGAAACCTTAACGATCTGCACCTCACGGAGGATCCGAAAGAACCTGCGCTTGAGCTGAAAAACGTAACGGCCAGCTGGGAGGAGACGGCAGCTAAAACGTTGAAGGATATAAGTGTAAAAATCGACACTGGGAAGCTACTGGCGGTAATCGGACCAGTTGGAGCGGGTAAGAGCTCCTTGCTACAGATGCTGCTAGGCGAGCTTCCTATTCAGAATGGCACGGCGATAATCAACGGAGACGTGTCGTATGGCTCTCAGGAACCGTGGCTGTTCACCGGTACTGTGCGGAACAACATTCTGTTCGGTTTGCCTTACGATCGTCACCGGTATCAGGCGGTAGTACGGCACTGTGCCCTGGCAACCGATTTCCAGCAACTTCCGGATGGAGACAGAACTGTGGTTGGCGAGCGTGGCACCTCACTATCTGGGGGACAGCGAGCTCGAGTAAGCTTGGCGCGAGCTGTGTATAACAATGCATCCATATATTTGCTGGACGATCCGCTCAGTGCCGTCGACGCTCACGTTGGGAAGCATCTGTTCGATGAGGTGATGGGTCCAAGGGGTTTCTTGGCTCAAAAACAGAAGGCAACACGTGTCCTAGTAACACATCAAGTGCATTTCCTAAAGGAGGCCGATTGGATTGTGATCATAGAAGGAGGAAAAATTGTTACACAGGGCACGTACACTGAGCTAGCCAACGGTAAGGTCGACTTCGGAAAGCTGCTCAACTCCGGTGCTTCGGAAGCGGGTTCAACGGAAGAAAGCGTACTTAATTCAGAAATACCGGAAGATGAGATTCCGTTCATCGATGGGGTGACACTGGATGGGTACAAGCTATTGAAAGGAAGCTCAGTTTCACTACGCGGCGTGACACCAAGCTCGTGTGCGGTTAGTAGGAGAAAGCACAAGTAACATATAACAGCAATTAATACACGTTTATCAATCTTCGCATTCACAGTCCAGTGTGGCGGAAAATCTTGGTCGTCAAGTGGGCGAAGACCAGGCTGAGGGAAGCATTTCTTGGCGCATTTGGGCGACATATTTCTTATCCGGAGGCAACATTCTGATGTTGCTGTTCACATTTTTCATGCTAGTTTTCTCGCAAGCGATAGTTAGCGGATCGGATTATTTTGTAACGTACTGGACACGCCAAGAGGAGCTACGACTGGTAGATGAGCAATCCGTAAGCACGTCTACGGTTGATTTTCTGTACTCATATGGAGTGATCATTATTGGAGTGGTGTTATTCACTATTTTCCGAGGTTATTTGTTTTTCAACATCTGCATGAAGGCGTCCCGTAATCTACATGATCGTATGTTTGCACGCATCTTGACCGCCCCAATGCGGTTCTTCGACACGAACCCTTCCGGACGAATTTTGAATCGCTTTTCAAAGGACATGGGTGCGATCGATGAGCTCCTGCCCAAAGCAATGATTGAAGCAATTCAAATTTTGCTAGTTATGAGCGGGATCTTGACGATGATCACCATTGTGAATCCGCTGTTGCTGTTGCCCTTGCTAGGAGCAGTGTTGCTATACGCAATTGCCCTCAAGCTATATTTGAGACCAATTCAGGATTTAAAACGATTAGAAGGCATCAGTAAGTAAATTCAGATATGCATTTAAACTCTATTGAGATATTTTTTCTATCGATCTTTTAGCTCGTAGTCCGGTCTTTTCGCATCTTTCCGCGACCCTGACTGGCTTATCGACCATACGCGCGAGCAGTATACAGGAAAAAATTCGAGAAGAATTCGACGATCTACAGAATGTCCACTCAGCAGTTTGGCAGCTTACCATGGCAAGTAATGCAGCTCTAGGGCTATGGCTTGATTGTATCAGCACAGCATTTGTAGGATGTGTAACGTTTAGCTTCATTGTGCTGCATCAAGGTAATGTATAAATGAAAAGTCAGATATTTCTTATCTAACAGATCTCCTTGTTTGCAGACACTTTTAGTGCCAATGTTGGCTTGGCCATATCTCAGGCCCTCATTCTAACCGGTATGGTGCAGTATGGAATTCGACAGACTACAGAATCAATTCAGCAGATGACGGCGGTCGAACGCGTCGTACAGTACACGGAAATCCCCTGTGAAACTGACCCACCGAAAGTGCCTCCTGGCGACTGGCCATGGAAAGGACAAATTCAGTTCCACAACATGTCTCTCTGCTATGAACCAGATGCTCCGCCAGTATTGAAGAATCTGGAGCTCGTCATAGAGCCCACGTGGAAAGTTGGAATCGTTGGCCGTACTGGGGCTGGGAAATCGTCCCTAATTGGGGCGCTCTTTCGATTGGCACGGATCGATGGGCGCATTATGGTCGATGGTATCGACACGGGCGTTATTTCGCTTGAAGCATTGCGCTCGAAAATATCGATCATTCCCCAGGATCCTGTACTGTTCAGTGCAACCATTCGGTACAACTTAGATCCGTTCAGTTTGTACGACGATGACATGCTATGGCGGGCAATTGGTGAGGTAGAACTGCGTTCGGCCATTAGCGGTCTTGATTTTATGGTGACTGAAGGAGGTACTAACTTTAGCGTCGGGCAGCGACAGTTAATCTGCCTAGCTCGAGCTATATTGCGAAACAATAAGATCTTAGTGCTGGATGAAGCAACTGCCAACGTAGATCCACAGTAAGAATCAACACAGCATTTTAGTGAGTCTCAAGAACGTTGCAAATTTATTTGTTTTTTTTTTACTATTTGCTTAGGACTGATGCATTGATTCAGAAAACTATCCGAGAGAAATTCAAACACTGCACTGTGCTAACGGTTGCTCATCGTCTGCACACAGTGATGGATTCCGATCGAATTCTAGTGATGGATGCCGGCATGGCTCGAGAGTTCGAAACGCCGCATGCGCTACTACAGCAGGAAGGAAGCATTTTGAGGGAAATGGTGGAAGCAACTGGAACATCCGAATCGGAATTTCTCAAACGCATTGCAGCGGATACTTATGGACGAATGGACCCCAATCGACATCTTATGAAAGGCATGCCAAATCCGTGGCGTTTTGGCAAAGAAGTACAGGAATAATTAGTGCACTATTCAAAGAACAACTTCCGTAAAGTCGTTTATTCGCAAGAAAACACATGTGCTTTACTACTGCCATTTTTAAACGACACTGTATAAAAGTGAAATGAAACAAATCATGCATCACTGAGTTAATCAAATTGTGGAGGGTACGATTGAGATTGTTTAAGATATTCAATGTGGTATTTTGAATGCTTTTGCAACGTGTCTCAGATTTTCATTATTTTAAGTTTACTCTTAATATTATTAATAATACTTGACCTTTAGAGATGCTATCATCTTATAAATAAACGAAGTTTAAGGGTGGTTATACAGACATTTTTGGTATTGTAGCTTTGATGACGAAGATGAAATATATTCCGAAATAAAGATACTAATGTAATATCATTAGATTCAATATGCGCTTCAAAATTGTATCCAATGCAGCGTTGAAATTGCTGTTGTGTTCTACTTAAAAGCTCTATGACTTTTCCGTTGTGCTCAAATTGAATAAGAAAATATCGCCCGCGTTTCCTGACATATGCCACATTCTTGACGTGGTTAATGACATTTGGTTTATTTGTTTGTTAGAACAGTTTGAATCTATGTCGCAGACGATTTCCTTATCTACGAATGTAGTCTCTTGTACTTTATCCAACACTCGCGTTAAAGTAGAAACATGAGATTGCTTATAGTGGCCGTTGTGATTCATGTGCTGTTTTTGTTATCCATTTTCTACATACATTTTCAATCTCCTATTCTTAAAGATTTGCCGGTTGGTGGAGAGCACGATCAACCACCCGCTGATAGGTGAGTATAACTATTCTGGAATATGGCTAGAATTAATTGTTTCTACGTTTTGTAGATTAGTTCTCTTCATCGGTGATGGCTTGAGAGCCGAGTCCTTTCTGAAATACGATTTAAATCGTACTAGTTTTCTCCGAAACATCCTTCTTACAGAAGGTGTGTTTGGAATTTCTAGTACTCGTGTTCCTACCGAATCGCGGCCAGGTCATGCAGCATTGCTTGGAGGTAAGACATGTGGGTAGACACAAACGCCAGTATTATCTTAAATTAGGTTAAATTGTTTTCTTATTCACATTACTTGCAAGGTGTATACGAAGACCCGAGCGCCGTTTTTCGAGGATGGAAAGAAAATCCGGTAGAATTTGATTCAGTGCTGAATCGTTCTAGCACGAGCTATAGTTGGGGCAGCCCGGATATCGTCAATATGTTCTCCCGAGGCGCTACGCAAGGACGTGTCCATGTGGCAGCTTACGATAGTAACGATGAAAGTTTTGCTCAGTCCGCCAACACCTCTTTGCTGGACATCTGGGTGTTTGACCGGGTTCGACAGTTTCTATCCAAAGAGGATACCATACGTGATGTTTTTTCGCGTAAAAAAGTAATTTTATTTCTTCATCTATTGGGTTTAGATACCGCCGGACACGTACACAAACCTCATTCGACGTGAGTACCAAGGAGAAGGTCATGTGCGAGTATTTATCTGCATAAAGTATTCGCTTTTCGCATTTTTGAAGACTCTTTACAGAAAATTTAATTATCGTGGATGAAGGCATTAAATCAATCGTCCAACTTGTAGAACAAGTGTCCCAGAACGATAGGCGTACTGCATTTATTTTCACATCGGATCACGGAATGACTGATCAAGGATCTCATGGTTCAGGCCATCCGCTAGAAACGGAAACTCCTTTTCTTGCTTGGGGAGCAGGATTCAACCATGCTGCCAATGGTTTTCCAGTTGTAGAGTATGGAAATTTGCCTTTAATTCATTATGTGGCTTGATTTGTTCTATTGGAGTACTAAGATTTGTTTTCCATCAAAAGGGACGTTTTGGCGTTAGGTGATAAGAAAATTCCGATACATTACTTGAATCAAGCAGATGTGGCTCCTCTCATTTCGGCTGTACTCGGTATTAGTGTGCCAAAGAATAACTTAGGAAAATTACCTCGATCGCTGCTAAGTGTTTCGGAGGTGAGTTAAACTCTGGTCTGATGCTCTGGTGAACAAACTAAATATTTTCAAACATATTAACTCAGGAGTATGCTGCCTGGGCCATGAAAAATAATGCAGATCAACTATTAGCTCAATACAACCGTTGGCAACGGGAATCGGAAGGAAAAATGTTGCAATGGCTTACAAGCACAAAGCAAACCAGTTTCAAGATTTTGATTGAAGCTCTACAATCAGAGATATCCAGTGCAACATTGCGCAAACAATACAGTGATGTGGTAAGACAAATTAATTTGCTTAGTCTTATGTATAAACTGGCGATTCAATGATCAGATTATTGGAATTTTTTCAGCAAACTTTATGTAAAATGCTAATGGATACAACTTTAAGTGCCATCGAATACTTTCAAAGCTACTACAAGCCACATCTGTTTGTTGCACTTACTCTGACAATGTTAGGTTGGTTACTGCTGCTTGCCAAAGAAACGTTTTCTGTTAATGCTGGTACTCACCTTTCAGCTTATCATCTTCGTAACAGTCGTTCGGTTGCAACAATAGCAATGTTAATCGCAGTATTAGTTGTGGCTTTCAACATCGGTGAGATCTTTTTGATACAGAAAGCTTTTGTTGATGTCTAATATGGATGCGTAATTAATTTAATTTTTTTACAGTACAAAACACGCCCGTGATAGTAGTTTTATATTTTGTGATCCCTATAGCACTTTGGGGTTTCATAGGAACACGCTGGAGAAAATACGTGCTATTAGTGCGAGGCAAGTCGGGGATGTACTTTGCAGGTTTCGTGGTGGCTGTTGAGTTTTTGGTAGGTTTAACATGCAACAACTTTCACTTTTATTTCAAACCAATAGAACCGTTTTAATCATAGGTGTTAGCGTTCATGGATCGTCGCTTATTGGCACTTTTGCTTTGGATTCATTGTTTCCTTGTGGTTAAACCGTTATTCAATAACAAAAACAAATTGATGATACTGCGATGGATAATCTGCAATGGCCTATTGTCTGGGTTTTTTCTGATCCCAACTATAGGACGTGATAATTCAAGCTTTTTACTACTGTAAGTATGTTGCAATGTTCATTACTTTTTAAAACACTAACCAACAACTGTGAATAACTTTGTTTTAGGAGCTTTTCAGTGATCGTTTGGACTGTAATCAATATAACTTCTATTTATAAAACTAAACATGGGTTCGTCTTCAAAAGTACCATGCTTTTGATACACTTATTACAGCCGATAAATTTACTTGTTTTGATAAATTTCATCGAAGGATCGAAACATATTCCAATGATATGCAGATCTTTATGCTGGATGTTCTCAGGTAATGTTAAAAGCATCCTGATGTTAAATATTCTCTAGCTACATTTTGTTTTTTTTAACAGCTTTTGGATTATTACTACCATTTTTCACATCAACATGCATTCAGGATCGAGTGTGGGCATTATTTAATGGCCTAAGCGCCCCCTACATGATGCTTTCGCTATCTTATGAACCACTTTTTTTGTTATGTTTTTGTTACACATTGTACGTATGGTTGCAGTTGGAAAACATCGCATCTAATAAAACAATTAAGGTGAGTACGAATTTATTCAGCTAATCCCAAAATAACCCAAATCAATGTATTTTAAGTAAATTTTAACCAACAATTTTTTTCGACGTTTTACTGCAGCTAAATGCTTTTTATTTTTCGACGTCATTACATACAGAAGGAACTATCGGTTTCGATAATACACGTCGTACGTTTGGATTCGTAAGTACCGACTGCAAATGGGGATCAACTAATTGAACTACACCTACCTAAAAGCCGTAATATTTACAGATGCTTTTTCTCCTGACCTCATTTTTTGGTACGGGTAATTTGGCGACGGTCAGTTCATTTGACCCTAATTGGGTTCGTTGCTTTGTGGCCACTTTCTCTCCGTTTACCATGATGGCGTTGATCCTTCTCAAGCTGCTAATACCTGTGATACTTCTGGTATGCGTGTTGAGAGCAATGGTTATAGTATGCTCGGTAAGCGCTTTAAAAAAATCAGATTAAATTCAAATTGAATTGAAAATGTATTCGTTTACTACTTTCTATTCCTAGGTGCACAAGACGAAACTTTTCAATCTCACGTTGATTGTATGTGATTGGATGTGTTTAAATTATTTCTTCCTCGTGCGAAACCAAGGCTCATGGATGGATATTGGCTCGTCCATTTCACACTTCGTGATCCTGGAATGTACCACGATTTTGGTGATAATGTTTTATGAACTGGCTCGCATCGTGACTGAAGTGTCTTTAACTACCAGATCTTCCAGAAGCGAGGAACATTCAGCTTCTTCACAACGTTTGCCTTTCGTTACAGTTTCTAATAAAGAGAGAATCGAGTAATCATAGAAAGTTTGTGTAGTAGTTTTGGATGGCATTTTGAACAACATGATCAGGAAAGTTCAATATCCAATCCCGTAGTGTTTTCTATGTTTTCCACAATCAATTGATTCTTGTGACTTTTCCGATGCTGTGTGGCAGCACTGCTCTTGGTGAATTTTTTTCCGCAAATATCACAGGCATACGGTTTTTCACCACTGTGAATTCGATGATGCGACGCTAGATCGCCCTGCTGTGAAAACCGTTGTTCGCATACTACACAAGCATATGGTTTTTCTCCCGTATGTGTTCTCATGTGGAGCTGAAGAAGAAAAACTCGAGCAAACGCTCGACTACAGATTGTGCAGACGTGGGGTTTTTCCTTCGTATGCTGTAACATATGTACCTTTAGATTGCTGCTCTCAGCGAACCGCTTATTGCATATCTGACAAGCATATGGCTTGTTTCCAGAGTGCCTCCGCTCGTGTAAATCTACTCCTGCTAATGTTTTAAAGCGCTTGGCACAATAGTTACAGGCAAATGGTCTCTCGCCGGTGTGCGTGCGTTCATGAGTTGCTAGCGCAGATTGAGAAACAAACGGTTTATTACAGTATGGACAAATGAAAGATTTTCTCCGCTGAAAAAAGTTTGAATCCTGTGGTTCCTGATCGAAAGATGACTTTACAACACGATGTTCAGAGCCACGTTGGCACATTGTTTGATGTTTCAACAAAATCTGTTCACTGCGGGACACAAATGATTGTATTGTAGAGAAATCGTATTAAACCACAGACAATCTCATAACCAATTGCAATATTTACCTGTTGAAAATTTTTAAACATTCCTGGCATGCTAAAATATTATGTGATTGTAGATGGCGAGCATAGTTTTTAGCCTTTACAAAACTAGCGCCACATTGGTCACAGTTGTGCTTAAAATCGTATAATTTTCCACTAATAACCTTTGAATTTCTTTCGTCATCACTGCCCAAGAAGTCCAAGTTGTTGTAATCCCCCAACGAATCGGTTGGTGTCTGAGCTTTGGTATGGTTTTGATTGAAAATTTCTGCATACAGTTCATTGTTGACGCTGATTTCAGTCATCTCCTTTATGCTGGATGCATCTTCATTATCTAATGTATTACTTTCGTATTCTAACGTGTCTTCTTGAGCTACATCGAAACAAACATGTTTGGCCGTAAGGAGTTTGTTTTTGCGGTTAAGCAACAATACATCATTGTCTATACTTGTGGGATCTGCTGCCATGAATGATGTTGTATGAACGTCTTCTGCAAAATGTCTTATTTCCCCTATAGATTGGTCCTCGACCATCGAATGTTCTACAAGCATTCCGCAATCGGATCCTGTTGAAACTAGGACATATGATACATCTTCCTCGCTTGGATCGGCAACGTGTTCGTTATCTTCTATCATGCTTGCATTGCTCTCTTGTGGATTATCCACTATGAGATTCATTAACAAATCGTTCGTTTTTCGACATCGCAGGACAAACCGTTCTGCTATCGCCAAATCATTTAAACAATTTCCGCAGATATGTTTGGAGAAGGCATCGTCTTCCAATATCTTTGAAATAAGAAAGCTAAATTTAGTTTGATGCGCAGATCAAATTATCTCCATTTTTAGCGTACGTACCGTAATAGCACCGTTACGAACTATTAGTTCGTTTATTTTCATATTGAATTCGTCCAGTATATCAAAAACATACACCATATCATTATCCTCCATCAAGCAACAGCGACAAGCCGTAGACAGCATTATATCTTGCGCCATGGTTGGCTCGAAAAAACTAAGCACTCTGAATATTTACCGCACTTTTAAATAGGTCAAACCTATAATCTTCAGCTTTAATTCATATGAAGAATAGTGTTATTTAACTTCATAAACCAACAAATGTAGGTAAAGGTAAAAGTTGAATGTCTCCATCGTTTGTTTTGTTATCGTTGCAGTTTGTTTTGCGTCTATTCCTTTCGAGCTCTGACAATTGTACCAAGTAAATGTCAATATAAAATGGTTTGAAGTTTGAAAGAACAACAAACGTTCTTAATCGACACAACGGAAAGTTTGCATTGAAAAACAGCGATTGATGGTGAAAATGGAAGACATGCGTAATAATCTAAACAAAGCCGAAATGGAAATACATCAGGATGAGGTGAAGCTTGAACTGCTAAAGTATTATAAAACGTCGCTTATTATTGGCTTGCTCAAGCAACCGGATGCTCCAATATCGATTGAAAACCGAGCATTACTTGCAATATATAAGTACGATGGTGACATACCTTTAGGTGAGCATTTATTCTTCATTGTACTGCTGTTACAGAAAATGCTGCCATTTAACACCTTACAGGACTAGATCATATTCGGAACATTGATACAAATTATCACGAGCGTCTAGCGATTAGTAAGTATGTCGAATCTAGGATTCTGGAACAAGTGCGACCGTTTGTAGAGAAAGCAAAGCGATTTACTGGAGGCAATTTGGAGCAACTAGCTGCTTCACAATATCAGAAACAGTATGATAACCTACACAATGATGTAGAACGACAACAACTTTTGAAGAATCTTGCCCTGTTGAAAGTTCGCAAACTTCAGCTTATGAAAGCATGTGCAGAAATTCGTACTGGACCATACCAACGAAACAACGTCGATTTGAAACATGTTGAGGCTCGATACTTACAAACGAAATCTGAGTAAGTAGCCATGCGTAAAGCGATCGGAGTTATTTTCAACATCACTAACACGTTTTTATCCGAACAGGTTGCTACAGAAGTTGTCAACGAACGAAATCCTTAGCTGCACTTCGCATACTGTCAAGGCAATTAAGGACGTTAAGACAAACATTAATTCATTGTTAGGTAATAGTGATTAAGCCCACTTCAATACGTTTATATCAATAAATCAATTTAGTTGTAGAAAAAATAATAAGCAGCAACCGAATTCATGATCCTTTCAATCTGTTATTAATGTTACTAGTGCGGTTCCACGTAATATCCAGTAATCGGAAGATTGGTCCGAGTCTAGTAAAACCGATAGAACGAAATTCGTGGACTGGCCTGTAGTTGATAACACACCAGCTCGAATACTGGTTTTGTACAACGGAGCCTCGTATCTGCGACCAATAACAAGCTCGGTGGACGGCTTCAACCAGACAACAGGTAAATGAGCGATTAGTTCACGATGTCTTGCATCGCAGAGCCCTCCTTCTATTGGATCCCATCGGCCAGCTTCAATGAAGAGACCGTGGATGAATATTCCATCTTGCGGAGGGCTAAGATTCAGGAAAAGCTCTTCACATGTCTAAAACGATAAAAATGATCATTTGTATGCTCAATATGCTTCTGTTGAGGATTACATTAGACCACATTTAAACAAAATACCTTTTTGGATCGCTCTTCGTAAATTACGGACTGATGCAACGTTACATTCATGACCTCGAAATCGAACCTTAGTGTATCAATAGGAACATTATGTTTCCGAGCGTACGTCTGCAGAGTGCCTGTAAGGAAAGACTGTGGAAAAAACAATCCACATATCCACGAAGATTGTGGTAGTCCTTCTATGCACCAATTCCTCACGTACTCGATCCGGTGCTGCAAATCAGTTACCCAGCTAGCAAGCGACTTGGTTGAAAGATATCCTTTCGAGTGCCAGGCTAGAGGTACTTGATTGTTATCAAACGCGCGATAGATAGTTTCCAAGCTTTCCGACATAACTACAAAACCTTGAATCGCTTTTTCCAGATCCTGTAGGCTTCTATGTAACACAGACAAGAGCCTATCGAACCTATCCACTTCCTGCAACAGAACCGTCGTTAGAGAAGGAATGCGTTTTTTTGCATCTCGTTGCAGCAAAGTGGGGTGCAGTTCATCATAGCCAATAACAGGCGCAACCGCCTTTCTGATGGAATATATCTTATCCAGACACATTTTGTCCATGGCCGCCATCGCTTCTTCACCTAGGGCATCTCCACCCGATTGGCTTTCCAGCAGCGTATCAAGAAAGAATCGTGTTTCATTGCGATTGAATATGATATTAGCGTTCTCGTGCATTCCAAAAATATCAGGAGGATCGTGGATCGGAAGCTGCCCTACGTATTGCAAGTACTCGTGGATCTTGCGTGTGTCATCTCCATCCGGGCAGCGATAGAGACCACTCGCACTATACGTGTACTTGTCTGCCAAAATTGCTGAAGATGAGAATCGCTTTAGTACCGATCGCAAGCATCTTTGATCCCATACGTCTGTTACGCGTCCTCCGTACGTTATTTCACCGTTTATATACTCGAGCGCATCCCATGGTATAGCTGCTTGTAGCTCTCGATCACAGTAGATGTCCAAGGTACGGAGAGCGCATTCACGATCACTTTCGCTAAACTCGTAGGTTATGTTCCAACCGAGCGGACCGAACTTTCGTCGTTCAAGAATGACACCGTGGAACATGCACAGCCCGAAAACGAGCGCCCGCCATTGAGCTCCTAGTACATGAAATTCGAACCAATTGTGATCCAGTTCAGTAAGTGATCTCACAAGGTTCGACCGCAATCCTTTTGGAGGCTCGTTTGTCACTTTGACTGAGTTTTGCAACACACTAATTGGGAAAGTACGAACGGGCATCGAAGACAAGAATAAACGAAAATTAGTATCAACCGTTTGCAATCCCATCGCGATGCGGTTGACGATCTTTTCCATCGCTTCCATCCAGGAAGTTGCAAGATGACAGTTTTGCAGAAATACCCAGTGCCCTGACTTTGTTCCTGCTTCAATTAGAGCTTCAGCAGCTGGTCCTTGTCCTTGTCCGAGTGAAATCGAATGAAGTTTCTCAACACAATCTCTTTCCTGGGCGAACTTAATCAAGGCCGTCATAGGATCGGATCCCGCCGATAGAACAAACACTAGCGGAATGGTTGGTGAAATGTCGGCATACAACGACGCTAGGCTCGTATTTTTTGCTGGCTCTGTATACCGTTTACCAAGTGAATGGCGAATAAATTCAGTTACAGCAATCACCAAGAACTCGTCCTTCAATGCGGCAACAAGCATGAGTTTTTCTGACATTGATAATCGTGCATTCCAATCAACAGTTCCCGGCTGCGGACTAGGTGCGAGGCAAAGATCCTCTTGGAAATCTTCGATTGCAATTATTAAAGACCGGTGCAGCTGTTTGGTGAGCTCGTAAAATTTAGTTCGGTCATGCATCTCGAGGAAACAGCAAGCTATCCACTGATTGTCGCTCAGAAAGTGAGGTTTTCCTTCCAGGGAAAATTTTCTCTGCGATGGTCCACGCACGATAAAACTAAACTCTTCGTCGGAAAATTGTTGGGTTTCCTTGCAAATAGCGAAAGCTACCAAAAATCCACAGATCAACTTATGTTTCTCGAACAACCCTCTACAGATGTTGGCAAATGTTGTAAAAGTGATGTCCTCTAGCAAAGTTGCCAAACGTTCTGGAAGCTCCATCCTGGTGTGCGGCTGTTCGATCACTGAACAGTAAACTTGTGTAAAGTATCGGAGACTGAACTGGTACATTGGATCAATTTCTGATAGTGATGCAACCACGAAGTATAGAATCGCACCACGAGCAGCAAGAATGCGATATTTTTCGCGAGTGGCCGCAATATTCAGTTCCGTACGTTCAGTTTCTATCAAACGATCAGCAATGATAGTTGACATTTCTTTCGATTCGTTTAAAGATTCCACAAGCTCTTCGTCGTCTAAAATGTTTCCTTGGGAGCTGTACAGGACTTTCAATATCTTGTCTTCAAGCAACAATAACTGCTGCTTATCCGCGTTTATGGTGGTAATCAAATCGTTGCGTTGTTTCTCCATTTCTGGTAGTTCAATCTTAATGATTTCTCTAAAATGGTTATGTTGAAAAAATAATCACTGCTTTATGTATGTATGATTAATAATATAAAGTAGTTTCTTACGCCAGCAACTGGTCCTCGAGTCCACTTCTAGAAACAAGAAAATTCACCAAACTAACTTGGATACAAATTTCAGGCAAAAAGTGGGGATTAGGAAGTTTCGTTGTCATATAAAGTCGAAAGCTGCTATCGTAATCCACATCCACATCACCAAGCTTAATCATAAGTCGACCGTTTTGGAGAAAGACTTGTTTCATTAAAACTGGTCCCAAGACTGGATCTAATGTTTCTTGTACATCCTCAATCAGCATTGGAAATCCTTGACGAATGCTTGTAGAAGTAAACAATGATGTAGTTGAAATTGTAAATTATGGACACATAAGCAATTGCAGGTATAAGTTCTTACCAAATTTCCAAAATTCTCATCATATTTCCATCGGTAAGCTTGATGATTCGTAATTCGTTACGCGACTCCATATTTCTTATCCATCGGTTTGCTTGTTCCTGCGGATCTATCATCAGCGGCCAGCGACCGCCTTCCGTTGCGATGATGCCGTTTTCAACCGATATTTCATCCCTTGGTAACCCGAACATGTTCCACTGACGTATCTGGTAAGAATCTCCGAGGATCTGAACCAAATTAAAGGTAGGGCTACTTGGAATGTTCAACCGCTTACATTCCGAAACCCAAATATCGGATAATGTGCGTCGGTAGTCAATTGGAAAAGCCCCCAAATAAGCAACGTACGCGGATGCCACCAGGACATCACCAGGAACTGCGAAGTGTTCAGCCGTCAGTTGCTTTACCGTTTCGCGCCAACGGACTTCTTCGTCAGCAAGTGCTGACGTGAGTCTACCGGCACGATTCAATCGAGCGCTTGTAAGATCATTGTGATCCTGCAACAGTTTCATTTCGCGCTTTTTCTCCTCCAGATTTGCCATAAGCATGGTTATTTTTGCTTCTATTTCGGCCAGCTCACTCTGTTTTGATTTGAGCAATTGCATCACCTCACCCAGCTCCTGTTCGGCGGCCTTTTGCCGTTTGATTTTTGGTTCGACTACCTTGTAAATTTTGGCGTATTTTTCTATCGCAATCACCCACAAACACATCGATTTCGCTACCTTAGACACTTTTTCAATAGTCTGGGAAATTGAATACATCGAGCATTAACTAAAGCAGCGTATTTGTACATACTTGAGCGATAGCTTACCGCTGGTTGAAAGTCCTTGTGATCAACGTATGTTTTTATTTTCTTAATAGTTGCCTCAGGTATGTGTTCCTTATCGTAGTCTTCTAGCTTCTTCAAAAAGTTCACATCAGACATTACTACCTTTGCGGTATTCCAGTCAGTCCTAAATAATGAGGAAATGTAGTACAGTATTGTTTTTTGTTAAGCGTACGAAAGTAAGAAAAGAGATATACTTACTTGGCACCGAGTAGAATGCACACTGCTTCCATTACAAACTGCACCAATTTTGGAGGCTTCTGAAACACTCGAAGCTCATTTATATCGTTTTTATTTAGCGATTTCAGTGCATCTTGCGCAGCTTGTAGTGTCGGTAGAACAATCTCCAAGTCTTTTGCTGCTTCATCGGCGATCTCCTGTGTTTCGGCTGCCTTTACTTTGGCTTCGGCCTCATCTTTCGCTACGCTTTTCTTTACACTTTCCGCCATGGCATTATCTTTGTCAAGCTTGGCCAAGAGTTCTTTCATGTTTTTCGATTTTTCTTCTAGAATAGGCACAAACTTTTTCAACTCTTCTCCCATTTCTGCCACCACCTGATTGGTTTCGAGAATTTTGCTTAATCCATTTGCGATACGATCTTTTTTCTGAACGATCGAGTCCACTCGTTTCTGTACAAGTACACGATATTGGTTTAGAAGCTGTAGATAGCTGCTAGGAGTGGTATAGTAATGGCGCCTCATTTCGCGATAGAACCGTTCTGATATGCTTTCAACACTTTCGTGTATCATAACGCAGATCTGAGCCAAGTGTTTGCACTGTACTTCATTATCTGAGACATCTTTCAATGAACCGACCGCCACGCTGCGTAATGCTTCATCTGGCCACTTTACAAACCAATCAATTGTGCAACAATTTACCAGCGAAGGAAACATACGACATCGACTCCGGAAAGTGTCACCGACTGGACTCATGCACATAATAACATGTAAGTTAGCCCTTACACGTTTAACGAAGAACTCATATATGCCGTCCCGAGTTTGATTTGGATACCCACTCTCAATGCATGGTTGCCTTGTATTCAAAATTATTTTCTCGTATTCATCACCCTCAAAGAGGTTTGGTACCTCGCCCGAGTTCAGTATGTTGTTTATGTCCTCCATGAATGCTTCCTGTACAATTTGCGTGTCGGTGATCAGGAAGACTGTTGCCTTATTTAACACTCCGGCAATCCAATAGATGCGGCGCAGATCTTCATGGAAGCAACTGTGGTCGTAACCTCTTCGGAGAGCAATCTGATGACACTGGTATCCGTTGATATGAGCGGCTAGTTTTGCAAGACTCTGTTTTCCCATACCGGATACGCCTACAAGCAAACCGTTCCCTCGTTCTGAACGTAGCAATCGCGCCAAACGAACTATATGTTCAATGGCATCGGCAAAAAATACCAAATTCATCTCTGTTCCCACCGTTCCATTGTAATCTTCCAGATAGTCTACCAGGATCGATTTCAATTTTTTGGTCTCCTTAATTTCTTCGTAAACGCGATCTTCCGCTGCCTGGCCAAAAACCATAAAGTCTCCGAACATAACCGTTTCTTCAGGCTGTACAACAGTGGTTTCGAAATACTTCTCGCAGCAATCCTGAAGCAATTGCTTGAAATATGTCTTGTCCTCCTCGTTGATAAGCCGGTCATAGAATATGCGGGACGACTCGTGATAAAACAATCGCATCAACTGCATCGGATTAGTGTAGCTCGATGAATCCGCTTGCAGCACTCCCTGGACGCATTTGGAGAGATCACGAAGATTGAAGACATAGTGTGACTTCTTCGGTGTTGGCAGCAGCTCGGCTGATATACGCTCATATACAGCGACGGCTGTTTCGACGATAGATTCGGCCAGTGGTCGAATGGACATGTTGAAATCGTTCAAAAAACCTGTCATAATAGCTTTAAAGATAGTTTTCAATGTTGCACTGTTTGGTGAGGGCAAAGAGAAAAGCGCGAAATGCCTAATGAATCTTGCTGTTAATACGTTGCGACCTCCTCCTGGCGGAGCACATGCAGCTCCCAGCGTAACGTCCACGATATCCTTCCAATACATTTTCTCGCGATCGTAAACTCCTCGGAAGTCGGCAAACTGGCGTAGAAGCTCTATCGGTGGTTGGCTTCCATATCTATCCAATTTGGGCATATTAACATCATCTATAAATACCACAATTTTCTTGTTGATGGGAGCTCCAAGCAACGTCTTTTTGCGTCGTTCGAGGCGCGATTCTATGATCTCTTGTGTTCGGGCGCTTTCACTTTGTGCGGAAAAATTGACAAACATTGGTATCACATCGCGCTGCATTAGTCTGTTGAGAATTTCTCGCGCAAGTACTGATTTTCCAACTCCTGTATCGCCGGTGAACATTATTGGACATTGATGCTGAAGTAGCATTTCTGCAACGAAGCCATACTTGGTAGTGTCAAGAGTTGGTACCAACAGATCGAAATAAGGTACAGAAGAGTTGTAGAAAAACTTAGGGTGAATTGCGTTCCAGCTTTCCCAAGTGCGAGTTTTTGTGTTAATTCGGAAATCCCACAACGTATCTTTGGGTAAACTATCCAAAACAATATATATATAGTAACAAATTATTAAAAAACTTGCATAATTCAATTTCAAAATAATAATCAAAATACTTACAGCCCCAGTTCCTCTTGATTCTGCAGAGTTCGGTAATATTGCTCAAACTGCGCTTTGGAATCGTCCAATAAATTACCAGCAAAAGACCACAGCATGCTCCATGTAAACATTTTAAAGACATAATGCTTAGCTTCTCCCCGTTCCATTAAGTGCAGTCCTTGTGTTTCTTGCAGCAGCAAATAGAGCAGCTTACACATCATCATCAGTTTACTGATGTTGACCTGATGTATACTCCACTTACAGTTTCGTTGTAGGAATTTAGTAATGGCCTCATAGTGTCGCTCATACAGCGATAGTATGTAAGCATTCAGATCACCATCCAAGTGCAGGTGTTGAACTGTGTTAAGCCAGGATTTTACTATCGACGACCATCCAAGGTGTACGGGATCCATGTATACCATTCCACATCTTGAAACCGTTGCTGGGGAAGCCTGTGCTAGATCCTGCACCTCGAAAACCATATGCACCCAGCTGGTGAGCTTGATACGTTCGGAGTTTGCCAAGCATAGCATTTTGTTGTCATCGAGTACCGTGTTAAGATTTTCAATCCAAACTGCGTCGACGGGACCGTCGCATACAACCCACTGATGAATTTCGTCTAAGAAAAAACACGGAAAGGTGTGTTAGCAATGAGTCATAGTTCACTGATATACGAATGAACAAAAGTTAATACCTGTTACACCCACTGCTGATCGAATTGCTAATCCAAGCAATCCATCACGCCACTCCATTGTGGCTAAGTTTACGCAGCCATACAGTTCGTCCATAGAGATGGCTTTTGGATTAAGTGTTTGAGTGCGTACTGGACGATATAATGGTCCGGGAATTTCGTCGGAGTAGAGTTTTTCAAATGCATTGGCCAAAATATGTAGTACCGTTGTTTTGCCACTACCGGTAGGCCCAACTAGCATTACACCCCAGCGAACCACCATCGTTTCGAAGAGCTGTAGCGTTTTTAGCACTAATTCTGGTACTGGTTGCAGGTTACGGTCTCTCATACATTGCTCAATCGCGTTTTGTAGATCTCCACGTTCGGGTTCTGGCAGTTCCACGCCCGGAAATAAATCACCTAATATGCCATTAAAAAGATCCGCGTCGTTGGCCAAAAATTTAGGTAAGTTTGAATCACGCAAGGCTGAGATAAGTGTCACATTTTCTGGTTGATCAGGTGAGGCGCGTTTCAGCGCACCGGCCATTACGAGCACGCTCTTTACGGCCCGCATACCAAAGTCATAATGATCTTGCTGACTAAGCTGTTCACTGCACAACTTGTACATTTGTACCATCTTTTTGGCCAATATCTTAGATCCCTCGAATCCTTCGGAGTATAGGATTACCTCAGCGATAAGAGCATAATCAGGAACCATCATAGATATCGGCCGAAATAGAGCTTTCAGGTTATCCGGTAGCTCCGTTCTGCCGGCATATCCCGGATTCATAGTGATGAATGCGGCACACGATGGTTTCAATCGAATTTCGCGGCCCTCGAAGAGAAATCGTTTCATTTTCGAGGCTTTTGCATTACGAATGGTTATAAGTTGTTGAGCGATAACGGAAAGCACCTCAATATCAATGCGATTAAATTCGTCAAAGCAGCACCATGCACCAGACTGGGCAAGACCGGTAAAAAAACGACCCATCATTTTGTAGTCCAATCCATCGGAGCAGTTGAAGACCACACATTGTATAGCAAGAGCCTTTGCAAGGTCTTTTGTCGTTTCAGTTTTCCCTGTTCCGGCAGGTCCTGCTGGAGCGCCTCCTAAATCCATTTGCAGCGCACCCATCAAACAGAGATAGCACCGATCGGTAAGTGGTGTTATTACAAGTACTCCTCCCGCACCGAGATACTCGTAGAAGTAAGGCAAATTTGCAGAGGCCATTTTCGTTTCAACTACCTCCGTTTCTGGCATCCAGTAATATCGTAGCATTTTAAGCCATTCAAAATCGGTCCTGTGATAAATGGAGATGATTAAATTATGTGTTTTTTCAAATGTATACCTATCTGATGGTACTCACGATTTTTGAATTCTTTTTGCAACCATCCCTGCTATCATGTCACGAGCATGTACATCTATCGTGATCAAAGCGCATAACACCTTACGCACTAGTTTGGAAATTTTGGTTCGAGCAATCGCAGCTAGCTCGGTTAAATTTTTCGTCAATTTATCATGAAATTCTTCCAACCCTTTGTCAACGTTGCCTCCGCCGTCAAGGATGTTGTGAACGTCGGTGGCCCATTGCTGCTGGGAGATGGTTAATACTACCTGATTCGGATGCTCCTGCATCCAGAACGAACGATCTTTGAGTCCGTATAAACGAAAGCCATGGCGCATATATCGCTTAACTGCCAAAAACATTGCTTCTTCCACTTTCGAAAGCCAATCTTCCACCGCTCCACGTGCCTTAAGGCCAACGCCGAAGGTTAATCGCTCACCTTCTGGTGATATCATCGCAATAATGTCGTTGGTCATGATCGATTCTCCTGTCTCGGTTTTTTTCTTACCAAATTCGATCTTCGCAATAGCATCAAAGCATTTGGACAAGTGAGGTTGTACGGCATATGGATTTTTTGTTTGTGCCAATATTTCCAACAACTCATCATTAGACAAAAAATAGAATCGCGGAAAAGCCATCCGTTTCACTTCTAAGTATGCTTCCAAGCACCGTGTAACTTTTTCTAATAGTACGTTATTTATTTGAAGTTGTTCTAATACGCCCTCTGCCGTCATCGCCCCAAGAGCTAATGGAGCTTTCTGAGTGCGTCGCATCAGATCCTTCCATGCTTTATCCACCTGCAAAAACATCTGCGTTTCGTGTGGAAGTTGGCGTTGAATATCTGGAGCAGAAAATATGGCCTCCAAGTAAATCCAGGACTGCTGGCATTGCATCCATTCATCAAGTGTTCGCGAGAAAAGATCTAACTGATTTACCCAATCGTCCACCTTTGGTTTAATGGGTCCAACGTGTCTCGAAGCTGCCACGGTGCTAACGTTTATACTAGACTCATCCAGAATCGTTTGTATCTCATCGATTCCTGCCAACACAAACACATCCCGATGATCGCGATGATTAATTACGGTCAGTTCTAACTCTTTCCAAGCGTTCTCGACCTTGTTTAACAGCGTTTCCAAGCCTGCCTCAGCACTAGCCATATTTGATACTTCCATCAGCTCGGCCGCCACTTCTTCCTCAAATGCATTTGCATCTTCGAAGGTGTGTAAATAGATTTCTGTCTCCTCGGTCAGATGGCGGTTTAGTATCTGTTCAATCTTAATCCAGTGTCGTGTTTTGAGAGCTGGGTTACGTAAAAACCCAAGCACTGGTATTTTATCTTTGAATTCTTCGGCTTCTGCCTTCAGTTTTGGAATAATATCATTTTTGGGAAGATTCTTATCAAGCATAGCACAATTTTTCAATATTTTTGTATTGAGTGCTTCCACCTCGTCCATACTTAGCTCGTGGAAGTGTATTTCGTTCCATATTTCCACCGATTCTTTCCACTGTTGCACACTATCCCATAGGATTTGGCGCAATTTTACCTCGTTAATAACCTGATCAAGCTTTACGAACCTTGTCACTTCCAAGCGGAATTCTTTTTGGTACTTTTTGTACTCCTGTGCTTTCCGTTGGCACATTGTCAATCGTTCGGATTGATCAATCAAACAATCGCGTACCTGCGCTGGATCTGACCCTAGATCAAGTAGCCATTCCTTTAAAACTTTTTCTTGAATATCTTCGACTTCGGAGAATATTTTTGTTATATCGGCCTGTAGGCATAGATCGAATTTGTTGATCAAATCCTGTTTTTGGGATCGTTTGCTTTCTAACGTTGTACTGATTTCATCTAAAAATTCCTCCATGTCTGCAACAACCAAGAGATAATATCTAGATTTGAACAACATTGAGAGTCATATATTACCTACCTAAATATTTATCTTTATCTTCATTCGACAATGCAATACTATAATTTTTCATGATTTTTAACGCATCATAGGCGTAGTTCAGCTCCTTTTTCAAGCTAGCCACGTACTCTTGGCATACTTCCAGATGATTGAAATAGTAGATATAGTGATTTGTTTCTTCTGGAACAATTAAAAGCTTTGTCTGTAATTCCTCTCCCTTTTGTTCGACATAATTGATTTTCTCCATTGCTAACCGAGGGATAGTTTCATCTAACACTGCCAGCAGTTGTTGACAAATGGGAGTGATTTCGTCCCGGAAGGCGATCTGCTTTACTTGGAGCAATCCTAATGGATGAGACTCTTGGATTTGCTCTAACTCTGCCATCTGGTTGCTGAATCGCTCACAGTACATTTTCAGTACCTCCAGATTGGTTTCCCCCCGGATAATGCCATGATCAACTGCCATATTTTCCTGGTACGACAAGCGAATACGTTCGAATTGCACAACATATTGATCGACATTGTTGTACGCTTCGATAATTCCATCAAATATTAATTTGCTGCAATAAAGCAACGGTAATACTATTGAATATTGTAAATACAAATTTTAACTGAATATGCCCGGGATAAGGCAAAAGAATGAGGACATACCCTCCGATACATTGTCGACTTACGAGGAGACGACCATACCCATATGTCGGCTCCAAAAATAAAAAGAGTAAACTTATTATGCACAATTCTTGTACTCACATGTTATTTGATAGCTGTATATCGTTTCGGATAATAAAATCCAGACTTGGAGGGTTTCCACACAGACGGTCTTCCTTTCGTCCCATTATTGTCGGTCTGATAAAGGTTGTAGTTTACCAACAAATAATTGTAAAAACTGTGAATATATTGCAGCCATAGATACTTACTCCGTATAGACGTCGAAGAAAGTATCGTTTTGAAAACGATCGATTTTGTAGACAGTCCGCATGACTAGATTGCTAAGATCCTCTAACATTCGTGTGGTGACTTCACGTGAAGGATCAAGATCGATACGCGAAGGTTTGAGAACTAATTCTACATTCATGAACGGTGCTCTTAAGCTCTGAGAGCACTCATTCGACAAAAAGGCTTCCATGAAGTTTGAGAAAACACTTGCCAAATTTTTGAAGGACTCTCGCAAAATTTGATGGAGAAGTGTAATCATTATCTGGTCGGCGCAGGCAAGAAATCTGGCCAACAAGGCGCACAATTTGCGCTTATTCGCTCGTTCCGTAAAGCTCATCATGTCTTTCAACTTCTTTTTATTAGACACGTTAATCGTTTCATCTTGAGGTGAGAAACCACGATCGATCAATGTGTTACAACATGCGTCAACTGTAACGAACGAAACAAGCATAAACAAAACTTCTTCACTATGGTCATGAATTGCCAGTCTTACTTACATAGCACATTTCGCATTTTTTCACGCAACTGGTGAAGGAAATCCCGCACCTGCTCGAAGGTAGTCATTTGAGTTTCAATGAAGTAAGGCAGATGCCAATTCTCTGATACCGATACGTCGAAAAATCGAAACCCCACCAACTGCACAAACTCTTCTTGCATCGTCAGCAGCGCCCTAGCCAGACGAGGAAGCGCGATGAAGGCAGTAGATGCGATTTTTTGGCGGGCATTCTCGTATTTGTACCACTGAATGTTGCGTAGCCATATGCGAAATGCTTTTCCGCTACGATAGTGTTTGAAAAAGCCTAGATCTGTGAGTTTACGATACTTTCGATAATCCGATAGCCAGGCGCCGAGCTCAGTAAAGTGGTTTTCAGCATCGCTCCAATAGGTTACCCCATGACGACTCACAGTAAAATATTCGTGCTTATCTGCTTTGCTAAATGGAACCTCCCTGATGGAAAGAAAATCCTTTTCAATTACAGTAAGCTCGTACTGCGCTGCTGGAAAACGGATTACAACTTACAAAAAACTGTAGGGCGTAAAAAGCTCGCTGTTTTTCGAGTATGCATAAGTAAGAAAAACGAAACTGTTATCCTTTAGTAGCTTAATCCTTTCGTCTATCAGCTTCTCCAAATCTATGGGTACCGGGATGTTCATCTGACGCGTTCGTGCTGCAATTCGTTTCTTTCGCTCCCTGTAATAGAAATAGTGATATGTGGCCATTATTGGCGAACAATATTACCTGTATCACAAGCACTTACTCGCTAGAGGCAAACGTAAAAACCGTTTTCGGCTTCGTTAAAGCCGATTTTAGTTTCTTGGCTCCGAATTGCTTGCTCATTTTCAAACAAGGATGATCTGGCAATTGAATCTGGAATTGAATGGAAATTGAATCTGGCAATGCGAACAAGTTGACGAGCTCAGGTGACCATGTTTAACCGGCGTACACAGTTGTTATGGTAACTAAATATTACCGTATGCATACACAGTCGTCTGGTTACCAAAATCGTACAGGAAGTGTAGCAGTAGATCATATATCTCAGACATACTTGATGATGTATGTACCGTAAAAAAATACAAAAATATTAATTTATTTGTTTTATTAAAAAATCAATGCACATCATACACATATCAATACCATCCATACAATGATCATTACATTATAAATTTTAAAAAGATTCGATTATAATGATTCAGAAAATGGATTAGGCACGGATCAGTTGCCATCTAGCAGACTTGTCGAAGTTATCGATAAAGTTTGAAATTTCAGTTTAAAAATTTAAAAACATATTCCAACTCGAGCGTGGTGTCTTCTTCCAGATCGGTGCAGTGAATGGCATTCATCACCTTGTTTTTCCCAAACATGGCCCGTAAGGTTTGAGGTCTGGTGAGTTTGGCGACTTCCTAAGAGAGTTAAAGTGTGGAAAATAAAAGATGTCATCTATCGTTAGTAGTAATATTGCGCTTACGGGACAAATGGGTCCACAAAAGTCTCGGAAACTCTGGTAGGTGCTGCGATTATCATCGTATTTGTTGGTAATTTCCAATACTACACAGTCTCCGCTGATCATCTGCATTACCATGGACTGGGACAAAATAAGTACAAATTAATCACTGCTCACGAATGTGAATGTGGACGGCGGACTCGATAATACCTCGTACTCAGGCACGACTCCTTTGTACACTTCGAGGAATTCTTCGCAGTTAGGACGTTCGAAGCGAAGCATTTTCATGGCGGTTATGGTATATTTTTTCAACAATATTTCGGTGATAATTTCTCCTGTTTTACCCTCGCGCACCGCGTGTGGCTTGATAATACACAGCGTGCTATTCGTGAATAGTGCTGATGAGCGGAGCACAAGTTTGATGTCGTTATTTTGAAAGATGAATCGGGATTCCTAAAAAGAATCATTACTCAACATTATCATAAAAACAATTTCTATATTCATACCCACATTAGCAGCATCTTCGGCAGAACGTGAACAGTAAATATCACTTCCATACAATCCACGGAAGCTGCTCGGGGCACATTCTTTTGCTTCGGATGCGGATTCGGGGCCACATAGTTCTCGATATTGATTGTACGCGTTATTGCCAATGATCTCCATTGCTATGAATGACTGACTGGGCATGCAATCCATCAGATAGTTCAAATTAGAAGCCTCCGAGCGAACTGATTTTAATATCGAGGAATAATTTTCATCTATTTTCAACATCGCCAGTCGACGGACACCTAAGCCTGTCTTGTAGATTTTAGATAGTATCTCCCCAATATGCAGCAACGCATCTGCTTTTATCATTCCAAAAGAACTACGACCAGAGACGAGAAGGCACTTAAGATTTGCATATTTAGGAATTCGCTCACATGTGTTTTGAGGGAACGATTTTGAACGTACAGTTGTTGATCGGCTTTTTTATTCCTCGTTTTTGCATCACCGTAGTCGATTATATGAATCTGTTTGCCAAATATAAGCAATTTTGCACCGATGAAAAAATCGTTCTCGTTAAGCTCCTCGATTTTGGTACGACGCAGGAACGTTTTTCTGGTTTTCAAATCGATTAGTTCAACGGACTTGTCGCTGGGAAAAAAGCTCACCATCAGTTGACGATTCAGATCTGCTTCTTTCTGGTACCATTCGGCTAAATATACGTTGCTGATTGAATTCTAAAACAAAACATTAATACCTTGCATTTTTTTTTGCTCAAAAGTGGCTAAAATAGCCGTTATAAAACAAGATAGGAGCTCCATAAATATTTGAATGTCACTTTGCTGAATCCTGGTTATCGCGAAGGTTTAAGATCTATTCCATGTGCTCAGTGATCTATAACTTACCATTATTATGAAATGGTACCAATCTTGCTTTGGAACCAGCGATCGGTTGAATACAAGCCACTCTGCAAAGAATAGCGACCGTTTGTTTCTGTTTGTTTACTATGTTCATGAGGCTCGTGATATGTTGTCAAGGGTTACGCGGGGAACAAGTATTGCTTATGTTGCCAGGCAGGTTCATCGAGGTACTATCTGCTATTTTTCGAATTTTTGCTATCATCGTTTACGGCAAATTTAAAATCATAAATCATAGATTAAATTTGTCTATTTCGAACAGCAGATGGGTTATGTATTGTTAAAAGAAATTTGTTTTCTTGTACGTGAAGCGAGCTGATGAGCAACATGAATTTTGTAATTTCTCACCGATGTGTTTTATATTGTTTTTAACATTGCAATAAAAAAAGATATAGGTGCTTTGCGAATAATTAGAAAATTGCATCGAAACTAGTATGTTGAGGAATAGCGCAGCATTAATATAATCAAATATTGCTTATTAAGATTTGCATGGTTTGACGTTGAGTAGACCGTCCGATTGTGTAACCGCGGCTCTATTGCTGTCAACGCTTTCTGGCTTCGCGGCTTTTCTCCTTAAAGGTCTCCCTCACTCCACCGGTGGCGAGTTCAACAAAAGTGCGGCATTTTGTGTTTCGTGCTCTCTTCTCGTTGAGCTGTACGAAAAAGCAAATTTTTTCGCGATACGTGCGGTTTAGAATACTGTAAGAAAACGTTTCGACTGTCGTGTAAACTAAACAAGAAAAACGGAAATCATTTTTGTATAAGAGAATCGACCCGGCCGGTATAAATTTTGGCTAGAGAACGCCGCTTTGCTACAGGCACACACACACGCACGCGCTCGCGCGCGCTCATACACGCACGTAAGCAGTCAGATAGTCGTTGGAAAAGAGCACCTTTTCCTTTAGCAGAGGCGAAAACGGCCGTCATCGTTTGTGTCGTCTCCGCCGCCGTCGTATCGTTCAAGTCCAAACGACGATTTGGCGGGAGAGAATCGAACGTCAAACGATTTAATACTCAGTGCACTGTAATTTAACTGGATCGTGGTAATCAAAATGGGTGATAGAGGCGATGGTGGTAAGTGTTGTGCTGGCTGTACCGTGTTTGCATTCTTGCCTGCACGGTACAGTTCCTGTTACGGCCGAAGCATGAGTCTGACGGCGTGAATCGCACATTATTTTTCTCCCCTCAGCGGAAGCATTCGATGATGCGGTCGAGGAGCGCGTCATCAACGAGGAGTACAAAATATGGAAGAAAAACACGCCGTTCTTGTACGATTTGGTCATGACACACGCGCTCGAATGGCCGTCGCTTACCGCGCAGTGGTTGCCAGACGTGACCAAACCGGAGGGCAAGGACTACTCGGTACACCGGCTCATCCTTGGCACGCACACATCGGACGAGCAGAACCACCTGCTGATTGCGAGCGTGCAGCTCCCGAACGAGGACGCGCAGTTCGACGCGGGTCACTTCGACAACGAGAAGGGCGAATTTGGGGGATTCGGCTCGGTTTCAGGTAAGATCGAAATCGAGATCAAAATCAACCACGAGGGCGAGGTGAACCGGGCCCGCTACATGCCACAGAATCCGTGCGTCATCGCCACGAAGACCCCGTCGAGCGACGTCCTCGTGTTCGACTATACGAAGCACCCGAGCAAACCAGAACCGAGCGGCGAGTGTACGCCGGACTTACGGCTGCGTGGCCATCAGAAGGAGGGATACGGGTTGTCGTGGAATCCTAATTTGAACGGGTATCTGCTATCGGCCAGCGATGACCACACGATCTGCCTGTGGGACATCAACGCCACTCCGAAGGAGCACCGGCTCATCGACGCGAAGAACATCTTCACCGGGCACACGGCCGTGGTGGAGGACGTGGCATGGCATCTGCTGCACGAGTCGCTGTTCGGCTCGGTCGCCGACGATCAGAAGCTGATGATTTGGGACACGCGGTGCAACAACACCTCGAAGCCCTCGCACACGGTTGATGCTCACACGGCCGAGGTGAACTGTCTCAGCTTCAACCCGTACTCCGAATTCATCCTGGCGACTGGATCAGCGGACAAGACGGTCGCCCTTTGGGATCTGCGCAATCTCAAGCTGAAGTTACACTCGTTCGAGTCGCACAAAGACGAAATATTCCAGGTGCAATGGTCGCCGCATAACGAAACAATCCTTGCCTCGTCAGGCACCGACCGGCGGCTGCATGTGTGGGATCTGTCGAAGATCGGCGAGGAACAGAGTGCGGAGGACGCCGAAGACGGCCCACCGGAGCTACTGTTCATTCATGGTGGCCACACGGCCAAGATTTCCGACTTCTCCTGGAATCCGAACGAGCCGTGGGTCATCTGTTCGGTGTCGGAGGACAACATCATGCAAGTGTGGCAGATGGCGGAGAACATGTACAACGACGAGGAACCGGATATTCCAGCGAGTGAAATTGAAGGCGGTGGTTCGTAAGAAGTGCGTTTAGTAATTTTTTGTTCATGATTTTTTAACGTCTCAATGCATAACTAGCGTGTGATTAAATGGTAATTGTTTCCGGACACCATCGAATGTCGTTTGTTTCGGACGAGAATTATGTTATTCTTCAATTTAAACAGCGCAGACACGCTACACGATTACTTTCATTCCTCCCCCCCCCCCCCCATTAACTTCAACGCTGAGAGTGCTATCTGTATCAGCAAGTTTTAAATAAAGGCACGCTTCACAAACATTTAACTAGGCGAACCTCCCGCGCGGCATGAAACATGTGTTGCACTGAATAAATTCGGGCATTTGTACATCGTGTTCGTATTGAAGTTACTTATCTTGCAGAGCAATTCAAATCATTCGCAATAGTACAGTACTCATGTACGACTCAGAGACATAAACTCGTTCCGTTGTAGTCCAAACTAGCTTAATCTCGTACGGGAGAAAGATGTTCAAGTGGAATGTTTCATCTAAGCGGAGATGTTCCCCGTTTACAGACGACCACGGTTATTTGTAAATGCTTCAGGATTCACTTGTAGCAGGCTAAAACCGCTTAGCGATGCACGATACATAAGTACTTATACTTTTGCATTGATATGCTGGTATTTTGTCATAAAAATCGATTGCTAATATCTTTAGATTATATTTATTCAATCAGTTAGTCGAAAAAAAAAACACGGCAACATCATATCGCTACTACTGATACGATTTTCAATTACATACTTATGCTACAAAAATCTAGCCCGTGTCTTCGAGCCTGTTATCAGTACTAATGGTTCCTCCCACTCGCGTTTTGCGCGAATGATCCTCTGCCTTGCTGCGGTGTTTATTGATACACACAAACAAACACACGCACTTGAAGGGTGCCCGTTTTGCGGAGGGACAAGCATTTAGTCACAATATTATCATGAAAGTTCAGATCAGAAAATAGTTCCTTTTTAAGCTGCTGTTTTGAACCGTTCCAACCTTAACCGTGCTTTCTCTGCGTAGTCTGCAGATCCAGTCGAAACTTTGCCGGATCCATTTGAAGTAGCGCTGACGGCTGTTTGTCCGAAGCGAGCCTGGCGTTTGGCCAGCTTTTCCTCCTGCTCTAGTTTACTCATTTTCGACGAGACCGAGCCGCCGAATCTTTCTGCACGCTTTTTCAACGCATCCAGCGAAGCCGGAGTGCTATTGTCGGTAGAGGATACACCGCTTGCACCGGAAAGACCAAATCGGGCCGCACGTGCTTGCATCTTATCCGAACCACTATTACCGACCGGTTTAGTGACAGATGGTGCCGGGGCAGTCTGGGCTCCGAACTTCTTCACCCGCAATTCTAGCCGCTCCAACGCGCTCATTTGACCCAGTTTGACGACCTTCTTTTCCGGTTCACCGTCACTGCCACTGTGAACACTGCCGGTACCGCTCGTCTGTGTCGAGAACGGTTGTCTCTGTGCTTTTGGTGCTTCAGACAATTCTGTCCCAATGGTGGGTTTCGTGATGGAAATGTTTCGCTTTAGAGCAATCTTTCGTTGAACCGCCGTCGGTAAGTTTGGTTTGGAATCCAAACTTTTCGGTTCATCCTCTGGTTTTCGGGGTTGCTCGGGTGAAATCGATTTGGATTTCTCACTCGGAGTCGGTGATTTGAGTATTTGCTCTTCCTCGGCAACCGGGTCTTCAGTGAGATCTTTATCCTCGTCCAGCAGATCATCGTTCAGCTCATCGTCTTCCAGCAGGTCTTCTGAATTGGCAGTGTCTTCGAGAACATCACCACCATCTCAAATGAAAAAGGAGAGTAAACAAATACTTCCACCACACTACCGATCAATCAAACAATCGTCACTCTTAACCTACCTAACAACGCCGACTGCAGACGATCGACGAGTTCATTTTTGTTGCCCATCACACTCAAGCCCCGTGCTTTGAGTTCCTTCTTCAGATCGGCCACCTGAGGAATTGAACCATCACAATAATCCTCCATAGGTTAACAACGTTCACCATCTTCAAATGCCGGATAGCTATCGGGCTATGGCGGCGTCCCCCGTGTTACCTTCATCTTAGAAATATCGCTATCACTCATCGTATCCATGGTGATAGTGGTCGGCGCGCAGCGAGAAGACTTTTTTGAAGCAAAAACTTTTTTTATACAGCTCTCTATTCAGTAACGAGAGTTCAAGTCAATACAATTTTTGTAGAGAAATAGGGAAAATTACAACTTGGTGGCTTTTATATATTGTTTATAGTTGACGTTTTTAATGAGAGTGACGGTTTTGACAGACTGCAATCCCGTACGATGCAAGATCGTCTTGGTAGCATTTGGTGAGGTTTGGTCAACTAATGTCACATTTGGTGCAATTTTTTGTATTATAATTTAAGTTAAATATATGTTACTAATTTATGACTTCTCTTATACTTTGTTTTAAAACCATGTATCATCTGTGTTTCGTTTATTTCAACTGTATTTATTCCTTTGTTTTGAGATTAAATTTCTTCATGACATTTCACATTATTCGCGCTGACATTTTCGCGCCAATATTGTTTATCTACTGTCATGAGCGTATTTTCCGGTAAATTCGTGTGTATTTCGTTGGTACTTGTCGTTTCGTGTGTCGTTTTTCTCTATAAAACTTTTTTGGTAGTACTATCGGGTCTGTACTCAATTTTGTTCGTTCTTACAGTACAGTGGACGACTAAACAGCATCCTAATAGTTGATCGATCCTTAGCGAAAGCCATGGACGTCGAACAGTTACCCTTTTTGGCGGAGTATTCCAAGAGCAGCAGAGCATCCTGTCGGTTCTGTAAGCAAAAAATCGACAAGGATGTGCTCCGGATTGCTGCCATGGTGCAGTCGGCGATGTTCGACGGTAAAGTTGCTCAGTGGTACCACGATGATTGCTTCTTCAAGAAACAACGTCCGAAGACAGAGGGTGATATAGCGCACTTCGAGGCTTTGCGATACGAGGACCAGAAAAAGGTTCGCGATGCAATCGGTAAGTTGATCAAATTAAGCGAAACATTATCTATGGGCGCTTTTCTGTAGCAATTTCTTTTTTTTCAGCGAAATTGGCGCAGGGCGTCATACCGGTTTCTGGCGGTGGGAAGGGAAAAGGTAAGAAACGTTCAGCATCAGATGCGCTGTCGTTGAAAGATTTCGGGGTGGAGTACGCTGCTTCGGGGCGAGCCATGTGCCGTGGGTGTGAGCAAAAGATCCTCAAGGACGAAATGCGTATAAAAAAAATCGTGTATGATACAGAGGTGGGCATGAAGTACGGTGGGCAACCGTTGTGGCACCATGCGGAATGCTTTGCAAAAGTGCGATCCGATCTCGGTTACTTCGACAAAGCAGAATCGCTCCCTGGTTTCCGTTCGATGAAGCATGAGGATCAGGCACAGTTGAAAGAATGGTTGCCGTAAGTAGCTAACTAAGAGTTGGGAAAGTGATCTTAGAATCATTAATCTCTCCGTTTTATAGTGCCATCAAAGCAGAGGATGTACCAACAAAGAAGGTTAAGGAGGAAATTAAGGACGAAGTCGACAAGGCACAGGATACCGTGGAGGAGAAGAAACTGGCCGAGCAGTTAAAAGCGTTCTACAAAATACGCGATAAGTTGAAGGAATTGGGAATGAAGAAGGTCGAACAGTCAGAAATACTCGAATACAACAAGCAGGAAATCCCGGAAGGCAACGATTTGGTTCTGGATCGCTTGTGTGATATTCTTCTATTCGGTGCGCTGAAACGGTGCACGAAATGCGGTGGGCAGTATGTCCTTCAAAAGTCGGCCTATGTTTGCCAGGGCAACTTGACCAACTGGGTTAAGTGCCTAAATGCGGAGAAGGCCCCGGCGCGTATGAAAACTAAAATTCCGTCAAATTTGAAGACAGCATACTCGTTCCTAAAACAGTATAAATCAGTAGTGAGTGATCGAGTGATACGATATGTACCACCAAGTGCCACCACTGTAGCGAAGAAGGTGAAGAAGGAAGAGGAACTTCCGAGCGAACCACGGGTCCAGCGTGAAAAACCGCCCCTGTACAATATGGAATTTGTCATTCTTGGTAAGATGACCACACCGAAGGATCAGCTGAAGCTTAAAATCCAGAAAATGGGTGGTAAGGTAGTTACGAAAATCGCCAGTCACACGGCTGCCATTATTTCCACTCTGGAGGAGGTCGAACGGATGAACAGTCGCATGCAGGAAGCGAAAGAGTTGCAGATCCAGGTGGTACCTGAAGAGTTCCTCGAGGACGTTAAAACCGGAGGAGCCCTGTCGTTTATAACGAGCCGAGCCATCTGTGACTGGGGCTCGGATCCTCAAACGCGAATCCCAACCGATGAAGAGGCCAGATCACGTTCGAAAAAGAGCATCTACGAAAAGTCTGTTCCAGCTAAAATGAAACTGAAGATGAAGAGTGGCCTGGTTGTGGATCCAGACTCTAACCTTGATGATAGAGCGCACGTGTACAAGAACAAAAATATCATCTATAATTGCGTGCTGAATAAAGTTGATATTCAGTCGGATAAAAATTCGTACTATAAAATGCAGGTGCTTGAAGGGGACAAGCAAAAGAAGTATGTGCACTCATGTGCAGCAAACATACAGATAATAAAAAAAATTATGAATATCTTCTACAGGTACTGGCTGTTCCGAGCATGGGGACGCATTGGCACTACAATTGGTGGAAATAAGGTTGAAAGCTTTAGCAACGCAGATGACGCCATGAGTGCATTTGAAGACATTTTTCTGGAAAAAACAGGCAACGATTGGGACCGCCACGATTCTAAATACCAAAAGCTTCCGGGCATGAGTTATCCGATCGAGATTGATTACAGCGAGACGAAGACGAAGAGGCTTCAAGAGAACAACGCTGTAAAATCTAAACTTCAGCCGGCTGTGCAGGACCTTGTGCGCATGCTGTTCGACGTGGAGGCGATGAATCGCGTGATGGTTGAGTTTGAGCTCGACATGGAAAAGATGCCGCTGGGCAAGCTGTCCAAGCGCCAGCTTCAGTCGGCGATGAAGGTGCTGTCGGAAATTTCCGACCTAATCGGCAATGGTGGCTCGAACGCACAATTTATCGACGCTTCCAACCGATTCTATTCGTACATCCCACACAACTTTGGGATCAAGCCCGTTGAGGTCCTCGATACTGTCGAGCAAATGAAGGAAAAGCAAGCAATGATCGAGAGTTTGATGGAGATTGAGTTTGCGTACTCGCTGCTGAATGCCGATTCATCGCAAGACGGTGATAAAAACCCGCTCGATATGCACTACGATCAGCTTAAGACGGTTATTGAACCAATGGCTCACGATTCGGAGGAGTTCGCGCTGCTCGAGGAGTACGTCCGCAATACGCATGGTGAGACACACACGACTTACGATCTGGAGGTTTCGGAAATATTCCGCATTAAGCGAAATGGCGAAGATCGTCGGTACCATCCGTTCCGGAAACTGCATAACCGCAAGCTGTTGTGGCACGGATCGCGTCTAACCAATTTCGTGGGTATTCTAACCCACGGTTTGAAGATCGCCCCACCGGAAGCCCCGGTTACTGGTTACATGTTCGGCAAGGGTATTTACTTTGCTGACATGGTCACGAAGTCGGCCAACTATTGTTGCACAAACTCGATCGATTCAACCGGTCTGATGCTACTGTGTGAGGTGGCGCTGGGCGACATGCAGGAGTATTCGCAGGCTCATTACGTTAAGAAGCTACCGTCCGGAAAGCACAGCGTGAAGGGCGTCGGACGTACCCAGCCGGATCCAAGTGGCTCACACGTCCGCGCGGATGGCGTTGAGATTCCGTTAGGTAAAGGCATTGCCGATGACAAAGTGAAAAGTTCGTTGCTCTACAACGAATTTATCGTATACGATGTGAGTCAGGTGCACTGCCAGTATCTGTTCAAAATGAATTTCAAGTATAAGTACTAATTGACGGTTGAAGTGTTAGTAGACCGGTAGAGATCGACAGTTTTCTTCTCTTTTATCCATACATGATTGGATTTGTTGCGTTGTAATATTAACTATGTTTTGCGTTCAGAATTCGCTTTTTCCATGAAGGCTCCAGAATTTAGTATATGATTGCAGTTTAATGCATGTCAATATCTTACCTTGGCTGGCTGTACCTCTTGGTTGCCATCAATTGTTGGTCCTAAGAAGAAATAGAGCAACCATTCAAATATAATAGTTCCGCATCCAATATTCAGCGTTTGTAATGCATCTCGTAATGCGCCATGAAGCCGCATGATATTACAATCTTGTTTCTAGGACAATCGTTCATTAGTACCAACTTGTTACCATAAATGAGACTTAAATCATCAACAGAAAGCTATAAAAACGAAAAATAACAAATATTTCAGCTACCATCACATGTCGAGATATGTTATGCTATGTTCGTGTTCTTCCCATTTGAAGAATGTTTTGAGGTAGGGCGACTATTTTTATAGCTATATATTATCTTATCCATTCGCACACATGAACATAATAATTTATGGTATTAACGCAATCTCAAAGAGACGTACAAATGATTGCAGAAAATTCCAAATAAACGTTTATTTCTTTCTTTGATACGCAAACCGCGTCATACACCCCACATGGAACGAATTTTATGAAAAGCAATAGCTGAGTAAACAAACCCTGGCGCTGATTTTGAAGCTTCTTTATGGATTTTCGAAATCTATTTATAGCAACGAAGTCACGTAAGGGAAATTTAGAAGGAATCCAACTTTGAAATACTGTTCTATAGCGTATTACTAATAATAAAAATATATTATTTGTTTAATACCGTTCACTTTTATACCCGTTTACCACCAAGTTAATATCCGTATGCTTACAACTAATTAAAGCACGTTAGACGTTTAAAATGCGTTTGATCAACAACGATCGACGAATAAAGAACGAAAAGCACTTGTTCATTTACGATACCACATCTGCACCGTTTTCATACGTTTGACCTTCTTTTGCAGTTGTAAAATACCATAAATTAGGGCTTCAGCAGTCGGTGGACATCCAGGCACATAGATATCCACCGGTATAATTCGATCGCAACCACGTACTACAGAGTATGAATAGTGGTAGTATCCACCGCCGTTTGCGCAGCTGCCCATTGAGATGACCCATCTAGGTTCTGGCATTTGGTCGTATATTTTTCGTAACGCTGGAGCCATTTTATTCGTCACTGTACCGGCCACAATGATGAAATCCGTTTGTCTTGGGGACGCCCGAAAAAGTACTCCAAATCGATCCACGTCATATCGGGGTGCGGCGACTTGCATCATTTCCACGGCGCAACAGGCCAACCCAAACATTGTCGGCCACATGGATCCTTTGCGGCCCCAATTCAGTAAGTCGTCCAGGCGTGCGACCGTCCATTCGGCTGTGCCAGCTTGTTTTACACCAAATGGCGAGTATCCGCGTTTTACCGGTTTGTCTGTTTCCACAACTGGAAGCGTAGATTTTGAACGAGCAATAACACCAGATGTCGAGAGAAATGGGGTCCTCAAAAGTATCGTCCGAATTGTGGCCATGACGAACGAGGTTTCAAATGTTAGCGACTAAGCTTCAATTTTGTTGATTTTGATTTCATTTTTTCCTCATATCGACCTATTGACGTGTGACGAATCAGATAATTATCTCACCGTATCTGATACGCGTGAAGCCAGTTGTTTGATTCAAAAAACGCCAAAGCTTGCTGACCAATTGAACAACGATTCTAGAATTTAAGAAACATTATTTAAAACCGATGATTTTAAATACTACTAATTAAAAGTAAATTACAGGTAACGAGAAATCGACCGGATGTTATTTAAAAAAAAAGTTTTGAATGAAAATTGGATTAATTCATTTCATACGATGGGAAATCAAGGATTATATCGATTTGAATAAATTTCTATCCAATAAAATATATTTGATGCAATTACCCCACACGCTTAGAATATGTAAGTAATAATGTAACTGTGAAAAGTTGAAATGTATCAAATTTGGCAAACCGGCCATTATCTCACATGGTAGATAGTTAGTATATTCATGACAATTTTTAATTTCAGAAACGTAACTATCCAGCTCAAGAAAAAATTATTTTACCAAAACTTGTTTGTGCCCTTGACGAAAATCAAGAACCATAATAAAATAATAATGTAGCATTCAAATTCAAATGTAGCAAAAATCTTCACACTAGGTATGAGACATATCGTAGCCAGATATGAATTCCCCATACTATGGTGTGTGGAAGGACAATAGCCTCATCAGGCTCCGGTGGACTGGTCACGTCATTAAAATGGCATCGGCCGACTCAGCCCGTAGTCTTTTTAGGGTGTCCACATAGACAGACGAAACATGGTAGGCCCAAACTAAGATTGAATGATGGCGTGGATGCGTCCGTCAAAAAGGCCGGGATTAACGATTGGTAGACGACGGCGCTCGACCGCGAGCGGTTCCGGTTTCTCTTTAAGCAGGCCAAGACCGCTAAGCGGTTGTAGCGTCTGATAAGTAAGTAATTTCAGTTATCAAGAGACCTGTGTTGAACCGGTCAACTGTGTGACTATTGCCTTGCGGAACAAGTACACTCTGACTATGCAAGCAAACGAAACGAACGCATTTACAAATCACGACTGATAATAAAAGGTGGCAATTGGTTATTATGAAGATTAATTTTTTGTTAAGCCTAACTTGTAGTTGATTTTCGATTTTTTAACTAAAATAGATTTTTAAACTTATTTATAGAATGTATTTTCTTATTGAATGTACCATATGGGAATGGGCCTTATCTTTCTTCACTTCTTGTTTATTGCATGTCATGGAAAAACTTCCCGAAGAGAGAGCTAAATACTCGGCGATAACTGAGTTTCGTAAACCAAATCGATTGACGAACTATTTTACAAATGTTGTACAAGCCATCTTACGAATTCCCGTGTGGTGTCAACTTGGATAGAACACAACATGACGTTGCCGTTGTGCAGCTGTCAAAAAAGGCAGAAGAAAACAATGGTCGAAAAGAGGTAAAATTTTATCGATTTTCGAGGTGTTGCAATAAATTTGCGAAGCGTCGGTCCGTGTTGGGTGTGCGGAAAGCAGAATCGTCTGCAAGGATAATCTTGTCTGCTCGTACTACCGTGATTAGTTAACGGGAAGGGCGAAACATCAGTTGGACCCTTCCAGTTCCATCGCTCCCCTGCTCGGGCCCCTGGGTGGTGTGTTTACAGGGCGTTGTGTCGGTATGCCTCGTATCAACTTCAGCCGTACTGAGCGATTCGCTCAGATGTCGAAGCAGGAGCAACTGATCGCCCAGAAACGACAGCAAATCCTGGAAAAGCAGCGCACATTAGAACTGGCCAAACAGATCGCCGCCGAAGCGACCAAGGACACACCGACGAGGTAATCACGATCGCATTTGAATGTTGAACGACAGCAGCACTGCCATAGCATATGCCGTGTTGTCCGTCGGGCGGAGTTGTTTTCGTCTTATGTAATGTCTTGTAATGTTTGGTATTTCTTCACTTGTATACGGCAGTGCCACGGAAACGCCGGAGACTACGGACTCGTCGGGTAAGGTTGTACTACCGTTCAGCAACGACGGCTCGTTTCTGGAGCGATTCAAGCAGTTGAGTGAGAAGATTGTGAAACAGACCGAGGACTTGGTGAAGCCGGAACCGGACGCGACTGTCGATAGCGTACCGGGAACGACCCCGAGTGTTGCTAATAGGTAAATGGTACGGACACAACGTTTCATTCAATGTTGGCCAATGTATTTTTGTTCTGCAAAGCAGCACCAGCGGGGAACAGATGTTCAAATTTGACATCCCACCGCCATCTTTGTTGCCCACGCTTCCTCCGCCGCCACCACCACCGCCACCCCAACTTCCGGCCATGGCGGACGATGTGCATTTCGAACCATTCTACGATTTACCACCGGTGGTAGGAGCCACCGGTCCTAATGACGGCGGAACTGTAGACGACGTCGTTAACGAGGTAGAGCCGAGCTTCCAAGGTTGGTACCGTTCTTCCCACAGCCGGCTCTCGATTCGTAAGGCTTCGCGATGGAAACCGTCATGAACGGTCTGCGGACGGTGGGTTTCCATCGGCATGCCGAGTGGGTTCGAGTGCCGGTTGCCGGTTGCGTTTGTTTGGTCTTTTAGTTATAATTTTTGTATAGTATTTTCAGAACATGATAAATTACCAACCACTGTTGAAGAATTAATTCAATTGGTTGCCGATATCGGTGATGTTTATGAAGATAAATTATGTTCACGTAAAAATGATTTACATCCATCGCTTTGGTAATTGTTTTCCTTTTTAACTACACATTATAATAACACTTAACATATACGATTATCTATATATGCACAACCCGTATATTCCTACATGCGTTAAGGATCTCGTGATTAAGAAATCTGCTGGTAAAGGTAGAATTTAGTGGAGCAAAATTTGCTGAGCGTTGAACAGGCATTTCATAAGGTTATCGAAGAGATCAATGGTCAATCTGATTTGGAAGATATACAAAAAAACTTGTCTCATTGCATTGTTTTAGGCTTTTGTAATTTGAGCAAATCTGTAATTGGGTATGCGAGTGACAGCAATCCTTGGAAGGATGGAATCTTTGGCTAAAAAACGAATGATATGTCCACCTTATTGGGTGAAATATCATATGTGTTCTGCTACCTTACGGCAAGACAAGAGGTTGCGGGATAAGCCATGTGAGACATCTCTTCAAAAGCAACGAATGATACCACAGATGTATCATTCTTAGATATCAGAGATGAATTAGAATTAACAATAGGGCATGGAACTGCTTATACTGGTTATAGTAGCGCTTCAGGAGGTGTAGTACTGGATAATGGGCCCAAGAAAAATAATAATTTCATATTTACTTCTGTGCAATGCAAATCGGGGTCGTTACTCCCGCTTCAAAGAGAGATGATATGCATTCAGTCTTTACATTACTGAATCTAATCGAAGGTACAGGGTGAAAAAATACAATATGCAGAAAATGAAAGGTTGCAAGGATCCAATGTTGCAGCAATATTTAGCAGAGCTATAGAACGATCTTCTTAATGAACACAATATTTATCCATGTTTGTCACGCATCCGTTAGCCGCTCGTCGTGGGGTAAATTCGAATAGGTTATCAATAATGATCCCTACTGATCGCCGAGACCAGGTCTGGGTCGCTGTTTGCAATTTTCTGACAATGTTTTACGTGCGATTTTTGTTTCGTTTTTCTTTCTTTCTTTTTCCTTCTCTCTTTCTCTGTACGTTTCTGTCCTTGCTCCTGTTCCCCTGTGTTTACCCTATTTTTGTTCTTTCCTCCTTTCCGCTTTCCTATTCTGGGTTTTCCACACCACCATGGCTGGTCCTTGTCGTGGCATATTTGTGTTTTTATTTGCTCTCTAGGTTCATCTTCGAGAAGCAATCTGAGGCGTATAGCGGATTCCGGCGGATGATTATGGCCCGCCGATCTGCCCATGTGGACAGTCCGGGAGGTGTGGCATCTGCCCAAAGCATGGACGGAGCAGGTCCCGAAGAACAAACGAAGGAAGGCGAAGATGAAGATGAGGACGCCAAATATGATCCGGCCGATGTGCTAGACGATTCCATCATAGACGAGGCGGCTGAGGACGACGAGAAACAGCGCACGTCCCAAGTGGCCGGAGCGAACGAGATTCCCATTCACATGATGCCGAACTTCTATGGCGACGAGCGTCACTTTTACGACGACAAATCGACAACGGAGACTGATTCGGACACCGAGTACGTGCGGGAGGCGCGCGAACGCAATTTGAAAAATCTCAAGCGAAAAACGTTCGATGCCGGTAACCGACGAGAGGACGGTAGTTCCACCGATTCGGACGACGACTACCACGCTGGCTTGGGTGACAGCGCAAACGAGTCAATGAATGAAAAGAATGGAGCCAGTTCCGGTGCGGGTGGAAGTGCTACCGGAGGTAGTGGAGGTGGCGGCGGTGGCGCTGGAGGAGGATCGCGTAGTCATCGATTAAAATTTCGTAAGAAATCTCGCTGGGGTGAAAACAATGACGGCACTGGAACAGCTGGTAGTCAAGACGCGACGGGAACAACATCGCAAGGGCAGCAGGCTGGAGTGGTGGCTCCGTGGAGCACAACTGCGGGACAGATGAATGTGGCCCCACCGCCTCCGCCGCCACCCGTACCAGCGCAAGCTTCAGGGTCTATGGATCGTAACAACTCGGGATTGTTGCAGTACGTGTTCCGACATTACGGAACAGTGGCCGACGTTACGCCAGAATGTTGGAGCAAGGCGGAAGAACACTACCGCTTGCAACTGCTGTACGACGACCTGACGATGAAGGTGAAAAAGCACGACCAATTCGTACGCGGTATCCTAGAAGCGGAGGGTGATAATCGTGACGCTCGCCTTGATTCGGACGAGGAGCGCCGGTTGAACACGGCCAAGCTGGAGGCGATTATGTGTTGGATCAGTGAAATCACGCACCTGTACGAACGCGTTCGACCGGGTCATTTGAGCGATTTTCTTATGCGCGATGATTACGAGCGCTTTGTGGAGCAGTTCCGACGAACCTCGGATCGGCAGCCGAATTTTGAAGATTACAAAGAGTTTCGGCTGCGGGAAGCAAACGGCACGCTCGCCCAAGCCGGATCCGGCTCGTCACAGCGGAACACCGGAGTAGGCCGGCCTGACTACAGTTCGACTGATTCGGATTTCATTTCTTATCGGGAGCAGCACCAATCGCAGGCACCCGCACAGCAGTCGCAGCAGCAACAAAGCGGAGCACAGACGGGATCTGGTCGATCGGAGACACAACGGATGGAACCGGCATCTTCGGTGGGTGGCGAAAAACGGGCAGTCGAGGTAAGCGTGGAGCAGCGGCAGCAACAACAGTTGGCAGCAAAACGACGCAAGAGCCGCTGGGGCGGCCAAGTAGAATGTGGGCCACAGTTTGCTACTGGCCCGACGAACCAGCCCACTAGCTCCCGGAACCAGCAGATACCGCTGGCTCACCCACCAGGACCTCCACCTGTTTTGCCACTCCCGATGGTGGGTGGAGCACCGAAGCTGTCTATGGTGAGTCGCACTGATCCGGCCCTGCTGGCGTACGCGAGGCAAAACTTTGGCAGCACCAACCTGTCGGAGGACGATTGGAAAAAGGCCGAAGATCACTACAAGATCAACCTGCTGTACCAGGACATGCTGCGCAAACGGCAGGAGATCGATCGGCTAGCTAACAACGGTCGGTTCAAGTACGAGTACGATTCGGACGAGGACACGACGGGTGGCACCTGGGAGCACAAACTGCGCATGCAGGAGATGGAGGCGACACAGAAGTGGGCGAACGAGCTTACGCGTCAGTCGGAGGGCAAGCATCACATCGGTGATTTCCTGCCACCAGAAGAGCTGCGCAAGTTCATGGAGAAGTATGAGGCCCAGAAGAACAACCGCCAACCGAACCTGAGCGACTACAAGGACTACAAGCTGCGCGAAGACAACGTCGGGTTTCAGATGCTGCAGAAGCTTGGCTGGAAGCAGGGTCAGGGCCTCGGTGCGGATGGCAGCGGAATCGTCGATCCGATCAATAAGTAAGCGATCGTACTTTGCATTTATACCACATGCACGCTGAATACATGGATTTGTTTCGTTTTTGCAGGGCAACACAACGAGACAATAATCAGGGGCTGGGCATTATAGCTCCGGACAATCCGGAGGTTAACGATAACGAGTACGATGCGTACCGGAAGCGCATGATGTTGGCGTACCGTTTTCGACCGAATCCGCTGGTGAGTATAAAGCGGTGAAAATTCACCCAGCTCGATTATACTATAGAGCCTCACAATGCATCTTTCTTTGATGTGATTATTTTTAGAACAATCCTCGACGAGCATACTACTAGTTTGGAAAGGGCATTTAAGGCAGACGTCGAACAAATACCCTGGGGATAGACTATTTGCGTACAGCACACGTATAGTAGATACGTTACTCATTTATTATCATTACTGTATTCAATGTTATCGAACCCGTGCCACCATATAATTGCTGGTTTCTACGAGCATCTTTTTCGCCGAGGAATGAATGAGCTATGATGCATACCGTCGACCGATGATGATTGATATAGTCATTCTTCTTTAGTCAAATTCATTTAGAGAAATGCAATATGAAAACGGTCATTATTGACTTTCTCTTTCTTCGGTGTGCCGTTATGAGTACGTCGTTGGCGCTGTGGAGCATGCGAATCCATAGTATATATTCCCTACCACGATGAGCTTTGAAGGTAACATCACGAGATAAAACGTGGATTAAAACTTCGTTTGGGCGTTTGGGCAGGCAACCCGCAATATTGCGCGTTGTGGAAGAAGGCTAGCTTTGACGTCTCATGTTGAGTCGGTAGACGATCCTAACGCTGCAGGCACTTCTCGAAGCCGGCCCGTATGGTGGAAGATGCGAGAGCTGGGAGCGAATAATCGTAAGCTTATTTATGCTGCCGGTGGTGTATTTGAGGCGCGCCATGGTAGATGTGATTGCAAAAATTTGCGAATAAGAAGCATTGTAGGGATGTGTTCGCATGCGTTCGTTCATAGATGTATATTGCATTCTTTAGCTACGGAAATGTCATGAATGTAAACGAATTAAAAAATTGTAATAAATAAAATACAAAATATAACTGTGTTTGCGGAGGGAAACGTGTTGGAAGGGAAGGGGTGAGGCTGTAAAAAGAGGAAAAGATGAAAGGGGGTATGGTAATGGAAGAATACTAAAAATACTATGTATGTAAAATAGCCACATAGTTTTCGAGTGATTGTCGGGGACATGCATTACATAGGCTACAGAAGTTAAGAAGAAATTCGTTAATACAAAAGCCTTCGTTTTTTAAATCTAGTATCCACTAAACGCTAGAACCTACTGAACGGTAGAATGGCGTCACATTTCCTACCAAAGCATTGCATTCATGTGCAGCTATACCAGCTCCAACACTCGCACAGGCCACGTTGGAAGTGAGTATGAGAGAAAAGAAACCACGGAACAATACTGTGAATAAATTATGCCAAACTTTTGCTGGCGACTGTTTTGACAGACACGAGAACCAGCTGGGACACTAGACTGTGGAGCAACTTTCATCCCCACATCATCTTGGCCTCTTTGGCTGGAGACGGCTGGTTGTTTGTTTCCTTTCGCAAGTGTGCTTTAAGAGTACTAAAAAGAGCGAATATTTGAAAAAGAAACGAACTAGGCTTTCAAACCCGACACATCAGCATCCGGGATATATAGTCTTTACTAACAGTTCCTCTAATTTTTTAAGGCCGAGTCGGGATTCTTGTTCTCTTTCGTCCTATTTCATTTCGGGTACGAACGTGACGACTTAATGAAACGAATAAAAAACATCTTGCTGTTGCTTTGTGTTTATCTTGTTTGTTTGCTTTTTTCAGTAGTTCTATTTTATTTCCCGATTTCTGTCAGCCGCGCCGTGTCTGTGCCGGTGCCTGCAGCATGCAGGTTAAATTATCCTTGCTGCATTTTTAAAGCATACCCAAAATGCCCGCTCGAGTGTGCATGTGTGCGCGCACGTCATGGGGCCAAATGTGGCATTTTTTTGTTCGTTTTCATTAAGCTTCTGTTGGCGCAATCGTTATGAACCGAAAGAGGGAAGAGAATCATCAGCAACGGGCAGGAAACGACCGGTGTTGATCATGAGGTAAGGAATTTTTAAATAAAAATGCAAAAATGCAATAAAACTGTTTGACCGACCGACACGAAACGCGTGCTTGCGTTTTATTCCCTCTTGTTGGTGTGTAGTTTGGTGTTCCAGCTGTTTTTTTATTATCGCCACACATTAATTCTTTTGCATTGTGGGATTACGGACGAAAAATGGCACGTGTGTGGTGCACAGTTTGATCGATCGCACTGGAGACGATCTCACAGTGAGCTGAAATGGGACGAAAGAGCCATAAACTTCATTTGCAACAGCATACCAAACATGTAAAACATTTATCTCCTTCATTTTGGAGCGCATTTTTTTGTCGCTGGTGTTTTCTTCTGCTAGCTTTAGTACGCCTGGCCGCAAGTGCTGCTATCTTGGTGGGGTTGCCTGGAAATCTAACAGAATCTTCGAGTTTGATTTTTATTCGCGTGCATTAATTGCAGCATCATTTATTGGTTGCCGGTAGCTTTCATTTCGTCGTTTTTCGGAGTGGCACATCTGCAAGTTGAAGTTTTAGGTGATAAACATTTATCGCGGCATAAAATGCGTACTGGCGCTGGTGAGCTACGTGGGGAGCTTTTGGGTCTTTGACTGGTTTGAAATTGAGTTACACGCTTTGATGGGGTAAATGTATGCAAACCATTTCCAACGGGCAATTCTCTGATTTCATGGAAAGAAAGAACTTTAAAATTGTAAGTGGCGATGTGTTCTTTCTGTTAATACAGTAGAAAAAACGGCTTTAAAAGTTCATAAGTGTTTTATTTGTATCCAAACGTTTTGAAAGTAAAATAAACCGTAAGTACAAATTCATCGCAATGACTAAAGGGGGTTTATTTTGATGAGATGTGTATTCGAATAGCTATATTAGGGATCAGTAATTTTCGCTTACATAACTATTTCACACTGTGACTTTAAATACCATTTTAGTGAAAACTATTTCATTGTTTATTCTAATAGCCTGTCTAGCATACAAGACGAGTACATTTTGTCGCAAGCGAAACAGGAATTTAGGACATTTGAACAAACAAACTGGATCGGAAGTAGACACATTAAAAAAAATGCGAGCCAAAAAAAAGAAATAAAGTCCCTCTAGCTCCGAGACAGCATCAGGTTTCTAATCTCCTAATTGCCATCCAGTGGCCGCCGGTGCATGGAAAAGTTGCAAACTTCCGCTTGCCGATAATACAGAGAGACTTTCCCGCCCACGAGCGGGAAACATCCTGTTTTAGAGACCTTACCCCCTTTCGGAGCAGTCGCGCGCGGTCATCGGAAGGGACCACTTTCCTGCGGCACAAAAGAAAAGCGTAATCCCGTCGTATCTAGGGGCCTCGCTCATCGGCCATTGGGGGTTATCACGGGACGTGACCGACCCGTTGTCGTGTTGAAAGTTACAAAGCAGGGGGGTGAGAGAAAAAACCAGAAAGCAAACAGTTTCCCGATACCAATCCAGGGGCTGGTTGCCATCGCAAACGGTCGGCTTACTTCGCGAAGGAAAAGCAATCGTACGCTCGAGTACAACATGCTCCCAGCTAATAGGATATTGTTCACCCGGTGTGTAACGACGCAAAGTTTCGCAAACCGATGGGATCTCCCATTTATTAGATCTCTCGGGATAGGACGCCTCCATGGTCATGTTTCGCCACCGGACAACGGATTTCCTTTGCGAGGACAAGTTTGCGAACGAGCACTGTCCGTGCGTACACACGCGCAGAAAGAACGCGCAAACTGTACGCCGGAACCGCCGAAAGGTTAATCGCCGGGCGGGATTGTTGGTCCCAAAAATCAGATTCATAAATTATAATTAGCAAACGGACCGACATTCGGTGCACATGGGTGGGGGAATTTCTCAAAACAAAACCAGCTTCCTTTCGGACGATCGTCGGTACTTTTCGGAGGTTTATATTCATTAGCGCGCTTCCCAACATCATCATCATCATCATCATCAGCATCAGCATCACCATCGTCATAATCGGTCTTGCGGTCGTTATGTGGTTTGTGGAGGCAAAAGAAAAAAGCAGCCCAAAAGGAAGCGCAGTGTACAAGAGGACATCCTTTGGGTTCGTGGATGTCTCGGGTCAATTTGGTTGGTCGGTGCACGTTGGTAAGCGCATCCCTATGGAGGGTTGTATATTTTTTGTTTGGGTTTCACCCAACAACGGCTCCGCGCGCCCTCAGGAGACGGTTCCTCCGATACGGTGCCAAACTGTCGCCGGCTGTCCATGGGAGATCCCAACTTTCGAGCCGCTTTCCCTTGGTTTCGACGTAAATTATAATAACAACCACGTGCCCGCCCCAACCCGGCAGGACCTTCGTGACCCTGCCAACCCGTCCAGTCGAGGTTGGGCAAAGTTTTGCAACCCGAGCAGCCACCGGACGAGCGAAGTTTTCCCGCGGCCAGGCTTTAGTTTTTAATGAGTCTATTAAACAAAACCTCCAAGAAGCAGCGGCCGTAGGTTTTCCCGTGGCCACGCCATTTTCTAGGCCTACGAGCCAGCGCTTTCGAGTTTGTCCGAAATGGAATGAGGGAAAAAATGAAGACTTTCCGCGGCGGTGTGCGGTTGTGGTTTAATGTAAAATTATGGTACGGCGCGTCGGAACAGTTATTGGCTGTGTTTTGCTCGAGCCGAGCGAAACGGTTGTAATTATTACAAACCTCGGCCAGTTCGGGCGTTTTCCGCGAACCATGGCGTAGCTCGATGGTGGGCAGATTTGCAGTCACCGTAATGGCGTTTTTATTCGCGTATTTATTGTGATCGTGAAAATAATGCTATTGAGCGTAAATACCGACCGGTCTTAGTGCAGCCCGACTCGCGATACCGTTTTATCGTTTCCGCTGCGGGTGAAGGGGGTTTGTGGCCCCAAACAAAGGCCCGCTCAAGGGTGGCATTTAATGGAAAAATCCCAACACAAGCCACTCAGCTAGTATGCGCCATATAGTGACGCACGTGAAGAAGGCTTTGCAAATATTATGCCACACGGGGCAAAAACAATACGACTGCAATTTGGGGTGCTGGAATTATGCACGCATTTGCGCAAGGCCCGTGTAGTAGTCCTTTGGATTGCACGACGCTGTGCAGTTGCATTTTTGGAGCATTTTTCAGGTGCCACCCGTCGAGCTGCTCGTCATAACATGCTCACTCGAGATGCATCAAATTCCTGGAAAGTACGTATTTTCGAGGGAAAACGATGGATGACAGTGCAGAATTTATATGTGGTGGTTTTTGTTTAAGCTCAAAAAATGTTTATATATTTAATTTATCTCCGATTAGTTTAGGGCTGAAATAATCATTGTGTACCATTCACTTAGTCACTTGCGCGGCTAAACTCATCAGGAATGCTTGCCATAGCGTTTCGAGCATTTGTCGGCGAATTTATCATCTACTACTGTGGTTGAACGTGTGGTTTGTGACTAGCTTTGAGTTGTTTTGGCAAAACTTTTCCAACACCGGGTTAAACCCTTTTCGGTCCCTCCACCGAGAGCCGCTCGTTCGCTGATGGTACAAGTGATGGAATAATTGATTATGTTTAACAATGCATCCCGTACACGGCTGTGCAAACGCAGTCCCGGCAAAGGGGGTTGCTTTGTTTTAGGGGGCCTCGTCCCTGTGGGATTATCCTCGGAGTGGAAATTATGAAATTCATTCCCCACTCGCCCGCCACATGAGGCCGGGCTCCCGATGGTGGTTCGTGGGGACACGAATGCGAATGTGGAGGGTACGATGCTGATGATGTTTAGCCATTTTGTTGATGGGGATTAGCTTCGCCCGTTCGCGGTTGATTATTTATCATCCAACGCGTGAAACGGCACGGCCATGCAAGCGTCCAATCCCCGCTAATCCCATCCGCGGTATTTAATAGCGGAATGTTTTCTTTGCCGTGCGAAAGGAAAACAAAAATTGCACGAAACGTTAGGCAAACTGCGACGCATATGCCGATGGTGGTGTACATTTTTGGAATAATGGTTGGAGAGAAGTATTCTCAGGCACACCTGCACCACCGAACTGTTTGCTGCCGTTAGTTAAACAACCTCCGATCGCAGGGCCACCGAGTGCGCTACAAATAGGCTCGTCCTGTCGGAAGTGTGTCCGTGGTAAAGCGATCAAATTTTGGGGTGGCAGTTTTTGGTGGGTTTCAAATTGGAAGATAAGCTGATAATGAAAGCATGATAAGCCGAGCGGAGGTTTACTAAAACTATATCATCTGGGCTTTAGAAAACAAAAATCTACCATCAATGGCACTAGCCCATTTTCGTTCATTTTGCTAGTAAAAATCATAATTTTTACCACCACACAATTGATTCCAATTGACTGTTCAACTGTTCCGATTGCTACTTCGCAGCATGAAGCATCAAAGCAGCCACGTGCGAAAGCGTGGTGTGTTTTGTGTGCACATTGTTTGACAGGTGGAGAGCCTTAATTTTGACATATTTTCAAAGGACGAGATGGAGCAGCACTTTCCATGCTCATACTCGCACCAGATGCATGTGACGTCACGCATGGTACAAGTAGTGCGCGTCGTGGGAGGGGATGGAATTTTCGAATTAAGGGTAAATATTTTTGCTGAAATGTTAATTTCCAGCTTCCAGCTACGGAACGTCGTGCGCGAATGCCACTGGGGACGATGAGTCTGCCGTATCCGGGCTGCAGCAGAGTTTATCCTTTGCGATGGCGTGCGTTGATTTTTTTCAATTTCATCGACATATTTCATCACCGATGCTTATGTTGCAGTATGAAAATAATTGCAACCAGCCTGTTGAATTTCTCTACGAGTCGAGCGAATCCGTACGTTTTGTTCGTCGGTCGGTATTTAATTATGAGTATTTACTAAGGCTTACGACGTTTTCGGTTTTGGAATCCCAACGATAACATGGCACTGTAATTACGTATCAGCGCATCGGGCATCCAGGGTTTCTCAGTTCACTCGCGAGGAAGGACACAACGTTACCGACGAAATGTAGGACTTACGCGTTAGTCACTCTGAATGTAGGCAAAAACGAGCGTGAGATTTATAGTGCGACTACATTCTAATCGCACCACTCATTATGTGGTCGAGTGTTTTTGCCGAAACCGGATCAGATTAGATTGTCTCGGCTCGTGGCTTCCCGGGCGACGTTGCGGAACCGAGACTTTGTTAGCACGGAGCGTAACACGGAGCCATCACTGTTGGTAGAAGTCGCTGATGCTAAAAAAGGCCGAAGCCCAACGCCATGCGGCAGCATCCCCGTGAAGGTTTAATTATTTGGAAGATAACTTCAGCGGCCGATGCGATCCGGCCACAAGAGATGATGGTGCCACTCGGTGGTGGACTATTCGACTCGAGTGTCCGGAGGTTCTTAGAAGGGCTTGCGCGCATACACACACGCACAAGCACGTACAAATTGGGGCAAGTTTCGGGCACCCGCTGGCACCCCGCGATATCACAAATTTGACATCGTGACCCCACCTCGCAATGAAGTGATTTGCATTTCGGCGGCCATCCGTGCGGTGAATGTCGGCCGCGAAGCGAAACATTCACCATTCGCTTCGGTTCGGTCGGTCGGACTGGCGGATTATGGGCCAAATTATGGAAGCTCGGTTTAGCCCGGTGAGTCCACCCCGACAAAGGGAAAACTCTCGAACAACTTCGGGGCTCCGGCACGCCCGCAAGCTCCTACCGAAAGAAGCGGAAGCAAGCTCGGTGGCACACGAAATGTCGAACGAAACGCGCCCGTGGTGGGGCAAGGACGAACTTTTGCCAGCCCTTCGGTACGCCGAAAAACGGAAACCCGGCGACACGGGAAGCAAGAAGTTAGAAGTTGTTAATCTAACACGCTACGCCGGGCATGAAATCATTCCCGGGGAACAAAACAAGGTTACATCTTGGATGGAAATTTGTACCAAATTTATTATCACCGCCAGAACCCTGCCACCCGACCTGCCGGAACTGGCCGACGGTCCGGTGGGTGCGAGCGTTGCAAGGGTTTTCAGGGTTCCAGGGTTCCAAGAGCCCTGTGGTCGTGTGAGTGTGCAGTTGCCAGCAGCCGGACAATATTGTGCACGACCACGACGGTTGCAATGGCAGCGACCCGGCAGGGGTTGCGTTTTATGCGCAGGCAAAAGCACCAGAGCAGAAAAGCGCTGCATCGGGGACAAATGGGAGGCGTGCTTGCAACGAAACGTTTGTAGCGCGGAACTGAAATTCTTTGTCATTTGCTGAAAAAAAAAACGAAAACCAGTGCACCGAACGAGTAGAATAAGTATATGTGGTGTCCGTTAGACGACACTATCGCCACTTTTAAGTGAGTGCCGGTTTCAATTAGCCACCGGTCGGGAGCGAACATACGATGGAAAAAGTTCGTTCCCTCGCTGAAGTGATTAGTGCGCTTACCGGGTGGGTAGTTTAAATTAAATGGAACTGCCAACAAATGCCTGGTCCCGTCGCTCGAGCGCTTTTTGCTCTGCCGGTGCTTGTTTTCAATAAATCTGCCAATAAAATTTTAACACGCCCAAAAAAGGGAAACCACAATCCCCGTCCGTGTTCCGTGCTTGGTGCGTTGCACGGTGGCGTACGGATCGCCATACCGATGCAAATTCGTTAGAATAGGGCCCGAAACGGAATGGTGGAGCGCAATTGTTTGTTTTTTTTGCCGCATCTAGCTTTCGACAACACGTGCGCGACATGTTGGTTTGGCTGTGGGGAGAAGTCCTTTTTTTGTGGTGGGATTTTCCGTCCACCCGCACGTTCACGTGCAGCGTAAGCCTCGAGCTGCTGGCGAAAATGTTGCTGCTAAAGAATTAAACAGCTAATAACGTTTATGGTACGAGCTTATCGTTGTCCGCAGTCCGCTGCACACGGTTGCTACCTGGCGGTGGCCAAGGACAACGCCGGATCAGGTCCACGGTTCCTGTGGGACATGTTTTTGAAGTTTTCCCCGCTTTCGTCCGATCCTGATCCTTGGGTTATCTAGCTCCTGTTCCGGTTCCTCTGCAACTGGCCTTGGTTCGGTTGTCGCAGGGTCATAAAAATTGATATAGTTACTTAGTATCGGCGTGATTGAAAAGTGTTTGGAACGGGGTGTTCGGTTGCGAGGCAAAAAGTTACATTTCGCTGAATTCAAGTGGTTTTTTTAGTGTTCAATAATTTTATCATTTACCGCAGAATATAATAAAGAGGTAAAATGGCAGCAACAAACTGAGTTCAATTGCTATTTGCTATCGCTATTTACATAGACATAAATTGAGCAAGTTTTCTTTAAAGCATTCATTGTAAAAAGTTTATTCTGTCCTTTAATCTCTCCTTGATTTTTTATTCCACTTTGATTAGTAGACAATGCCAATGTTGGTGTTTTGCATGATTGAAGAAATGCAAGAACATTACTGATGTGAATAGGGCAAAACTACGATACGCAACAAAAGATCTGTTTTTCTCCTGCAAAAAGACAAATGGCGAAAACGCTACAGCAGTTTTCATTATTTCTACGTGACATTCCGAGAGCGCGAGTTCCATTCCAAGCGCCAATCAACTCGCTGCCTGCTTCGATGGGTTATTTCTGCCTAGTCTCGCATCGAACGCGATCCAACCTGCTGCTGCTGTTGCTGTTGCTGTTGCTTTGTCCTCAGTACTCGGCTGATTCGATGCACATCGCGTTAACTGTGGGATTTGTTCCTTGCATCATTATCCTTTTGCCCCGCGCATTTCCCAACCCCATCCCACGAATGTCCTCGTCAACAAAGGCGCGAAGAAAAAGGCGATGGCGCATAGCAAAAATAGCAGCAAAAAAATAAAAAAGGAAACGATGTCCCGTAAAATCATGCCTGGATCCGCGGCAGCTCTTGCAGCGCGTATCCTGGTGCATTGTGGTGCGCCACTGGAACGTGTTCAATCGCGCCGCAACGCGAGAGTCGAAGGACAAACAAGTGTGTTGTTTTCCGAAGCGCGCTTCGAAGGAGACGCCTGCGATTCCAGGGCCTGGTGCATGGTGTGTCTGTCTGTTTACTCCTTGCCCTTTTGTTGCAACATCCCTTCGAGGCTACCCCGTAATCGATGGCGGGCTGACGTAATGAGCTGATTCGGTTTTGTCGCCGGGGAAATCATGCACCGCAGCAAACATGGCGGAGATTTTCCTCGCCCGCAGCATCGGCACGTTTGTTGGGACTCGTTTTCTTTGTTTTTGGGTTTGTGTATGTGTGTGTGTGTGTGTGTGTGTGTGAGTAAGCACATTCCAGGCTCTTCGTCCTTCCGCGCACATAGTGTTTGTTTGTAATTTTCTTTCAACACAATGGCGGCATGGGCACGGAGCTGTTCCTGAGATCGTTCGTGTTTGGGCGACGTAAGCTTTGTCAGTTTTTCAATCACCGGCAACTGGTTGGCGATTCAGTAATGAGGGCCAACCAAGGGTGCTTCGTTTGGTGGGATTTTCTGTGAAGTGGATGAAAGGCGAGGAGCAGATTGCAAATAATTGGTATCAAAGCCGCGGCTGCTTGGCCTTCGTTTGCTTTCTCACTCTGCTTACATTGTGGCTATGATCCCGATTTCGTACATTTGCTGCAAAAGCGAAGCCCCGTCCACTAGCGGAAAGTAATGTCCACTCGCATGTGAAAGATAGTAATTGAATAATTACGCCTCCGGTGGTCCGTTCCGGTGAAGGATGCGCCGTTTTCGCTTATCGAAACATAAGCATAATAACGCCGAGCCCGAGGCAACGAAAAATGGGAAAGGAAAAAAAAAACAAAAGCACGCATTAACTATCTTTCGACCGGCACCTGATCCTGCGAATCCTGCGGAGCGGAATGGATTAGAAAATGGAGCATCCGTTTTTATGCATATCCCTTCCGAGCCATATTTTCCATTATCCTCCGCGAGCCCCCTTGTGACTCCGCTTCACCTGCGTGCCGTGTTCGGGCAGCTCATCGGGTTGAGTCCTGCCGTTCCATCATTGCCATTAGTGCTAATGGGCGGCGGTACGGGTGCTCCTTCGGCTGGGCCTGCGAAGGACCCGTAATGGCGTATTGCCGCCTCGTTTCCCTCGGTGCCAGAGCCATGAATTCGGCAGGGTTGCGTTGCGTAACGCACTCCAGCTGTGTCGCACTTTGGGTTGACCGCAAGGGAAAGGATCCGGATTCGAATTTCCGGCCGGCAAGCATCCTGGCCCGTTGCGGTGAAGGGGATGATATTCTCGGGAATGGAACAAATTGGGACCACTTACGGGGCCGGCACCGGGCTTCGGTGGTCGCTTAATATTCATGAAAAATTACGCGTACTTCGGAGCGGTGTGCGGATTAATAATGAACGCACGCGTTAGGGCAAAAAACTGGGTGTCCTGGGCGCGAGCAAAACCGGCCAACGGGCATCAACGGTTGGCAAACGCGTAGGGGCCATTCGGTTTCGTCCGAAATCGGCCCGCTAGTGGCCATCGTACCATCCCGTAACGGTGTACTTTCACGCGGATGAAGAGCACGTCGAGGTGGCATAAGAATAACAGTTTTTTAGGTGAATTTTAGGCATGGAATTTTTTATCGCTTACCAAACAGAACGTTTGGGAAAGGCGTGTAAAAAAGTGTTTCTCCTTTCTGATGGCGGCGACCAACAGCGGAACAACAGCGACACCGAAATGTCTCTCGGATCTCATCGGTATGAAGGTTCAATATAAGCCTCCAGCCTACCGGCGGTGTCCTATGAATTTATAATTTGGTCCGCGAGTCGCCATTTTGCTTTTACTCCCTTTTACCGAGCCGGATTGCTTTTTCGGCGGCTCGTTCTGCGCTAATGAGGGTGGGTTCATTCATGATCCGAAAGACGGGATTAATTAATAAAACACCGGAAAAAGAAACGGATCAGTTGTTGTTTTTTTTCTGTTTTAGGTTAGTTTAGTGTGGTAGCAGAGGCGTTTGGCGCTTTGTCTGGACCAGATGACGGGTTCCGGTTTTGGGTTGATGGCGTTGAAATATTTTTCTCTTCCCGGCAAAAATTAGCAAGAGTCTGTGCGTTTCGAAATGCAGAGCAGTCTTCCAAAGGGTCAGCCTTAAATAGGTAAAGTTTGTTGAATGTAATGCAGTGAAAAACCAGAGCACTGACCCGAGGTTGTGAAACACCAGGCGCCTCCATGTGCACCACGTGCTCGAAATTCACTCCGTTTGATGATGCCACACCGGGAAGTGACAGGCTTTGGATGAAGAGAGTTTAAAAATGGAACTCATCTATTGGATTGGTCTTTCAAGCTCGTAGCATTCATTGCAAAGCCAGATTATCCGAGAACCGTTTTCCGGCGGACTCATGCTGACGTTCGGCCGCTTGCGTTACAGCCTTCCGGTTTCGAACAGAGCCCACTACACACACACCCGAACCCGGTCCCAAAGGATGCAGTTCCCCGGAGGCCCACCCGCGATTGTCAAATAAAGTTTCAGCCTCGGCACTCCATCGCAGGAAGGAAGGCTTCCACAGGGTTTCGTCGTTACCACACAATTAGAAAGTTTGAAAAGTCATTATCGGATGCTTAATGGGATTTGTGCAAAGATGGCACCGTGTCTCGTTCGTCCGGGCGCATGCAGCCCCTCCATCAGTGGGCACTCGCTAATGAATGTCAACAGTGTGCATGCGTGGGTAAGACGTAATGTGGGCCGTTCAACGCTGGCAGGCGTAAACAACGGGTCCGGTCGGGTCCAACTTTTCCACCGGGAGGTCCTTTTCCTTCCGTCTGCAGGCATGCTTCCTCCGAAGAAGCACGAGCCTCCCTGCATACGGTGGACAACTTCAAATCCGGTGGAATCGACCGGATGAAATCCGAAGTCCTACTGAGATTGGGAAAACTGCTGCAGCTCTTGCCATCGGAATCGTGAGGAACACCAGGGCACAATCTGGCATGCAAAAAAGAGGGAAGAATGCGCTCTTGGCAGGACAGTTTAGTGAGGACAAAAACCGCACCCATGGCTTTCGCCGACTGGCACACCGTCCGGGGTTAGCTCGAAAGCTACATGTCCGGGGGTGGGCTAATTCCATCAGCTTCCAGCTTTCCGGTGCGTCCGGTGGCCGGAAGTGGGACCCAGCTCGATTGGAGGTAATTTTAAGGTCCAACGAAGGGCTCTCGATGAACGGACGAGCACAATGGGAATTTGAAATTCATTCCACACTAGAATTACAGCGTCACCCGTTGTGACGCTGGAACCGTTGTCGAAGGCAACATCCGTTCCATGAGGAAATCGCTTTTCTATCCTCGTTGGAGCATTCTTTCACGGAACGCAATCGTTGGCTTCCTTTTGTTGGGCGATGGGCTCGAGAATCTGAGGCTCGAGTACCACCGCTGCATCAGCACAGTGAGGCTCCGGCGGCATTCGTCAATAATCACGAAATTGATTTAAGATTCCTCGCCTGCGATTACGAGTAAGCAGTGAGTCTCTCGAGTCCACGTCTCTCTCTCTCTCTCTCTCTCTCTCTCTCTATCTCTCTCTCACACACACACACATTCCGATCAGTACGTGCCTCTACTGTGCGCCAATGGTACCGGTTCGATGGCTGAGTAGAAACCGTACCAGATTCGTGGCCCTTTACGGGGAATTGTTGGCCGTTCCTGGTGCGATGGCTTGAATTTGCACCTTTCCTGCTGGTACAGCGAAAAGGACGGGGTTTGCTGAAGATCGAGATTGCCGGTCGTGGTGATACTGAGCCGACGTGCTCGGGGCGTGCATTCGCCCGGCGGCTCCGGATTTAGCTGCGCCGGAACGCTTCCACTGATAAATAAATATCGTTCGTGCCTAAGGTTTCGAGTGTAGAATAATCGAATATGGATAATGTATGTTTTCGGCAGGCGGAGACGCCTTCACGCCGTGCTGGAAGTGGAGCAGCAAGCGGGATTAGCTAAAGGGCTTTGGTCCATCGAAAACAGATTCCGATCGTGTTGCTGTATCGCCGGAGGGCTTTGTTAGCATTCGACGCTCTGTTCGAGAGAGTCCTCGGGGCTTCCGTGGCTGGGCGCAGGAAATCCAGTGCATTTTCACACCACGCAACCGAGCCGATCCTTTCCTCGGGATAGCTTTTTTTCTGGGCAACTTCGAATCTCGAGCACGAGGGTTTGCATCGCCAGTCACATCCAGCCAAGTCTTCGAACCCTGCCGGAGGCCGGCAGCTTCCACACGGGATAATATATGGCACCCGAATGGTATCACGTACTCAATTTATTTTCTTTACTTTCTTGGAAACACTTCCCGGGCCGCTTTGACACAGGGTGCCTGGGGCGCTGGAGAACTTTTCGAACCCTGGCTTGAGTGGATCATCGGGAAGGGAAGGCTTACCGCTCCAACGAGACGGTTGACGAAATGATTCGATCTGAAAAGGGCACCCTTCAGCGGGCGAGTAGAGCGGCGGACTTTGTGGTGCGCTGGTCAAAATGGTTGGGGCTCGGAACAAAAGCTTACACTGTGTATGGGAGTCGACCGCCGAAGCAGCTGGTGTGTAGCTGCACCGGTGACCGAGTGGTCAGTAAGTAGATTTGATTTCTGGCCGAGATTTGATCAAGATGCTATCGTGCTGCTAACCCGGAACAGAGCGCTCTGCGAGGTTTAGTATTTGGACAAAGAAAAGTGGCATATTTTGGAGCAAAAACACGCGGCCATCCATTACGGTAAGAAGCTTGTGATGTGTGGTACGGAAATGGTGCGGATAAGACACGTAAGCGTCGTAGCAACCAGATGAGCGTCTGTTTTCATGCCCTGGGTGTCATTAACGTGTATTTTGCTGCTAAATGAAGCTGAAAGAGTATACGTGATGAGTTGTCTAAGCTCTTTTGGTGAAATATCTGAGGTATCCGATAGATTGTTCAAACAAAATAATCAATGTTTTAAATTGAAAAACTTAATCACAATCAGCTAGCTAACTTACTTAATTTATAAAGAGTTATGAGTACTAACGAAGTGTGCTTTTATTTTTCCCACAAATTTAGCTCGATACATATTTACTCATTAGGCTTGAAATATTTACAAGACAACCGTGCAGGAAAATTTCCATGGAAACGTAATCGCTTGATTGCGCCTTAAAGCACAATTTCTAGGCTTTGTTTCGCCGGGCGCCGTGGATCATGGTCAAGGTGGAGGTTTCGGAATATTTCTGTTAGTATTAGAATGTCCCCAGCGCAAGCAAACAAACCCCTATACCACATCAATCCGCTGTCAATTCTGTCAGATCAAGTCGGCGGTTTTGAGAATATTCAGCGCCTCCGTCGCCACAGATTCTGCCGTTTTTCGCTTTTTAAAAACTTGGTGTGGGACGAGCTTGAGTCAAGCACCAGAATCCCACTCTAACAGAATCGCGTCCGAAGGTTACCGTTGGGGCCTGTCGAAAGCTTCGACCCATCGGTCCGCTCGGAGACGACTGTCAATTTGCATAAGTGCCGTGAGCTCGTTCGGAGTTCGAAACTCTAGCGAAAGCCAAAATGAGTGAGGAAGAGGAAGCAAAAAGGACGCGGCCGCCACCCAGTCCCATGACAGGCATCAGGTTGCCGAGGCTATCGACCTTCGCAGGGACTCCCAGGCTCTGAAGCACCAGTGGGTCCGGCAAAAGTGTCGGAATTAAAAACACAAATTTTGCTCTAATTGCTACGAGGGTTGATTTGTTCGGGTGGAGTGATGTATCATTTGAATAATTTCAGGTGCCGGCTTCCATCCGGTGTATCCTCGGGGGAAAGCTCGGGTGTTGTACCGAAATCTCGGCCCGCACTTGCCGGTTTTTACGGTAGCTACTTCGGCTTATTGAGAATTTTACCGCTTGGTAGGAAGCCTACGGTTGGGCCTACCCATGCGATCGGACCCCAAAAGGTAGTTCTCCCCCGAAGGAGTTGGTGAAAATGGTGGCGAAGGGTGAAGCCATTTTCTCACCCCATCGGTGGGTTATTGTTTGGTGAATGTGCTGTTAAAAGAGAAAAGGGTCGTGCGGTGGGGAATTAGTGTTTACTCGTTTTCTGAGCGTTTTTTTCTTTGTCTTTTACTTTTATTTCCAACGGTCTAAGTAATGATTTGATGAATTACGATCCGAAAATCCGTTGGTAGCACCCATTTAAACTGAGCGTTAGTACAAGGTATATTCGAAGTACAATCTTCCTGCGCAACTTCCTATCGTATATTTCTTTCCAAACCTGGTCGGGCTAAATTTAAACAAGCACACTATACGCCTGAATGTCCCTTGATCAGATTAATCAGAAAGAAAAACTAGCACCGGAAGCCTCGTGACCTGGCCGTCTGTGTCAAGCGATTGCTCGTTTTTTTCACATGGTTGATAAAAATAAATAAATATCGTGGAAAACTTTACATCAGCATTGTGCCGTCCAGTGCAAATATTTACTCAGTAAATTGATTTAACGTCGATGTTGAACCATGTTCACACGCCATTTGCCTGGCAGGCAGCATTTCCGGCTGTACGCTGCTCGGGGTTAGGTCTCGGGCTCGATCTCATTTCATTGCTGGCGGCTTCCGGGAGGTAGGCCTTTTTCAGTGGATATTTTCTACGTTTGCCGCTTCTGCATGTTACGGCAGCTTTGAAGGGAGCAGTACATGGTTGGACGGAGAAAACAAAATAAAAAAACAATCATACTGCAGCGTTTCGCTCGCGGGCATTTCGTGCGTTTACATTCAAGAGGATATTTAACAAAAAAAAAGAAGGAAAGTCCCGTTCTCGCATTCCTGTTCGTTGTTTTTGCCTGATCGCTGGCGCTGACTTTTTCTGCACCCTTCAACAGTTTTCCCGACCATTGCGCGGGCATTATTTAAATTACAACTCGGCACGGGATCGCAGTAGCCCGGGTTGGCGTGATTTCGAGCGATTTGCTGTCAGATTTGACAGCACGAATCATACGAGTCGCTGAGTTCGGTGTGTTATACGCGCTGTTGCTCGTTCACGAGCTCCCTTTTTCTCACTTCTCTCTATCCTGACTACCGATTTCATATGCCCCCGCTATCCCCAGAGGCTGGTTGGGGATTTTATGACGCTGCGTTCTGAATGCCGTGTGTTTTTTTCTTACTTTTTGTGCACGACCTCGTGTTTACGATGTTGGCCGTGTGGTTGCAGTTTTGCAGGCTCCCTCGAAACCGATGCCCACCCATCGCTCCCAACCGTGAGGGCTTAGTTTGATTATTTGCTATCGGAATTAGGCCCGTTCAGTCGAGCGATTGTTGTGGAATTGCTTGCGAGCTGGTGGCTTATTATCATTCACTTACCGGTGCGAGTGCTGGAGTGGATTATGTGGCTGCATTGGGGCTCGAATTGCACGTGGTGCAATTTAGTGAATGGACGCGCCACTAATGAAGGACTCAGGTATTAATTATTTGATTGGCCGGTTTATTGATTTATGACATACAGCTTGGTCTAGCGTGCTTCATTCACGGATGGAAATTGTAACGGTGTGTGAATTTTCCATCGGGAGCATGCGAATAATTTTATCATTTACTTATCCCGCGCCAACTGCACTGATAATTGTATAATTGGGAAGAATTTGAATTTCTATAGCGATAGGTGTATCGATAGAATTAGCAATTGATGTGCTTGCTGCATCACGGTTCCAGGTACCTTACTGTGAAACGAACACGATTGAAACGCTTCGTATACGTTGCAGGGATTTGAATGAATAGTTTTTCTTTTGGTTCTCATCCTACCGAAGCCGGTGTATTTGCATTGTTCTTTGCCGTCGGAGCCTTAAAACGTAGCAAGCCCAAACGAGCTGTCTAGTGGCAAGTCGTGTGGTATGTATGCCGTTTTCTGCTACTTCCCGAAACCGGTCACGTTCGTGGCGTTTGCGGGCTACGCTACAAATTAAGTGTCCACCTCGTGCATTAATGGCCGCGCCACGGTAGAGTGTGATGGTTTTGCTGGCCGTTTTAGCGTTTACAAACCCCGCGCGAGCCGGAGTTCGTTAGCAGTGGTTCCGCAACGACGTGAACGCTACCAGAATAGCAAACAAAACCAATCGCTAGCATCGGGTGTCGGCCCATTCACGTGTGTATGTGTGTGCAAACCCTCGGAAACCTCCAAAGGACATTGGGTGGCTTTTGAGGTTACCGCGAAACTACAGACTGTGTGGTCAGGAGCTCTCACTAGCTGGTGATGGCGTAAAAATGGAGTCGTGTACATTATCTAAATTTATAGAGCGTCCTTCGCTCCAGAGCATATGAAACCGACGCTTCATCGTGGAATTGAATAATTTGCTTTCGCAGTAAAAGCCCTTGACAAATGTTTTTCGTGGGTTTTTGCGAACATGGGTGCGTTTTTATAATTACATTTAAAACCACAATGAAACAAGTGCAATAATTTAAATGTCGAAGTGCATTGTTTGAAATGGTTGGCTCAAATTGAATTTATTTTTGATTGTCTATCATTCTGATCGATTGAAAATCGTGGAAATTCGAGGAAACACCTCATCTGAACATTTTGGTTGTTTGAAAAATGCGTCCCACTTGCACGAAAGGCTGCGTAAAGCGCGATCGCGATGGTTGCACTCACAAAAAGCAATTAAAATTAAGCTACGCCCTAGTAGTGCTCGAGGTTTGCACGATTTCGCCAATCCATGCCACTCGGAAGGGTCAATGCGAATGAACCCTACGTGGTGGTACCCTGGTGGGACTGGCGCCAAATAATCCCAGCATCGGGATAATGGAGCCATCCGAGTCACCAGACCCGGCGCCACGGCTATGCTAATCCCGGTGAATTCATTTCGTTCCGTTACCCTCACAACCACGTGTTCAAACCCACACCACGTGCTCCACCGTCGGGCGCTTATCATACACCATATGGTTGTCGGTCGGCGTGACGCCAAAAATCAGGCCACGAACTGATTATCGTTAATCCATATTGTGATATTAAATAATAATTAGGAAATTGAAATTACTCCCAACCCTACCGCTGCCGATAGAGCGAGCAGGCGACAAGCAAACAAACGTTGGACCGCGTCCAATGTGTCCTGTGTCCAGTGCTTAATAAAAAAAAGCGCAAATAAATTCACTCCGGCGCATCGGGATGAGAGGCCTTGCGTTGCGGGACTTGGCACTCCAGTCACGCTTGACATTTCGGCTCGTTATGCGTTAACGCATCAGCAGACTGTTCCCCCGTCGTGGGTGGGGTGGGTGGTTTGGTTGGAGTTGAAGGGCATGACGTTTTGCATTTCGTGCCACAGCGCAGCGTACGGGCGAGCCGTAATCCTGACCTGACAGGCACCGGCATCGATTCCGGAAAGGTCCTTGATTGCTTTCGCCCCTGGTACTCACGGGTTGTGCCATTTCCCGGCACACATAGTTTTGGAAGCAGCTAAAACGACGGCCTTGTGAGAGAACAGCTGTGGTGTGACATTTACTTTGTTAGCTGGAATTTAAAAGAGGAGGTTCACATGAACTGGAACCTAAAACGAAATATAAAAATACTTGAACTTCAGTAGAAAAAGTGAGTGCCCAAAAACACGCGCTTTTAATATTTGAGAATTGTTCACGTATTTATAAAATAGAAATTATTTCACACAAGTGCTCCTACTTATAGCATGCTCCCCCGCAAAGTTCAAATGTAGTTTAATGTAACACCCCCACCAGATGGACATCGGTTTTATTGTACTGCAGCGTACCGTTGACCGCAGGTACCGATGCACGCCCTGTGCATTAATGGCCATTTAAATCCCAACTCCGACCACAACACGAGCCCCACCGGTAGCAGTCAGTTGGTTAATCAATAAAATAAAACGCCACGCGGCCAAGCGGAGCGGAAGCGTGGGGAGGCTCATAAATGTGGAATCAGAAATTTAATTTCGTGACCGTCGAAAGGATGATGGGCGAGGAAAGTTGGCCACTGAAGTAGCACGCGACTGTTCGGCACATACAAATGGGTAGTTTAATTATGCTAAATATTTATGCTCTCCTTAATGCTCGGAGTATGGGACGGGAAACCCCAGCTGAAATGCCTACGGTTGGAAAGTTGTCCGTTCGGTGGCATTTCCATACGGGTTGGCGTTGATTTCGGTTGCAAAGTTGCGCTACCGGTGCTGCTGGGAGGATTGGCCTTGATGAATCGTTAAACAGTTGCACGGCTTCAGTTCGCGCTCTTTTTTTGGTATTTCCCAGTGGTCATTATTGCTGTTTCCGACTTATTAACCGCATGTCGTGAATAATGATGCGCCGGGTGAGTTCGCGTGAGTTGGCAAGATTGTTTCTCATTTCGCAACCGGAGATGCTGGATTTATCGATGCATCAATACACTTCGATCTATTTTGGGGCTCGTGATGTGAAGCAAACAGTCAGTTGAGTGAAAAATGGATAAAGGTACAATTTGGGAATTTTGAATCCTTTGCGAATTGAAATTTATTCCTACGCGTGTTATTGTTGATCGCTATCAAAGAAGCCTTCGATACGACTCCAAGTAGGCAACGAAGAGAACAACATTATAACACTAAACGGGTTCTTATGCCAAAATGTGTTGATTATTGGATTGAACAAATAAAGTAGCAAACTTTGCAATTGTGCATATCTAGCACGCTTATTTATGTAAATGGCGCGCTATTTCTGAGGAAAAACTCTAACATTTTGCTGGAGATTTGTGTGAGATTTGGAGAAAATCAGCATACAAATTGGAGATAAGAAAATCAAAAGAATGAATGGAGCAAAAAATAAACGACACCCGATTAATCCTTTCCAGCGGACGATGTCTGCATCAACGCCCCCTCGTCAGGCCATTCTTTTCCATCCTGCTCCCCCCCACCCACCCACCCAGTGGAGATTCGATGTTCGTCCATAAATTATGACATGCAATTTGTAATAAAACACATTCTGCAGAGCTGTGCTGCAAGCATTCGGCGCACGAACGGGAGCGCGGTGATAAAAATGTTCCTCCCGTCCAGGAGTGACCGGGTGGCGCTTTTTGGGGCGGGCTACATTTGCATGTAAAAATCACAGATTAACACACTTAAGAGCCGATCCGAGGCCGTGAAAGGGCAGATCCGGCTGCTCGTTACATGTAACGAAGCGACAAGCCGGGCTCGTTTGAAGGCGTCCGAGAACCCCTTTCGCGCGCCCTAGCGCCGTGGGACCTGTCCTAAACGCTGTCGCTTTCTCGTTCCGAAAATTGTTCCCGTTTCGAGCCCCTAGCGAGGGATACCGAATGGGAGGGAAAAAAGCCCTACGTCGAGAAAGCAAGCCCTTCGGGTGTGAATATCACCATAACTATGCAAATCGAGCTCATCCTCCCGGTCGCTCTGATTGTTTGCGTTATCTCCACCGACGGCTGGGCCCAGCTCGACCTCCGTGTGGTCTCCTTGGCGAACTACAAACGACTACAAGCTCTAATAGAGAGATTTACTACGGCGATTTACATAAAAAGTCATGATCGTTATCGTGGCCCGGGGTTCCGTGCAGCGTCGTCAACCCGATGTCCTGCCGTGTACGCCTGTCAGCGGCAGTTCCGTTCGTTCCGGCGCCTCACGGGTTTCCTGAACTTTCCCTGTTCCCTTGTGTGCGACGCGATGAATGATGGTTTTGCACAACGATAGCGCATCCTCTCGGCAGGACCTTCCCGTTACGTACGGAGTATGCGCTTCTTCGCTACTTCCGTGGCCAAGCGAGCGCGACTTGAATGGACAGCCCGGAAGCGTACTAATTAAGGCAATCGCTCGAAGATTGTCTCGCAACGGGCAAAGAAACCGGAAAGGGCTCGACCTTTGGGGAGCGGTGAGATGGAAATTAAATTACGCCAGCGTTGCAATGGGCGGATTTTTGCAGCTTCCGACCGTCAGACTGGCTGACATCGAGCCTCTCAATCACGGTTGCCTCCGAAGGGTTGTTGACGAGCGTTAATTATTGCATAATTAATTTTCTCTCCGAGCGACTCAAATGACGAAAGCAGGCAGCTCGATGCATTGAGATCGATGCTACACGCGGAAAATGAAGCGTGGCCAGAAATATGCAAATATGCTGGCTGTTGAATGATATTTACAAAGGTTCTAGATTCCCTCCTGTATACATTGTTGAAGGAATTATGGAACGATTGATCACGGACAATGTGAGATAAAAGTTGTAGCTACGGATCTATACAAAGTGCCACTCCCAATTTCACGCCTAGTTGTTGTGAGTGTTAAAATATCTTCATAAGGCTGTGTAATGGAGGCTGCATATTTTGTTCCAGCTGATACAGATGCTCCAGTCAGCCATTTATCATAGTTAAATTATTTTCACAAATCAAATTCTTTGTCAACATATGCCGTGCCGATGTGTCCTATTTGCCTAGCGCTGGAGAGAGAGAGAGACTGGATAGAAGTGATATAAAAAAGAATAGCACGAATTCAACATGCATATTGTGTAAAAAATCTGACAAACACATTGAATCGCGTGAGCGCTGCCGCAGGGAAAAGCGAGTGGGATAAAAACGACTGCAAAACAGCCAAAGAATGCCGCCCGTTCCAGGGGATGTAAAATCAAAATTGCCAAAATACTTACACAGAACAAATAGAAAGCGGCGAAAGAACGAATGGCCTACAAAGCCGGATAAGCAATACGAGGAAAATATTTCATCCATAAGCACTACGGCACGCTAGACAGCAGCGTATCATAAGTTATGTGTCTAGGAATAAAACAAAACGCTTTTTAACACACACACCCACACATGTACATGTGCATACAGGGCGGCAGGACGAATGCTAACGACAGAGTCCGCTCCCTTTGCAACCAACTCCGTCACCCCGAACAAACTGCAAATACCAGCGCGGAATTGTTTACCCGAAATAACACCAACTCCCGAGGATAATGGCTCGGCGATAGTGCGAGCTAGCGAGTTGGGATCCGGTGGCTGCGTTCTGGCAAGTAGCACCGATTTCGTTCTACTTCGCAGTCACTATTTGCAAGCATAAATCGTTGTGTTTCGGAGTGGGCGAAGAGGGAGCCGTGGACACGGTGTGTAGTGAAAAATGGCGGCATCGTTGCTGGTTCTTACGTCCTCGCCAGCTTTTCCTTCACTAATTCCTGCTGCCAACCGTTCTCTTTGCCAGAGCAAATATTTCTTCACACTTCGCTTCGAGGGTGGGTACACCAGGAACAAGATGGCTGTCAAAATTCAACACATTCCCAGCTGTTTATCGCACCTGCTTGTACCACTTTCCAGATTCTAGGGGGCTTCTCTTCTCTCATTGCCGAAAACAAAAACATCGTGTAAAAATCGTGCAATACTTTTTTGGAAAAGTCTCATTTAACGCTTTGGAAGCAGAAAACAAAAGCCACGCTCTGACCAGTCGGAGTGGGGGTTTAAATTGAAAAATGAGCATGAGAGAAAATTGAAATTTGTCGGATTACGAATGAGCCGCAGCACGTAGCCAGCTAGTGGTTGTAGATTGCCTACCTTCGGGCGCTCGGCGCAGGCTGCATTTCCGATTTTGGGAAATGGTCGCCCCATCCGTGTGTAATTATTTATGTGGTAATATTAGACATTAGCATGTCGGAGCCGTGTTTTCGGGGCAATCATAATGAATTCTAAGTGTGGCGATAAATCGTGTGGCTTCATGCGGTTCATAATTCTCGTCAAACGCAGTCGTACGGTTCAGTCACACGGAGAGGCAGATTCATAAATAACGAGCTAGAATGCTTGATTGCATTCCCCGCGGGTGGAGCACGTATTGTTTGTACGGCGGGAGGCAACAGCCATGTAAGACATAGGAAGCTAGAAGGATGATCGTTCTTCTAGTGTCTTCCTTTGAATTTCGATTCGAGGATGGGCTGTTTGCCAGAAGGATAGTGGATTGAACTGACGCCGGTCTTTCGGCATGCTTTAAATGAACTTTAATTGGCGAGAAAATCCTAGAGCACTACATTGGAATAATGTGAATGATACAAAGAAGTCCGGCGCTTATAGCAAGAAGCCATACATGTGGTAAATATTAAAACTCAAAGGTATAAAAAAGGATTAACACTGAGACAGATGAGAGTGCTGTACACGTAATCACAACATCGTGCTGTTTAGTTTGTCATGCTGCCTTCCTAACTCAGTGAAGTGGATTCTATAAACACGCATCCTTAGACGAATGAATCCCCACGAGTCCATCAGAACCATCGCTGGGTGATGTAGTCATTGTAATCGTCAAACATACAGTGCGATTGTGCAGAGAGCATGTTTCCGGAAGCGGAAATGCGGACAACCCTTACGGATGGGTCGGTAGAAGATGAAGCGACGGCAAGCGGACGGATCGGACGATGGAGGCGCCTGGTCGAGCGTTCCAGATCCCGGGGCAAGCAAGTCTAAGCTCTCCAAACGCAAAGCAAACGGATGGAAACAATAGCAACTGCTTTGACAAAGTGCCTCCGGACGGTGGTTGAGCTCCGTGAGCCGATGGTTCATGTGAATCATATTTCAGCCACAAATCTCGCACGCCCCTCCAATCTGTTTGTCTCAATTCCCTACCGGACTGAAAAGTCCAAATTCTCAATCATGGGGGGCATAAGCTCGAGGTTCAGCCCAAGGGCAGGCGCAATGTGGAAACAGACCAAATCTGTTCCCTTGTATTTGCTTCCGTTTGTACGGCTGCAGCGACAGGATGGCCGTCCTGCGTTCTTCCTGCCACGACGACGAGCGAACGCAGCAAGCACATGCCGGAAGCGGCTGCGAGGAAATGACAAATGGCATCCATCGTGAGAAGGCGCCGTCCCTTTTTTCGCTTGCTGCCCAACGCTCCTCGACGAACACACACATACACATGAACACACTCGCCCATGCGTGTATGTGCGCCTAATTGAATGAATGGCTAAACGATATCGTTGCCGTCTTGTTGATTTTCGAAATGATTCACTTCCGACGGTCTCAACATGGTTTCCACCGGCGGATTTTCCCGGGAGCCCTTGTGGGAAGCAAGAAATCGTCCTCTTACGATCCCGATGCCGGTGCGAGTGCGATCGACACTCGAGTGGTTTCCGCCCGGAGATGGACCTAATCCGCAGTGGCGTGGAGACGATAACAGAACCCTCGGCAGACATGAAAGCGGCGCGTTCGGAGCAGAAGGCGATAAGACATCTTGAACGGAATCGACCCAGCAACTCACCATGCAAAAGGGAGCAAGAAGACAAAAAGAGGGAGAGGAAGATATCGTTCAAGGGGTTGGTAAAAGGTGGGAAAAGTTTAAATCATCAAAAACTAAACCATTTTCCCCGCAGGACATGGTGCGAAGTTTTACGAACGATTTCCCGAGACCAAACGAGCCGGAACGCAGTTCGGTCCTGAAAATAGTAGTAGTAGTAATTGTGGCGCAGGCACGTTTATTGTGCCTTCCTGGGAAGGGCTGTGGCCTTCTACTTCCTCTGGAAAAGGGCCGGTTCCGTTGGATGCGAATGCAAATGAGCCGATTCGTTCGTAATGAATCGCTTTGAAAACACCGCTAGTGGTAGCAGACGTTGGCGTGGAGGGAAGTTGCTGGAGAATAGTAATAAATAATTTTCTATTGTTACATTTATCGTAACGTTTAAGTAATGGGCAATCGTTGGGTTGAAAGGGGTAGCGATCCGGGTGACGTTTATGGCTAGTTTTCCGACCATATGCACGAGAAAGCGTGATGAGTTTTGAGTGGCAAAAGTTTGCTATCCAAGGACAAAAGTGAATGGCTTGAATGAGGTTGGATTTTGTCACGAATGTAGGATGTTATTGTATGTTACTTTTGCCCTTGAACACGAACGATCCTTGCGTAGTATGCCGTGATTATTATCATCATATCGCTTGCTTTCGGAATCGTGCTATAGATGGCGCTAGCATTGCACTAGCGAAACTTAAAGGGAAAAACTTGTCGAAATATTTTTATGTCAGTTGTGCATTTGACTGTTGCAATTGTTTCAGGACATTCTAAATTATTCGTGACTGGCTGAATCGCATTAGAAATCTTCGTCTTCAGACTACTAAGAGTTGGCCTGTCGTCATTTTATATCCGTTTTGTGTCCGTTTTTCTGCACCTCCTTTTCGTTGGCTCGTTTGCGCCCACTCAATCGATCCAACCCAGACGTTCCCTCGGGGAAGCAATATTTAAAGGGCTTTCACTACGAACGTCACAGCCAGCGCATGTACGACGGCAGTGAATGAAAAGCTAATAAAACATGCACATCTGAAGCTATTTACCTTTCTCCTCGGGTCTTTTCCACTTGCGAGAGTCCTTGCAGTCTGCAGCGACACTAGCCACCACTGCACTCTGGTGCAAAGCCAGACAAACATAAACACATGACAAAGTTCTTATCTGGTGAAAGTTTCCTCGTTCGTGCCGCTTTTGCGCGAAGGAGGAATGGAAATTTGATTTTCCGGGCATCAGGGCACCAGGCCAGGGTGGAATCTCTATTTGCACGTGTGATTGAACGAAGCGAACCGCGCGGAACATAATTTTCCGGTGATTTAGGGACTGAAGTGACCGTCACCGGGTGCAACGCACCGGTGCTGGAATGAGCCGTAATGATTCATGCATGAGTGATCGAAGCATGATGGGGAGGCAAAATGTCTGCTCCTTCCTCTCTATTTCTGTTTTACGCCATTTTTCCAACCACTTTCCTCTTGCTGGGAAGTGACGGCACACGCGAATGCGAATTTATGTGTGCTCATATTTATGAGGCACCGACGGCAGAGAGGATTTCTTGCGCCAAAATGCTCGTACAATGAATTATTTCGCGTTTTAATCGGCTTGAAGCAGAATGTTGTATGGAGGGTATTTTTTGCAAAACAAACAAGCCTGTGCCATGATGCTTTATGGGTCGTTTCGCATGTTTATGTCGCCAGATTTGGTATCGATCGCGATTACTGATGACCGGCGAACCCAATTCTGATTGTTGCTTTGTTTGAGTTTTTGGTATAACTTTGAAGCAAAAAATCCATTCATATAAATTTCCATAATACCAGTTCAACGGTGTGATTGTAAAGAGGAAAATTCGTTTCTCTACGATCTACTACTAAATTATAATCCGTTGATTGATGTGCTTTTTTTACGTATTTCAGAGGAAATCAATCAGAGTGCATAAATGCATGAAGAAACTCGAGAGAGGTTGTAGTCAAAGCTGTTATTGTTTACAACCATTCCCTTTTCGTTTCGGAAAGATCTCGCTCCACTTTTTTGCCATATTTTTCATAAATTCATCATCACACGAATGGTGTCGGATTTGGCAGTGTTTGAAATTATGCCAAGCGTATGGGCTCGTGCCGCTTGCATTGCTAAGTAAAACGGAAAATAAAGTTCCACTCTACGTGCCCGGAAAGGGCGACTGAGCGCGGGGAACGCGTCTTAGTCATTTGCCATTTTCACAGCGTTTTTCATCCGGTTTGTTTTGTGAGCAGGTCTCTTGAAACAAAGCGCAAGCAACATGGAAACATTCGCCCAGCTAAGAGCTCTCACGGAGGAGGGAAAAGTAAGAGCTTAGCCGAGGAAAGAATAAACATCGGCCGTGTAGCGAGTTGAAATCTTTTAATCACTTGAATAACGCACTCCACTTCGCGCGTTGAAGAAAAATAATTGAAAAACAAAAAAAGCAAAAAAAAGGACACAAACGAATGAAGAAAGCAAGGCGTGTACGCGGCCGACTTTACACTTCGTTGGCTAAATCTCTTCGTTCCGTTCCGGCGTCATTTTCTTAAATCCATTCTTTGCATTCAAGCCCATGCCGAGGCGCTTTTCTTTTTCTCGGCGAGTGCCTGGACGTTTTGCATCGCACGGCAAGGACGGAACTATGTCCTACTCCGTCGATTCTTACCAACCCAAGGGCTTGCTCGAACCGTGGAGGCTGGATATCTCGTAATCGCAATTCTTTCTTTTTCCACGCGGAACTCCTTATCAGCCGTTCGGGCAGCATCGCAGCGTTTCATGGCTACCCGCTTTGTCCCGGACCGTCCATCAAAGAGGCCCATTTTTACGGCGTCGTAACCTTAATTTAAAAAGTTTTACTTACCCCGTGCGGGTGGAGCGGTGGGATGCGAAAAGTTGTAAGGAAAATCTGGAGCTCTCGGTGCTCGCCAAGGACCCTGCGGAGTCTGTTCTGGCCGGTTAGCCGGCTGGTCGTCCGAAGGGAGACCGCACCTTTCTTGGGGGGTTTTATTATTTTTCTAACCTTGTGACTCCGTGGCTCGACCCGGTAAGCGAGTGAACGAGGCGAAAATTGATTGTGTAATGAACGCACTTGCTGCTTCGCCACGAGCCGTGTATGATAACTGTAATATGGTCGGTCCATTTCTACCCCACTACAAACAACAAAAAATTGCGCATTCTATTTCTTTTGAAAGTCATCGTTTTTTTAAACGATGCATTTTCTTCCTTGAAATATTGTGCTGCAGAGACTGATAAAACTACTTTTCCATTCGTAACAGAAGCGTACCAGAAAACGGTTACGCAGCTTCACCATTTTCTCGTTTTCAATGCCATTTACTGTTCATTAACTTTCGCACGTTTTTTATCCGGTGTTTGCGTGTTCTGCTTTGCTGCCCAAGCTCCAAGGCTCCAAGGCCACCATTCTCGATCGTTTCGATGGCTTCCTGAGCGAATGTTCTTTTCTCTTCTTCCCTGGAGCTGCGATGTTAATCCACCCCAAGGGAACGGCAGCGAAACGAAGAGTTGCAGCCGCTAAAAACGATTTTCATTCCGCTGGCGCTCGTTCTTCTTTCGCGTGGTTGTGTTGGAGGATTTTTTCCGCACTGCACCGTTTGGGAGTGCACATTTCCCGGCAAGTTCTTTCGTGTGGTGCAACGATGTTGTTCTTGGCGCTTGTTACATCTTCACGGGGTCAACATGGTGCGCTTGGGGCAGGCCGCGTAGAGCGACTGGAACGGGAATGAAAGAAAAAATGAATTCCCCGCGTAAGTTTGGGCATCTTTTGCAAACAAAGCATAACAAAAAAAACCATAGTGAGTGAAATTAAAATGCACCAAATAGATGGGATCGCGGGCGCGGAGGATTGTGAGACACGTGGCCATAAAATGGGCACCCCAGCCCCACACGATCGTTTAGAAGAAGAAGGATGGCGAAATAATGGCCAAGAGATAATGCCAACTGGCTGGGAGGCGTGCAGTGCGATTAAAATTTGCATGCTTGTGCGGCTTGAAACAAACGGAACCGGCATCGCGGCCGCTGGCCGTTTCGTCCTGTCGACAATTTGGGGCGTGTTTTTCCTCGGCTTCACTTTCTCTCCATCCCCCGATTCTGGCTGGTCCGTCGAGTGGAAATGGTTTGAATTTTATTTAATTTTAATTTCTCACGCATGGGTGCGCTTTTCGGCTTGCTCCTTTGCTTGGTCCGAGTAGCGCCTTGAATGTCCAACCGACGTGACTTTTCGATTGGGCAAAGTATAAGTTCTCCCCGGCAAGGAGTGAAGTTTCAAACAGGCTTTCTTCTTCTTAAATAGCGTGGCATCCTGGCGCCTATCCAGCGATTAGCTCGTCGGATGCTTAAGGTTTGCATTGGCCATTTGATCGTTTTATTCTTCTTTAATGTTGCATATCCCCGGCGGGGTGGTTTGGATCACGCACACGCGCGAGAGCTGGAAAAACCGCACCAACTCCCGAGGCTCCTCTTGCGAGAAGAAACAACATTATTTTCCACACAATTTACTTTCCGATTTCGGCAATCATCGGACCATCTGTTGGACGGGAATCGATTTGGGCATCATAAATTGAAAGTTTTTCCCCAAAAAATGCCGGCCGGTGGCAGCGGTCACATTTGTGCGCGATGGGACGAGACTTTTCTTTTCATTTCTTTCCGACGAACCGATGCTGACCCCTTGAGGCGCTGACTTGGAGCTTAGTGGCTGACAAGGGAAGCGACGCCAAAGGGCGCCATTTTTTTCCACTCTACCCACTGTTATGGAAGGAAACCATTTTTCGACACGTTGCATCCTTTCGGGTTGGGTGCTTTTGTTGATCGAATCGAATCGGAATGTAATTGATGTTGACCCACATCGGAGACGGTTATGAAGGGACGGCAGCCAAATGTTACCACTCGAAACTGATGTTTTCCGTTCGGGTCGCAGCGGATCGAGCGAATGCTGGGAAGGATGTGTATTGTTTTTGCAATCAGTTCAGCTAGTGGAGGAAATGTGTTGTTCTGAATTGACTTTAATTATGGCCAAGGGATGGAATAGAATGCCAAGTCTTTTTAGGAGCACCGTCACTGAAAATGTGTCAGATGATGCGCAGCTCAGCCGAGATTTAAAAGCAATTTGAGTCATTTGATTGACTTGGAATACGCGTTATTATACAGACATAATAGACAAATATTGTACGCTTCGTTGGACAGCACATTGGTAGACAGAGTTTCTAAATTAAAACTCACTTTCCGAGGTCGATCGTTTCGGTCCGGTTGTTTTCTTAGCCTAGAAAAAATAGATCTCAATAATCCTTTCACCTGCTCGCAGTAACCGGGTTCCTCAAAATGAGCTATGCTTACCGGGCATCCTGTCGATTTATTTCCATCCCCAAACATGCACCTGATGCGCCACGTTCACGACAACCGCCGGCACGCTTTCACCGGAAACCCTTCCGACCAGGGAAAAAGTTTACCGAGAACCCGAAACCGGAGGGAAAAAGAGACGGCGCCGATTACGAGAAGGCCCACCGAAAGCGAACTGTAAAATGATTAAAGATTGCTCTTCGCACCTTCGCCCCGCTTCGGAAGAGTGGGGGTGGAAAATTGTGCGTCCCTAAACTTTCACCACCTGCCACAGTGGGCCGAGGAGCGATTATCGATCGATCGGTTTCGGGAAATGAATTTAATTTTCTCCCAACGCAACGGTCAGCGGCGGTTGTAAATTTTGAGCGATGGCCGGCCGCGATGGAGCCGATGGGGAAAGTTCGTCCGATCCGTTTTCTTTTCGCTGGGGCACCGGTGGGAGTGGGGCACAAATTTATTACCATCCCAGCTCTCCGTGGAGGGTTAGCGTGGCGTCAAGCAGGCGATCATGAATGCGTGAAAAGTGAGGAAAACCGGCCAGGAAGGCGCCGCGCGCGGCTAACGAATGCAAATTTACTACCGAACAGCTGCTAATACACGCTTGCTACACGCTTTTACTTTCAATTTGTTGTTCCTGTCCCGCGCGTTGGGTGTTGTTATTCCTTCGCGACCCTTTTCCCGAAAACCCGAAAGTCATTACCTAAGCGCGTGCTTCGGTGCGCTCCCGGTTCTGGGAGGATTTGGGGGATTTGCTTCCCCGGGTGGCCGGGATTCCGTGGGCTTCTGGTGGCCTAGGCCTTCTGGCAACGCTTTTCCACACCCTTCGGCAGCCGATCGGGTTGGCATCGCAGTTGTTGCGCAAGCCGTCGGCGGAAAAACACCCAACGAAGAAGGATCAAACAGTTCTTACCGTTCTTTCGTTCCGTTCCTGCCTGTTTTATTATTATTATTACCTTTCGCGAGATAAAGAACTGCTACAAAAAAGCTTCGGAATGTTTCCTTCCCCAATCCCTTACGGCCGGAAGTGGCACTTAGCGCGAAGGGATGGGTTCCGTTTTCGCTTGACATGTGCCCCGGCGTGGGCTGGTTGGTGGAATCCGTTTTGTAGAAAGTTTTGAAATATTCCGACATGGAACGGAAACCAGTCGGCTGTTTGTGCTGGGTGCAGGTGGGGGCTTTTTTTTTTGTTTGGTGGAAGCAACTCTTTTCGAACGAGAACGCAAGAGGTCCACGCAAGGGCACGTGCGTTCGAATGTGATACACGTTTCGTATTAGCTTCGTAAAACAATTTCCATACGCGCGTTTTCGCTTAGCACACTGCCGGGAGTTGTCATTTCTTAACATGCCCTTTGTAAAATGCTCAAATTTTTGCGCCCTCGAACAAGCACGTGAAAGAAAATTCAACTCCGAGAGTTCGCTTCGGTCCCGTCTTGGAAAAAGGCCCGTCTTTTTTCACTCACGTTCTGCTATTCGTAAGAAGCCCCATTGCTTGAGCGTGGTGCGATTTTCCCGCGAAAACACATGCCGTGCTTGGTGATGAGATTCCTCTCACTCACACCCACACCCACCCTCGTAACCTTCTCCACCCCATCTACATCACTCCTCCTTCTCCTCCACTTACACGCGAAGGATGCCGAAAACGGGGGACAATTTTTTAATGTAACCAGATCGGCGTCACGTAATTCATTTGCAATTCCACGCCAGTTAGGGAAAGCGGCTTATCTCGGGGAAATCGGTTGTAAGCGTCGGTACAACCGGGGCGGTAGGGTGAGTAGACGCGTGGCCCACCGCTGTGCGGTTTGCGAGCATTAGTGGGGTGGTTAGCGTAATGCTGCTTATGCTAGATAATCCCGCGCGCTACAGTTTTGCAGGTCGACACCACATTGGAAGGCACCGTGGCCGAGGACGTCGTGATTTGACCCACTTGGTTTACCGGAAGACATGTAATATGCTGTCGCGGAGGCGGTGGAGGAGGAGGAGAGGATTTCCGGTGGCGGCGAATTTGGTGGAGGCGCTCGATGCCACGAATGCCGCCGGCGAGCCATGCGGATCTGGAGTGGATTTTGACAAACTGTTGATCTTCCAGGACTCAAAGCGCACGCCGTGGTGAGGCAGAATTTGACGGCGTGGGAGTATTCTGTGGCTGGTGTTAGGCGTGTGTGTGGGTGGGTGAAATGTAAGACACATCGATGGAGCTGTTGCATTTTCTTGTGATGAAGGAAGGCGACAGTGTGTGTGTGTCGTGTGGTATTTTACAATGTGAAGGAAATGTTTGGCGAATATTGAAAGAAGTTTTGTAAAAATGTCTTGAAGCACATAAGCTAGTGTATTTAAATATGTTTGTAAGAAATCAAAGCTGATTGTCCATGGGTCTGTAAGGTTAGCTGTTTTTGAGAGTATTTATGTTCATGTCACTTTTCTTTCGAGCTAATTTTCGAACTCATTCTTTTGCTCAGCAAAGTTCAAGAGAAAAGCTTAACGGATTTGCGCGTCTCAGGGGCCAGAGTGTTGACACAAACTATTACATCGAATTGTTTTCAGCACCCCTTTTTACCTGTGCTGCACGTGCACGTCTGAGAGCCATGGAAGGGACGACGTTCCGACGCCAACGCTCACCAAGTGCATCGATTTGCATCTTCCTCGGGGGAAAACTGCACTCGCGAGCGTATCGGAACGAGTGTGCGCTCTGAAACGGACTTCTGCGAAGGGGAGAAATCGACATTTCCCAGTTTTCGAAGCAACGCGAGTGAGCATGTTAGCGAAATGTGTGCTTGCGTGAGAAAAATGCACGTTTTCGAAGGGGAAAACGCTGGTTGGTAAACCCGAAGTGAGAGCTTTTACTGGGGGATTACAAGCAGAAAAGCTCGCAACCATTCGAGAGGGAAGATATTCCAACAGGATCGACCCGATGGAACCGAACATAGCTCGAAACGCTGGGGAAAGTAAAAGCACCGGTGGCCGATGGCAAACCGCGACCCGAGCAAAGAAATGCAAAGAACGATTTTACGTTGGGGGGAAACAGAAGAATGTGTCCCTGGCCGGATCGAGACTTTTAAGTGGTTTTATTTTTTAAACGATTTTAAATTCCTGTTGCTCTCTCCCTTGCTCTCGTTTTCTTTTTCTCTTTGAAATGCCGTGCTCTCCCGCATTTAGGTGGTCGTTTTTTGCCCTGTTTGAAGTACGATGCAATTGCATTACCTCAACTGCTCGTGAGCTTTAATGGGGTTGGATTCTTTCTGTTCCGACCAAGAAGCGACCGTCTGCAGGCTCTGGCTTGTGTGGAGAGACCCAAACGGTTTAAGGTGCAAAGGCCGCGTATGAGAAACTGTCATCCGTGCCGTGTCAGCTCATTTACACGATCCACCCGGCGGTGGAGTGTGCGTGGTTGTGTGTGCATTTCATCGCTTCTTACGATCACTTGGAAAGTCAGGATCGCTTTTGTTTCAATGCCATCGCAGCGCCGGTTGGTCTCTAGCTACAACCGGCTGTTCGTAGGCTTAAAGCCGGAGTGTCCCATGGAATTATGATGTGTAATTTATTAAAGCCATTTATTTTCCGCTCTCTCGACGCTCTCGAGAGGGAAAAGCCGTACGGTCGGGTGGGAAAATTATGACGATGCCATAGGCGGCTAGGTGCTGCCGCCGTTACGAGGGACCAGACGGACCGATCTTCTGAAGTAGGCGGGAAGAAGAAAATGCCCAACAAAGAAGAAATTTCAAGTCTACAAAACGAGGGCATCTAAGGTGAGAAGGATGTTGCTGAGGCGAGGGTTTATAAAGACTCCCGCGCGACATGGTCGCAATGGTGTAGGGATGGTGTTAGGAGATGGTGGAGTAGGGCCAAGGATGAAGGTCAGGAGGGATACAGACGCGCGTGGTGGACGCGTGTAGCGTAAAGTGAAGGATTTTATGCGTTGCTGAACTCGTGTTTTTCGCCAATTTGTGGGAAATTAAGTTTGGCTTGTTTTCCAGCTGCTGCCAAGAGACTCGAGTGTAATGGCGCTGATGCGCGATGGAAGCGGAACCTGAAATGGTGCAAAGCAGATCCAGGCGCGGCTTGTTGGAGCTCTTTAAACGATTGGGATCATTTAATTGGGGCAATTTTAATAACAAATCATCCGCATACGCCTTTGAAGAGGGGACCCACAAGACATGATAGAACCCTTTTACAACCGCGCCCTGATTGAGGTATCAGGATGGTGGAAAAGCTGCAGCAAACTTCCACTCTCGACCGTTCTTGGCGGTGTTTGCTTATAACAATTATCTCTTTTTTGTCGATTGGGTAATATTGTGCGTGCTCTTCTCCCTCCGATACACTTATGGGTATCATTTCTCGTGCGCCCAAATGTCAGAGTTGACATGATTATAATAAATGGGATTAGCATAAAAGCGGCGCACGAAAGCGGCAAGACAGCAATCACTTTCGGTAGCCCCTTTTTCCGAAGCCCATTGGGTGCCGGAAAATCTCGGGTGAACAGCTGGCAAGCGTATTGTGCGGTAAGCAACGAGAGGTGAAAAACTACATCGATTTTAACGTGACACACATACGCAAATACCGGCAGGATCCTGTTGGTGCTGGGCGGAATGCATACTTTCAGGCGTCGATGAGGCACGTGGCTCGATCGACGGCGCCGAAACGGCCATACCATTAGAGGGCATGAATAATAAATCAAACGAATGAGTGAGGAAGATGTTGCTCACTTTTGAATAAATGATCCAACATTGACCGACATCGGGTTGTCGCAACCGAGCCGTCCACTTCAGCATTGTCACCGTGTGTTGTTTGTGTGCGTGTGAGTTTTTTTATGCCGACAGTAAAAGGGAGCCGACATGAGAACTGAGCCGTCCGCTGCCAGGACGAACGGAAGTGGGTGTTGATTGATGCCGTCAGCAGTTTAGTCCTTGGGGGGAAATGTGCTACCTTTAAGCCACACTGGAGCAGATCAGATACGCCCCCTCGTTGAGCGCCAAATGTAGCTGACGCCTTTTATGAGCTGGTGTTGAGTGCTCGAGCATTATCGCCATTGTCGCCTTTGGCCGGACAATTAGGCACATTTTGTTGGGCAATATAATGGCCGTTGCGTACGGTTTGTAGCTGGTACGAAAAACACGGCGTTCTTGGTTGAATCTTTGTTTTCGGTTGCAAAAAGGTGCAAAACTTCTCGCTTGTTGTTTCAATCACGCAGCTTTAAGAGCACACGTTTCACGTTGCAGGTGCTATCGTACAGACGGAGGGCGAAAGCGGCTTGAAAGATTATGGTAAGTTTGTTTTTTTTCTTCCTCGCCACCCATCTTTTGAAAAGAGCCTTCCCCCTTGTTTGCCAGTCGTTTCGCTCCCTCCACCCGTTAGTAACGCTTGGCCGATCGACCGGCAATCGGTAACGCGGCAAATAATACACACCTGCGCGAACCTACGCACCAGGGTGAAAGTTTCGGTCGGTCGGTGAAGTTCTCCCGGGGCTAAGGGTCGAAAGGGAGGGATTGCAAGGTACGGTGCGTGAAAGGGGCACATAAACAAACCCGAAACCCGACGAGGCGTGAAGGCAAAGCAAGAATCAGGAGACGCAAAAGGCGCGAGAGAGTCGATTTTCTCGAACTTCCCTTAGTCGCCGTATTCGAACCATCCGTTGTCGTAAATTTTTCGGCCATTTTTCTTTCGACTCGCCCTTCTCGGCCTACTTCATCGGGCTTGGTCTTGTATTGGCGAAGTGGTTCTTTGCGCAAGGAATCGCTCGGAGGTCAGTTTTGAGAAGTTTGCAGGCCTCGGTCTGGTTCGATTGATGAGTGTGCCCGCAACCGTTGAACGCGCCATTCTCGGCCGAATAATCAGTGTACAAACGCTACACGGAGAAGCAAAAGTCAAACACACTCCCAACGGGGCGAGTTTTAGACGAGTGTAAAGTTTTCCACTGGCGTTTCTCGTGGGCCATGCGCAAGACTCCAGTTGGGGCAATAATTCAGCGATGCCGACCGGTTTCGGTTTGTTCCGATTTTCATTTGTTTCGAAAATTTATTCCTCACGCTTGAGCGGCTCCGAGCCTGCAGGTGGAAATCCTTGCTCGTTTCCCGCCTGTACGGTGTGAGGAAAAGCTCGATGCTTTAAGATTTGCTTCCGTTTTTTAGCTCTCACCCGCATTGGGCGCATAAGTTTCGCTTTCCTTTCGGATTTCATTTCGTGCCGTTTCGTAAGATCCCACCATTCGTACGGTATCGGCGTATTTTTTTTGGCTCCATTTTGCTCCACCAGCTTAGCCCGAGTCCAGCCAATCGGGTCAGCGGATTGGAAAATTAGTGATTGAATACATTATGAGCCTCACGGTCGACTGGTTTCGACGGTTCCGATGGTTCTCGCGCGCTAGCTGCTGATTCCGATGGTCCGCTTTTTTGCCGCTCTTGGCAGCTTGACCGGCGGAATGAAACTTTAGCTGCGTTGATTATGGTGCGTGTTATTGCGTTCCAGTTGTGGAGCACGTGGACGTGAAGCCTCCGGACGTGAAGCACCCTGGGCTAGGCTCTGCACTAATCCACCGACAATAAATCGCGGTGGAGCTCCATCTATTCGGTGCCGAATGTAATGGACGCTTATACGCTCATATCCTCCGGCCTTCGCAAGCTGTGAGTCTTGCTTCTGCTCATCAGACGCGCTCAGGTCACTTCTCTTGGTGTCCCACCGCAAGAGATTCCCGGCATTTCGAACAAGATTGTCTACTTATGCTGATTGTATTCGGTGTCCCCGGAGCTGCCCGGCATCGCGTCCCATACCCGTCTCGACGATTGCCCCATAAAGGTGGACCCGTTTCACATTATACGGCTGAGTGATTTTTATGAACGCCCCTCGCAAGGGGAATCAGATTGTCTTCGTTTTCCGGACATTTTCTTCTGTGAGCTTCCCTCGATGGCACGAAGATCGAGCTTTTAGGGCCGGGATGATGTCCTTACGGTCGCATTCCACGGCCACGGTCGTGATTTCCGTTCGCGCAACATCCCCATCCGTTCGGGGTGGCAGCCGAATGAAAGTTGATTTAGATGTTCGGTTTGTGAAATAAGATTTTTGTTTTAATTTGCATAGAATTTCGAGCTGTTTGGGAAGAGGTTCGAATTTTGGTTCTTCTCTTTTGGCCATGCTTTTTCTCACTCTTTGTGTTTCTTTCTCTATCTTTCTTTCTTGTTTCGACGTGTCGGATCGTTACACATTTGTGAATTTCGATAACTTGAAGAATGTGTGGTATTTTCCATCGTCGTTAGCCAGGGCGAAGAGATTGTGGTCGAGTGGTCTCATTCCACAGGAGAAGTGTGTCACTGCAAACTGCTGTCTTATCAAGACAATGGTTTGCATTTGCGTTGAAGCATTCAGCAGCTTTGGAATGCGAGGAGAGGAAATGGTATATATCAACTTGATGGAAAACACATGCAATTCGACAATTGATTGATATCGTTTTAACCAATTTCCTACAAGAACTTATACAATTTATGAATTCAATCATACAAATTATGTTCAAACTAACAGGCGTCTCTTTTGATATCATTGAACTAATGAACGACCAGGCGCCTCCATTGTAATCGTTTCGATCTAATAAACGACCAGGCGCCTCCATCAGTTCGATCGAATTATCGAACAGGCAGATTCTTTGACTTGATGAGGTTGAAAATTGATTGAACAATAAACGTTTTTCGGTGTACATTACGTGTTTTTTAGCATGTTTGTAATAAATTAATTCCGACAGTTGTTCGGCCTACTTCTGTCTGGTAATATGGGCTTTCTGTTTATTTAAACGGCACGCATTTTTTTTTGTTATTTGCTCTACTGGCACAGTTTTCCAAATATAGTTGGCAGCACGGAGCTTGCGGGCGCACATTCAGGAATTTCTGCGGCAGGCTCTAACTGCATGGAAACAAAAATTTGTCACCATCCATTGCCTTTCCGAAAGGCTGTCATATCGCGAAACCACTTAATCAATCATCATGTGCTGTCACGAATTTATTCGCCGTTCCAGTCGCTTGGTGACTTTTCCGGGTTTTTGCAGACACAGGTAATGGCGTTGGTTAGTATTTTTTTTGCCCGTAAGAAGCACTCATTGTAAGATTGATTGTATGGTAAAGGAGGCCGATAGCAGGGAGCAAAAAGTGTGTTCATTTTACCTATTTGCATTTTTAGCTCGGTGCGTTGCGGAAGCACGAACTTTTATTGGCACAATTAACGATGGCCCCATTTTCTGACCTTGCTATGTCTAGCGTTTAACCTCAATGTAGAACGTATGCTCCGTTACAGATTTCCTAGTGCTTAGCTAGCCGATCCTTCGATGTATAGTGCCGTCAAGAGGACATAGCCGACATTCCGCGGAACGTAATATCACCACCACCAACACGAATCAATCCGTCGGCGTGCGAGCGTTGAATGGCTGATGATTGATTGGCGTTTATTAAACGGCTACCTCGCTACCCGAACTGAGCGAGGCTGTTCTCCGAATGCACCGATTCGATTAGCCCGCCTGCCAATCATCTCCGGTCCGGCCAGGTATTTCCGGCCGCAGACCCGTTAGTGGTGGCACCGTGAGAGTATCGGTCGAAAGTGCGTAAAAAACGGGCGCCCGTTTCATCAAAGTGAACCCAGAAAAAGACCCCCACCCAAACGAGTACGGGCGGCGAGCCGTTTCATCCCAAGCCGGAAATGAAATCGTTGTTCGGAAGCGCCGACGATCCGGCGTCCTTCTGGTCGAACGGGTCGACGTTTTGAACGCGCTTCGGTGCCTTTTGTGGCACGCCATCGCTTTCGAGCGTCACATGCGTCCCGGTATTAATATTGATGCGTATCCGAGCATGGTCGCTGGCTGCGTGCGTTATGGCGTCTGATTTATACACCCATCCTGTCCGTGTAGGGACTTTTTTTCCACCCTCTCATGCCGGCTTCCTAAACCCACTCACACATGAATAACACACGCATACTTTCGGCAGCATCATTTTCTCTTTGGCGCCAACCGATCGGTCCGCCGTCCCCTGCTAATATGCAAATGTAATCAATTTCCGGATGCTGCGCTCCATTTTTCCACCACCTGCTGGTACCAAACCTCCTTCTCACCGGCTGTTCCGCTTTCCATCTCGCAGTCCAATCCGTCAGCGTCGTCCTGACAGCCACATGGGGACCGAATTAGTCCTGTTTCGATATTTGCATTAGTGCTGATTGACGTTTTGCAGCTTTAAATCGAGACGGGTCCTTTGAAATCGCATCGAATGAGGGTTCGCTGAGGACATTTTTGATGGTTTGATTTTCTTTGAGCGTAATGCAATCATGTTTCGGGTGTGGGGAAGTACCATCACCAACTGAGGGCCGATTGCGCACAACAAAACCGACCAAATGGAGCTACTGTTTCTCGTGGGAAGGTACGGAAAAGGAGCGTGAAGTTTTTTCTTCGACGTTATTACTGCACTGCACGTTGTGTGAGTGGTATTTTTGTCTTTGTTGCTCTGTTCACGCGTTCGGGTGCCAGTAACGAAGCACTTGGTTGCTTCATGCGAAGGTGGAGTGAGCCGTTGCAATTGAATTTCCCGAGGGCAACCCTAGCAACTAACTACAACGCATGTCTTCGCTTTCCTTCAGATCCGACTGTCCACCAGGCAAAGCGAGACATAAACCGTCAGGTCGCAATCGGGAACTGGGGCTTGATTGGCGCAAACAACGTAAGCTACCCAGGACGCCGTCCACTGACGAACGGAAGACGATGATGGCGATAGCGATGAGCATGATTAGACGTGTGGAATGTGTAACGTTGCATAATTAATTGCTGCACTGTTGATTGCAGTCGGCGTGGCCGAGTGAGAAAATAATCACGGCAACAAAAGAACCAAGCTGCTGCTCTCGGCATCGGGCCGGAATTTGATCTTGCGTTCAAATGTTGAGCGAGCGTGTTTGGTCCGGGCGTAAATTGGTCCAGCAAACAGTGATGGAGGCGAACGCAAACACAATCAACACCGGCACCGGTGGCCAAACGATGGAAACGGACCCCAACGAGTGTAATCCGAGCCCGTGCAGTGGCCCTCGTTTCGTTTGACCGGCAGTATGCAATTACTTGATAGCAGTTCGCCCAGTTGTGTGGGTGGAAGGATTCGGCAAGGATTTCGCCACGGTGTCGAATCGGTGACGGAACGTGTAAGTGTAGATTTGAAATCAAACATGTTTGTTCAAGCATTTTACAGGCGAAAATAAAATTCCTAACGTGAGTGCAGGGCTAATTATGCGCTTGTTCCTTGCGTTCCGTCTTTCCATAAACGCAATGGTGTTTATTCAGGGATGCTCAACGTGCTGCCGCGCGAGAAGGTTCTGATTAGAAAAGCACCCGGTAAATGAATTACAGCATCCTTATCAAATTAAAGCAAAATGCTCAACTAATCCGCGATCAAAAAACACACCAACGACAACGACGTCCCGTAATCCTTCCCAATCCCTGTCACAGCTGTTCTGCACAACCTAGCCCCAGGTGAAAAAAGTAATGTCACAATGGTCGCTTCCTGGTTTCGGCTCGCTTTCTTTTCTGCCACGACGGTACGACCTAATTAATTCATCAATCGCTGGCTAATTGGCTTTCGATGTCACGTTCAACTGCGGACGCTTTGCCTGACGAGACCAAGTCCCAAGTGCTGCAGCGAGTCGCAAAATTTAAACAACACGCTTCATCGACGACGCTTCGCTAAATCGACGAACGAAAAGTTGTTCGTTGTTCGTAACATCCGTTCCAACCGCGAGAAAGTGCGTGGGCGCATAAGGCCTCGGAGAAGAGCGGAGACCAGTTTAATTGGGCTTGTAGTCGACGCCACACGATCGTTTCCGGCGGTTCACTTCTTCAGGCTGCGCTTAAAGAGCTACCCTTTTCACGAGAAGAGCTAGCTTCGGTCGGGTCACCCTTTGGAGCGGTGTTTAACTCGATTGAGTAAACGTCGACTGAAGGTGGGCCCGGTTTGGGTCGTCTCAATGATCGAGCAATTCCGAGGGATTTTCGTGGGCCGATTTTGAAAGGTCTTGTGGAATGAGCACAGCTTTCGGTGAATCGTTCGCTGGGTCTAGTTTCCAGAATAGGAGGTACCGCGACCGAATGAACAGCAAGTCTGTGCAAAGCGATACAATCATTTGATGCTTGTTTTCACTCGGAATGAAAATGCTCGGTCATGCGAAGGCAAATGTCATTACTGCCGAAGGCAGGTGGCTGCCACCATCGAACCCTTTGGGCGGTGCTTGCTTCGAATGGCCAGATTTACACAGCTAACGCCAAGACGGTAGCGAAAGCGCAATGACACCCTTCAGATGGGCCTCTTTGAGGCGAGGCGAATTCCACCGTCCGTACTCGGGCGTGAATATGCTTTGTAGCGTGGAAAGCTGGCCGTGTGAGGGTAAATCTCGCTTTGCCCGTCTTTGCTGCTAGTTCTATTCGCTTCAGTTGAGTTCAAATCAAACGTCGCAAGGCGCTTCTGGTCAAAGGGTAGGTTGCCATGAGAGCTTCTGAGAGCCTTTGACATTCGTTGTCTCGACGTATGTTGCAATCATCAAAGCACAGATTGCCAGACACCGGGATCGGATACTGTTGCATCAGATCAGGGCCATTCTTCACGTGAACAAGTCGGGTAATTGGGGAATGATTTTTTTTTTACGAACGTAGGTGTTGCTTAAGATTGTAGACGATGCTTGGATTGAGGACGCATTTTCAAACAAGACTTGTTTCAATGGGGTACGATAAAATGGCATTCGTTGGAAAGGCGCACGAAAGTACCAAGAAGCCACAAGAAACATACGAGCGATGTATGTTAAATGACAAACTTTTGATTACCAAAATGCATGCGTGTGCGAATGCATGTGAAGTGTAGCCTTTGCATGAGCTCGAGTCACTCTCGTTTGACCGATCGTTGCAACAAAATGCTCACCCAGCTGGGACATCCAGCAGACAGTGACTTTCTGAGGCAAAGCCCACTTTCCTACCGTTGCCCATGCGAACGCAAACAGGCTCGAGAAGCACATGGGAAAGGATTGCCACCGTCTGTCACGGCGAAGCGTTTGGAGACGAAGAACAAAGAGTAAGCGAGAAAAGGGATCAAGTGACCACCTACTCGTTTCTTCCAACACGCCCGATAGAAGACGATGAAGATGATGGTTGATGAAAGGAATCGTTCTTTGCACTACGGCGATGCCGGTCGTTCCTTTGTGTGGTCATTTCGGTGTAAGAATGGAACCGTTTACCGCAAGCCCCTTCGGTGTTGGTTTGTAAAAATGTTTGAACAGGCCTCGGGTTGCGAGTGTGGGGAAGCGCCACGTTTGTAACACAATGTAGCGGGTTTTGTTAATCGAGCAAGCAACGCCTTCGCCTGAGGCGTCCTGCGTTCGTTCGTTTTTCTCGTCCATCCCCGGCGTTCCAAGCCGAGCCGGAAGCCATTCGTCTTGGTGGACTATTCCGTGCTGTGTGTTACGGATCTCCTTGCCATACCATAACGACGAGTGTGAGTGTGTGTGTGTGTGAGAGAGAGCGAGAATTTTCCGAGTGCTTGTTTGGCCGAGTGCGTGTTTGGTCCAAACCTCAAACTTTGGCAGTTCTCAGAGGGTCTGGTTGGGATTTTCACCGAGGCTGTGCATTCCGTACGGTCATCTGTTGGCTGACGGGATTTTCCGGTAGCGCTCCATCACACGGAAAACCTCAGCCATCTTCGAGAAAATGCTCGCTTTACCGAGCGTTCTGAGAATCGACGGACGCCCAGCTCGAGGGGTAAAGGTTGTGTTATTAATTTGGTCCCGATTTCGTCCCGGCCACACGGAGCTTATTAAATCTTTCCCTTCAGCGAGTTCATTTGATGCCCTTTCCACGGCCCCACGTAAAAGGGGGCCAAGGGAACGCACTTTTATGCGCCCAAGCATGTATGCCTAATTATCCTCAGGGCAGAAGCCGAATCGGATCGGCTTGTCTGCATGGGAAGGGTTCTTTGGAGCCTGCGGCTTCGGGAGTGAAAGGGTTGAGTTCCGTTGCCCCAGCCTCGTCAACCCGTCACGCCATTTAGGGCGGAATTTTCCACCATCCCACCACCATCAGAAGAAGTTTATTAATTGAAATCGCATACGGTCCGTTTTCGATGGCAAACGCAGCCCACAATCCGAAGGACGCGAGTACGCGGGCGTGGAAAAGCCGTCTTACGCCGGATTTGCTTGGGGCGGCGAAAGTTAATAGGATTCGGGTGCTGCGAATGCCGACAGTCCGGTCGGAAGGAAAACTACTACCGGGGAGGAACCTGCACGCGGATACCGCACATGTAACAGCAGGGTTTTGGTAAATTTAATTTACACCTTGTTCTCGAGGCTAATGGAGCGTGTTGTAGGCTCGGGTTCTGGGCACGCTACGCCACAGGGCATTGATTGAAACTTAACGAACGGAACGAAAGGTTTCCAAACTCAATAACGTGTAAGAGACATGCGAACCAATGAAAGAGAACCTTTGGAAAACGTCTCAGACACATTCGTTTCGTGCTTTATGTTGCCGAAGGTGTTAATTTGCGGAAGGATTCCATAGAGCAGTGTGCAAAACACTCGTATGAAGAGCCAACGCAAGTGCAGCCGTTTCGTTCGCAGGATCGCTGCCAGGACTAGGGTGAAAAAAAGGTCTCATCGCAGGTCAAACAAATCGTGTCCCTAGCACACCGGCCAGGTGCACAGGGCCAACCCTTTCACGGAGTGCATTCCCATGTGCACATTAGCCTTTGTCGCTACAGAGGCGCCCTCTGACGGGCGCTAAGCGAAGGTAATGGTGTCATGATGTGCCGAAGTCACGCGGCCGTTTGTCCTTGTTCGTCCTGGCCCGAGAGCAGATGGCACGCGGACAAAAGGGCGGCTTGGCCTTTTTCGAAAGGGTCTGGCAGACGGCGCTCGTTTGTTTGTCTCATCACCGTTGAAACGGTACAATGGCGCGGCGCTACTCATTGTACAGGATACGCGCCCGACATCCCGAGCTCCCGGAATGGCACCACGGATCGCTCGTACGAGGGAACTTTGTGCTGCGCATTTGAGGCGTATTGTTTCGCTGTGCCACGATCCTGGCATCGTGCACGGGTTTCTGGGAGGATGCTCGCCGGGTGCACTTCGTACGATATGCAAATGCAACAGTGATATGAGCAGCACTATCATTGTCTGAGCGGGCTATTCTTTATCGGGCGGTTTTGCTCCCGGTGTTCGTCGGGCAGAGCAATGAATATTTCATAAATCTTTCGGCATCAGGAAGGTTGATTCGTCCGTGGGTTTTTGTTTTGCATTTGAACCTTGCAAAATGCACTCCAGTCGGAGTGGTTTGTTTTGAGGCGTTTTGCGGTTCGAGTGTGTTTAAAATGAATTCTCCGGGTCGATTAAACGTAACCGATCAAGCGTGCTTATCCGAGAAAAATCATCCTAATTTTGAGGTGTGTTAATAATGCGCATTTTACGATGAGTTTGTCAAAGGTGTTTTTCGTTGGTTATGTCTGATAAAGAGCTACAGGATATACATTCCATTGGGCTTGCTTTTCACATGTAATACACGAATAATGTTTCATCTTTTTTGTTGCACGTTGAGGTGCGTTTACGATTCCTACCAATGGTGACGGTCGAATGCCGGTGTGGAGACGGACTATAGAGGACGATAAAGGACACGATCGGTCGCCCGGCAGACGCGCTCGATTCCGCGGAAACGCTAATCGATGTCAGTTTCACGCTGCAATGAATTAAGCTGTTCATAAATCAAGCTCCATTTTGAGTGGTCGGTGGCTCCGTTGTGTCGCTTGGCAAATAAATGGCTGAAAGGAGCGTGTGAGTTCGGTTGGAAAAGCGGCCGGCAATGAAATGTACGCAGTGCTCGTGATCGAAGGCGGCCTCGATAAGCGATGGCCGCCAATTCCAAGCGATAGCGGGCTTTCGGTGAAGTGCCTCTCTTTTTTGTTTAACATTTCACCATTTTGAAAGCGTGCTCGGGTGTTTCGGTAAAATGTGAATCTTTTTTTTTGGGTTTCGACGCTACTTCAGCACTTGCTCGAAGCATTTTGGGAACGGTCCGTCAGGACCGTTTGTCGTCTGTTTCGGACTATTATGAGCGTGTTCGTGTGGCATAAAATGGTGATGGGAGCTTTTTGGAGCTGCTCAAATCGGTTGTGGCAGCAAAGTGTTTCAGAATTAACGGTCGAATCTTTTCGGTTCTAATTCGAGTGTTGCATCACGTTTTATAAAGCACACTGTCGTGTGTATTTTTTTCATCTATTAAAGAGGGTGCTTATTTGCAGAGCAAGTGTTTCCATAATTTTATGCTGGTAATTTGAGTTATTATTGCATGTTTAGTAATTATTTGTTCAACTAGTTCCTACTTTATTCAAACTTAATATGCGCATAGAAACGCATATCGTATCTCCAAATTTTGTACTGCTTCGTGCTGATCGAGCAATTGAAATGCTGAGGGAGTGCAACAGGATTTCATTTGGACGATAAAAATAAACTGCCATCGCTAGAACGGTTCGTATCGGTCCATTGTCGCTCGCTCGAGCCGTATATAAATAGTCCAAAGGATCACAATTGTAGAAAACCGTTACCAGCGCAAAGGTTTGGTTCATTTTCATTTGTCTTCTCCTCGGTTATCCTTCGCACTTATGCAGCAGAATAGTAAATGCGGCTTGAATTGGTTGAAGATGATTGTGCCAATTGTGCCGGCTAGTAAGCTTGAAATCGGATCAGATTGGGGATCGATTTCGTCACTAAAAATAGCACCAGAGAAAAGCGACTTATTTCCTCGTTTCATCCGGCGGGCTAACTATCTTCAAGCGTGATTCTGCAGAACGTACTCCCCAGCTGGGCGTGGATGGAGAGACTCGGCACCGGACGGAGGGATCTGTTTCCTTTTCATTAACGGAAGTACATTTTCAGCTACAAAACTGTCACTCAACGGATAGCGGATTTCGAAGCGCTTCTAGCAAAAGACTTGATTTATGGTTAAAATCGGAGTGTCTATTCTCGGTTCCGGTTCGGTTTATTTTTTATTCCGTTCTCGCTTCAGTCCAATGCCACTGGTTTTGTCGCCAACATTTCCATTAACCACTGTGGAAACTAGAACTCCGCTCCCCCGAGGATGGGGAGGACTTTCATTCGATGCACACACACGACCGTATCGTGACTGACGTGATGGATTTCGCGTAAGGATTTCAAGCGCTAATGAACATCGTTGGTTTCTTTTTTATTCCGTTTTTTTTGCTTTCCTTCTGCTTCAGCCCACTGGACACTTTCCTCTAGAGACAGACAGACTCCATAACCGCGGAATGCCAACGGAAAACTTGCACAAACCCGAGACGACGACGAGATTTTTCGATTAATCGATCGAACGAACGCTGGGTGTAAAATTCCCCGAAGGCAAACGTTCGATTACCATCCGGCGCGTCATTCATTCGGTGCAGTAGTGTATTATTTGTTTCGTGCGCGTTTTTCTTTCGTCCCGTTTTATTTCCATTCCTAGTTACACCCGGCAATTCGTTTCGCAGTCCACGCGTCAATGAGCGAACGAGCCACGGGTTGTTCGTCGCGCCCCTTCGTCATTATTCATCGCTCACCGCGAGCTCGCCGAGTTGCAAATGGCCGCAAGGAGTTCATGTGTAAAGTTTCCCAGCCCTACCGTGGCAGGAAGGACGTATGAAGAACGAAGTTTTGTGAGCACGGGTATAAAAGAAAGCACTGACGCTAGCCACCGACGGAGCCAAATCGGGGATTAGCTGGTGATTGGCTGGCGGGGGTTGACCCACCAGGAGCGGGTGCTGCGAGTCCTTTTTGTTTCCATTTTCCCGCCGGGATCGTGCCGGGATTAGGTTGATTGTTTGTGGAGGAGATGGAGGAGAAAAAACGACGAAACGCCCGGGGAAAGATTCGATTGGGGTGGCACGGATGGGATGTGTATTAAAATGTCGATTGATAGCAACAGATTGCTGGCGGGGAAAGGAAACTTTTAAAGCAAACAGAGAGAGTGAGAGAGAGAGAGAACGAAATAGAGCGAGAGAAAAAACCGGACTCAGCCTTTGTCGAAGGGGGTAGATGAATAGTTGAATAAATATTCTCTCTATTTATTTTCGCCTAAGGACGAAGAAGCCATGCTACCGATTTGAATGTGTGGAGTCTGCGGCCGCGTGTATGTGTGTGTGTGATTTAGTGACACGGCACAGTGGGGTAATAAAAACCCAACTCGGCATGCTGACGTTTCGAGACAAATTTGAAACAATACCTCCGGGGGGTGGACAGATATGGGGCTTCGGATGGATCTATCAGGGATCGCTTTTCCGGCGGATGGACAGGCTGCTTCGATTGGATGATAAAGTTTCTTTGTTTGGCTTATCGGCGCACGGGGACGTTAAAGCCACCGGACGCCATCGAGCCAGCGAACCGGACGAATATTGCCAGGCGTTTCGAGATCCGTGCGAGATGAAGGTTCTGAAATGGTTCCATTCCGTGTGACGTGGGATTTTGAAATACATTTCAGCGTAAATACAACCACGCCTAGTTGATTCCGACTGCGCAGCGTTGTTTGAAGTAATTAAATGCATGCAAATGAGCAAATTTCGAAGCCGCACGTGTCTGCATTGATCATTTCGCCAGGCACGGCAAATCGAATCGATTATCCGCTCAATCGGGCCGATGTTACACATCGCGTACCATTTTTAATCGAACGGCCGTGCAGGTCAACATCGGCTGTTTAATCGTCGACGCACTCACGGACAGCTGTGTAACATCGGTGTCATCTGCCATCCGGCGTATCCGGCTGGTGATCCAGCTGGATGGATCGGGATCGTGGTAAATATTCCGGCCACCGGAAGGCACAAGCGTGCCTCCACGTGGTGTAATTAGGTTCGATAAAACCGTGCGTCTAAGCCGCTAATTACGGCAGACATTTTACGAGCAATTAACCTTTTTTACCACCAAACACCGCCGGTGGTCGGTGGCCGGGGAAAAAGCACCAGATTTTGCGGCCATTTTGTGTGGTGCGAAGGTAGTCGAGGGTGCGAAATAGGCAGAAGAGGGAAAACTCTTGCCAAATGCTCGAAACCGTTAATCAATGACATGTGGGCTGTGGGTGTGGTATGTGTGTGCGTGCGTATGAATGGGTGGTGTGGGCGGTTGTACCTGCTGCCCTTGTCGATGGCGTAGGCACCGGTGTGCTGCATCGATGTTGTGGCCCATAAATCATGGCTCAACGGGCGGGGGCCTTAAAAGTGGCTTTTATTGCCAAGGAAAACGCACACAGTGCGCTGCCACTTGGAAAGGGTTGATCACGATTCTCTCGTGATCTGTCTCTTTCATTTTCAATGATGGAAGCATTCTGGTGAATAGCTTCATCTAATCAAGAACAAGAAGCGCGGCAATTTGTTCATCGAGCTTGGCTGTGCTTTCCTTGAATTTTATGGTGCTTTAATTTTTATAATATGTCCACTGTAGCAACCGTAATAAGACAATCCTGAATAGGCCGTTGTATTTGTGAAAGTTATTTCTTCAATAGCGAAAACCTCTCCTCGGTCGCGACGAAAAGCAACACGCACTGTACCGATGGACGGGATCCTGTTGTTTGATGGTTCTCGGAAAATCGCTTTATCCCATCATGTGCCAATGCGCAAAAACAATAGCCCACTTCGGCCAGCTGCTTCCTCCACGCCTGGAGCGTGATCCGTCCCGAGCCAGGCAACAAAACCTGCTCACCGTAACAGCATTTATTGACGGTGTTTAAAAAAGTTCGTCAATAAAACACCGGTGCAGCGGTTTGTTTTTCCTTCCGCTGGAGCTCGTCGGAGGGCTTGCGAGTGGGTCGAAAAAAAAGGCGGCAAGCGAGAACACAAAGTGATGCTGTAAGGTTATTGGCACGTGAGCATAATTTGTGAACCTGCTCCTCAAGGAGCAGCGTGGTAGCAAATTGGACGAAGGCACGGGTGTTCATTTCGCACGGCAGTAGAAAGGGCGTGGGAACATTTTTGAAGTATTTGTTTTTGGCAAACACACCCGATTCGAGAGCCCTTTATCGTGGGTTATGCGCTTTTTGGGTATGTTTTTCTAGGGTGATTAACGTGCCGGCAGGTTTTTGTTCGATACGCACCCGTTTTCCCGTCGTCAGTCGTCCCTCGCACTAGCCATTTTCTACATATGGCGAGCTGAACTCGCGGGAAAAAGAGTCAAGACCTAGGGCCTGCAACTAGGTCGAGAAGCCACGGGACCCCCTGGATGCCTGGAGCTGAGAGTGAATTATTGGCACGATTATCCCCTTGGCCGGTGCACTTTCCGGTGGCCGTTTGCATAATAAACTGGCTGTCGAAAATAGGCAGACGCAGAATCGTGGGGGAATCGCCGTTTCAGCGGTGTCGAAAGGCAAGCAGTTGGTCAAAAATTTATGGTTTCTTTATTCGGTATCTTGTGTGGTGGAGAGCTTTTTTTTGGCACTTTCAGTGCGCTTATCGTAAAACAAATGGCGAGAGAGCGAAAAGTGGAATAATGATCGTACTTCGAAGATGAAGCTGCATGCCGATGATTTACAGACGGCAGGGCTAATAATGATGGCTAGATTCTATGGCTTTTATGCTTGAAACGAAAAGCATCCCCGTGCTAAGGCTCTTTTGCTTTCCATCGAATCGTTCGTGCAGGGACGAATGAAAATATACTTCAAAACTCAGCGGTCTTTGTCCGAGGGGCGCCAGCTAAAAAAGGGTTTGTTTTTTGCTGTCTCGGACACTTCGGTTCAACTTTGATTCGAAACATTCTTTGACTTCCACTGGCCATCATTTAGCTGTTATGAACTCCAGAGTATGCCCGCTTTTGCTCAGACGCTTCGGACCGTCTGGAGATGTTTTTCTTTTTGATTTTCCTTTTAAAAATGGAATAAAAAATCCCGAGAAATGTATGCAAGCACCTGCTTGATCCGATGGTTTTCGTTTATTTTTTCGGATCGCAAATGGTGCATTTCAATAGGAAAGTTTTTGATAAGTGAGGTTCGCTTTGCGCATGGTTCAAGACGTGGTTTCATTCAAAATGGTGGAGAGAATATTAAGAGTTTTTCGGTGGTTTGCAAAAAGCAATAGTCGCTCTCTGAAAAGATTTAAAAGCTTTAAAATTGTGCATGTTTGTCGATATTATATGTATATTCAACCGCATTTATGCGTTGCGTTTCACTTTCATTCTGCGCAGAGTTCTCTCGCAACGACAGCAACGACTCCATCTGTTCTGACCTCGGGAAAACTTTTGTTGCATTTGAATAACTTCGAGGAAGGCAACGTGGGCCAGCAGCCGGTGTACTATAAATAAAAAAGCTTCGCAAAAACAACCCAAACCAAACTTGCGGCCCTAACACCGTGAGGCCAAAAATCCCTACCAAGGGTTGACAAATTCGTCGAGGCCATCGCCGGTCCAACTGTCGTCATCCGGTCGGACGTGGACGGAATATGGCTCAACGTGAGAGCCATAGGGTGAGAAAAGGCGAGCAGAAAGGCTGTGTACGTGTGTTTCTTTTCCCAGCCTTCCGTCGGTGGTGGTATTTCGGTAGGGTTTTCCGCTAGAAGCTTGCCAGCTGGTGGGACGATATAGTTGTTTAATTTTGAGCGGGTATAAACAAAAGTTTTCCCTTCGGTTGGGTGTGATTGAGTGGCTTAAGAGATAAATGGTCAGTGGAAAGTTTGCGCTACGGTCGTGGAATCGGACCCCAACGATGCGACGTTGCACCAGGGAATGGTTGAGAGAGGTGATGACCGTTCAGTTTATGCTAATTATAGCCGGCGGGGTCTGCAGCTCCCAAAGCGTTGAGGGAAAATGCCTCAACAGAGGCCTATGCTACCTAAGCCACCAATATTTAATTCAGCTGGAATTTTAGTTTTTTTTGTTCAAATACACTGAAGATTGCAAACATTCAGGCGTGAATGTTAAAAGCTCCATCGTACGAAGCCACCGTTTCGGGGAAATAAAAAATCTGACTAAACAAAGTGCAGTTTGAATTTGTCAGACTAATTTACTGGCGTATTCTTGTAGGTATGCCTCTGTTCAGGTCTGATTGGTCGTTCAGTTCCAAATCACTTCGCAATGGGTTTATGTTCGTTATTTTAGCAAACACATCTGCTGCCTCCAGCTTACTTCCATCATTCGATAGAATCTACCGGTGAGCTGCGTTCGTTCGAAATTATGACGAGTTTTCGTGCTTTAGCAAAACCATTAACTCTTTATCGTGGCCACTCTGCGATGTTCAGACGGGTCGGTTGTGTTTTAACGAGCTTTTAGCGCCGACCGTGCCGGTAAATCCCATTAGGCGCGAGCGGCTCCGGTTTGCTGCGAGCGAAATTCGACTCCCCAAGCGGCCCCGGTGGAAAGACATTTGTTTTAAACGATCGTGTGGAACGAAGCGCGATCGGAAAGCAACCCTTGGCAGAGGGAGGAAACATAATGGCGTTTCACTTTTATTATTATTAGTATTCTTTGTCGGTCGCTTTTCGTGTTCATATTTGGCTGTATTCTTGCCTCTGTGAGGGGGAAAATCGAACGCTCGCCAGCACGTGAAAGTGAGCCACGATCGGGTTGGGTCGGATAGGAAGGTGAAAAAAGTGGTCGCAAGTAAAGCGAACGTCGATAATAAATTACGGCAATTTATTTGCGAGCATATGCGCCATCGATGTTATTGTTTTAGCCGTTGTTTGCTCACATGCCACTGGCTTTCAAATACACAAGCACAGCGATCCCCGCGGCGTCGGTGAAGTTTAACATACCTCTCTCGCTGGGTAGCCATGTTCACCGCCTTGTTTACGTCTTGTGTGCAACTTCAGGACGATCAATGTATCTGTGCGTAGCTGGCGGTTTGCCTTGTTTAAAACTGGTTCCACTCACATGGGCAGACCATATCCGTTGATGGTAAAACAGCGGAAGTAAAGTAACGATGTGCATCGTGTTCATGTGTGCAGATTGGGCTCATAGAAATGATAGACCCCGTCCGAGCAGCGTGTCACTTTCAAAGCGCAATCAACAACCGGCAACGGGTACCCTTTCCCAGGGGTGTCATCTTTTGCAACCGGTGCCATTCCTGGCTATCGTTTTTCCTCGCATGCGTGTTGTGCGTTTGCATTGTTCTTTTTGAGTTTCTTTGGCTGCGAATTCCAACATCAGTGGAACGTTACGATGGCAATCGGTACAATGTTGCTTTTTCAATGGACATCAATTCACTGTGACACTTGGATCACGAACGCTGCTGAAAATGATGATTGGAACCGTTACGGTTTGCATAATGTCTGCTATATGCTCCATCCGTGGCTGATATTAAACACAGTGCAAACGCAATGCAACTTGACGAACCTGTTGTTTAAGATGGGTAGTATAAATTGAGCAAATGTTTTTTTTCTGTAAAATTAAGTTCTGCAACTTCGTATCACACTGGAAAGTATAAGATATGATGAAAAAACAATGACAAAAAAAAGAATTTCCCATACCGGGAATCGAACCCGGGCCTTCTGGGTGAAAGCCAGATATCCTAGCCACTAGACCATATGGGATGCTGCAAAAGTGCATGTAAGCATACATTAGGGTCTCACGGCCCGAATCCAATAGCCGTGTTAGCATCCTTAAACTCGATAATGGTCATTCAGCATCCTTCAATCGGAAGGACGTTGCATGTGTTATTTTAGAGAACTGTTGCTTTCATCATATGTTGCACCTAAGATAGTATTCAATAACATAATTTGAATTACTTAGCTATCTTACAGAACATCGTTTATTTGCATCGTTTGCTGAAGTGTTTAGAGTCGTGAGAGCCGTCGTGAGTTGAAAATTAAATTAACCTCAATAACGAATAGCGCACATCACAACGCAGCGCGCTGCTTCAGTCCCCAAAACGTTATTCCCTCGACGCGCACTAACGCGATTAGGAAGTCGTAAGGAATTGAAGAGTGTCTAAGAAGCCCAAATTAGACGGCCCGGCAGAAGACGCCATCTCATCGATAACCACGCCAGGCATCATCGTCAGTTTGCGTCATCGTGTGGAAAATGCGCCCTCGTTGCGGTGCCCGAAACTGAGCCCACTAACGAGTTGGTGGCACGTTCCAGGCGAAGATCACGTCGTGCGAAAAACGGTTGCGCTTGAGCCCGCGCCACAGTCAAGTATGTAAATTGCCTATTTGCTCATTAAATGGATCACCTCGTTTTTCCACCGCCGTGCATGCGCCCGTTTGTTGGCGGTTTGTCTCATTCGGCAAAGTGCTGGTTGCTGATTTCATTTGGATAGGGCTTTTTTCTCTGCCCGAGATGCATCACGAGCATTCACACAAGCCACTCAGTGGAGCAGAGAAGGAGCACGAGAGAACGAACGAGATGGATGTAGAATAAGTGGTGAGGCAATGGCGATGTCGTCGGTGTCTTGTGGCCTCGAGAGATGCTGCGAAAGAGTGGTTGAGGTATTTTACCGCGCCTTTAGTGCCACCATGAGGCGGATGCTTTCAAGCATGAGCAATATCCTCCAGGATCTAGGGCAGGCCTACTTATGTTGCATTTTTTGTGTGTTGGTTTCCCTAATCGACAATCTTAGTGAGAGGCTGGTGGCGCCAAGCTGATGGCGCAATGCCACACCGGCAGGTCTTTCGCCGTCGCTCATAGTAAGCGGCCGAAACGGCAGACGTAATGCAAAAAAAAAAATGAATCACACATTTCTGTAGGCTGAACTACTTTTTTTTGGACGTCAATCACGATTAGCTACTTGGGCAAAGAGGTTGAGAAAATAGCTCGGAATAGATGGGAAGACAGATGGGGGCAAAGAAAAAAAAAGAAATTAGGATGACCTGGATAAAGGAGAGATTTGTTGGACCACTGTCAGAGCCACAGACGTAAATCGTGGAAATGCTGCTAGGTAGCCTAGGGATAAGTGGGAAGATATATCGTGGCAATACATTCACAGGAGTACAGTGAGAGTAGTCTGTTGGCTGGGCACTGGTATCAAGGCAATATCCCAAACAATTGTCTCGCATGGGGACATATCATGCTTAACAAAAACAAGCTTTTATAAAAAAATAGCTTTAATGCATTCAAAAGTAGCGTTGTAAAATTGTCAAAAGACAACAAATAAAAGCAAAATAAACACTTCGTATAAAGCGCTTGGGTTGATTTTTCACGAAATGTCATATTTATTACCCAGCTTCCCGTTCGTTGGTGGTCGGAAAATTATTCATAAGCTTAGTAGAACCGTCGAAAATGGGAAAACTAAAAGAAAAACGATACATCCATCCCATATTTTGCCACACGTGTCCACGATTCATCGCCGCCGACGTCGCGCTCGTGTCAACAAATCCCTTTTTATTTCTATAGGCTTTTTCACCATATCGGTCGGGTCGTGTCGTTCGAGTTTGTAACATTTTTCCCGGCTCACTCGCCCATACGGCTCGGTTTGCTTGGGTTTCGCTGCCACCGGTCCTGTTTTCTGTCGTGCCGGTTTTTTTTCCAGGAAGTGGGAATTGAATTATCCCCGTACTATTTTGTGCCATTTGTCGTCCAAGGGTACGGCACGAGGCTGCCGGGTCGGCCGAGGATAAGCTCTACCTGCATGTCGTGCTAGTTTTCGCTCACTGGGAGGAAAATATATGGGAAGAAGCGGTCCACCGTAATGGATTGGGGACGCACGGTTTGAGGTAAAAAAAGAAGCAACAAAAAAAACGAAATAGCTAAATGAAATATCCCGAATACGGACGATCTTTCAGACAAAACCCGGTTTCCGTAGCTATCCACGTGGCCGTGAGGGAAGCTGATGATATATCGCTCGGAACGGGTCGGTCGGACTGGGAGCTGCATTCCGGGGTCGGTCGGCGGCCATACTTTCGGGACCGATTTGGGGGCCATTTTGTCGTCGGGATTTAAATGTTTTATCTGAATAAATTCGGACGATGGATCATTTACATAATAATGGGCGTTGGAAGGGATCCCGATACGGCCGCACGGATCTCAAGCGGCTGCCGTACCGACCGGAACTGGTAAGGATTGAAAAGGTTTCGGGTACGGTTACTCCGGCGAAGGAATGGAAGGAATTTGCAAAGGATATATTTGCCGGATTCCAATTTGATTTCGTCGCTGCAAAAGCACGACCAACCAACCGTCTGGACAGTAGTGGAATAGTGGAGAAAAATACAGCTTCAGCCTCAGCTCGGAACCGGCGCAAGATGGGGGCTAGTTTGGCTGAATTAGGAGCTGTAATCTGGGCGGCCTATGCTCGGACCGTTGTTTGCTTGGTGACACATTTTTCATTTGGCCGATGGTAATTGATTAGCCCAACGGTTCCGTGGCGACGAATATATTTTTTGTATTTTTTTGATGATAGATATGTGTGTCGGAAAAGGATATCTCGTGTTGACAACAGTGTGGACCAACAGATTCTCTTAAGTTTGCACTATACCTGGCTGTGTACAGCATTATATGGAAAAATATTTCAGAACAGTATTTTTGCTCAACTAAACAGAATAGAACTGTTAGGTATGGAAATCAAACCTTTAATTTATTTTTTAAAGTCCTGTGAAACTTTATTAAGCTAACAACGCCGGAGTAACTGGAAATAGCTACATTTCATAACATGTGCATCGTTTTTTTTAAATGGTTCTCCGGAGCTCAAATCCGAACGCAGAGGAGCGTTTCAAAGGACCGCTTTTGTCAAAAAATATATAAAAGAAGCATAGTTTTGCATGTCCCGTATGTTACCGAAGCACTCAAAGCGTGACCGGAGAAAATGCATGACACAAGAAGCTGCGATGGCTGAAGGTGGCTTCTTCGCTGTCTCTTTCTCTCGCCTTTCGCAACAGTTTACTGACTCGCCTAATCCAAGTTTTCCACTTGCGGGCAAACCCTCGCGTCGGGATTTGTTTGCTCGACTGAGACGAAGTGGCCGCAATTTGACGGAGCAAAAAGCCCGGAGAATACAATACCTGCAAACACACCCGAGCCTGGAAATAGTGGACCGGGTCGCACACTTTCTGCGCTGCTGCAAGGAGCAAGCACAAGAAAGAACGTGAGTGAGAGAAACAAAAGCAAGGAACGGAAACTACTTCCACCCCGAGCCGAGCCGGTAGCCATCGGCATACTAACGACACTTCCGTCGAGATTTGATTTCAATTCAAAACTTTAAATAAGAAAAGTTCATCCCCGAACGGGATAACGGCGTGGTTTGTGGGCGGCAGATTTCGGGGGCCGAATTTTGAAATTGGATTTGCATGCGAAGGGCCTCGGGATAGCGAGCTCCCGTCGAACGTGGCGTATGTCAAGTAGGCCTCAGGTGCCTCAGGCCCGATTGTCGGAGAGGGTGTCTTTTTATTGAACCCGCGCGAAGACAGTAGAAAGCTAGCGTGGCATTTCCGTGCCATTTTCCTTCGGGCGGCTCGTTCGATAGGATGATCCATCCCATCCGTGGAGCCTGAAAGAAGCATTTCGATGATCGGCAATCTCTTACCTCCGTGCAGTGTTCGCTCGTCCTTGCTTTTGGGGAGTGGACAGTGCAATGTTTCCCTGTTTTCGGTGGTGCAAAGCCGCCGGTAGAGTTGGGTCGAACAAGTTTTGATTGGTCTTCAAAATTTAGTTATTCGAAGCATTTTTGGGTGGGGTGTGAGAAAAAACAAATCTGGAAAATTCTATGCGGGCTTAAGCGGCATTCCAGAGGACTGGTCCATTGTGCGGGTTGCTGTGTGGGGACGAGAAATCGTCCGGAATTCAATCAACCGGTTGTTGATGAGCGGTAGCTGCCCGCACCGGCACCGATGACAATGGGAAACTAATGCAATTTTCTTTAATCTCGTTGACTGCTGCTGCGAAAGCGCTTTTATCGTTTTTCCTTTCGCAGGAGACAGGATCCGACTGGACGATTTGGAATGTAAAGCGTCCCCGGTAAGTATGCGCAAGTTTTGAGCGAGTCAAATGTGTAACGAAATTTGCATAAAACGGTTTGGGCCTACACTGCCCCTGAAGACAACAACTTTTCATTTGCTGAACACTGAAGCCGTCGAGCGAATTTCTAATGGAAAATTGATAATCTTAACTGACCATTTTGTGTTTTTAAATAGCTTTATGAAATGTTTTATTTTTCAATTGAATTTGTTATTTGTTTCTAACAACTTAGTCTGATGTTTTTAAGGACTTCTTTGTCTTATCATTTACACGGGAATTTTTCACGTCGATGACAGTTCCTGCTGCTCAAGCTGCTACGTACATCGCTAACAAGCTTTCAGTTTTCAAACGTAAGAAAATTCAAACGAATCGAGTAAAACGGTGCTCGGACAAGGGAAATAATTTTAATGCCATGAAAAACGACAGCCGATCCTTCACCGACCATTACGGCCATTTCCGAAAACGGTGGCGATGGCGAAATAAAACGGTGCTCGTTCACGGCCCGGTTGCCCGCGATTGGGAAGAAATTTGATTTATTCTAATCGATTTTTGTGTAACCGTTCCCGTTGTGAGCAGCTCTCAAACCGGCCACCCGCGGTGCAACCAATTCCGCTGTAGACGATCAAAGAAATTGCTTATGAATAATTAATACTTTCCAGCCGCACGCCATCGGGGGCGCCGGCCACATTTACTCCTTGCGTCACGGCCCGGTTCCGATGTTGCCGATCTTATCGTCGTCGTTTCGCCGATCGCCAGCCCTAGGCCCGGGGAGCGCAGCAGATTCAATTACATTTCGACCGGCTTCACCCGACCCATCCAAGCCCTTGTCGTCCTTCGAGGAACTTGGATCGAAGGGAAAAACACCGAGCTCCGTGGACCGTGAGTGTTTTCCGCAAAAGAATCGGAAAAGCAGCACACGAAGGAAGCCACGTAAGCCAACCGGTCGTTCATTCGTGATCGCCAACCTTTTAATGGCGGCCATTTCGTTCCGGAGTGGTGGGGTGTGCGTGAATCCGACAGGTGCAACCCAGCGTATGGTGCCGGTGTGGGAGATTTTAATTTTCCCCGCTACTTGTAGCTGTCAGAAATTTATTCCATTCATTAAAAGCCATCGCCCACCGAATGGGGCGGGTGCATTGTTTGTTCGATTGCGGACGTGGCACATGATTTTGGGTGTGTGTTTGTGTATGAGTGTGTGCACTTCTCCTCCATCATTGGGGCATCGGGCTTGAGCGAATGTCATTTTATTAACCATTAAAAGTACATTCAACCTGTAGATCGGGCGGCCAGCGGTGGCGCATTGAAGAGGCACGTTTGATGGGGGATCGACAAGAAATTGGCCACGAGGCCATGCAGGACGATGAAGAGCCACGAGGACCGCTCGCCACCAGGACCGTGCCGTACGATGACATCATGTTCCGGCGGAATTGAATTTAATAGAAAATTGATCGTAAAAAGTTCACTTTAATAAACCCATAAAGACACCTGAATTATGGCGCAGGAAAATGTGTTTCGAGTTGCGCCACGGGACGCAGCAACAGTAGCAGAAGGAGGCGAAAAAGAAACACCCTTCCACCCACCTGCCAGCACCGAGGATGGCATCGTTAGCGAGAAACCGGATGCGAACAGACGAATGGTCCCAATTCGGTCCCGACGGTGGGAACTTTCTCCTTTCACGGTGTGGAAAACTCGCCCACGAATCCGACCGGGCGGAGTGTTTGTCGCCCATCGCGTGGAAGGTCGCCCACCACCGTGTTGGCAGCCGGGCGGATGTTTTCCCGCTCGTTGCGAATCCTTTCCATGGCTCGTGTCGAACGGTGGTCGTGCTCGGGTCGTTGCCTTTTTTCCCTGTCGCGTAATGCGTGTGGCCAAGCAGGGTCGTGGACCACTGCCTCCTTGGATGACGGTGACGGCGAAAGGGAAAACTTCCACACGGGAAAAAAGCAAACCTCCGGGTCGAGCTCATCCCGCCGCCTACTGTGGCTTCTTGGTGCGGCAGATTTGATGCGACGCGTAAAAAGATCTGCCACACGGAGGCGAGCCCTGAAGGTGCGATTTTCCCAGCCGAAGGACGCCCAACGCCCACCCACTTGGGAGGAGAGGGAAAGCAGCCAGCGTAAAGTAATTTAATGGCGAGTGAAAGTAACATTTTATGGGTTTTCCATTAACACCATAACGTAAACATGTAAAATGCTTTAATTTCGAACCGCCATTTTTTGGGGCCTCGGTTGGAGTTGGGATCCTGTTCGGGGTAGAGCACGGAAGGCAAGAGCAGGTGGGAAAGCGTGCCCGAAAAGGAAAACAAATCCGAATCGCGGAGTGTTCCGTTCGGGCGTTTGTTGCGTTTTGGATCGGTGGGGGAAATTTATTTGCTTGCGGCGTGCTGTTTAGCTGAATAATTCCATTCCAAATGCAGCATCACACCTTTTAAAGCGAGCCATCGCGCGGGCTTTAATGTTTGTAATATGGAGCCGAGGCACGCGGTTTATAGGTGGGGAAAATTTAATAAGCGTCGAATTAATTTACGCCACTTACAGTTGAAGCAAAACGAAGAATTGTAGGAATGATAGGAAATTAGCTCAGTGTCGTTTCATCTACTCTATGTCGGCTAATTCTAATTTATGACATACTTCGGTTCCATAATCGATTTCTAGCATTTTAGGGTATAGAAAGATTTAATGGAGCCAAAAGAGCTGATATTGGCTAGGCGTTGGATGTTAAAGTAATTAAATGATGCATGGTCGTGAATATGATGAATTCATAAATATGCATTTCTAAATTATACGGGTTTGAAAAAAAACAAATTACTATGAAAACTTTTTAAAATTAATAAAAAACTTTTGAAATTTCGCCACATTTATTCGATAAATATGATTTAAAATTAGCGTATCGATTTCTACCACTTCCATCTTTGAGTTACTGCAATAACAATGGCGAAAGTTGTATTACAGCTGATTCGATAACCCACTCGGATCGATTTCCACAAACTTTCCCAGCACTTTCCTATCAAAAGCAAGGCGACGTGTGGAAAGCCGTGAGCTTCCATTGCCTTGAAGCGATCGAAGAGATACGGCTGTTTCTTCTGATGCTCGGGATGTCTTTTAACGTTCAGCCCTTCGGTTGCGATTAGCAAAACAGCTGGAAGTTTGCAATTTAGACCGCCTGTTTTGTCCTGTAAAACTTCCCGAAAACCGGGCCCGAAGCGCTGTTTCCGGTAGGGCGGGTTATGTGTTTCGATTCGAACGTGCCGTGCCGGGATGTCTTGTTCAATTCCACCCGGCCCACGAGCGACGGTCCCGCAAGTGATTTATAACTCCGTTAAGTAGATGAAAGCTAGATAATGTAATTGAAAAGGATACACCGGTGGCACTCGCGTGTGTTCTCGGCGACTCGAGCGACGTCGACGCCGCTCGGGGCACATCTGTATCGTACTGTGCCCGGAAGCTGGAATGATGTCGGGCCAGCAAACGGGCGGATGTTCCACGCCAAGGAAAGCGAACGACGGTTCTTTCCCGGGAGGACAATTTCGGGGGTTGCGATGGGAAACGGGTGGTTCGGGGGCGCCAAAAATCATAAAGCAATAAAATTTAGAACGTGACGGGCGCCCAGACCCTCAAAGGCGAACCCTCGGGTGAAGGAGCTAACAGCAGTTTCAAGAACTTCGCACTCAAGCGCTCTGAGTCTTACGAGAAGTTCGCGCAGATGCTCCAGCTTCCAGCGAGGAGAACCGAACACGCGACTCACGTGGCGATCATCCCACCGTTGCGAAACCGGTCGGGTTCAAGTGGAGTTGATTTCTTTGGCCGATACAAATAAAATATTATGTGACATTACATGGTGCTCCTTCGGCGTGGCTGAGAGGCATCGAGAAACGAATTGTAACTCGGACGAGAACCGGGATCACCGACGTTGACCCGGGGAATCGCATAATGGCTGACAGCTGCCGCCAGCGGTTCCGCACGTTCGTGTCATTTAGTGTCCTGCGCCCGTAGGGTCGGTTGTTTACTCGGGTCTCGATCCTTTCATCTTGTTCCACCCGTTCCAGGATTCGACTAGCTAGGTCCGGGCCACGAAGTTCCACGAGAAATGGTACCGATCCGGGTGTCCTGGGACGACGTCAGAAGTAGCTTATCGATAAGCTATTAGATTACGTCGACAGCTAGACGCATACGCAGCCAATGCAATGCAAGAGACACACGAGAAAGAGAACCTGAGAGTGTGTAAGAGAAAGAGAGAACATGGGAAGAGTGTGAGAGCTGCTAAATCCTAATGAAGCAAAAATGTCGCCCCAGCGCTGTCGTCGACTTTGTCGTTGTCAAGTCGAACACGACGAGGTCCCAGGTTTCGTGTTTGCTAAATGGGTGTTGGGTGTGGATAGCGTTTTTCCTTCGGTATTAACCACTCTTAAGGAGCAACCTTCCTCCCAGTTTGCACGTCTGGGTGGACGGGAGCACCCTAGCTAACTGGAGGTCCTGTTCGGTTTGCCACCACGTCGTGACTTAAATTGTAATTTGTGTGTGCGAGTAGTTCATAAATTGTGAACTTGAACCATTTGTCTTGGCCGGCCAGGGGTGATTATGACGGACTGTTATGGTGTGTATTAATTTGTCGTTTTGGTACGTTCCGTTTTCCAGGCGAAGCGCAGGTGTGAACGGTGAATGCGTTCCGAGCGGTTTTTTCTCCGCTTGGTGTGCGACACCTAATTGAACCGGAAGCGGAACATTCTTTCCTCTTCTTCTAGCTCAGTTCGTGTGGTTTCGTTTTACAATAGCCACTCCGACCAACGACGAACAGGTGGCAAAGATGTTTGATAAGGCTTAGAGAATTTATGGCTGTTGAAATTGATAACACCCGTTAATGTTTCGCTGGTCTTATAAATTATAGACTTTGAAGGGTACAAAAAGCGGCACATAATTGCTTTTAGATAACATTAAATCGGTTTCTTCCTCAGCGAGGCATTGAACCAAGGAATCTGCAACAATACAATGTTCAGACACAATTCCGCCTTTAACTTTTTTGACGCACGTACTAAAGTACGCTCCAACAGTACGACCCGTCAGTTCATGGACCTCCCGGCAAGGACTAGCTAAATTGGAAACTGCCAAATGAAATGGAAACGAGCACTCTAAGAACTCGACTCCACCTCGTTTTGAAGAGAGGTTCATTGCCTACTTTTTGATTGGCAGCGAGCGTACAGAAGAAGAGCCCCAAGCCTCGTGGCAAGGCGATGAAGATGCACCAAAAGTTGGCGATTGGGTTGCATCATGCCAACGTTATTCCATCGGTTTGGTTTATCCTGACGCAAACGACGCGACGCGGTAGGTGATGGATTCTCGGAGTGGAAAAAACGGGCAAAATACTTACAGCTGTCACTTTATTTCAGCCAGTTTTTTTTCGGCCCCCACTAGTAGTTTTGTCCCGGCAGACTTTTGAAATAAATAGGAGAGCTGGATAACGGAACACAGAATTGAAAACGCATCCACAGCGGTTCATCATTGCTCGAAGCATGGAAAGGAAAAGTGCAGGTTTATTCGTTTCGTGCTGCTCGGTGTTGGTAACTCAATAAGCAAAAAGAAGGACTTGTTTTCGTTCTTACTTACTTTCGTTCCATTTCGTGGGCTCCGTTTGATTGTGAATAGCTCGCGGCTTAAAGGATGTTGTTGCACCACGATGAATCGATCAATAGATGGATTGGGGTAGGATTTGACGGGAAAGTTTACCTTCTCCTCGCGCTGCACTTGCTAAAAAACGGAAAGCCGGATGATAAAAGGATAAATGTGTTGAACATAATAGACGTGGCATAATTCATTGTTTGAGAATGTGTTTAGAGTCCATTGGGATGGAAATAATTGGTTCTTCGTTTTAAGAATACCACCTTACACAACATTGCTTTCTTGGCATTGTGAAATTAATTTCAATACCACCTCATTACTTTCGTTAGAGCATTGCAAGTAGCAGAGCTCAAACACAATGACGAAGAGTAAGAACAAAAGACTGCTCATAGTTTTGAAAACAATGGCTGATTGATGTTGTCTGTTGATAATCCTGTTGGAAAAAGATTTCCTTTCATCACGCGCAACGGGAGCTTGATTCGAAATGCAATCTTTTGATTGACCTTTACCAAATGCAGACACAACTGCTATTAAACGCTGTCTGTAAGAAACTCTGTCAAGGCTTGGCCTGATATTTGCTATCAACAGTCTGCATCTTTACGGGGGATCGCTTCTACAAAGGACTCTATCACAGTTTGGAATTTAGAAGTAGAAGCGAGTTCATCCGTGCAGCAGAATGTAAACAGACTTCTCTATCTGATTTGTACCTTTCTGAAGAATAACAGCGCAGATTGAACGATTGGCCTCGGATTATAGAATGCACTGAATTGTGAAAGTATTTCAGATCGCCTCTGAGTGAATGGAACAAACGGTGTATTCAAGCGTTCAGAAAAATTATACATTTTCTCCGGTTATGTATCAGTAATGCAAGGGTACATTGGATATATAGGTCATAAGATGGGTTTGATAACAGGAACTCGGTAACAATAGCGCGAGTAGACATTGTGCTGGATAATCCGTCCAATGATAAGAAAAAATAGAATTCATCTGTCAAATGCATACTAAACCTGTCTCTGCCAAAGTTTATAAAAACGTCCACAAACGAAACCCATGTTGATGAACGGTACCAATAGGTTTAGAAAGCTCAGGCTATGTTAAACCCCAATCATTGTCTTTAATTATAAAATTTTTATCACAAATTTGATTTCAAAATCACGAAAGTTTTCTAGATAAAGCCTCTTTTGCAACAGCTTTTAAAACGGATTAGCTCTTATGGCAAATGGTAAATCTCCAGCTTAACGTGACTGGTGGCAAAATCCGCTCGCACTTTTATATAGCTTGAGGCATAAATCCAACAAAAGGTAAAAAATGGAAAACAGCACCTTCCACCGGTGTGCATCGGGAAAGCCTGGCTCGCCGGTGGGATGGCTGGCCGAAAATCACCTTTGGCAGGAGTGGTTGTTCCATTCCAGGAAAACAACGTTGAGAAGAAAAGCAAATAAAAACAGAAAAGTCACGCCAAGTGGTGGCAAAGCCGGCGGGTAGAATACGGCCGGCTCGAAAATCAATTGAGAAGTTTCGTTGTTTTCACGAACGTTTCATTTGCGGTTCGGTTTTTGCGGGGGCAACTTTTTGTGACATTCGATTTGCATTCCGCGATCTCATTTACCGGTTCACCGGCTCAACATTCGCGCCGACTTGCTCCTGTCGGCTGAGTCTCGCTTGTTCTCGCTCTCGCTGGCCCAGCATAGGCAAGTGGCGTGCCATGTAGGAGAATTCGTATTTTTTTGCACCCACCTTTCAGCCACACTCGCATTCAATTTAGCGAAAATCCATCTATCTGCGCGCCGGAAATGGAAGTGAAACGGAGATGAGCTCTTCCTCCGGGTGTGGGTTCAGGCTTTGGGTGCTTTCCGTGTTTTCCTGTTTTGTTTTACACTTTTCCCTCTCGTCGGGTGGGCGAATCATCACCTTCAGTCCGGGCGTAGCATTGGCTCCATCGACCTAGGGCTGGCCAGTTCCGTCCGGTCGGACATGGGGAGCTTTTTTCGCTCTGGTTGCGTCGGTGGCCAACGCGGATGGTGACTTCCAGGTCACAGTTCGCAGCGACGTCAGTGGAGATTGAAGCTTTTCCATTTTCCCTTCCCAGTTCCGGTGAGGGACAGGAAGTAGGTCGGGTCGTTTGGTGGGCTCCGGTGGTAGGGAATGTACATTGAAAAGCAATTAAGAGTTTCGTATTCAATCGTTGCTGGCCCTGGGGCGGTGCGAAATGCAAGAGGGTGATTTTTACAATTGATTATTTTGTAGGATGTTTCCTTCGCCAGATAAGACACGACTTCGCGGGGTTTTGAAATCTACATTTATTTGCAATAAATTGTATGTACGGTGCGTGGTGGAAAACGAACGGAAAATAGCTGTGAAAATGGTTATCATGAGGCACATCACAATTGACGTTGAAGGGCAATATTTTTATTTTTTTTTATCATCGTCACCCAACACACCGGATATCGAAAGAAAGGCTATTATGCTGCTGGGTGCGCTAGTCCATTATTTTGCATCCTTTAGAGATGAAACCAATTTATTTTCCATATCCGGGTGACAGGAAGGAACGCTTGGGGACGAGCGATTGAGTGCTTATAATATCTTTTAGAATTTCTTCCGGTCGGTACCTGATTGAAGCAAGGTTTTTTTTAGCTTACTACTTTACTTAACACTCCTTTACTTAACAGTTCGCCAGAGCTGTTGGACATCATTTGTTCGCTCGTGTCTTTCGCTTCAGTTAATACTCGTCTGAAGGGGATTAAAAACTGCTTGTTTCTGCCCAGAATGCTTGTTTCTGCCCAGAAGTGGAAAAAAAGTACAAACATAAAGCATACCGTAGATCGGCTTATAAAACTATTCACATCGCACGAAGCGCACCAGAGTATGTGCGAAGTACTTATGATGTGCTGCCCACTGGCCGGTAGTTTGGATCGTAATTAAGGCCAGATCTCTTGCACCCGTTGGGCAGGTGGAGCTTGTAAGTGAATTGAGAGATTACACACCACACGGAAGTTGCTGGGCAATGTGTGCAGCATATTTACAACTACCGCACGAAGCGGATGTAATCGCACGAACAGCCAATCAGCACGAATAAATAGCGCACCAGATTTTTAGTGTGTTTAAAACGTATGTAGGATTAGTAAAAGATAAAAAAAGAGTACGATATAACATTGAAACGCAGATTTACAGCAACTTTATTCTCCTTCGAATGATTTTGCATTCTACAACAAACCATTCGTTCCACAAAACGGTAGTATGGCACAGAAATTCCGCCCTTTGCGTTGGTTTGCGGAGGTCCCTTTTTATCCCACGGAGTTTCAACATTTTCGGGAGCTTATCGGTCGTGTCAGAATCGGCCCAGGATCGTGGTGTGGTTTGAATGCGCCCGCAAACGGGTCCCAGTTCCCCGGTCCGAGAACATCGGTAATATTTAATCGAAAGTCTAAATTTATGAACAAAAGTCGCGTGGCGCGACGGATCGCAAGCACGCGCGAAGTGGAAATGGGAGCCAAGGAAGCGAAAAACAATATGTTGCCTGGGCCGTGTCATGTTTACGGTTATTGTTTCATGCATAGCAAATGCTGCCGGCTATCCGTATCCTCGACCCCACGCGGTTTTCGTCTTCGTCGCGTTTGCCACGGAAGCGAAATAAAGCACCGAAAACACGAAGCGAAACGTCGCACACGGTTTGAGAAATGGCGCTCCTTGGGCCGGGCAAGAAAAGCAAACCACCCGCCGGTGATTATTTGCCGAGGAGGGTCTTCTCCGCGTAATGAATTGCATGATAATGGTGAATACATTTGCTTCGCAGGAATTTTCCGTCGGCAACCGTTGTTTCGTGCATCGAGCAATCCGACTGCAACACGCTTCGTATGTCGCCGGTGCCATTTGTCGAAGTGTCGACTCTTCTGCACGGAACATTCCCAGCCTCGCTCTGCTGCTTGTGGGGAGATTGGGTTAGCAAAGGACGTATAATTTATGGGATGGAGGTGGAGCAAAAATAATGCGACGACGATGGACGGCTGTGAGTAGTGGAAGCTCAATTGAAGTAAACTCATAATTTCTATTGCTCTATTCGGGAGCTATAAATATGTCGGCGGTGAAGTGGTCGTGGCTGCAATCGTCGATATGGAGTGGAACATGATCGCGAAAAAATATGCTACTGTTTGGTTTGGCGATGAAGGTAAACGCTTGCGGTTCATCGATATGATGAAGGGCCCGATTTCGCTCCCCTCAATGGGGTTAGATGGGAGCAATTTATGGCCTGTGCGTTTGATGGGACAATAATTTAGGAATTTAGAATTCAAGTACTCTACAGAATGAAACCTTTTTTGGAAGAAATGTGTTTACTCTGTAATGTGTTCAACAGATTGCATTTATCGCATGAGAGAACAAATATGATTGAATTTTTCCAATATATGAAAAGGTCTATAAAAAAAGTTAGCGTATAGCAATGCTTTCTCGGTGTGTCAAATAATGTCTATAATGTTGATGTAGAACAATCATCAATACATAGCATTGTAATATGAAGTACCCACACTTCAAATAAAGTTATACTAATTATCACTCAATTATGAACTGCTGCACAGTTGCTCAATATTGCAGTATACGAATTCATCATGGAAACAACATTTCCCAGTAAGTAGCGGTTGCGAGGAGTAGTGGTGCGATTTTATTGCTCTTCAATTAGCCTTTTCAAGCAGTTTTACGATCGACGGAAATACGCCCGCCTCGCATATAACGCAACCGCATCGTTTCCGAGGTCAAACCACTGGACCGGCCGTTTACTGTGCGTTTTTATTCATGCTGACCCTCACCGATCAATGAGGTGACTATTTACCTCAATTTAGATGCGTCCGTTTTTGCTTCGCATCCACCGGTGGCCAATGGTCCGGGGGTTGGGAAAACCTTTTTCTCTTGCCCTACCGCTTGCACCCATCTCGGAAACTGGGAGAAAGTTCGCTCGATAGCACCGATAGCCTAATCGTTTAGTGGTGGTTCGGTTTGGAACCCGAGACATCTACCAGCTCCCGGCAGGAGAATCGGCTGGGTTGCGCACTGTTTATGGCTGCCCGATGCCGAGTCAGGCCGGAGACCGTAAAATGATGACCGGCCATTAAGCGGGAACGATTTGGAAATTTATTTTGTTTACACCACTCTCACCGTAGCACGCGGGCTTGACGCACGCAATTTTTTATCTGTTCTTTATGCAAGATCGCTCTGCTTCGATCTCGATGCTGCTGGAGGAGGAACGAAACCGGTGTTGTGGTGGCTGTGGAAAACCAATCAATCCGTATCGATGACGGAAGGTTGAAAGACCATACCAGGCGAAATATGCTGGATTCTTTTTAACATGAGGTTAATTTTTTATTTTACTGCGTTCTTTGTCCTTTTGCTCGATTGAGTGGCATTTGGAATGATTTATGTTGGAGGCTATTTCAATTCACGCAGTTAAAGTGGATTGAGGCTTTTTGGTATATTTGGGCACTATTTATACGACTTGTTCTATCGCACTCTATATTTGAAGACCGAGATTGTTGGGTAGATATAGTCTGCAGATAAAGCAGTTTTTGGGATATTTTTCAACATACTCTGAAGTTGCGTAAGTTGAAGGTAGGGTAAAACCAAATTTATTTCATATTCAGGCGGTTCGAGTCTCAGTGTTTCTCGCCAAATTGCATAAAGTTTCACGCGCATTTTTCAACACGACTATCAGTTTAATTTGATCAATACTTTAACAATGGCTCAATAGGAAGAAAAACAGTAAGTAACTTTTAAGTGACAGTTTCAAAATCAAAGTTGGCACTGAACTTTTCCCAACGTTCCGTAGGCCAAAGCGTCCAGGCAAGCTGAGGTAAAAATCGGTGCAAAATGTCACATTCATTTGCTGGAACAACTTTGACAGCTTTCGAAAATCAATATTGCAACGATATTTTCGCTCTCTTCTCTTCGCATTTTTGTGACAAAGAGTGCCAAACTGCGTGGTGCAATCGAGGAGAAGCAAATCAATAATTGCTACCGACGGTCTTTACTTTCGGCAAATTTTTAGCAAAAGCTGTTAATTTTCTTCATCCAACTGCGCACCATTCTTGCCATGCGATCGATGGTCCTCACAAGTTAGTGGCCCAGTTATTCCACCGTGTGGCGACAAGCCTGCCGAGGACATAAATCACGTAGCAAAGTAACATAATCGAACGGCACTTTCAATTAAAGTTTCTGTCGCTTGTTTTCGGGCATGTTTTATTCGCTTGCATTCTACGTTCGAGCTGGCTGGCTGGCTGGTTGGCTTTCTTGCACAAGCGCTCACGGGCATACGAGAAATTCTTATTGATGACCCAATTAGAGGGGAATGATTTGAAGTTAACCCCTTTCATGATAGTGGAACCGGAACAGGAAACTACTAGCTCTGAGTACACTCGACGCGGAGGTAATGATTAATTATTGTGTTTGAAGGATTATTCATTCGCAGGCTCTAGCAGACTCTCCGCTGCTCCACCAGATAGCATTGGTGTATATTTGAAAGGAAAGCACCCTACGCCAATGCAATGAGCCATTGGTGTCAGTTGACGCCGTTGCTCTTTGTTTGCTTTCAAGTCTCACCGTGTTCGAAGAGCGTGTTCACTTTCAGTGCAGGTGTCGAGAAGGGCTCTGCAGCGCGTTGAAAAGAAAATGTACACCAGAGTGGTTCACCTGCCTGCCGAGTGTCCGTCCCCTTCAGTTACTTCACCGGCTTCATCGGCGCTGAAACATCGTCCTGGGTTGGCCAATCCTTCATCATCAACATCATCACCTCACGCTTGCCCGACTTTCTCGGCGGAACGAGTGCTGAGCAGGCTGGTCGTGCCGCTGTCAGCGGAGCTGAACGATATTCCGGCATGATTTATGACGCAGATGAGCCTGAACAAACGACCGCACGGGGGGTAGCCAGGGAGAGCCGAGGTGATGACGACACGGCAAGGCGCAAGAAAAGCCATTATAAAAAAGGAGCTATTGAGCTCGGCGTCTGGTTGGTGTAATTTGTTTGATGTGTTGTGCATACAATATGGACAAAAATGGCAAAAACGTCCAGTAAATGAAGGGATGGAAAAGGGGTACGAAATATAAAAAAAAACACACACACACACCCCAACTGCATTACACTGAGAAGGGTCGTAGAAAATTAGCACCAAGCTGACGGTGCTAGGTGTGATAAGTGCTCGTTTTTCGTGCTGCCGAGCTTATTTTGTTGATGAAACACACCCAATACCTTCTTCATGCATGTTTGCAAGGACTCTGCTTTTATTTTTAATGATATAGCTAGGATTTAATATAATCTAACAGAGAACAATGGATAATGAGACTGGGGGGTCCCTTGTGAAAAAAAAAATAGTATCATAAATATAGATTGGAGATTTAAAAAACCAACGAAGCTTGCTGGTTGAGAAATACCATTTGGAATTCCTTTTCCAACACGTAGGACTCTGATTTAAATTCTACCCCGAAGACATGTTGCTATTGACCTACATGAACGCAAACGGGTTGTCCATCTCCCGAACAAACTCGCCCACGATCCGGTGAGGGAGAAAATGCCACATTTACTGCTAGTCATGGAGTGTACAGGGTGCCGGAGAAAAGTTGGGTGAATGGCCATTTAAACAAAATCCCATGGGATGAAACATTTCACACAATCGCACCATTTGGGCTTGACTGATGCACTCGGATCGATGCACAAAATCCTCATTTCCGGCCAGCGGCTCATGCTGTTGATTTCGCTTGCGATTCCGGCGTGTGGTTTTCGGACCAGCAGCTCCACTCGACCAACCTCGGCCACGGAATGTGGCGCTTGCCGTCGGATGTTGCCGATTTACGGCACGTTTTATAAATTGCACACCACTCACCAGCTGGCCCGGAAGAATGATGGCTATGGGTCGGATGAAGCTGAAGGCGTATAGGAGCAATCAGTTAAATAACTTTTTGTTTTTCTGCATACCGAGGGTGTTGTACACCCGATCCACGTGGTGGACTGTTTGTTTGGTGGAATGTAAAGCGACAGCAGTCTTCTCGATCGATGTATTTTTGTTGGGCATTCTGATTGAGGTTTAACGCAATATGGAAGTGTGGGGTGAAATTAAATTGAAACTGTTTGCCTTGCTTGTTCGATTGGCTTGCGTTGGTGTATTTTGAGTATGTGAAATGAAATAAAAACATTTGAAGTTGCTACAAAAGAAGTAGCACAAACTGTTGCATATCCTAAGGCGTTATGGTGAAAATGATTTTAAAATTGAACAAATTTGCCTGTAGAGCTGAACCATTAAATCGTTGGACAAATGGATTTTGTTTACTGAGTCTCAATAAAAACGCATAGTTTATATTTTATGTTATTTTTTTTCGACATAATTGTACACCAACTTGTGGCCTAATATTGTTAACTGTTTTATTTCCAGTCACGTTAAAAGGATCCTCCCATCCAACAGCTGTTGCAGTAGACTTATCGCAATAGCGTCATTTCACTTGATAAAGAATAAACGACAACTTCAATTCACTCATCCAGTTAATACTTGGTAAATTTCTAGCCTCGTTAAGAGTTGCCTCGTACGGGCCCGAGCAGCAACCGGAGCCGGCACACGTTAGGATGGCAATGGGATTAGTGTTACGAGAGTGGCTTCGATGGCAACGTCTTCATGGCTGAGGCGCTGCGTCGCTATGAACGAGCGAAGCTTTTCCAACCTTTTCAACAAAAAAAAACAGTTTCTTACCCTATCCCGTTTTATTCCATTCACCGTCCCAGTTGTGTCTTAACCTTCGGTGCTTGGCCCGAGGGTGTCGAGAACGAGTGGGATTGGCTCGAGGGCTGGACGCTCGATGACGAGCAAACGGTGACATTTAGCCCGTCTTTAGTGGCGCTACATCGAGCGGTGTAAGATGGTGCGGTCGATATTCGGTAACTCCTTACCGAGCCTTCCTGGAAGCTCCGTTTTGTGCACTCCCTCGTCGAAGCATAACGAGAAGAATGTTGAGTGTTATGGCTGCGAGTGTAACGAAGCGGAGCAGGTTGTTGAGCCAAAGCCCGTGCAAGGATCGCACTCGCCTTCGAGCTGATAAAGGTCAGCGTTTGATTGATGCGTTACATTAAGTGCCATTTGATTTCTGCCGAACCGTTCTCACCCGCCGTGACATCAAGTGTTTGGTCGCTTGATGTTTCCAGCCGATTGGGGTTAATCGGTTGCGAGCGATGAATCGAGTAGCAGTGCGTACAAGTTGGGAAATCAATTGTGGATTTGTTATTAATACGCACGAGGAGTTGAATGGCACGTGTTGCTATTCAAATTTAAAACATGGACATGGCGTCTTTTGAAGTTATTGCTTAATTGCTCAAATTGTGTTAAATTAGGACGAAGTTTGTTCCTTAACGGCATTTTTCGTATATTATGTTAGCTCCTTTTCTATGCAAGCTATTGATGCAGCTACAGATTTTACTGCGTGACATAAACCCGGATGTTCTCAGGGAATAGTTCGTCTAGGCGTGCGTTTCTTTCAATTCCTGCATAAATCGCTCCATCATTCCACTCCAATTATGTAAACTTTTAAGCTTTTCCCGAGGCTTACACCGAGCGAACAGTCTACCCCTGCTTTTGCAACCCTTTTGTGTCACTCTACCCGAACAAAAATTATTCATCAGCTCCTTCTTCCGGACCGCGGTTAGGTCCGAGATTCGGTCCGCTTCATCAACCCACGAAGCCCGAGAGCTTGGATTTTACAGTTGTCATTTGATTACGCAAGTGGCCCCGGTCCACGGGGAGACCAACTGCAGGCTCCCGGGGGCAATCTGATTCCGAGTGATTACTGTGGCAATGTCAGTGTCAGGCTCATCTAACTTTTGCACCATTGAGCAAGCAGGGCTTGCAGGGAAGTCACGGGCCGGAAAGCACCCGGGAAGGGGGATGTTGATTACGAAAGTTTTAATTTTTATTTCACTAACTTCGGCCCGGCCACAGTTTTGCACCGTCGAGCAGTTCAATAGCTTCCGTTCTTGGGAGCGGCACAGGTTAAAATGGTGCCGTTGTGTGATATTAATTTACATTCGGAGAAATAAAATTCAATTCATCACTAGCCGGGTAGCATTAGCGGCGGCGTGTGGCCGATAGTTGAGAAATTGTTCGAAATAAATCATATTGCAGCGTTGAGGAAGCGCTAGCCAAACTTCCGACAAGTTGGAGCTTGAGAGGACGAAATTTTCACGAACCGGGGGCTGCTTTGTTGACGGAACAGAATTTATGAACGAAAATTGGAATCGTGCTGAAGTGGGACTAGATTTGAAAAGTTCCGGTTCTGTTTTCCGGTTCGGTTCCGATTGTGACGTTTGATGTGTATTCTAGCATTTTTGTTTTCCGTTGAAATGCTAACCCATCTGTACTCTCCATTTGCAAAATTGTACGAAAGGCGTCTTCGTAGAGGGAAAGCAGTGAAGTTGCGAATGAAAATAAAAATCACCCACAATTTGCTGAACGAAATCTTCAACCCGAGACATGGCAGGGATGAGCCGAAAACAATTTACCGTTTACGTGTTTGCTCAGACGATAGGACGATACTGGGTCGTTCCATCATTTTCACGTCCAGCACCATTTGGTGGGATTCTAATTTCAGCTCCGTGATCCAACCGAACCATGGAAGGATGGATGAAAATAAGAGCACCGAGAAAGTGGCGGACGGAAACAAGCTCGTTCGCATTGCCGGAACGTTACTTCTACCGTTCAAGGTAGACAATGTCGATGCTGATTACCCGGATCGACGGGCAATGGAAATGTGGCAAGAGAAGCACACCTCCATAGCACGAAACTATCTCATTAATATTTCATTCAAGATTAGCACCTGATTCGAAGGGAGGGCGATTTTTTGTTCACCCACCAGAACCTGGAAGCTTTGAGCAAACGCCAGTCGGCCGTAGTCGGCGATAATTTCCATAAAATTTTGTGCGACTTTGAGATTACTTCCCAGGGGTGGTTTGGTTCTTCAGGATGATTTTCCACCTCACGAGCAGACAGAGTAGGCCATAGCCAGGAGTCATTTCGGGTGGTGCGATTTGTTATTATGGATTAATTTGCGTCAGGGCGTGGCCATTAGCGGGTCACGCAGGGAAGAAAAAATTCTATGCAATGGTGCGTACATTTAATGACCTTGAACGAACACGAAGGTCACTGAGGGGAGCACCAATTTTAATCAACCGAATATTAGCTCAATTCGAGGTGGGTCGAGAATGAAATTGAACGAGCTTAAACCGAGGTATTTTTGTTTGGAAGGCAAAACGGACATCGGATTGCATTGCATTGTTCCGAATTGAAGAGATATTTTCTTTGCAACAGTACACGCTAAACAAATCGATATTTACAAACCTCCAAAAACGCATAATTTAACAGTCTCCTCACCACAGAACGCAACCGCTTTAAAACGCATTCCAAACGCCTTTGCACGCTTCCACTGTGCACGGATTGCAATGGCTGTACATTCCACCAAATAGCAATGAACAAACGGCGTAACAAACGAACCACAATTGCAGAACCCGCACAGGTCGCACTATTTACTGAGCCACCAAAAATTCGTATAAATTTGCGGTTGCAACTCAAACTCACGGACGGCATGCTTCAGTGCAACCGCATCGATCGAGTTTTACAAATATGTTAATGAATGTTAAACGCGCACTACATATTCATAAAATGTCGTCAACTTGCGGCTCGTCGGACGGCATCGCTCACGCGGCCCGTTCCAATCGCAAGATGCAACGAGGCCAGCCGGCGTGAATGGTGATGCTGCTGCTGTTGATGATAGTGATGGTGATGATGATGATGATGATGATGTTGTCGGTGGAATTATGGAGTAGTGTCGTGCCGATTGCTGGGCCTGCCAAATCGAGGGCCGGAATCTCGGTAGCTCGAAATGTTTGCAAAATGTTAGATTTATGTCACCGCACCTCACAGAGGGCGCTCGGGAGGTGGCACATAATTTCGCATAATCATCGTCGCACACGGTGGGCGCTCGGTGGGAGGCCACAAATGAATTGTTACACTCGCTCACCCTCCCACGGGAGTGGACCGGTGAGATTATCGGGCAGGCATACCAGTCCCGCAGGGCGACACCGAGGCTGCGTGTTGACGAGCCCATTCGGTGTGTCGGCAGCAGGACATCACAAACACACCGGCAAACAATGCGCACTCCCCCACTGAGCCGTACCGAGGATTGTGTAATTACTGGAAGCCTTCTGAGACGGGTGGTACAGCGCAAGGCTACAGGAGCCAGTCAAGGTTGCTCCCGGTTGTTCGGATCCTGGATTCTCGGTGAGCCTGGCCTCGGGTGGCATAATTCAAAACGACACACGACACCCCCAACGGGTTGCAGGAATGCAATTAACGAGCATTTGTTGCTCGGCAGACATTGGAAATTCGATGCTGGGTCGAGGAAAGAATCGCAGACCGCAGGCAGAAGCGGACCGATACGGGTAGCCGATGAGTTGGATGGGATCGGAGACATGGTGCTGTATGGGATAGTTGGTGATAAATGCCGTTCGCTTTCGCCGCAAACAATGACATTCCTTCAGCTGCAGCTGCCGATGCCGACGGACGCTTCCGGTATGCCGGTGGGATTCGATGAGTTGTGGTTTCGGAAATTCATCATCTCGTGTAAAGCAGTACGCATCGAACATGATTGAGATGCACCCATTTAATTTACATCGTCCCGTGGGAGAGTGTGCCGTCCCGAGGAGGCCTCGATTATCCTCGATGGTGAATGTGCGAGATTAGCTGCAAGATTAATTGTTCAAGCCCGGGGCCATCTCGAATCCATCGGACGCTTCACCCAGGAGAACAAGCGCTCGTGCGGTATCGTTGTTTGATTATTTCGAATGGCTGTTGTGAAGCATAAACCGGAATGGCGAGGCATAAAATCTGAATAAAAATTGAATGAAACAAAGCTCGGATGGCCGTTGCGATTGTTGAATGCGTTTTGAGAAGGCTGCGTGGAGGGAAGTTAGCGATGAACATCGCGTTTCAGCTGAAGAAAGCACGTGGCACAACAGTAGGGGTCGCAAAGATCGCGCAAAAACTTTGTCCTTTTCGTTCCGGTGCCCGTCGACTGCCGGCAAAAGGCGCAGGGACATCCGCATGCGTGCCGTGAGGGCCAAGGGGCTATTCCGCGAACTACACATGCTCTGGTTGGGCGATGGATGCAGCATACACCGTGGGGGGCGAAAGTAACAGCGGCGACTAGCAATAAATATTGCCAAGTGGTTGTTTTATGGAAAAAGTTTCACCCGCAATACAACGCACTGCATCGTTCGTCTGGTGGGCGCGAGTGCCTGCATGGTAGGCGAGGCAAAATCTTGGAAAACTTTTTTGCAAAACAACCTTCGAGTTTCGAGGAAACCTCGCTCGCCCTAGAGTGACGTCGGAGAAGGGCGAAATGCGACTGCGGGCATCATGAAACCCCCACGATAATAACTATCTGCCGCGTAGTTGCTATCTGCTGTCGCTCACACGACGGGAGCTGTGTTCTGTTGTTCTTTTTTTCCTGCACGCATCTGATTCGGTCGAAAGTTTTGAAGTGATTTTCATACCTTTAGCATCATGTATCTGTGGTAGCGTAGTACATTGAGGCGGCAAAATTAGTTTATATGATGTTCAAATGCAAGGAAATCCCCGTTACGCTGGCCACGTGTTTGGAAAATAATCCAATGTGTTTGTAGTACCAAAAAGTGTTTACTATCATTTTGACATTTTTCCACGCGTTCATGAGGGGCTGTATTGACATCATGACTCCCTGGGTCGCGTTTGAGTGGTTGCCGAACAGGATGCAGGTCTAGAAGTGGCCCTCATCCATAGAAAAACCCGCAAGTGCATATTTGCCTAATCGCGTTGTTTGCTCGAATGGCCATCAAAACGAAACCACGTAGAATATTCGCCATCGCACGTTCCAACAGGAAACGGGCGTGCCAGTTAACATGTGTTTGGTGTATCTACGAGTGTAAGCTTACCTTGTTGGTGTGTGTTTTTTTCTCCCTTATCCATGCTAACGCGCAGTGCACAGCAGTTACTAGCTTCTAAAGGTGCTAGTGTCCATCGACGAACGACATTACAGGAAACACGAGTCAGGAAGCTTGACGAACGAAACGCCGCTTTCGCGAAGAAGTACTCGCAAGCTCGATAAGCTTTGCCGCCGATAGTGGACGAGCGAACGACACACTCTTGTACATGATTTAAGGTAAACAATTCATTGTGCGCTGAGGTCGGTGAGTGATTAAGCCGGGGTTAAGTTAAACTTATAAAATGGCTCGCCGACGAAGGGCCCCAATTGGAATTAAGCACGCCCAGTGAGGACACGCGGTTACCCACTGGAAAACCGAGCGGGTTTGTATCAAATATGGCGATCGTTTGGGTTTTTTCACCGCATCGTGCGAGGGGCATAGTGCTTTCGTTAGGAATCTGCTGTTTGCTGTTATGGGAGCCACAAACCGTGGAAGCGGGCTTCGGTATGAGCTATACACGATGGTTAAAAGTTTGCATTCCATCCATCGAGGGATACGGTTGTGATGTTTTTTGTTTAAATTCTCGTTCCATGTAGATTACTATCGTGTGACTGGTCAAACGGTAACCTATAACGGTTACAACGCGCAGTGTGGGTATCAAATGAAGTGTTACAGTGACAACAGGTACGAGCGGTCAGTGACAACTTTCCACGATCGAAGTTTGGTCTCAATTTCCACTGCATTTACAGCTGCCCGGCGTTGCAAGAACTTCCGGCACTGGAACAGGAGGCCTTGGCACAAGCAACGGCCGAGTTACTACGTAATGAAGCAGCCTCCCATGATCCAAACTTCATAATCAAGGAACCAGAGTTCGATACGGATTTCTTCCAAACGAAAGAAACGCTACCATCGGAGGTACTGGGTGTACGACGGACGCTTACAACGCAGAAGGTTCTGAAGAAGTTGGCACAGAAATACAACTGTTGTCAGTTGAAGAACCTTCTGGATGGCAAATGCTACTCGAACTTGACTCTGTCTTGCTGCAAAGGAGACGCGACGCTTACCTGTGATCCGTACTATCCGTAAGTTTTAGGGGATTCGGGGATTACACCGCTTACAGATGTATAAAACTGTATAAGTACCGGTTTTCCAGCTACCGAAGCTACGATGGCAGCTGTAATAATCTGCAAAACCCGACATGGGGTAAACGTGGAAGACCTCTAAAGCATCCTTTTGCTCCGTGTTATTGTGATCTTGTGTCAAAACCCGCCGTCAGTCAATCCGGTACGCCGCTTCCGCAAAACCGAAAGCTCATCTCTGACCTATCAGAGAACCTTCGATTGTATGGACCCAACATCACTGCCGAAATGAGCATGATGACGGTGTTTTTCAGCGAGTTCGGCAGCTCCGACATAATCGGTCGGGCGACGAGGCGTACGCAGAAACCCACTAGCGGGTTCCGTGGGTGTAATCCGGATGGTCATGGTCGTAGTCCCTACATGTCGACGCTCTCCAATCCATTGCTTGTCCTGCCAAATGATCGTTATTTCGCGAGTCTGGGAGTCACTTGTTTGAACTTCAGCCCTCAGGAAAAGGCGAACGATCAGTGCGAGCTGAAGCACGTCGGAGAGCGCAACCAAGAGAGCAGTTATCTCGATCTGTCCAGTATGTACGGTGCAGTTCCCGATTATGATGTGTATGGCAAGCTAAAGCTGCAACAGTGTGGCGCCACTAACCCGATCGTAACGACGCATCCTTTCACGGTGCAGTTTTTCACGGTCGCCGGGTTGTTTGCTAAATTCCACAACTACTGTGTTGATCGGGCAAGGACGTGCATACCAGATACGGTCACGGTGCAGGAACGCTGCCGAGCCCTTAACGTGGGCTTATATCAGAAGATCATATTCGAACAGCTGCTGCCTCTGCTGTTCGGCGACACGCTGTACAACCTGTGTGGTCTCAACTGTCAGTACGATCCAAAGACGGAATCGGTAGTCTCTCAGGTGTACAAGAACGGCCCCGGGCGTTTCCAGCACGTGTGGATCCCAGACCAGATGAAGTACAAACCGCAGGGAAATACGCAGTGGCTACCATTCAACGTGTTCTTCCATGACCAAGAGAGGTTCGACTGCTCGGGTGTTATTGGGGGAATGCTGGAAACACCCATCCAGATAGGTCGACTGGTTGACGCGGTATGCTGGCTGGTGGAGCTCCGATATATCGCTCAAATTCTCACGAATCATATTTGAAATATTGCAGATTGTAAATAAGTTTTACTCCGAAGACGGCGTCCGTGGAACCTGCCTACCGTGTCTCGATCTAGCTCGTAATCGAGACTCGGGTCTGTGTCCGTTGGTTACCTACAAACACTTTGTGGAGCAGCTCATCGGAGAACCAAGCAAATGCTACAGACAGTTCGAGGAGTTGAGCGATATGTTCCGGCCAGCGGTAAGGAACCGTATTTCGAACAAGTGATCGTGCAATAATGAGCTGTACTTGTTATTCTAGATGCTACAATTTTTGGCCAGTAAATTCGAGTCCCCGGCGGACGTGGATGTGCTGTTTGGTAACTTCGAAAAGAGGTTCTACCCCGGCGCAAAGCTGCCTATGCTGGTGTCCCAATCCACATGCCTTCAGTTCAAGCGACTTAAATGTACGGATCGGTTCTTCTACAGCTGGAATCCGTATCTCGGAGAAGGTAGCAATGGTTTGGGTTATGGGGTTTAGGATTAAACGGGCTTTGTTTAACATTCTATACATCTCTGTCTTAGGTTCCCGACATCTCATCAAGGCGATGGATCTTACTGGACTGCTGGCTCTATTCACCGACCTGGTCGAAATACCAAAAAACCCGTTCCTTGTTAACAGCCCCAAGTTTATGTCGAGCGACGTTCGCACTTACTTGAAGTCGTTGGATTATCTGTTCTGTCACCTGTAGAAGGTTTTGATAAGTTCCCTTCACCTACGACGAAGGCGCTAGAGAGCAGTTAGGTGTCATAAATAAAATAAATGCTAGAGCTAGTTTAAAACCTGTGTATTGTTCTATCGCAATGACGCTGCATTCCTTTGGTTGACTTCTAAGTGACAATACTAGCTATGAATGGTGTTGCTACAGCAGTCGGCGTGCCCAAAACGAACAGAAAACAGTGCACCTTGAGCAGCACCAGCAAGATAGGTAAGCGGTAACCCAAATCAGTCAAAACGTGCAACATGCACGCCGTAAACAGCCGAGTCATAACAAAAAGCAAAACATTCAACAACTCCGTTTGGAGGAAAGCTAATAAAAGCATCCACAGTGTTCGGCCCCGTGGTCAGTACAGTGTCATGCGGTCGGTTGACAAACGAACGACAGTTTTGCGGAAAACTTTTGCGTCTTTGTAGCACCTGTTAAGTGAAGTGCAGTGAGGTTCACAAGCAATGGAGCCGTTGCGCAGGCTTACAATGCTTTTCGACCCGGTTGTCCCGTCGACTATATTTCTTGCGGTCATGCTGACAGGCTTGTCTACGGCGGATCCCTTCGGTACATTTAATAGACAGTAGAATAGAATCATAGTGTATAAATGTATAAATGTAAATTTCCAAATGAAACAAGCCTATTGGAAGGTGGGCTGGCAAAAGATATGGATAGTGTTCTATCACTTGCCAGAAGCGCCGTAGTCGTGTCTGGAGGAGTTTTTTTAGGAGAAGACTCCCGTAACGTGACTGTAACGGGGCTAATTGGAGGCTCTGTAGAACGCTAAAACCATGTTCAACTGATTGCTTACAAACAAGTACTGGTGTTAGGCCAAGAACGGTAGCTGCTACGTGCCAGTTGTCCAAAAAGCTTTATTGCTTCTGAGTAACGAGAGAACTTACATACAACACGTAGTGTTTGACGTTTAGAATGAAACATTCCATTTGAAACTATTGAAAATTTGCGTTGCAAACAGAGAAGTTGTCTTGATGAGAAATTAATTCACACTTCCAGATAAATATAATATCGCCGACGTTCCCAGGCTCTACAACGGGTATGATATACAGTGCGGTTACGAGCCGAAATGCTATGGAGACGATAGGTAACTCTCGTTATTGGGCTTTGCAATGAGGAATGCACTCGGTGTATTAATGAAGAATGTGATTTCTCAGCTGCCCCTGTCAGGAGCATTTCAGCGAAATGGAGAAAGAAGCGTTCATAAAGGCTGTAGCCGAGATGTTGAGCAACGAAGAGAAGGCGGAAAATAGCTGCTACCGGATTGGGGAGTCTGAGTTCGACTATCAGCTGTTCAAGACGTTTCCAATCCGGCGCGATGAAGACCTCGATACGCGTCGCACACTCACGACGGACAAGTTCCTAAAGGCGCTGGTGAAAAAGTTCAGCAAGTGTCAGCTGAAGAACCTGCTCGATGGTAGATGTTTCTTCAATCGGACACTTTCGTGTTGCAATGGTGTCGAACAGCTTACTTGTGATCCAGCCAATCCGTGAGTATACAGCGTAGCCAACGCCTCAACCTGCGATTCGTACACGTTTAAACGGTGTTTGCAGGTATCGCAGCTATGATGGCAGCTGCAATAATTTGGAGCATCCGTCCTGGGGCAAACGAGGTACCGCCCTAAAGCACCCTTTCGCGCCGTGTTACGCCGATCTCGTTTCGAAACCAGCTCGCAGCAGATCCGGAGCTCCGTTGCCACAGAATCGAAAGCTTATTTCTGAGCTTTCGGAGTTCCTGGAGCAGTATGGTCCTAACACGTCGTCTTCAATCAGCATGTTTCTGGTGTTCTTTTTCGAGCTTACTAGCTTGGACATGATCGGTCGGGCGAACAAGCGAACGCAATGTGCCACCGAAGGTTTCCGTGGGTGCCGTGCGGATGGTCTCGATCGAAGTGCATTCGTGTCACCACTTACGAACCCTTTGCGGGTTCTGCCAGACGATCTATACTACGGCAGGTCAGGAGTAAGTTGTCTCAACTTTAGCCCGCAGGAGAAGGCGAACGATCGGTGCGAGCTGAAGCATGTCGGAGAGCGCAACCTCGAGAGCAGCTATCTCGATCTGTCCTGTCTTTATGGTGAGACGCCGAGCTTCGATACACAGGGAAAGCTTCCTCTGACGCAGTGCGGCAGTACGGACGTGTTGGTACAAAAGACACCGACTACGGCACAGTTGGTGGCGCTGTCAGGTCTGTTTGCTAAGCTACACAACTACTGCGTGGACAGAATTCGGTCCTGCCCGCAAAGTAAGGAACCGGTGCAGGAGCGATGCCGAGCATTCACGATCGGAGTGTATCAGAAGCTGGTGTACGATCAACTGCTGCCGGTGCTGTTCGGAGACGAGCTGTACAACATGTGTGGGTTGAACTGTGAGTACAACCCGTACGGGGAAGCGGTTGTTTCGCAGGTGTACAAGAGTGGAACGGGTCGGTTTGCTCACGTTTGGATCCCGGAGCAGATGCTGTACAAGCCGCAAGGCCGATCGGAATGGCTACCATTCAACGTATTCTTCCGCAATCAGGAGACGTTCGATTGCTCAGGCGTGCTGGCAGGATCCCTTGAGACACCCATCAACACCAATCGATTATCGGATGCGGTAAGTAACAGGTTTGAAAGCATTCGGCGACCTGGTATAAGAGCTCAAGTCTACTGTTTCTGCTGTCGTCTATAGATCGTGAACAAGTTCTATACGGTTGACGGTGAACGGGGAACGTGTTTGCCGTGTATAGATTTGGCGCGGAATCGTGGCGCAGGTCTTTGTCCGTTGGTGACTTACAAGCATTTCGTCGAGCAGCTCGTAGGAGAGGAGAGTAGTTGTTACGAGAACTTTGAGGATTTGAGCGACATGTTTGAACCGAAGGTAAAAACAAAGTGTGGAGCAAAAAGAGGCCTCAGTAACCCAAACTTTCGAATACTCGCAGCTGCTAGAATTTCTCGCCAGTTTCTACGAAACCCCCGGTGATCTTGATGTGTTGCTTGCAAACTTTGAACGAAGGGCTTATCCAGGTGCCAACATGCCAAAGCTGGTGTCCCAATCTACCTGCCTTCAGTTTAAGCGGCTGAAGTGCTCGGATCGGTTCTTCTACAGCTGGAATCCAAATCTTGGTGAAGGTAGGAATGAAGAGTGCAAAAGTTGAAGCTATGACTTACTATTCTATTTCTTACAGGAGCCCGTCATCTGATCGAGATCTTCGACTTCACTGCACTGTTGGCACTCTTCACCGATTTCGAAGATGTACCGTTAGAACCGTTTGTCGTTGATGGACCAAAAGTTCCTGCTTCTGAGGTGAGATCGTACATGGACAGTGTAAACTATCTCTTCTGTCAGATTTAAGAACAAAAAACTGAACGCATATTTAGCTCGGTAGATTGTTTATTTAGAAGATTTTTTTCCTTGACCAATGAATATAAAAAGCTTAGTTAATCTCCATCGCTATCATAATACTAGTTGGTAGCTATAATAGTATATTCAATTCAGAAGTTACATGTGTTTTTTATGTAAGGCTGTTTCACAATCAATAATAACGGTTAAATGAATCCTTAGGCTTTCTTTTTTGATTCCGAAAATATGTTATGGTAAATTGAAATACGTTCCATTAGCCATTCCATTTTCTTGCAGACTTTTTTCATAGCACACAGACTAATTTTATGCATGAATAGTCATGGTACGGTTGGATTGTAAATTGCATATTTAGATTATCGCTCAGTTGTTGAATTTACGGAGCGAGATCGCTACAGGGCACGAGCTAACATGAAAGGCGATGGAAATTTTATTTGTCATTTCCAAACGCTACTGGCTGCTGAGGGACAAAAAAGTCTTCCCGTAAACGAAGCACGTACGCTAATGGCTAATCTATGCCAATGTTACTAGCGCATAGAACCGCGTCACAAGCTTGCAGGAAGAGCAAGTTGGCCAGTTTTGGGGGAGCAAAGTACTTGAAAGAGATGTGGCTAATTTCATCCATCGTTGCAAATATTAAATTAAAACTTCCTGGTTAATATTCCACAAATTGGTGCTGTTACTCACCCTCGCTTCCTGGTTAGCGATCATATCGACCGAGCAAGGAGAATTACGAGGTTTTTGCCCTAACGTGCGTTCTGGGAGATGGTCACGAGAGTTACAAAAGCTTTTTTACGGAAATGATGAGATTTTTCCATGTAACCAAAGTCGTAGAAATGTATTCACGAAAATTCTGGTAGGAGCTGAAATGGGCACGAAAATTTGCAATTCACAGCATGAGGATTTAACTGGGACATGTTCAACTATTTCCAGCACTCTTTTTAAGCCCTTAGGTCAAGATTACTTCCACAGAAAGGTTTCTAGGTCGTTCGGAACGTAGTTACACTTCACATGTTCAAGCAACGTTGTCGCAAATCTGTCTATCATTGCTTCAAGAGACGTTGTCAGCTTCAGGTTGTCGCTGTTGCTGCTTTTCCGTGTGTTTTAGTACATCAATAAGGTTATACGTAGAGCTATCTCATAGGCTATGTTCTGTTTTATTTAAAAAAAAATATTTTTTACGATCATCAAGCTTTGTGCAAATATAAAATGTAGCACATATTTTAGTCTCGTTAAGATCAAATGCAAACCAATTTCATCTCCTGATTCTTTTGTTGTTTCCATTCATACAACGAAAGAAAACTGAACGACATTATTTGGCAAAACGTAGTAAAAACATATACCATCGTTTTCTCCAGTAATCTCATAAGAGATCTGTTTGTATTCTTTGCAGCAATTTAATTCCGTCGGTTGTTCGTTGACGGAAATTGACGAAATCTGTGACGATCCGATTCCAGCGGCGCTTCGTCAATCTTGCTTTGAGAAAATCGTATGAACTTGTCATTGCGGTTCTATTTTTAGAACAGGTATTTCTGCATTCAAAAACACATTTTCCTGAACGGTTTCTGAATTTTCCACAACGGCTTCCCAGCTGCTTGAGGACCGCTTGCTTTGATCGGAAATTGAAGTGATGTTATTCATTTAGGCAAGAATGTCTTCCTTATTGGCTTAGAAGACTGTTACGAGGTATTGCTAGAAATTGCTCAACGCCAGATTTACATTGCCATGAACAATTTCATGGTTTAAAAACTCAATAAGGGCACTTCGTTAAATGAAATTGCTTTTCGTGCATAGACGAAGCATCGTTTGCATCGCTTTCCCATACATGCATTTTTCGAACAGATTATTCTAGTTGTCTCAATAAATCAGGATTATGAGGAAAGCATGGATTTCCTAAATCCGTCGATGCGTCGGTGGAAAACCCCCATAAAAGTATGGCAACCCTCTGGATCGATTCCGATTCCTAGCTCTTTTTCGGAAAGCCTCCAAATCGGTTAATCTCCGGCATGATGTGGCAAGCTGGTATTGGTATTATATTCCTCCTCTCGCTCCAATGTAAGCGTCGAAAGCAGAACGATGCTCACAATGCATTTCAATGGATCAACGATCTAATTGCATTAATGGTTTAGTTGGCGAAAGACGAATAATTGAATCATGTTTCACTCATATAGTTTTCATGAATACACGTGGTTCAAACGCATTAAAGTGTAGTTGCTTATATCGTGCTTTTCAACAATCGAGCTTTAATAATCACAAAAGTACCGCTGGAATTTTGAAATGCATGCGACAACTGGTGCGCCCTTTTTTTGAGCAGTCTATGCCATCATGCTTCGAGCATAAATACCTTCATGTTGCCCAGAGCTGAAATACAGCAAAAAAAAAGCAACGGAATAGCACCGATAAAACAGCGATGGAATGAGTGCGATCTCGAAAGCCCCGCGGTAGCATTCAGCAAAACCCTGCTGCCCAGTTTGCAGCCATCGAGCGTTTCGTGTGCGAATGGAAAACGTAAAGAAATGGAACGATTACGGTTATTAATGACTCCGGGATCAGGATCGAATTTATCATCATTACAAATGTGGCTTGCAGCGCGGAAGACGGCATCACGGAAATGCGAGATCTTCGGCAGCTGAAAATCCACACCGATGTTGCATTCGGCCAAGCGTGCCCGTTCAATTGAGCGTTTTTTCCCCACTCCGGGCGCGTTTGCAGGACGCCCGCGTTGCATGGCAAAAACGGTCCGAATCCTGGGACGGACCGAGTTGGAGCACGGGTGGTGAGATTATCCGCTCGGCGTGTTTTGCCGTGTCTGCAGTGGCATGGCTGAGGCCAGCCAAAGAGAAAATGTGTGCGGAAAGTGCTGCACCTCGGAGCTGTCACCGTTATCGAACCATCCGTTGCTTCCGGTTGTCCTGCACCAACGAGGACAAGTTGCCGTTCGGTAGAAGAGGCACGAACATGCTAGCAGATCGGCAGACTGCATGGTGGTGAGTGGAAAACTTTTCCGATTGTGCATGTGCGAGTGCAGTTTTTGGTCTCTTTTTGTCCAACCCGTGCTTGAGAAAGTGCATCCAATGGGGGCTGTGACGGTTGACGATGGTGAGGACATTCGGTTGCGTTCCGGGGGCTCGCGTAATTGAGGCAAATTGAGCGATAATTTTAATCATGATTTACTGGAATGCCAATTTGTCCCCATTTTCCCTGGATGCCTTCGTCCGGGCGCATTTTCCTCCGCAAATGCAGTGCCATGATGGTACACGACGAATCGAAGAGCTGATTCGTTCGTGCTTAGTTGGTGTGAAATTGGAAAGAAAACGATGCGAGATCCGTTTCCATAGATGTGAGGGGGAATTTGCGGGATTATTCAAGGCCTAATGAAGTAAAACCGAATACAAACGAGGGAGTATTAGATGGGCCGGGACAATTGCATTGCTTTTTACCACAGAATATACAATTTTTTACCATGTATAGTTTCTACAAACTTGGCTCAACGTTGCGTCTTGCGCAACAAGATTCGTGTCTAATGCCAATAACATTTCACGCAAGCATGCTCTTTTCCGCGTAGATAAAAGCTGCAGCGTCCTTAAATTTTCCCCGTTAACGGGCGCTACGAAAACATTACAAATTCGACCCAGATCCCGAACCGAGAGGGACGAGACTCCACCATAAGCACTGTTCCCTGGTTGCCAGCACTCGTGCCGACGTTTTTTGCAACCGGCAGCAAGAACCCGAAATGAAATGTAAGCATAAATTCTGCATCCCTACCCACTACCGAGGCCGTGAGTAATACTCAAACAGGGCCACGGTTGGAACCAGCAGGTCAAGTACGGATACGTACCGAGTCACGTGGTGGTGCTCGCGCCATCACAAAAACCTAACCCCACGAAATCGGTCGAAATCTCGGAAAATCAAAAGAAACTTCACTCCAAGATGCTGTAACAACCTCGGCCAGGGTGTGTGTGTGTGTGTGAGAGAGAGATAGAGAAAATGGGAAGAAAAACAATGATTACACTCCACCTTCGCATGAGTCGCGAGTCTGTGTTTGATGTTTGTACCGATCCTGGAGCTTTGGAAAAACAAGATATTTTGAGTTTCCACTTGCACGAAACGAACGGCTTCTTGCTTCGGGAAGTGCATGCAGGAAGCGCGTTTTTGACCATCGAAAAGCATTTCCCGGTGGACGGGAGTTGGTTGCGGAAAAGCGCCGCCCGGATCGATCTATTGCGCGCGCGTTTTTCCTTTGCACCTGTGGTTTTTCCAAGAACCCTGCGTCTGCCACCGTTGGTTCCGGATGCAAATCGTAAAATTCCTATTTACAATTCGGGTGCTGCCAGCCAAGTCAGCATGGTTCCGGTGAATGGAATACTTTGCTTGCTTCTCCATTCGAGCCAGGCATCCCTTACAGGACGGGAGAATCGCAATATAAAATCCCTTCCACCTCCAAAAGAGGCTCTCTTGCGTTCCCGGCGAAGGATTCGCCCACGGGCGCCGAGTGTTTGATTTATTCCCTTCCGGGGCGCCGTTTACGGGCCGTGGGTTTTTACGGTGCGAGAAGGAATCGACGAGGCAAGGCGATGGACCAGCCCACGCATGTGCCTGTAAGAGTAATGCAAAATGCATGACGCTCGCCATCGCAAGCCGCTGCTGCTCGTAGTCAGCTGTTTCTTCCTTTTTTTACGTTTCGTTTTCCGTGTTTTTCGCTCACCGCAAAGCCCTTGGACCGGTGCTGCAGCCGTCGTCGCGGTAGAAGAAGTGTGCTTTTCGAGACAGCGAGTATTTGTGCAGCAGGATTAGTTTGCTTTCGGTGCGGGACGCGTCTTGGGTTGGCGTTGTTTCTTTACCGGGCGACATCTTGGCCGGGGCCGCTTTTTGGCGCAGTGCGTTTAATTATGCGGGCGCCAGAATCACACGCCGTTTTATGGGCCGATATCAGATTGTACGCACATAAAACACGCTCCATTGTCTTCCACCGAATGCAAATGGCGTGCTCGCAAGTTGCAAGCCGCATTTTATGGCATGTGGAAATTTAAAATAATCAATGCCGTATCTAACATCACACTAGCAGTGGACTTTTTAATACCCCGCTCGATGAGTCCGCCAACGTGTGCGCCAATATGAAGGATTTTGAAAGCGGTTTCTTAGTTTTTGGAACTTTTATTCGCTTTCAAGATAAAGAGCTAGCTTTATTAAATAGTAACGGTTAGGAAACATTTAACGATTAAAGCGGTGTACGATAAATGCTTTCTTACGAATATAATAAGAAAGCTGATCTCGAAATCATTGCGCTAAGTTCATAATTTCTGAGAGGTCATTGTAATCGCTTATTTTGGCGCAGTTTGAAGCCACTTACGTTGATTTTTTCAGTACCATCTCCGTTTTACAGCTTGTCAAAGTATTCTAAAAGAAAACTCTCGCAAAGAAAAGCCAAAGCGTGCCAAGACGCTCTATCTTCTGATTGCACGGTTAAGGCGTGATTATCATTTCTTTGCTGAGCCTTTTGCCAAGTAGTCGGTCTAAATCCAGTGAATTATGACCACCATTCATCCCGGCAACGCAGATGCGCCGGTGCTGTTTGATGTTCTGCAGCTTCACTCGTTCGAAGCCGCGGAAAGCCAGCCAAATCCGCCCTAGAAACGCGAGCGATGATAATACGCTGCTACGGTGGCCAGTGGTTCCGTTTTACTCGCGTACTCTGAGCTCTACGACCACCAGCCTAACGAATGCTAATCACAGTACGTGCAGGCAAAGACAGTGAAGCTTGTGGGTGCTCGCGAGCATCGAAATTAGCCACCCCGGGGTCGGTGCATGCTTGCCACGTTTTGGAGCATTTTTTTTGTGCTCCCCCGAGTGGGAGGATTTTCCGGGAGAACATGAGCCAGAACGCAGCCATGCCGTTGCACATGCACATGAAACTGTTTCCACGGCCCTAACGGGTTGTTAATGTTGCCAGCGGAACGTGAGCTCGCAGGGCATGTAACAAGCTCGCCGAAGGGCTGTGGCAAGCTTCAGCGATCCGCACGAACGGTACAAGGTCGTGGTGTGATCTGGCGTGCCGGAGCGCGAGGGCCAAAACATCTTCCATGCTGGGAGTGTTCCTGAACCGGTGCACCCGAGGCCGAAAGTTTCCATCCATAAAACACTCAATAAACTGCATCTGGAATAAAATTTATCTTGCGTACTGTGGTTGCGCACCGTTCTTCGGCACCAGAGCCCAGCACGTTTTTGCCGTTGAAAATGGGCCTGTGGTGTGGTATGGTGCTGCATTGGGTTGGGTATTGTTTCTTGCCAGTGAATGTGGCATAATGGTGGGTCGAGTTCCAAGCCATCGCTTTGGTGCACTCGCTGGGAAAAGTGGCAGCTGTGTTTGAGATTTGCTTCTTTGGTTGATTTGAAGCTTACGCAAACAACAAAACAATCAACGGGAGCTTGTATGTGCGCTAATTGTGTTTTGTTCCGACGAATGGATTATCAAATGTAAATATGCTGCCCGGGGAGGTAGGATGGACTTATCACGAGTTATTCACAGCGTCTTGTGCATTCAAGGTATTTTGTTTCTTCTCATACCTTTAAAAAAAAACCCGAATTTTAACGCACGCACACTTCCATCGCCATCATCAGCGCCGCATCATAAGCTTTTCGGCGTGGTGGCGAAAGTGCACCATTAAATTCAGGTCATAAATGGCCACCGAAGTGGTTTGTGGGTTCTTCGTTTTGCGTCACTTCACATCTCGAGCCTATACCAGAAGTTAGCTGCAAACCATCACAACCATTAAACGGTCATCGACCACACCGAGTGGGCGTGATTTTACGAGCTTGCATTTTCCCTCCAAATAAGGTCCGGCGCAAACGTAAGTCACTTCACCCCGTTCGGGTTGGCGTGGCACGGTGATGAAGTTTTTGGTCGCTACCATTAAATCCGGCCGAACGAGGATCACGGACGAGGCTGGCTCAGAGGAAAGCCAAAGGGATTGTGAAAGTTCTCACGTCATAAAACGAGTCATTGGGTCATCACCTTCCTCGGAACGACGTGTTATGGTAGAGTGCGAGTAAATTCTATAAATGGGTGTCATCAGATAGATGCATTGAGACTGCGGAAAACAGTGATAAGCATCAGGAGATGTTTGTTTTCCGACAAATGGAAAAAGGATATAAAACATCCCTTTGAAGATGAACACCTAGCTCGGAAGAAGAAAGGAAATGTTTACTCCGTGAAGGAATTACGCTGATTGAAATGAATTATCCTTTCAGCTTCAATGATTTATGTTTATTAAATATGCTACAACAGATGAGTGTAAAAGTTAGCACATCCTTGGTCAAATACATTACTATTTTTCAACACTGATGTTGAAGTGCTAATGATGATTCCATGTAACAGGCCCTGCCGTAAAAGTTGCTGATCCTTTTGTGAATTATTAATTGCTTATTAAATGGCAGACATTTTTCCCCCGTTTCCACTAAGTTCAGTAATTAACATGCCAATAATTCTGGAAAATTTCATTACGCTTATAACGTCCGCTTTTAGCCCATTTACTGCAGCTCATCCTTTCGAACGCTCTTTTCAATTTGTTTGATCGTGTACTTAATTTTTCTCTTTCTTATTCGTACCACCTTTCCCGCAACGCTGCGCTACCGTTGCGTGAAGCCATCGATTACATTCTATTTTCGATTTTAATCAACATTTTTCATGCTCCACGGAGAGAGTTGAAACCGACGTATAATTACCATTTAAATTGATTTTGCGAAAGCGGCGTCCGTTCGTTCGAGTATGTTGAGAGGAAATAGAATGCGAAAGAGAGAGCGCGATGGTAAGTGAATGGAAAAAAGAGGAATTGGCCTGCGGTAGCATAAAAAGCTCTCCATGGGACCGAATTCTGGGAAAAATTTGAAGCAATTTTCTTCTTAAAAAACAGCCCTGTTCAAGCGTCAGTTTCAGATGAAACATCGATCGATAAATGAATCCCGTTCAATTCACATATTTTCACAGTGCAGAGGAATTTGATGAAAGAGTTTCATGTGCGGCACACGATCATGCAAGAAATGATGGGAAAACGCATGCATTCGCTTTGTGGTTGTCAGAAACTTTGACTTGCTGCAGCATTTTCGGCAGAAGCATGATATAAATTTGAATGGCTTCGGGATGCTTCATTCGAATGGTGCCATCCATCAGAGCCGGTTTCTGCTAGTGGTGTAACAAAAAAAAACACCTTTTGTGCTGGCAACATTGACAGTACAACAATTGTGTTATATTCCACCGCTACCAACTACACAATCCGAAGCTCGTTGTTTCATAAGTCGATGCAAGATGTATGAGCTTCAGGTGAAACACGGCTCGGTTTCAATAAGTTTTTGCAACGTGAACTCAAAGGTGGGCTCGGATGAGGAGGAAAAGTTATGTTTTTAAAAGCAAGCAACCAACCACCAGAGTACGCTAATGCTACGAGAGAACTTCGAAAAGTAACATTTCCCACTGGGTTCGGTTATCGTAACGAGGTGGCCGCAAAATGGAATGCATAGTCGAAAAATTACCATTTCGTAACGTGAAAGTTGAGAGCCTTGTTCGTTTGCGAAAAGAACTCGGCAAAGGCTGCCATCAACTTGAAGAGTATTACCGAGAGCAAGAGTAACGGGGTTTAGTGAAAAATGTGTTCTCTGTAAATTTCTCAATATTTAATCATGTGAACCAAGTATAAAAATTAACATGCAATGCAAGCAATATGATGTGCATGATATGTGATTCGGTTGCAAGTGATTTATTTATTTGTTGAAGTCACAGAAAAATATAGGAAATATCGTGATACAAGATTACGCATTTCGTTTGTAACGTGAACAAGCTGCCTAAAAAGTAGTAAACTTCAAACTTCTTGTTGCTTAAAGGAACTTACTTTCTAAGAAAAGTGTGTCGTAAATATGCAAATCAAACGATCGGCTCTGCACAACATTATGTTGCATTCGTGGTGGTTTCCGTTGGTTGATATATGAAGCGTTTATTTCTCCATTTCGAAACCCGTTTTTGCTCAGTTTGGCCAATATTGACGTGTGGTTTTCAAGTGCCGTAGCCCACCCAAAAATGAAATTCGACTACTTCGAGTGTGTTTAGGCCATTCTTTCGTTAAAGTGGTACAACCCTAGCTCTCTGAAGAGCCCTTCTGCCATCGACAAGCAGACTGATGGTCAATTATTGCCGACATCGTGCGTATGGCGTAGGGCGTAAACTTTGCTTCTCAACGCTCTTGGTTCAGCCGAACATCACACCGTGGGTCGTCCATTTGACGATTTACATAAAGCACCACGTCACATCGCAGGCGATCGCTATCGTGCGGCCGGAAAACGGCTGACGCTAATACCAGTGGTGGTATGTAAACCTCGAACGGCAGAAAGCGTGCCAGCAAACGGCCGATTTGGGGTTGGTTCTGCAAAGGGCAGCACCTTATGGCTGCTCGACACGCCGCGCTCGTGAGGGAAATTACACGCTACACTCCGTATCGCTATCCTGAGAGCGATTATGAAGATTAAGGTGTGCTAATTGTGGAAATGGGATATTGTCGCGGTCATTTCGAGCCCTTACCACTGGGGCTATTTGATGCACATATCAGTTGTGTCGGAAGGGATGTAGTCGAGGAACACGCACGGCCAAACTTGATAATGCGCACTGTGACAGTTAATTTGATGTTCTTGCCATTTCAACGTTCATAAAACATAACGATGTATCAGTCCACCGCTCGTTGTAGGTTGAGGAAAGTTATCTATCTGCTAGCAGGGGTAAATGAGTCGATTCGCATTGCTCAGGTGATGCTTTGCATTCAGTTAAAGCACCTTGATTTATTAATCCATTCGCCAAAACTTCAAATCAAACCTCAAAGCAAACACGCGCCTGCTTGAGTTGAATCAAACCCGCTTTAAGCTATAGATTTCAGGTTTGTTTGCTCGTCGATTGAGTAGCTGGCTGTATCGCTGGAAGCCAACCGGTAAGTGTCTCGTTTCGTCGGTTGAACAACGTGGTGGCTTGTGGTTTTCGCTGCTGGAAGCCATCGAAAGTGGGCGAATTGTGCTGGAAAAACAAGCCACGGCTCGCAACCCCGGCCAAGCGCTAACCGGGTGGTACAACGACGATCAAAAGAAATCCTCTTTTCCGCTCAAGAAGAAGGTCCCAAAGGGTCGGACCAAACCCATGGGCGTCTCGGCAGTAGCGCCAACCTTCAGTTGGAAAAACACCCTTTCCTTCCCGACAGCCATCGGGTGCGGGTGCGTGTGCGAACGAAACGGCGCACGGAAGCGGTGGCACGTGCTCGATGGAGGCGCCTGGTCGCTCTCGCACGCAACACGTGTGTGAGTCTCCGCGGGCAACAGGGTTGAAAGGGAAACACTGGCATCGCTCTATGGGGCCTGCTGGAGGCGTTTTGCTGGCAATTGAATCGAATCGAACCCAAGCACTCGTGAAGCTGGCACTGACACCATGCCATGAATGGTGGTTTTCCTTTTCGCTCGCGGGGCTTGCGGTTGGGTTTGGTGCCGTGCGAAGGACAGCCACGGTGTGGTCACGCTTGGGTGGGTTTTGCTGGCGGGCAAGGGTTTTGGAGGCGTTCAGTGACACAATGTTTACTCGCCGAACGCGCCGTTTGAAGCTGACACCTCGTTTCGGGGTGATTTGCCTTCAATGAGGAGGTTAAGCTGTTCCACCGTTGCCGAGTGTGTGTTTTTCTGGTGTCGTGCTGTGTGCGGTAAAAACGCTAGAGTGAAATCACTCACACGCCCACAAATAGGCGCTCAGTGCGTGCGGACATTTTAATTGATTCGTGTTGGTGAAAATCACGACTTGGGAACAAAATAAGCGAATATGTTTTTCTTGGTGGACGAGCGCTTAAGCTTTCTAGATGTGTTGGAGCAGTTACTTGTCCCATTTGGGAGTGTTGCATCGTTTTTCTTCTCGATGTTGAGGTCATTGAATGTTTATGATTTATGGGAGAAATTTATGCACGAACGACACGTATCGCGAACAAAAGGACGATTGAAATTGTCCCATGTTCGTGAAGCGGGATTTTTATTTCCCATTTTGATAGCTCTCAGGAACATAGCTTCTGGCATGTTGCGAATATTAATCACCTCAACAAGTGTGCCATCGCCCGGAAACAAATTACAGCACAGCGTTCTTTCTCTTTTAGGGTTTTCGCTATTCCATCAATCGAATCGGCGGATGCACGATGGTTTCTTTGAGCCATTTTCATGTACCCTCCGCTTGACCGGAGACCGAACCGTGGCGAATGAATAGAAGCGAAAAAATAATCCACAACACGGTCAGCCGCACCAAACGCGACAATGAATGCGGAAGCATACGGCCACGCCATCGCCGATAACAATATCCGACAAGTGGGAATGCAAATCAGTCATTCCGGGCATAATTGAATATTTCTTGCACCCAGCGCGCATCGAGCGAGTCTCAAGTCTTCACGAAGCGTAGCCCAAGTCGGGTCGGAGTTGAAACAAAGTTGAGCGGACGTGGAAGACGAGAGCTGAAACCAATCATTCCATCAATGCCTGCGAGCGTGCTGATTCTCGGTCGGTCGGTCTCGCCGACTTCGCGATGAAGGAGAAGCTCCCAACGAGAACGAACGAAAAGGAAGCCACTCGCAAACGTGCTGCTCGGGCTGGGAGGTTTATTTAACTTTTCCGGTGAAGAAAATTCATCCATCCTCCCACCCGCCCCTCACTCTACGTGTTACAGGGAAATCGAAATGAGTGAGGAAATAAAATAACGACGTCGCGGCTGCCAACGAGTGGATCAGCCGAGCGTGCGAACTCATAATCGGCACTTAGCGAAGCTGTGTCGGGTGGCTTTGGTGCTTAGTCATCGACGGAAATGGCTTCATGATGATTGATGTTTGTCAGCGGTGCTGCGTGTCCGCGGGCTTCCAAGAAGCCGTTTTGGCATCTTTTGCGGAAGTTCGCCGGCTAATTGGGGTATTTACACATTGACACCCATTTCATATTCGCTCAGTGAGCGATTAAGTGATCCTTCACTGACGATCGAAAGTATGGTCGCGAATAAAACTGCTTTAGGTGTAAAAGAGACGTGCAGTTTTGAACCACACTTCCTGATTAGCCTTTTTTTATCTGCATGAATGCAAACAGTTCTTGTGGAGGGAAATAAAACCAGCCTAAATAACTGCGCCTACTTGGTGCTGCTGAGGCATTCTGGCCCGTTTCGCTGAGCGGATGTTACACGCATCGTTAAATCGTTCAATATCGTTTCGAGTGTGCTCGAACCGTAGCGTATCAACATATTTCCTACCATACGAGCCCGCTTGCGTGCGCTTGGTGAAGGAATTGTAAAATGCGAGCTCAAACTGCCATCACCGGTCGCTCCAGTACGCTCTGCAGGACTTCCGGGAGGTACTGTCGTTGACACGCAGATATAACATAAACCGTACGATGAAACGTGTTTGCATAAATCAGCAAAACGAAAATACGGCCCAAGAATCGTCTCCCAGCCGATGTCGTGGTTCGATGACTTTGAGGCATCGGCTTCGAGAGGATGTCAATATTTTTGCTACACTTTCCACTCTGCCACCCTGCTCGACACGGGCTCGGGTTGGGGTTGAAGTCAGCAAGTCGTCTGGTGCGCCCTACGGCAGGACAGACGACAACATAAATGTTCTACGCCTGCGAGAGGAAAACGACACGCCACCGAACGGCCAGTGCACCGGTGTCGGCACAGCTGCTTCTCGGTAGACCCCTGAGAAGACGACAACCGGCTTCCTCGTTTGCGTTTGGTCGGAGTCGAGAGCTTCATCTGATACCATGCCGAAGGGGAGTTCGAAGGCTCTCGAGGATCTTCCCGGCACTCGAGTACCCAGCTACACAAGTCTACTCGGCATCGAGAGGGACTTACGAGCATTCACGACGGACTTCTAGTACAGCGTTGCACTGTCCATTAGTGCGAGCCTGCGAGCCAGCGACCCGTTCGACGCAACTCTGCTGAGAGATTGTCAACAGACAAACCGGGTGGAGCGTCATATTAAAACAACCACTGTCTCTAATGAATTGTTTGAGAGCTACTTCAAGTGGAAAATATGACATGCAGGGTGTGAGAAGGGTCGCAAAATATGCTCCGGTGGCTATTAGTGATAACACGGAGCAGGGCGACGAACGCCGACAGGAGAGCTTGATCGATTTGTGGAACACTTGGTGATGGAACGAACGAACGGAGAGTGAATTTGTGCAGATATTGTTTCACTTTTCACGTCGAAGAAGCTCGTGAGAGCGAGATGTAAGATGAAATTTGCAGTGGATGGTGCTTGAAATAGTAATTTGCATGCATCGGCACGAGCTGACATAGTTACTTAACAGTACTTGATGAAGAAATTGCACGACTAGTTATCATTACTCGGCAGTGTTATTATTATGGAATCAATTCAAGGATGGCATTTTATTCAACTTCTTCTTGTTAAATTATTAAAAATTGAAACATTTTCATGAATAAAGAAACACAGAAAATCAGTAATTTGAAGCAAAAAGAGTATCGTGTGTACAGCTTTTGCACTTATAACGAATATATTACAATGCTATACACTTGATATCGCGATATCGCTATGTTCAGAGCGCGGGAACAAAACCATCTTTCGTAAGCGAATTCTTTGGGGGGTTTGACACGGTCTAGTGCAGAAATTGCACTGCAACTCAAGGATAATTGTCATCCGGGTGCTATTTTTTAGTTTACCCAACTCGTCTCCCTTGCGAAGGGCATCTCAAGAATTCGTAATCCCTTCTGTCACAGGGGTCACACTCTTTGCGATTCGCGATGCGAATTCTGCTGACAGCAGTTGCAAACGAACGGCGCGGAACCGGTATCAGGTTCTTCAAATACGACCGGATTCGACGTCATTCTGCGTGGTAATTGCAGCTGAAAACGAACGGCGCCTGTGACCGGCGAAGCACCTGGTGAAGGGAGAGCAGCTCGAATGAAGCAGAATTTTACAAAACATCACCGAAATGGCTGACCTGCGTGGAACGTGATGCTGTTGGAATGTAGCCTATTGCAAACCCGTTGCATAGTCGTTTTTGCCTGCATTCTCAAAGCGGCAAAGCGTTTCGAAAAATCGTGCGACCATTAGAAACGCGTGCCATTCTTGTCAGCGTTTCCTTTTGAAACAATGCGACGAGGATAAGTTCAAAGCGCGCGCTCGGGATTGCGCTTGTTTCACGCTAAACGAACTGCTTCGTTAAGCCGCTCGCTCAAATAATTATTTACGATAACTTTGCGCTTGAAGCAAGTTTTCCCTCGCGAGCACTCGACTCGCGTCACGATTGCCGTGTCGATGATGTGGGAGTCGTTTATTCACGTTCACGGATCGTAAAAAAACGGTGATAACCCTTGCTGCGTTGCGCTCGAATGTCGTAACCCTCCGTAACCTCGACCGGTTTGGTCGCATTAGAATAATAAAATCCACGCCACTCGCACGTGCTCGCATCGTCACCTGGCGCTCAGGCGAGTGCTAATGGCGCGCGCCAGATCATTAGCGTGCGAGCGCTGGAAAGAATGGAACGTTCATCAAATAATTGCCTTCCGAATTATTCACCCACGGTAACGGGAGGACAAAAAAGTGTTACCGGCACGTTGCCCTTTTCAGCGTTGGAGAAAGGCTCGCTGCAGAATCAACACCTTTTTGGTCGGTAATCGCTTACATCTCCACGTGGAAGAAGTAGGTTGGCCGTTGCGATCCTTGGTAACACACGAAGGTCACCGGTTAGGTGACGGGCAAATACCGAAACGTACGGGTATGATAAATTAACGCCACCTTCATATGACGCAGGGCAGCTTTTGACGTTTTACGAGGATAAATAACCGCTAGATAAAGGCTGTTGAGTGAGGTGAGTAACCCTTCAAACAACCGATCGTATAGAGACCAGTCGAGCGGTTAAAAAACGGCCGAAATTTGATTAGCTTCGGCAGCATTTTTAAATTATTCATTACGCTAACGCTTGATGAACGAAATACAGGCCAAGTTGGAGCATTAAAAATGAAGACACAATTCCCACCAGCCGTCCATGTGGAGGGCAAATAAATTTCGAATGTTTTTAAATTGAATTCCTCGTAGACGGGCGGAGAAATGCAAGTCCCGCTGGCTCGTAAATAAACCGACAAATATCAATTTCCTAATTGACTCCGTTTCCTTACCGGCTGGCAGAAGAAAAAGCGGAAGAAAATTCCACTTCCCTTCCGGAGGCCCGACCGGCGCTGAAGGGCTGGCACCACCTGGCGGTGGATTTATTTTTGTTGTTCATCCTATTTGATAAATTATCCGTTTCCTGTCTATCTGCGCCCTTCAACTCCACCCGGGCCGAAGCCCCAACGTCACGAATAAGGCTTGTTTATCCTCCCACGGCCCCCACAAAGGCGCGCGCGCGCTACAATGAAGCGCAAAGGGATGTTGAAATTTAAATTCCAACCACACGGTGGATTTCTTATGTCTTCAACACGTGCCTCGCATCGCGGCTGCTGAAATGAAACTTTCGAACGTAACCAATCGACGTGCGCGTGGCGTTTTATTTTGCCTTCCCACGCTTCGCACCCTAGATTTATAGCCCGACTGGCTGGCTGGGTGGGTGGGTGGGTTTAGGGGGGAGAAACAATTTACTCCCCATCGCCTTCGTCAGCCAGGGTTCGGTTTTCGTCGAATTGGCGGATGGCGTCAGCGTGCTTGCCGCAACCCGAACGGTGGCGATCGGTTACTTTATATTGTTTTCCCGCCCGTTGGTAGGTGTTAATTTTTTAGCGTCGAAGAAAAATGAAACATGTCGGCCATTTCGAGGAAAACCCGTGGCCTGTGGGCTCGATTTGGTATGCCAAGAATGGAGCGGCTCCCAGTTGGCGTCGGAGGGATGCGCCGAAAAGGACTCATTTGTTTGCGTGTTTCGACATATTGAAGCAATAAGAAAAAATACACACACACACACACACGCGCGCGCGCATACACACCCACAAACACACACACAATCGATAAGGGATGTTGTGGCAAGAAGAGTGCTGCATTTCCGCCGGTTACGCAACCAGCAGGGTTCGCATTTCAACGCGCCCTATTCATCGCGGAAATGACGCACTTTGCTTAATCGCTCCATTCCGGACATCGCATGGGATGCGAAAGATGTTAGCGACCGCTTCTGGCGACAAAGAAACCGGCTCACAAAGGAGACTGCTGCTGGAAATGCGAGGAAAAGCGATCATGCTTTCCCCCCCGTTAAGTGCTGCCAATGCTCCTGATCGGATGGATCTTTGAACGGTTGCTTACGAGAACGGAAACGGTGCATCCTTTTTTTTCTTTCGCTCCTTTCGAGCTCATTCATTTCTATTTTCCCTACCTCGAGCCTGGACATCGATCGCGATGGATTTCCCTGCCTCGGCCACGTGCGTGCTCGCACCCTCGGGGAAGGAAATCGGACGCCGGGACGAATCTTTTACAATAAATTTCCGCCCCCGGCTTATCGCAGCTGAAAGGGCCGGATTTGTGCCGATGTCGTGCCCTGGCGCGGGATGGATTACGAGCCGTCCTCGAGGACGTCGCCATTCGCATTCCGACAGTCGCATTCTACGATTCGTCGCATTACGGGCGGTATTCACTCGCAGGTGGAAAATTGAATTCCACTCCGGCGAAGGAGTGGGAATGTTCTCCGAAAAGCGAAAAGGGACGCCAGGATGTCGACGGGCGCACGTGGCACAGCCAGCCATTGGAAGGATGCTCTCTGGGGGGATTTTTTCTCAACTCACCACCACTCCGGTTCCTGGCAGAGGACCCTCGTATCTTTGGCACCTTTTGCTGGGCCGGTCATTCCCGGAATCGGATGTGACGCATAGGGGATAGGAATGCTGTCGGCTAGTTGCCCAGCCAGCCCTTTTCAACGACGCACCGGCTGTCACCGGGAAGCCTCGGCTGACGTTGCAGAATTTTCCCCCATGGCAACGTGTCGCCGGGAAATGCTCGGTTACATGCACCTTGACATGTGGCTGACCGGGAAGGACGCACGTGACGCGACCACCGGATACCAAAAGTTTCCAGGGCGTGTCTCTTCCGGCGATGGCAAGTGAATTTTTATAATCCAACTTTTCATCTCCAGCCCGGCCAGTGTCTCCGAATGTGTGTGTGTGTGTGTGTGTGTGTGTGTGTGGTGCCACCGAAAAACAAAGAAACAGTGTGTCGAAAAAAGAAAATGGAAACGAGATCTCGAACTGTCCTCTTTTTTGTGTCAGGAAGGCGAGTTCTCTCCAGAGACGGCGTAGTTCTTGAAACATTCGTTCATCCTCGAAAGACCGCTGCGGTTTTCCACTCTCTTTCCGCTATCGTGCATCATCGGATTATGTGCCAGTCGGACCGCAAACGGATAAACCACAACGCAAAAGGAACGCAAACGATCATTCGGTCGTTATAAATTTTGTGCCATCGGATTTTATGGAGCGGAATGATTCTTCGAGTGTTCTTCGTGAGACAGACGGTGGAAAAAAGTCGTACCTTTGTCCGGGTGTCTGGATGGGCTTTTGTGTGCACTTTGAAGTGAAATGAATATCCTGCGCGGAAACAATGATCGTGCCCGTTTGTTGCGAGATTGTTTGGTTACTTTCATCATTGGCGTTAATGTTCAAGAATGTTACCATATACCTTCATATACCTTTTCCATTCAAGTAACGCTCCAATGGAATTTTGTTAATTTCCCCGAAGAGTAAAATTAGAGTTCGAAATAATACAAGCTAAGCTCCAAACAAATAGCAAAAAAAGAAACTTTTCTGTACATCGGTGTGTTTCTATCGTAGGTGTTGAATGGTAAACCCATTCACGCAGCGGAAAATAACGATTGAATCGACTTCGATTGGACAACGTAATGTGGAGTGAAGAAGAATAGCAAAAAAAAAACATTAATAAATTCATTCTATTTTCACTTCGCTATTTCTTGCTAATCACCTCGCCTCGGCCAGACGGTGTGGGCTAAGATTCCATGAATCTTTAATGGGCTGTCGTTATCCGTTGTCATAAACGCCGTTTTGAGGATTGGGAAGAAACCGGTGAAGCAAAAACTGTCACGGGCCAAACTCGAGTAGCCTTGCAGTGACGCCAGCGACCGTTGACCGCGTAAACAAATTGACTTTCTCTCGTTTTTTGTCGCCTCGATCGTAAAGTGGTCACTTGGAAGCAGGATGATCTCAGGTGTGGCGCTAAGGCAGAACGAGAGCCTTCCGTCAGCGGTCGAAGCCACGGCTGATTGGATGCGAGCGATTGCCGACGGTCCCGACGGTGGCCTCGCAGGGGATGGACTAATTTATGTAAATTGAAAATCATAATTTATCCCATTTTCTCGCTTTCTTGAAGTGCTTGGGCAGCACCGTTCGGGGTCGATGGGTCGTTTTTATAGTTGGAACCGGTAGATCAGCTGCGTGGAAGGTGCTTTATCGTTGCCCGAAAGGACACCCTGGTGGGGTGGACAGCGGGCAAATTTACACATTTTCCACGGGAACACAGCTCGGTTCAAGCGAGAGTAGAGCCCCGTCTAAAGCAGAGCTTTTTCCGGCTAATCGACTCGCATTTGGCGTCTCTGTCGCAGAATCGAACGCTCAGCTTGTGGTTCCACAAAGGGCACATGAAACAGGCGTTGCCGGAGCCGGTTGGAAAGTTAAATTGAAAATTAATGAAGATGCAAGAAATTGAAAAGGTTTTCCCTATGGCCAGCCCACTGTACAACTCGATTGCTCCACGTTTAGTTAGGAAGTGGTATTTGTTTCTCGAGCAATCGAAAAAAGTTTCCATACCGATAAACTGCTGGTGCGTTTTATTTTCTCACCCAGCATCCCTTTTGCAACACCAGTGGCAGAAAATTGACCACTTTCCACCCTGCGAGCAAAGAGAATACGAAAGGAAAAAAGAGAAAGATAGAGATAGAGAGTGTCTTAAGTTAAACCATTAATCAAACTTGTTAATTTCGAGAGTTTGTACGGGCACCAGAGTGGCTGTTCCGGTTGTTTTCTGCCCGTACCTGTCCCGGATGTGGCATGTTTTATCTGCCAACCGTTTCGCTCTACGTTCTCCTCCAGACCATCGAGTCGATGGTTATTCTGTCATCATGTTTAATTTTTGCTCTTGGGAGAATGTGTTCCAAAAATTCGTAAATGATTTCAACTCCATTTTGTGCGTGTTCGATCTGTTTCAGTAGAGTCGATCGCAGCTGCAGACCCGTCACTGACAGCCGTTGTCCTGATGCGTGCCTTCGGGAAGCGTACCATCCACCGGAACGCCACACCGAACGGCATGTTGAAGAAGATGTAGCAAAGGCGAAAAGGGTGGCCAAGGCGAATATACATAAATTACATCTCCTCTGCGGGGCTCGAATTAAAGGAGTCGAATTAAAAGACAAGAGCTTTCACAGGCGTCTCTCGGGTTAATCGAGGTGTTGGTGGTTTAGTGTAGTTTTTTAGTGGCCATTGAGAAGACGTCCTGTCATTGGACGATTCTCGGAGCGTGTCACAATGGCTGCACGTGTACCAGGACGATCTAGATCGTAAACCACCACGAGCACCTTGCACGGGCGATGAAGCATTTAAGCTTTTACAGCTACTTAAGGTGGAAGCATTGGCTTTGGGTTGCGAAATATAAAGCGACATTTTTAGCCATCGTAAAATTAAATGACATAACTTAATGGTGGCCGCTAGTGTGACCGTACTTTGCTGAAAATAAGAACTTTAATTAAATGTAAAAGGGCAATAATATATATTTTTACGCTTGGAGAACGTTGAAAACTAATGCAAATCAAGTGGAAATTTGGCATGAAACATTTTTGGGAGAAAATTTCGTAACATGTCGCCAAAAAGCTTATTACATCACGAGAATGCGCTTGAGTTGTATTGGACTATCATAAATGTTCTAGATGGCGTGATCTCCAAGAACATAATCCTTATCGAAAAGATTTCCCATAGCAAACGATACATGAAATATTCGCCCACAATACAGCACAAAACGGTATTGGATCAGCCACAAAACATGCACACACACAAAAGGAGAATTGGCCTAATGACGGAACGTCGGAATCGGGCGCGCAACCGAAACTCACCGCGAAATAATTCAATCGTATTCATTCGCCCCATAATTGATTCCTTTCTCGTTCGCCGAGCGGCGATCAATGCAATGGTTTTATTTATGAGATCGCTATCGCGTTCCTTCACAGCCCGGTGGTTGTGCGTTCTTTTCCACTCCCCAGCATGGGTGGAAAGATTTCCCAAGCCAGCCCAAAGCTTATCTTCTGCCTCGACCCGCTCGGTGAAGCCTGTTTTTATTTTTTCTACCAACGCAAACCCAAAACCCGACCCAATCGCCGGCAAACGGGCTCGAGGGGGCAAAGGAAAGCCACATGATGGATCGAACGAGGACGACAGCGTTACAAACGGCCGCATGCACACACACATTCACTCGAGCTATGCTATGCACACATGCACATCGAGGAAAAAAAGGGAAAATCCAACACCGAAGGGAAATGCGAACTGTATCGGAACACGGTGGAGTGAAAGGAAATTTGATTACATTGCGCACTGTTTGCACACGTGAGCGATTTCCGGGGGCTACCATCCTTCGGTTGACTAGTAGGGTGGATGAAAAATGACCGTGCTGGGTGTGGGTGGTGGTAGAAGCAAAGTTTATTTTATTAGCTGTGCTCCCGCACAGAGGCACATGCCTGGTCCGATTCCGAATCGGGGGCAAGGGGCGATTATTTTCTCCCGAGATCGGATGATTGATAGTGAGATTATTAATTCAAGCGTGATAAGGTTGTTTTTACGGGTCCGTGGGATGGGAATTTGGTGGCGTTGGTGGCTTCTGCTGCATTGCAAGACGTTCTTGTAGAGAGTAATGGTTGAACATGCTGACCCTGTGCTAGGACCCAATGTCGCGATTGTCAGTCGTTGTAGGAAATTAATTGCGAACGGAAAGATGCTGCGGAAATAATATTAAAGCCTAATGAAATTACGAAACGGCTTTTCAACGAAGTCTTTCGAAGGTTCTGCTGTTTGTAAGAAATAGATCCGGTGGATGGAGCGCACGGGCCGAAGAACATGACCCGAAAGAAAGCACGAAAAAAAGTGTGTAAACTTGCAGCTAAAATGATCCCCCAAGGAGCCCTTCATCCACGAGACGACAACCGTTAGCTGTGATAATCTTGGGACTCATTTGATATCAGTCCTCCCGGGCAGAGGCAGATTTTCTTCGTAGGCTTAGAGCTTTCTGATGTTGTCAAGACGATAGGCAGATGCATGAAGAGTCATTTTGTTTTTTTTTTACTACAGGGAGTTCGAGTGTTTCAAGAAAGTGCTGTTGCGCAAGTCGCTGGATACATTAATTAAAGTATTACGCAGGAAAACGATCGCAACCGAGAGCGGTGGTCACGTTAACACGAGGATTTACGCTAGTTTCGCAGAATTTCGCGCCACTGAAAACCACAATCCACAGTACGGAGTCAATCCGCTTGAGGCGTGTGATTCGCCAAAACCTCGCCGCGCAAAATGCCTTCACCTTGCGTGCGATGAAACAAAAATAAAAAAAAGGTCAAAAGAATTATCCCTCAGGGGATGGCCCAGCAGCACCATAAGCCTCGTTCGAAAGCGAAAACTTTCCGAGCGATTATCAAACTTCGGTCCATTAAACAGCCGCCGTACCTTAATGGATTATCATACCGCTAGAGCCGCGATAAGGGTGAAGTGGCTCGTCAAAGCACTCGGAAGGCTTCCGTGAACGAGAACCGTGAAGGACACGGCAATAATCAACCGCACTCGCTCAGAGTTCCTTTTTGCGTTGTTGTTTAAGCCAAAAGAGCGAGCCAAAAGCGATGCCTTTTTACGACCTCCTTCCTGCGATAAGCGCACTTTTTTGGCCGGGTCCTTCAATCGGGCGGCCATTTTCGGTCACCTGACCATCGGAGCAGGCTGGTCAATCGGAGCGCTAGGTAGGCTTAGGCACCACTCCTGTCGCCTGTCATCGCAGGTGCGTAGCTGTCACTGCCGCCGGGGCATGAAAGTTTAATGTTTGCACCCTCCATTACAGCGCGATTAATGGCCACGGCCTTTCTCCGGGCGTGGGGCACTCGTCCGTGGGTTGCGATCTTCATCGGCACTCGGCGCTTCCGGATCGATCAATTGACCGGAAGCGGACGGTTGGCGCACCATAAATTACCCCATGACACCGGCAGTCAATCAAGCCGACGCCATCGACAAACCGACAAGCAACATACTTAATGATCCAGAAGCTACCAGGATTTGGTCCCCCATTCTGCACCGATCCGACCGATGTGGTTCCGTTTGTCCCGCGGGTTCGAGTTGCACACGCACCAAGGATCTCGCGTCCTGCGGCATAACCGTGGTCGCCCGCTCGGCGTGCCATCAATCTTAATTAAAAGCATTTCTGGCTTCGTGACGGGAGCCGTTCATCCGATTTGTTTGATCCATCCAGACGGATCGAATGCCACCTGCGCTGCACCTTCCAGGTAGAACTTAAATAGATCGCAAACACCGATTGCTGTGGCAGGGATTAGCACTGGCGACGGACGGACTCATTTAATCAAACATTTGCGGCTCAGGCTGGATGGTAGCGCATTTTCGCAGCGTTGAAGGGCCATCGAATGGAGGAAGGATTAATGGAAACAAGTTCCTGCATTCACTAAACCCTGTTTTGAAGATCGAATCGAACCAAATCGAAGTCGTTTGAGCACGGGCTAGAATAAATAGGTGCTCCGTTACTCCGCTTTTTTCACTTTTTATTTAATAAATCACCAATATTTACAGCCACCCTATCCGTGGTCGATAGACTCGCGAACTAAGCCTGCACAACTCATAAGCTGTCTCGAGCTCAACCGAAGCCGTCCAACGAGGCTCGACGAGGTGATAAAGTGCCACGAAGTACCTGCAGCCATTTTGCCGACTCCAACTCCGGTTCTGCACGGAGCGAAACAATAACAATAAACATGGGAAGTGTCAAAAGCGAACGGAAAAATACGATATTACACGAAATAACATAGCCCATTGCTATCTGCACGGCGCTGCTGGGAGAGCCGCTGAGGTGAACACAATATGAAAAATCGCAACCTGTACTGAAGGGCGATGGAGAGCGGGGAAAAGGATAACCGTATCTTTGCCTTTATGTCGTCCCACCCTCGCAAACAACACTATCGTCAGCGCCGACCCTCGCTTAGGCGCACGACGTTTGACTGAAATCGTTTGTCGATGGTCCATGGGCGGGAAAATAAAATCAAACTAGAACTGCACCGGCCGCCATTACTGCGTGGGTGGCAGTGCGGTGCCAGTCGGGGAAATCATTTTCCACAAATCGTTACCTCTTATGGTGGGAATCGAATCGGAATGCTGCGGGAAAGCTGGCAACGGACGGTTATCGGTTTTATCGATTGTTAACAAAGTGCAAGACTGTTTTGATCGCGCTTTTTCCGCGCGCCCTTCTCCAGGGTCAGGGGTCGGTAGAGTAAAGCTCCACCCACCGGTTCCACCGGGTTTTCGTGGGAGAAGGCGAAAACAACGGTTCAGCTTTGGCCGCGAACAAATACTCCTCGATTGGATTTATTAAGGTAATACGGGAAGGCTGGTGCGGGAGTCCTTTAGGAGCGCGCGCGCGAGAAAAACTGGCGGTAAAGGGTCTTGTTTTATACTCCCACTCACCTGGCCTCCTTTTCTCTCGGAGATCTTTCGGGGGTGGCGCTGAAACCCCAAAGGGATTCTTTTCTTCTTGAGGTGTGGTTTATTTTTTTGAGTGCTCCCGATCCGATGAAAATCCACAAGTTTGCGACCAGCAGAGAGGTTGTTTCGGAGAATGGGTGTTTGGGGTGGTGAAAAATGAACTCCCAAGCCGGTCTGACGGCTAGGTGCCCTTCCGAATGCCTTTCATATTGAGTTCTTCAGCCCGCCCGGGAGGGCTGAACGAAGCGAAACACAGAAAACACCCCTTCCAAATGGAGCAGAAATATTGAGCTCGGGCGTTAAACCGGATTCATAAACAATGCCCGGGCATCCAAATTCCGATCCCGCGGCAAAAAGGGGCCACGTGCCGGTAGCGATGGGATTCGGCGATTGAACAGTCTTTAAATTTAACGATCCAACCGGCCCGAAGATTGTTGCTTTATCGGCAATATTTTAACGATCCGCAATAATCGTCCAATAGTTTTTCCCCGGGCGCGAAGGGTGCCTAGGGAAGGTGCTCGAGGTGTGCTATCAAAATTTAAGTGGTTCCCATTTAATGGCTCGTTTTTCGGTGTGGCCTAGATCAATGGGGTGTAATGATGCGTGTTTTCGAGGGTGGCTGAGAACCGAGCAATAGGAGAGTCGGAGAAAGGCGTGCTGATACCTGTGTGAATGCTGACGATAATAAGATACAAATGGCCATTAAAAAGGTGGCAAGTTTCAAACAGATCAATGAACGTATATAAAAGACCTGCTGTACGCAATTCGACCAGCTAGCTGTAAAGGTGGATTTTTTACTTTAAATGATAGCTTACATTTGGAGATTGTTGAAGTACGGTAACCATAAACTGCAGTTGTTTATTTTTCCATTCCACTAGCCATCCTAAAGGTGTGCTTCATCAAGCAATGCGGTTCGATAACTTTTTCGATCAATCTATTCAACAAACAGTGTGTTCGCCACGGTAAAGGTGTTTCGGTTGTCAAAGCCTCGATTAATCCCGACCAGGTGGACGACTAATTAGGACGCGTCAGGAAAACCGGACAGCTCCCGCACTGGCCCCATTCAAAGGCTGGAAGCCATCCAAGAAGCTGCCACCGTAAATCTGATGCCATTTTTCATCATCGAGCTAAGATTGGCAACAGCAAAGACGAAGATGTTGATGCCACCTCACGACCACGCAACCAAAGCAGCGCTGTCGGGGCTTTGCGCATTTTCGTGGAAGCCAAAGTCAGCTCGATGGGGGTGAATTCAATTTTCCACGTCCCACGACTCGGTTGGGTGTCGTTATGTTTGCTCGATGGCTTCACCACCGCGGCGGCAGCATCAAACATTATCGTAATCTTGTTTATTGCGCACCATTTGCGCCCTTCGGCCGGTCGACCTCACGCCGCAACCACGAAAGACAACACGGCGCTGCGACAAAGGCGCGAAACACGCCTCGGGGAGTGGGATTCGCGCGAGGACTCTTTCCCACAAAACTCACACCAGCGCGCAATGAGGCGAAGATTGCGGATCTGCTCGGTTGAATCATTTGTCTTGTTGATTTCCGGGCCAGGCTTCGCGCTTTTCTTACCTGTGAGCCTGAACCTGCGAGGCCTGGCTGGATGCTTGGCTGGACCTTTTACCTTTTGTTCGATGAAAAATGGTGCCCCTGTCGGAGGTTGTGCAAAGGGCATCGATTGTGGGCTCACCCTTTTTCCGCCCATGCGAGCAGCGAGTGCGTGCAGGCGATGAAAGATACGGCTTTCTGGTGAGTCGTTTGGATTACTCAAGGGTTTGGACGGTGCTTTATGGGTGCCTGATTCTGAAGCTAGGCCCTACGAAGGGGGCACCTACGTATCGACACCGAGATAAGTGCGCCGGTTACGGACCGGTGGTGACGAAATTGCTCAATGGCATGTGTGCTCGTTCGAGAATCGTTTTTCATTTTTATGTTTTCATAAATTATTTGCTAGCCCTGTCGGTCGATGAAGCCGTGTCGAAAAGCGATGCTTTGCTACGTTTATTTCATGCGTCAGCGATAACGCGAACAATCGCCTGGCAAGTATTGTTTTATTTTTAAAAATTCAATTTTCGTAAGGGTTGACTTGAGAGTCGTCCCCTTTTGCGCTGGTTTGCTGCTTCATTTTTGTTTGCATTCCCTGGGGGCGAGACCATCGGATAAGCTTGATTTTGCCCTGCCCATCGACAGGCGGAGAATCAATTATCGCTCCCATAGTGCTCGATTAAACGTACCTGGTGGCTGGTCACTGGGTTCCCGCGAGCATCGAGTGCATTACCGGTCATGCCTCCGGACCGGAAATTGTGACGTGGCTTATTGAATCTCCCGGAGCCGGAGAGTGGAATCGAAATCAGGAAACCAAGCCATTCCTAGCCGGTCCAAGCGCGTCCATTAATTTGGCCACTCACCAGCGCCGTCGAATCCATCGAGCCCACGATCGTCGGCCAGACGTTGAGCTGGGTGCTTTGTTTGCACCCGAAACCGGCGGGTAAATGGGCAACCTGGGCGCGTCCGCAAGGACTCGTGGACCAGTAAGTACCTTCGGCCGAGGAAACACAATTATTCCTAACTTTATTACCGCATTCGGCGTCACGTAGGCGTTCCCCGGCCCACAGGGATCGGATATCCACGGTTCTCGGCAATCAAAGTCGGTGCGGGCCTGTTTGCTTTCGTCCTTCGTCCTGTGCCGTTGCCGTCCTGGTCCGGGTGGAGCCCGATGTTGACATTCCGCAGGACGGCTTCCATCCTCAAGTGCTCGAACGGTTGACGATGACAGCGCACTTCATCGGTCCGAAGGACCTTCGAGGCTGTTCCGCGGATGGGTGCAATCTGCTGGGTTGCGGACGTTTTCTTTCCCGAGCTCTGGGCTTCCGTTTCCGGTACGGTAGGCACCGAGTGGGGCTTCCCTGTTGAATGCACCTGCTGTGCACGCGATTTGCGATTTCCACGAGGGTACGATCTCGTCAGGAGACGGCCGGTGTGCGTCGGAGGGAAATTTGGAACCATTACAATCAGCGAAACACGAAGCCTGCTAATGGAGGATTTGGATTTGGGGACGCATTTCGACAGATGGCTGCCGCTCGTCGCAGAGCTGCTTCTCGAGTACAAATAAGCCGGCTTAAAGTTAGCAGCTGGAAAGCGTCTACGAAGGAAAAGTGATTTCAAATGCAGTCTTGAAAGTGGAAAATGTGCACTCCAATTGTGATTGTATCGTTCCTATGTTCTGAGATATTTTTTATACATTTTTAGCCTTATCATATTAGAGCCTTATTATATTAAAACGTTGCGAGCCTCTGTCTGAGTGAGATTTGTATGAAAAGAGAAAGAAAAGCCGATAGAAATAAAACATCGACAATCTGGCAATCAAATGTATTATTTGCTGTTCACTAACTCCCCCAATGGATGGAATTGCGAGTTTTGAGTCGAAGCTGATTAGACACCCCAACGCCTAAGCCCTCCAGACCCCTTCTACCCATCTCAATCACCCGTCTCGCAGCGCCGATTACACCCCACCACAGCTTCCGAGGCGCGATGTAACGAAATTAAATTGTTTTTGTTTACCCTCTTCGATTCAGCACTGGAGAAAAAGTTCTAATCCGATTAGCGTTCTCCCGTTTGGCCACGGACGTGGGTGCCAATTCCCCCACGCTTCTCACCCAAAATGATGGACAAGGATCAAGTCAGCGGCGGGAAAAAGTTAACGGTCATTCATTCCGTTAGTTTCGCTGCGAGCCGCCAGTCGGACGGGGTTCGTCGAGTGACAAATCCTCTCGGGCACAGTCCTGTTTAGGCTCGGATCTGTCCGCCATGATCGGTCAGCTCGGGTGGGTCACTGTGGGTGGGTGGTTAGAGGCACGGATTTATTGAGGCATTTGTTACATTTCGTTTTCTCCCGCTACTCGAACCGGTGGCTACGCTCAGTTCCTGATAATCCCGTGGGGAAAAGTTGGTGGGCCTGCTGGGCAAGTTGTCCTCACCAACGCCGGACTCGGACAGTTGGCTAATCCTTCCATTGGGAGGGTGGCGGTGCACTAAGCTAGCCAGCCCGTGTTGTGAAGAAAAGGATCCAGGAACTCGTCAACGGTGCCCGAGAGGAAATTGAGAAATGGCTAATACCCGCCGGGAGTTGCTACAGCACGAAATGTTTGCGATGATACTTTCCGATGGAAGAGGTGGGTTGAGAGAGCGAGAGCGAGAGAGAGAGAGAGAGAGAGAGAGAAAACCCTGCCAGTTGAGGCGAAATGCATACAAAGTCGGTAATTACGGCAAATCAAGTTCCAACGCTGGGTAGGATGCTCTGAAACTTCAACGGTTACTAGTGACTGGAAGGAAGGTGAGCGAATAGTTCAAATTCCAAGAACATGCAAACTGATATGATCATGGGCCAAGCTTACGATGAATGATCAAGACAACTCGCTAAAAGAAGCATCGTTCATGTGTTCTAGATTAATCGACACACAAATGAGCTGCCATGGAAAAGTTTCCCAATCCAGATTGTCTAAGAGGTTACTTATACATGCTAGACGTCCTGTTCATGTCAACTAAGCATACCGGACTTTCCAGACCAAAGGCATCTGTTGATGCTGTCATTTCTCTGCAATGGAATACCAAAGGGTGTATTGAGGAGGAACAAATTCACACACGCTCAATGTAGCCAAGGATCAACATGCTTTATTTGCTTGCCTTCCAGGAAAGTGTCCTTATTAATGGAAAATTTGTTTTTCATTGACCCTCAATTTGGTGCTTCCGAAAAGGCATCCGGATGATGATAAAAGGCTTCAGGAATGCACACCAACCCAAAACACAAAACAGACCAATGATAAGTAAAACCAACTCAGTCAATAATAAAAGGTTGCTCGCTAGGTAAAGGCCTTGCGCTGTGCCATACGGATGCATAAAATCAATCATTTCCTGGCTCGGAGGATGCCGCAAAAAAGGACGAGAACACAAAGAGCTTCGTTTTGGGAAGCTGCGCCTTCTCGTGGAGTGAAATTTTCGCAACGCATGAGTCATACTCGTTTGCGAAGGCCTATCTTCGTCCTTGCTCGATGTTGACTGGCACAGGACTGAGTACTCGTCGCATAAAGGATCTCCAGTACCCGCTCGGGTTGGCTTTCGATGCCGACAGCAGCCGAGAGAGAAAGACAGTGCGGGAGAGAAAATCAGGGGAGTGTTGGCAGGACCGAACTACGAGCAGAATCACGAATGAAAATGCGTGGAAAAGCTCCGCTTTGTGTTGCCTGGGAAAACCGTTTTCGAACTTCGAAAATCGAGCGAGCCAACCCGAAGGCAAGAAAGCTTTAGCGAGCGATGACACGACCTACACAGCCAGGCCAGATGGAGAGCACCTGCATCGTCCTCGAGTAGAAAATCCAGAGCGGTTGGAGCCAAGATTTTCCCCACGGTCTTGCAACGCGTCGGCGAGTCAGGTGGGCATACAGTTCACGGTCGGTTTCGGTCGCTCTGTTCGGTTCAGTGTACGATTTGGCATCGAGCCCAAAGGACGCGCATCAAGGATACGCTACCGCGGTCAACCGGGTGAACAACGCGTCCTCCTAACCGTGCGCGTCACCAACGTTTGGGTGCGCGTGCTGCCAGAGTGTCTGGCATGTCTGTGGTGAAATCGAAACAAAATATTTCGCGAGTTGCCGAACGAAAAGTTAATGGTGTTAATTTTGGTAAATTGTCTATTTTCGTCCTGGGCTCCAGTTACTAATAGCAATTTGAACCAGTACACGCGGGTGTTGTGGTTGCACAACAATGAGTAGACAAACTGGTGAAGAAACAAACTGGTCTGGAGCAAAAGGGGGTGTAATCCTAAATGTACGAGCTACGGGACGGTTTGCCGTAATTTCCCAACTCCAAAATGGAACGTGGTGACACGAAGGAAAACATTAACTTTTCTCGACCCTGCTCCGCAAGTCCCACGGGGTGCTGGTAAACGGTATGAAAGGGCTGGCCGTTTGATTATGTGATCCGTGTCCGAGCACAAAACTCCAAAGAAATAACGGTGTAACCGAAGTTCAAAAACCACCCCATTCATCTTACCGTGTGCGACCTACCGGAGTGCTTGCCGGCGGGGAGAATTATGGAGTGAAAAAAGGATTTAAGAGAATTCTTGCTGTTAGTGCATGAGGTTCGCGTGGGAGAGAGGGAGAAAGAGAAGAAAGAGAGCAGGTGTGTAGTGCGTGTGTATAGTTGTGTGAAGGGTAGTGTGCAAAAAAGAGATACGTTAGGCGCCTAAAAGTATGCAGTTAAGTATGCAATCATAGGACCAGCACCACACAAAGCACGTTACAGTGTAAGTCCAAAAACAGGACTAAAGTAGTTGGCCAGACGAACAATCACGGTACACTAGTCTCGTAGAATGCATGAGGAGCAAATCAGAGCCGGCATACCTGTCGGAGCAAAACACACACCTAACCTCAAACAAAAAATGTGCCCCAAAATGGTACACGCTCTGTTTACATTGTGGCTTTGCGGTGCCGTGCTTCTGCGCGCGCGTGTGTGTGCCCGAGTTTGTGCGTCGGTTTTGTTGTTGCTTATTTCAATGCTTTCCAAAAGATAGCTTTAATGCTCGTTCACATCAGCAAGCGGCAAAAACAGTTATCGAATAAATTGCCCCAAATGCTCACCGGTCGCACGAGCGTGGTATCGCTTGTGTCGTGCACGTGCGGAAAAACACGAGACAGCAGAGATACAAGCAGCAGTTGCGGCAAAAAAAAAACAATCTTCCCAACAACGGTTGCTCGGAGAGTGGGCTTTTCTATCCCTCGCAATGGTGGCACATCAGCATTGTGTGATTTTGTTGTCCTCGTTCAGGACAACGGGTCGGAGATCGCTCCCACGAAATAAAAAATGAGCACAGGGCACCAGACCAAGCATGTGAGGATAGACATCGTTGGGGCAATTTTGTATCAAACTCCCAATTCCTTCTCTCCCCCATGCCGTCTATTGACACCCACACGGGGATGGTTGTTGAGGGGTGCGATAAAGCGCCAGGAAATAAGCCCTTGGAAAAGCGGAAATTGTAATAAAAATGGAGCGAAAGCAGACACCTCTAATCAAAGCATCTTTCACATCATTCGTGCTGCTTCTCTGGGTTTGGTCTAGCGCACCAAAAGAAAAAAAAAAGTAAACAACAGCAGACAAAAACAGCCTTACATTTGCAGCCGGGGAAAAAGATAATTGTGAATGTGCTAACCCGGACCATCCATCAGTTTGGATTTCACCCAGGGTTTCCGAGGCAACGGGCCTGGAAGCGAGCAGGACAATATAATTGACGTTCGATTCCACTTCGCACTCCATCCCGGCAAAGCAAAGGCTGGGAAAGCAGTTGTGAGTTTTTTGCAGTTGTGAGTTAGCACACTCAGGCCTGGGAAACGGATCGAAGTCGTGCGATAGAATCCACCAGTGAAAGGATGTTGGCCCAAACGGGGCGATAAAACCGAGAGCGCTGCTGGAAATGTGATCGCAAACAACGATATGCTAATTATGTGTCTGCGGGGAGGATTTTTTTCCATTCATCCGCCACGAAGCCATGAACCATGAGCGGTGCGAACGTGCGATTGTGTACGAACCGGGGGTGGGGTTGTATGTGTGTATGTGTGTGCATGTTTGGTAGCAGCAACAAGGATTGATGTGGCGAATTGGAAAGCGTTGTGGTTTAGGGCTGATTGTGATGGCATGTTTACGTCGCTCTGTGTGAAAGAGAAACGTTTGTTGTGACAATTTGACGCCGAAAAGCCAGAGTTTGTGACCAAAAAAGAAAGAAGTCGAATGCGGAAAATGAAAATGGAACCGTATGTTATGGCGCAGGTGAATATAGGAGAGCCATTCATCGAGCGATTGATGGCACACTGGTAAGTCTACACTCAGGCGCTCGGAAAAGGCACGGTGGCCGCAAATACCGCCCCAGCGGGTTGGATTTGAGTGGGTCGTTCAAACGATTGTAGGTTAGCGGTGAAACGTCCACCCACCACGCCGTGAAGGACCATTCGAGCAGTGAATGGACCGGGACATAGGCGCAAAGTTGCTCAAATAAAACGAACATCAAGCGCCACCACCGGCACGGCACTGAAAAGTGTGTCTGACAGCTACCCGAAGAAGCGCACAGAGTGTGGTAGGGAAGCGGCCAGGGATGGTGGAAATTAACACGAATATCCTTTTCGCGTATCGCCGAACATGGCTTTGCGGGGGAGGTGGGTCAGACTCGATGTAAATGGAACCCGCATGCAGCAGTTACGGTTCGCTGCTCGGTATCGTCCGTACGATTGCGTTGGCAACCCTGACGACCCTGGCAACCGGGGATGAGGCTACTCAGGCTTTTTACTTTTATATCCTTTGCCGGGATCCCGCCTCCAGCTTACCGGCGAGGGTCGGACGAAACCAATATCCAGCTCGAGCATGACCGGCGCAATGTCCTGGTGGAAAATTTCGGCCACACAGCCTTGGCCGGGACCAGCTTCCATACGGGATTCGTTCGGGACGTCCCTGGATTCGGCACCCGTGTCCTAGAGCGTGCGGAATCGTGCCCGAATCGGTCGGAGCTCATAAAATCAAGTTATGAGGTTGTTAAAAGATTGTCACCCCTCGGAGGCAGGAGCGGTGGATCCTGCCGTTTGACACGTTTTCTTAGCACTGGCATCCGGTGTTTGGGTGTTCGTTCACGTAGAAAAGACTCTTGCGCTCCCTCGGGAGTCCCTCGAGCAAGTCGCTTGAGCCCGAGGACGGAAGGCGGGAAAATTGATCACCTATCGGGACAGGAGCTACGGATCGGTCTCTCGTTAGTGGTCTGAGTTTTGCGAGGCACGACGGGACACGGTGTGCTATCGAAATCTAGTCCGCTAGAGAAAGCTCGCCCTTCTTCCGCACATTCACACGCACACTCACATCTTCCGAGAGTCCTATGTAAGCCGGCAGATTTATGGAACCACCACGAGACCGGAACCGGGACAGCGAGACACCAACCAACAGCTGCAGGCTCGGGACCAATATTGCACGGGAGCCAACCAAACAAAGCCCGGGTCACCGTTCGAACCCTCGCCGGTCTCGAAAGGACCTTCTCCAGCTCGCCGGATGTGCTCTCGGAAGCGATTCCTATCTCCCATCGGTGCCCGGCTCGGTTGGCTTGAGAACGCCCGGAAAACAGCCCGGTTCCGTGGCGGCGGTTTCCACAAAACATAAATTTATTCGGAAGTGATGCTTCCGCCTTGTGCAGGCGTTATCTGGCACCCGAGCGAGAAGATGGCGGGAAGCGATCCGTGCCGCAGGTGGAAGTGAATTAATTTTTGAAGGGCGTCATCTGCGCGCTCGTGTGGTGTCCCGCCGGCCATCAATTTTCGCTTTTGAACGCTGATTATTTCGGGGGCGATATTTATCCCGTTTTCGAGACTCGACATCCTTTGCCAGGGCCTTTCAGTTTGCCGCGTGGGAAACGTGTGTGTTTCGACCTTCGGGACGAGTTCAAAGCCAGATCAAAGGCATACTCGCGTGGGAATCGAATGCAGCAGCAGCAGCAGCAAAAAATTCCCATTTCGAGACGCATCCTCGAGAGCTGCGATGAAATGGCGAGAACGCAGTCGTTCGACATTGGTGCCGCGAGTCCTGCAATATCCCCTGGGCTCACCATGGTGATATGGTGCAAATTTATCGCATTTGATCCCCGTCACCCACGAAGGTGGCCAATTTATTTGCCAACACGCTGCGGGACGACATCATCGTCTGTTGCACTTGACTGATGGTGCCCGGGTCGGCGTACTTGAGCACACGATTGGGTGCTGGCTTCCGAGGCTTCCGTTTTCCCACATCGTTCTGTCGCTTTTCCGGCGCGTTTGTCCGAGCCTGAAGGGCGATCCGTTTATCCCCATCGAATCCGCTGCTAGATATCGTGTTTGGGTGTTTTTTTTTTCGCTCCACGATGCCACTTTAAATGCAAATCGGTGCTTTTTTTCGGCATCTCACCCGTTTGATTCGGGGTTTTTTTTCATCTTTCTGTAGCATGGTTTTTCTCCTGACACCCAACGGTACTGTGTCCGCGAAAGTGCGCACAGTAATTAAAGGGAAAATTCGTTCGATGCATTATTAAGTTGTTTGGTGCTTCCGAATAATCAGCTCGCCAACCTGCCACGAGTTGACACCCCAACGAGAACCATCGTTTGTGGCCAGTAACGCCCACGGTGGGTGCTCGATTTCTGCTCCACCGATGATGGTTCCAGTTCGGGCAGCTGACAAAGCGTGGCATGCTACGCCCAATTGGGTCACAATTGAGCCGCAATTGCTCGCATTCAGGCGCATCCCACATCGCATCGGCACGCACGGTTTGACAAAACCGTAGCCACAGCAACGACCGTTGGTCACGGATGTGTCAAAATATCGACCGGTCGATTGCGCGGGCGAATCAATTGGGATCGCGCGAGTGGGTGACCGTATTTGACGTGTCGTCATCAGGACACCGTGGGAGCGACCACACTTACACCGGTCCTGTCATGACGTGGCAATTTGCTGGCGTGAAGCGTCAGCTGAATTTGATGCGATGAGGCGTATGGTTAGTAAAAAAAATAGTTTTCGCTCAGCTCGTGGCTCGTCATCCGATGACCTTAATAACGCTAAAAGCTCTGCCCCGATAATTACCGCACATTGCATGGGATTTTAAAGTTGGTTCAACAATTACCTTCGCAAGCAATAAATCAAACACCCTAAACCCGTAGGGACAGGCAAACGAACCGCGCCCGGTTAGGGCACTCCACGAAAGTTTACGCCCTTAGGGCGCTGACAAATGGATTGAAGTCACCCACTCGACGGGTGCACTGTTTGAGAATAAAATTCAATCGTGAGCGGTGTTGCGAACGAAACGAATGAACAAAAAATACGCTACTCGTATCCGCAAAAACCTGCAAGACCACGTTTACGGAGGAAACTTATTACATTCCGTCATGAACCAGGCAGCCCCGGGACCACTGCTTGGTCGCTTTATTGCACTCGATACGGATCGAGGAGAGAGAAATAGTAGCATTTCATCGCCTTCTGCGCGTCCACCCGGTAGGAGGCATAAATAAGGGCTGTTTCAAAGTGGGCGTGAAAGAGCGGGTGAATGGCTGCTCACAAAAAAATTCACACACACACACACACACACACACCACTCACCCGTTCAGTGCTGAAAACCCCACTCAAAGGAAACAGCTTGCTGCAGCAGTGCAACCGACATCGCACCGGTGCAGTAAATGAGCTTCGAATCGGGATGCAATCGGTTCGGCCTCGGTCGTCCTCGTCGGTGCCCCGCGGGGTCGTAAAAAAGCAGCGCCCCTTTCAAGGGCCAGCAAAATAATATCAAAAAATAAATAAACCAGCGGCGTCCTAGTTGCGGCAGTTCTTTTTATCTTTTTGCCGTTTCCAATTGCGGGGGTGCAATTTGTGGCGAAGGAAAAGGCAACAGCGAAGCGAATCCCGAAACCACTTTCATTCAGGTTTTCCACACCCTCCCAGAGGGGGTGTTGTGTTGCATGGCGCTTTTAAAGAACGCAGACAAAAAGCAGCCAAGCACGAGGTTTAAAGTTTCATTCGCCCGCCGTTCGGGCGCCCAGAAACTTCTTTAATGTCACCGGGAGTGTTCGACTCGAAATCCATCTTCTTAAGCGTCCGGGAAACAGTACGGTGAGAGTGAAGTAAAACACTACCCATGGGGAGGATTGCACGCTGGAAAAGCGGTCCGGAATCGATCGGCACAGAAACGGCTCCCGAGTGCACGAAGGGACAATTTTCGACGAGTACGGCATATTCCTTTGCGACACACCGAACTGGGGAAAATCGTCGGGAAAGAATCGCCACTTGCGGAAAGATAATTTCCCGACAGTAACCTTCCTACAGCGAGGTGTTCCGGTGAAAAACAAGCAGGACTCCAACGCTTTTGGTGATGGGCGGTTTGTTGACATTCGACTGTTTGCGAGGCGTCTGCCTCGGGAAAATCCCACTCGAGGCGTCTCGGTACGGGAACTCGGCACTCGATGATATGAGGCGGAAAATTACGACAGCTTAGACCCGAGCAGGAGCTCAACTGAACCGATCAACCAAACGCTGAGTTTTGGGTCCTTCAAATGGACACTCCGTCGGGAACGGCCGTTTTTCCCGTGGCTCCAGGTGATGGTCGGTCGCTATCTACGCTCGTCGCGGGAAAACTTTGTCAAACTTCGTGACGACTCGCTGGCAGGACCTGGGCGCGCGCTTTCACTCGAGCGCAACCAGGCGAAAGTGCCAATTTCAGGGTCGGAACCCGTTCGATTCAGCGTAAGGATGTGGAGGGCAACAGACGCGACGCAGGAATGTAATTAAAACCGTTTAGTGTTAATTAAACGTTCTCGTTCGATGAGCGACGCTGTAAAATGAAATGTAACGAGCTACTCGGCGTTTTCTTACGCACGGCAGCGAGGGCAGGCAAACGATGCTCGAATTCACGTGACGTGAAGCTTGAAGTGCGCTCCTTTGTAGCTGGTGCGATGGTTCAACCGAAGAAGACGTCCGCCAGACGTCCTCTCGCCACGAGTAGACGAGCACGAGCTGTGGGAGTTGACGGCATCAGCAAAGCAGAATCAAAGCCAGGAGGAAGCTAGGCTGAATCGATGCCGTTACGAAAATCCTATCAAGAGTGCTTAACTGATGCCGTTTCATGTGAGTTTCATCGACACGGCGCATGTCGACGTGGAAAGTCACATAATTATGATTGCACCGAGGGTAATTCGAACCGCTTCCTGGAGTGTTGCGGCTTGGTGCTGCAAGTGCCACGTATGTCATTTGTAACGAGCCCGTGGTGCCGATGAGAATACGATTGTGATGTCAAGGGTCTTTGCTTCGACTTCATCAAATTGCGCGACTATGCGAGACGTGATTTATATCCTATCGACTATCCTACGATTAAAGGAAACGTTCGTCAACTAGACAACATCTTGGAAGCAGCACCTTTCTACATTAAAGCTCATTTTGAAGGCTCTTTTACCAAAGTGTGTGCAGGTCATTTTCACTTTACACTACAGAACGAAGCAGCATCAAACTTTCCTTTTGACAAGCTACAGATTTATGATGCATGTGCTGTTGCGAGTAAACTGAAGGCCTTCAATATATTTTTTTTCTTACTTTTTCAGATTCCAAAGACGTGCTTGCTATCGGTTCCATATGTCCAGCTAATCTGAAAAGGCTCCTGCGACTGCCATGCATATCTCCAGCGAAAGCAGGCTCACAGAAGCCGAATTCGCTGAAAATTTGTCATATCAATCCCTAGACCATAAACCACAGTCATTTAGCCGTTGCGATGTAAGTGACAGGTTGTCCGAAGGAGGTCCAAATGGCTCGCAAGTGAACCACCCCGAGGGGTTTCGCACTGATTGCTCCAAAATCTCCAATTAATCTCCGATGCTGTTGGACCTCGCTCGTTCCACAAATGCACCGCTGTTCAGCCAGCTCGAGTGAAAGCTAATCCGACAACGGATGGCTCGAACAAACGGATGGATGGAACGGAATGGACGAAGTTTCGAGCCTCCAGGTGTTACAAGCCCAACGTCGAACCGAACGCGTGTCACCACGATCCAGAAAACGATCGAATCACGGGTGGTCATTGTGCGTGGAAGTGATTTTTCGCGTCAGGCCAAAGGATTAGCAACCATGGTGTTGAGGCCCGGAAAAAGCACAACCCCAGTTCTTTGCTCGGTCGATTGAACAGGACGCGAATAAAAAAAATCTCAATCCGACGAGGAACAGGGAAATGCATTCACCGCTATAAAATGTCTCGCTTCTCATGCCGTTTTCCTTTTTCCCACTTTTTTCTTCCAGCTCGCGAAATGTATGCAAATAGCTGCCCCGATAGCGAGCAGTAAAACGTTATCCTTTTAAAAGCTTCCGGATCCGGTGAACCGAAATTTCCGATCGTATCCGGGAAGCGTAGCTTGCGAGTGAAACGTTGAGGGTTGCGGATGTTTGGTCGTTCAGCTCCGGTTCCGCCTGGGGTGAAAGATTTCTCACGAGTTCGTCGGATTCTCGGCCCCTCTGGCAGGGACCGTTCATCGATGGAGGATTAGGTTCGCCCACCTGGCACCGAGATCGTTGTGAGGAAGCGCGCGCGCGCGTGTGTGTGTGTGTATGTATGCTCGTGTGTGCCAAGGACTGTGTCATGTGTGCGTGTATGTGGGGAGGGAAATGTGAAAAATCGCCGCCAAGTGAAAAGTGTTGTTTATTTAAGCCGAATTTCCATAGCCCGGGAGTAGAATCCTTGCGCTCCTTGCGCTCCTTGCGCCACGATGGCGCCGGCAGCGCCGTGTGATCAGGTGTTTGTGATGTTGTCGTTTCCCCAGCACCCACCCATCGGAACCGTGCCATGAGCGAGAGACGGTGGTTCGCATCCTTGAGAGCTTTCGTCCTGGCATCGCAAGCCACGTGAGCCGCTTTGAAAGCAAAAAAAAAGTCAAGATCTCAACTCGTAGTCACAAACGAACGTGCCTCTTCGCTTCTTCACGACGGAACTGTAGGTGGAGTGTATTGGGTTTTTGCTTGTGTGGGGGAGAAAAAAAACCGAAACACAAAAAAAACCTCCTCCTCCCCCCCCCCCCCTCCCATAGTGACCGCGAGCCCGTGAGTCGTGAATCCGTGTGTTGCGCGAGTCTTCTGAAATTGAACGCCATAGCCACGCGGTTTCGATTCCCGCCCACACCGCGAACCCCGACAATGGATCCGGTTTACATGCAAATATTGCTCGTGCTGCTGCTGCTGATAGTCCACCGATTGGGCGGTTCACTCTCGCCCGCCCTACAAGGTACGTAACGCAGGGATGCGGCAACGGTGCGATTTTAATTTGAATTTTCCCACGGAAGTTTTCTGCAGCAGCGTCGACCGATCGCGGGAAACTCAAATTTAAATTGCATAACTTGTAGGTAAACTCACTCTGAAATGCCAGAAAACGGGGTCCTTTTCGGCATATGAAGGTAGCAATCAAAGGATGCCTGAGTGTGGGTATGCCCAAATAAGTAGAGCAAATCGAAAATTTCAAGCGAATTGGGAGCATTTTTAATCATAGTCACAAGAGGTAACTTTTTGTCAAGCAAAATGACCTTTCAATTAAAAACAGCTCGGCTGCGGCGTTCACCGTCAGGTGTAGTATTAGCGATCACAACATTTAAGCACGCACTCGCAGATGAAAGTGGCCACAAAGCGAGAGAAACAACGGAGAGCAAAGAATACATTCGCAATCGGTCACCATTGTGCACTCGGCCCGAGCTAAAGCTTGCCAAATTACAGCAAGATTACGTCCATCCCAGTCCTGCTCAGCGGTGGGTGTGAAACGAATGCATTTTATTTCAAACACTGCCCAACCGACGTGCAGTGGTTGTGTGTTTGTGGACAGCAAACTTACGCTCCCTTGGTCAGGCCGCCTCGCAATGGCCGTTGCCGCAGGACCGACCAAAGCACGTCCTCGTGCGTTGCCATTAAGTACCGAAAAGTACAGCATAAAAGCATTCCCGTCTCGTGTAACCGTTCACGCCCCCAGGAGTCCTTTTGGGGTGCGAGTGCTAACAGCACCGTCAGAGTAGCTGCTGTTAGAACTGTTCAAGCTGTTCCAGCTGCAGAGAAGCGGTAACCAGGGCACATTTCATTCATGTTTATTCTCCAATTAATTCATTAGCTTTATGGAGACGAAACGCCACTGCGCTGTGAGCAGGGGCTTTGCAACAAGGAAAACAATCTCGGACACTTACCAGTGAGGCCAGCAGGGGTCATTGCAGGGGACCAGACAGGAAAGCCGAAGTTAACAACTGACACTGCTGTTGCCTTAGAGCGGAACATCAGCTCTATTGTGTGGGGTACATTGTAATCGTACGACAAGAGAACAATATGTCCGTGTTATGGCGCAGAAAATGTTGTTCCTGACAGAGAATGCGTAACATTTTCAACCAGAGTGAGGTTTTTGATGTGTGTTATTTTGTTATATTCATCGCGCATCAGTTGAACAACATTTGTTCAGACACTTTGATTTGCTCTCGACCTACATTAAGTAATGTTTTATGTAGAAACTTCCATCAGACAGTTATCAAGAAATGTGAACCGAGTTCTTACATTATATTTGCCTTTCTTTTGTATGAAAGCGTTGGAAAATTGAAAGCCACACAAGTTGCAGAAAACGAGCCAATAGCCTGTCCAGCGGCGATTGTTGACGATTGCCGGAAAAGATTGCAACCGGAAATCTCCGTTTGTAAATCCTGCTTAGCTAAATCCTCCACTGCCGTCGGGACCGATTGGCTTTCCTGGGTTTGATGCAAGAAAGCCGTGGAAACGTACGAACGGGTTGAGTGGTGCTCTTTCGTCGTACCGTATTTACGGATGAACTATGCAAATGATCTGGTAATCGGTAAACACTTCTCCAGTAGCATACCTCGCAGAAGACATTCGATCCGAGTGCAAAACATGATGTTGTGAGGATTTTTTTGCTTTTTTAGCCTTGAATCTAGGACAGTTATGTGCAGATAGCCTGTACGATAAAAAGTTTATTCCAAGAAAGGTTTTTCGATTTTGAAAAAACATGATTGAGTTTCCAACGCCTCAATGTATGCAACTAGCAGTGCATTATCCTTTCACTTAAAACAAACACTTGCATCTAAGCAGATTAATTGAACGTTTCACCATTGCACAACATTTTGTAGTGAATATCGAAAGAACAAATACATTCGTGGTTCTATTAATTCCGCTTTGATTGACCCTAGAGAGTGGTGGTAAAAAGCCAGAACCTTATCAGAAGCAAGCTTTCCCGGTGAAATTGTCCGGCGGGACAGTTTAGGTAGCAGGAAAACATTTTACAATTCCAATTTATTCCGCTGATAAATTGAATTCGATGTCCAACGTTTCATCTACTTCAGTCGTACGTTTTTCGATGCAGGCAAGCCATTTCGACCGGTGAGTCGTTTCGTTTAGACGGTGAATTTGTATGCCACCCGTTTTGCGATGCTTCCTGTATCACGAATCCTTGAAAAAATAAGCCATGAAAATATGGAAACCGCGGCGATTTATTGATCCTCCCCCGGTCATCCAAGCAGGAGCAGCATTCTTGTTGGGCTTCGAAAGTCAGCACCACGGTTCCAGGAAGCTAGATCATAATCGGCAAAGCCTTCGGCGGTGGCCAGGTAAGCCTCAGTCCGAGGTTCCGTTGTTCCATGCGTCGTTGTAGGGAGGCATCATTCCAAAGCTTGACCTCCTGCTTTTTATGCGATGGTTTTATCTTTCCTGCAGGCCCGTTTGTCTAGGACACGAACGCTTTGTACTTTCAGGGGTATTTTTTGTGTCCGTTCTGGGTTCCCTGAGAGAAATGGAGTGACTAAGGAAGCAAATTTGACGGAGCATGCACGGAAGTGGCGATCAGGGAGCCACCGTGAATTCGATAAACTTTTACTCCAATTTTTTGCCCCGTTTGTCTCGGCTTCCCGTCGCATCTAGTCTGGGGTCTGGTGGTCCTATTGCCCATTTTCGAGCTTCTTCTCGAGCCCCAAAACCACTCGTTGGACCAAGGCTCGAGTATTTTGCTCGCTGTGTAAAATTTTTTGCTCCTGTTGTTTTCCTGCCCGTCTATCCTGCTTTGAGGAGAAATTTTCGCCTCGCCTCTCGTCGCTAGAAGCCGTATTCGGTGGTTTTGTGTTTTAAAATTATTCATCAACTTCGGCCACCGGAAGTAACGGAACGATAAAGCCAGAGATAAATCTGAGGCATTAAGGATGGCCGACCGGCTGGTGAATGGCGAAGGCAAAGCTCGACCACCGGAGAAGCGAACGAAAGTGGGAGGGAAAAGTTTCGTATGAATATGTTAAACGAATGTTACGGTATTTTCCGGTGTCCAGCCTCGGTTAGTCGCATGGTGTTTCGTTACATAAAAGCACAGGCAATACAGGGGATTTCGGGGCCGACAGAAAGCGGCCGGACGAAGGATTTGTAGATAAAATCCCAACTTCGTAGTCAACCCTTTTTCCCCGGTGGAAAAGCTAGGCAAGCAGCGAGCAGGAATGAATCCGACCCGGGGCTTCAATTAGACCAGCCTATTGTGAACTGCAGCTAGCTAGTCCACGAAAAAAAAGAAACGCCTGGGTAAAGTTTCCAGCACGGCATCAGCTCATATGTGTTCGAGATAACCATAAAGACAATATGGATCGGTGCTGCAAAACCGGGCACAAATTTCAATTCATTTGAGTGTGAACAAAGCTCTCCGAACCCGAACCAAAATTTGTGGAGTCAACGACAAAACGCCTCTGCAAAAATAGTGTTTCACGAGGCTTGTTTTACCTAAACAGCATAAATGAAGCCTTATGTATACAGCACAGCAACGTGGCAGTTGTTAAAATTTGCGCCTTTCTTTTTTCTTCACTTGCAGATCTCAACCAAGCCCAGCAGCTTCCGGTCGACCTAGAGCCCGAGTTCGAAGGCACCATCCAGAACATCTCGTCCCCGACTGGCAGGGAAGCGGTCCTAACCTGTTCAGTGAAGAATCTCGGCCGCTACAAGGTCGGCTGGCTGCGAGCTTCCGATCAAACTGTGCTCGCGCTGCAAGGACGCGTCGTCACGCACAACTCGCGCATCAGCGTCGTGCACGAGGACTTCCGCACGTGGCGTTTGCGTATAAGGCAGTTGCGCGAGTCCGACCGGGGTTGCTACATGTGCCAGATCAACGCCAGCCCGATGAAGAAGCAAATCGGCTGCATCGACGTGCAAGGTGGGTACCTCGTCCATGGTGGAAGTCCTAGGCCTTGGCCTAGGCGCAGTGGTTGGTTTCTCTGAGACTTGCGTCAGTTTTCCCGCATTTTCACTCCGTTTCGCGTTCCGATGGCGTGAATACTGGAGGACTCGCACGTGGCCGCGTGGAGCGCAAAATTAAATTAAATATTGACCGTACGCAATCCGGAGCGCGCGAACGAGTGTGCGTGTTGGGGAAATCGATGAATGGCCCTGAGACGAGCGAGTGTGGATTTGTGTATGTGTGAGCCTCCTCCTCTTCACCTCACTTCAACCTCCGACTTTCCCCGTGGGACTATGTTTTTAATTAAAATTGTATTATCCACAGACGCAGGGTCGGAGGAGGGCGTTCGAGCTTCGATTGATACGAATCGATTGGGTCGGGGGTCGGGGGTCGGGGGTCGGGAGAGTAGCTGATGGGTGAACTGAAAGGAGCAAAAGGGTGGCATGTTAAATTCAGCAATATTTGCATCGCTCGGTGGCCCTGCAGCGTAATTTAGAGGCCGAAAGAGACGCTTTTCGCGACCCGACTCGAAGCACTTGCCACCCCTAGTGGTGCAATAACCGCGGAGCTTTCACGAAGCTTTCGCGTAGTTTTATTTTCGCCTCACGGCATCGGGAAGGGGATCTCGATTTCGGTACGTGCACGCGCGATAATGAAGGCGTGAAAGGGAACACACCACCCTACCGCCGTACTCTTCGGATCGACAGGCTGTGGAAAATTCGCGAATGGCAAAATCAATATTGAATATATGATTGGAATTTGGGATATAGTTTGAAGCAGTGCCTGTACCATGCCCTCCCGCGTGACGTACGAGCGCAGATAACGTTCGCCGTTGGGATGGGAAGGATTTTTGCACGCGCAAAATCAGGAGCGAGAACGGCAAAGTTTCCCATTCAGCTCTATCGGGTGCGCGATTTCCCGGGCATATCGTGTGCATGTGCATGTGCTTGTGTGACGGGGTTCTTTCGGTAAGAGATTCTTTCGAACATTGTGCTTTAACATCGTGTGTTTGTATGCTAGAAGTATCCCTGTGGAGTTGTTTCAACAATTCGACTGCGTTTTAAAACACTGGAATGCAAGGAGCCTTCCTGGGCGATGAAATCCGACTCCAAGATCGATTATTATTTAATTTATGTTCTCTTCCGTGTATTGGTCGATATTGATATGCCAGCGTTTGTGTTGGATGATGTATTATTGGGAACTGGTGTTGCAAATAATAACGTCAGGTGAATCTTGGGTACGCGAATTAATATTAATTACCCACTAGGTGTGAACATGGTTCGCACGAGTGGCTACAATGATGCACAGAATACGAGGCATAATTGCGATCTAATCAAATCTAAGCTTGTTTCATTTAACATTCGATTCGCTGATATTTGATTCCTGCTGTTTATATAGTAATTTCAAAAAATTCGCATGGAAATGAAATGTTATTTCAAGTAGAAACACCACAAAAATGTAAAAAATGTTCTCGAGCTGTCGCTAAAACGCGGTAATCATTTTATGAAAAGCCCTCTTCGCTGGAATTTGAGCCCTTGCAAAGCTCACTTCGTCGAACAATGTTCGGTTGATTTACACCAGGTCCGAAAATACGAAATTAAGGTCCGTTTGTATCGAACTGGTTGCGCGCAGTAATCACAGCCGAATCGGTAAGCATATTACTGCCACAAAAGTGTCAATAGTCTGCCCAGTAATTTGTGATGGTAATTCGTCCGAATGCAGCTTCATTAGCCCGTCCACATTGATGAGCTTCGGATGCTTTTTCCACCGAAACGCCGTATTAATAAAGTTAATCTCCTCGACTGGCGTGAGGACAATGTTGCTAATGAATTATTCAAAGCACTACCCAACCGCAAACGATGCCCGCGACGCCATGCGGGGCGAAAAAGCGAGCATGAAAATGAACCGCAACGAGGCGCGTTATTGGCTCGAGCAGAAGTCGCAACGCTGCAGTAACCACACCGATCGACGTCTGGCAGCCGCTTTTCGCAATTCGAGGATGGGTTTTTCCTGAGCCTGCGTTTCGGTGAAGTTGCTCTTTGCTCAAGAATTGCGCCGAGCCGCAATCACCTGCCGCAGCACGAACCAGTTACGTGCGAAGCTAAGCGAGGATGGTGTTTTTCTCCGAATGCTCTCCACATCATCCCCCAGGGGGGACATCGACGTTCGACGGGAAGGACAACTTAATTATCGGACACCAAAGCCTCCCTTTGGGAGACCGACACGCGCCACATTCCACGTGTTGCCGCATCGGCTTTGGCTTCTTTGCAACCTCCAGAGGTTGGAGTGGTTGCCTAGAAGAGGCTGCCAAATCGCACGCTTGTCGTACGCTTTTGCTGAGGTGCCTGCTACTGCTGCACGAAGGTGCCGCACGGAACTATGCTCCAAGAATTCATCCCCAGCGGCAACCGAAAGCGATGCCGAACCGATGCAAAGACTTGCGTGAGGTTGCGCAAAGTTTTTCTTCTTGTGGCACCGTCTTTGCCATTGCCAGTTGCTTTTTGGGCTCGAGGCGACGTTAACAAAAAAAAAAGCACAAGGTCGACATCGACAAAATCAGTGAATTATCTCTTTCATTTTCATTTAATTAACACGCCTGGGGTAGATGCGTGGTGGAATTTTTCCCCTCGCTTATCTCTCGCAAGCGACAGATGTCTTGTACGTGCTGTTTTCGATATCATGAGCAATTGGAAAAGCTAATGTGTAGCTCGATAGTGATTAGCCAACGCGGCGAAATCAGGAGTGAGAAAAGATCACTCGAAGTAGCAGAAACAAAGGTAGATCTATTTGAAAGAAAAACCAACCAATTTTTTTCAAATCATGGAAGAGTAAGCTTTATTTTTAGATCTACAAGCTATGAGATCTATGGGACAGATATTCTCGACGAATACTCATATTCGATGCACAATTTTGCTCAGTTGGGAGTGACAATCGAATCTTCGATTATACTAATTAAACAATTTATGAGCAAAATCCATGAGTTAGTTTTTGTATATATCTTAATCAACATGAGAAACTTAACACTTACTCACTTTATTTTGCACAACAGTGAAAAACGTTCGATGTTTTTCCGATGATGCATAGTGCATAGTTTTTCGCATCCATTTCTTCGTTTCCCTTGGTTTTGCAATAATGTCGTTTGTGTTGTTCCAGCAGAGCTTTTTTGTTGTCGACTTTTCCTCTCTACTAGCTCTTACTGGCTGTCAAGTGGAGAAAACAATAACCCCGAGTCGAATGGAACGCAAAAAATGGTAACCAGTGACGAATCGCGCTACGAAAGCTGCTTCAAACCGGAAGCCCAGTGTGGCCCTCAAACCTTATTCCACTCGCTACCGGGATGCTTCACGGAAAGCAATTGAATTCTATTTTGATTGCACTTCTTTTGGCTTCAAATAAGCCATTTTCTCGCTTGCTGCATCGTTCCGATAATCGCCCGTGTGGTGTCGACGTAGGGCGAACGAAGCAAACCCTAAGAAGAACTCCCTTGATCAGGGGAATTTTGCCTTCGTTGCATTCCATTGCTAGACGGGCTCCCGATCCTGACAATCTCGCTCGCCAGCAGCACGGGTCGGATAGAATAATTAAACAGTACCGGTGGTGGGTGGCTTTATCGGGAAAAGATTATCCCAACGCGGACGGAACTAATCACGCCCAGACGGCCGAGCTGGCGACGGCCAGACGGCTAAAAAGATCGGAATAATTAAGTTGTTGAAACGATTCCTGCTGTTGCTGAGGTTTGTCTTCGGCGATTGCAGCGAGTGTCCGGTTTTTTTTCCTTTTTGCGAGCTCGCAATTATGCTGTACGGGACCCCGGCACCGACAGCGATCGATAATTGAGCGGTTGGTGGGATTTTTTCACTGGCTTTTCAACCACAACGAATGGAAAGCAATCTGCAATCCATTAGCAAATATTTGTTCATTCGGTGAAATGTCAATTTAATGGTAGATTTTTTTATACCGATTTCGGGTTGCTGGAAACAAGGCTTATGCTTTCGGTAATGTGCAACCTGTCAGTCTATTTGCAAGCTCGAGACTAGGATTGGATGCTCGGTGGCATTAGCCGGAGATCGGACGGGTCTGCTGGGTTAATGAGACTCTCGCAAAATGCCGGCTCGTGAGTAATCAAACGAGGTCCCTTGAGTCATAGGGTGGGTGTATTAATAGCATCAGCTTGCAAATACGACGCTGGATCACGTCATTGCCGGCATTCCGCACGCCACAGGACACAAATGCCGACCTGCGTAAGGCCGACGAGTCCTAAAAATATTTACATTACACACAACCGATGCCGGAAAGAACCTTGGTGAGCGCAGTAGAGTAACAAAGCGAATTGAACTAGAAGAACCACATGCCATATGCCGGTGGAAAACTGCTCAGCTCACCGCTTTGGGCATCATCTTACATGGCCAACGCTGGCACGCTGTCTTGATGAATGTTTTCATTCGCAAGGACGTTCTTTCTCTGTCCCCGGAAGGATGCCCGCCGCGAACGAAGCCAATGATCGACCAAACAGAAAGAAAAAGAAATAATGAAAATAGAATTCTTGCTCCGACGGCATCTCGATGAGCTGCCAAATGAGAAATGCGGCACCAAACAACGGCCGGTTTGGGTGCTTCCGGCGAACATTCCGCCGTCGGGCAGGTCGTGAAGGGCTGGAGAGCGGTTGCCAAAAAACAAAACAAAAAACGCCCTGACGTCTCTTTATGGGTAAATAGGCAAATCGCACCTTGTCGCACCTGCCTTTCCTCGAGAGGCGTGTTTCGAGCTTTTATCTTTCTGACGCAAAGCGTCATCCATTCGTGCGCTTTTTGTGCTATCGGACAACCAATGGTTCGGCAACCATGACAACAGCCGGGTTGCCAGAGGCTGCATTCTTGCTCCTGCTGGCAACGGGTGGAATTCTCTCCCATTTCCCTCCCACAAGTCCTCCACTGATTGCGGAATGGCCAGCAAAGAAGAGCAAAGTACGCGAGTAAACGGAATAAAAAGGCCTGGTTTTTCTCTTTCGGGGTTGCTTTTTTTGGTTGTCCTCGTTTGTTTCTCTTCAGTCAGGAAGGAAGCTCGGCGTGTTGTGGGGCGTTTTGCCTCAGCAAATGAACCAAAAATCGGCCCATCGGCCCAAAACCGGGCGGATGTGATTCGACACCGATGGTGAGGTGTACGAGCCAGAAGCAATAAGCGGGCCAGCCCGGGTTCCGGATGGCTTTTGTGTGTGCTTTGGCACCTTTCTTGGCGTCGCGCTTTAAATACGACCCTCTGTCCGGGGCAGCTGGAGGAGCCGATCTACACCTACCGAAACGTAGGTGGTAAAGAACATGGCGTGGATGAACGGAAACGGCAAGGATTCATTTGTGCGCCTCGACTCACCTTCGCAGTTCCCATTCAAAACACATTGTCGTTATGCTCCGAGGACCCTCCGAGAAGGCGCATCTTCGGGTGGCGCGTAAAAGCCGCCTCCAGAGCGCCCATTTTCCGGCCATTGAAGGTGGAAAACCTTCCCTCACGAAGAAAGCAATAGCAGCTCCATCTAAGGCCATCTCACCCGCAACATCAGCTCCAGCAACAGCAGTAATAGTAGCGGCAGGAATCTTTTCATTAACGACAATGAAAGGCCCCGGAAGAGCCGCTGCCTTTGTCTGTCATGGGGATGGGATGAGGCTGCACGGAGGCTAGCGAAAGACAAATAGGGCGAAAATGGTGGCCGACGGTTTCGGAATCATGAAATTACTTCTCGCCGCTGCTCGTTTGCGGGACCCATGTCTCACCATCCGCGCCGTCAGCGTGTTGCAGAAGGGCCTTTTTTGCTCCTGCCTTGGTGCTGTTTATTCCTTTTTTCTCCTGCTTCATCTTCTCCACTGTGGCTCCCTTTGGTCGGGTGGTCTCTATCGGTCTTAAACATGTACAGAGGGTCGCTGGTTTTTGTAGACGCTCGCGTACGCTGGTGCTGCCGCCTCGGCGCACGAGCCTGCACGTTCGAACAAGGCAACGGTTCTGACCGTGCAGCGATTTTCGAGGTGTAATTACTTTCCTGGGGTTGCACTGGAGTAATTATCCCTTTTTGCCCGCGTTCCAGCGCGCCTGGCCACTAACGCTTTGTTGCTTACGGGGTCCTCACTAGTCCGGGTTTCGCTTCTGTATCTGATTGCGCCGGCAAGTGTACGGTTTCCCGTGCCATGAATGCCGGGAGCAATTTTCTATCCCAACTCCTCGAAGCGTTCCGCTCAGCTCCACCGGAGGTGCGAGCCCGTGCGAGAGAAGCAAGAAAACGCTGAAAACGGAAGCTGAAAAGCCTACAGTTTGAGGATGCGTTCAAGAAGCAAAGGGAACGCTGGAAACCCCAAGCGCAAACCTCAAACAGCCGATGTAGCGGCGAAAGTGCATCGGCGATTCCTGACGTTCGCAATCTGCAGTTTTACGCCGTCTGAGACTGATGACTGGTTTGAGGCTTCCACGAACGAAACGAACTCAGACGCAGGCCGTTCTTTAGTTCCGGTGAATATTTTAATCATGGACAGCTCGGTGATCATTGCCCGTGAAAGCAACGTAACAGCTTTCGGCGGCAGATGATTCAAAAAGTTTTATCCAGAAGAGTCCAAAAAGTAGCTCTTAAAAGTATGTTTTACGTGCTGTAGTTTTTGTGGAGATTCTAGCGACAAACAGCGTGCACATATGAAGCGCTATTGTATTGAGGCGCTTGTTGTTCTTCTGCTTAATCTGAAATTGATATGCTTTTCGCGTGCTTTCATACACCGTTGAATTGTCCAACAAAAAATTGAAGAAAAAAACGATATCAAACTTCCCTCTCAAGTCTAATTTTACAATTTTGCGATTTATTACTCTTCAACTGGAGACAATCAATTGCATGTTTGTGCGTTCAACAATTTAGTACATCCTGTGCATTATGCATACCAAGCTGTTAGCAAAGCTGGAAGCAAAAGACTACCATGACAAACCGACGCAGTTCATTTTCAATTTTAATTAGAGCCACAATGACTTCAAATCTCACCCGTACAAACCGTTGCATCAGCTTCCCACGTGCATTCGATGCCTGTGTTAAAACTATTCCAGCCCCATTAGAGGTCCCGGAAACAGGCAGACTACCTCGTTAGAAGATGGCTATGTCAGTGCTGCTCGGATGTCGAGTTAAACATCATTAAATGTGAATATAATATTCAATGTTCAATATCGAATTACGTACGCTCTGTCGTTCCGTCGAAGCCACTCGAAGGTAGGCTCAAAGGTGCACGCAGAATCACAACATCCGGCTTGGATTAACTCCAGTCGCCAGCCCATCGGCAGTGCAAGTGCTCAAGCTTGTGGATTCTGTATCGCTAAAGTGGCTCCTTGCGGCACAGCCAGACCTTCCGACATCGAATATTGATGATGCTCTGATGCTGGAAGCGGTGGAGAAGGCTGAAGAGTTGCCGGCTTGGGGTGAAAGATTTCTTCGCCACGACTCCTCGGTGGCCTCCGGTTGCTTAATCTGGCTATTGAGGGCTTGCATCACAGCAGATTTCTGGGATTACTAGACTTCACCCGAGACATAGTCGAAGCCGACATAGCGTTCGGTTACGACGTCGAAGACATCGTCTTCTTGCTACTGATGAATAATGGCATTTACTTGACTTTGTTTTCTCTTGCTCGTTCACCTTTTAACTCTTTCTCTTTATCTCTCTCTCTCTCTCTTTCTCTCTCTCTCTCTTTCTCTCTCTCTTTCATGTTCTACCCTTAGTTCCGCCGGATATCATCAACGAGGAGTCATCGGCGGACATAGCCGTGCAGGAGGGAGAAGACGCCACGATCGTGTGTAAAGCCGTCGGACATCCGACGCCACGAGTTACTTGGAAACGGGAAGACGGCGAGTACATGTTGCTGAGGAAGCCACAGAGCCGCGAGCTGATACGAGGTAGGACACGGATTTTGCGTGAACGCCCCGGTACTACTTCTCCCTCAGGGATCTCGTTTGCGCCTGAATCGATGCAACCAGTGAGCCTCGTTCACCGCAAAAGGACCTACAAACTCTCAAGCGTCGCGCAATCGATATAACCGTACCTTGATGGTGGATCTCTCAAGGACGGTGGCAGTGGAAAATTAATTAATCAACAAATTGTCTGTGAGCACAGCAGCTTATCTGTGCGGAATCCTGCTTACATCCAGCCGTCTCACTTTGGTGGTATCGGTTCTGTTTCGAACAATTATGACCGTGGTTGGAGATGGATTATCCGCGCTTAAGAGCGATCCAACTTGCTTCGCCAAAGCGTACCGATGCGATATTGAGGGGTGGGTTTAATTCAGGCACTCGCAGGCCACCCGGTGTGCAGGTGAGAGACTTCACACACGCTCACCCCACGTGGGAAGAACGCTGGCAACAGTTTAGCGTGCTGATTAACTGCGGTTGTGAATTCTTTCATAGTAAACTAACAAAATTTCTTACTCAAAGAGAAGGCGAGACATACTGAAGCGGCTCTAAATTCTCGCCAGGATGGCCTTCAAGTGCTCGAAATCCCGCGGGTTATGACAGGAACGCGGATAACGCGAAAAGATGCTCGAGACAAGACGGGAGCATTTTAAAAACCACCCTGTCCTACCGATCCAGGAATGCACGCTGCTACTGCTGCTGGAAGGGTGTTAATGGAGTGGCAATAATGTGATTATCATGCACTTCGTGACGCAGCCGCGAAGCACCCTTTTCGCATCTCCAGAAGCCACGCCTGAGGGCGGACTGCCACGACGTGTCATTAGCATTAGCAGCTGTCGGAAAAGGACCGCTTGGGTGTTGTAAGAGTGCAATGAGATTAAGAGACTACTGCGGGGAAGAACATTGACGGTAGACGCATCGTAGCGGTTATGCCATCCGATCCTTCAAGCATCACGTTCGTTGCTCCGCGCAATTAGCCGGTTATTGCATTTATTACACCGATTTCCTTTGCTTTCTTCTAATGCGCTCGCGTTTCGTGTCCATAAAGTGAACGATTTCAATCGCAAAAAACAATCACTCTTGTCGGGAGGATTCTTACGAAAAACTGCATCCGCTTTTCACTGCTCGAGCTGATGCATTTTCAGCAAATTATGTTTGCCTTTCCGCTCGCTGCACGCGAACGTCTGATATGGTAAACATTGCACACTTCTCGCTCGGAGTGGCACATGCTTAAGCTGGGCGTTAGAGTCTGACATCGCGTAATGCATGTTCCAGCGAATAAATATTCACTACTACTGTGCTTCTTCGTACCGGTCTTCTTCAACGAGTGTTCTTTTCTTTCACGAGCCCCAAACTCGCATCCCTGCGCTGAGCTGCAACAATAACACCAGGACCTTGAGGAGTGTACTTGGCTGTAATATGTCAACGCGAGCAGTGCTCAAGAGCCGTTTGTAAGCCGGGGATGCATAAGTACAAGCCCTAAACATGAGCGTTGTGCTGCGATCGTTCAAAGGCAACTACTAATAAGTGTCAGTTTGACGAACATTTAGTACCGTATCCTCGCGAATCCAAGTATCCGAGCGACAAAATCGAGAGCGCATGCAAAAATGACGCCGCATGTCGTGCCTTTTTTATCCTGGGAAGGATATATCCCAGGGTGGAACCGAAGCAGCGGGGAAAATATTCGCATAATTTATGCTTAATGTCGTGGGAAAATAAGATTAAATGTCGCCGTCGTTCTCGTCCTCAACATGGCGGGGGCCAAAAGCCGTGGCAAAACAATGATAAAAGTGTCGCCTGGCGTCCTCGCGAAAACCATCCCATTCGTGTTTCGTCCACCCCTTTCGCGGGAACTTTTCGCGACACCAGGGATGGGATCAGGATACGACGTGCATGTGGACGATGTGTGTGTGTGTGTTGGTCTTGTTTTTGGAAGGAAAGGGCGGGCGTGTTAATTTTCTTTTCTTTGCCCAACGCAAGAAGGCACTCATGCGAGTCGCACGACAGCACGGATCCGTCGCAAATGCGCAGCCGGGAAGCATTAGCACCCCGGGTTCCCGGCCAGTAGCAGCGACAGGCGAGCAAGGATGAAGGGAAAAAGGATTTCATTGTTTCCAGTGTCTTTCCACGGCTGCTGCTGTTGCTGTCGGTGTTGCTGCCGGTGCTGTTGGCTTACGACTTGGTTCTGTCTTTTATGTTGCCACCTGCCATCCGCCTGGCTTCCCGAAAGCCTGCCCGAGTCCTTGCCGCCATTGCTGAAACCGGTTTTGTGCCCGAAACGAACCACCTGTGCAAAGCTTTTCTTTGACACTTTTTCTCTCGCTCTCCTTTTTTCACCTTTGCCAACGTCCACGTTCTCTCTCTCTCTCTCTCTCTCTCTCTATCTCTCCGACTCTCGTACAGCGTACCGCTCCGTTCCGGTGCCGTCGTTTTACCTCCTTTATGGGAGCACTCTTCGCTGGCAAACATTTTATCCTTAATGTGACCCCGCCTGCTCGCTAACCCGTGCTATCCCGCACGTTCGCTGGCGCCGCAAAAGCGAACCCCGTATGTTGCCCCGTTTTATGTGCGCCGAATGTGCAGGACTAGAAAATGCAATATTTCAGCAGCACCTTCGCAACGTCCCGGTCGAGGCACGCTCTAAAATTCATAAAAACCGATCCACGAGTGCGTAGTTCCGTGTGTTGGAGCTCTGTAGGGGTGGGTGCCACTTTTTTTTGTTATCGCTGTTCTTTTGTGCCCTGTCCCGGGAAAAGACACAGCCTATGGTGCGAGGTTTGCCACCGTACAGACTAGCACACGGTCGATTGTGCGCAAATCCCAAACAAACCACTTGCAGTTGTGAAGTTGCAAGTTATTATCTTAATTTTCTGCTTAAAAAGACGGCCTTGCGCTTGGGTGGCGCTGGTGATTCACTAGCATCAAACGATGTGGCGTGTGGTTTTGTCGACATCAGAAGTGATTTTCAGAATTGTTTTTCCAATATTATACCCATCGTGACCCGTTTTAAGCACAATAGCGCACTATTGCATTTTCTAGCAAAGGTCCTTTTTGTGACAGTTGCGTGAAGGCTACTTTTATACTAAGCGCAAGCATACGCCGTTTGAAAAAAGTTCAAAAAAGCATACATTTCGCTTTCACATCAGCTAATTTTTATGCGGTATACACAAAGAGATAAAATTTTTCATTTCCCTCCGCGTGTCGAGGTGTACACGGGCAGCACTTTGGTACGGTGTTAATGCGACGCGAGAAGCTGCACAAATGCATCCCTTCATTTCGTTCCACTCACTGCACCGAGAACAAAAGTGCAGCCGCCGCGAGGCACTCCAAAAAATAAACTGCTACCGTACGCTTCAGAACACGTTGCCGCCATTTGTGACTCTACCTCACGCTAGAAAGCAAACTGAATGTCGCCAAGGTGTCACATTCGCTCCACGCGCTGGAAAACATATGGCCGCGCTTCCGTAGTGCACGTTTTCCACGTGCCGGACGTCCTGGTACCTTCACCGATTGTCATCACCACCATCCCTCGTGAGTGAATTATTCAATTTATTTCGTAAGGACATGATTTACTCGCTTTTACTCATCCACCCCGTCAGACGCGCTAGACGGCTCGGGCGCGTCCCACCACATCCCACCAAAGAGTTGCCAGTTGGAAAGACAAGCCTTCGGATTTTCCAAACCCTCAGTTTGGGCAACGGAGGTGTTGGTGGTGTTGGGAGTTTTTTTTTGTCGAGGACAAACCCCGGGATAAGCATAATGTACACATTTGCATAACAAATGTAAGGCAGCTACGCTCTGGTGGCAGTGGCTTCCGCTGGATCCGCCCACCATTCCCACCCCTCATTGCGCCCTGTGTGGGTGGGGGATGAAAAATGAAATGTATCCCTGTGCTAATATTTGACGTGATCTTGGCCACCGCGCTGTGCGGGATTTTGAGAATATGCTCGTCACGCTCACCGCGAGCTTCGTTCTTTGGCTTTGTTTCATTATTTCTGTCGTTTTTCCGCTTTGTTCTTTCTCTATCTCTTTCTCTCTCTCTCTCTCTCTCTCACTCTTTCGTACGCACTCGTTGTCTTCCGACCGCACGGAAATGTATCTGTGGCATTAAGTGATACTTCACAGCGGTTTGCGATTGAGTGGCAGATTTATGGGTCTCCTTGTGGCCCGTTCCGGGGTGCACGAGGAACGATTTTTCAAACCGTTCGCCGTCAATATTAATTATGAGATCATGAGAGGTGTTTACAATTGTTCTTGGATGAAGGGTTTTTTTTTTATTTCTGAGGTAAAGAATTCGAGAACTCGCTGGCACACACTGGTGTCTTTTAAGTGGCTATGATTCGACTTCGTGGAAGACTTTGGCTTAATTTATTTTTGTTTAAAGAGGCAATGGAGTATTGCTTCAATAAATCAATGAACTCACCCGGCCGACTTGGATGGATTTGTTTTAAGCCAAAATGACTTCAAATTTATGCAAATTTTCCTCCACACAGCATACTTTCGAGCGCTCGTCACAAGGCAATAATTAATCTCAAGACCGCTTGGCCGCTGCGAGCGATTTCGCTTATGATTTATAGTCGCCCGTGGGCATCACAAAACACTTCCAATTTTTGCTCACTCCAACCGCGGCCATCTTGCTCGAGGACCAGCTGGAAAACAATTTCCCACCCGCCGAGACGTTCACCATTGATTAATGTTGCCAGCGGGAAAAGGCCATTTCGAGGAGGCACACTATCGAGCGGCGGACGCTCGTGCCGACGCGCGCCGGAAATGGTTTATTAAATCAGTTCCCATCCCAGCTCGGAGGTGTCCATCCTCAGAATGCCGGTGTCACACTCGCCCATTACCGGACGACCGCGGACAGTGATTTCTTCGCTTCGTTGGTCAGTTTTTATGGCCCCAGTCGCGTCGTAAAATATAATACCTTCTGCAGCTCGACGGGCGCGATCGTTCCCGGGCCACAAAGGGCTCGCTTTATCCGGTGCAGTTGGCGGGTGGGAGATTGTTTTCCCCGGCCATTCATGAGGTTGATTTTCCGGTTCAGATTTCACGACACTGCCCCGTACATTGCGGAGAGGCTGGTTTTTATCTCGCCATAAACATCGACCGCGTAGACGGTAAACGGAGAGGGCTTAGTTTTGAAGAGCCAGCACTTCCGCCGCACCTGACCGGACACGTGGAAGATGGCAGGATGTGCTCCACCCGTGAAGGCGCACGTAATAAATTAGCGAAAAATGCCCCAACCGTCAGCCAGGAGCGGTACGATATTACCATTTATTTGGGACTCTCGCACTCCCGCACACCAGGAGCTCATCCTTACCGGAGCTCGAAGCGAGCGCGGGAAATGATTGAAGATCCTGCAGAAATTGGATCCAGCGTGCTCGGCGCTCGGTGCTCGGTTTTAATATCCGGCCAAAATTGACGTCGCTCGTCCGGTTCCGGGGAGCGGGCAAGTACCTCTTCCGATTTTTGCTCTTTTTTTTGTGTCCGCTGACGTCAAATGATCTAGAAAAATGGACGCCAAAGAACGCTCGTTTCGTCGTCGTCTCTCGCTAGGAAGCGCAGTGAGTGTGTGGGTGGGTTGAGAGAGTTTTTTCCACTCTAGGTGTGTATTATGAACATTAACCGCCACCGAGGTTCTTTAAACGCAACCTTTTATTGTGCGATGCTGCGAGGAAATAGGAGCCTTATTATCGGCAGGGTGGATTTTCGGACGATATTTCGGTCGCCGGTTTTCAGTAGCCCAGGACCTGTGAGCCGGTGAAAGGATCGTTTCCGATAGAATATGATTGCTTTCCTCAGGACGGAGGCACATTTTCTTCATTTTTCGAATCAATTCTTCAGCGCTCATAACCCACGCGAAGTCCCTTCGGAAGCGGCAAAGTCCCGTCCGACGGGAAACCCGCCCCGAAAAGGTCAAGTCCGTATCCTGCCCGGTGCGGCGAGTGATACGAGCAAGATTGAGAAATAATTTACTTCCCACTGATTCATTTTTCCCCGGCGCCCTGACAGCGCAACTGTATCGAATCGGATGGGCAGACGTCGGCCCGGTCAGGCCAGCTCCGGTCACGGTTGCAAAAGCATCGAGCTGTCCGAGCCTGTTCCAGCGCTCGCTCGTTCGCCCGTGCGCGTAAACTCGCCGGGGGTTTTGCGGACAAGACAAACGGTCCCGGGACGGAAACTTGCGGCCCGGTCTAGCCCGACGAGACGCTGCAACCGGTCGGGGTTTTGTTTGCTCGGGGAAAGTTGCCGGGAAAAGCCGCCAGTTGCACCGGAAGGGTCGTTTAACTATAAACCGAGTCCGGTGCTCGTGGCTGGTCGTGTGCGGCTGTCCGTAAGGTGGCAGCTGGTTGGGCCAGGAGCTGGGCTGAATAAATGTTTCTTTCCCGGTGCGATGCGTTTTTTCTTTTGTGAAAAATTATTCTCGTAAATTTCGAACCACCTCCCCGGGCCGGCTGCCCGGTTTTCTGAGGAGGAAAGTTTCCAAAACCGAGCTGGAAAACCCTAAGCCGAGCCTCGTGCGCCTGCCCCCGGGGTAGTTCGAAGTTGTTCTTCGTCTGAGAGCGTGTGTTTATTTGCCTTTCTCCACGCGGCGATGGCGACCGTCTTCGGTTTCCGAGAAGGTGCCCCGGTGTTCCGTGGGCTTGTTCATAAGGGTGGGACGTAAAATAAAACTACCCCCCAGCACGCTGTCGGTCGCGTTGGGTGGGCGGAAATCGATATCGATTACGGAGCCGTATGTTTGTGGCCTTCTCAGGCGAGTCGCTTCTTGCGGGGGTCGATGATTGGATTGCGTCTTCGAAACGCCGGCTCGATATGAAAACCGAACTGGCCGATTACCACGACGTCGATAAGCGGAAGGTTCGCCCTCCGGCGCCGACGAGGGATAGTTTTTTGATTTAGGTCGGCTATTGTGTGTGTGTGTACGGTTTTGGAGCTCTCTCGTTCATCGAAAATGGTGGCCCAAAAGCCAGCCGCTTGTTGCGGCGTGTCGCTGGAGATGTTACGATTTTTATGAGCCGGACCCTGGTTTTTGGGGTTCGCTGAAATGTTGGCTTTTAAACGCTGAAATTTTTATGGTTTTCGGAACATAATAATTTTCCAGCTTTGGGACGCTTTTCACGTACTGTAGAGCAACAGGATTCTGACAACAATATCGCAATGTATTTGTCTTACAACAGCGAAAAAAAAAACAAATCCAAAATCAGAATCCGCCCGTAGAGCATAATCGTCGTCAGTTTTGAATTGGTTCTTTTAAATCTCTGGCTCTGGTAACGTATTCAAATCATGCTATTCGCGCTTTCCCACCGTCCTGGCTAGCTCAATTGTGCGCAAATTCATTGGCCACTGTCACGGTTGCACCATAAATTGCATTCGATTTGCAGTTAAGCCCCTCTTTTCCCTTAGCCCTTACCGTTGGCACTCAGAGCTGTTAAGCAAATTACAATGAAAAAAGAACCCCACAAGCCATATCTGAACCACAGAAAAGGGGAAAACCATTCCAACCCCGAGCGGAATGAGCTGCTCTTCGATTGAGCACCAGTTCGAAGGGCATGAAGGGCGCTGGTGCCATCCCCATGTTCATTCCCATTGCGCCACGGCGTTAATCTGAAGGACCGTCAATCTTCCGAAACCCTCTCGCTGCTGATCCCGTTTCCCCGTTCGCCAATTCATCGGAGCGCTTCGTTGCCGCCTGGTACGGTTGTTACCAGATCCCATTAAAGTTCCAATTACATAAATTTATACTCGCGAATGAATTCGCCCTTCGAGCACACCCTGGGCACAAGGTGCTGTCAAGGAAAGCACACCCACTGGCTTCCTTCTTCGACAAATCCAAGCAGGTCGGGAGCAATTATTCGCCGATTCGTGCAGAGCCCTCTAGCGACAGCCCGCGCCAACCTTCTTTACGTCAATTATCGTCCTTTCATACCGATGTGAGATAGCGAGAGAGAAACAGAGAAAGGGAGAGAGCGATTGAGAGAGAGAGAGAGAGAGAGCGAGTCAGGACGAGAGAGAGAGAGAGAGAGAGATAGAGAATGTTGAAAAGAATCGTACAATGCTCGACAGGGGCACTAAATCGGGAAACAGCACAGCCCATTATTCGTGTTCCGTGTGTTGCTTAAACTTTATACTAATCCCTGCCGTTGGTTTCTGTTTTTTTTTGCTCTTCTTTCACCCTCCACAGTGGACGCGTACAACGGTACCCATCTGCATCTGCCCAAGCTGGAGCGAAGACAAATGGGCGCGTATCTGTGCATCGCGTCGAACGACGTTCCACCTGCCGTCAGCAAGCGTGTTTCATTGAGTGTCCACTGTAAGTACGCTGTTCGGCACCGCCACACTGAAGTCCTCGAAGGTCCTTCGCGAGGGAAAAAGACATCGTGGAGTGGGAAAACAAATCAGCAGACCCACGAGTATGGTGGTCGGATATAGTACGATTTTCATCCCTCCCGGTGACCACGTTGACCTCACCGCACGACGACGGCACTGGTGGGGGATTTGCAGCGATGTATTTAACTCATCCATTCATGCATTTGTCCGTTCGAGCTCCGTGCGCTCGAGGGCCAGCTCCTGGCCGATGGTATTTGTTCCATGGTTCTCCGCCATCGCCTACAAGTACGTGGATCGACGCTGTTGGCTTGGGTCAGCATGTATGTTCGCGGATGCTCGTGGCGGACCACCGTAATGAACTTTTTACCGTCATTCCCTGGAGTTCACGAAAGGGAGGTACAATTTGTTTCTCCTGACCGGAATCCTCTGAAATCGCGCTCGAAATGCGAGTATTAGAGAGAAAGGGCATTAGGTCCATAAATATAAATTAAATTTATGGACAGCTGAACCCGTCGTAAATTATGAGCTTTTTGGAGATTTTCCTTCCCATTCCGACCACTAAAGGATATCGGAATAACTTTGGCCTCCCACTGACGAGCTGCAGCGATGCATCATTAGCCCATATCTCCATCAACTTGCCCCCGGTGCAATCAGCCAGCTGCTGAAAAGCTCGTCTAACGCCGTGCATACTCGATGCGCTCCACTGCCAATCAATGCCCCATTCGCTGTAAATGAACCAGCTATCGTGCCCTCGTTCCACCGAGCGTTCTTTCGGCATGTTTGAAAAACCTCCATCCGGTGGTGAGTTCTGTTTTTGGCGCACCGCATATTCAGATCGGCGGAGTTGCGGTCGAAGATCCTCGTGAAGCATAAGCGGACCTCTCTGCTCCCATCGGCATTTTACCCACAGGGTTGATTACGCTGTCCGTTAATTATTGATTTACATACTGATGCGCTTTCCGTTGTTTCCGGTGTATCCCGACTCCAACCAGTTGCGCCGTCAGTACGTCCAACCAGCCAGCTGCTGGGAGCTCCACTCGGATCCGACGTCCAGCTCGAGTGCACGGTCGAGGCCTCACCGATGCCCGTGTCCTACTGGCTGAAAGGTGGACGTGCCCTTCCGAACAGTTTCGCCAGCGCATCGAACGGCAACTACGAACAGGCGGGCCTAAGCCGACCGGAAATGCTGCTCGACGGGTAAGTGCAGTGGTGGTGGGATTTCAGATGGTTTTTTTTTTTCACTTTTGTTCCGCTGTTTTTTGGCGAATTGCATAATTTTGGGCGTCGACCCAGTGGGCGTAGGCGCACTGTAATTGATTTCTCCAGGTCAGCTCCCGGATGCGCTGGAAGTATGCCCTGTGGAACGTGCCCATTAACCTTTCCCCGGATGAGCTCCAGGACTAATTGAGTTCGTTTTTTTTTCACAGACCCAAGTACGGCATCACCGAGGATCGACATGGCTTCCGAACCAATATGCGTCTCGTTGTGCGATCCTTCTCACCGGCTGACGTCGGGACTTATCATTGTGTCAGCACCAACTCGCTTGGCCGCGCTGATGGCACCATGAGACTGTACGGTAAGTGTCGTCGCGTAAGGATCGGAATCGGGCGATCATTTCCTCACACTATAAGCTCATTACCCGGCGACATCCGATGGTGGGATTTTCCTGAGCATGAGCAAAAAGAAAATCACCTGCCTGCACCATTTGCGGTTTTGAGGCTTCTCAGCGCACCTCGAGTCACGTACAAAATTGCACCGAATTGCACTCAACCGTTCCACTCAGCGTCCTTCGCATCAGAAGGAAGCTGGTCGTGAGCTGGGCTCGATTGGAACGTGAAAATGGCACGAAACAACGGTACCGCCACCGAGATTCACGACAACAACCGCACATTAAATGATCAAATTTCGCAATTTTCCACTTCACAAGCGTCCAGAACCCGACATCCGGCCATAACCCGGTGGTAGCCCCGGACCGTGGGAAAGCGCACCGAGTTGATTGTTTTCCCTCCATGGATTTTTCTTCCTTTGGCTCGCACGACTCCATCCGGTTCGCTTTGCACCCATTTTCGGTAGTAATTTCCTCCACGCGAGTTTACGATTATCGCTGTTTAATGGCGAAACCTGTTGTCTCGTTACGGGTTTCGGGAAGTAAATTGATTGTTGCCTCGCTCGGCACTCGCTGCAGTGCGCCAGCCCATGCTGCAGGCAATTACGGGAGCGATTTTCCACTGCCGGCCGATGTTGGAATGGCACTGCAGCGACAACGTTGCTAGAAGTGCTGCTTCTAAGCGCACCGAGCTGGGATCAATTTTTAATGCCCCCACGGTGATGGAGCTTAATTTGCTGCAACCAGTCCCGGCCAACTTGCATGACCTTTCCGAAAACTGCACTCCGGCATCGGCTGTGGTTCTTTTAATGCTCCCTGTGTACTATCGATCAACTCACGCTGCTGTGAACGGGTCGTTCGGAAAGGCGGCTTACAGCATCCAGTGGGTGGGAATATGGGCCATCCTGTTGGCACATAATTTGCGGTGCCGATGATGGACGTGAATGATGTCGCAATCCCGTGAATGATGATGCTGGTGGAAAATTGGAAAGCGCAAGGTTGCACCGCAAGCATCGACGCTTTCCGTGTGCCGTGTCAATGTGCATATTAATTAACTTCCCACCAGAACGTCAACGACCGGGCGCCTCCATCGAGGGCAGTAAGCACCGGCCGTTGGTTCGCGGTCGCAGCTACATGAGCTCATAAAACATGACATTTTGAAGCTTAGTTCGTTCCATTCTATTGCCTCATATGCGATGCGGGAGCGTTGCAAACTGGGTTCTGATGGGGCGGAATTCGCGCATCCAGATTATTAGATTAATGCAATCCGGCTGACGGGCGATCCGGCGAACCGGACGAGAAAAATCTACCCCATCCTAGCGGGACGAGCGATGCATCCTCCACCGCATTGTCATGAATAAATTAATTATATGTTATCGTGCACACCCCGTCCTGCCGATCCGGCAGTTTCATGCCAATAATGAATAGAAAGCTTTCACTTAGATGAATGTTCCCTATTTACCCCGGCACAAGACGAGACTAGCATTTTTCCATCCCACACTCACGAGTGAGGACACTTTTACTTCCCGCTTTTCGTTTCTATCCATTCTTCGCTGTCACTAGTGAGGAGCCGCGTATTTGCGAAATAAATAGCAAGTGAGGGTGAACGCAAATGCATACATCCCACCGAAGACGTCATCGGCGGTGTAGAAAAGCGAGAAAAAAATACGACCAACTCCAGGCGACTTTTGCATGCTGCCAATGTTCATATTTTTCCTACCATCTCCTAGACCCGATCCACTGGGTTGCATTATTCTCCATTACGTCCACTTCCGGTAGTGCAGCACGGACGGGAAATCGGGACGTCCGGTCGAGCGAAAGCGAATCGTTTCGCCGCGTGACGACCAAGGAAGAAAGCTGTAAAAATGTATCACAATATTCTATCCCCTACTTGCCTGGCGAGGCTTCTGGCGGTCTTTTCGATGAACGTGAACGGCATTCGGGTTTTTGCTTCTCATCGTTCCCGTCTACTCTCGGTTCCTCCCGAGAGCACAAAGTATGAGAAATTACGCCGGAAGGTGCTGAAAGGTGCTTTCCCAGGTGGTTACCAGACCCAGGCGGCTTTCGGGAACTGGCTCATCCGATTTAGTGTCACTTTCTCACCTTTATATTATTATTTTCCTTTTCCAGTGAGTTTCAACCCCCAGCTAGGGCTCCCCGAGGGAGCTTCCATACGATACGCGGCCCAGCCGTAAAATGGGCGTCCCGTCTCGAAGCCGGGGTTTGTCGTGCGGCACAATCGGAGCACGTGATTTGAATAGAAATCCAATAAAGCTTCAGATTATGATGGATCGCCCGGCAAACGCGATTCGCCCCTTTTCGGGCTACCGTCTTGGGGCCGACAATTGGCCCAACGGAGCATAAATTCCAAGATGGTCCCCATGAGAGTGGAGCCCACCGGCATCGAGTCGTTGCATTCGTCCGTCTTCGTTGCGGATGGAAAACGTATTTTCCAAACAAGACAAACCCTTCTTTCTTTCTCTCTAAATGAAAAGCGTGGGATTAATGAGTGTAGCCGCTGGGGCTGAAGTTGGAACGCATGTTTCTTATCTCACGAAAAAACCGATCAAGTCTCACCGAACGAGCTGTTTAATTTTCATCTGAATATTGAACGTAAATCGTGTAAAGTAAACATAAATGCGCCGAAAGATACGTCTTCGTAAGGCGCTGGCAAATGGCGTCGCAATAGATGTGAGCTACGTGCCCCCTGAAAGAGGAATGAAACATCAGTCCCGAGGCTGAGCTGATTGCAAGCACGCTCTTTCCATTGCGCCGCTTGAACGGAGCACTCTTGAGCGAAAGCACGAAGGTTATCCTGCCACCGGAGTATCCAGACGTTTCTTCTTTGCTCGTTTCTTCGAGACCCAAGGTATCTCTACGCCGGAAGCTCGACTGGGGATGGTGATGCTCGTTTATTCTGCGACCGGAAAACAATAATCACGTTTCGCAGTTTGCATCGATTCGGCCGAGTTGCGCTATTGACGCTCGAGATATCGCAATCAGTGGACGTAAGCAATGTTTATGATCCATTACTGCACCGGAAACGGGCTGTCGGCGGAAAAATGGCACCTTGCCCGCCATCGGCATGCATGTGTCTGCCGCTGCCCGACCGTTTTACAAAGAAAAATGTTCGACTCGAGCAAGTGAAAATCAGTGCCATTGTGTAATTTCATTGCTTTGGTTGGTACAAAAACTCGTCAGCCTTACCATCAGCTGAGTTTTTTTTTATTTATCCAAATCTAGATGACACACCGTGGGATTTTCCATGATTTGCGAAGCTGTTTCGTTATTGCTGCTGCATGAAGTGATTTTTATCATTTTCTTTGCTGTGTAGAAAAAAGAATCGCCCACAATGCAAATGAGAACCGACGACCGAATAAATAATAAACTCTCGGCTCCAAGCGCTCTTAATTATCTCCCCAATCGCCATGCGCCGTTGGAAGCGTTTTCCAATTAATGTCTCCCAGGGTCGCGTGGGTGATGTCGCTCGCTTGACATCATCACGAACACAGGATCTGCATCCGTTGCCGTCCATTGCCTGGGATTTCCCAGCATCCCTCGCCAAAAGCCACCGAGCAGACCGGCATTCGGAGTGGGGCGTTTTATTTTTCCCTTTATCATCGGTTTTTATGTAGTTCCCTTTGATTGTTGAGTCCCGGAGCAGGACAAGATCTCGCACTTCAATTACCCGCACCTTATCGGATTTGAAAGATTATCCCGGGTGGACATAGATGCCGTTGTCGAATTCCATTGCGAACCATGCAACAGCATGGGGCCAGAAAACAATCGAAGACGAATAATTAAAACGAAAGAACCGCCAGCTCCTGGAAAAGCCGACCATGCTGTTCTTTTGAAAGCCCTCTCGCCACTAGATTCCGGGAACCGGCAATTCCGAGCGCTAATTATATTTTATGCCATCCGTTGGGAAAAGGACTTGCCCGGAGAAGATTCTTTTTTATCAAACTTCTGCATCAACGTTGGCGTAAAAGCACGATTCACCACCGGTAGAAAAGCAGGGCGCTGATTATTATCTAAAAGCTCGTTACGCAAATACAATCTAACGGCTACTGAAGCCGGAAGTTATACGGTCAAAGTGACCACGACAGCTTGCGTGAATGTTTGTGTCATATCCACTGGACCACCGTTACCATGCAACAGTGCTGCTGCAAAACTGTTTGTTTAATTCAGCTAAAATAGACTGAATAATAACTGGATGGGAGTGAACAATCTAATCCTTCGATAGTTTCCAACGAATCGATTCGTTTTGATTTTTTTCAATTCCCAAGGTGAGTGGCATCGATGAAGCTTGAAACATCCCGTTGATGGGCACGTCGTCCATCGAATGGCGCTTTTTCGAGCGATTAGACGCAGCTGATCGTTTCGGTCGACTCTTTTCGGTCCACTTGAAACAAAAGGAAAAGGCATCCTTCTCCTCTTGAACCAGACGAAAGTGAAGCTTGCTCCGTAAATTCGATGCGGCCGACCGTAATGTCACCAGTCACTCGATCGTTCATCATCGTCAGGACGAGCGTCACGACAAGAACGATCAGTTTATCCTCCCTTTTGGCCTGTTTTTCCGCCAACCGTGTCACAGAACGTTTTCAAATCGGTTCATTTTTCTCCGTGACCGCTTCGTCGAAGAGCAAAGTGTTTCCCAATTCCCCGATAGCCCGATGCCCGAAGGGAGAGAAAGCTAATTAGATTTTGCATCCGGCCATCTAGCCGGCTTCCGATGCCAGAGACGCAGGAGTCCGCTTCCGTCGCACTGGAGGGAAAATATGGTCCTGCATGGAAAATGAGACAAACAGCTTTCGATGACGACGTCCCAGAATCGAACGTACCGGGATCGTTCGTTACCATCAATCCATTCCAGCGTAGAAATGATGGAATTGCCGTACTTCAATAGGCAGAGGAAAGAAAAAATGAAGAAGCATTCCTCCACCCTTCATCTCTTCCACGGGGAATGCTAAGTTTGAATGGGCTTTTCGGTTTCCGTTTTCGCTTTCCAATTCCCAGCCCGTCTCAAATGTGTCACCCATTATGCATCAGCCTTTCAGCTGGAAAAGAGCATTAGCTCATCACGTCCTTGCCCAGGCTCCACGGCTCCCCACCACCGATCTGTGACAGGGCGGGCCACTTTTCCATTTTCACCAAACAACATCATTATCGAGCGCTACCATGCTGGTAGCCGCGATGGCGGATGGCAGCTCGTCAACATCAACATAATCATCACAGGGCTCCGCGTGCCGGTCCGCGGTGTGTTGGTCAACGCTCGTGCGATTCATTGTTGCGCCAATGGCTCAATACGACAAAATGACGGCACTTCACGAAAGGGAAGCCGCACGCAAAGCAGCAAAAAAATGTCACGAACCGCGTGACGAAAAAACCAACAGCTGTGAGAGAGAAAGAGCAAGCAAGAGAACAAGGTGAATGAACAGAGAAGAGCTAGCAACAGAGCAACCAAAAAAACGTGCGATACGCACAAAACAAGGAAAAGCTCGGAAAATCCCATTTCCAGCGCCATCATCAAAGGGAAGGATTTCCGGCGGTGTCGCTCCCCGAGGCGGATTCGTTCCGGTTCGCTGCGAGGCCACCGTTTTGGGGCTCGGAATTCGTGAGAATTTGTTTTTATTGGCGTTGTTTTCGTTTCCACCTTCATGCCTTCGCCCTTTTGTTCTTGACGGGTGTTCATGGCTGTTTTGTCTCCTCTGTTTTGCCTTTCTCAGCTGACGCGACGACCGACCGCGTGGACACATTTCGCACACAAATTGATGCATTGTGGCCCCCGAGAGACAGGCCTCAGGAGCTTGGCACGCACATTTGCACGGTTTTATGCTTTCGTTTTCGTTTCTCACCCTTCGAGCCACCCGGTTCCTAGTAGGTTCTTCCAAGCCTTGGGCCTGCGGGTGGAAGATGTATCCGTATCGTCATCATTACAACCCTCGCATTTCGCTCATTCGAGTCGTTTCCATTTCTTTATTTTTGTGCTTCGCTTCCACCAACAACGTCCGTGTTAATCGGCCTCCACGCCACTGCCCGTCTTAATCAACCGACATAGCAACAGCCCACACTGAGCCCACTTTCCTGCAACACGCTCGTACTCATCCAATCTGTGTCCTTTTGCTTTTTTTCTTCTCTCCGTTCTCAACAGAAATAAAAATTCATCCGGGCGGTGTGCAAACAACGGACGATCAATTAAATATAATTGGAGGTAAGTGGTTGCCGTGAAGCCGGCTCCGGGCCCAAGGCTCCATCCGGTCGATTCGTTTCGACCAGCATGCGTAATGAAGCGATAGAGCGTAATGTTGATGAGACACATTTGCACGGGCTCGTGAGAAACGCCCTAATCACCCGATGGGGCGCGGGCCGATTGTGTTTCGAGATGGAAACGTAACGAGCGAGAGCTTGGTTGGCGTTCTTGTGGGATGTTTGGAGTTGAATAAAAATGCCCAGACGTCCTGTAATGGTGCCTCATTCATGTTTGCTTAACGGTGTTAACATCAAACACCACCGTGCGGTCGAAGTGTATCTAGATTTGCTGACTGTACCACAGTTAAACGTCTTATCCTTTCTTGTTTTCTTCAAATCAAGCTCATAAAAAGGAATCGTTTACATACAAGCACTACGCTGAATTATTTTCAATTCTCCTCTTACATGTACTAAACATTTTCTATCGCTTCATAACAAAAAACATGCTAAATGACATTTATTCGATTGATTTTCTCGTTTGAAAGCTTCAGATTATCTCATCTTGTGAATGTTTCCCTCCTTTCAGGACTTGCGGAAGCAGCCCGAGGACGAGGAAACTCGGCTAGCAGTTCCCTGCACTCCAGCCAGTCGCGACATCCCTATGCACTGTTACCGCTGTTATTGCTCCTATCGCTTTCGCTGAGCATCGGCACGATACGAATGGCCGTTTCCGGCAGCATCGACAGCAACAGCCCCCGGAACGGCAGCAGATGACACCGTTTCGACATATCCGGTGCGTGATACCGAATCGATGGAAGCTGTTGACCGACGCCACCTCGCAGCTCGCTAGTGGCCACGGTAAGCGAGACCTACGGTATTTTCCCCCGGTCGCTTGAGTAAAGTGCTCCACGTAACCAGGACCTGGACGGTAGCGGTGAAACCGCCTGGCACGGTGGCGATTTGGTTTTATGGAATTTTACTCACACACCACAATAACAGTAGCTACTGAGTGCGGGCTTACGGGTAGGGCTGGTTAGCAAGCGAGGTACAAGAGGGGTTTTCATTTCGTTCCAGCTTCGACAAAAGCGACACTTTCTTTCATGTACATTTCAGTTGGAGAAACCATAACGGAAAGTTTTTCTTATATTTTCCTTCACCAAATCGGCTGGAGTGCATAGAAAATGCGTTCTGCGTTCAACAATGTCACATTCGTGGAACTCAAACTAGAAAACTTGCTCACCTCTAGCCTCCACGGTGCGGACGGTGCTCGATTTACTTTCTAAGTAAACCCCATTCAACACAAACTAAACTTTCCCCCAGTAACTGCATCTTTTTCGAGCCACTCGCTGCACCAGCTGCAGAGAGTTTACCATCGACAAGCTAGCTGCCTGTTAGCTCGTTCAGCATACGACACGTTCTCGCTTTCGCTGGTGCTTGTTTTATACGGCACCAGGCGTCTCCATTCGCGCGTGGGACAGCTGGTCTCAGCTCGGTCCAAGCTCGGTCCACGCTGCCCGGTGTCGATGGGGTGGGAAAGTTTTTGAATGATGTTAAACTGTGAATCAAATCTAATTGCAGTGTATATCCATAAAGCTGCCGTTAAACTGTGTAACTTATTTGCTGGTTTCGGTACTGGGCTTGAAGACGGTGCCGCCTGCAAGGTATGCAACCCGCGGCACAACCAACTTAACCAACGGTCCGTGCGAGTCCGAGAAGGTGCCTGTGGTAAACGGTAAACTTTTCCTCGCTCCTACCGGAGCTCCACGCCAATTCTTTCCAGATCTTTGCACCTTCACTGGCCCTAGAGTGATGGTGAAAAACTTTCCCATTTACGACTCGACGGATCTTTTTGGATCGAGTCAAGAGTTACAGGCTGGTGCAAACAGGCTGCCAAAAGGCTGGTTGGATGAAAATTGATCACAATCTCACCAACCTGTTTAAAAAACCACGCATATAGAAAACCAGCGAATAGATCGGGCTCAGCGAGCGTACGTGTGCATGTGAAGCAGCCGATGAAAGACGACGATGATATTTATTGAGCCTGCTCGCACCAGCTGGAATCGATTGAGAACCGTTAGGTGAAATGAAAAATGCTTCAAGAAAATAAATTCAAAATGAGAAAAATTTTCATACTCTCTTGTGACGTGGTGCAACGAGAATCATATGGCAGAAGAAAATAAAATAAAAACAATATTTTCGACATACTTTCACTTATAACTTTACTCGATCTTTGTTGGCGTTCGGAGCTCAATGATGCAGGTGGAACGGTCCTCAAAATCACTGATTTTCTTGTTCTCTCTCCCTCTTTCTTACTACTGACCTCTTTGGCTAGACGCTCTACTGTAACCCATGCTGAACAGATAAAACGATGAGCTGTTTACTCCAAAACCGAAAACGCTACCGAAAACTTCCGATACAATAAAAAACAAAGCTAGACCCGCAAATGCCAGACAAAATCCAATTCCGTCACTAGCGAATAGCAAGAGGATTCACAACCGCGCATCGCTAAAAGGCAACCCCAAAAGGTGCTCCGTTTAATCTGGTGGAGAGTATTGTAAATATCTAGATGTAATTAAATCCACCAGATCCCCTGCAAAGTATGCAGCAGCTCCAAAGCGTATTTACCCGGTACGAAATTTGTTGCCCCCCGGTTTGACCAGTCTGGTTTAATTTATTTTTATTGATTCCCTTGCCTCTTCTATCGATTTTGAGCGCTACTCGTGCGATTCAGTGCAGCGAAGAATGACCACAAGAGCCGTGACAAGATTTATCTCTGTACATACACGTTACATAAGAGGAAATGGGAGGAAGTATTACCGATCGTTTGGTGAGGAGAAGCACGTGCAAGCGAATGAACAGCGATAGCAACTGGCAGTAGCCCCTATGCGAACCAGATCATCGACACAGGGAAGTTTAATCAAAAATGAAACAAACCCTTCTCCACCCAGCAAGACGGGACATGGCGGAGCTGCACATGGCGAAAAAGTGCAACAACCGAAAACATGGCAAACACGGCCACGTTCGGTGTGACAGAAAAAAAAACGAGGCGAAAAAAAAATCGACTGAACCCGGGATCGGTTTGCTGGCGCATAATTTATGACTGAATTTCATTCGAAAGGCAAGTAATTAATTATGAAAATTAATGATACCTCCCTCTCCGCTTCGGCTTCGGCACCTTCACCTTCGTTCCTGCAGAACGTGTAGGCGGCCAGTGAAGGGTTATCGTGGCCCTGGCGACCGTGATTACTCGGTTACTTGCGCTCTTGCTTGCTGTCTCTGTTTTGCGCCGGTTCACCTTTTATCCAAAGGGCACTGTTTCCGATCTTCAAAGCTTTATTGAGCCCGCGGTTGGGTTCCCGTTACTTTTCATCTTCTTCTCTTTTTTTTGTTCCATCGATCATTTCGTTCATCAATTTGTTGTTTAAATTTTTACCAACCCTAATGCGCCATTTTCACTTGCTTTCATCCCACGCTTTCGTTGGGGGTTGCCTTTTTTCTCGCGTCCGTGCTTTAAATACCTCCGCGCACTTGTACAAACAGTTTGCGACGGTGCTTTTTGGTGTTTTTGTGGCTGGAACCGTGGGAGCTTAATAATGAAGCGCCCTTTAATAATGAACATGTACTATGTCCTTTTCGTTGTTCCCGTTCGTTCACGATTTCGTTGTTTTTCACTCTGCACCACTTCGTTTTCCAATCAATCGGACCGCTTTTGAAGGGCGCGAAGTGAAGCTCATTATCGATGTGTTCACTCGACTGGAGCCAGGTGTGATTTTGTGTCTATTAAATTCGCTCTACTAAGACATTTATTTCGATCAGAGTGCCTGTTTTGGATATCATTTTGAATGCAACTAACGTAATCCACACCCGTTTGAACAGAGTACGGAAAATCACCAATACGAGGCTTGTATTATACAGACTGTCTACCAGAGTCCCCTTTAACTGTGCGCAAAAGCTTGTTTTAAGCTTCATCATCCAATTTCTCACAACAAGTGGGACGACCATCAGTGGTGGTCCATTTTCCGTTCTGGTTGGTGTGCATGTTAGATGAGTAAAGAACGAGCGGTTCAGCTAAGCTACCGGGGGATAGAGGAGGCTTCATACGAAATAATCTGAAACCGATGCTATAAAATATATACATAAACAAACGCAGCATGAGTGAGTAATTGACTTGAATAAATATAGGTAAAATGAGGTGTTACGGAGCTGGTGAATAAAAAGTAAGAAACGTAAATCAATGACGCAGAAGAAGCCAATGCAAACCACAGCAAAATCCAAAAAACAAATGATAATAATAGTAGATTTGAATTCCAATAACACAGAAGAACAAGAAACTAGAGAGAGACAGAGAGAGAGAAAGATAGAGAGACAGGGAGAGAGGAGCAGAGAAAAAGCATTTGATCATGTCGTTTGATGTGATCGACAACTCGAGCATGCAAACCTGACACAGGAGAGATGAAACCCCAAACGCAAAAGAAAAAAGAAATAAAAAACAAACTCCTACATAATCATAAGAAAAATCGGAAAACCAAACGTATCAAAGCTGTCATATTCATCTCGATATTCGATAGTGTTCTAAGCGCTGCGCTGTACATATTGCGTTAAAGGTGTTACAAAGCCCAAGCAGAAGAAAGAAAGCCAACCAAGGTGAAAGAGATGGGTCGGAGAGAAATAACAAAATTGTTCCAATAAATCTGATCAAGATGACTAAAAACCAAGCCCGTTGCATAGATTTTGCATGGAAATGAGAATTTCATGGTCTTCGGGGGTGGGACATTTTCACGCTAGTGAATCCTTCCGCCGCGCTTCCACGATCGGTGGCATTGACAGATGACACCGGTGCGACGACCCGCAACATTTCCACCATCGCCTCTAGGCTCCCTGGACCGATCCGTCCGAAAGATGACAATCCTTATTTCACCCGTTGATAATCTTCTCCGTTTCGGATGGCCGACTTCGCCGGGGCCCGGAGACCGACTCTGACAGCGTAACAGGTAGCGTCCTACCGGTCAGGTCGCGAAGCGAACCAGATCGAGATGAGCTTCTTTTTCTCTCACTGCTTTCAGCCTCGTGCGCCAAAGCCTGTCGTTCACCAAAGCCGGTGTCCTGTCACAGCCGGAAATCCTCGACGAGTTCCATCGCGGCGTCTCTGGAGCTGACCAGGATTTCCCATTGTTTGAGGATCAGATTTTACCGAGCAACGTCCGGAGCGGAAGGCTTAGCACCACCGGACAGGACCTCCGAGGTACAGTCGAATGCGCAACCTGTGCTATAGGTTTCGCGCCAAAAAAAAGAGGACCAGAGAAAATCGAAACAGCCCGCAAAAAGTGCCACTCTTATGCGACCTCATCGTGACCTCGTCGTTGTCGCGTTCCAGCGGGTCAGCAGCCGTTTCGTTCCGTTTGCTCGGCTGTCAGGGTCCAGCTTTGATCCCATTCGCCACGGTCATGGTTTGGGTCGCCGGAGATACTATTTCAATCTCATCATTCCGCCCCGCCATAGCGCAGGGTGTGCTTCACCGTTTGGAATGACGATAATCTGCTCCGCCGGTCGCTCCGTTGTCCTGTGTCATTTGGTTGCCCTATGGCTGTTTCGTTTTTTTTTCATTTTCTTCGTTCACCGTCGTCGCTCATGCTTGACGTTTCAGTTTCACCGCGTCAAACACTCGCACGATCATAGCCAGGAAAAGCCGCCGACGAATGGAACGAATCTGACGGCAATGACAGCTGACAGCGGCTGGCAACGATCAAACGGCGTGTGCACTAACGCAACCGAACGTCAAACGTCAAGCCGCTCGCGCTTAACTTCATTCCAGCGCTAGTAGGCGATGTCAGACGAGGAGAAAAAAAGACGTCCTTGTCCAGTGAGACAAACGGTGCGAAACGTTTGCACACCAAAAGTTCTTTTTTTGTCATTCCAATAAACAACTACCCCCACGGCAGCTTCCCCATGGGCCACAGATCGATGTTGACGTCGTAAAAAAAACGAAACAATGCACCCCAGCTGCCGCGTTTGACAGGATGCGCATTGGGACTTCATTCGTGCACTCTGCGAAAGGCAGCTTCTTCTTTTTTATTTTACCCCACTGCTCGACCAATCCAAAGAGTCAACCGTTTGCTGCAAAGACCTGCTTGGTGGGTGAATAATTTATGCCCCATCGCTTAGTCTTCCACCCTGCAGGGGAAGACCGTCATAGTCCCTGCTGGTGGCGGTACGAAACTGAACTGAAGGCTAAAAGTTTTATGACATCTCCGTTCGTCCCGATTCCCAGGCTCCATCCATCAGCCCGAGGCAAGGCGGAGTTTCAGTACGTTTCACGGAGAAAAGTGCATCGGCAAATGTTTATACTAAATCTTAAATCTGGTTCACTCGCCGACAGAAAGAGGAGGCAAAATACACACACGAAACGCCTCGGAAGGGCTCGTTGAGACCGCAACAAAAAAGTTGCTCGTGGGCCTGGAAACTTAACCAGAGCACGTTCGTCAAACGGAATGGCTGAATCGAAATTACTTTGCTGCGATAAGTTCGTCTCGCATTTCGACGAAGCCGCTTTGCCAGCATTCCAAGCGGTATTCGAAAGCATTTAGCGTGTCCTTGAAAACCACCCCCCACCGATGGGGTTTTCCCATCATCCATCTTTGAAGTTCATATTCCCAGCCCGCCCACTCACAGCGCGGTCGCTCCGGTAAATGCAAGGGTATCAGTTTTATCATCTGGAACGTCCCGGTTATCGATTTCAGAAGCATCCCACAACTTTCCGGTCGATCCACGCCGGCGGCACGGCGAGTCGGCCGGAATTAAGTTACCGTTTTCGGCACAAATTCCCAGCCCGGTCGTTCGTCACGGGCGGTTCTCATAGCAAGTTCGATGCAGGACGGACGAAGAGTCTAAAATATCGATTACGCATCGACCGTAATGGGCTGCTAACGTGCGACGGACCAGAGGAACCGAACCGGACGTTGGCCTACTCCGTCCTGTTGAGCCGTCAAGCCGGTTAACTCACCATCGGTTCGATGCGTATCGACGTACCATTCCAAGGAGACTACGGCCTGAATATTCAACAGTTTGCCGAGTCGTGGCATTCGGCAGGCAAGCGAAAAGGTGTCCAAGACCCGGCTCAGCAACAGTTTGCCAGGTCCAAGGATCCTCGCTCGTCATCCACGCCCGAATGCTGGTCAGTTTCCGCTTTCGGAGTTCAATAATTTCATAAGCAAACTTCACCGTCCGGGTACCGAAATGAATGCCGAGTCGGGAGCATGCTTCCATCTTGCCCTGCCTTAATGGGGACGAAAATTACCCAGTTGCTAGCCCCCTAGTGGAGACCCGCTCGTGGGAAGAGTATGAAAACCGTAATCGGAACGAAAATCGAACAATTAAGCTCCCAAGGGACGCCCATTTTCCAGCCACCGTATCAAGGTTCATGCGTTACCTTGATCCCATTATTTCTCCGTTTATGTCAAACTCTCGGGAACGTTACCACAGCGTCATCCACCATCCCGAAGCCAGACGGCGCTCGTATGTGCGCATTAAATATAAATGTCAATTCTAAACCGATTCCGTGTGGGCACCCGGGTGGCCATATTGATCCGTAGGGTGAGTTCGAGCGACCCAGATTGGCCGCGAGACAGATGATGCAACCTATCAGAAGCCATCCGTCGTGGGTTTCCATCAGCGGGCCCTTGGCCCTGTCCCGGCTAGACGTCGCGTTGATGTTGCTGGCAGCGTGACAACAGTGCGTTTGATGTTGTGGAAGCCACCCCCACGCGGGTGTGTGAAATACGGGAAGATGGATTGAATTTAACGTGAGCCTGATGCCCTCGTACAGCCTCGTGATGGAAAGCATTCCACATGCCGAAAGATACCACACAGCACAACGCTAATCTTGTTCCCAACTGGTCTTTGCGACAGTAGAGACAAGTCGACATACTAGAGACAAGTGGTAGAGCAAACTTACTAAAGAAGCACTAAAGCGAAGTCGTCATTTTTGTTAAACATGTAGTGCAAAATGTAAAAAAAACATTTGCAGGCATTTGTTCGCAGCACCTTCAATACAAAACAAGTTTCGCCACCGATCGGCGAAACGTGCGAACAGCACTGTTACCGAGGCGTTAACGAGCCATGGGAGTGCGTTGTCGACGGCAATCTTTGGCCGCGCATTAGGTCGGAGATTTATCGCTCCGTTTTTGACAATGTTTGAATAAAATATTATCACGCCGTCACAGCGCACCGATCGCATACGATTAGGTGCGTGCGAACGGCCGTGCACATATCCTTCCAGCTTTGCGCCAGGTGCGGCATGCGGTGATATCCCATGGGGAGTGTGGTCTTCCGTTTCGATTACGAAAAAAGGACCTCGTATACCGGGACGGTTGGCTTGGACGGACGAGTAGCCCAGCGGGCGAGCTAAGATAGCAAACCCACGTGGAGAAGAACGAAACGCAACGAACCGAGCGTATCTTATCGTAGGGCGTTGCGACGAACCTCACCTCGATGCCGGGACGGCAAGTGTATTAAGATAAAAATTTGATGGATCGTTCGCCCACCGGTCCAGGGATTGTGGCGCGTTTGTGTCTTAATATCGAAGCCGAATCCGGGTGCCGGGTCGAACGATACGATGCGGTTCGGTGTTCTTATGGTTCCTTCGACCTGGTTCTGGCCGGTGCACATCGACACCCGGGCGAGAGAGAAAAGCCCTCTGGCCAGGGATGATAATTCCCCGATAAAGGATACCTTGATGAAGTTTTGTTTCGAAGGAGCGTTCCCGTCCATTCTCCGACCGTCGCTCGTCCTCCCGAGACACGAGAAAAGGATTGGTCGAAATGAATTATGCATTAAATTTACACCTTCTCGTCACCTTCTCGCCGGACTTTTCCGCCGACGTTTCACCCGGGGATGACCTTCGATCGCATCGACGGATGCGCCCGGGCCTTCCTTTGCCTGGGTCGGGCATTATTAGGTCGATAAATATTTGGACAGCCTCCCAGAGACCCTCCCGGAAGGACCATCCGAAGGAGAAAGCGAAGCGGAGCGGAAAAATATCACCCTCAGACTCGTGGAAAACCGGGCTTCGAGAGCTCGGAACGAGGGGACCAGCGACCGGTATCATTTGGCAGAAATTAGAGAATCGATTAGGGCCTGGAATCGAACCTGGATCGTCGGAGTACGCGTCCGTACGAAGGAGCGTGTGAAGCTAACGAAGATTTAGGCAAACCATGGAAGAAACCTCTTGTGGTACTCCTGGTAACTTTTCCCGCAAACATACGTGCGTTCCGGTTGATTAACTGATGCCCCCGGAGAGCCTGGTTGCTTTTTCTCACGGATATCGTAGCCGAAAGTGGCAGGATCTGCATGAGCAGGGAAGCTATAGTATGCTCGAGACGACTCGAGTTGGCTCATGTTTGCCTTGTTGGTAGCAGCACTGGAAGGGAGTGGAACCATACTTTGACGGTGATTGTTATTTAATTCGCATTCATCAAGGGACCACCCACCCGATAATTCTCCATTAAATCTTCTTTTCCTTCGAGCGCACGGGGAGCATTTAAATCATGTGGGGTTTTTCACACCACCATGCATGCTTTCAGTTTGTTCCGCAAGAAGTTTGGCGCAATTTTCTTTGCAACGCCAACTAGATCCATTGTGGTGGGAGAAAGAGAGAAAAAATGCTACAAAAATCGGTACAACATGTGTAAAAACAAATACCCCCCCAACTGATCCGACACATGTTTGTGCACTTTCCAAACGACACGGTGCCAGGACACCCTTGTTTTGAGAATTTAATGCCGCAACGTGACGCGAGTAGCCATGAATCAAACAAATGGCATGTCAAGTACACTCGGTTGCCTTTGATGTAATGAGATCATTTCAACTGGATCAATTCAACATGGCTAAAAATGTGTCGGCCCAGCCAGCTGCACTGTTTTCTGTTTTTTGTTTGCTTTCCGAATGAATACCGTCGTTGCGCAATTTGCATTCAACTATCGATTCAATGCCCACGAGCTTCGTTCCCTCGCTATCCACGTGGAGTGGAACGATTCGATCGCTTATCGGTTAACAGTTCATTGAGGCACTAAAGTAAAGGTTAACCTGCTGGTGTTAATTACAGCCCATAAAGAATTAAATGTTGCATGCATTTTTCAGCGTCGGCGCTGTTTCCCCCTTCAGAACTAGGTAAGCATTATTTGAATGTAATTATCGGTGAGTTTTCAACTGAACAATCCTGTCATTTTATGCAGCATCCTGGCTGCATCAAGCTCCTTCGAGTGGTTTGTAGTAGTAAATTAAGGAACAATAACTCGCTAACTTATTATATCCAATTAGCCATTTTTCGAAGCCAAATTCGTCATAAATCCAGCGCTCGTCATAAATCACTCGTCAAAATTAATAAAGGCAGTTTTGAAGGGCCACCAACCGCTTCTATAACGTCGCGTGATTCTTGTCTGCCTCGAAGAAGGGTTCTGATGGCCCTCCACGGTTCGATTCGCTCGTTTATTCACACTTCAGCTAATCTGCCAGCAAAGCCCACCCACACCTACCGAAGGGAATCTAAATTAACGTGTAAAACAAGCAGCAGGACGAGCTCCGTTGTGGGATGCTAGCGATGCGTAGCGTAACCCCACACGGTATCACTTCCGGTCACTGGTGTGCATACATCGCGCCATTCTGTGTGATGGGCGGATCGCTTCCATCGCCTTCGTAAACCGGAACCGAAAGATTAGCCGTTCGACCGGGGAGGAACTGCGGCGAACCTCCGGACAAATTGAACCGGAACAAACCATCTTCCGGTGGGCAGCTGGGGCTTGATCCAACCCACAGACCGGAAGGAAGTGCGGTCGGGTATCTCAATTTCCGGCTGTTCAATTGTCGAGCGGCGTTTTGATCACCTGCGTGCCAATATTGTCGATTGTTGGTGGGCCGTTGGATTTATGAGCGGCATTTAAGCCGCACCATAAATCATGCGACACGAAACGGTGTCCTACGGCGGGTTCACTCGTTCGTTCCAGCTGACTTGTCGGTCCGAAATACTGGTCCTATGGTGGGCAAACCCTTCGAAGCTGCGGTTGCGTTAGGCGCGATAGTGGCCCTCGATGGATGTTCATGTGTTCTGTTTTTTTTTGGCTCGGCCTTCTCAGGTGTAGAGCCCTTTTTGTGCTTAGCGATTGAATTGGACGAGTAAAAAAATGCAAAACGAAACGATGCGTCTAATCTTCGGCAACCAGCACCATTTGCTCGACCAACACAAATGAAGTCTCTGATCCCGTCAAAGACATCCGCCGGTCGTAATCGGTAGCGTCGAACGGGTCGAAGGACTTCGAGAGGGCAAGGCAAGTGAAGAAAAAAAAAGCTCTGGACCGATCCGAGCCTGCCCTTTGCCGGCTCGGGAAGTGGATGGCATAAATCATATTAATATAAATTTATTGCGGGTAATGTATGCAGCTTTGAGGGAACCCTTTCCCAGGGATGGCGTTCATTCCGCAAGGGCCTTGCGATACGGTGTATCGCGGAAAGGTGATAACAAACCACGCATTCTGTAAGATAGGGGGCTCGAAACGGGTAAGAGTATTTCATTGACTTGCAGATTAAAACGGCAAAAGATGAAAAAGTTAACTGGCCTCTAAGCGAGAACATCTAATTGCAACAGACGAACTCGAACTCGTTTTGAACGCTCCATTCCACACGATTGCCGCTGATTCGCAGGATATGATTAGAGAGAGAAGTTCGTTGAGCGCTAAGTGTACTATTTCTGTGATTTTTCTCATTATCTTTAAATTACAATACTTATGAGCATGTTCATACTGTAAATATTACGTTCATTTTTCCAGATAACATTTCTTTCAAACTTCACGTACAGATGGCGCTGCGTGGCACACATTCTAAGCTCATGTAACTTATTGCAGTTGTAAGGACAAATTTCAAAATAGCTCATTTTTGAATTGTATTTCATCCTTGAGGTATAGGCAATTAAATTCTTTGCAGCAGGAAGCTGCTTATAGTGGAATGTATTAGTAACTGCACGATGGAATCAACTTTTTTATAAATGGTTTGTAACAGAGAGCTTATCGAATAAGGCACGACTCTCTTTTGTGATTGGTTTTTCTAAAAAGCAAGATTTCCCGTTTTAACACGTATCAAACACTTTTTCTATGAATTATATGTCAAATCAGTATTTAAAAAGATTAAATCTACCTAAATTTACAAAATTATAACATATGTAACGGTTATACACCAAACCGTATTTGACAGCAGGCGCAAATCACAACACAACAAATGTCAAAACATGCATTTCTTATCACAACATTTGTCAGGTCGTGTTCGGAGTTTTCAGTTAGTTAAATTTTGAGTGAGATTTGCATATTTTAAAATATCATACAATTTTAACTTTTTCAATTGATGTCTAGCTCGACACCAAAATCATATTATTTCAGATTAAGCCACGCGTGTTATGTTTGCATCAATATTATCGACTTGTAGCAAGAGAAGAACGTACCTATATGTTTGCCGAACATAACACAAAAAATAAGAATAGAAAAGCTGAAGATAGCAGCTTATCAGGCAGTTGGCTTCAGCACACAGTAGTGTCTTTCAATTGAGAGTGAAATACAGCAGGGTACACGCATTCTATCAGCATGGCTGAAAGCAAAAAGATTACATTTCTAACAAACGAACTGCCACGGAAAATTCTTTTACAAAATCCAGAACTAGATAGTGAAGGTATATTTTCGGATGTGAAATTAACAACTCCCGATCATCTGGATGGGTTTATGTCGACGATTCATAAGCTTTCTTTCAAATACGTCGCCAAAGACGGTAGGTGAGTTGACACGCCTTATTCAACATCCAATTTAACTAAATTAATACAATTGTTCCAGCGATGAGCGAACGCTGAATTTAATGGTGAAAGTCATGAAGGGAAGCGATGAATTCCGTGAGACATCTCTGAGCAAGGTTCAGTTTACTAACGAAATTTACATCTACACCAAAGTCCTGCCTGTCTTCAGAGAGCTGCTTGAGGGTTGCGAAAGTATCCTGCCAGAGGACTGGTGCCCAAAAATGTACTATGGAGATTCAGGCCTGTTCCCTGAGTACAGCGATCAGTATGAAACAATTCTTGTGCTCGAGGACATATCCCCTCTGGGATACACAGCCGGACCACGACTCAATCTAGAGGAAGCTCATTTACGGATGATGGTTCGCAATATTGCATCGTTCCATGCATGCACCTACGCTATGCGTATTCGAAAAGACGACCGGCTGAACGAACTTATTGATGGGATCATTCCGCTCGATTTCGTGACTGATGGTAAAACATTTATCAGCTACGATGTTCTGTTTAAACTAGGCGTTGCAAGGATATACCGATATCTTGATGCCCACACGGAGGAATTGGACACTGCCAGCTTCAAAAAAGACGTTGAACACCTTCGGCAGCGATATGGTGAATCTCCAATTCAGATGATGCAGAATTTGTTACAACGCGACGAGGTATTCTCCGTAATCTTGCATGGAGACTACAACCGCAACAATGTGCTGTTTCGTACAAATAGCTCCGGTCAACCCACCTCACTAAAGATGTTTGATTTTCAAGAGAACCGATACGCGACCCCCGTAATCGACCTTACATTTTTCATGTACATGAGCATGACGAAGGAGCTGCGCGATCGATGTTGGGACGAGCTGGTCCTTGAGTATCATTGCACTCTCATCGAATCGCTGATGGCCATTTTAAAGGTGAATCGTGACGACAGATTGCTGGAACCGTATAGATTCGAACCATTCCTGGAACATTTCAAGCGACACGCTATGTACGGCGTAATGGTTACGATGCATTTCCTCCCATGGATGATGTGTCCAGAGGAGGAATGTGAACAGTTATCTTACCACTTCGCGCGAGACGTGCATTCCGAGGAGCTGGCCCACTGGACGATGGTATGTGGTGGCAAAGAGGTTGACGAACGACTGATAGGCGTTTTGCGACATGCCAGCAGCAAGGGATATTTTGAGATCGTGAAACAATAGGGTCATTTCGACTGTAAACTTCGGTTTTAAACGATTTTATTTATGTAATCTGACGAATTTATTCAGCCCTATAAGTTGTTACGATTTAATGTTATGCAAATATTAGACAAATATACAACAGGTAAACGTTTAAAACGTTATGAGGGTATTTGAAGGCAAAACAGTATAGGCAACAGCGATTGCGGATCATTTTTGGTACAACTATGTATACGTTCGTTCCTTAAATAATAAAACGTTTGCTCGAAAAATGCATCAATTCACGAAATTATTGCGATTTACTCAACCAATAGATGTATACCCGCCATCGCGATCATCTAGATTCGTTAAGAACTTGTTCATATAAGCGGGTATTCAACAACGGGTACGAGGTGTAAAAGATAAAATTAAAGAGACTAAAAACTGATCGAAAAGTTTTCGGTCCGAACATGGAATATTTTTCACAAAAGTAACAGGAGAGCATACCAGCTAAAAGGTTACATTTTGAAAATTTTAAAATTCCCAAGATCATTCGATCGATGTACACATTTAAAAAATAATATTTTAGTACAAGAAAACGACCATCTTGTTTGTACTAAAAGTTTTGAAAAGTCACTCATAGACGGCGCTTCCCGAAGCACGAAATATTTCATAATGCAACCTTGAAATGTTTCAAGCGATTTTTGAAAGCGCCATATATGGATGAGAATTGAAAACATTGTGAAAATCAACAAATATTTGTGTTATACAATGTTTTCTTGTATCACAGTTTTTACCGGTTGTTGAAACGAAAATAATGTCATCTCCTGGCTGGTATGCGCTCTTGTTACTTTGTGAAAAATTGGGTTTATTTGGTACGAACAGTTTTCGACCAGATTCGATTTTCCTTCATTTTATCAACTGTTATTTGCGAGTAATATGATCTGTTTCAACAAATTGTAATACTTATGTAATTTGTAGATAACTTTTTGATTCAAGCGACATGCGTACACTTGTAGTTTCAGCACGTGTACGAAACGTATCCGAATTTGAATTTAGAGAACGATTGTATTCAAACTTCATAACGATTCAGATGGCACAAATCAGTATCTAATGAATAGGAAGTTGGTTAGTGCGGGGATTCTTTAAAATCAATCTAATACTGTAGAATTTTGTGCGTTAGTTGATGATCCTTTCTTGGATATGGACTATTGTTTAACGACAGAAAGTTGTTACACAACTGCAAAGTTTTCAGAGCAACATACGTCTGATTTAGCGAAACAACGATTAGAATCAATTGGAAAAAAATCCTACAACAATAGACATTGGAGAAAAGCATAACATCGCTATTTTTCACATCACATGATCATCTAATCGAACAGTTGCAAGAAAGTTTCGAAAAAAATAAAATATCGGTAAAATAAAAGCTTACGTAATTCGGCATTACTTGCACAAAACGCAACAAAGCAACCATGTCCTGTTTTAACTCGCGATAAAATGACAAAAACATCAACTTTCGTCGTGGAGTGAAGTAGTTCCAAATTTGCAGTTGGTGAAGAAAACTAAAGAAAAACCCAAAAAAATGGTGAGCTTGGTTGTGTATCGGTGCGGTGGAAGTAGCTCATCCCAGGGATTGGATTTTCCTTGTTCCGTAACACAGGGTCGTCATAATCGTGAAACGATGTCCTTCCACATTGGGCAAGCAGGTATTCAGCTTGGAGAAGCCATTTGGGAGCAGTACGGCATGGAACATGGCATTGGGAAAAATGGGCAACGAGTCGAAGCTGCAGATAGCTGCAGTGTAGTAGACTTTACCGAGTGTTGTTCGTTTTATTCGAACAACGGTGAAGGACGATACGTCCCACGAGCCGTATTTATCGATACGGAACCGATGGTGATAGGTGTGGTGATCGTTTCTTTCGTGTTCGTCAGTCATTGAAATCACAAGTTCTTACCTGCTTTTCTGCTTTTAGATCAGCTACGATCGTCTGCAATCGGAGAGCTGTTTAACCCCGAGTATATGGTGCTAGGGAAAGAGGACGCTGCTAACAACTACGCACGTGGCTATTACAACCTCTCGCACAAAACACTCTCCCGGGCGATGGAAGCCGCACGACAGATCGCCGAAGATGCGGACAACTTGCAAGGGTTGTTCCTTTACCACTCCTTTGGTGGTGGAACCGGTTCAGGTTTAGCTGCACATCTGCTTCAGGAGTTGACGGAAGAGTTCCCGCGAAAGTGTCGCCTTTCGTTCTCGATATATCCTTCGCCAAAGCTGAGCACGAGCGTTGTAGAACCGTACAACACCGTTCTCATGACGAACCGAACGATGGACAACGTCGAGTGTTCGTTTCTGGTGGACAACCAGGCGATTTACGACATTTGTACCAGCAGGTTGTGGGGAAAGGTATTGTACCGTAAATGTCGCGAATGACTTTCCTTTTCCTTTTAAATCTGTAGACTTTCGATCGATCGGCCAAGTTACTCGAACCTCAATCAGCTTGTCAGTCACGTAGTGTCGGATGTTACCGCATCGTTACGCTTCGGAGGTGATCTCCACGTGGACATGAACGAGTTCCAGACCAACCTAGTGCCCTTCCCGAGAATCCATTTTCCGCTCATCTCCTTCTCGCCACTGATAACGTGCGAAAATGTGAACCATGAGAGTAAGCCTCCAGAATGACCTTGAAACTGACCTTGAACGAGGCTTTTCCTTTTTTCTTTTCTTTTTTTTCGAATCAGGTCTAGACGTGGGCTCACTGACGAGGCAACTGTTTGAACCCGGTGCTCAGATGGTGCGTTGTGATATCGCTCGTGGAAAGTACATGGCGTGCTGTTTGCTCTACCGTGGGCAGTTCCTTCCGAAGGATATCAATGTGGCCATTGCGGGGATGAAGGCCATACGTAGCGTACGGTTCGTCGATTGGTGTCCCACCGGGTTCAAGGTTAGTAGGGAGAGTAGAAGTCACTTCGTACCCAATAGGAGGTCCTTTTGTTTTTGTCTCGCCGGCAGATTGGGATAAATTCGATGGCGCCAAAAATGGCACCCGACGGAGACCTGGCGCCAGTCAGTCGCTGTGTGACGATGCTCGCTTCCAACACGGCAATTGCAGACGCGTGGAGCAATATTGACGAGAAGTTCGATCTAATGTTTCGGAAGCGAGCGTTCGTGCATTGGTACACAGGCGAGGGACTGGAGTTGAGCGAGTTTCGGGAAGCCCGGGAAAATCTGGCCTGTCTCGAGGTGGACTATCGTGAGGCAGAACTAGCGGGTTGATACGGCTTCACTTAATGGAGATTGTGCTCGATCGATTTGTTGGTCACTCGCTTTGTCTAGGATAAGCTGAAGCTGCCCAAGAGTGAAAGCTCACAGGCATTCGAATAAAACGTGCTCTATTATTTTCGTCAACTATATTCTCTAAGTAATGTATGCTATGTATATATATGCTATATGCTTGCGTTTAGAAGATTTGCGCTCCGCGAAGGCGTGCCAAGGTTTTGCATACTAACATTCGCCTGAATAATGCTTTAGAGCTGAAGTGTCTGAATCGCACAATCTAGAAAGCTCCTTGGTCACGGTATTTGGTGAACATGTTTGCGCTTCGGCGCAGCAAATCGGTATCGAATATTAAAACTAAGACCAATAGAACACATTTGCGCCACCACTAGCCATTATCAGCGCTTGACACTGATCACGCATTCGCAAATTTGTACCCACAACAGAAGTATGAAGCTGCCCGAATCCTCCGCACCCATGGCACGTCAACGCGCTCAGGTTCTGAAGGCTGGTATTGCATGTGAATTGGGCAAAGAGCCCTCGAGGCAACTGAACGCTCTGGTGTCCAGCCTTGCTGCTGCTGGCTGGGTTTGTTTCGAGGTTTTAGCCATCCGCGTCCGCGTTAGCGTTCGTACTTGTTGTGTTGTGAAGAGTAAGTTCACTGTTTGTTGTCTAACGTTTTTACTACATTCAGCTAACATTGGCATATTAGTTTTGTATTGGCTTGCAATTTTTCTCTCGCCTACCTGTATCTGCTTCATTTTGTTTAGGTTGTTTTTTTTATCGTTATATCGTACGGGACATTTAGAAAGACCGTGCAAGGATTGCGCACTCCTGCGGTTTTGACGAGAATGTTGTTAGATGTTGATAGCCCTCGTTCGCCGCGTTCGTATTTTTATGTAAAAGAGACAAAATATAGCTTCGTGTATATTTATATTTAATGTTTAGTTTACTGTGTTTCTGTTACTTTCGTTCGCACGTTCTTGATCTTAGACGGCAGAAAAACGCTTGTACGAGCATTTGTTTATACTTTGCATTTATCGCATTTGTCCCGCGATATCGCCAAACACGTCTCCGCGCAGGGGCTTGTTTAAATAGTTGTGTATATACTTCTGCTATATAGTTAGGTGTGTGTATATATATAGGCTCTAGAAATCATACAAATCGATACCTATGAATATATCGCTATCAAAGTGATGCCGCAACAGTGCCACGAGAGGAGTGTGTATTACTAGTGTGGGGATTTGTTTGTGGGCTGGTTTCTTCTTCTCGTCCTCCGCCATTGCAAGGTGCGTTATGTTATGTTGCGAACTGAACTGGTCCTCCAGCCGCACCGGGGTGTGTAAGTTTGGTTGGTTTAATTTGAACCAAACCAAACGCTCACGCTCCGGGGAGGTTCCGACTCCGATTTCGTTCACTTTTTTTTTGGTTTTGAGGTTATGAAGGTCCTTTATCATTGCACCGCCAGATGGCGCTTTTGTTCTGCTCTACAGTTAGCTTAAAATATGCTCAGGATTAATACGTGCGCTTGCGCTTGCTCTAAATATTTGTTGGGTGTGGTTCCAACCGCTGGGAACATCCGGGAAGTAGTCGTATCGAGTCGACCTTCTTGTGGCCGTTTTTAAAATGGTGGTTTTTGGTGGTTTGTGTGGAAAATTCGAACGCTCGATCGCTGCTGGCGCCGCCACCAGGAAAAAAGAGACCCACCGACGTCGCCTTTCGAACTGCTGCACCGCCTAGCTCTCGTCCGACTCTTCTCCGACATTGCTAGGTCTGACGCATCGTCCCTACTTCTTGATCGGTGGCAACTGCTCGTTGATCGTGACGCTGAGTCGCCGAATGTTGGGCTTGTCGTAGTCCTCCATGGACATGCCACGCGACAGACGTCTCGCTCCTGTCGAACCCTCGTTCGAGCCACCAGAGCTGGTGGAGAATGCCCTGTTGCGGTCAACTCCTGGCATGGCGACTGATGTCAGCATACCTTGACCCTTGCAGAACAGCAGAATCGATTGGGCCACCTTAGCGGGCTGCAAACGGAAGTGACCAAAAGGATCTATAGGTCATAGTGCTCTCACCTACAGCGAGGCTTTAAGGATCTTACCGCATCAGCCAGAACATCTCCAGCGCGTTCCACTTTGAGCAGCGTGACCTTCTCCTTGTTTAGATCCTTGTACAGCTTCTCGACAACGCTGGCGTATGGGCTCATGACTCCGGTGATCAGCAGCAGATCGACCTTGCAGTTCTTCAGGGGTAAATCTTTGCGCCTGTGTAAAAAACCAACGCATCGTATTACAATTGAACACGCTCAATTGTAGCTCAAACTCATCACACTTACGACATAAATGCTTTGACGTATTGCTTGAGATTTTTGTTGTTCAACGAGCTGTGTAGACGGCTCTGGAACTCGGACACGATCTTCTCCTTGTCCGGGTTGTCGCCTACCAGTTGCTGTGGTCGAAAAGAATAATAACGCTATCAGAAATCACCTCAAGGACTTGCAGAAGAACAGGAGAGAGTGATAGAGAGTCATCTACGAGGCGCTATTGGACAGCGATTGGTGTGAGGAACGATCGAGGTTAAAACGGAAAAACGAGAACCAAAACACAAACATCAACCGAACGGCTCGAACGTGTTCCACTTGCGAGCTACCTGCTTTGTACAATCCCGTCCCAATACGGTGTTTTAGAGGGATAGTTATTACTTCTAAAGTGTTAGGCAAAGACAAGGCAAGTGTATGCAGGCAGAAAACAGACTAGTGAGATGGATAGAGAAGGAAGCGAATTTCGTGTTGGATTTTTAAAACGTGATCCAGATCCTCCGACCATTTCCTTTCATTTATTGGTGAATAGTTTAGTCGGGATAGTTGTTAGCAGCCAATTTACGACCAATTCCAATCACAACTGGGGTTGTTAGTTTTGTTGTTTTTGATCCCAACGGAAACATAATCATCGGAAATGCTCGCGTGTAAAGATTGTTAGTGGTTTTTAATACAATAAAGCCAAACAAACCATATTGTTTGATTAATTCTATAAGAGGTGTATGTTCACACGATTACGAACAATCAATTTTGTATTTGTGTGAAATGATCCACTCCGCGCGCCAATCATTAGAAGAAAGTAACATAGTAACATACACCATTTTATTGAACTCCTTCCTAGCCTAGCGAGCATGTGTTAGTGATGCGAGGCGTTGATTTTATCCACACTGCCTCGTCTCTTTAACCTCACTTTACAGCCCGAACAACAAACTACACACTTCCGTCAGCAAGAATCATACTACTAACAATAGAAAGCGACAACAGCAATTTCAACTGAAAACCCAACAGCCATTCCTTGCGCGGTAGATCCTTGCTAATAGGGTGCATTATTTACTTTTGATTTGAGTGTGTGTAGCCAATGGAAGGAATTCCTACAAAAGAAAGGGTCGGCGAGCACCGAACCCAGGCAAGTTAGCAAAACAACTACACCATCGAATATACAACGCGCAGAAAGCAAAGGAACAAACGCTCGTAACGAGTTCTAGAGAGCGGGCCTAGCCAAAAACGAAGCTAATAAAAGAACAGAGCTAATGCTAAACAAGGATACTCTAAATACCTCGGAGAAAACCTGCGTGAGTTTTTAAGTTTTTGGTTTGTTTGCAGAAACGGAACAGAAATCGTGTCGTCAGGATGCGGATGTCGGAGGTTGCATATGATGCGATCGTTGCAGTTTGTTTTATTTGTTGTGTTGTTGTTGTTTTATGTTGCGCATTTAGCCGGTTTGGAGAGAGAACCAAAAATAAAAACAACCATACATACACGAGATGCAACGAATAATGCGGCGAAAAGAAGGATGAATCGAGCTCGAAAGTTAACGTGTGTCGTGTGCCGGATCCGATCGCCAACGAAACAATCGAAATGTGAGGAAAATACGCGAAACGAAAGAAATCATACACAACGTAATCGATCGTCCAGACACACCCACAAGTTTCTCGAGCAAAAGAGAGAAAGAAAGAGAGAGAGAAAGAGAGAAAAAGAGTGTTTTGCGAGAAACGAAGGAGAAAAGAGAAAAGAAGAAAAATTTAATTTAATGTCATGTTTGTTAGCAGATCATCATACAGTTCGGCATGCGGTCATGGTGAACGGTTTAATTTGTGTGAATGCGTGTATGGTGTATCGGATCGGGTCCTTCAACATTTCTAGAAGGACGCCCTTTTGCTTTTGGTTCGGTTCAGGGTGAGCTGTACCAAACAATGCAGAAAACACGAGCCAATTCCCAACGAACGATTCGTTAGCTGGAAATGCTTCACCGCGTCGACGATGCTGTGTGGTGCTGGAGTGGAACGATTTTGAAAACGGTTGCATTGCAAACATGGACACTTATGGAGGAAAAGGAGCATAAACCCGGGGTCGTCGGTGGTCTCCCTGACAGAGTGACACCATTCCCAGCGGGATCTAGCGATAAACACCGAAAGCCAATTCAACGGGACGGTTCACAGTGGAATCCAGGTAATGTGATCGATACAAAATATTTCGTGCTCGACGACATCCAAGATACTAGCGAATATCCTTGACAGGCCGCGATTAAGTGTGATTGTATCGTTGGCGTGGACATTGGCCCATCATCGGATGGCCCGGTCACCATGGAATCGCTGGAATCCGGAGGCATACTTACGTATCCGAATTTGTGGTACAACAGGAAGTCCTCGGCCGATTGGCCAACCTCATCGCCCTTCCACGAGATGAACTTCGTCTTGAACACGTCCAGCACGGACGCAGCCGAACCGGTGACGTTGATCAGGATCAAGCCCAAGCAGCGAGATGGGTGAGCCAGTCCGAAACGGGCAAGCACGTTGGCACCAGCGCCCTCACCGACACCGATCACGTACTTCACGTGCAGGAAGTCCAGCACTGTGACCAGCTCCTCGCCCAACAGCTGCAGCGATGGGAACTGGAACCTGATGGAAGGGAAGAGATCGGAAACAAAACGCATGACAGGACTAGGTAGGCATAGATGGTAGAAGTCGTAAAAGTTTTCCCCAAAGTTGCCTTCGAAGTTGCCAAGGAAACTAACCAGAGATAGTACATCCAGCGTGGGTGAAATCAACTGGGAAGACGGGTCTAAATTTTTACTATTTCATGGCTCTTGGGCCAGCAACGAATGTGGGTTGTATCTTATTTTCGTATCTCGTATGAAAAAACTATCTCATTTCGTCGTAATAATTATCGCAAAAATGCAAATAAGCTGCCTTTGAATCGTGTGTGCGTGTGCTAATATATTCTGATGGAGGCGCCCAGTCATTTGTACAGCTCGCACACGAAAGCAATCAAGAATTGACCCCTTCATCCATCAGAATATCAACTACGACTATCTCTGCGGTTAATGCCGGTTATTTTCTCACGCCTACCGACAGACGGATATGGAATACCTAGGATTTAGACGGTACAATACTTACGAGTCAGCCAAATTAGGAGCATTATCCGCGTGACCGGGCACATCGATGTGGATGAAGCACGACCGTTCTTTGATTTCAATCATGCACGCGCTGTTGACGAACTCCTCGAACGATGAATCTACCAGACGGAGGAGAGAAAAAGAAGCACCGAGCACACGCATTAATACGGAGAAAAACTTCACCGTCACTACGCGAGCCCGTTCACTTACGGTTCGTTCCGAGATCGTGCACCGTGAGGAAGACGGCTCGCTTTTCCTGCTGCGAGAGATCACCCTAGGAGAAAAGGGGGAAATGGATCACAAAAATAAGGATGAAATATTCTACCACAAAATGGCTTTAATGGAAGGGACGAAAGTGCGATCGTTCGCAGTCGCTCAGAAGTGGCAAGTTTGGGCAAGTTTATTCATTTCGGTACCAACTTTGAACATTCTTTTGCGTGGGCTTCCTTTCCCATCCAGCTAGTGCTTTGGTTTGGTTATGTTTTCCATTTTTTTGTTTCGTTGGCTTTTTCGGGGAGCCAAGTTCACTGAGGACACTCGTAAGGGCGAAGGTTAAAAGGACGCTCGTCATTCGACATGTCGAACGAATCACAAACGGAAAGAAAGCAAAACAATACTCTGCTGCAATCAGATCCCGATCCTGGCTTTCAAAGGCGGAGGGAAAGTTTCGCTTACTTCGGGGGAAAAGTTTCACCCGATTGCGAACAAAACGATGGCAATACGATATCGGAAAAGACTGCCGGAGCAAGCGTGAGGTTAGAAGGTTAGGAAGGCATCATTTTCACAACCCAAACCAACCCAAATATGCCTCCCGTTCCGACAACGCTAGAGAGCAATCGATAGACGGCTCGATGCCTCGGAACAATGTGTTTATTTCCCGTGTTGCCACTCGCAGTGAGCGTTCTTTTTCCCCGTTCTGGATGGGAATGGACGCCCGCTGAACGAAAATGAAGCATCGAAAAGACACCCTTCAGATTTGCTAATGATTTTGTTTATGCCACAGCTTAGCGAGCGTAATTAGCGAGGTTACTTCGAACGTGAAAATGATTGCGTTTTGGCTGTCTTTAAACAACCACTTCAGAGAGTACAAAGGCATAAGTAAGTCTAGGAAGATGGCGTATTTCGGGGAATATTGACGGGAATTATTTCGTGCCATTTTTCTGGCCGAATTTTGAGAAGATGTTGAGAAAGCTTAAAGGGCTAACTTACCTGCACTGTGACGATGATTTCACCACTTTTCTCCGTGTTGACTGCATACCGCTGTGAAGCGAAAAGAAAGACAATACATACATCGAATTAGCGAATGGATCGTCAACATGGGAACTGTTACATCGAGCAGCGGACAACATTCTCTCATCATATCATATCACGTGTATCACGTCATAACTGACTCCTGACGACGCCTTATTCCACGACCCTAGCTGCGGCTAACGTCTTATCAAAATGAATGATCGGTAACGAAGGATATATTCATCCATCACGTGAAATCAAATCAACATCACATCGATAGGCATAATATTGACGCTCGTGTTGCATAAATTGCTTTTCTCTCTCTCTATCTCTCGGTCTCTGTGGATCAATATTGGATGGTGATTCGACCGACCCGAACCAATCACCCAGTTCGCTTTACGTTACAGAGTCGGTGCAATGAGTGGTGACGAATAAAACCAAAAAAGGAGTACAAAACCAATCCCCACAAATTTAAACATACCGCAACATTTAGCGACCGCTGATGAAAATGATTAGAAAGGAAATGCTTACGAGCCACGGCGTGCTCATCCGATAAGTGCCTCACGGTGGTGACTTCCTCGCACTGTAAGTAACAAAGCGCTCGGCATAAATGGCACACAATTCCATTAACCCACGTAACGAATCAATTCCATACTTCTGCCAGCGATGTGGGCATTATTGTAAATTTATGAAAACTTCACCATTATGCCATTAGTCGAAGCTCGGGAACGGTTCGTCCTGCCTCCGGTGCAAAGCACGGCTTCAGCTTCGGCAAAGCGGATGAATAATCCATGAACCCAACCCAGCCAGGCTTGCGTGGCCGGGATTCGCGATATCCCACCGGATCACCGGGTATGCGCTGGGTTCGAAAACCTCACATCGTGCCACCGTGGTGCCTGGGATTCCCGGGAAAACCTGGCCGCTATTGTTCGAGCGCGTTGAAGCCACATTTGCATCGAACGCTCGGTGAAACGTACAAAGAATGCTGCCTCCGGACGGTGCGCAAACATCGGAACATATTTTTCGCATTTACCCGGCGTCCCATGCTAGAGGCACGGACATAAATCGAAGACCCTGTGCCGTCGAAGCTGGTCCTCTCGTGCGTCCGCTGCTCGTCGAATTCACTGGGCCTCAAGGATGCCTCAAGGATGCCTCTGTTCGGTTTGAAGTGGTCGGAAGGCACCGGTCGGTCGGTTGGCGTGTTTGTTTGTTATTTCTTGCCCGGTCTCAGCATCAACTTGTTGCGCTCGCGGGGGATAGCAGAACGTTGGCTTCACTACCACGAAAATACCACGACCTACACGACTGCAAGCCACCACGGCTCACGAGCACCTTCGCTTCACGTTCAGCCACTGCGCATTGTTCGACGATTGTTTCGGTTTTCCGTTTCCGTTCGCTTCCAACCACCGATCTGACCGACGGAGGGCTTAATCGAGGATAATTACTACTTTCACTAATCGATCCCGGCACGCTCCTTAGGGGGTTCTCGACGTTTCGATGTCACTTTTTCACGGATAGGCTGTTGAAGTGGACAAATATTTTTCCTTCATTGTCGTCGAAGTTTTTCAAATTGAGCATTGTTTTTCTTTCAGCGAATTGGTTCTATGTTTCACACGAATTGAAATAACCACCACGATGAACAACTGCCTACATTGTGATCACCCACGCTGATCCCGGAGGGCTTTCAGCTGTGTGCTTGGGTTTCGAAAAGCCCCGTTCACAACTTCCCGACCCCATTTTCCCGTTCAGCGATGATTTTGCATGTGTTCGTCCTGAAACTCGATCGCGTCGCCGCAGGGAATTGTGTTTTTATTTAAGTTTCAATATCTCACCACCCTATGTTGACAAACGCGCGATGCCACAAATTCGCCGGTCACCAAGCCAATCCACTCAGCGTAACTCGGGCGCCCCGCTTCGACCTGGCCGGAAGTACTTCCACACTTCCACACAACCTTTACATTTTTACAGCGAGCTAATATTTATTTTCCAGCGAGTGCAAACATGTGCTCGGTACCCAGCAGGATCGTAAAAGGATCCCTGCTGTGGTGCAAGACGCTTGCTTTTCGCTCCGAGTGTCGCTTCCGAGCCCCGTTTCTCGTCAACAAGTGGCCACTTATCGAAGGGCTTCATTGGAGGTCCTTCGCTTGGCCGTAGGTGGCGCCCTGGCACGCGATGCCACCGTCGAGTGGCGCGTGTTGGAAAGTAGAGTGAAAAAAGAATCCATTACGTGACAGTGGCCGTTTTGCAGCTACCGACACGGAAGCAATGTCAACCAACGCGGGCGAAGGAGTGACACGGTGGAGCGATTTTCCGGTGCAATCACACACACACAGGTCACATCAGGCGACAAACCGGAAGACGAGGCCGGACCGGAAATGGGTGGCCGGACCCTCCGATGGTGCCAGAAGATGGTGGTGGTCTCGTATCATTTGTCGCCATCGTCCACGCCCGGGTTCGTGATCTATTTTTGTCGCATCTGCGGTGAGAGAATTTTCCCATCGAGCGAATTTTGCTCTACTCCTTTTCCTTAGCTCCACTTCCGTATTTCTTGTGTGCTTGTTTGTGTTGCTTTCGGTCGTTTGGTAGGTTTCTCGTGTGGCTTCTCTGGAACGTTAATAGCCATCCAGGAGGCATGCGAGAGATGCGTCATTAGTGGTTCCGAAAAAAAGGAAATACTCGTGAAAAATCTCTGTTTTTTCGCTACGAACGAGCGGCAAGCATGTCTCGATTGCTGCTGCTGAAAACGCTGGCAGAAAACACCACAACCGAGCCCCAACGCTAACTGCGGTTGGGAATGAAAATTGGAATTGGACGTGCTACACAACGTACGGCAAGATGGTTCGTTACACGGGCTGGGTCGATAATTTTCAAACATCCTTACGATGAGGAAGCAGATCATCAGTATCTGTGCCCAAGCTAATCTATTGGGGACAGATCAACTTTTAGCCTGACTCGCTAAAGCTCTCTGAGTGGATTTGTTTTTCAGCCTCTCTAAATAGCAAAAGTTTTGCGTATTTTTCTTCCGGTTGCAGCTTTCCACAACAGTTACTTGTAACTGTAACTACTCGGCGTTAAAATGAACATTCCATCAGTGCCGATTGAATTATGCGAAATTGCACTCCAACCGAGTTTATTCAACATGCTACGGTGCAGGTGCTATAAATAAACCATCACTAACAGTCGTCACATTGCACTCACTTTCTCCAAGGGAGATTCGCTCCTGGCATTGAGCAGGCATGCCGCAAGCTAAACATCTTCGTGGATGTACCGGCTTCCGGCTCCAAAAAGGCAAACCACCCTGCAAAAGTGCAACGCAAAACCCCATTTCCGATCAATTTCCAATCAACGAGTGCTGTTCGATCGATCGCAGAAACCCATCGCTAGTGACGGTGTACGACTCAGCTCAAACGAACTCGAGTGTTGGCCGAGGTCGATCCATCCAAACCCACCGCCGGCAGCATGTGCGTTGTAGTGAAGTTTTCAATTGAAGATAATTGCTTTTAAATTAAATCGCTTTTCTCGCGTTCTAAGCGACGTCGAGGCGCAGCTGAGACAGCTCGGTGAAAAGTTTCCGCCCGCTGCAAGGCCAAACCGGTAAGGACTAATCGAACCCAGCTCGAACCGGAACCCGATGGTGATTCGCTATCATGATCGGAACACAGGAGCGATGATTTGCTTCGTAAAATCGCGTTAAATGCGGAATGTGGGCAGTCACAAGCCCGTTACACCGTACAGGAATGGGAAAACTTATTGCATTTAAAAAAAATACTTGGTGAAAAAAATGCAGTATCGGAGAGGCAGGACAACTTCCATCGAGGATCCAATTCTGAAACAACTACAACACAGCTAACGAAGTTTCGAAAGAAGATATATGAAACCCTTTCCCACTCTCGTAGTTCAACAGCACAAGAACAAAGGATCCTGAAATTACTGGGAAGCAAACGCTGAAAGCGCCGTTCAGCCCATTGAAGCCTTTAAATGGCCTTTCAATCAAATACACCCACGCGACTATGGGCGTAAATAATCAAGTAATATGGCCATACATCGTTCCCACCAGCGTCCTCGGGGCATGTAGGTGAGCATTGTTTACCAGGCCAACAAAGCCAGGCGCAACAAGCGCGCCCCAAGGAAATGAGTCAATTTTCCGCGCACACAAAACCGCACGTCACCGAACGAAAACACGATTGTTCGCTTCGAAGGAGGTGCAAGGCTCGTTTTCGTTCGCCCCACGTCCGTGGCGCCGTGGTAATTTTTGTGACGATGCCGCATTTCATGGCCAATAAATTGCCCCACACAGAACCGATCGTACGGCCGAGCCAACGGTTTATGATGGATGGTGCGCAAACAGGCTCGAGACGTGGAACAAAACCGAGGAAAATGGATTTGCCGGAATTATCATCGAATGCATTAACGTCACCGAAACCATGGGATGGCGTTTTTACGGGCACGGCACACTTCACGGTGGTAATTGCGTCGTTTGAGCGAGTTCGATAGGCCACGGTCAAGCCCACTGCTAGTCACTTTGGTCACGCGTACGATAGATCGAAGTAGCCCGAAACCAACTAAAACCAACTTGATTTATTGCGTGGTGAGCACTTTTACGGGTACGACACGGAGGCAGTTCGAAAAAATGGGCCTACTTCGATTAACTAATCCCCTGCTCACTCGATACTCGATCACCGAGAAATTTCCACGCACGGGAAAACCCGATCCAGCTGCGCCGCTGGCCTGCGAAAGACTGAAAACACCCACCCGGGTGGATGCAAATATTTGACGGCGTGAAAAACCCCATCCTCAACGGGTTGATTCGCGGTCGACCACTTCTCGGGCAAGGGTGAATTGAAATTATTGACGTTTTCTCCATCCCATCGCCATCGTTTCTGACTTGCGTCGCTCGCAGCGATTGGCAAAGGCCCCAGCTTCAGTCACTCTCGATTGGCAGTGATTGGTTTGAATGGGTTGAAACCCGTTGGAGGTTGGAAATTTAAATTAGCGCCACAAATCACCATGATGTTCCGGCCCTTGGTTTTATTTTCGTCCCTTCGTTCGGTTTGTTTTGCATCCTTCTCCTCTTATGTCCAACCGTCGGTCACACAATCGATACGCGTTTATTGGATTTGTGTGAGTATGTGTGTTTGTTTTTTTTTGTTCGATAGGGCGATACAAATTGGTGGTGAAATTTAATCAACACCACCCAAACATTGCGGTTTCATTCTTCCAGTGGAGTCGTCCAAACGGGGCGAAACAAAGCTTTTTTTTTCCAGTGAGCACGAAAGGCGATCAGAGACGAGCAAAACAACAGCGCTCGCTGCCAGTGGCGTATGTGACAGGGATGGAAATTTGATACCCTATCGATCGGTTTCGGGACAACATCTCAGCGAAAAAAATGATTGGTGCCCCACCTGGGAAGTGGTTTAACCGGTCGTGGTTCGTCGAGGATACGGAAAAGGAAACCTCCGATGAGCTCACTGGTAGGAAAGTAAACGCCAACTTTACACGAACATATCACTCATCCGCCTCGCCACCCAACGGAAGTCCCCTCGGATTAATCAATTATCCATCGGGACTCGGTGAGCGGCACGGGAGTAACATAATGCGAGATAAAGGGCTTCTTAACCCGCAAGTTCGTTAACCTAACAATTGGGATTCCTCTCCTGGGAACGGAAACGGTACAAAGAAGTGGAAAATATCGAATTTCATGCATAAATGATAGCGACCCTAACGAAACTCACACACACAAACCAAACCCCTTGGGAACTTGGAGTTGGCTTTTCGAAACAGTTTTAAGCCCATTTTGATAGGGCCCTTTTTTATACAGAAACCATCGGCATCCTGCTACTATAAATTGCTTCGGCCAAGGAATATTAACCATGATTTAGTTGGAGAAAAATAATTAAACCAATTTCATACAAAAGACTAGGCGTCTCCATTCTGACAAGTGACACTGCGAAAACACGCATGTTAACATAATTCCTACTGATGCAGTTCATTCGAATACTGTGCGAAACTGAAGCATCTTGCGTAATCATGCGGAACATTTTCCCGTCAGGGTCGTTGTAAAGTGTTTGCTGATAAGATTGTCCAAGCACGCACTGCCCCTTAAGTGGTTACATAGTTGAGATGTCCGAGCAGTCATTCAATTGAACCTGTTTGATAATTTGTTGCATCGCCAAGTGCATTAAGTGACGTGTATCACTTGTGGCAGGTTGCGGAATGAACACTTGTCAAACAATCGCTGGTGTGGTCTGATTTCGTGCCGATTGCTACGGTGATCACATTTTAGCGTCACACGGTAAGCATCAAAGAGTAGGATAAACTATGGGTTAATGTTACCACGAATGTAATGCCATTAATAAGTTTATTGCTTCAAATCCATTTCATTCTCCAATTGGAACTAAAGCTCTGAGCCAATGAAACAAACATCTGCAGGAGGAATGAAGTTATTTCGCGCACTTAAGTTGTGCCAAATAAATATACAAACAATTCACTACTCCAATCGGGATCTGACGTAAATGAGAACACACCAATTGGTTGCCGCCTCCAGAAACTCTACTGTCGGTCGTCTTTTCATCCCGTTGGGAAACCATTTTCCCACGTGCATGCTTATATTACTTCATCGTTCCACATACATATCGCTATTTTATGGTGCTTTCTATCTGGCGTCGTTCCCACACAATTCAGCGTCATAATGCGAGCGGGGGTATTTATTTTCCCGCCACCACAGGGTGTGTTGGACCGTAGGCACGGCGGCACCGACCTCAACACGGGTTTTCGACCACATAGACCCCAATTTTCTTCGACCTCACCTCCAAAGGTCCGCCTGGAAAGGAATATGCTCACGTCATTCGGTTTTATTATTGTTTCACCTTCACCGTTTTCAAGGGAGAGCGGAAAGAAAATGCGCCTTCACTTTGATATGAAAACACGCGCGGTCGTTTTTTCTTCTCTTCAATGGAAATCGAAATGGACATGACTTTAGGGAAACTAGTTTGAGTGCGCTCAATGCAACCAAACCAAGCCGCAGGGAAACGTTTCGAACCATCTTCGTTATCATAAACCCGTTTAGGTATCGTTCCGAACCTCCGCTTGATGTTGGGCGAAAATTTTAGCATACTGACCACGTTCTCGCAGGGCTCCGTCGACGAAACGAATTAAGAGCTTTAGTTGGTAGGTAAAAGGGGAAAAATCAACGTACCATCAAACGCACCATGCGAATGCAAAGAACCCAAACCGGTCGATGGCCAAACCGATGCCGACCCAATAATGGACGTGATTTCTTTTCGATTTGATGGATCGTGCAAACATGCTTTGTTCGGTTCGCCATCGTTGGTCGCTTTTCGGACTTTTTTCCTACTCGTCTGCAGGCTGCAAGCGAGCTTCGCAAATTAACCACACCATACCGAACCGATCGATTGTGTACCTCACCCGAGATGGAATTCCATGGAGGATGGTACCAATATGGCCGTCATCCTGTCATCAGGAGCTGTGTCATTGACTTCATCATCGCTGGGTCCATAAATTTGCGACGCTCTATGACAACTGATTCACTGACAACATATTTCATCCACTGTGGTCGAACATAATACTGAAGGGTTACCTATCATTGTTTTTTGTGCTTCTTTTTTCAAATTCTTCTACGGGGTGATAGGGGAAATAATATACTGGTTAAAGCAAGATTATCTTCATTCCTGAGGAACATTTGAAAGCATAACCAAATGCATTTTTATTTGTTGAACTAATAGAGTTCATTAGATTTCCAGAAGTTTGGTAGAAATGTGAATTAACTGTTTCCCCAAGGATTTCCTGAGCCCAAGTCCATTTTAACGTAAAGCCAACAGGCAAAGGATGTCGCTTGATTAGACTTAGCATAAGCATGCGTTTAATTAACAAGAACAAGTTCGCTGTCGTTTCGGACCAGCTACCGGAGGACCGGAGATTATCAATTTCCGGGATGTTCATCAACTGAAACATATCCCAGAAACGAGCATTGGATGGGGAATAATATCATGATAAATGCTTGAAGCTGCAATGACTTCGATGCAGTTCTTCTCAGTGCACAACCTGCGCACGATCGTTACCGTCATCGTGACCGTTGGGTAAATGTCAAGCCGCCTCAAGATGGATGACCAACGTAATCCTGGTCAACTTGTGCAAAATTAACCACACATAAATACGGCCCAACAATGTGTATAAAACAATGCTCTACCCTAAATGATGGATGATAGGGAACGGCTGGGACTGCTCGTTAGGAAAATTAATCTTTCCTTCCTACGAGCGTGACACCAAGCGTAACCGAGATCGAAGGAACCGAGCGGAACGTGCAAACAAATGATATGCAACATCAAGTGCAAAAGGATTCGTCTTTGCTTCTCGGGAAACGAAGAGTCACAAAAGAAATCCACCCCACATGAGCATTGTTATCTTCTCGTCATCGATTCCGTGGACGACAATGTTCCACGAAAGCGATCGATGGGTGATTACAGTTCGAGATATTCGATTCGAAGCTGAAAAATCCACCGAAAGAACAATATCGAGCCGGCGAAAGCATATCAGGCTGCGAAGGGCCGCAAACTTCATCATCTTATTCAATTTCAGGCTACACAACGTGGGGCCAAAAAAATGCAATCATAAATATCATATTTTCCACCCTCTGGTGATTTTCACATTTCATCCTCGGTGCCATCGCACCGGTCGCGTGCCAATTTCCCGGCGGATCGGGGCGTCAAACAAAAACGAAACAGAGCGAGAAAGAGAAAGAGAGTGAATAAAGCTCATGGCCCCACACTTTCACCCAAACGGAGCTCATCTGCCGCCTATCCTCGGTCGGCAGGACGTCCCCAATTTCGTCGTCATCGTCGGGAGCCCGCTCCTATTCTAATAAGAGTGAGGGTGTATGTGTGTGATTTTTTTGCTCCCTTTAAAATTAAACTCAACGCCGTGTCTTGTTTCGCTCGTGCATTTGGAGTCACCCGTCCGTCTGTCTCCGAGGACGAACGGTCCTCACCAACCGTGTATCATCGTTCGCTCGTTTTGTTGATTATTTTCCAGCCAACCGCCCTACTGGTGGCCCTTCAAACTCTCTTGTTAGAAGGCTGCTCGCACCCGCACATGCATAAAGCCTGCCAGCCTGCCAGCCTGCCAGCCTGTTTGCTCAAACATCATCGTGTCGACCTCATTTCAGCGCGTGCATTATGAGTGCAGAGTTGCCCCGTGCCGTTTCTCTCGGCCCCAGGGTAGTGGGGATAAAATAAATAACAGCCGACATACACCGGAACTGAGGAGCTGAGGCTTAAGAAGCCCTCGTCTGTCCTCGCCAGCGCTGTGCGACTGTGGATGCTAGTCATTTATCATCCCATCGGAATCCGGGAATCCGGTGAGCCACCGGGAGTAGGTTAAAATCGATAATCGAGGATTTTTGCGTTTGATTTTTATGTTCCGTTCCCATTTGATACGTTTGATGGCCCTTGTGAGGAAATACTAGTGTTTGAATTTTCCGTTTATTGTGAAACTAACCGACAAATACGAGCCCAAGAGGGCAAAATACGAATCGCATTTTTCAAGTGCGATTTAAATCACTTTCGAAACGCATATTTTCTCAAGCACCAAAACACACGATGCTCAGCCAACATCTTCGAAAAAAAAGCTTCCCCAGGAAGTAACGGTCAACCATTTTTTTTTCTCAGCATTTACGCGTGTAGCTTTAGACTTCTGTGCACTGCGAACTTTGCTGCCCAAGCAAGAAGCCGTTGTTTGCATAACATAACGCTTCCCTTCTGAAACCAAAGCGAGGCTTATAGTGTTCGTATAGGGAGTACGATAGTTTACGAGTCACCCCTCTTTGGAAAGAAAAACTAGCTTCCCTATTACGTTCGGAGATTTGTTATTCCTTCGGGTGGAAAATGGCGCGAATCGAACGCTATCCGGAAAGTTCATCGCATCCCTCGCTGCCCCCAATGAAGCAATTTACCTTCACTAGCCCATGGGCAGCACCTGCAAACCAGAAAGATCGTCGCCATTGTTTCATTTGCCTCGTACACGTGCGTTTTCGTGGCTCCGCGTGGAAGGTGGATTAAACGGCCATGAAATCCGTTCGACACACTTCCCTTCTAGCGTGAGGCGTAGCGAGAAAAAACCCTCTTTCGACCGGCCGGCCGGGAAATAGAACAGGATATTGACAACGTCCTTCTTAGCGGATACCTCGTCCTTGCGCCTATTTGAAATAAACCCCTCGGTATACGTACGTGGACGCTTCTCGACGGTGGTGAACCCGTCGGTGCCGCCGATGTTGCGTCGTTTGACTTCAGTTTCTCCATCGCGACACGGCGCTCTTACACTTCCTGTCGTCCTGTGCCTTCTTCGATGGTGCGAGCGAGCGAACGAGTGGTGGAATATCCTTTCGAGTCCGGGAGCGGTTCGTTTCCCGTTGGTCGTTCCCCGAACGAGAACTGGGGCAAAATCCCGAGGGTGCGTTACTTGTCGGTGCCCTTAAGAAAGTTGCTGCTGTCTCGAGCAGGATATGTTACTGCATTCGGGGCTTTGCACTGACTAGAACACGCGCTATTCTACGCCGTGATTCGACTTTCCGTTGCTGACGACAAATCGGTTTCCGAACGTAAAGTTTTTATGTCCCATATGTGCAAAACTTTGCTCACTATCGTTGCTCGTTTGCACTGTGCACTCACTGCGCTTATGCGTTGGTTGATTTACCTAATAAAATTCGAAATAAAAACTCCTCCTGTTTCAATGCGGAGCCCAAATTCACGCAAACATGCAAGCTTGTGGTTCGCAATTTTCCCCCCGGTCCTGGTCACATTTTTGGACGAGTTTCCTTTGTTTGCACACCGTGCCACATTGCGCTCCACTTCACTAAATTGTCACCGGCCAACCCGCTCCCACAAGCGAGCAAGGAAAGAAGGGGTTGAAGTGGGGGTGGAGGAAAAGCCTACCACCCAACCAACTCCACTCCACTCCACCCACCGCCGCTCATCCATTGTTTGGCCAGTCGAACAAAAGGCTTCTGCCCGGTGCACGCCGATGCACCGCACGGAAGCAGACAATGCTTTTCCGCCCGTGCTCCACCCACACACAAACACACACACACACACACCCTGTCCACCAGATGGAGGGGAAGGAGAAAAAAACGAAAAACGAAAAAAAACGGGGTAGTTCACTAATCTCTCCTCTACGCTTCACTGCTCGCGCTTTCAACGATGCAATGGATTCGTGTTGCCCTTCAACGGACGCTTCTACGCACATGAAACAGGTTCCCGCGGACGAAGAGGACACCGGAGATGACGTCGTAGTCGTTTTGAAACTGCGCGCTGGAACAGCTGCGAATCGAGAGGCGAGATGTGGTTTCTGCCACCTGCAAGGTTCAACCGTCGAAGGTAAACTGAAAGCGCGCTCCTCGATAAGACCAGGAGGACTCAACCGAGCTGACGAGTCGCTCGAGAGACTCGCCGAACTTGACGAGGAAAGGGTGCTTGGGAGGGGCACTGCTCATGCTTTATCACTCGATACGAGTGAACCCTCGGTCGGTCTGGTCGATCCGCGTGGAAGGGCCCCATGGGTATGTATGGTTTCCCAAGTACGTCACAGTTTTTCCGGCCCCGTTTGCTCCGTGCGCATGGTCCTCGCGTTCCCCCCAGGCGGGTCCCTTCGATGGAGGGTTTTCCTTTCGTTTCCAGCACCCAAACACCCACCCACACCTTCGTGCGCGCGCACACGGCCCACCCAAGCGCAGATTCCGCCACCCGATGAACAACAACATTGTTGCTCGGTGAAAGGGCGCGAGCAGTTTGAGTGCCGTGAAATGAACCCAAACGTGCGTTCACTCGTCGGGAAATGGGAAAACTGGGCCACGGGAAAAATGCTCACACTTTGTAGCGAGATCGGGAGAGAAGCTCGCGTTGGTTGGACAAAAAAAAACATGGGAAGGTTCCGCTCTCCCGTAGGAACGGCAGGAATAAGGGACATCTTTTGCCTGCGCGTGCCCACGACCCCTTGGGTTTCCCTTGGCGTATCAGCCCTCATGTTGAGGCGCGCTTTTGGCGGACGGCATCGAATTGCGTCGTTCGTTAACCTTTTGCCGACCCACGGCGTGGTTAGAGGGCGCAGTTTGCATCGCAAGAACGAAGTTGCTAAAGGGCCTCACAACCACGTGATGCATCCCCGGGGAACCATGCGGTTGGGATTATTTTTCGCCCCCTTTGCTGCATCTGGCGAGCGTTCGGTTAATGCAGTGGATTTCTTGAGGTGGTCAACTCATTATCTGCCACTCGTACGGGTAATTCGATGAGTACGTCATGGGAAAACTTCATGCCCGACCCGAGCCGTCAACGTCAACCCGGCGACGAATTCGCATCACATCTCGAACGCGATGAGCCTTTTGATGGGCTGTTGCGAAAAGGACCATCAGTGTGCCACAATAAATTCCACTGAATATTCGATTCGCATTAAAAGCACGGGTTTGGTTTCGCGTAAAGTGCGACACACGTGAGTTGTGGGCTGTTTTTCGGAAGCACGGTTCAAAGTGGTACCGTCTGAAGCTCTGCTCATCATAATCCGCTCAAAAATCCCGTTCAAAATGCTCCCCAGTGGAAGGTTCATGAATATCATTACACCGCCCGATGAGCGAGTCGATGAGTGAAAATCCGCAAAATTATAATGCAAACGAGACGTTCCCACGATGGAGGAAACTAAAGTAACCTTCTGACGACGACAGGCATATGTCCATGTTCGGGTTTTCGATCATTTCTCAACTCAACCAACCCTTAAACGCAATCTACAGTGCGCTTTAAACATCCACCCATTTACTATGATCCACACCAGTGACAAGGAAAACAGAACTGGCCCCAACATTGTACGGAGAATAATCAAAAGCGTACGTGTTGCCTCGTCACAATGCATGTTCTCACAGCAGGAACGAACCAAAAGCCTTCAGGCTAAAGGCCTGCCTGCATCGGTGTAACGCCTCGAACGGTGACCTGGCATCGGTTTCCATTACAATCCCGGCCGTTATCTAGGACAAGCGGCCTAGACTTTACCGACCATCGCACACCTGTTTGCGGGCCTCGGATCGGAGATATCAAATTATCAAACCCGGTCACTAAGCCGAGACCAGCAGCAGTCTCGGTATGCACTTTACGGTCTGCCTGTGACTGCACCATCGCTTGTCGTCTTTACGAACCACGAACGATGAGTCCTCGAGGGCTTACCGGGAGGTGGGTAGCATCACACACACTCACACATACACACACCCATCGAGACCACCGGGAAGCCGGCGAGTAGCACCCCGAGCCAAGTCCCGTTCCGCCCGTGCGGCTGTGACTTATTTCTAATCTCATGAATTATGAACGCAACTCCTAAGGTGACACGACCGAACACGCCCCAGGACATTCGCCCGAGATGGAAATGGCCGACCCTGGGCACCTTCCCGGCCACCGGATGCATACCGACACTGGCGTTAACAATTCATGCAGACCCTCCCGGAACCGGTCAGGACGACTGCTTTCGAGTGGAAAGGCTCACTTACGGCTCACCGTCGGATGGATAATAAGAAGCTCGTGCTTTGGTGTACACGAGCGCATCAGACAACTTGCCGGAGAGCGGTTCCGTGCGTGACGTCAGCCGAAGAAGTCCTGCTGGGTGGGAAAAGCTCTGAATGGGTGCTGATGATTCGAGCGTTCCTTAGGACTGGCTTTTAAAGAGCCACTTTGGGCATGTGTGGCTTGTTGTGAGGCAATTTGCGAGTTGTATCTTCGTGTACCAACGGTGGGGTGATGGTGAATGCGAGTGAAACAATAGTGAAGTAAACGGGCTGGAAACAACCTCCAAGAGAGAGAAAGAGAGAGAGAGAGAGAAAGAGAGAGAGCGAGTGAATGAGCTGGAGCCCATCCAGAGGTGCTAGTGAGGAGCATTGGGTTTTCCCGTTGTACGTCCATAATCCTTCAATTCTTGTGCAAATGAGTGCATCTTTGATGAGACCTGTGCAAGTGCACTGTCGCATCGAAGAAGTTGCACCTAAATGGAGTGATGAAAGGATAATGAGTCACTTTAGTGCAAAAATTCGATCAAACGCGTGTATTCTCGCACTTGGGTGGGTTCAGTTCGAGGTCAAAGAGGCTGGAAGGTAGGTTCATAAATAGAAAAGTGAGCATGCCCGGGGATAATGATCCTTTCCAGACTCAGGCACGAAACACGCAACAGTGCTGTTGGCTGTGCTGCTGTTGCCTCGATTTCTCCGAAACCGTTACCTATCGTAGCAAGTAACTCCCTTCCAATATCCGTTCCTGCAGTTATTAAAGCGCCACTCCACGTCAGTCGGGAGAAATGGGTCTCGGCAGTCCCCAAAACGATTCGCCGAATAATGATATTCTCCAGGCGCTGGTTACGTTGCGTCTTCAGATACCCAGCATTCCCTGGAATTGCTACTACCCTTCCACGAAAGGTTCATTTACGGTACACTCGTACCTATGGGAATTTAAGACCGACAGCTTTGCCTGTTTCGGGTGAGCAAAAGGAGCCCATGCTTGTCATAAGTGAATGTAGGAGGTTGACTACATGCTGGCAGCCATTTCCTAACCCCATTCCGATCGTGCGCCCTTGACCGAAGGCAACAAATGCACCTGCAAGGCCACAACAACTCCACCCGGATGGGAAGCCAGCAGCACAAAATGAAACACTTTATCCGACCTCGAAACACTCCGCTTTCTTTGGTGGTTCAGCGATTTGGCTGCTCTCCTGCAGTGGAATTTCAACAGCCAATGATCGACGGTCACTTCTCGTCCCACTTTCCCACCCCGGCACGGTTCGGCCATCGGAAGAAAAACAAAAACCCCCGAGAAGTTCGCACAACGCGCAAACGGCGGATCCAATTCATCTTGCGTTGGCTAAAAATAATTAACCCATCGTGGCGATCATCACTCGAGGCGCGTTCTCGGCAAATGCGCGGCCGCGGAAACGCGTGACGATACGCGAACGCGATATCGCGCAGTAAACGCGCTCGCGGCCAATATTCACCAACGCGATCGTTTGCCGGGTATGTGAAGGAAAGTGCAGGGCGACAAGCCGAGAGGAAGGTTGTAATAATCTTCTTGTTTATGTTTTCATATCGCCGGTGGCCCAGCGGATCGTGGGGTGGCAAAGCAATGAAAGGCGGGATGGGGCGCCTCCATCGACGTTCTGCACGAACGCCACCGAACATCAAACATCGTCCGTGAATGGGGGCATCACTGCGGGCGTGGGAGCAAAGAGTAGGGGAAAAATACGATCACGCAAACAAACAACACGTACGCGACGGAGAGAGAGGGTGGTTTAAAGTCGGGGGTGCATCTCAACCCCGACGAAGGGTGCAACGAGCGAGCGGAATCGAATCGAGAAGAGCTTCTTTGAGCCGGCAGCAATTGCTCACATTTGCCATTTCAATTAACGGCCATCCTCTGCCGCGTCAACCTTCTTTTCGGTTCCATCCTGTCCTTCCCTTGATCATGCTAGCTTTAGGCGGCTTTTCGCACCACCCACGGCACCATTCCTTGCAGGTGCATTTTTGCAGGTCAACACGAGTGTTCGTAAATTGTCTCTCGTCCGGCCAGTAGCCAGATCGCGAAGCGATTCGTTTCGAGGGTTCCACTGAACACCGAAAGGGGAACAGAGCTAAGGCTAATTTATCGGACGTTTGCTCCAATTGCGCGGCCAAGGGGTGCGCCATTTTAATCTACCAATCGATTTTAAAGTCATCCAGCGAGTTGTGTTGCAACGTACGCAAGGAAGCAGTGTTAGATAACAACGCACAACGGCTTACGACTTGCGTTATCAATCTGCAGTCTATGCCTCGACGCGTCACACAAGTCGCCCGATAACAACTGTCTAAACTCTCCAAAGCTCCAATCAGTGGCACGTGTGCGTATCCCGGAGACTGGCTGGGAAGTGCGTTAATCGAGCTGTGGAATAATGATTAAAATTTTGCCCTTTCCAAGAGAAAACAAACACCCAACACGACTAGTGTCTATTTTAATCAGACCCTTATTTTTCCTGCAATCAACACTTAGGATGTCTTCGAAATCGTGCAGCGTTCTGCTGAACTGAGCCTTTCAGCATTTGAATTGGGTGACGGTGTCAAAGGTCTAATTAGCTGCTGGTACTCCCCCAAGGGGTTGTTTTCATTTCCTCGAGCAATCGTTTCCACGCCGTATGACGGAGGAGTTCACGGCCGCTGGGCGCCATTATTCAGCCGTTTTCCAACGACACCTGTTCCGTCGCACGGTTCGTCCTGACAATGATCAATGCGCGTCGTTCTGGTTGACGAGTCGCGGACGTAGGACGCAATTATTGGGACGTCGAGCCCCCGGGAGGTGTGCGAAGGCGTTCACAAAACTCTCTCTCGTGCGTAGGAAATTGCGAAACACGGTGCGACGGCCAGGATTCCAGCCATCACCAGGACCACTGCCGGGAAAGCGGCTTAGCGAGCAAGCGACGGTCGGGGAATCGAAATGACAGTAATTTTTCTTCCCTAACAACTTGCTCCTGCACGATGGTGGAAGAGAAAAATGGAAGGATCAATCCGTCGGACCGCTAGAACGGTCGTCAGGACAAGGACACCGGTGTGTTCGGGACATTATAAACACCGAGCAAAACCGACGCCCGGCGAGAGGTAAAGTGTCGTAATGACCTACGATTACACCCAATCCCAAGCGCAAGCTCTCCGGCCCACATTGAACCCTTATCAAAACGGTTCGCACATCGCAGGAGCGTCTCAGTTCGCGGAATTCGTGGAGTTTCCTCCAGCAAAAGCCTTCTTGGATCCCGCACATAATGGAGGCCACTTTCGAGAGTTTATGCTTCCCTGTTGAAGAGTGGAGCGACAGTGGGCCGTTTTCAGCAATGATTCAAGCCTCCGAAGGACACCGAGCGTCGTTTGTCACAGCACGTGCGGCAATTTTCCGGGCTTTTCAATGCGGTTACATGAATGTAATTTTAATCCTTTCGCCAGCGCGGCACATTTTGACGGCCCGGTTTTGGCGATTAAGTTATCGAGCAGTAACGTTATTAATGTTGCCTCCGTAATCGCTGACGTGCTTGCAGTACTTTTGAGTCCTCGTTGGCAGGCTTGAGCCCACGCCTGTTGCGCGAAACCTCGAGAGACACAAACCAATTAGCGTAATGATAACCGCCGGTGTAAGGTTCGAGTTCCGTGAGTTACGAAAAATGTTCCGCCAACTTCGAAGCCGGGAACGAATATAAACCATAACGCTGCTCTGTAGGATCGGGTAAATTTCATCACCACACTGGGGTGCACTGGCGGAGCATAAATTATGGTTCTTTAGTGCCGGAATATACGGATCCTCCTCGTGTCAGCAGAATCAATGGTGTGATCAAAAAAAAAGTATAAGCCAAACGCGAACTACTTAACAGCTCCATCAATCAACGAACCATCGAACAGTTCGCTCTTTAATGCGTTAGACGGCTGGAATTTTCCAGCACCGCGCCTGAGCGTTAGATCCCAAGCGAATAAATCGCGCCACCCCACCGAGCCACGGAGGGTCCCTGTTTGAAAGGTTGTCTCGTAAATAAAACGATCTCTTCGTTCGGACCAGTAACAAGCCAGCCGGTTTCGGTTGTGCCGTAAGGCGAAAAGTTTCACTTGGAAGCTGCCCACTGTCAGCAGGGGGTTTGGCATTTTTCTTATTCTGCTCGAGTTGGGGAAATTCCACGGCGCAGAAATGGCCAAACAGGCGATGAGTTGAGCATGGTTTGTCGTAAAATATAGCCAAAATGCAACCGAGCCAGGCTGGCTGGCCGTTGGCCGGTGGAAGTTATTACTGACATGGTTATTACTCGTGGGGAAGCGGCACGTAGATCTAGCTCCGTTTAGTTTATGCTTCTTTCAACTATTTTCTACCCGGACAGGAACCAAGCGACGTGGGGAATGACCAGAATAAAACAGAAACTCTGGCAATGCCGCCGGAGTGGTACCTACCTTTTCCATTAAACTTTCAGCGCGGCGTGCAAACGAAGCCCTGCGTTCCTGAGCGTTGCTCATGTTGTCACTTTGGCTGCTTTCGGCGAGGATGTGGAAATTGTTTCTGAAACACGTTCACTCACTCACTTTGTTTTTACTTGTTTTACGTTTACACTCGCTGTTGCTTTAAGCTTCACAGGATTTGATGTCTAAAAAACACTCTAGCACCGAAAGAGGAAACAGAATCATTAGTAAATGGTTAACTTAGCGGTGGGTCACTAAACGAAGAGAACTTTTCAACGCTGCTCCACAAAATCAACGCGCCCGTTATTCGCGTCACTCGAACCTGTGTGACATTGATTTGTGGATCGACAATAAGTAATCAATCAATAATGCATCACTACTGGGTCGGTGGGTTGTTCGGGGTTCGCTGTTGTCTATTTTCGCCGCGGATTTTATCGCACGTCAGTCAAGGGTATGTGCCAGAATCCTTAAAGTCTGTTTCAGATTTGTTCTTTGAAACACTTTGTTCGGTTTTTTTGTAGGAATTAAAGCTGCAACACTTGCACAGTCGTGGCCTTAAATCGTGCTCTTTCATGCTCATGTGGAAATATTAACCAAGAAATCTATTCCACCATTTCATAAGTAGACTGAGCTTAACGTTTTCTCCACTCCAAACCTCGCGTACGCACACGAGCGGGTTCGATGTAAACAATTACGATATGTTTTTTTATCTATCCAGCTTTATTATTCAGCACTGATTGACACCCCACCCCGTAAACTGATCATTGAGTAGCCGTTAACACGTTTGAAAATATTTCCTCTTATCACTTCTGCGACGTGGGAACGCAAATCACGTTCTCAGGTCAATTCGTCCTCGCCGAGGGAGCTGAAATCAATGGCAGCGACAAACAAAAAACTGTCACCTAATAAACCTAATTACCACATCGTACAATATGCGAACGATTCACGAGAGCAAAATCTACTGGGCAGCCTATTGACCGTCAAACGCACTCAAAGCCACAGCCAGTGACTTTCTTATCAGTGGTTTCTTGAAGATTTTTTTTTGTTATTTAACTCTCCTCCGTTACTTCTTTGCAACAAACGGCGGCAGCGATAAGAAGGGCCGGTTTTGGAAATGAAACCTCGGGTCGCCGGTGGCATCAGACAGCTGTTCCATGTTACGGTAGCAGCTTGTCGCGATATTTCGATTGCACCCATAAGCATGAGTGGCCGACGATAAACGGCGCGAGATATCGCACAACTGACAGCCAACGTAAACGCGGTTCGATAAAATAGGTGTTTGAATCGTTGATTTGCCATCATCAGCCTTACCTGTCGTAAAGCGAGAAGTATAAGGGACCGATGAACTATCTTTCGTTTCGTTTCAAAACATCATCGTCAAACATAAAGGCATTGGAGTCAAACGCTCCTGTGGACAGAACACAGGTTCATTATCGAAAAAAGGACCAACTTCAACATCCAGCTTGCTTAGTCGCACGTCCTCGCTCGCTCGCTGGGAAGTGGGTGGGCAATTATATTCCCATCATATGCTGGCGTCGTGTGCGTTAGTATCGTTAAAGTCAGTCGACCCAGTTCGACCGAGCTGGCGAGTGGAACGCACGACCGGGAAACGATAAGTTTTAATTAAATCGAGCCATCCTCCAGAGCTCGTGCGCATGCTGCTAGTTTACATTCCATGCGAGGTAGCCCCAAAGAGGGAGAAGCTCATAGTAGACAAACGCCCTGCCTCACATGCATCCGAGTCCGAGCCGTTAAATTAAACCTCCCCTAGGGCTGCCGAAGGGCCGGTTCCAAATGTCGACTCGAGCTCGTTACGACGTGCTGGAGCCTCGCAACGGCAGCACGCCGTTGCGTCGCTGCATCCGAAAGCAAGTAAATTAACTTTAATTACTATTTATTGCGCGCGTTTGTTTATCGGGAACGATAATTGTGGCGTTGGAGGTTGGTAGTCAGCTCCTCCTCCTCCAGAAGCCCAGCAGAACGGAAGCCCACGAGCGAGTGTCCCGAGAGCCACCGGAGTCGCGGAAGCCACTGTTGACAGAACGGGCGAAGGCACGGCCACGGCGTGTCGGATTATTATCGAGGCGTGTAGCCACTGTACTGGCACGAACAGGCGACCACAACCGACACCGTACGAGAACGAAATGTAAACAAAACGGAACCATGGCCGACGGAATCAGCTTGGGGGCATTCATTTGACTTTAAGATTTGACGATCAATTTGCTTGCACGTCGCGGATCGACTTTGTGTCAAAAGTGGCTTGAAAACGCGACCACTTGTGGTGTCAACTAATAGCTCCCGGCAGCATGTGTGTCGTAACATATTTAACGTGCGCGATAAGCGAAGCCCTTTCGAAGGGAGACACTATGCGGTCGATGATTTATCTAACGTTTAACGGGTGGATAGCAATAGTCGCACCTACGATCAACGCTCTTGACCCACTTCTAGCTGATGCGCCATATTCTGCCTCGATATGTACATACCTGACGACATGCGGGAGACGAATGTTGGCACGATTGTGCCCAAACGCTTGGCCCCAAAACATCTCGCACGTGTGTCCACGCCCTCGCGTAAATTCATCCCCCAATAAAGCCACACTGCAATTTCTCACAAGTAAACAAACATTTAAGCCCGCTTTATGCCGTACCCAAATATAGACCCGCGGGCCGGAAATTATCGTTCCACTCGGCGGCTATTTCGGCTAGAGCCGGTTTCGGCCCCATTCCGGTGGTAATCGTTTTATTTACCAAACCAAGTCGCTATCATCACGCCGGAACACCACCTACAAGGTCGCCAAGGTAAGGCAGCACGCCGAATGGGGGGCTGGGAAAATGCGACTTTATTGACCGGTCCGCGGTGGATTTGAAAACAAAAAATTAACGGCGTAACCGTGCGGTACGAAAACAAATCGACTCGCGAGAGCACGGACGGGAAGATAAACAAACCGTCCTCATGGTCGTCGCCGTCCTCGCAGTCTCGGTAATAGTGGCCTTGTAAAATTAACCACCCGAACGCTCTCAATTGATGTGGATCTCAGGAGGGATTTATTTCCATTAGCGCCAAGTTGGTTGAATTATGTCCACCACTTGGCTGCAGTACTTAACCGCCGACCGTAAACGGGCATGCTTCTAAATCGATGCACTCGAATGCAACGGCGGGAATCGACCGACGTGCCTGGAATGCTATCGCTCCCCCAAAACGTTCGCCACGTGCCGATTAAACTCCCACTCCCTCATTCGCATCAAAGCGATCATTATTCACGGATGGAGGGTGAGTCCCTCAATAGACCGGCAGATAGGCCCTCGCGCGTTTGACCGTTTGATTGAATTTATCAATTGACGATCGGTGATCGTCGGCGGGAAAGAAAACCGCACGTACGCATACACTCACGCACACACATAAACACACCCGGTATAGTCGCGAGAGCACGATCATTGTTTTAAATCTCCCCACATGCTCGTTTATTGTGGCACACCCATTGCCGTCGAAAGGCCCGTCCATTTTGAAAAAGGCAATAGTGCGCAAGTTGCCGTAAACCAAGCCCCGTAACGAGATGCACCGAAGGAGTGTTGGGAACAATTACAACCGAACCGAGCCCCTCTGTTGACCACCCCTAATGGTTCGTTTAACATCGCTCGATCGGTGGAGATGCGTTTACAAACGATATTTTAAAATTAGCCACCACCCATCGATCGCGTGCCCGTTGTCGTGGTTTTCCACCCCCAAGAAAGATCATTCACATGAGCAACAATCCTGCGAGCCTGGTTACGAAGGTGAAGTTCAAAGTCAACAGCCAACGATCGCAACTCGAGAAACGTCGATGAACGATCGCGCTAGCATTAGTTCACTCTGTTCGTATTACGGGTGGAAAATTGATCTTCAAATCTTCACACCCCACTAACACAATTCAATCCAGTTTGTCCGCTCTACCGGCTTAAACGAAGCTGTGATCTTGCTTCACTCCACACCCGGGTATCGTACAGTTAATTGCCCACAGCGCTTAACGCGGTGTCCTTCATCATCACGACCGTCCACGTGCACAAACAGCCCGGCTTCAGAAGAAAAAAAAATACAAGCACACACCGTTATTTCACGCTCCGTTTACAACCGGCTTTTCCCAGTGGGAAAGGAAAATCTTCTCGCTCCCGATCCGAATCCGTCCGATCAGATTACACAAATCAAACTGACCGCTCGGAAATCGACGCAACGCCTCGCTACGCCAGCCAAAAGGAGCATACGGCTGCGTTTCCCACCGCCAGTATATGTCATCTCGTTCTATCCTTGGCTTTCCTAGCGATCTCTCGCCTTGAGCCAATGATGCTGTTTCACTCCCACTCGTACGTGTCACGACCGCATCGCCTCTACCCCGCTTCCGTCGTGGCGATGATTCTGACACCTTCTGGGCACCGACACCAACCTACACACGCACACAGACGGCTCGCCCGCGCACCCTTATTTCGGTCGCATGGCCGCGAGCTCGGGGAAATAATCATTCCCCCTCCACTCTCCACCCTTTCGTCCTTTATGCCACCTACACCTCTGATGCATCTTGGCAGCATCTGCATCTCGTCGTCGTCACCATCAGCGTCTGGCGGAACCATGCGTGTTGGTCGCCAACCTAGCTGTTGGAATCGGCTCAGCCCTTCTCGTGGATTTCCCTCTCCATAGTGGTGTGAGTGTGGGTTGTGAGGGTGGTAAACATTAGACGCGGGAAGGAGGCAAATATTAACCGACAAAAAAAAGCAGCAGTCTGTAATGGTTGTATCAGCTGGCCTTCCCATCTGCGTCTCTATCACTCATTCCGAAACTGTCGAAATTCTGTGAGTCGATTCTATTCACCATCGCCCGGTTCAGCTGCTGACGAGGCGAATTGTCATAAATATTATCCACCTTTCGAGCGATGTCCTAGCTATGTGGAATTACAGGAAACCTCTATCACCACGTGAAAACTGCCAAAACGCGCGTGCTCGTCAACCAAACCCCGGCACAACACTGTCCACTGGGTGGATGTTTATGAAAGTGAAAGCCAGTGAAGACGCCCTTCCAAAGCGAAAATCGCTTTTCCCCTCGTGCGTGTCGTGGTAAAAATACTTCACCCTACGGCGATTCTGGCACCGGGGCTCAGGTTCGACCGAAATTCAGAACGCATAAGCGCCGTGACCGTTTTCCCTGCAACCGGCCTCGGTGCAGGGGGAAAAGACCCGACGCTCAGTGCCCGGATTAAAACCGGGCGTGACATTTATAGTTTCTTTTTTTTTGCCCCTCTCCGCGAGTCCCTTTTATTCTGGCCTAGCTCAGACACCAGCACATGCTGGGTGAGCTGTGACTCTGCATTTTGTGCAACTTTGTGCAGCGTTTAGAGCGAAACGAGCAACGAAGAAATACTGCAATGCTCGCGTAAAAAAATGATTGACGAACCACGCTGAAAAGATGATGAGATGCTGTAATGAACATACACGATTTAGGCAGCGTTTAAGTTCATCTTTATCTCGCAACTGAATCAAATATTTGTTCAGAGCGCATAGCTTTTCTTTTGGTCTTCCCTTCAAGTCCATTTTCCATCCGAAACGCTTCTTTTCGACTTCTCAACCGCAACGAGTTGAAAAGTGGAATACTTCACGCGCGAAGGAAAATATATTCTTTCCCTGCGTGATGACACGGACGCCTCTTGCATTGGCCCGGCTCTTCGGGTCCTTCGGGACCAAATTAATGTGCCCTCTTCTGACTGCCTTTGTGCGCTTCCTGCTGCCTCGCTTCTGCACCGTGCGCGTATTTGTTTGCCTAACGGTTCTATACAAACCCACGAGAGGCACGGCTCGGTAGACCCCGGGAAAAGATGAAAATCACTCCTCGCTGATGGTTGTTGTTTTCTCGAGGATCGGTCGGTTGGTTTGGTCGAATCTCCCTGCCATTGGAGAGGACACATTGTCCGCGGGTGCGTGTGGTTTATTTTCGGGCGAGCACATCGATCAGGGGGCCGAGGGCAACCCAGAAGATGCACGCTGCAAAAATAACGCAGGACCCGGCTTGGAGCTGACAGCGCGTTTGGGAGGATCTCGCGTTTCGCATCGCGGTGAGGTTTTATTTAATGAATCTGCTGTACGATCGAATCATCGCTACAACGAAAACCCGAGAAGGATGGGAACGATGTTGGAAAGTCCACAGGGTAGCCAGTAAGGCGTGACAATTGACAGGCTTTGTTTGGCGATGCGCCAATGCAACAGGTCGCTCGCTTATTCTGCACGCAAGAACGCGCAAGCTGGCATCTTACCAGAAGCTGTGTTATATGTCCACGAATACTTGATAATGGTTCGCCGTCCATCGACAAGTGCAATTGATTCTCAGTTCGTTTGCGAATCTGTTAACTGCGCCCTGATAACGGCGTTGATTATACAACTTCCTACTAGTGCACGTGACGGCTGGCTATGCTTATCGGTCGCATTTGATGGCAAAAAAGATCAGCACCGTATTATACACACTGTTCGAGCTGGCAGCGAGCCATAGTGGCCACTTTTGAGAGAATTGATTGGGGAGATTTCCTGCAGAACGTCTGACCCAACGAAGACGTTTAGTCAGCTGAACGTTTTGCTCCGAACATCGTCAGAACACCCGCTAGAACAGCCAAAGATTTTCCATACCGCGGCCCTATTTTAGTCGCAATGGCGGCCCAATTGGCCACTTCATGAGTCTGCATTCATTAGATCGGAGAAGCTCGGACCTTCCTGCCATCTTACCTGCCAAGTCCAGCTTGCATGTACCAGCCCGAAACGAGCCAACGCAACGCTAATGGGAGCTTATTATCGTTCAATTTGCACCATTTAGCTGGCGACCGCTTGGTGGCGCATCGGCGGCTTCCAAAGCCGCTGGAAATGGGACATCTACGTGGGCCAGCCAATGCACCGCGGGCAGAACGGCCCCGTGGTTTGAAGAGGTTGGTGGTGGTAATTGTGAAAAATCACGACTACCGCTCGCACCGTGTCAGGCAATTTCCATTACAACGAGATGATAAGTGTTACGTGAATCACGGATTCAGCGGTAGGAGCATCGGAAGTACCAATCGTCCGTTCCTTGAACATCAGCTTGGCATGAGTCTACTAGCAGCCGTTGGTAGGCGTGCGTGGAAAATGGATTGTGTAAGGCATCATGTGCCTCTTGATTCGAACGGATGGTACGATCGCCCCTCGGCTTCGAGTTGCGAAATCAAACCAGTAATTGGCTCGTGATCGTTTTTGATGATGCTTGCGGAGTAGGGTTCACCGAACCTGAGGTGTCAAACACTTCCTTGTATATGATGAACTTCAACGCCATCCTACTGACCAGCTCGAGCTTCATAAATGCCAAGGGTTATCAACGAGCGTTACGCTTCCGTAATCTCGAGCCAAATGACTAGCGTTATTGATTAGAATTCCGGAACGAGAACACTCCGTACTGTCGCTCAGTGTCACTACAGAAGAAGAAAGTGCAGGATCGCAACAGAACAGTTAATTGAAGATGAAACGCATCTTTGAGTATCACCCACCAACCATTTGCTACGACCAACCAGCCACTGCTGCAGTATCGAAAGAGGACTGTGAAGCACGGAGATCACATGCATTGAACGGGGTGCGAGTGTTGGAGCTGATAGTACCGAAAAAATCGGCTCGAACATGGACGATGCAGATGGGTGACCTTTGTCGCGTGTCTCTGCCTGAAGGTTCACAAGTGGGTGATGTTAACCTTTGGAGCTTGGAGCACCCACAAAAGGAACGGTTTTATTCGGGCAAGACCAGACAGATCCATTCAACACATCTCAAAACGTACGATCGTTTGTGGAGTTGCTTCCCATATCTACGCCCGATGGCAACGTTCGTGAGAGACTCGCTCGAAGACTACGGTATCGATAGAGATGGAGGCTCACTGCATGACGTTGTCGGTACCAGGTGTGACGATTACATTTACAAGCTCATCACTGGAGAGGACCGCTTCGGCAGCTGCCACAGTTATTTGACGGAGGCCGTTAAGCATCATGGATTGACCGAACAGGATGTGCATGACACGTGGAATATATTTATGTGCACCGGCTTCACAAGGGTAAATGCTTTTGAGCTATGGGTGGTCGGTATACTATATTTAACTTCTCACCGTTTCTTAAAGGATACCCAACAGTACTTCTGTAAGCCGAGCCCAGCTCGAAAGGGAGACTTTATAGAGTTTCTGGCCGATATGAACTTGCTAGTTGCCCTAAGTGCTTGCCCTCAAGGAGATGTATCCATTCAAGTTGGGCAGAAGGTGCCGGAAGAAAAATGTTTCCCAATGAAAGTAGAAGTTTTTCGCAAGATCTGATGTGTATAAAGTGCATCGAATTAGATGCGGTGATTTAAATTTATGAAATTGCATTTGAAAGCACTCAACCATGGCTGCACGTCAAACGACAACAAACCTAAACGTCAGCGGTGCATAGGTTGCGTACACACCAAGCGCAGCGGTATTTAAAACAGGCGCACCAAAATATCAATAATACACAGTACAATTTATTGCAATGCAGAACTCGTATATGTTTTAATTCTTAGTTTGATTGATACAATGTGTTCCGGTAGAATTCGAATGTTTAATCGACTCAAATCAAACGGTAACGATGCTAACAGTCTGACAGCGTGGCGTTAGACGTCTTGCAAACACATTGCACTGAATGACAGTTGTGCGATCGGCTCAGTGACAGTAAAGCTCGCAACGCAACGAAAGAAAGTACGGTCTTTCGTTTTATTTTCCTCGCTGTTTTCGTTCGCGCTAAATCTGAACCATTTTGGGAGATTGCAAAATCACCAAATTGGGGCCGGTTCCTGTGGTACAGCGGATCGGGACTCCGAGTCTCAGTGTCGACAGCGTGCAGCGAAAATACGGTGCCGTGCTTGAGCGAAACCCCTCCGCCGACCTGAGCGAAACCGCCGGGCTGAACTGGCCGTAATAGTAACGAACCGAAACGAAAATCAAAAAAACCTCCCCCAACGATGGCTTCCCGAGGCGGACCGATGGTCCTGGGCACGGATGGTACCGACTTCGAGCACAGACAACGCGTGGCCGCACACTACCAAATCAGGTGCTAATATTATGCTCTCGTAAGGTTACGCAGGGGTTACAGGGTTCAAACCCCAAAAAGTTCACAATATTACGCACCGTGCTCCCCAGGAAACCCACTGCTCTGGGTCATTTGGCGGGGAAGTGTTCTTGCGTCCAAGCGTTCGAAGAACCCGAACATCTCTTCCCAGAGCGAACGCGACTGAATTTTGCTTCATTGTTAAAAATAGCCGTACAATCAGGTGCGGGTCATGGAACGGGTTTCGAGCAGGGCGGCAGAAGCACGACGGTTGGGTGGTAGTTCAATCTGGCGTGATGATGATGTGACGTGGCAGGAAGAAAGGAAGTCTGTCTGAAAGTATCCTTTTTTTATGCATCAGATGTATTGATGATCATCCGTCCAGGGCACTACCAGACAGAGCTTTTTCCTACAACTGTCGTAGATCGTCCGTTTTCCGCTGCCTACTTGGTCAGAGTTTTTTTTGTGCAACGTGTACGGTGACAGAACCGAAGTTTGTTTTGATGCCTCAAGCGTCGATTCTCCTTTATCGCATCCACGAATCACGGGCGGGTTTATTTTGAACCGCGAACGAAATGCACGTCTTATTGACGCAACCCCGGGCATCAATGGTACCTTCCAAGTTTTTAGGTCATTTTAAAGTGTTTTGCGGCAGGCTATGTATCGACCAATGACATTCTGATGGGACAGTAAAATTAACTCTTTCTCTATCGTTTCTTTTTAGCGCACTCAATAAATCACGGTTAAAGTATTGCATTTTCTTCCACTATCTGCTGTTCTTCGTGATGCTAGTCAAACTGTCCGCTGATATCTTAGACCGACTCGATATATTTATACTGGAAATAGAGGAGCTGCAGATACCGCCCCCACTGTGGTGGGAATATTTCTGGTGTCTGTCCGTGTTTCTCTCCTTCATTGGACTGGCGGCAATCCGTGGCAATCGAGTGAACGACATGAAAAAGTATATGGTTGGTATAAGTACGGTGGCCTTCGTGCCACTGCTGTACTGCATCATTTACTATCTGGACGATGTGCTCGAGTACCTCAACCTGGAGGAGGGTACCGATCTAGACGATACCGACATTTTCGTCTGGCAGGTAATTGTTAGTACCGATTGGCAACGATATACCGCCCGGTGGAGCAAATATCAACTTATTTTCCTTTCCTTCTTTCCATTCTTTTCTCATTCTCTTTCACTCGTTTGAAATCCCTTTTTTTCCTTGTGCTACGCTTTGCATCTAACTTACATCACAATTGCACACTCGTACCTTACTGTCCGATTGAATCTTGCACGTGGTCTCTCGTGCGTCGTTTCCCTATCTACCCACAATTCACGCATATCACTCACCCGCACACCACGCTGACGTGACTTTATTTTGACTCCTTTTTCGTAGGGCTATCCGTACGGGCTGCTGTGGTACGGGTTCGTGCTAATGGCCTTCCAGGTGCACTTTTTCTCGCTGTTCTTTGCCTGGAATCTGATCAAAGCCTGGAGAGCACGTGGCGCCCTTAAAAAAGGGCAGTAAACGCGGGAGAGATCTTCCAGACTGCCAACCGTCTGTGCAGCAGCGCTTAAATGCACTCTCACATGCACTCAATTGAAACCAACACTCCCGATCCGATTAAATGCGATTCATCTTGTGCTCAAACCGATCCAAAAACCAAGAAAACTTAATCCCTTCGACAAAGACAATATACATAGTGCGAAGTGAAACACACCTCGAAGCTGGTGTAAATTGTAGAGCTTTTGTTCCTTGCTGGTACCATGACCCATATACCCTTTAACATGCTACGCTACAGCTACTACGAGATGATGGATGATGCATGGAACGAAGTTACGATAACGAAAGCTGCGCGAAGCAGCACAAAGTCCTGTTGCATAGAGTTTACTTAAAGCCCTAGTCACGCTTACCTACCTTGATGAACGACTTTTGCGTGCAGATCCACAACGTTCTGATTTTTCGACGACAAATTCTATTGGCCTTTGAAACTAGATTTTTTTCGTTTAGCTTTACCCTTGGTAATTTTTCTACAAGTACTCGCCAATACCACGATAAAGCTTAAGAGGCTTAAAAATGTTTATTATTGTTTTCATTTTCAAGTAGCTAGAATCAAAATCGTAAAACCGTTACTTTTTGGAAAATCGAATTTATATCCTACGTACAGGACATTTTTGTGACAAAACTACCCACAGACAAACAGTTCGAAACAATGGTGTGAAAGTTTTTAACATGAATTAAACTGTAGATGACTGTAGCAACAAATCATAATCATTACTCGATAGCGACAAGAAGCTTTTACGCGGTTCTTCGAACCACTGGGGATGTGATCCCCGTAGCACTGAAGACGATCGGCGTATGCGCAAAAAGGGCGACCGGATGGAGTTTTTTTTGTTTTAGCATTGTGTTAGCACCATTTTGTCCTATCGGTCGCGGACTAGAAAGCATGCATTCGGGAGCATCCACCCTGAACCGGAAAGTTGGACAATAATTAATCCCCCGGAAAGCAAAAATTCATTTCGAAGGACCCGGCTGTGCATGCCTACTCCCATATCATCTGCGTAATATTGGGCTCTCGTCCTCCTTCCGAGCTGCAGACATGTGTTCTTGTGTTGTTTTTAGTGTTACATTTGTTTCCGTTTACTATTTTTTATTTATATTGTTACCGTAAGAGAGCATTCTCTGCCACAAAACTGAAGCGCAACGATTATTACATCCGGGTTCAAGGTGTACGAATTGGGTGTACGGGGATTGGGTTTTGATTGAAATGAAATGTAACATCTGTAGCCCGTAGCGCGTCGGAAATGATATTTAAAGCTATGTAGGAAGAATGAATTGAATCGGTTGAGTAGAATGCGATACAGAAGTGTAAGAAACTATTAAGAAGAATTTATTTATAGTATAGAAAAACCGAGAAAACATTTCTGACAATTGTTCTTATGAAGTTTGTAGAGGAAATGAACTGTGCTTAAGAATATACGAATAAAGTGGTTTATCTAAAAAAAGAAAACAGACGTTACTCTCATCTGTACCATTTTGACTCGATTGCAATTGGGGAGATGTGTATCGATTTCTTAACGTAATAATAATTGACCCCACATTAGATATCGATTTCACGTACGTTGAACACGTTGAATCTCCTCCATCAATTCTTGCTGCTAACCTTGAAGCCATAGGCCGACATATGCGTGCAACAGGAACAATGCTTTCAGCCCCATTTCCACATTAAATTAGGTCTCCCGGTGCTATCACAGGCGTCTATGAAACTCGGTATATAAATCATGTGACGAGGTGTCACTCGAACTTACTAACGCCTCTAAAACGCAGGAAAAAGCAATGCTGATGTGATGTGATTAACATGAGGGATTTATTGCACTATTCGTACGAAAGGAACAATGAAATTGCGTACATAATGTGATTAGTTGAGGAACCGAAATGAAGGGATCTCGGGCAAGCATCCGATAGCTACAGATTCTCCTTGTTACACAAAGCGTGGTCAGGTTGATGGTCTTGGAATGCTGATTCGCCCACTTGGACTAGAAGCGTATGAAACACGTGAAACACTTTTATTTTAAGGGCCGTTGCCCTTGATCATGCGTCTCGATCGAGGGCTCTTGCGCAAAGGCATGAGACTGAGGTTTGAGCATCCGTCACGATCTGTTTTGGTTTAAGGCCTATTCGGCGGTCCCGGTCTAGATGTAACACTAGCACGATCCGTACTCGTCCATCCAGGTTTCGTAACGCGCGACGTCGTTCGCCGAGACGGACTTGCGCGTCTTCACCATCGCATCCTGGAAGTCCTGGGCAGTGACCGGCAGGTCGACCTCCTCCCGGCGTATCATCTTGATCTCCGACGGGCTCAATCCGTTGATGTGCCGCCTCATCGCCATCATTGCCGCATCACTAAAGAATGAAAAGGATGAAAAGAAAGAGAGAGAGAAACCAACTCACAATGAACAACATGTATTTCGTCAAAAGGACTCTACAGGACCTCGTCTACCTACCGACACACGTTCGCTATGTCCGAGCCGGTGTAGCCGCTGAGTTGTTCGGTGATTGTGTCCGTGTTCAGGTCCGGCGAGATGTTCACGCCCTTCAGACAGAGCTCCAGCAACGCCTTGCGAGTGTTGTCATTAGGAAGACCAATGTAGACGCGCTTCTCGAACCGGCGCCGGAACGCTTCATCGATGTCCCACGGGTGGTTCGTGGCAGCCAGCACCATGATGACTTTATCATCGCTGGAAATGGAAGCATTAAGAGTATTTCCAGAGTTGAGGTTCAAGTGCTCAGGACGCAGAATTTGGCACTTACTTGGCCGCGTTGAGACCATCCATCTGAATCAACAACTCCGCTTTAAAGCGACGGCTCGCTTCATGCTCGGAGTCACTGCCCCGGCAGGCACACAGTGAGTCGATCTCGTCGATGAATATCGTGCTGGGTGCGTAGAAACGCGCCATCTCGAACAAGAGTCGTACCAGCTTCTCGCTTTCGCCCCGGTATTTGGACGTAAGCGTGCTCGAGGACACGTTGAAAAACGTAGTGCCACATTCGGTGGCCACGGCTTTTGCCAACATCGTCTTGCCGGTTCCGGGCGGACCAACCATCAGTACGCCCTTCCACGGGCGGCGTATGCCACGGAAGAAGTCGGGTAGGATCACCGGCAACACGACTGCCTCCTGTAGGATGGCCTTGGCTTCATTCAAGCCCGCCACGTCGTTCCACTGCACGTTTGGGTTCTTTTGTAGCATATCCTTCTCGAGCGTGTCGATCAGGTGCGGCTCGTAGCCGATCGGATTGAACAGTTTCGTCTTCTCGAGGCGCTTCACTGGCGAGTGTTGCTGCTGTGGCGAGTTCTCTTCCACCGAAGTGACCTCCTGGTCGTCGGAGCCTCCACCCTCCTCGGATGAGGACTTCTTGGGTCGTTCCTTGATCTTCGAAGTGGCCAGCTTACGCGCCCGAATCCGCTCGACCGAGCGGCTCTTGCGCAAGGACGATTTCTGGCCGCTGGTACGACTGCTCCGCCGATCCGTGTTCGGTGTGTTCGAGGAGCTCGTATAGCCGATGCTGTGTTGCTGCGTCAGCGATGAGGTACTATGGTGGTTGGAGTGGTTGATTGAGGGCAGTGTCGGTTGCAATTCCGGATCACGCCGGCGAAGAGACGAGATCCAGCGTGAATCCGTCGCCGTCGGGGGTGAGGACGCATTCGAGGCCAGGTTTGCATGACGCGGGTTTGGGTGCACTTCTGAAAGGAACGCAAATGCGAATGCAAAAGCATACAAAAGGGTTTAGTGAAAACGTAACACCCGCGCTAGTCATCGAAACGAACGCAACTCATTTAAATCAGAACGCAGCCAAACGCAAAGTAGTAAACGTCAAGGGTCAGCTCAGCGGGTCAGAAATGGCCAAGAATTGGGGTTAATGATTCGGCGAGCGAGCTACAAAGTGGAACGTGAGTCTCTCACCCCCACTCGGCGTTTAAGTATGCCAGGTCTCTCATTAAAACCTCAACCCTCCCGTCACCTAGTGGCTGCGTCCGTAGATCGGTAGCTCCCATCAGAAACAGGCTTGCTTCTCAGGGACCTACTTATCCGATTGGTGTGCCACTTTGACCACCGCTGGTGCCGATGACGATGACGTCCATTATGTTGCGACGATCAGAAAAGGAACCTCATACCCACCCCCACCGTGTAGCGGACCGCACTGACCTTGTGTCGGTATTTTGTTCTTCTGCAGGTTGACACGGATCGTCGAGGTGCTGACTGTGCCGCCTCCAACCAGGTTGCTGACGTTGCTCGTGCTGGTTGCCTTCTTCACTCCCATACTGGTCCCTGGTCCTCCACGCAGCAAACCCTCCTGGGCTAGACCTCCGACGTGGGACGTCCGGGCGTCGATGATACCCCCGGACCCTCCACCACCGCTACTTCCACCACCGGCAATTCCGCTGCCTCCACTGCCAGACCCGCCTCCGCTGATTCGCGTCGGCCTGTGCGTGGTGGTGATTTTCGTGAAGGCGAACGGTGCCAAATTATCCAGGATCAGGGTGTCCATCATACGGGCCATGTGCTGGAAGCCAGACGTCGATGGCGCTGAGCTGTGGAAGCAAAGAGCGGGAAACCTACAGTCAATTGGGTGAGCAAATGTGGAGCATCTAATCAGCTCGAAACGCGAAACTTTTTATTTGAACACCTACTGCGAGGGGCTACTTTTCGGTGGAATGAAATGTGGGTTAGTAGGATAAGATACGCGTCTCGTGAACGGGGTCATATAGCTGCGTAAACGCAACCACAAGTCGGCCATAGGTCGCACGAGAGGGAGGTTACTTCGACTCCAATGAAAGTTGCGCTTAATTAGCAGCAGAAAAGTATGCTTCGAGATAGAAGGCCTGAAATAATCCATACCAGCACCTCCGCAAACACTATATTTGAAAACAAATTGTGCGTCCTTTACGCGGCGTCACATTATACAGCTCTTCCGCAAGGATAATGATCTGCATTTCCTCTAACGGGCCATAAGAAAACCTTGAACAAGGAAACATGTCGCAACATGCATCAGTGTACCGCCGGCCGACGACTGCTGCATGCATGCAGCAGTGCATGGTAGGAAGTAATCGGTTTTCGCTATTAATACTTGATTCCTTGGACGATATTAAATTAAACTTCGTTCGGTCACTTGACCTACTAACACGTACGAGGGCCAAGCACATGACAAAGCACTCGCTCAAATTGAGTCTGAGGTCCTACCGCTGACAAATGATGCCCGCAGTTCAAAGACCTTGGCGAGTCTAGGGCGTGACAAGCTACGACCCAGCCAGCGAATGGCCGATAGCGATCCGGAAAGGCTGCTCGTATGCATAAATTATGATGCCAGCCACAAAGAAATCACACTCATGTAGTAGCTGTACTCATCTGCACCGTTTCGGAGTGTACATTAAAAATCAGCGCTCAAAAATGTATGCCTCAGGAAGTAGCTCCTTCGTGACCGCTATTTCTTGGGGTTTAATGTTCCTCAAATTCCACGTTCAGGTGCCTCGTACAGTACAGAGTACCCTCGGCGATAACGCATCTATTCTGCGGTACCGTGACCTCCCGGTCATGGTTCGGGGCTTTTCCAACCACTGAACACCACAATAACACCTCCAAGGTAGTCGCGACGAGAACTCGGTGAGCCTGTCACGATGTCGCTTGCGTGTACCGGTTATTAAAGGACGGCTCCCCGTGAGGATAGCCGCACGGGGCTTCCGAATAGGTGGAAATATAATTAACGGTCGTTTCAACCAAAACCGGAAAATCGTACCAGCCGCAACGCTTCTTTCTCGGAATGATGTCAAGGTAAGGCCTGGGATGTTCGATTCCGAAGCATTTATCGAATGTACCCTGCTGAAGCAGCTGATAAAGTAACCTTCCACACGCACGCATCATTCAAAACTATATCTCGGCTATTTGGGGAGCCTTTGGCCTCCAGGTGATATTCCAAGGATATCGTCGATATTGAAACCACGTGTTACTAGAAAGCGATGAATCATTACTTTAAGGCTTGAGTGTTATTGACAATGAATCGAACTGATTGATCTATTATAGATAATTAGAAAGTTAAATAGACGATAAAATCAATGTTCAAAAATCAATAAGGACACCCGTTTAGCCACACTTCCTTCTAATTGAAGTTTTACACTTCAATCAGCTGTAATATATTTTAAAACATTTATCCAGAGATTGTCAAGCTAATACATCTTCCGACAATACACGTTTACGCATCTCGGCGAACATACGATGCCCATTTCCGGTAGTAAAACTTTGGCCTAAAACACGAAGAGCAATAATGATACCACACCAAAGCCATAATTTTCACGGTCGTTCCAGAAAACGTTGTGTCTAGGATGACAAACAAAAAAGGCAGCTTGGGGCTGCTTGGTGCTGCTTGACTACGGTTGTCACAACCGCCTACTAATCAGTCACGTGTCAGCTAAAAAGGCGTCTAACCTGTCCAAGGCCTATTCCCGACCTTCGTTAACTCGAGTAGAAACGCTCATTTAAACCCCAATGGGCCAGTTGATTTGAAGACTATACCAGGATTCGACTCAAGCGATGGAAGAATATTCTCGGAATGTTCCTGTACGGGTGTCAACTAGATCAATAAAAACTCTCTAGGGACTCAAGTTTGTCCATAAGTCTGGCAATGGCATTGACCACAGGAGGGAGTCATATTCTATGTCTTTCTTTTCCATCGCGATAGTTCCATTAAGACGATCAGGTAGCACGATATATTGGACGTTGGCAAACCAAACGCCTCTGCCATCGGCCAGAAGAACAATTTCCGATTACAGCAAAAACCTATTTGTATCAATTACGTTTCTTTCGTTCTTTCTCCTTGTTTGTCTGGGCATCAGTATCAGCACCGTTGCCAGATGAACAGCTGATAGATTACCTCTATCAGACAAAAGAGATTGGAAAATGGAATCATCGCAGCAGCGATTGTTCGTTGCTACCCTTCACAGCCAGAGATTCAATCAACAAGCTTCGGTGCCTTTGTGCAACATTTCCACCTGCTGAACGCATCAAAGTCAATCCGCTAAAAGTTCAACGACCCCGAAAGGTAGGGGAAGGTTCAATTTTTCACTTCACGGCCCCCTGAACGATGTTTTCCTCGCGTTGATCAATTATTTACCGGACTCCTAGGCCAGCCACGTGTCCAGCAGTACGAAGTTCAGGTTGGGGGTGACCGGGTATTCGTGTGTGTGTGTGTTTCGGTTCTCCGCTGGCCAGTAGCGCTTGCACGAAGCGGTTCAACTGGGACAACGACTTCCTGCCGGAAATCACCGAACCGGTTGGAAGACAAATTTCACTACGCGCCATCGTGGAAGAATTTCAAATGGGCGAAGGTGCCTTCCTTTAGGGAACGTTATAGGGAAACCTAACGGAACTGGAGGTACAATTTACTGCGCTCGGAAAGTTGTAAGTTTAGTCTTTTAAAAAGGAACTATCAAGGGAAGAATTACATACCCAAGCAGCAGTGCAACGCGGGGAATTCAATGATGAATTAATTTTATGGCCAACTTGGCTGGTTGGTTGCTTGAAACGTGTGCAGCAAATTGGTTAACAAAAAATTAGGGCAACAATTTTAGAGCACCTGCTAGGGTGCTGAGTGATTACATGTAAGCATGAACAAGTATCAGTATAGCCTTTTTTTAAGGAACAATTTTCCCAGCTAGTCAGTTGTATTGAATAAAAGGATATAAAGGATGAAGGTTTCGTGTACTAACAGCACCACCCAAAACCATCATCGTTTTATGTGCTTCTCGCCGTTCACAAACCACGAGCGATGAGAATCTCGCGTCTGATGGCCTATTGACGTGACATTTTATGAGCCGAATCGTCGTGTGTTCATTTTATTATAATATAAATGTGCGGACATCCTTCGCCATCGAGATTCGGAGGACTTCTCATTAGGCGCAAAAGAATGGTTGCCAAAAATAGAACTGCCCCTTAAACGCCAAGCGCCAACGTGACGCGTGGTGAAATCAGACGCGTTATTGCCGTTGGGGTCTTTTTCGAGCAACCTAGCAGCGACGGCAGGCACATGAAAATGCCACAGAACGCGTGGAAAACCCAATGAAACGCTAGAAGGCGTCCAGCAAGGGGCGACTTTCCCGGTTGGCAACCGAGTTCATCAAACCCTTGCCCAGTGCCGGACAGTGACCGGCTCCTCGGTGAGCGGGTGGGCTTATTTACTTCGGTCCACGGTCCTGCACGCACACTATGCCAACGGTGGCAACAGCACACAACCCGCCAGAGGTCCTTTCGTGCAGTGTTTGCGGTTTACACTCTCCTGCACGGTGGTTCACCGGAGGAACGAAGGATTTGGAATGGCGCGAAGGTGTTGACGATTTATATACAAATTCCCATACATTAGCAGCAGCGTCGAGCCTTGGTACCTCTTGCACTGCCCAATTACATTTTTATCGATTCCATCGCACTAGGGCCGTTTTGAGACCGCAAAAGGTGGGTGGTGAAAGTTATCTCAATTTGCATCACGAACGTGGGAGGCGAATTATTAAACTCGTATGTACTGAAATCCGTCGATCGCGCGATGTCGAATCGATCGAATCTTGCTGACGTGCAACAATAAGCGAATATTCTCGCTGTCCAAGCAGATCGCTTACCATTCGTGCAGGTTCCATAGCGAATGATAGGGCGTGTGGCGGATCGACTCGATGCTGTGGATCGGGACGGCGACTTCGTATTCCACGTGTACGTCGGATCGTTCCAGCGCCGGATGTGAGTTGGAAACGTTACGAGACATTTTGTACGTGCTAGCGTTAGAAGGGTTGTGGCTGTTTGTGCTACCTGTTCCGCAGGCTGGCCCATGGCGGCCAAGGGCCTCAAGCAGATTATTACCGGTGCCGACGGGACCACCGTGGCCGTGGCTCGGCGCTTCGTAAGGTTGCGGCGCGTAACCGTGGTAGCCGTGGTGATACTCGTTCATTGTACTGCTGCCACCGTTGCGAGACCCAGCCGTACCGTACTGCACCAGCATCCGGTGAAGCGGTCACGCTTAAAACCGTCAAAATCCGCGACAAACACTGCTCTGGAGGGCCTTACAGATGAGTCCTTTACACGAGAAGTTCACTCAATTGTCCGGTTCTCAAATGGTCCACTTTCAACGGTGTAAGGCTACAAAATCAATCACCAAAGGCCACTGAACGCAGGCCACACAACGACCATCCGAGCCTAGTGCTGGCACCGGAAGCATCGCGACCGAACCCGAACGCGACCAAACACCGACTGAACATGGACGGCGCGTGAAACCGCGGTCCTGGCTTGACCACAGGACGACTGACCGCCAACTACTACTGCTGGTTGGGTGGTGTGAGGTCCGTCCTCCGTCTCCAACCACCTCCTTCAACTTCTGGACGCGCGTGTCACGCGAACCAACCCGCAGTGGACGGTATTATTTGCCCTTTGGCATGCGAATGAGTGAAAGCGAGAATGAGTCCGAACTATCGACAGCGAGAGACGGGAAAAGCTCCAGACCCTTGGGTGCTGAAAGAGGTCCTTTCGTGGGGTGTTTGAATTTTCTTTCAACCGGACCCCACCGAATCGTTTTTACCACTCCCGCCTGCGGTCAATTCATGCGGTTCTATCGCGTGTTTCTATGGCACCTCGTTGTCCTGGCTGAAGGAGTCCAAGGAACCGAAAGGACTACTTCGATGGGAAAAAGCAACAAAACGGATGCCCGCCACCGCCGTGTGGGTCCGTTTTGGAACGCAAACACCCAAAGGCCTAATGAATTCCTTTTCGGGAGAAAAGTATGTACACCTTTTGAGGCTTCTGTCCCTGTCTGCCGCTTATGTGGAAAACCTGACATTTCACCCGCATGGACATTTTCCCTCTTCCCGTGTGCGGCTTTTTCCGATATGCGTGTGGTTAAATTTTTCTTAGCCATCCTCCACCCACCTTTCTTCTCGCCATCCTTGAGGCCCACAAATCTCCTAGTCTTTCGCGGTTAGTCCGTTGGACGTTGGAACTGGCTGTATGGTATGGTAAGAAGGAGCAATTCTTAACCAGACCAGCAGTATCGATTACTGTCGGTGGACGGTGGGGCTACTTTTAGTAGACCCTTGGCCGTCTGGAAGGAGAACTGGAACACAACCGAGCGAATGTGGAACGCGGTTCGGGAGTACGGATTTGTGGCATTTGGTGAGTTAATACGGTTAACGCCAACTGCAAAAGGGGATGAGTTCACGCTTCTCGCCATTTGCTTATTCAAATGAGGTCATGATTACCCCTACAACTCAACTCAAATGCCCATAATTGATCTAAGATCGTTTAATTTGATTTACTTATTTTTGAATAAGTTGCACTGTGAAATGGTTCATTGTGCGATACCGGTTTTATCTATACGTCCTTACGATGTTGCGTTAGGAAACTTGTTTATATTTATAAGCCATTACCGATGAAGTAACACCATGTTTCTTGCAGCCAATAAAAGAATAACCGAGGTGTTTTACCGGTATTCCCACGGGTGAATACACCAACGAACAGCTAAATAAATAATGAAATAAAGGAAAAGCCTACACGGCGAGCCGTGATGAAGCCGAAAGGAATGAAAAAAAGAAGTGCGATTGGGGGAAAATATCTATTTATATTGCAAGGCGTGAATCGTAGTTTGCAGGGATAATTCTCAAAATATTTCGCAACCTTAACCGAATTTCCGGTGATAGTTTGCTAGCTTTAAACGTGTCCAACAACATAATTCAAATGTATCGCGCATAAACTAGAGCATTTAAAAATCTATTGTATTCAATCACCCAACTAGGCGTTCTCATCTGCTCCTGAACCCCATCTTCGTAATACACTCCTCATCACGACACAGGCATGAAGGATGCAACCTTCTGACAGGATACTCACGAATCTACGATTGGCAGAAAGGAAACTGTTGAATCCAGCGTCCGGATGGTGGTGTTACCCCGCACCACTACCTTCTCGCGTGTGATTCGCCGGTACGTCTCGTCCCGTCGCATCCTTGAAGCCTGGAAGTGCTCCCCAAGGCTCGTAATAGCTCCGAAAGGTGTCCACAGTTCTTCGGCGAGAGCGAATGGTTGAACTAAGGATGATGGAGCCCACTGACTGGGCCGTGGGTAGGTGGGTGGTTTGGCACAAATATTTATCTCCGCAGAGAGGACTCTCGGGATTGCACATTCGCTAAGTGCTGGGAGGCGCAAAAATCGATCGATCCCACCTAGCGCTGGTAATACACTTTGCTTTTGTCGTGGTGCGTATAATTTCCTAGCTTAAACCACTAAAAGGACACTACGTTTTCAGCATCCGGATTGCGGTAAGAAAAACTCGCTCACTCGCGGTTACGAATACAATCAGCCTTTGTTTACTTGAAAAAAAATGGCACTTTTTGTTCGGCACTTTGCTCAGCCACCTCACAGCTTCCCTTTGTTATGATGAACCACTGCGTAGATCAACAGCCAACTATCCAGCCATGGCATTCCAGGCCAATCAACGCGAATGGCAAACGCAGCACGGCCACCCAGACAAACTATTACACCCACGGTTTCGTTTCGTGGTCACATCGCCAATGGCAGCAAAACCGGAAACTTCACATCACCTCGCAGACCATCGCGTAAATTGGGAGTAAAGCGGCAGAGTACATTCGATTCTTTCTTCCTCCCAAATCCGGCAATTGGGCTCAACTTTCGTGCCCGGATGCTGTCGGATAACCGCAGGTCGCTAAATCTCAGCAAAAAGACGATTCTCAAACGTTCGCGGTGAGGTTTCACAAAAGACAATATAAAACGGCATCCAAAACTGGCCACAAGTACAAGGTATGGCACGTCGAACGTTTACAGCCGGAAGATAGAACAGCGCCCATCTCGCATGTCACGAAGGACGTTGGACGATGGCGCTTCACGGATGGCGACGGAACATTGACACTTGTCTGCCGTTGCAAGGACATGCGCAGATTTCCATCACCGGCGGTCGAGCGACTACTGACCGGCAGTTCGGGCTAACAGCAAGGCCTGTATGCACTTTTTACTGCCCATCTGTGCGTGCAACGATGCACTTCGGGCGGCGCTATTTATTTGGTGTTACATGGCGCGCTGAAGGAAGAGAGTGAGCGAGAAACTATATGCTGGACGCCATTTTCATTACTACCCTTTTAAAGGTGGTGCGACAGGTACACGTCTCTTACGGACGGGTTCTGCACGAAATGCAACGGAATCTTTTTTGCAAATCCGAATACTAAAATTTTTGTTTGGCTTTTTTTAACGCACATTTCAATTTTGAAAGGTATATCGATAAACCTATCGTAAATATAAACTATAGCATAAGACGGTATCATCTTTTACCGATGCATGAAATTATACAATCTTCAAGTTATTCAAACCATAACCGTCGCTAAGCGTTAGAGACTACGCAAATAGACGCGTCGTTTGAAAATGTTCTCCCTTTCCAGTAACCTAACTATTAACGAACGCTAATCAATCATAACGGGCGTTCCGGGGTGACAGTCGAAAGGGAGGAAGCTCATAAGCTTCCCCTTATCGAAATGCTCATCACAACGATTGCTGTCTTTCGATATACTTGACCCACTTTCGTAGTCTATTAACCTGGCCCAATTCTGATCGACATTGACATCGAGGTAGGTTAGGAAACACGCTGAGAGTCGCTTCCCGAAAAGTAAGTTTTATGTTCCGAGCTTACTTAACATTGAATCTGTTGAGCCGGAATCCAGGATTCCAGGAGGCAAGATTTACTTACATTCTTGTCCGCCGAAATACCACCCGTTCCTGGGCTGCATTGCCATCACACACGGCTGGCAGTGATGGTATCGATGAGAACAACATTGCTTCCCGATCAAACAATTTGTAAACTATGCGCGATCGTGCGATCAACTTCAACAATATTTAGCCATTCTATCAAAATACGCAACGTGTGGAGAGTTCCAGCGAGCACGTGGTCTACATTTTGCGGCACCAATGAGCTTACGCACGCAGCACGGTTGTCAACCACGAAACGAGTGTCCTTTCTTCACGCAAAGACGACTGGCAACTGCCGATCGTCCTGGTGCGGTTGGGCTTCTCAGGCGGTCCGAGTGCGTGAAGAATGTTTATCGAGCATCAACAGATTACTATGGCGATAAAGTATCATTAGCACAATTTCCGGCCGCTAACGGTAACGGAGCGTGCGGAGAACTCGTTGCAGCTCTCTTCCGTTGCATGTGGCATGGTCCTTGGAGAGCGTACGGTATACGACTCCATCCGTGTTTTGCTTCGGAACGTCAGTACAGAATAAATCGCTATATGGTGGGGTTCTCATTTTATTGTAGAGCAATTTTTAAAAGTAAAAGCACAGTACACAAATCCTGCACTTCTGCCAGCCAAGACACAAAGCCGACCACCACCCTATTCGTCACTGTCCTCTTCAGAGCGATTACCGCCACCGCCACCGCCACTGCCAGCGCTCTTTTCGCTTCCAGAACCTTCGCCACCCGACCCAGACCCGGACGCGGAGTTCGAACGGGAGCGGGTCCCATGCGAATGTTCCGATTCCGAGCCGGCCTCGCTGTCGTCCGAGTCGGCCAATGATTTGAGGGCTTTCTTCTTGTCGATGTTCTTCTTGCGTCGGCCCATGTCCAGATCCGAGCCCTCTTCGTCCGAGGAATAGATGGCTGTGCTTTGTTTACCGGCGGCACCCTTCGCCTTGTCACCCTTGAATTTGTTCTTGATGGCCGCAATAGAGATGCCACCTTCATCGTCCGATCCCTCGTCGTGGTGGTAAGCGTTACTTGCATTCGCACCGGAATCGCGACCCCGTTTCGGCTTGACAGAGGTCTGCTTCGCTCGCATCGCCATCCGAAGCTTCTCTTCCTCTTTCTTGAGGTTTTGCTTGCGATCCGCGTCCGGATCAAAGCCGACCTGCGTGAGAATCTTGATACCGGACGTTTTCTGTGACCGATCAGCCAGCGAAATCAACATCTTTTGATGGGTGAACGATTCCGTCGAATGCGGCCGGAAGGTGAGCTTCGTACGGAACACCGATTGACCCTGCAAACCGGTACCTTGGCGGATGAACAGATGGTTATGGTCACCCTGCAGCGGTTGCTTGTACACGTCAAATATCTCAGAACCCAGGTGCAAACTCATGCTGCCATCTGACCACTTCACGAACCTTGCGTTCGTTTCTCGCTGCGCGTTACCCTTGTTATCGATGTTGTTTCTCCAGCGAATTGTGTTCTCCACCTTCAACTTCAGTCGCTGTCGACCTTCCTCGTCGAGCGTTTCTTCTTCATCGATTTCGTCCTCGTACGTGTCCACATCGAAGGGGCGTGTTTCAACAGATAAGAAATTAGGCAGCTTCACGAAATGAATGTCCCGTCCGAGATCCGTCACGATACGAGGAATCTCGACGTCTATCCGCGTTTCTGGAATCGGCTCCGGTTCTGGTTCCGGTTCCTTCGGCTCCTCCCAACGGGCTAGCCTATCGCGATTGCCTTCTTCGTCAGATGATCGGCGGTTACTGTCGCGGCTTCTGCTGCGACTGCGACTACGACTTCTGGATCGCGAACGGGCCCTGTCCTGATCCTGCTTGCGTTGCTCATCTTCCAAGTCGTCCAGTTCATCACGCTCCCGGTCAGCTGTATCACCACCGGCCTCATCCGAACTGATGTCGTCCGCATCGCCGAACAAAGCATCTGCGGTAACGTCCTTTCCTTTCCCGTCGGTGTCCTTTCCCAAGTCAGCTTCCTCGTCGGAATCGGTGTCGATCAGTTTGTTTTTCTTTTTCGCTTCCTTCTTTCCACCACCCTCCGAATCGGAATCACTGCTCAATACGGCCCGTTTCCGTTTATCGTTAGCTCCAGATTGTACCGACCCAGACCGACTGCGCGCCGAGCCGGATCGAACCGAACGGGAACGTGATTTTCGTTGCGAGGCGGGCGATCCTGAGGCGACCGAACCGCTACGCGACCGATTAACGGGCGTACCGCTGCCAGAACGATTTTGCGGTGTGCCACTACGCGACCGCTCACTGCCGGACCCTTGTGAACGGGACCGTGACCGTGACCGTGACCGCGACCGCGAATGCCTGGATCCTGAGCCGGAACGATGCGATCCAGCGGGCGAGCCTGAGCCACTGCGAGACCTACTCCGGCGTTTCTGTGCACTTCCTGGCGATGGTGAACGGCTGCCAGAGCGCGATCGATCACCTGAACCCGATCTTGATCGCTGTGATGCCGCAGAATTCGATCGACTTCGGTTCTGTGTCGGAGTGCCGGAACGGGAGCGTTGACTGGGTGAATTCGACCTGCAATATGACGTGATAGCGGTTAACGCTGAACTTCATGGCGATATTGCTACTCAACTAGCACTCCTACCGAGAATCATGATGTTCTAAAGAGAAGCCGGGAGTAGGAGCAACTTGAGGGGTTCCACTCCGGCTCCGGCTTCTGCTATTACTTCGACTACGGCTTTGGCTTCCACCGCGGCTTGATCCTGACTCCGAACCTAGCTCAAGAACATATTTTTTGTAGCTCACAGACCTACCACTTCATGTAGTAATGTTATTAGTTTACCTGATCCATCAGTATCATTGTTGAATCCCATGGAAATCTGTTATTGGAAGTGTTTCAGAAAGTTGCTTGTTTATGCACAATTTTCACGTATTTTCATAATCAAATTCAACAACGCTTCGGGGGTGTCAAATTCGAACTGGGTTATAGAAAAGGTTGGACTGACAGAGCATGAGTAGCTGTCGAACACGTGCTTTGACATTCTCAGACTATGCAAGATGCCAAAACGTGAATTGTATTATATTGCTTTAAGAACTTAATTATTTTAGTTATATTTTCACATACAGTTATGTGAAAAACAGTTCTTTATATATATTTGCATCAAGTATACGTAATTTACAAGGAGTATACGTAAAGGTACATTTTCAACTGACCGGTCAATCTGCATCGCTTCGTTGCGCTGTCAACAAACCGTCAATCCCAAGGCCACAACAAAAACACCAGCGAATTTTCGCAACAAAAATCACATCTTCTTTCCATTCTCTTTCTGAAAACATTATTTTGAAAGGATTAAATCCCTTTTTAGCTTAAAACCGGTGCTTTAACAAACGTAACGACAATCAGGGTGGTGCGTTCGTGTCGATGCAGCAGTAAGCGCGGCAAGCGATGTGGAAATATGTTTCCCGTCGTATACGAGATGTGTACGATAAGACCGCAAACGTACTAGAGGTACGACGCACTTGGAACTGCGGTGCGAAGGAGCGATTTTGTGCCGACAACTCACCGGACAATGGCTCTGGCTGTTCCGGTACTGAGCAGCAGCAGGACGCAGATGGAAGGCGCTTCTGCTTGCTGCATGCAGCCCGTCCGAATCAGTTGGGTGACCATGAGCGGAAAGAGTACGGCACAGGATCTAATCATTCGGAGCGCGAGGGATTCCGACGGAAGGAATACCAACAGGCACCGTTCGATCATTCCTGGATCGGAGCCATAACATGGGTAAGTGGAATAAGAAATCTGGTTGATAAACACTGAATCGCACGGGTATTCCGGGTGATCCGGAGAATATTGATCAAACTTCTCAACCAAATGTAAACATACCATCCCTGATATGAGTCTTATCTATCACGTATCTCCTTATCGGATGTCTTTACAGACTAGCGCCATTATCTGCGGATGGTACACTAGCCAGTTGTTATGCCTGTATCGACGGACCCAGCAGTTTCAGCAGTCTTCCGGCCAGTGTATCCCTTCACCTTTGCTTCGGGCGGCTTCGGAGCAGGGAAAGCTTTCGGCACGACACTGTGAGGCGTTGGCGCTTTACTTCGGGTTGAAAGCCAATGCTGGTCTCACGTCTCCGTTTCCCAAATCAAGCATCCGCGATGTAGCTGCATCATTCGACAGTCGGGAGCAAAAGAGTTGCGCATTGTTGCCGTCGTACGCTAGGTTTGTGCCGTTCAATGGGCACGATTATGTAGATTACACCGATACACAGCGAAGTGAACTAAAACATTTCGTGTTCGAAGACAACGATAACCCAAAATCGAATGCTAATACACCGCCAGCAGAGTTCGCGCCCCGAACAGATGTGCCATTGCCGGCAGTTCACCAACTGAGCAAGGAACAGACACAGCAGTCGGTTGAATCTGTTGAAAGCGCGTTCAAGAACTTAGTTTCCGTGTTGGGCGAGATCGAGTATCAGTTGGGTTGCCGGAATCTTGAGCTGGGAGAGTATGCTTCCGCAGTATCCCACCTGAAACTGGGCGCTAGCCATCACCATGCGGGAGCCGCATTCAATCTGGGTATTTGCTACGAGCAGGGCTACGGCATACCCAAGGATATGCGAATGGTAAAGCTCAACGAATGAGCGTATGGATGGAGAGGATGAAGGATTAAATGTTTTCGTCTTATTTTCAGGCCATGGAATGCTACCAGCTGGCCGCCAAACGGAGTCACCCGCAAGCAATCTACAATTTGGCAGTGTTTCATGCCCGTGGTTACGCCGGATTGCGACCGAATCGGTCGATGGCAAAGAAATACTTTGTCGCCGCCGCCGAACTCGGTCTAGAGGATGCCATCGCTGCCCTGGGACCGAAGTACAAACGCAGCCGGAAGAACTCTGCTAAAGATGACTCGATAACCAGCGCACGTAATGCTGTCAAAGGCCTACCAGCGTTCAAATTGTCGTTGCAGAACTTTGATCAGTTCCCTAAGGATTCGTTCAAAGCCGAGAGGTTGAACGAAATACAAAATCTGGTTGCTGCTTCAGGATAAATCAGCCAGGTGAAGGCCACCAGCAAACTTGTTAGTTTAGTACCTGCCGGATTTCTTTCTTTTGCGAAGAGTGTTGCTGTTTTGCTTGACGTCAGTAATTTCTTATTGTTTGTGAATGCGTTTCGTTAGGGATGAAATTGGCGATTCATTTACGGATAGACGATTTATCATGTTAAGCTTATCCGTGTGATTGGTGTTCTTATTGCTATCTTCCCGCGAGCGAGGCGACATTTGCAGACCATACGATGAATACGGTTCTGGTGTGTGGTGTTTGGGCTATTCTTTGTTTTTATTTCTTAAATTCTTTTTCTGATCAAAGATTGGAAAAACGAAAGCAGAGAAACAAATATGAAAAGTGAAATTTGCTTTGATTCGTGCTACTCTGTCCGGGAACGAAAGTTTGTGTGATTTTTATGAAATTAAAACTAGAAACGATCGTGAAACTAGTACCAATAAAGTATTGTTCTTCACATCAAATCCACTTGAACTTCATTCATTCGACGAAGGGGGAGTGGGGGAGGTGAGCGTATTAAAAATGAAACCACAAAACCAAAGGTAGCTGTAGAAAACACGATAAGATACAAGCCACAGTAACTTATTGAACATGGGATCGTTACGGGTAATGAAGTACGTCTCGGAAGGAAAACAAAAAGGACATCTGCTGCAGAGAAGCGGCTTAACTTACCACGTCCGACGCAGCTTCTAATCACCTTGATATCCCAGGGATAGTGGAAGGAGGAAAAAGTTATGACACCATTCACCGCTAACTGACCGGAAATCAATAAACCAGATCGAAATTCGTGCCCCTCTTGCCTGGGTTCGCTCAAACGTAAAGCTTTCCTACTCGATGATGATGGAATGGGATGAACGTACAACTTTGATCAAACTTTTATCCCCGGTCATCAAACAACGCGCGTAAACTTCTCGCGATCGGAAACGCATGCCCAAATTAGGTCGCTGCCCGTTCGAGCAAATAGTCTTCCCAGCCCTTAAAAGCAAGCCTGCCAACCGTACAATAATATTGAACTTTTATTTATCTTCTGTGTACAACAAAAACATATCCTTCGGTGAGTGAGAGCGTCTACCTTCCCGTTCTTTCCGGCGCACGCTCCCGAGGACCCCGGAAGCTACCGTCGAGTGCCTCACGTGCCTACTTAGCGTGCTTAAGTTTTGTGTGTTCGCCGGCCGGCGCCCCGTCGAGATTTGCTGCGCTTTCACTTCCGGCGTTTGGTACATCCATAAAACCGGCGATGTAATCCTCGGGCATGCATACACACATACAAACGCGGTCGTGCACAATCCCCAGAGAAACGGTCAACCGGTCAGTTGGGAGGAACATAATCGCTCAGCCGGATTCGCAGTCGGAAGTCCGGAAGTGATTGCGTTATTTTTTTTTGTTTCGTCCTTTACAGCTGTTCCCGCGTACGGTCGGCAGATGGTCAACCGTTACCCATCATGGGCCGTTACTTGCAGCTTTATGGCACCGTTTTGATGGGTAATCGGATCGAATCCTTGTCCGACGATGGTGCTACACGGCAGTCCTCAAAAATTACCATTGTCCAGTCGTTTAGGCTGCTTGGCGAGTCTACTTTGAGGCATGATATTTGTGTTTTTCTTGGCGTGACTTAGGCTAGCTCTCTTCGACGAGGCGCTTTTCCTGGTTGAGGAACGAGTAAAACTAAAACGTTCCTTTCCGCTCGGTGTCAGTTCGTTCGTTTTCGTTGGGTATGAAGATTATCCCGTTTGTACCTTAAGTTACCAGCTCACGCTCGTCGTTCTTCTGCTGTGCCTGCGCTATAATTACAATACATTTATCTACTATAACATCACTTTGTATATACGTGTTCTCGGTTCCCTGCTCGTTACGCTACACTCGTACACCGATCCAGACCGGCATCGTGTCGGAAGGTTACCTAAATCCGGAACCGAACGGATACCACGATCAGTGTTTAAGCTCATCATCACATTGTTGTACGTTTCGGAGCGTTTTCACGCTTGTCGGGTCGCCATTTTCCACCCATCCGACGGACCCACTGCGTTGGGGTGGATGTGAGCGGTAAAACTGAAACCGGGCAAGTTTGTACGTCGCTTCTTTGGGTTTGTCAGTTCATGGGCGACTCGTGCATTTTCTACAATGTCCCGTCGGTTGTCCTGCTGGTGGCACTGTTAAATGCACGTTTCACGTTTGGCGTCGGTCAGCAGGATGACCTCATCCATTTCGCCGCAACGTTGCAGCTGCTGGTGTAGGAGGCTGTTATGATGATACTGGAACGTTGCTGGCGTCGTCGTCGTCGTCGTCATCGGGGACGTGGTGACACTTTGACAACTGCCACTATCTTCAAGCTCAGCAGAATGTGGCACCGGTTCGTCGCTTCCAGTTCCCGGTTCGTCCGTGTCCTCTTCCAGCACTACCGTCACTGCTGGCAGAGCCAACAACGGTGAGGTCGCCAATGACGACGACCCGGACCGTCGAATGGACACTCGGTCATCTTCCTGTTCGATGTTCCTGCGTGGCCGTTGAGCTTCAAACTCCAATGGAGCAAGCTCGCCACCATAGTTCCTGTTGTTGCACACGCTGCTGTTATTGTTGAGGATGTTACCATGGCTACCGAGAGGATGGTTTGCGCCAGGATCAATGCTGCCGTTGCTGCCTCCATGACTCCCGCTGTGTGTCGGGGCCAGCGGTGCGATCACGTCCGGACCCAACTTGTCAATGCTTATCAGCGGAACCTTGAAGCTGTTTTCCGTCATCGTAGAGGTGCTCGAGACGACGTTTGTGGCCAGTGTGGTGGCAGAGGTGGTGTAACAGCGCGGCCGACCGTTGAGGTTGTTCTCCAGCATCACCACCACGTCGGTGGTCAGGTTTGGTGACAGCGAGTTCCGACTGCTGGGCATATTGCCGATCTGTTTGGTAGATGGGGAAGAGCGTACAACAAAAGAGTACTATTAATTATCTCATCATCTTAGTAGCCTTCGTCATTATCACCACACGGTGCCATGGTGGGTGGTTGTTTGACCTTTAGGGTGAGGCTTTAAGGGTGTTCTAATACCAACGCCACTAGTCGGTAGTAATGGACACTAAATGGGAGACTCTTTGACACGCACAAACACACATCGAAACAGAAAAACACACGTGCACGACAGCTGAGAAATGGACCAAGGCGCCAGCTTGTCTTGGAAGGAATTCGATAGCTCGAAAAGAGCACTGAAACCATCATTAGAAGCGTGTGAGTCACAGAGAGCATAAAGACCACCAGGATCGGATGCAGACGCAGGACGAACGGATGGAGGGATTAAAAACTTATGGACACACAATCAATTCTCGGTTTCTGGCTGAGCGGTGCCTTGGGGATAGGGCGTCCATTAGCAAACATATTGATGGTGGAGTCAGAACCGCTCGGAAAGCTCGAAAGAAGGCGTAGGAATGAACCGGAACAACACGTGTTCCACAGTTGGCTCTGTAGGGATGTAACGGAGCGTGCGACCTACGGATCAGCGCTTTCGGTTGAATTTCATTTCAGGCCACTTGAAGAATCCTCCGTCCGATCGTCTCAATCTACCGGAACACTTGTTCCGACTTCCAGAAGCACCGATCGGAAGGACAACGCTTCGCAGGAGGTTGCGGGAACCTAATGGGAAATACTGCATTTAAATGTAATCAATTCAGGGTTTACCGGAACTGGGAGAGAACGGTACGGATGGTAAGATTAAGAAGGCAAGACAAAGAATCCGTAGATATCCTTACTTTGTATGTCTCGTGACCGGTTCGTGTTGGTCCAGCAAATGAGGCTTACTCTCGTACGCTTGGTGTAGTGCAACGAGAAATAAGGAAATTAATGGGTTACATTACATTGTTACATTACAGCCGGCACGGCATTAGTGTGGGCAGGAGTGAGTATATTTTTTCTTCCCCGTTCATGAAAGCTAGCGAAAACGAGTCAGAGCATCAGTTTTCTTATCGCAGATTTCACCGTTTTCACGACCGACAGCTTTCTCGTGAAGATGAAATGTTCGCGAGATCAAAGATTGGACCATTTCTCGAGAGCACTCATCGGCTGGGAGCAGCTAAAGTGTACACACAAACCACGACCGAACAATGACGACACGGCCATCGTACCGGAAAACAACCAATTTCCAATCAGAACCCATTAAAGCACCCGTTTCGGTGGTTCTCTTCCGCCCAGTAAAAACATTGCGACGAGAAGGATACGAAGATTTCCGGACTGCGGCAGGAAATAAAACCGAACGGCAGCCAAACGTACAGCTCGTCTGATGTAGGTCAGCAGTAAATAATCTGAGACGAACCTGAGACGGCGGATCCTTGGCACTTGGCTCGATTCCATCCGGCAATAGAAGCCGGGTCCTCGAAGTCGGGCCGGCCGGGTCCTGCGATAAAAGTACGATCCCTATCACCGGACGCTAATGAAATGGAATAACGAAGCCGCTAGGGCGATGCGGTTGATTGAATGCCAGCCTATCCCGCGAGAAAAGTCAGTCTCGGATGAGCTCAGCAGTGACACGTGCTTCGTACTGTTGCTCTTATTCGGCCAGACGCCGGTCATGGACGCCGGGTGCTGGAATGATTCGGCACTTGATTTGGCGGCATAAAATGGCGGCTTACCTGCAGGGAGTTTCGTCGAATGCAATTGTCGCTGTAGCGTATACTGTTGTTCGCGTGAAGAGTGCCCCGGAAGCGGGATCGTTTCGATTGCATCATTGAGCGGGCGCGTAGCTGAAACGAGGTACGAGAACCAGTCATGAAAAGTCCTGCCAGTAAAGATGGAAAAAATGAAGAAAAAATTGTCCCAAAATTAACACACAGTTGAGCTCAGTTTAAAGACTGGTACGTTCTTGTTATGTAAGTTCGCGTGTGGCCACAAGCGTCACAGCTTTTTTCTGCAGCCTAGATGAGAAAATCATTTCCAAAGCCATTTTAAGCACACACAACATATTGACTGTTCTCTGTTGTGTTTATGTGTGTTTATGGGTTTTGTAAGCGAAAGTAGTTTGCCACTCGTGGAGAGTCAAAAATAAACGCCTTCTGAATAGGTATCTTATCTCGGCGAATGCTGGGTCCCAACGATTTCCGGATTTAGAACCTTTCAAGGACATATCGGCCTTAAAAATAGCATTGCAGTTAGCTTTTATGATATCTTGAAAACAGAAGTTTCTATCGTTTCAAATTCTACCCATTTCGACGCTGGAAAATATACATTTTGTTTAAGCCCAACAAGGGATGAATGGAAATGTTTAATCAACATTCATCCCTTGATGCGCTGCAATTAATATCACGCTCCTGGTTTCCCATGAAAGAGCTCGAAGGAAGCCTACGCATTGAAAGTTTATTTAATTGTTGTTTGATTAATTTCCCCACAGAACCTCCTCATTGCTTGCTTTGTGGAATTCAATTTTTACACCGAATCAAGCGTTTCTTTTGCCGTTTGTTTTGTTTTTGTTTTACACCATGCATAAATTTCCGAACAAGCCATTACTGTTGCGTGAAAGCCAATTCTCTTGCACACTGCCGTGTTTTCTCATTGCTTCCACAGCATGGCGGTGCGTTTTGAATAGCAAGTTCCCCAATGGTGGCCGCTGGGCGAGCCATTTCGATTGAAGCGCAACTTTTTTAATATTCATGCCGGCTTGTCGACATGACGAAGAAGAAAAGAAAAACACGCACACACCGTCGATGTTTTCCAGATCGTTAGTCTCGATGATTATAATTCAGCGAACGCGATACCGAACCGGGTTTGTGCGTGAACTGTTGTAAGAAGCTTATTTGCGGTGCGGCCTTGCGGGGCTGAAAGTGCAAAATATACCAAGGGTCGCGGATAATCTACAGCGGATTTAGCAGCACGAAAAAGGGTTTGAACGACTGATATGCTGAAGGGTTTCCGGTTTGGGGCCTCTTGTCGCACACCAATCAATGCCATTCACGGTCAGTAGTGCTTCAATGGATGTGATAAGTTTTTAGTAATACCTAACATCCATCGATATAGGTCGGGACAATTCAGTGAGGAAAGCGTGGCCGCGTGCGATACAAACGAAAGGCTCCCTAAGCCCACGGGATTCGGGATACTCGGAAATTGGTGGTGGAAATAATTGGACACTATCTTGCCGTGTCGTTGTGCTACCTCCACCAAGTGGAAAAGCCACGACGATACGAGTTGAAGCGACAAAAACTGAACCAGCTACCCGTTGCATCGCCTAGGGAATTTTGGTACGGACTGTGAAACATAATCGATTTCCCAGGGCTGTGCATGTGAGAGAAAAGCCCACGGATGCTGGAACACGACACGGTAAGACAACGGCCGCTTTAACGAGGACGGGATTAGGAAAGGATTGACCGCTTCGAGGCTGCAGCAAGAGAAAGATAAATCATAGCTATTTTTGTGGTGTATTAGGGAGCATGACATAAAACCAGCCTCGCGGGCGGTCGCAGATTGTGCGTATCAAATTACGGGATCAGAAGAAAAATCACCACCGCCTTATCGCACGTGCGCCAGTCACCTGCTGGATGCAGGCAAACATAATACATAATCCTTTTTTGTGCGAGCTGCCCCAAGCAAAGGACTCTGCTCGCAGCGTTTTTGCGGTCTCGTATTTTTGGTGGACCTCGTTCACGAGCAGAGGAGCAAATATTTTCCAGGAAAAATCGAGTGCTTTGCCTCAATTTTACATCTTCAAAAGAGAGATCTTCTCTGAAAGTTGTCCCTGGTGAGTGGACGAAAACGGATCAATTCGATAATCGTAACCCTCGATCGTGGAGGGTGCCGCTCGGAAATGTTGAATTCAATTTTCCCACCCATCATTTGCAATTCGCGATTATAAGGACCATTTCGTGTGCGTTGTCACTTTTCATTTTCGTTTTTTCGAAATTACTGCAAACGACAAGCAGCTGCTCGTTGCTGGTTGCTTTTGAAATGGACGAATTGGAACATCTCGGTGAAAAACCCAATTCCAGAGAAAACTTCGGCACAATATTCGCCCATTTTCCGTCGAATCGCAGCTGAGGCCCAACTTGACCGAGCCATAAAGTTGAGCCGTATAATGGCCGGTTCGATCGTTTGATGAACCCGCGCTAGGGTTTGAACCTAAACAAACCCGATACGAGATCGATGGCTCAAAAACCTCGCTGCGGAGAGGCTTATCCATATTTATCGTTCTTGTTGTTATTTGGCCTGGAAAGGTTTATCCAACTAAGCTCGGCTTTTTAACCCTGAGGTTGGGGGGCACGTGCAACGTAGAAACATCCCCAGAGTAGTCTACTGAGCTGAGGCTGTGGAAAATTTTGAAGCAGTATCGAGTTCAGGTCCCCAATATTAATATCCTTCTTTGGTCAGGGAGTCGACGTACATTAGTGCTCCCTCACCCTCAGCCGCTGCGGTGATGTGTAAATCGGATATTTAGAAAACACAAAATCGTACGGCCCGATGAGGTTCTGAGGAAACCAGCCGATAAAAAAACACACCAAATAAACACACCCGTGTCAAAATTCCGTCCATTTCATTGGGAAGTAAAAGGTCACATTCGTCGAAAAGGTTCACTGTTTTCCGAGTGGTTATGTTCCACGAACTGGCTTTCTGACTTCCACGAATTTGTTTCGTTATATTTACCGGATTATTTCGAGAAGTAACTACCATGTTTCATTGGCAAAAACATGCCATGGTTATCAAACAATCATCATCGTACTTATTGGATTCATTTGAATGGGTTGTATTGTGGAATTTTTCTGGAAACAGGGTTTTTTTTTCAAAAACTCAATTTTAACTTTCAATCTGGGTCATAACGCTATCATAATCAACGTTGTCGGTTGTTTGAATACTTACCAACCGGGAGCTTTCGTAGCCACCGTAGCCGCCTCCATTACCACCGCCCGCCATATTGACGTCGATCGTTGTCTCTCGGAAGCTGGACTGATCACGAGCGAATCCGGTTCCGAATCCACGTCGTCGCCCACACAACGTTTCCCGAAATGCCACCCGATACCGATGTGACATCACGTTGTATAGAATCGGGTTGATAGTGCTGAAAATGCGAAACAAAACAACACGGTTACACAGGTCTCTACGGGGCTTTGTATTCTGCTTAAAGCTCTTTGTAATGGACTCGTTTTGAACGGGAGTTTATATCGTAGAGCCTTCGAATTCTCAAAATCTCTTTCCTCTTCAACGTGTAGCCTATAAAAACCTAGAATCGCTTTTAGAAAGGATGCTCATTTTAAGGGTGAATTGCTTTCAATTTACAAAAGCCTACGAGCTTGCTGTGGAGTTTGTTTTTATTACTGTAGCAATCTTACGGAACGAATGCCATTTGGATTTGTATGCTAAAATAAGACGATCTCCAATTCTGCGAATGGTCCATAAAAAATCAATACCAATGCCGTCACCCAAAACCGATCGGTAAGGACCTCGGCATGCCTCGGAATGTTGAAATTGTTCTCACAAATCCCAGACATTATCCCGGCCAAAGTTTTCGACCCCTTTCCGCGCATCGCACAAGTGATGTCCTTCGCTGATCGTCGCCCGAGCAGGAAACACCTCATTGCTATTCCATTCTGGTTCGGGTGCACGCACGCCCAAACTGTGGTTTAAACGGTTTTCCCACCTATAACCACAAGCACGGCCCACCGGGTAACCCTCTGGGAAGCAATTTGTCCATTATTTAAATTTTCACCAAACCACCCAAGAGTAAATCCCCAACTATGCACGATCGCGCGCTCCGTACCGTGGTTGCAAGGGCAAATGGTATGGTAGGGCGAATAAAAGGATGCGATTTTATCACGTCGTCCTCGTCGCGGTGGCGCGTAGTGCGACGTGAAACGCTGCAGTTCGAGCGTACGGAAAACCACCCTAACGAGTCTCGTAAGGATTCCTCTCCGACGTGCTGCGGCGAATTCCTTCACATCGCGCATCTTTTGGTGTTGGGGAAACTTTCGCAACCGCCACCCACCGAAATGAAATTTGCATCATCTTCAACCTCCCTATTCATTCCTTGAGGGAGAAGCGAAAAACGACATTCAAGGACATCGCACCTCTCACCCCGCCATATGTGTGGGGAATGGTTTGCCACGCCGGGCGTTGGAAATTGGTTTTCGTTTAGTGGGAAAACTTTACATACACTCTGCCGCAGTCCTGGTGAGAGAAGAAACAAACTGCGGAAAAAATCAAATGCGGCAGGTACTTCCCGATGGGAGTTGTTGGTGGGCCAAACGAGTGCAATTTTTAAAATGGAAGGAAAACCACAGCCAGGCCAGGATCGGGTAATGTCACGTGAGACCATCCGTAAGACGACCAAACGCTACGACACGCAACTCGTGAGCTTTCCTCCGGTGGGCGCGTGTTTCCTGTGAAATGGGAGGTGAAAGTTTGCTATTTTTTTGGTATTTATACCATTTTTTACCAATTTTTCGCCGTACACCAACATGGCGTCATGTAGAGTGTTTGTTGATGGCACGACTTCAACCCTTTCGCTTAGTTCATCGCACTGGAAGATGGTTTCTTTCCTACCACGTGTACGGTCGTGGCACTTTTGGACAAGAAAATCGCAGCATGAAAAACGCGTCCCTTCATACATACACACACTCTCCAAAAGATACGCACACAATTCCCAACGAACCGGATATGGTTACGCAATTTCGTGCCTTTCCGCATCTCGTGCATAAATTGCATGTTTTTCAGATTCGCGTCTCTGGCCGAATGATAAGGGAAAAATGGGGAGCATAATGTACGGAGGAGTAACAAAAAAAAATGAAAGCAGTTGTCCTTCGGGTTCGGGTGACATTCCGGCACTTGTTGTCCTTTCCGTGGGTCCGTGAGATAAGGGCGGCAGTTTTCCGTCGATCGCACGAGGAAGCTAGATTGCGCGTCGTCATAGATCGCTTCCGGCCGCCGGTTCCGGAATGGGAAATTGGTGAAAGCCCGTAGGCTAACACGCGCGCGTTCCGGCATCCGATGCGTGCCCGAGTTAATCCCTTCCCATCCCGACAGTAATAATAAAGAATAATAATCGAAACCCGCTTCCAATTCCCGTTAAATTATCCGTAAAGAGAACCTACCTCTAGGAATGGAAAGCACACTGAAGTAAAAAACAAGAACAAAACAAAACGGTTGTAATATTCGAGCAGGAGATTGAAAATTCTTCCCCTCGACGGGAGCGGCTCTTGATAAAATGTTGGCTTGTTCACCGGTCGGTGCGATCTGGTGGCAATCGTCAATGTCGCGGAAAATGGCCGCTCGGTTGAGTACGCAGGCATAGGAAATGTGCTTAAAAACAGACTCCACGCGGGTGGTTATTCGCAGGCATGTCGAGCAGTCTGAGAGCGCAATAATTGTGTCCTTCAAATGAAACGTCGGGCGTATGAAGAGGGGCGCTATTCAACGTTTATTCCGCGACGGCATGTTAACGAGCAGATTGACATTTCTAGCTGGCAGCTTTTGTTTCTCAAAGACTGCGTCAGAGAAGACCGCCGGCGTTGAGAATATTTTTGACGTTCTTTCGGGCTGCAGATGAGTGCTTAAAGCGACACCGAGACGCTTCTAACAATCGTGTGGCTTTATATACCGTAAGTATGTATTATCTGCCATGTGGAGCATTTGATTAGTTTTAAATTACTTTTAATTGCCATGTGCATACCTATGCTGAGTTGCCTATATTCAGGCGCAGCGGCAGAAAGTAGCCTCGCTAGAAGTGATTTCAATTAATAAGCTCTTATTTTTCTCGTGTTCCCACAGTGAGATGCTAATAAAGGTAATTAAATTCCCAGCCAATCACATACGTATCTCACCCTACGTGTTAGCCATTCGCGTATCACAAAAACTCATCCTGAAATGTCACCAGCCATTTGCGTTTAATGCCGATTGCTCATTCGATGTGGCGATGCGTGACCGATCCATACGCCAATTTTCCATCAATATTCACAGCTGCTACCGGCTCGAGCCGTTCCCAGCCCACCGATTGACTTATCGCTCGATTACGAACAGCGCCGGAGGCAAATCCAAAATGACCGTGGCAGAATCAATCTCGTACAGCCCGCCGTTTCCCGGGAAAACCGATGAAACTTCCCACATTAATGTTCCCGAAGACCCGCGTAAGCTTTTCTGGGAACGAAAACACTCTGCCACAATCACGTCGTTGAGCAATACGCAACAAAACCCTCCAAAGTGCGATGCGAACGGAACGTTCCGGATCCATTGACACCTGTTTGTAGCACGGCGTCGAGTCGACGATCGCTTTGCGGCACGCGGGTGGCATTCGTAGAGCCTTGGGCGGAAAGTTTGCATTCTTCCATTCCTGAGCATTGCTCCAGGTGGGCAGAAGCCAAGAACCTTCACCACACTTTCCCGAGGGTCGATGATGAAGAGATTCATTTGCATAAACCAATTTGCCGTCCGGTGCTGCATAACAGCTTTTCTCGTATTAACGCTCACTTGGGTCGCTTTTTATTTCGCTTCTCAGAGCCTTGTCGCTGCGTCCAGATGTTGCATTATCGGGAGTTTTATCCACCTTGGTTCGGTGGATGCAAAAAAAACACTTGCTGACGCGCGTCTCCTCGAGGCGTTCTTGAGCAACAAGCACCAATGGCGCGCTGGGAACAAACGAGGGTATGTAGAACAGTTTGCAAAGTGAAGTTTACTCACAACGAGCCGCTTAATCATGCAGATGCTGTGAGGAAGTTGCGATTTATTTCGCCCATCCGCCGGAAGGCCCAGCTGGCAAGACTAGCGAAGGCTCTTATGCTTTATATCCTAACATTCGCTCTGTGGCGCGTGGGTGATTGAGCTGTTTTGCAATGAATTTCGATGAACCCATCTCGATGCTACCGATTTTGGAGCATCATCGGTCACGTTTCAAGGTGCAGGAGAGTAGTTTTCAGCTGCTAAATAGTGCTGACAGAAGCCCAGTACTGGTACTATTGCGAGCGTTTCTAGAGCTATCCTTGTCACGTTCCAACACCAACATCACGATTACCGCCATCGTAGTAGACTTTAAATATCCCTTTAAGGTGCCCTACAAAAGAGTGTGCTGTTTGGGTCTGATGTTGAATTTACTCTCCGTTTTATCCGGGGTTATCTGTACGGTAGAAAATAATACTGTCACCCCACGATGTCATGATAGCGCGAGTGAACGAAAGGGAAACCGTAAATCAGCCGCTACGCACTCTTTGGAGGCTCTCGAGTCGTTGAGTGGATTGTTCGGACGTACATTTTCTCGCGAATGGTACCGAATCAAAGCCGGCCCACGTGAGTATCCGATCTCGCGAATAATTGTTCCAGGAACGGCTCTTTGGATGGCGACATCTCGACCTGAAGATGTGAAGAAGTCCCCGTGGACACCTTGGGACGATTTCGGGGTCCAACGTGCCCCGGAAGCACCTTTCAGCTGATGTGTTTATGTTGTCGAGTAAACGTGCGAAAAAAGTTTTCCCATTCAAATGATAATGAGATTTATCTGCAAATCTGAAGGAATGGCTTGGACCGGCTGAAGAACCCATCGTTGGCATTCGGATAATAAAGCTGATCATCAAACGGGCCTGATGGGGAACGATAACGTTCCATTCATCTTGCCGGGTGTGAGTCAGTTCATGAATGTGTGCGAGCAAAAGCCGACGGAGGCGTGCTTCCACATGTTCCACCAAATAGGACGGTTTAATGATGAGTGGGCACGTCCTTTGGGTACGGCTAAAGCGCTCGAATGACATCCTGCGAGACGGGTTTGACATTTAGATTCTCGTTGTTAATTACATGCAGCGAAGTGTGCTGGACGTGGCTCTCGTTTTGTGGTCCTAGACAGCAGTCTCGTTGGAAAATATTTACGATTCTTCGTTTTGTTTGTCGGTACACATTATTCACCGTTTCGACGCGGTATCAACTCAATATCATTTTGTTTTCCTGCGCTACTGGCCCCGTGACCGATGTTTGAAATCAAACACACCCTTTTCGTGCCCGATTTTAGCACCGAGGGTTTCACAAAACGCTCCACAATGGCGAAGGGTCAACAAATCTATTAGCATGCAATAAACTTATTTCCCCGCTCGCCAAAGCCAGCATGCGGTCGGTTCGCCCAAGATCCTGAGCAAACAAATTTCAGCCTTTTCAAAGGGCTCACGGATGTTTATGGAAGGTCGACATCCCGGGTCGGGATGCAACCCCTTTCGATTGTAACTTCGATTGTCCTTTTTACGGGCCCGTTCGATCGAATTTATCACACCGGAACCGTGATAAGGCCCTTAAGGTGAAAGCCAACGGAACGGGGAAAGGGCTCAGGACACAAAAAGTCCTGAACTAAATCTTGACCTCTTTTCCTCGCCTCTCTCGGGTCCGGGTAGCTCAGTGGAAACGAGATTTAACGGTCTAAAAATACTCATTAATACGATTCTCGGGTGCAAGTGACCCGATGCGAAGGTGAAGCGAATCTCGAACCAAGATCCTGTGGCCGTGCTGTTTCCGAAACGGACCCCGGAGAATAAATAAGCGATCGATCATACGGTCGATCAAAGCGCGCACTTCTACCGGGTAGATGCCTCGTACCGCAAGGATGCAGCCGAGGTGACTCACCCCAAGGTGTGTCCTGGCGAGGTTAATGACTTACGAAGAAGGGACGACATTCTCCCGACATAATGATGAACAAACAAAACACGACCGGACGGAAACAATTAACAATGGCTACTGTAACGACGGGAAGCAATGACCGGACCCGTTACTTACCAGGACACGTAGTACAGCCAACCGGCCACGGAGAACAGCCACGTGTTGACCGTGTTGAAGTGCTGCCAGTCACGCGCGTACAGAAACAGCAGTCGTTGCGCGTGGAACGGTGCCCAGCAGACGAAGAACGTGATGACGACGGCGGCTGCAAAGAGGGCAATGGAAATGCAAAACGGAAAATGAAAACGCAGCTGCCGGTGGTTGATTAAATTCGATGGCCGGGGAATTAAAACTCGCCGATAGCAGCTGCGCAAGGACAAAGCGGTGTTGACATCCCGACGTCATGTCATCTGACGCGAGTCCATCTTGAGTTTTCGTACCGCTTACGTATCCCCTAATGGAACGCTTCATTTTGCGCACGTGGCTCGGCCGTGGCAGCCATGGCCAGGTGGCCATCATTAAATCAAGCCTCAAATAGACCTCTACAGAAGGCGCGCTTGCGAGGATGGTGCTATTCTGAGCGGCATTTGTCATCCCGGGCGGCGCTGATAACAATAATCTGGTGGATGGTTCGGACCCACTGCACCTCGTTCGGGTTGTAGGAGAAAGGACTGAAAAATTCTCCCCCCGAAAGCTGCCTTCCGACCGAAATTACTGTCATTTGTCATACTCGACGGTGTGGTGCGTTGAAAGACAGCAGCCACGGGCAAATTGCCAGAAGGCCATGTGATTTATGCTGTCTATTCAATTTTTACTCTCGGCTTCCGGGGGTTTTGCCACGCTTGGGTTCCTGCTTCCGGGAAAACGTCCACTTTCTTGCGACCAACCTTTGCGTGACCTTGCGAAGTGCTGGTCCCGTGTGCCAACCGTTGCTATATTCGTCGGGATGCTCGTCCTACATGTGCCGGGTTTTAAGAAACTGGCCAACCCCTTTCTGGGAAGCGATGCTACAATGCGTCTGCTGCGTCCCTATAAGCACGCCAACGGTAGCTGTCGACCAAAAGGACCAAAGGAAGCAAGCAGTCACCAAGGACACACTTGTGGATGGAGCCAAGCCATGGTCTGTTCTGGTCGTGCTCAAGATGTTTTCGCTGCAAGCGATTGGCCCAACAAATTTCCACTGCATTAGCCCTTTCAAAACGCTTAAGAACATTCCCGCTACATCGACACGTGTCTCAGGATGTACACCTGTTCGTGACGATGGCAAGGACCCGGTGAAAGGGCTTCTTTTTCCTCGCTTCCACACTGCTGTACTTCATCAAAACTCGATCTGCAGGGATTTCAAGTGACCGAGGCAACGTTCCCCCTCGAAATCTTACAAATGAATAAATAAATGAAATCTTACAAATGCTGAGACATTTCCAGACATCCTGACTGGTCCAAGGCAGTTATCGTTAGCACTCGGGCCAATCAAAACTGACGAATCCGTAGTGGGCTTTTTGATGAAGCGAAGCACATTTCTGACACCATTAGCTTGATCGTGTTGCAGTTCAACAGCGATCAGCAACCTGCACCCGGTTAGACAACACAAAACTCGAGTACTTTACGGTCACGAACCAACGTCGAGGGAGAGAAAAAAAACCCACAATCCCATTTGGACGATTTTGCTTTCGTGAGCGGTGCAATTGATATTAATGGCCATCGAAACTAACATCAGCGTTAACGAGGCATCGTGCTATGGGGATGCCATGGGGAGAATGATGGCTCGTTTCAAATTAAATTCTATCGCCGAGACCATCCGCACCATTAAGCTGAGAGAGGTTAATGGATTGTCCGGCGAGAAGCGAGATAAGGTTGGCCGTCAGCCCACAGTCGGTGGTAGAATGGCGCTGATAAAAAATGCATGCATCGTTTTTTCACAGCCTATTTTGTTTCGCATCAACGTGAAAATGGCTGTTCAAGCGGTGGATCCTTTCGTTAGAAGAACCGTGTATGGCTGGGAAAGTGTATCGAATATTGCATTGCCGGAAGAAATAAAACTAAGATCAGTGCTGTCGATGAAATTGAACGCTTGGTAAACTGGTTGTGAATTTTAACAGCCTATTTGTTCTGAAATGGAGTCTTTTCATGCGAGGGGCCTCTTAGCTTGGTTGTCAGCTTTTAGTTTGTTTATTTTTGCGAGATTTTACAAGGAAATAATAATTATGGGATACAAAATGAATTGCGCCCAACGAAAATAAACTTTGAAGCTTAGTAGATCGTTTCGATTGCGGAACCTGTTGCAACTAGCGTCCGCAGGAACGGAAACTCAATCGAAATCACATTGCTTCCCATGACACGGCGATACGCGAATCGCTGATCGAATGCCTTCCGGTGATAATCTTGCCTCCCACGGCGCCCTCCCACAAATACGATAATCTGGTGTGAAATATAGTCAGCCTCGTGCTGCGGGCTAGCGAGAAAGGCTACACCATTGCTACCCATAGCGGTTGGTTAGTTCGCAGCTTACCGAGCATCCGGATGATGGCCTTCCGTGACTGCGATATCCTCGACGGCCCATTAACTGATCCATTGCGAACGCCTGTAGGTAGGTGAAGAAGATGAAGAAAACTCTCCAATATTGGCTCGGAAAAGTGCTTATACACGCGCTGCTTATGCTCACCCAACTCGGCAGTTCGCTGCGTACGGGAACGGATCTGCATGCCCATGCGCCCGTACAGCACCACCATGATGAGCATCGGGAACGCGAAGAACAGACAGGTCGACAGCTCCCACAGCGGGAATCCCTTCGGATTGCTGAGCATCGCACAGAACGCCGAGTCGAGGATTTTCTCGTTCGCTGTTGGGTGCAGTTGTGAGATAACGACAAGGTCTGCCAGCAAGGACGTAAGCGGCGTCATTACTTACTTGGCGGGTAGGCGATGTAGTCGATGTCGGTGAAGATGGCGAATGGAACCGCGCTGAGTAGACTTACGATCCAGAGACCGGCGATGATGCGAACTGGGCGCTGTAGGCCCGACATCGTGTACAGGTGTAGTGGATGGCAGATGGCCAGAAAGCGTTCCATCGAGAAAGCGACGATGGTCAAAACCGAGACGTAGGTCGAAGCCTCCGAAATCAGGGCGCGGATCTTGCAGAAAGGCAGCCCGAGATTATACGGGTACTGGTGCCAGTACAGGCTGATTTCGTACGGCAATCCTACGAAGGTGAAGAAATGGGATAGTGTAAGACCTGTGGATGTGTTTTTCTTCACAGTTTTTATTCCGTAAAGCTAAAATAGATCCTGAATTGAATTCGTCCTCATTGAGCATCATATATTTGAAGGTTTGATTCTGTGGTTACAAGTTTCGACTTTGTGAGTCTATTTTTGAATGTTTTCAAATAGAATTTGTATGATATCGTGTTGTATTTTTTTTTCGGCTTTTTTCGCTAAAAATAAGCTCCCATCTTCTGGGACCCGAGCTGATGCCATTTGCCTAAATTCCGAGCATCCGCTCGAAGAGGGTTTCTCGGATTTATGAAATCTAATCCCCGCCCCACGAATGTCGAACGTTGACGTTGCAGAATCTGTTGGATGATGAAACAACAAAAGTCATTGGTTGACGATGCTTTCGAGTTGGATGTACGCTTTCGAAAGGCATTGCTTCCGCACATCCGATCGGGGATATTCAATAACGCGATGTCGATATTCGATTACGATTCGCCGACAGGTACGATTATTTATGCAGACGAGCTTTGGCGCACGGATTGAATTTTGTTTTCCTCCATGTTCACGAGTTTCTCGGAGCGTGAGGTGGTCGATGTAAAATATGCAAGAACTGCCAAATCTGTTGATAGTTAGCATAATGTGCTTTTTGCCATGCCAAAGGCCCTTCTCTCGTTTGGGACGAATACATTAGCGACAGCTTGATTTCGTAGAAAGTGAATGTTTTCAACACGTATGAATAGCTGGTAAACAATCTAATGAAGTTATTATTCAATGCGCTTCAACACCATGCTTTTGAATGAAATTTGATTGAAAATGTGATACTCATATTCATTTGTCAGCAATAACTTGAAAACACCGTAATACATGGATGAATCGATGCAGTAACTGTATTTCTGTGAAAATAATTTCATCTAAAATATTTTACATAAATAGCGCTTTGTTGAAAGCTGAAAATTTTGAAACGAAAAGTCATGCAAAATATTAGCGGAATAAACTAGTATGATAGGGACGACTTTTCACTCCGTTGTGTAGCATACGCACACCAACGCACTCGTTCGCTTCCGAAAAAGCGCGGCCTGCTTAGTTTGCTCTGTCAAAGATAAACGGCAACCTTTGAAACACTGTGAAAACTACACCGACCAATTCTTTGTACACGGCCATCCCTGCGCAGTCAGAGCAAGTGCGTTAAAACTCCTCATAAAATACAGCAGGCTTGCAGATGGAGGCGCCCGGTACTTCAGTAATTGGGTTCATGTGCACTAGCTCTGCGGAAGATGGCTTCCTGTTTTTTTTTATTCCGCTCTCTTCTTTTCCTTCGTTTGCTTTTCTCCACGCTTTCTATTGACGTATCGTGTTTTCCCATGGGGTGTCAGCTTCACGGCGTTTTTATGCCGCTTGCGAGTGTTTTGTAGCAGTCATTTGATGCTTCCGGGAGGAAAAGTTCGTGCCGGTGTATTATGCGTGCGTGCCTGTCCGCGGCGATTTCGCTCGGTAGCTGCGTTCATGCGTTCTTTCCATCATTCGACATCGTTTGGTTTGAACGTACTCGCAAGCTGCTTATCATTCCGCTCATCTGCTGGATGGAGAAACTTTTGGCCCGTTTAGGCCACGACCCGGGCCGTTTTAAACATCAAACACGCGGAACTTTTTTACTTGTTAACGTTGCTTAGCAGCATTTTTAGAGTACCTAGCAACGAACCGTGCCCAAGGTTCTGCAGAATATATTTTTTTACAGAATGCTAATCGAGTTGCAAATTGCGCTAATTATATTTAAATGTCACAGTAAGCTACAGGACTTAACATAATAATTTCCTTTTTTAGCAGTCACGATCAACCTGCATGAAACTCGATTGTGAAAATGATTCATATAACGCGTTGAAAATTCATGGATTTACAAAAAAATGGATGTGTGTTCCTGTCAATGTTGCTTGATCACAATATCTACTGGTTGATTGTATTACAATTTATTTACCCCACGAAGAACCTTGACCTTCTAAAAAAATCACATATATGTTTCCAACTAAAGTGGTTCAACAATGCTGCGCTGACTGAAAATGTTTTCCTTGCCTTTCCATTAACAACAATCTTACAAGTGATTGGGATCGTGCGTAAACCAAATGGCGCTCTTCGCGAAACGTATGAACTAGAATGGGCTGCGTGAGCGTAGGAGCAAATGCGTTGCGTGAATGTTTACAGAAACACAAGAACCACTCTGTCAGCGACCGTCTGAAGGGGTGTTTTATTTTTCGCAGCCTTCCCGGAAGCGGAATCTCTCAACTGCTTGCACAAGTTCGGTGGATCAGTACAAACCCCGAAGTCAAGCGGACGAATTTCAGTGGGAAAATACAAAAAAGCCCTCACCATTCTCTTTTACACGCTTTCACCATTTGACGTGGTGCGTTTGAAGCCATACGCGGTCCGGTTTTACATCGGTGGTCGTTATTGCGAATGAACCCATTCCTACCAGCAAGGACTTGCCGTGGCAGGCATCTGCCATCCCGACGGAAGCTATCACTGTGCCACACAACCGAGATGAAATGAAAAAGGAAAGCGTCTGAAAAGCTTCTTGTCTTCCAATTAAATCCGAAAGCGGATCCTCTCTGCGAATGGGGAATGCGAACGAACGCGAGCTGGCCCTCGACACCCGGGAGAAATCCGACGCGTGGAAGTGTTTCCGGTGCGTGGTTTTTCGAGCTGCCGTTCCATTAAAACGAGAGTGGTAAGATTGGGTTGGAATTCCGTCCGGAATGTCGGCCTCGGGGAAGCCGCTATAGCTTCTAGTCCTTGCCATGCGTCAAGTTTTTTGCTCATCCTTTGCATGGACGCCCACTGTAGAAGCGATGATCGAAAACGTTGTTAAGAGTCGACGCTGATCCAAATGAACCTGTTGAGTTGAGGTCGAGGCGACCGTCCCGAAATCCTGACATGTGTTACAACGCGAACCGTAATATCACTGGTGGATGGTTCCATTGAATGGAGAATGTACGGCTTGGCAAAAGGAATTCACCACTACAGGAATGAGCAGAGCTGCGACACGATGCGATCTGAGGACACAATTCTCGATCGTCATTTGATTGATTTGAAGCGAAAGCATGTGTGGATGGAATGTGTTAATTAAAGCAAAGTTTTTATGTTCTTCACGTTTGTCGGTATATTTAGGGGAAAAGCTCGATGATCAAAACTTTGATGTACATAAAAGCTCAACTAAAACAAAGATGGTGCCTTTCGAAGAAACAAATGCAAGGGTGTGCAATTTTGACAATTGTTACTGGAACTTCTGGACACTAAAAGCATACCAACGTGTAGACATTGTCTCTTCGTGAAATGCACTCATAAGCGATACTACGCAACTTGTCCATAGACTGGATAAAGGACAGCCCACAATCATCAGCAATCACGCCACGTTTGCGTCGAGAGGAAACATCGCCATCGTTGTTTCTTGCTTAACAAAACCACATGAGTTGGCTGTTTTTCCTTTTCCTATTCCATTGTTGTTGTTTCATTCCGCCCGGAGGACATTTTCTGGCCATGTTATAAGGCTCGAAAAAGTGTCACTTCGAAGCCTATTTGAATCCCGTCTGGTCGGCAAGGGGATTCTTCGTTAGGCTCTCTCGGTTTGTGGACAATGATTTAATTTGCCCGAGACCTCGCGTGACGTGCGGCGCATGTACAACAAGCGTTGTTCGGCGAGTAAACGGTACAAGAAAAGGACGTCCTTAAGCCGTTCGGAACGTGATCAATTATGCGCGCTCTACGGATCGAACTTTCCTTCGCTTCGAGTCGGGCTGTAAAGGGATCCGGGTATTTGCCGGTAACAGAGATCTCGCTATCGTTCCCGGAAGGTCGGTAATTTCATTATCAGCATCATCGGTGCCTTGACGTCCCGTGGCGTTGGTGGACATATCACAGCTAGCCATGGTGGCTGGAAAAACGCCTACTCGAGAAATTGTCAGCGTGCTTGGGTGCTGATGACGCTTTACTGGAAAACATAAGCGATTCGGTTTGCAAAACTTGATGAACCCTCGCTTTGACCCTTACACCTTAAGCAGCTGCTTCCACAAGCGGCAAATTAGTTAGATGGTTATGACTGAACGGTTAAGAATCACGAATTCGCTCATTTACAGCTGTTTTCTGCCAAGTACCTTCGAAGAGGCCTATTAGTGATATTTACTTTGAAGCCATCTAGGAACGTTCGCACGTGAAAACCTTTAGAACATTATACTCCAACGCGTTCAGATCTGCTGTGGAGCAGAGAAGGAAAAACAAAAACATACGAAATTGTTTAGAGCAATATTTAAAATTTGTTGCTCACAATTTACTCTTTGAGAAAGCATTGGAAAAAAGTACAATTTATCAAAAAAATCAAGAAATACAATTCGTCAATATGTGAAAACATCACAAAAAATACAATCTACATCCATCTACCCAATTGGTAGAAACAAATTAGCCAGTGAACGAATCGGTGATGAATTTGAATGCAAACCGCATTGTTACTGACTACACAAATAAACCAAGCTTCCTATTTCCCATTTCCATATCACGTTTTTAACGTCTAAACGAGCATAATGATCTCTCTCTCTCTCTCTCTCTCTCTCTCTATCTGTTTCTCTCTCTTTCTTTCTCTTTCACTCTTACCATCATTTTATTTTTATTCCTCTTTTTCTGTATTCGCCATGTCTCATCTGTTCAATTCTCCAACCGAATATCAACCGCAGACCATTGTTTGCCTAATTTGAGGTTGGTATTTTTTATCCTGCCGTTGTAATGTTTGAAATGGAAGCTCATCGAATGCGAAACGATAATGAACAGCAAACATCGCCCCAACCACAACCGAACAGAGGTGAATAAAATGGTAATGCCTGTCGTGGCCTTACCAGACCAATGGAAAAAGCTCTTTGCGGTTGAATCGCGTTCCAAAGGGCCTCTATTGCTCGAAAATGCTGGCATTTAGGGCATTTTCAATGGTCTGCTTTCTGGCTATGTAACCACAAAGAAATATGTTTCTGAATCAGCCGAGCACGATGTTATTTTCAAGAAAAATAAAAAAGGCAAATTCAATCAATTGCACAAGAGTACACAAATAATCAAGTTTCTTGCTTCTCGGAAAAGCGCAGCATACTTATCGCTGAGACAATGTCACTTATAGATACTACGAAATAGGATGCAAAATGCCTGAGAACTAAAGCTACGTACCAGTTTTTCCATTTCGTAAGTAAATAACACTAAGTCGTGCTGAGACACTTTCTCTTAGATCCTTATCGAAGTATCGATCGTGTTCAAGATTCTTAAAATATTCTAAAGATATCTGTAATTTGGGAGTGTCTTGGTTTGCATGGTTCGAAGGTTATATCGCGCCAGACCGTTTTCAAATATCCATCTCCCAATAACCACAGAAGCAACCAGCATCGGTATGAGCATCGCGAATTGTAAACTTTCAAGGCAAATCAAAGCTTCAAGTAAACTGGCTTCAGAGGTAAGACGAAACGCACAAAATCAGTAGCAAAAACAGTGCATAACAACCGCCATGATCTGTGTTCAGGCATTCCAGGTAGCTTCGAAAGCCGCTGGGAATTTTTCCATGGGTTTGTAGGTGCCATTTTAATGGCACTTTTTTAGACACGGACGACATACACGGGCCTTGACTTTGCATCATTTTTCTGCGAACGTTTTTTAGCCTATTTTGCTTTCAAAATTCCTTGGAAACACAGTTCATTTATTTTGGTACAAATATGGAAGGTCACATTCATGCTCGAGCGAAATCCGTGGGGCTTTCAAATATGTCTTGCTCCACGGCACAATGTGTAGTTTCACAGCTCTAGCTTAGTTATCGTAGCTATTCAAACGAGCTAATACGTTGCTTTGTCCGTTGGATGTGTGAAAAAAGGCCCAACTAAGGAAGTGCTAAGTATAGGATCAAATGGCAAGGAAGGAAAGGTTTCTAAGCGGTAGAACATCGTTTTTCCAAACGTCCGATAGTCCGTTCCGGTTACCTGGAGAGCAAATATTACGGAAGTGGCTAATCCCACCAGAACCCAGGATTTTTAAAGCCGCTCTAGCCCGACGAGGGTGACAAACTGTTCCAGGCCATCGATCGTCATTCGTTGACATCCACGACATCACTTTCGAAGGTGCCCGGCAAGGACACCTAAATCCACAATGTTTGTCCACGGCCCGAGTCTGCTTGTTCGGTTCAGCAGTGACACGTTCACTTCTTTTTACAGAGCTCACGTTTTCCAACTGTTGAGGTGTAGTCTGCGGCCAAAAAATGACTTTTCCCTCTCAGCCTTAGCGCTCGGGTCCTTCAGATTCGGAAACTTCGCTAGGTTTCACCCTGCGTCGGCTTTGGACGGGAAAGCGTCTTTAAAAGTCGCGAGTAGCAGCCACCGCTTGTGTGCGGGCAGTTTCGTTGCAAAAGGTCACGACCGGTGAAGCATAACTCAATTTGATGAGGGTTTTTCCGCTGGCAAACTCCCTCGGCTGGGATAACCGAGGGCTGGTTTGAACACTACTGACCGAACCGATAACCGGGTAATACAGAGTGGGCCGCATTTAAGCCGAACCAATGTTCACGAATGTTAAAAGATTTGCTTTTTTTTTTCTTTTTTTATCGATTTTTGTGAAGCGACATTTAGGCGTCAAAATCAAATGCCATAAAGTGATTTCATGTGAAATGGGATAAATTTTCTCGCATTGTGTGTATGTGTGGTTTTGGTGCATACTTCCGATAAATATTCATTCTCTCCTAAGCTCGTCACAGCTCGCTTCTCTCATTTCGATAAACAAACGCAGGGCTGCGAACACGATGGGGAATAAATCATTCGCCTGATTGCTCGTGATGGAACGTCTCATTTACGATCGTCCTTCAGTTTTGCTCTGTTTTTATCTAATTATAGCTTTTTTTTTAATTTTTACATTTTGCCGTTGATACTTTGAAAGAAATTTCAATATGAATAGCCGAACAAAACGCTCGCCGTAGAGCGCGTAAAAGTTTGATAAATTGAACCTTTCTAGGTTGGGATAGAAGAATAAAAAGCCAGAAGCACGATGAAAAGAACTTTCGAAATAATCCGGTTGGAAAGGGTCTTCATTTGCAGTATTAAAAGGAATGATTCTGCGCTGTTAAAAATTTCACGCTGTAATTGATTGGGATGCGAAATTTCTGCCCGTTCGTTAGAAAACATAATTAATGCTTTAAGACATACAAATTGAGTAACGCGATAATGGGGATGTTAAATAAGTTTTGTGGTTACACTAGTGGAATTAAAATCATTTCTTCCCCTTAACCTGAGCAACGGACTTCGAGGGCAATTGTACTTACCCAGCAGCAAAAATATCAGATCCGAAACGGCCAAGCTAAACAGGTAGTAGTTGGTGGCGGTTCGCATCGACGGATGCCGCACGATCACGAGGCAGACAATCAAATTTCCAATCACTCCAGTCACCAGGATGCCGACGAACAGGATAGTGACCTGAGAGAGGGAAAAAGCTGTGGTAAAAATTGCATTTAACATAAATGGAACGGGCGTTATTTCCCCGCGAGCAATTTTACAATCTCCTGCTTACGGCCGTGACCGTGGTGGTCCCGGAAAGGGATGCGCGGTTTCTTTGTAATTTCGATGGCTATTTGCAAGATCATTTACACCGAACCATTCACTTCATTAAGCCTGCTTAGCCTGGTGAACCCGTGGCCACAGCCCCGTCATTGTAATCCCTTTCTATCCGCGCTGAAATAAGGGTATTTTCTGCCGCATTCGCCAACAGTAAGATAAATCGAGGCTGCTTGGAACTTGCTTCGCTTTTCCTGTACCTCAGCCCGAAGGCGAAAACGATCGAGCGACAAAATCGAAGGCAATAAAGGCAATCTGCTCAACACGGGGGCAAAACTTTACGTTTATTAGCGAACACCAACACCACGCCGATGAACGACCGGTTCGCTTGGAAGGGATTGGCGCTAGGGTGAGGTGATTGCGGGAAAAACCGCCCAGATCCTTCAAGTTTTTCTCACGAATCGACCTTCCAAGCGCTTTCTCCCACTCATCGAGTGCTGGAGAGCATCTGGGAGCAAATTGATTTCCCTCTTCAAAGCGAAAGCGCGTGGCCCTTGGTGGCGCCCACGAATGAAATGGAAAATTGAATGGAAAATTAATCACAGCCACGGTGCAATTGGCATTCGGGGCGTCTCCATCCGCATCGCTGGGTTTGCGATTTTGTGTGACGAGCTTACATTTGTGCGGGGCTCGAAATCATAATACGCTCCCCTTAAAATGGGGGAGCCTAATGAGGCGAGAAGTATTAAAAATTGCGCTTTCTTTGCGAATTGTTTTAATTAAACTTTGGCCCTAGCGATGTGTACCTTTGTGATGTGTCGTTTGTAATTTTTGTATTAATTTTTATTGCTCCATTCTCACAACTCCGCGCTATCAGATGCTTTGCTTTTGAATGAATTATTTGCTCATGTTTTGAATTAAGAAAACAGAAGTAAGAAAACAGCCTCCATCTCGTCCCAGGAACCTGTTTGATGAGTGCCTAAGCCAACGTTTCGGATTGAACATGTCGAGAGGCGCTTTAGTGGTCGGTGCAAGCCACAATTGCGTTCAATCCTTGTCGAGTTTCCTGCCCTAATTCCCACCAGCTTAGGCGCCGGGCGCAACTTTACTAATTAAAATTTTAGCATTTATACCTCAAGTGCGTGTATGCATGTGTGTGGTGAGTGGAAAATCGCTCACCACGAACGGAAGTGAGTTAGTGGCGGAAACCACCTAGCGCGCCGGATAGTTGTCGGTGGATCCGAGCAAGTATGATGGTGTGTTGTTTTCTCAGAATTATGAGTATGAGCAATGGCGGTGATAGATAGTGGATGTGCAGTAACACGCTGCTGTGGTTTGAGGCAACGATTCACGGTATGCGATGTGGTATCTAATCAAACTAAAGCGGAACGGAGCGCTGTTATGCTGTTGTATTTGCTCAGGCGACACGGGATGGAGTTTAGCGTTTCTAGGTACTTGGTGCGACCGGAATTGACTTGATGATTAGCACTATAGGCGTTCTAAAGCTTTACTAGCAATGTGTACGGCACAATTAGGGGTTAAATATCTGCACATAAAATATATTATTTTGATCGAGTTCGAGAAGCAAATGTAAATATTTACTCGATTTGCGTTTCACATGAAATCATAAAGTTATTATCGAAACTTCTCAAATTTAACAACATTTCATGGCATGGCATACTTCTGATTATGCTCAATGTTTGCCAGCATAACGTCCATTCAACCTAAACGTGTTGACTCATAAATACTTCCCAGAGCCGCTCACAAAATTCGCACGAGTTTCGTCTATGCTGACCGAGACCGGGTCGACCATGGCAGATCAGTTGCGTGGGCCATCTGATGGGCTTGGACGACGACTGTGCGAACGAGGTCGTACGATAACACTATCTACAGTCAACAGCACGTCTCTGCGTGTGTCTCAAACTTTTCCACTCCATGCTGCCGGAATAATGACTCGGAGAATGTGCGACGCCTCGCAAACACCAATCTCACTTTCGTCCGGGCTCTGTTGCCATGGCAGTGCAACCGACACTAAAACCGATCATCATTAATTTCCCATTTTCGCTTAAATAATCTCATGAACTGAAGCTGGCCCTGGTTTCCGGGAGAGGTTTGATTGTAATTGCCCCGAAGTCATGATGCAGTTATTGAGCCATTTTGGGTCAAGGTGTCGCTGGTTTTGGTCGACCAACCGTAAGTCCCTTATCCTTTGCTGCAACTTGTTGTGTGCTTGTGAACGTATGTGTTGGGCTATTGCATTCAGAATTCTACGAATAGAAGCTGAACCTACTGCATAGGTTCTCGAACACAAAAGCCATCGACCGAAACTCATGGAACATGAACATGGATGCATTTTACGCCCTGGTGACGAACTGGTCTATGTGGCACCTGGGCAATTAAGGCGAAGTTTGAGTCTACAACGTTTGTCTGCTCCGTAGCATTTACAGTGAGGCCAAAATGTGGCATAGGACGATTGCAGCACACTAGACTACAGGGAATGCTGCAGAATAAGGGTATTTGTGGGGAGAGTCCTTTCGAAATAGACTGCCTTAAGCTACCAAACGTTACCCTCTCGCAGCTCAGAAAAGCTCATCATTAAAGTTTCATATGATGGGTACATCCTCCGGTGAAATAGCTTCTTCGGATGATTGCGATGCTAGAACGAGTTTATTTGAATCGTATCTTGCTATCAACAATCGATGATATTGATTTTATCGCCCACGTCATTCACAAATTGGCTCTCCAGCCGTCGTATGCTAATATTAGCGAATCGCGGCTACGCCCTAACGCCGTGCTTCATTGATGAGTTGTGCCATCGATGAGTTTCTGTCGAATATATATTCTCTTCTTAGCCAAATTTCGTTTCCCAGCCAGCGTTGTATCAATCTTTGCGCACTTGTCAGCTCAACCTCAACTGTTTGTTTTGTCAAGAAAAGGGCTGCCTAATTTGCCTCTAATTTAATCCCGTGAACGGGAATGGAAGTATGCATAGCTGGGTTTTGCAACACGATTCGTAATAGCATGTTATGAATATTACTCAACATGTCATGTTGGCTTGATTGATCAACCAGCAAAATGAAAAGCTCAATGTCGGTAAGAAAAAGAGGCAAAACATTGTCTCGTTCGTCACCAAATACAAAAGCTTGACAGGCAATCAATGATGATCTGATTTTGTTCTAAATTATATGTAATTAGCATTCAAATTTGTATTGATTGATATGTGAAACACAACCACCACAAGACATGCAATTTTGTAAAACCTAGCTGTAAGCTTGTTTTCATGGATTAGCTGAATGACTGTCAACCTTCCTCACAAAAAGAACCATATTGCGATGTTATTACACTGTCTACTCTACCATATTTAATGAGAATTGTACATCATTTCTTTGCCATCTATCGCACAGATCCGTGCATTTTTATCGACAAACTTTAAAGTCTGACCCCTGCTGATAAAACGGTCCTTTTTGCCAGACTCACAGACCCACTTGCTGACCCCAAAAGGTCAAAGTAAACGTTGCCCCTTTGTGGCCGCACAACTGCTCGTAAAAACGGCCCTCAGTGGCCTCGTCACAAAGTCAAACAGACACTTCTCACTCGTCGGAGTAACGAACTAAATCCGCTTACGAGCAAATAGCGAACCGGACCACTTTCGGAGCTTCCGGTCGTGGCGAGCTTTCTTTTGCTTCTCACAGTTGCACCACCTGAACCGTGTTAGTTTACGTTTTCGCAGCCACATGGTGCCATTTTATTGCTTCCAGCTTTGGCGGCACTCGGTCTTTGCTACCGTCCCTTCGAGTTGGCGTTCATCTGCATGCAGGGCGCGTGGTGTGAAGTTAGTGTGCCCATTAAAATCTCCTTCCAGCACCGAGAATTTAACCAACATCGATGGGTCAGAGCCACACAAACGCTTGTTCTAGTGCTCCCCATGGACCAATCGGTCGCGTACCTTCACTGGAGGCACATTCGCTGGTTTTCCGAGGGCTTAGCAAACGAAACAAAAACCACATTGCTCTCCGCGGGCTATTTGGCTCGATACTTTCGAACTTTAGAGCGCCGGCCGCTGGTCGGAGAGATTGCATCTTCAGTGGATCGTGAAAGCGGAGACTACGCAAGCTTTAAAGGCTTCGTGGAGCTTTTCCGCGCTCGTAAGGACCTTCGAATCAGATCAGGAAGTTTGCCCCGTTGGCCCCGTTGGCCCCGTCGGACACGGCTCATCCATGTTAGCCCAAAACTAATTTGAACTCATTTCGAAAGCTATTAAAAACTTTCCTTGCCTTCAGCGAGGTTCGTGCCATTGAAGGTTCTATTTTTTCACGGCCGCGACTTTCGAGTGTCGTTGCTGATTTCACCGCCAGAAATGCCGCGTGCGTCAACGACCAAAGTCGGCACGGTTGAGGTGTCCTTACGTTATCAAATTAATTCAATAGCGTTCTGTCACGAGCGTAGAAACATGCCCTCGTTTCGGGTTCGGGCTCGAAAATGAGCGGCCGCAAAATTGCGAGGCGCCCTGTGGGTGAAGGTACCGTTTGCTGGGGTCCAGCGGTTCCATCTCGCCTAGATGGAGATCGTAGGTTGATGTGTTCGCGTTAATTAAGGTGATATTAATCGAAACGGCAATTCATTAGCCGGCATTTATACGCCCGTGCCACCAGCGATTTGCGAGGGTGTTCACTTACCAACATGGCCGTGAAGAGGGGCATTCGCTGGGGACCGCGAGCGTACACCAGGAACTCCTCGACCGAGCAGTCAAAGTCGTTGCTGGAAGGTTCGCAGGGGTGTGCCAGCTCAGTGGGGTCTGTTACAGTGAAGGAGCCATTATTGCCGACGGTCCCGTTAGCCTCACCCAGCAGTCCCAGCCCTGGCAGGCCGAGCAGAAGTTCCAGCGACATCGTTGTGCCTCCAGAGACGCCACCGTACGACCCGTCCGGTAACATCATCGTGTTTGACGCCGTCACCAACGACACAGGAGAAGAAGAGAAGGTCGACCATACCGTGGCGTTTCCCACGAGTGACTCCATGCGGTGGCGGTGAATTTTCGGGTTATACGGTTTAACGCGACTAGGCACCGCAGGATCGCTGGTTTACCTCGGGAAGCGTCGTTTCAGTCGCGATCGGTTCCACATGGCCCAACGCAACCTCGATGGCCAAGGTAACTGCAACCTTGGGTATGTTTGGCTAGCAACGGCGCATGGAAGACGTCATCTTCGCTGAAGGCAATTAACCGCACGTCGAACTGCACACGCGTTGATAAAACACGACCGTTGATGTGGTTCCTCGTTTTGCAGTGCACCAAAGTGGGAGCAAAAAATCAGCGTACACACCTGGAATTACCATAAAGCACCTGCCGACGACAACCTCTCGCGCAAGTTTTCTCGCGTCACGTACTGGGGTGCTATCACTCGTATCACATAGCGCCTAGTGTCAATGACACCGCACGTCAATTGTTTTTCAGCACTTGTTCCAACAACTTTGTCACACCACGGTGCAGAGGGAGTACGTCGTTTTTATTCTCTGCCGATGCACTTTGCAACAGGTCCCGGAGTACACCGCTATCAGCATGCCGACAGGTAACTTGAAGTCTTAAGTACACGTCACATTCAACTTTTGTGCGCCTGAAAGGTAGGCTACCTGCCTTACGTCTCCCGCGCGATAGCCGTGAAAGAACCGATCTGAGAGAGAGAGAGAGAGAGAGAGAGAGAGAGAGAAATCAGAGGAGCATGATAAAGAGATGCATCAAATTAGAACTGTTCTACTTCAGATTGCAATCTGCATTACGCTATCAGTAGGGTAAGTCGAAAAGTTGCGCTCTAACCTCCCTATCCAGTGACACGGATATTTAGAGGGTCGCCCTTTTTTATCGTTCACCCCAAACGTCTGAGCGAAGCAAGCTCCAAACCGCTATCAAGATAAGCGACAACCGTCATGAACGCGTGCTGGGGGCGAAAATAAAACCTAACCGTTGTAATGCAGTAGTAAAACGTCTCATTAGCTCGTCTGCTTGCGCCCACTCAGCCTCCCGGGCGACCCCGAATGAAGCCTCCTAAGCGCACTGACGCGAACGTTTGCTTTTGTAAACTGTGGCGAAGCTGCGACGTTGTCATTTATCTCCGAACATCCCCATCTGACGGGTGTTTGCCCAGGGGTGGCAAGCGAAAGGTTAGTTTCTCTCTCGCAGAACGGGCACACCGACGAAGGACAACCCAGCTTGATCGCTCCCTCCTTGTCTGATGATTTAATCCAACCGCAGTGTGATAAATAGCGATACCGGGGACCTTCTTCGCTTGCCTGGGGCCGTTGCTGATGCAGCGTGCTTGGAGCTGGGGATTACACGCCGAAGCGAAAACCGACAACTTCCGGCGAGCGGTTGCGCGTGAACGAGTGGATTGACGATGGAAATTTTTTGTTATAGTTTCCTCCATTTAGGGAGCTTTTTTTCTCTCCCTCTCAGCGATCTAGCCGTCAATTTCCTTCTCATTTTCCACAATCGCCATCGACACCGGATGTTGCAATCGGGCGTTCCCTGGCCAGCGCTCGCAGGTTTAATTCACGAGAAAGGACACGGAAAAACAGGCCACCAAGTGAAAGCGCCTGGCGAGTTAATGGTATTACCGTTGAATTGGTTTGAGGTAATTAGTTTTACAAATTCTGCCGGTTACATCGTCCCCTTTGCGTCAACGTTTTGCTATAGCTATGTCGAGCGATCAGATGTTGCTTCCGTTTTGTGCCTTCGCCTCTTGCGGGTAATTGTAGTATGGTTTCTGTTTTTATCGTGTAAGTAATAATATTTATTCGTGCCATCCAATAAATGCAGTCCTTGTTCATTGTCGTGAAACGAACGAATTCAGGCACCCCGTGTGGAGGGTGGCAATTACACAATCGGAAGTGATTTTAGCAAATGATTCCAAATTTTGTGCCATTTCAGCTCAGCTTCAGCGACCGATCGGTGGACGAGTGACGTGCATTCCGTCCGACTAATTCATATCGCAAATATTTATTACATTCTGCCCCCTCTGCTTGCGCATTTAATCGACCGAATGTTGGCATTCGCCCGATGGTCGGTCAATCGGACGATAGCGACAAATCCAATTTCCACCCGATAGACCAATCGATCGAATCGATCATGCTGAGCTGACGCTCGTAAAACAAAAATGAAAGCTACCGAAAGATACGTACATCGCACGGCAGCAAATCATTTTCCCAGCGCTGCCATGAAATGACGCTTTTCTTTTATCGCCCACCCATTGGAGCCGGAAGTTAATGAGCCTCGAAGGGAGTGGAGATAAAATAAAGAGCTCCACGACCAGTTGCAACAACATGCGCAACGAAGAAATTTCGATTCGAGCAGGCCTCGGAAAGGACTCCGTTAAATCGGGATGTGGTACGCTCGAAATGGCTCGCGACAGCTGCCAGACTACCGGGAACAGCAGCCGTTAAGTGCCCGAATCAAATCAGCTCCGAAGAGTACACGGGTCCGGTGGAAATAGGCAATTTTTCTCGGAGCAGATCATAAATAAATCTGCGTGATGAATATTTGGTGCACTTCATATTTAAAGGCCTTTAAACTGTCCCCGCCCATTCGACCGCTTAAAGTACGGCTATTTCACCAGCATAGCCCTGTTTGGACGGATTTCGAGGGAGTAATTAAGCATTCTCATAATAATTTCATTGGCATTTGCTTTCAATTTCAGAGCCGTTGGAGACTAAACTGGGAACTGTTCTTGCGTGAAGAAGATGGCAACGTTTATTTGGTCAGATTTTTACGGAAATGAAAGTAAATGTTGAGAAGAGCTATTAGGCTATTATTAAATTTATTTCAAATAATCTGTAATGGAGCATAACAAACTCTTTTTTTGCAATATTGGTTTTATGGAACGTTTTTCAGACAAAACTGTAACATTGCGTTAAATGTCTGTAACACAGAAGACTGCTTACTTCTTGCTCATTAAAAAAAGACTATCGAACGATGAAAGAAAGGCATAGAAGGTGCGTGGATCCATATTAGTAAGATAGTAATGCGTCATATTTGTATGATCCATTTAAATAGTTTTCTATTTATTGTTATCGACATATGTAATGAAAATAAGTTCTTACAAACACGTATCGTCTCTTTTCTCGTAAACATATCGAACTGCTTATCGCGCCGAATCGATATGGAGTTTCAAACATGCTACTTTTTTTTAGCAACGCTCATTCATGCAATACATCAACACGCTTTAAATCGATCGTCCTTGTCGAGCAAAAGAGAGCAACACCGGATTTGCTATCAAGCGTGTATGCAAAAAAAAAACCTTACTGTTCGTATGAATCACAGTCGCGCCCTCGGAAAAAGGGATGCATATTTACTCCCGCGGATATCGAAAAGATTGCATCCGCTCCTTTGCACCACCACGAGCAATCAGAAGCATCACCCGGGTACGTTGACTACGATTACACTGGCGAGGACAACATGGTTCCCGCACCCGCTGGATCGCTTTCTCGTGCCAGCCGTCGTTCACAGGTGAGAAAAATGCAATCGAAGCGCTATTTTGTAGCCCGCCGCACGCCATCCTTTGATGCGATATACTCTGCGGCCATGCACGAGCAGTTCAATAGCCGCGAGCGTAAGTTTTTCCATCCTCTGGCATATTGTTGGAAGCAGATGTATCTGGCGCATTCTAGGGCTCGCAGAGCGCAGTATTATTGGAAAAACTGAAGGGAAAAATCACCCGCTTCGTGCAACCGCATTCACGATCGACAATGTTTTCGCTACGACACATGTGGCGATAGACCGATTGCGTGGTTTGTACATTTTTTTTATTCAAAATATCCGCGTCTGTTCTATGGAAGCAAATCCCTGACTGAAGGTCAACCGGGAGTGACATCGTGACACCGGAACGTGCGTCCCACGGAGCGTGAATATTAATTGGCGCTGAAATCAAATCAATCCCAAGGCGCCGTACCGCACCACGCTCCGGCTCGAAAAGACCGGTGCCGAATATGGAATATCACTACTTTAGAAGCCCCTGCGGGCGATACGTTTAATTATCCATCGATCAAAGCAGCCCAGTATCGTTCGCGTTGGAATCGCTGGAATCGCAACCGGTGGTTCGTGGAAATTGCGCGTTTTATTGTTGCCTTCCTTTACCGCTACGGTGATTGACCGTTTGGGTGTGCTTGTGTGCAAACGGACCGAATAATTGAAAAATGGCCGTTGACGTTTATTTCTCTTGCGCGTGCCGCCATTTACGTTTGATTAGCCGGAATGGAATCGTTCCCTCTGGCCGTTTAAGTGACAGAAATGAGCACTTTTGATTATTCGTCCTATTTTTTGCACCATAACAAAAATTTTCACATCCCTCCAAGAAAATGGCGCGTGATCCAGGATAATGGAGCCTCGAGCGAAGCGCGAGAGTAGAAGCAATTAAAAATATCCTTCCTGCAAAGCGCAACTTTGCAACTCAATTTCCTGCGACACATAAATTCATCCTAAAGTGAGCGCACTCGCTTGAGATTGTCCTCTCGATGGTCGTCCTGTGGGAAAAGTTTACGGCCTGGTCGACTGCGACAAGGGTCGGAAAACCTTGCCAAGGTCCTTGACATTGAGGAGACCCACCAGGAATCCCAGTGTTGAAAAGGAAAAGTTTACCCCCGTGGCAACAATCGAGGGGCAAAAGGAGCGGAAAAGTATGCCAGCGATTTTTGAACGCAGTGGCGTTGTTTGTTACAATTTTTAGAGGAAACAAATTTAAGTTTGTAATCACACCGAATCCTTATGAAAGGTCATAACCGTTTGGGATTGAACAGGGGACTCCTTGGAAAGTCTTTGGTCCGATTTCCGTTTGAAACCAACCTAGATACGTTGAAGAACTGCGCAGGATAGAAGCTAACATTTTTGAACTTCTAATTTGTGATTCCACCACAGAGAAATTGATCCAGTGTCCCAATCAGATAAAATCTAATGCATCAATATAGCAGGCATCTATAGCATCATAAATTATGCACCTAATTCTAGCTCATTGTTTTTATGTCTCGAAGCAAATCATATGAAATACCAATTCGGCGTGCGTTTGACGCACATGCGTCTTCGGATGCTTGTCAGAATCCCTTTCTATTGCAGGTTCCTGACACGAGCCACTTTGAATTGCAAAACCTCTGCCGCTGAAAGATCTACCGTTCCATTAGCATGCCTTCGTGCGCAAAAGAATATTTTTGCATTAACGCAAGCAGTTGCAAGCCGCGACAGTATGCAACGGTTAAGGGCTGCTGCCACGAGTTCGCAGATCCAGAACCGGTCCAGCCGGGTGGTAAAGAACTGCTCCACCCTGGGCAACAACTCCACCCAAGCCGGCAGTCCGTCAGCATTGACTTCGTGGTCAGCATTCCAGGCGCCGTTGATTTCGTGGCCAGTTCGTGACCGCAACCAGAATCGCCGGTCGCCACCTTGGGAGTGTTCCTTCCTGTCTCGCACTCGTCAAGTTCAACCACAACACTGCTCGCCGGTCTGGGCAAAAAAACATGTTTGCAAATTCGCTGTCCCTTGCGGTCTCACCCGAGTAGGTGAAGGAACTGAACGGTTGATTTTCACCAGGCGCGATGAGCCCGATGTGCTGCTCGAAAATAAATCTAAATTACAAACGCAACACCGAAAGCAACTTTTTCCGGTAACCATTAACAAACGCCCAGCCGGCAAACCAAAAATGGCTCTTTGGCTCACAGGGCAGCCTTCATTGCGAATGACAAATGGACGTGCTGGTAGAAATGGAAACAAAAACCTGCAAGGTGTGGGTGCTGGAATTATAAATTCATGCCGCCACGACCATGTGTCCCATCCTCGGGCAGTGTGCGTAAAGTTATTTCTTAGGTAGCGACAAACAAAAAAAAAGTTAACGTACAATCACCACAGAGACACGGGACGATATTAAATCAAATTTATGCAATTAAAGTTTAAAACGGCCTTCCATTCCGCATACATCGCTTCTAGGATTCATTCGTTGGCAAGGCAATTGCATTCCTTCACACGCAGCCACATGCTTTCCGTTTTTTTTGCCGGAATTTTACGACCGTATAAACGAGATGTGAACGTGAGGAATATCAATTCTAGACCGTCAGCTTCCAACGATAGAAGGATAACCAAATGCGAACGATACTTTTCCCGGTCGATTAAGCTAACCGAACCCATTTCTCCATATTGTGGCAGCCTCAATTGTTTGGCATGACGTGAATACGCGTGAGTATTGATGGGAAAAGGATGAACAAAAAATCAAGCTTTATCCTTAATTTTAAATATCGACGCTATCAAAAAATCGACGAACTCAGCAGATTGACCTTCTCCAAGTGCTCATTGATGATGGTATCGCCATAAACATTTTCATCCACTCAGCAAACGAGCCCAGTGGGCTGCTACCCCTTTCGCCAGCGCATGCAAATCAGTTGCAAATTTATTCGGAAATGAACTTCCACCCTGTCGAAACCGGAAACGAAACGGCGTGCTAGAAAATATCACCCATAAAGTGACACTCGTCGAGTGATGGCCGAAAATGATAGCCGAAAAATGGAAACCCTCACCGTGGGCTAAGGGCTGAGATGGCTCTTTTGTCCGGCTTGGGCTGAGTGGATAGAAAAAGGGGCTCGATAAAAATGGGCGCAATCAACAATCAGCAGTTCCTTCAGTTCCTCGCAGCCTGCAGTTTCCGCTGCCATTAGGCGTCATTTAATGGCGAGCGGTGGAAAATCAGTAAAGCGAAACTGGCAGCTCCTGGGAAGGCGATATAATGGTATTCTCGTGGCAGCTACGGTGATTCATCAACAATTCAAATCAATAGCAAAGCAAAGAAATGGAAAACCTTCCAAGTGCAACCGACCGCGCTCAACCCGAGGCTCGCAAAAAAACCGGAGAAAAACATAATGCCGCCAATTCGTCATATTTACGCGTGTGCATCTTTCGGTGTTTTCGTGTTCCCACGTGTTTATCGTCGTTCGGCGTCCGAGAGATAAGAAAATAAATCATTTTATGTGCTTTTCGGGCTGGCGTTTGGAGAACTTTTGCGCCTTTTTTGTTTTCACACAAACAATCCGGAATAAGCGAGCCACGCAACCGAGACGGGCAAAATTATTCACCGTACTTGCGTACTATCTCTCGAACCTTTCACATCCAGGGTACTCTTAGGGTTGAGTAATTGAGAAGTACGAAAATGATAGCTCTTCGTTTTGGAATCTCAAAACAACCAGAACGTTAAACGAATGCTTCGTGGGAGGCTTCCGAGAAATGCCACGATAAAATCCTATCCTCCCTGTTACTACGCATCCTGCGACGAGGGGCTAAATTTTCACTCAGTAGGAGGGAAAGGCTTGCACCCTCCGAAATAGACACTTCTGAACGCCATCAATCCCTCAGCACCAGCTCGCTCGAGGTGCCGAATATGGCAGGCGAACATGTCGTCGGTGACTTTTCGAACACTACGTCAGGATGAGGCAGTTAAAACGAGCCATCGTAAACTTCGGCCAAAAGCGCGAACGCACGTCAAAGGAGAAATATCTTCGCTCGCTCGGTTACAGCCTTCAACATGGCATAAATCAGGGACTAGGAAATTAATTTTCACCTTCAATCGTCGTCGCAGCCGTTGCGAGGTCGTGGCACGCGGCGCTTGAAATGATGCTCTATTTAGGCGAAAAACAAGCCCCGATAAGCATAATTAATTTTCTCAAACCTATAATCGACGTCACTTTGACATCGTCCAATTCACTATTCGGGGGAAAGGCTGCGAGGCCGGCTTTCGTCCGGCTTCAGGAAGTTCGCTCCTACGTCGCGTGGTATGAAGTTTCTTCTTACCGATTTGGCGAGCTGACTGCTGGCAGCTATTAGTACCGTTTGCCCGTGCCCGTCGGCCATTGAGACCGTAACCTTACGCTTTTCCTTCTTTTCGTGTCGGTAGACAGAAAAAGACGCGAAAAGACACGCCATCTTCCACCAGGGCGTGAAACAGGCAGCAAAGGTTATACGAGGGACACGATCAGCTTTCGCTAACCTTTAACTGGTCAAACGAACACCGAACAGTAGCTGTGGTCAATAAGTCATACTTCATGGGGTGTGACAAAAAAAGCCTACCGACCAGCACGACAGCAGTGCTGATCATCCAGCTGAAATTAGAAACAAACAAATCCGTAAATGAGCAAGCCAACCGTTCAAGAGGTTTTGGAGCACCTGCTCAGACGAACTTGGCTTATTCTCGGTCACTCGTTTTTTTTGTTTTCGTTTCTTATTACGTACCCCCTCTGCAGCTCACCCGTGACGCTTTTGAAGTATGTACGCACAAGAACACGATCCTCGTCAGCGTGGTTCTTTTTGCCTCGTTGGGAGAAGTTACTCCTAAAATAAAGTACACCGATATAAACGGTACCAAGAACGGAAACCAGATACCGAGCAAATAAACAAACAGACAAATAAGCAAACAAACAAATAAACCTCACACACACACACGCCCACAAACTCGTGAATCTGGTGGACGATCGTTATCTGCGGAGTTTGTGTGGGGTTAAAACACTGCAGGCCTCCAGCTGTCGTTCGTGTCAAACTCATCAACCGGAGGTGAGATTTCATCATGCTTGTCGAGGAGGCGCAACAATCTGTCGGAATTGGGACAACTTAATGCACCGAAACTGGTTAGGAAAAAGTTTCTTCCAAGGAACGATTAAAGCCCAGCATCAGAATTGGAAGTCTCTGTGCTTTTCCGAACGAATTTCCAGGAAAAACCGCTACCGCTTCGACGTAGAGCAAGTACCACAACCGGAATCAGGGTCGCACTGAATCACCGTTGGCCGTTCGCTCTCATTTCACAGTCAACTTAAATATGCTCGATTGGGCATCCCACTTCCGGTGGAGCTGTGGACTTCCCAAATAGTCGCCAACAAATAGATGGCCCAGTTTATCATTCCACCGTAATTACATTCCACAAGACGTGGCTTGTTTGAGGGATACGTTGGAATCAATCAAAGCACCCACCGAACCAGAATCGGAAGAATCTCCGGGATGCACGGCTTGCGCGAAACACCACGATAAAACACTGGCCCAAAGTTGCTCCGGAGTGGCACGACCCGATGGAGTTGATTTCGTCCGAAAACGAGCTAACGGTAGGAGGAAAAAGTTTTCCCAGCACCACGTCAGACAAAGTCCACACCGGCGCTAGAATGGCCGGAGGGAATCCTCGCGTCACGACGTCAGACGTCTTCGGTTGTGACTTCAGTACGGTTCAGAACGTAGTGCTTCATCTTCCTTGCGGGGTTTACTTTTCTTCGAGCAGCAAAAGGAAGCTACCACCTGCCGAAGCGCCCCACCGTGAGAAGTGGAAAACTTTTCGACATTCATTTGACGCATTTGATGGGCCCATGCCTGACAATCGTACCGGTGTGACGTTTTCGCTGAAGTACCGCGGAAAAGTTCGCGTCTAGTAAACCCCTATGATTTATTCGACAAAAAGTGAGTAAATGAGCGTGCAGGACCATTGTTGGGTAATCTTTGGACGAGTTTCAGCGCGTTGCTGTTTGGATTTCTTAGAACGCGAAAAATGATGGATGGATGATGGTGGAACTATCGTAGCAGAGAAGATTTGTTTGCCGGTGGTTTATTATAATTGCAATGTGCCAACGCCCGTGCAAACGAAGACATTTGTAGTCGTGATATACTTTCTCTCTCTCTCTCTCTCTCTCTGACTATATCTCTATCTTTTCTAAAAAAAGTCCAATATAGAGGTTGTTTTCCGCGCCTCAGCTGATGCTCCACGAAAACCGTGCGGGTTTGTTTACATCATGTCCAAAATTTGAATAAAATGATTTCTTACACCTTTTTTCCGTCCCAATCATCGGACAGACCATGCCGGCAAGTTGTGAAATGTCAGTCCCAGGTGTGCTCTTGCGTGGACCATTAGTGGGATTGAAAATCGAACAAATTGGGGAGAAAAACCTGGCGAAATGTATCATCAGTAATCAAAGCATACATGCGTGTTTACGTCTAGGCGTGTTTTACACAAAATTGAAGCAGAGTTTTTTTAAAGCGATAATCGATCTTTTTGGCTTTTGAACCGTTGTCTACAGAGATGCTATGAAGAAGACATTGCCGTTAGCGATGAGTAACGTACGAATGCACCGATAGGACAGAGTGTGCGATGACACCTTACCTGGAAATAATTAATCAGGATTCTTTTACGGGAACAATACCAATGGGTAAATTGGATACACCTTAATTAGCGGCCATTATTCACACACCTAATACTAATCACACACCTTGCTGACGGTTGTTTCCTTCAGCACACCCAAACAATACATCGAACACATGCACGGTTGAATTATCCCTGAATCGACGGTTCTCATTCGTTTGTTTGCTCCCAGCATTCGCGGGGTTTGGTGGCTTCGAGGCTATAAATTAGCATGTTGATTTCCACTTGGCGGTGCTGCTACAGGAGTGGCATTCGAATTGACCGTTCTTTCGTCTAAGCTAAGGATCCCTTAAGGAAACCGCACACAATAACACACACGTTACTCAAAACCATCAACAAGGAGGTCCTATTCACAATTTATCTAGCATAATTTCCATTACTTTTTATACATCCGCTATAATTGGCTCCTCATTTGTTGATATGCAATCAATTTTGTAACGTTTAAAGATTGAAACACAGAAAACACATTCATTCTTGGACACTTTTGCTTGCGTGCCTTTTTTTTGGGGAGGGCGTTTTTTTTTAACCGATCTACTTCCCGAAAGGCATCTTGCTTCAATCATCACAACCAACGTTCAATTTTACCAACGACTCTGAAACACGCTTTAAGTGATTTGCGTTTGCCGTCAACCATGAATTTAGTTACGTGATCTATTTTCCCTGAAACATTTTTTTCACCACCGGCTTATCGCTAGACACCGATGAAATAGGCTAAATATTCACGTTTGCTTCAGGCTTCAACGATTATTCGACGTCGGATGGTTAAATGAAAAATATTCACTCTTATATATATATGCTTTTTCCCTTATGACGGACGAACAGTGCTAAAATTGCCGACAGGATTCATTGAAAACGAGTGCGTAGGATCGGTAATGGAGTTTGTGGTTTCGTGACAAATTTTACGCTGCGTGTATCGTTTCAATCTGCACGTAGTTATACGTTCATTGACATATTTGTACGATTTCCCTCGTTTGCTAGTCGATCAACTTGGTTTCGGTTTGACCGGTCTGCACCGAGCAAAGCCGCCATAGTGTTGGCAATAAAACGGCACCTGTAGAGGCGCGGACACGCGGCTTCCACGACACTCGCTTCAATTGGGCTGATGAATTCAACAAGTGCGACTTCCCACGCCATACACACCCATCTTGGGTCATGTTCCATCCGAGCGAGATCGTTACCGAGTCACAAAGAAGTTGCGCTAGTGCAGCAGATCACTATGGATTATGGGTGATTTAATTAATGCAACATCGTGTCACCCTCACTCGTTCCTCAGCCAGGAAACGGTTTCTTATTCTTTTTCACTTCACAGAACTAGCGGACAGCTCAAATAAAAAATCCTTCTATGAATTTGAGCACATATAGATTCTTTGCTTTCCGATTTCATTCAAGAACCAAAAACTCACAAACAAATTGTTCGGATCGAAATTGGTCGTACCGTTTGCTTGATCTTTGAATTGGCAGTTGAACCAAGTTCAATAGGTAACGCCTCGCGTAACGTACCGTAACGAGCCGCGAAATGATCGCACGAAAGCAAGCTAACTAAGACACCGGAACCGAGCGAACCTGCCGCCAGTCGCTGCAAATGATAACTATTTTCTCGTACGCCATCGCGTTTATCGGCTGGAGGCTGAATGTCCGGAGATACGCGTGAGTGACCGACGTCAATGAGCGCCGCTTGAGTACCCGCGATGGAGACGCGCGGTCGTCACTCACAATCGTTAGCGTCCAACCGTGGCTCAGTTGGTCCACAATTACGTTTGATTATTTTATACATGGCATTTCAACACAAACAACAAACAACAACAAGATTGATTCAGCTTCCGTTACTTAATACTTCATCGAGTAGCTTATATAGGTATTTAGGTTATATTCTTCCTTTTAAATTCCGAGATCAATGTTAGATTAAAGTTCAGTTTTGTTCGTTAAGCTTCTCTTCTCGATCCCATCAATATCAAACACTTCGGATCCAAGCGCTTCCGAATAAAATAGCGCCACCATAAACACTCGTGATTTATTTGAGCTGCAGGGCCGGATCGAATTCAACGTTCCGTGCGATTCACAATGGGACGGCGCGAAACAAATCGCGGTCAGTAATTTGTTTTCAGGAGTATTACATTGTTTCATATCAGATCATATGGCAACTCATAGTTTTGTAACTAGATGGTTGTGAAACCTTATAAAAACAGGATGTACACAAAGATATCAAGACTATAACGAAATCTCCATCTCTGACGAACGTAATTGTGTACACACACAAAATTCGGTATTTATTTCTTATAAGATTTGATATATTTCTTATCAAATACTTGTATCATGTTTCCGTATCTGCCGCTTATGGTTCAGCATGTCAGCATACGCCTTGCATTTTCTTTATAATTGTATAGCTTCGACATTGTCACGAATCCAGTCAACGTATGTTGATATGTTCGTGTACACTTCACTTATCTCTCTGAAACAGCTTGTATGTCCAAAAACAATAATTCCTCGCAAGTACCAGATACCATCAACACTTTGGACTAAAGAAGAACCCGAACTACCCCGGCAATAATAATTAGGGTTTTCCACTTTCGCGCATATCTCAGAAGGTTGGAGTGTAATTCCAAGTTGTTTGTATAATAAGCCACACTCTTCTAGACTTTCAATCGGTGCATTGAACGACGATTTGATCATATTACTAGTGTCGTCATTCTTTGCGTTAAATCCGACGTACATAGTTTGACTGGGTTGTTCACTAAATTTAATACCTGGCTGTGGCAGGCAAACCGGCCGAATCGTATCGGAGAACTTCACAGTTTCGTTGAGACGAATCAATCCAATGTCATAATGTCTCAAACGGACGCTATAATTCGAATGGACAATTGCCTTCTCGATAGTTATATCGACAGGTGCATCGGAGCAGAACCCATTTTCGCAATCCACATCGGAAGATAAACGCCACTCGCCCAGGCGTACACTCTTGCTGAAAAAGTCAAATTCACCAAGTTATTTACCGGTGTATATGTAATACAATGTAACAATACTATAATTTCTCACATTTTTAATGATAATTTCAAGCAATGCGCAGGAACCACGACGTAACGCTCGTTGATAAGCGCACCCTGACATAAGAACTGACGCTTTTCGGAGTCTGATCTCTCGTATTCGATTAGCGCGGTCCAGGGATACTCGTCGATGAAGGTTTCCATTGCATCTGATTTGCGGGTGGCTCGTTGCGTACCACAGTCAGGAGGTGCTGAAATTGTAAGTTAGTGTAACGGACAAGGATAAGCTGGCACCTTGACGCTGATGGGGCAATCATACACACCGAGGAAAGAAGCGCTCATGTTCACTAGAACCAGCAACACCATAGCTGGTATGCTGCTCCAATTTAAGGCAATTAATTTGATGAACATTATTTCAATACACTTGATGTTAGCGATGGTTTTACAGCTGATTTGCAACTAAAGATTTGCACTGCTACTGAGCTGTTGGACAGGCAAGTCTTCGTTATATATATACTACAACAGTTCCTACCAGCACTTTAATCGCCGTTGAAACCGGAAACGTAATCAAAACTTTCAATTATGAATTGTGATAAGTAACAAGATTCCTTCACGTAATAACGCCTGATTAAATATGCAGCCATGACTTGGTGACCAGTGCTCAACTTCATATAAATTGAACAATTGTTTACTTCATCAATCGAGGTAGGCGAGAATTTGCAAAGCAGTACCAATGAGGTTACGCCAATATTTCACATTTTATAGCAAAACATCGAGATAACATCTTGATAACCTATGATGAAAGTCAAAGTAACAAATTTTAACTGTAATAACAAATTCAAAGGCATAAGAGCATTTTTTTGTATTTTTCAAGGATTTGTTTTATAACTCAAGGGCCTCTTCTAATATATATTATCACGAATCCAGTCAATATACTCTGCCATGTTAGTGTATACCCCTGGAACTCCAGCAGAGCCGCAGTTTTTCAACCCAAAGCTGATTACGCCGAGCAGATACCATGCACCTCTAGCCTGCCCCATCAGTGGCCCGCCAGAGTCACCGTTGCAGGTGTCCTTACCCTGGACACCTCCGGCACACATCTGCGTAGATCGTAGGGCAATCCCGATGCGTTGATACACGGGGAGGTACTTCTGGAGATGTTGAATGGTCAGTTCCACCTTAAGCTTCCGTAGATTCGCGGAGGCATATTCCGTTTTGCCCCAACCGGCAGCGTAACTGGATGCCCCATCCGTGAAGCGAGTACGTAATGACGCCGAAACGGGTAGACAGATCGGTCGTATCGTCCCGGAGAAGTGAACATTTTGTGTGAAACGAACAAGCGCGATATCATCGTAGTGGTTCGTGTCATGGTAGCTGTACCCTGGATGCGCGAGGACACTCTCAACTTCACGGTTCACAGGAGCAGGAGAACAGATTCCTCCTTGGCAATCAGTTGTCGAGGCAAGGTCCTACTCACCGAGTCGCACACGATAGCTGTAGGATGATGAAAAGAGAGATACTTTAGTCGAAGGCACGCAATCTTCGGACATTCTACGTACACCATCCAGCCCCGAGGCAACGACTGTACGCAGTGGGCTGCTGTCACGATGTATCGTTCGTTGATCAGCGTCCCACCACAGTGGAAATCGTGCGAACCGTCTTCCTTCCGGTACTCGATCAGTGCCGACCACGGAAACTCGTCGAGCTGCGTTTCCTGTCCACCAACGATGCGATCCGAAAGCTGGATGCCACAATTCGGAGCCTCAGGAAGAGTTCTTTTTGCTGCTTGAGGCTTATCGTTGACACTTGCGCAACAGACCTGGAAAGTGTACATCTCGTAACGAGCTTGGGGTCTGTATCACGTGACACTCGGTGAGCTTACCAGTGCTTTCCTATCAAGCTCACCACAGCGACTGCTTACTAGAAAGCTCCTATCGTCCGGTGTGCTTAATCGTTTGTTGTAGATCTCCAGCAGTGGTTGACATTCTCGGAACAAGATACAACGGCCAGTCTTCCCCGCCGGATTTACACATTCCTGCCCTTGTGCTGTGGTAAGTGCGAAAGTATGAAAAACAACCGCTTCGTTACAGAAGGTTCACGATCCTTACCTAGCGCAATACTTGTTCTCGTATTAAATAGCAGCCCTACCACCACCAGCCACCATGTTTTTTTTTGTGAGAAAGCCATCAGCCGCTCCAGCAACCATTCTACGTCAGAAAACTTCTCTACGACCGCTTTGCGACACGCGTTGGAAAAGACTGCGAAAGAATACGAATTTGGCATATCCAGACGAACCTGGCCATCTCCACTAATACCACCAGCTAGCTGCTCATCTGCGTGCAAAAACAGATGGATGCGGTTGGAGAACTTTCAATTTTACTTCTTTTTTTCATAACAAACACGTTTTACGTGCTCTCCTCCATTAGAACCTGTGCCTTCCTTTTCATAACTCTACGGGAATTACCGGTTTCCTTGTGGGTGTAGCATTCGAATTGGCATTTTGGTTGTCACCCGGTTCACGTTGCATCAGACATACGTGCGTTTTTTTAGACTAAGAGGGACACCGGGTGTTTTATAATTAACATTAGCATTAATGTCTTGGCTGGCAAAAAACCCGGTGATTTGTGTTTTAAATTCATGGTTTACTAACCAATTACAGCCACTCGTCCACGTAAAGCTAGTGTTCTATTTGAATTTTTTTATGAATTTGACATTCTAGATTCATATTTCCTTTACGATTAATACATTCCTGTCCATTTTGATTGAAATGATGCATTCTCTTTGAATTAAATCAATATTCTTTGCACCCTTTACTTCTCCTATAAACTTAAAAAAAAATGAAGTCAACTCAATAAATGATGCCCACTGTAACATATTGTCACATAGTTAGATGACACTAACAAGACCACTTTCAAACGAAGGAAACTATATTTAGATTGTATTTTAAGTTTTTCTTTCAAAAACCGGTTTTTCAAGATCTGAACGCCGATACGTGTGCCACGGTTAAATAATCCGACTTTAAACACCAACGTGGGATAACGAATTTCCCACAACAACACCACACATTTTTTCTGTTCAAACAAGTAAAATAAGGCCAACAAATAGTTCGGGTCATAAATGGTTTTTATTGCTTCACTTGCACGGTACTAGTAGATGTGGTCTTTAATCCAGTCAACATACTCGGCCACATTCGTGTAAACTCCTGGGACTCCGGCGGTACCGCATTTCTGCGGTCCAAAGCTGACCACACCCAACAGATACCATGTTCCGGCGAGCTGCCGCATCAACGGTCCACCCGAGTCGCCACTGCACGTGTCCTTGCCGCGAACTCCTCCTGCACACATGTGTGTCGATTTGAGATTAATTCCACCTCGCTGGTAAATTGAGGTGCAATCCTGCAGACTTTTGATGTTTAGTTCGACCTTTAGCTTCTTATCGCTTGCCGAGGCACTTTCGGTTTTTCCCCAGCCCGCGGCAAAGCTTGACAAGCCAACGTGATTCCGACTACGAATCGAGGTCGAAAGCGGTAGACAAATCGGACGGATTGTCTCGGAGTACGACACGTCGCGTGTAAACCGAATCAGCGCGATATCATTGGCGTTACTCTGATCGCGTGAGTCATAATTGCTGTGCACCTCAATCTTCTCGATGTCCAGATCGATCGGAGCATTGGAACATAATCCATTCTGACAGTCGGTAGCCGAGGCCAGATCCCACTCACCAAGGCGCACTCGGTGCCTGCGTGTGATACGACAGTAAGCAGTTGAAGTAAAAGCTTAAACACGTGGATATTACTTACACCTTCCAGCCCCGGGGAATCGCATCGATGCAGTGAGCCGCTGTTACAATGTAACGTTGGTTGATAAGCGATCCTCCGCAGTGGAACCCGAAACTACCGTCCGGCTTCTGAAACTCGATCAATGCCGTCCAAGGGAACTCGTCCAATGCTGTCGGTTGTCCGCCATACAACCTATCCGATAGCTGGACGCCGCACTTCGGAGACTCTGGTAGTGACGCTTTCTGTTTAGATACGGCACAACATACCTGGGAATGCAATTTCGTGAGGATACTGGCCATTCGAGCTATGCTAGTGAGTCTAAGTGATCAAATCTCTGCACTCACCAGAACTTTTTTCTGCAACACACCGCACTGGCTTTGCTTCAGGAACTGCACATCGTCAGCAGTGCTGAACTGGTTATTATAGAGCGCAACCAGTGATGGACATTCTTGGAATAGCACACATTTTCCCGGCTCCCGATTGGGGCTCACACAGCTTTGACCAGGCACTAGACATGTAGAGAGTAAGTAAACAGATAATGTGATCTTTCACGCTAACCTTTCGTGTGTTGAAACTGGCGGTACGTACGCAGTGCCGAAACTCTTTGCGCAGCTATTAACTGGAAGCAAATCAGCAGCAACCCCCATCGAGCCGCGGTCACTATCCCCGGCAACATCTCGTTGTAGTTGCTTGGGCGTTGGTTGGACACTGGTTTTGTGATTCAGGCTGTAGCACTACACGCCTGCTGTAGTCGAACGTTGAATGAAGACTGCGAATTCAATGTCGAACGTCGCGCCAACGTCTGTTCACACTATTGTAACCAATACTGGTGAGGGCTAGGCGATTACGCTCGATGCGTTGTATATTACAACCAGTTTTCTCGAACTAGCATTTATTATTGTTTGTTTGACCTTTGGCAATGGCCTATTTTGCTCGTAATTCCCGATTAAGATGCATAAATATACTAAAAATTATAATTTCAATGACACCTTCCATGAAATTTACACAAGTGTGTTGAAATGAATTTATTGTTTCAATACGAAAAGTATCATTACACATACTCTCTTATATGTCTTGATGTATGTAAAAATCCGAAGCTAACATAATAGTTGAATGAAACGTGAATTTGTTAGAAGTCAGAACGAGAAAAATCAAAGGTAGATATGTTTCAAACCTAGAGCAACACTACGCCATAGCCGGGATAAAGATCAGCGACTATACGAAAACGAACCTATAGACAACAAAAAATATGGTCTCTGGTAATTGACAGAAACGAGAAACAGATACAAAAATTTGTTTTAAACGTGTATTTTATTCAATTTTACCATATGTTGTTTTGTTCAAAAATTAGGGCACTTATTACATCACATGGTTCTAGTTGATTTTGTGTGCTTCGAACAAACGTCGATTCTTTCAGTAAACGTTATTACGAATCCAATCAACATACTCGGCCACATTCGTGTAAACTCCTGGGACTCCGGCGGTGCCGCATTTTTTCGGTCCAAAACTAACCACGCCAACCAGATACCATGTTCCGGCAAGCTGCCGCATCAACGGTCCACCCGAGTCGCCACTGCACGTGTCCTTGTCTCGAACTCCTCCGGCGCACATTTGGCCCTGTGTTAGTTTGATTCCGCTGCGTTGGTACACCGGAGAGCACTCTTGCAAGCTTTTGATGGTTAGCTCCACCTTCAGCTTCTTTTCACTTGCCGTGGCTGTTTCCGTTTTCCCCCATCCGGCAGCGTAGCTGGACGTTCCGGCATGATTACGATTGCGAACCGAGTCCGCAAGCGGCAGACAAATCGGTCGGATCGTCTCGGAGTAATGGACCGTCCGGGTGAATCGAATCAACGCGATATCGTTCACGTTGCTCTTGTCACGCGGATCGTAGTCAGCATGCACGATGATCTTCTCGATATCCAGATCGATCGGGGCGTTGGAGCTGAAGTCATCCTCTTTATCGTTGGCCGATGCAAGATCCCATTCGCCTAGGCGCACACGGTATCTGCGGGAATCGAACACACGTCAGTGGAACATCTTCTCTACGAAACGACCTATGTACTTACGGCTTCCAAGTTTTAGGAATCGCGTTAATGCAATGGCCAGCAGTTAGGACGTAGCGTTCGTTGATGATAGAACCTCCGCAATGGAATCCGAATTGACCGTTCGGCTTCTGATATTCGATCAGCGCCGTCCACGGAAATTCATCGATCTTTGTGGGCTGTCCTCCAATCAAACGGTCCGACAGCTGGATACCGCAGTTCGGTGGCTCGGGAAGCGTTGTTTCCTCCTTCTCTTTAACGCCGGCGCAGCATACCTGTTTCAACGATTGCGGAAGCGCAAACAAAGAGTTCAATTAGCCGAGCATTTCACTCAGGAAAACAGGTTTCGTGGCTCATGACTCATTAGTGCTCTCTACGCAGCATTCAAAATCCATTCATTTGCACTGTTGCGTTTTGTCGTTAATCGGCACAAGAACGCAAGAAGTCAATTCATCACGAGAGCTATTTTACTCATAAGTCCCACTCTACTCGACTAGGTACAAACATTTGGAATCCTAACGTCGATCTTACCAGCGTTTTGCGTTGAAATACACCACAGCGGCTTTCCGTTAAGAACTGCGTGTCGTCTGGCGTGTTGACCGGCTTATTATAGATAGTGAGAAGCGGTTGGCATTCTCGGAATAGGATACACTTTCCAGGTTGTCCTGCTGGGTTGACGCAACTTTGGCCCAGTTCTGAAATATGACGCGTAAAAGTTAGTTCGCTTGCATTGGCCGTGGAATTGCTTGGTATCTTGCCTAATGCCAAAACGCTTTGACCCGCCGTTGTGAGCAATCCCACAACCAGTAGTCCCGCCAGCTGCAAACAACTCATACGATCACCGATCATCGCCACGCTTTGCTGGCTCGTTGACGTCTAGTGGTTGTGTTAAAGTGCCCTCTGGATTGCAGCAACCCAAAAAACCACCTGAATTAATGTCCGTATTTACTGCAGCAACCCTACCAAGACACGACCGTTTCACCTCAACGGCGGTGGAGAACTGTATTGTGCGGTTGATCGGCTCTGAGGGCTATCAGTCTATTTTCTAAGGTGTTCCATCGATTCGCCACCACCACCAACGCAGTCTGCTCATTCTCGACGATCGAGTAGGACCACGGATTACAGCTTCCTCGATTCCGCAGTAATGAGCTGATCATGGCCAAAAAAAAAACGACACTCGATCGTTGATAACCTTCCGTCAGTGAACTCTCCGTTTCACTACTACCGCTGCGTTGACACAAATCATCTTCCCTTTTGCTGTCCGACATTGGCCTTCCCCGGTGGTTTGCTCGTTCGCTTCCCCATTCGTCGGGGTATTCTCCGCGAAGAACAGGTTTTGTAATCCCGACGAGTTCTGGCTCGCTGAGTCGGTCGGGGGTGGCAAAGGTGGACCCGATCCTACAACACTCAATTTTCTAACGACTGGCCGAGACCGCAAAAACTTGTTGCGTTCCCAAACGGCTCTGGGTGGGCTCGATCTTACGACCACGATCACAACCAACGCTACCGGCACCAGCTCGATCGTCTTGGTTCGCTTTCTCTGTCGCCCGTGCACTAGAGTATGCCGTGGTTTTTACTGTCGCACGTTCGGGAAAATCCCAGCAAAACCACAATCATCAGAAAACCGGCTTCACGATCGCATTGTTTTTCTTTTGCTTCATTCTTTTGCTGATCCCATATGGGTTTTTTAATGTTTTGCACAGCACGGTAAACACGGTTAATGGTGCTTAGTTATTTATTTATTCAACGCTAAGTACTCCCTAATTTGTTGAAATTGTTGATTGGAAATTCCAGTTCCTATGGCCTAAACCTCTAAAAACTGTGCAGAAGAAACCACGTTTTATGGCTGGAATCTACTGGATGTGAAATCATAACCAGAAGGTTACCTTCATCTTTTCCCCATGATTGTTGGATCTACAGCTTCCACATGAGGTATGTGGTGTTTGTATGCTTATTTGGGCTTATCCGTGGGCTTTGCAAACAACGTGAGCGTCTTCGCAGCAATGGATTAGGAAATTGTCTTGAAAATCCATTCTGGCACTGCGATTCAACATTTGGGAAAGCACGATCGAGACCAAAAGTGTCAAACATTCCACGAAAACGGGTTTTCCAACCAACAAAACACAAACGATGCGGTGTCTGTGGTAGTTGACCATATCGCCATCGTCTTCACCTCGATAATGACCTCGGTACGGTTGAGCTGATAATGGCATACCGCCACAGCGGATTGGGTTGCAGCCGCAGTTTGTAGGTATTGGTTTTAGTCAAGCTCGAGTTGAGATGATGATCGAGATCAAGTGCTTGAGGCATGGGATGCGCAACGACGAGAGCTCCTCATCACATCCCTTCGATCACGATCATCAGTGGACCGGTTGGGTAGCTTTCGGCACGGCTCGTACGACGAAACCCGAACATATTCGTGCCGACGGGCTTACGAAACGCACCAGCGCTCCCAGGCAGCCAGGAAGACAGGCTCCATCGGACAGTGATTAGGATACTACTGGAATCTAGTTGCCGAGAATTTGCTGTTGCTATTACTAAACGCACAAGAGCCAGATCGCTCCTGTGTGTGCCGTCCGTTTGTGTGTGCGTGTGTGAAGGGAAATTCACACGATCATCTCGGAATGTCACTGTTCAGGAGTAGACAGCGGTTGCTGCATGTGCTGACGGTGCTGTGCGCTATCGGTTGGCTCGGATCCTCTATAGCACGTGAGTATTGATTAGAACACAACAGAAAGCACCTTACATGAACGTTTTTTCTCACAGTAAACCTGCAGGATGCATGCCAAACACCGGACGGAAAGCAGGGCACTTGCGTGTTGCTGCGATCGTGTCTCCCGATTCGACGGTTGCTGTTGCTGAAGGAAAACGTAACGGCCGAGGATCGCAGTTTTGTGATGAAATCGAACTGTGGCACACTGAATCGTTCGGTGCTTGTGTGCTGCTCGCTTTCGCAGAAGCTTTCCGGACGCTTTGACACACCGGTTGAGTTGCCAGCTTTGGGTGAATGTGGACGCATGCAACAGGACAGGATCGTGGGAGGAGAAGTAGCCGCTCTGGACGCCTATCCCTGGCTCGCCCGAATTCAGTACTTTAAGAGTAAGCAAATGAACGAGTGATGTTTGCGATCGAATGTTATAATCAATTTGCTATCGACCGTTCTTGACAGATAACAACCGCTACGGATTCCACTGCGGTGGAGTACTCATCCACAGCCAGTACGTTCTGACGGCGGCTCATTGCATCGAAGGTGTTCCGTCTAATTGGATCGTGTAAGTGTCGATGCGTTTGGAAAATAGAATGATCTACTATGAGAAAGAAAGAGAGTTCGTTTTCACCAGAATATCCTTTTTCCAGGTATCAGGTGCGGCTTGGAGAGTTTGACACGACTACGACAGTTGACTGTCAGAACGAAGAGTGTGCCGACCCGGTGCGAGACATTCTGATTAGCGCGTATGTGGTGCACCCGGAATACTACAAGCAGAATGGTGCCGACTACAACGATATAGCTCTGCTGCAGCTCGCGGAGTCGGTCGAATTCACGGATTTCATCCGACCGATCTGCCTGCCAGTGGCACCCGAATCCCGAGCGATGAACCTGACCGGCAAGTTCGCTACCGTGGCTGGCTGGGGACAAACGGAGACCAGTTCTTCTAGCACGAAAAAGCTCCACCTAAGAGTCCCCGTCATCGAGAACGAGGCCTGCGCCGATGCATTTAGTTCGGTGCGACTGGAAATCATTGACACGCAATTGTGTGCTGGCGGTGAGAAGGGTCGTGACTCGTGCCGCGGAGATTCTGGAGGTCCGCTGATGCGCTATGGAGACGGACGATCTAGCACCAAATACTGGTACTTGATTGGAGTAGTCAGCTTCGGTTTGGAGCGATGCGGCACTGAAGGTGTGCCCGGAGTCTACACGCGTATGAGCGAATACATGGATTGGGTGCTAGACACGATGGTGTAATCCTATAAAGGCATTTTACTTGCTTCTGCCATGCAAATATACCATAACTGACGCAGTTTTTATTACGAGTGAAGCATTGTGTTCTGATATTTTTGAGAAAGATTTTTCAAAAAGGCACATTAAGGCAAGCAGTAGCTTGGCTATTGGACCGGGAAGGAATGAAGCCTTAAAATCGCTTTTAAACAACTCGCACACACCAAGTGCGCTAGCTTTAACAAGAGAGAACCAAACACTTTCGGTGGGGATTAAATATATCTCATCTGTGCGTAGTTCCCAAAACAGGTTCCAACGTCACGACGCCGCCAATCCCCGTTCCCGTAAATCATCATATGCGACTGCTTCACACCCATCACAAGCACGTGCTAACGGAATATCCCGGATTCCCAGGGGAAAGCCCACGAATGGAAAGAAAGCTCAACAGAAGACGACGTGACGTGACGTGAATCCTTCAATCCTTTAACCGTCAGTTCCTTTGTGCGCGTGCATCAACACCGGGCTTAACCTCGGTAAATAGTTCCACTTCTAGCTACGAAAAATAAAAACAAAACCCGTTTCCACCTCCACGGGTGTTCCTCGTGCATCCCGACCCAAGGAAACGGCCTGCCCGCGGGCAGCTATTTATGCTCACCGGTCTGCTCGTTAGTTGCTGTCGCGCATTCGAACAGGCCGCACACGAGCCTCGAGATTCCATCGGGTGATTGGAAGATCGCGTGTGAGATTAGGTGTTAATTATCAGCCCGACATGTCTTTCAAGCGAGTCTACGTACAGCCATTAGTGCTGGTGTTTGCCTGGCTCGTGTACGCGCTACAGTCCGGCGAGGCTCAGTGTTGGTGTCGTTTGTTTTGACTGTTCCAACCGTTCCCCGTGCATGACAGAGCTCTACAGTGTGTTCTATCTTCTGACAGATCTTGGCCGCTGTCTCACGCCCGATCAGAAGGATGGCACCTGCGTGATGGTGGCCCAGTGTCCGCTAGTGCGGCAACTGCTCAACAAACCGCTGCTGACGACGAATGATGTGCGTTTTCTTGAGAGTAGCCGCTGCGGCGTGATCGATCGTAAAGCGCTGGTTTGTTGCCAGCAACCGGACAGTCCCACGAGCACTGTCTCGCCGACGGTGGCTACACCACCAGCGGCTAGTGGGCCGGTCGAGAACAGGTTGTCAGTGGAACAGAAGCGCAGATTACTGCCCGACGACTGTGGCGTACAGTACACGGATCGCATTATCGGTGGTGAGCGAACCAAGATCGACGAGTACCCATGGGCTGCACTGATTCAGCATCGACGCAGAAGTAAGTGCATGTTGCGTTGGATGGGAAATTTGTGCGAAGTGGATCAAACATCCCTTTTGCAATTTTTCATAGATGGTGAGCTGAAGTTCCACTGCGGAGGCGTGCTTATCAACAATCGCTACGTGCTGACAGCGGCCCATTGCATCAACAACATACCCAAATCCTGGACGGTGTAAGTATGCAACGGAAGGTTGCACCGATGCACCATCACAATTTATCTTGATCACACATTTGTACCACCAGAACGGGCGTTCGGTTGGGCGAGTGGGATCTTGAGTCGGACAGCGATTGCGCCACACGCTACGATGGTACTATTTGCGCGGATCCAGTGCAAGACATCGCAATCGAGAAGATTCTGGTGCATCCGAACTACCGTGCGACCTTGATGGAGGTGAAGAATGATATCGCGCAGCTACGACTTGCCAGGTCGGCTCAGCTCAACGATTACGTACAACCGATTTGCCTGCCTCTGGATGCCGAGGCACAGACTAAATCGTACGACGACCAGCGATTTGTAGTGGCCGGATGGGGCCAAACCGAAGAAGGTACGTTTCCGGTGTAAGTCCTGCAATCAGCTGTCTAAAGTATCCGTTCGACATTGCAGCTCTACAGAGCCGATACAAGCTGTTCGTCGGAGTGACGGGAGTCACCGAGAGCACCTGCCGATTGCGTTATCCGCAGGCCAACATCGATCACACGCAGGTGTGTGCCGGTGGTACCGCCAACAAGGATTCTTGCCGTGGCGATTCGGGCGGAGCACTGATGTATGCCGGTTTGCGCGATTTCGAGCCCGTCTACTTACTGGCGGGTTTGGTGAGCTTCGGGAAAAAGTGCGGAATCCAGGGATACCCTGGTGTGTACACGCGTGTCAACCAGTACACTGATTGGATCGTAGATAATCTCGAACCTTAGAGTGTTACACGAGTGGCCACGAGTTTACCACTGTTACAAAAGCGACAAAGGTAAAGGGTTGACCGATGTTCGGTCACATTGAGAACGCTTGCTTAAGTACAGAAAAACAAAACAAATCGAATGCGCAGTTTTTTAAACATCAAATATTATACAGAACAATCATCCACAAGGGCATTTAGGGTTGTTTTCAGGCGCTTGCTTGCTCCACCGTACGATTACGCGAGTTGCAGCTGGTTCTCGATCCAGTCCAAGTACTGACCCACCTTGGTGTAGACGGCAACTCCATTAAAATTCGCACAGTTGGTCAGTGAGCTCAGGACACCGATCAGTTCGTAGGTCGTCTTAGTGGTTCCAATGGATCGCGCCACCGTCAAGCCGGCCCCAGTATCTCCGTACGCTTGTTCCAGAGAAGAGGCACACACGAAGTTGTACGATGTGCCCGCGACTGAGGGGACATGTCGCTGACAGTCCGTCTGGTTGGTAACTCGATAGCTGGAGAGAAGTTTGAAGCGGCTGACGTTGTCCTCTAATTGAAGCATTCCGAAATAAATAGGTTCCGTAAATGAAACCCCATAGTTTTGTTGTTCGTTTGCTTTTTACGAGCTTCACACTTACCGCACGTGTTCTGATTCCAGCCTGACGCGTAGTGTGTTAAGGTTTCGTTCACGACGGGTGACTCTGGAAGGCAGATCGGTGCAACCCAATCGGTGATTTCCACTGGCCGAGACAGTCGCAGCAGGGCGAGATCATTCCGCCGGCCATCGTACGCTTCGTGCAGGATCACCCGGGACACTAACACGTCGTACGAAGGATCGGCACAGAGCACATCGTTACCCTCCGGTGTTAGAATGCAATCGATCGCTGACTCGAGATCCCACTCACCAAATCGAACCGTCAAACTAATGGGGCAAATAGAACGGTGTCCTCATCATCACAGGCGAGTGTTGAGGCTAGCAACGAATGCTTACTTGTTCCACGTGTCTGCTTCGTCCACGCAACTGGCCGAGGTGAGAACGTACTGCGTCGAGATAAGCGTACCACCGCAGATGAACCTGCTTTCGTGAGCTACGGTGGCATGGATTGAAGGATTAGCATTCTGGGTGTTTTAAGGGCACGAGCCATGACTCACGTTGATTTCCGTAGTGTAACAGCACCGTCCAGGGATGGTGACCGATGCTGTAGTTGGCTGAGCGCAGCTCAACGTTGAACTGCACACCGCATTCCCTTGTTCCAACGGCTGCAGGAGTGGTTGCAGTTTCCGGTTCACTTACGCGATTACTTGAGCTTATCGTACTTTCCACGGGAATGAGTGAGCTTTGAACACAGCATACAAGAGCTTTGCCTTCTGGCGTGCGGCCACATTCCGTGCTGTAGAGAAACTGAATGTCCTCGTTTGTGAGGGAGTCTTTACGCAGCGTCACCAGCACACTATCACACTGTTTCACCGGCACGCATCGTCCTCGTTGCTGGCTCTCTGTGATGCATAGCTGTCGGAAAGAGTCTGAAACGAAGGACAATTTTATGGATCCTTCTAATGGGCCTTCTTTCGGGTGCTCTATTACTTACGCCGTCCGCCAAAGACTGTGGCGACAAGTGCGGCCAATACCGCCAAACAAAGCCATCCGATCCGCGCCGCTGTTCCTCGGTATAACATTCTGTTCAAGGCTGAAGTTCGTACTGATAATTCGCGCAAACGCTACTAGCCCTCTACAAAGCGTAAACATCGGGCTGGCTTACTGCTGATTATGTGGGTTTTTTTGTTTACGTTCCTTCGATCCGGACCAGATTGGTTTTATTAAAACAACCACGCCGACGGTTCATCATTTGTATGACGCATCGCTTCATGGATGAAAATTCCATGAAAGGTAGTCAATTATTCGCTTTCGGATCATCATGGCAACTGCAGCTGAGTTCTAGAAATCCGGGACATTCCGTTACATAAAAGAGTATTGAAATTTTTCGATCCATATTTCAGGTCGTTATTTTCATTGAAGCTATCATTAATTATTTCCTCTTCCGGGAGATGGCGTACCAAACCGCCCTCTGCCAATAACTAATTAGACCGAATTCCTGCCGATGGATCAATGCAACGGCGATACGCTCAAGGCTGGGGTAAACTGAATCAGTATTGAAAAAAATGTTGAACTAACATTAGCAAAATCGATCCGGACGAATGTAACAGTATAATGCAAATGATTGTTTCTTCGACAGTTCATTAACATATAATTAGAATTACCGGTTTTCCACTGCTAAACCGCCTAGTGACCGTGTGGAAACGGCGAATTACCAAATACCGGGTCAATGAACTAAAGCACCGTTTGACAGCTTACACAATAGCAACAACAAGAGGATGATGTGTTCAAAACATTCCCGGGCATGAGTTTCCCCCACATTTAGTTTTGATAATGCAACCAGACGCTTATTTTTACCTACTGCATTCACATTATTTACATATACCCAGACTAGACGCTTTTCTAATGATATTCAGCATTTCAAATCAATATGTGGGTTTTCAATGAATTTGATATGACTGGTGTAGCTGGGTGGGAAATGAGCGCACATTCGGATGTTTCGAGAACGATCGGCGCTACAAGTATTTCACAAAAATTTCCCGTTTGGATTAATTCAGGAAACGTTTTAACATGAAATTGGGATCGGATTTTTTAAAACTGTATTAAAGTACAATAAGCAACTCTACAATTTATTGGCAAATATGTTAAAACCTTCGGAACGGTAAAGAACCGTACCATATTTGCTTTTCATCATGAAAAAATAGCTCATTTCTGTAATACCAACACAAGTCATAAGCACAATATCCTTTAAAGGACATAGAACAACAATGACAGCTTGTATGGCAACATCCAATAATGGAATCTTTGTTAATTTTTTTCATCATATAAATTGAGTGCACCTGCAATGGAAAAACGTGATTAGAAATGAGTTTCCCACGAGGACTCAACACTCACACTCGACATCGAGACAACACAATCGCACATTGAGCAAACTAACACAGTAAGCGACGAAGTTCAATCTAGCAAGGCTTATCTAGAAAACTGTAACAACGACGACAACAACGACGTAATTCGGCCATCAAAGCGTGTCCATTCGCTTGAGCTTACACAAGTCGACATCCGATGCTTCGTCTTTGTGGAACTGAATCAACACCAGCTCGTATGTGATGATCGCACCGGTCACATTCAGCACCAGTTTGCGGGTCATGGTGAAAAACTTCAACCCAGTCAGGGCGACGGTGTCGGTTGTAACCTCTTCGGCGAATCGCTTCGCCTCCAGGCACCAACCTTCTCGCGGTATAGTACGCAACACCTCGATCGGGCGTTTCGACTCATCGTTCACTTCCGCTGCAAACATCGCGACGGCTAGTGTCCGTCCGATCAAGATGATAAGATTGAACCAGAAGTACACCGTATGGACGAAGGTTGGTCGAGAGCTGGAAGCGTGTTGAAAATATTCGTTAAATAGTCTTGCCAATAAAAGAATACTATCTACTTCATGCTGTTGAGGATTTGCACACAGATGAAAAATAAATTGTTCGAGATCGACAGCATCGTGATCAATGAAATGTGATCGTCCACCATCGTCACGAGATCGCACACGTTCCGGTACTTCTGCCGCTGTTCACCCCAGAACTGTTCGGTCATTTTCTGTGCCAAGAAAGGAAGAAGAAAAGTATTAGTAATCGCCGCAGCTCGTAAAAAAGTATACACCATTTTCCAACAAGTACCAATCGTTTATGCTTAAACAGATGTGCGTTGATGCGTCGAAACGCGTGCGACAACCCCATACTGATCACGATCACGAACAGATCTACGTAGCTCCAGATGAAGTTGCAGATCACGTTAAAGAACTTGGTCAAGAAGCCGCGCAAAGTCGAATAGTCGAAGTAGTAGTACATGAAGGCAAAATTGGACTTGAAGAACGCCTCGTACGGGTCGTGCACGGCGGGACAATTGTTTGAGTAATGCACGGCGGACACGATCGACATCAGATGCTCGGACAAGGATAAAGTCATCACCAAGATCGAGCATAGCTTGATCCGGTACGCCAGTATGGCTCGCTCAAAAATGTCCTTCTGCGGTGGCAGAGATTCGTCAACCCGACTCCATTGCGCCATCAAACGGGGCCAGCATTGGGCGAGCCTGCCAAACCGATACATCGCGTACAGGTTGTAGGTGTAGAAGAAGGCTGTCACCATCTTTTGGAAGTTGTAGCGCTTGCTCGCGAAGAAGTACACTGCCATAGCGGCGAGAAACGATATTCCAAGTGCGCAGAAGTACCCATAGAAGGCTCGGCCACTTTTGTAGGAAAAACGTAATTTGCGTGGATCCTTCGCCAGTATGCCGCACACGGGCATGATGGAGAAGATCTGAGACATCATGAGCACACCGCTCACGGCTTCGTGGAATGTCCCATTGCAAATCCACTCGTCACGACCCGCCCTACGCGGCATTTTCGGCCAACGGAGCCAGGATTTGAGTTTCTGCTTCATCCACACGTCCCACCGAGAATAGATGAGAAACTTAGTGTCTGGGTTTTTCACCGAGGAAAACCCCATCTTCTTCCGCTTCTCCAACACAAGCTCGTCTATCTGCAAGCTGGTTTTTGGATGGAAGAAATTTGTGAAACGAAATATATCACCGAATATGTGAATCTGTTCATTTTACCTTATTACGTTATTCCGTCGCAGAAGAAGCTTGTTCTCTAAAAATTTCAAAGCCATTCTGTGGTTTAAGTCACCCCAAAGATAGCCCAACCGTTACTATTGGGCTGGAAATGCACTACTTCGAAACCTGCCAACAAACGGTCTCCGTTTGAGTGGTTTAAAAAAGTATCAACGTTAAATAAATTATAAGCTAATTACGGGTACCAGAGGTCACGTACGGTGCAGAAATTTTATGGTTTGCCGCTAACCGAAGCGATTCTGTTCGAGTAAACAACTCCAACGTGTTTTCGTGATCAGGACTTTCACTATCTTTCATCGCATAATAAATGTGTGTGCCGGTGATTTACGGTGTCAGCAGTTGAGCTCAATTAGCCAGCTGAAATCTCACACACTTTCACTTGCAAGTTTGAATCCGTTTTCCTACCAAATTTTCCCCACCAAATACTAGCTTACAGTCAAGCTGTGAAAGAGCAATTAACTTGAGAATCGGTTATGCAAAAACAAACGTTCAACAGTAAATGGCGCCCCATTTGCATTTGTTTGCTTTTACCACAATGTACCCAATATTCTTTCCAACATCAGTAAACCCCATGGAACTGAAGGACACCAGAAGACTGAGAGTAAGAACGAGTTGAAATTGTTTTGCATTCCCACCCAGGCTAGAAAAGTCTACCCAAAACTACACCCTCATCGACCCTGTTGGGTTTAATTGAATGTTGGAACATGAATTTAATGTAGACAGCTCTGTCACTTCTCACTCCATTAAAATCATCCCGTGTTTGTGCTGGAAAAATCCCATGTGGAGACTCTACAGAAAAAAAAGGATAACACACTCATCTAACCTAAGTGACTACTCACGACAAATATCAAGCCCTAGGTTCGGGTGACGAACGGACAAACACATTCGGCCGACAACCTTTTGCTTTCATGACAATCTTCTGGCGATGCAAAGGCAATTGAGGAACTCAAAAGAAACAAAACACAATCGTGAAAACGGTTGAATTTCTCCGGCAAACCTGTCAACCCATATAACACATGTCGTGCTCTTCATCGATGCGGAACCCGGCTGCTAAAGCCGATGGAGGCGCCGAAATTACTGCCTAACATCTCATTATCCTTCCCGTTTTATTTCCTTCCCATTGGAGCTACTAGAGCTTGCTGCCATCATTTCTATTTATTTTCACACGTTTACACGTTGGTGACCATTGCGACACTGCGGGTTCTCCGTTGATCATCGAGGACCTGTTCGTGCGCAGTCCAGGAACCGTTCGTCGAAAGAACTCACTTCGTAGGCGGCTCACGTGCACGGATTATCGTCACTATTTTTGGCTTCCGCTTCGTTAACTTGCGTCAGGACCAACTCGTACGTTACGACCGTGGCAGCGATCTGCGATGAAGCGAAAGGAGAGCAGAAAGGGAGAAAAGTCAGAGCGGAAAATATTACGAAACGCTGGAAGTGCGAAAACCATCAAAAATCTGCTAGGAGATGGAGTGGCTGGGAATGCTGGCCCACAATAGAATGGGTGACGGAACATGCCTTCAGGATGAGTTTGCGCGTTAAATGGAAAAACCCATAGCCAGTCAGAGAGACCGAGTCATGCTCGACCTGTCGATGGAATCGTCGTACCTGTGAAAACCGAGAAGCACTTTATTGGTATCGTTATATATATTTTTCGTTGCCAAAAGGCCAAAACACTGACTGGAGACTGCGAAAAGCGAGTGTGATTCCGAACAAGCGTTGACAGACGGGATTTGAGTGAAAAATTACCTCCTCGGTGTTGCAGTACTCCACCGGAAGGTTGTAGAACATCGAGCGTATCCGGACGTACTCGTCGTGGATGGATGAGCCGTACAATGAGACTGCAACAATGCGTGCTATGAGATGAAACAGTGAGTACCAGAAATAGGTAGTCACGATGGGCGACATGTTTTGTCTGTTGTGAAAGAGAACCGGTCATATTATGCTTTTCACCATCGCTTCCCAACGCTGCAACGGTACGCACTGAAAAACGTTGACCAATTGAATGCAGATGAAGAACAGATTGCTCGAATACGAGATGACGATCAATGCACCGATGTGACTATTGACGAGCCGTATCAATTTGACCACGTTGCGATAATGCGTGTGTTGGTCCTTCCAAAACGAAGGCTGATCATGGAGCTTTCCTGATCGCACGATCATTTCAGTGACGTGGTGAAGCGTGGTATGGAGGCCTACACTGACGGAGATCAGAAACAGATCGATGAAGTTCCAGTAGATCGTTAACAGGGACGTGACCGTTTGCGCCAAAAAACCAATATACGGATCGTACGGAACGAACGAAAACATCTCGGGGAATGCTTGCTTGTACAACGCCTCCAGAAGATTCGGGATCGGGCATCGGTAAGCGCGATGTAATCCAGCTGGTTTGGACAGCACGTGCTCCACCAGCGCGCTGGTAAGCAGGATCGCTGTAACCAATCCGATTTGCCGAGCATCCCTTCTGCAGAACGTATACAACCGCGGTTGGTCTGGAAGCGATTGCTCTAACTGTACCCACCGACGCATGAGCTGCGGCCAACTCCGAGCCAGAACGCTGAAGTTGATCGATATCAGCAAGTTCAACGTGAAGAACATCCAGGACACTGATAGAGAAAGGACGAAATGAAGCACCCTGGTCAAACGGAACTGAACAATCGATGAAACGATCGGTACTTATCTTCGCAAACTCGACTCCACTGGACCAAAAGGTGGCAAAAGAAAAACAAGCCATAACCAGCGCACCTAGCTGCACGATCAATGCGTACATGTTCCGCATCGAGACTACTCGCCACTGGAGGCACCACCACTGACCACCGTAAACTCCTTCGACTGGAAGTAGACCAAACACTTGGCCTACGATCAGCACTGGTCTTACCGAGAGGCAAAAGTACCCACCATTGGTGAGGAATCGTACTCGGTTGGGGCGATAAAGCCCACCTGCAAGCACCGTGAGACGATGATGAGCCGGATCGTACTTATCATTAGATCTCTCTCCCTGAACATGGTTTGCTAACCATCGAGAAGGTGCAAGGTTTTCGAAAACATCGATCCATTACGATGTCCTGCTTGCGCTTTCTTCACGTTTTGCGATAATGGGAATATCTTGCGTTGAACCATCCGAACGGCAAACGGCAACCAAACACTATGAGACACTGAAGACGATTCCCAAGAATCCTAAGGGTTTAAATATGCACTCAACCATCGGAACGGTGTGGTAAATATGCAAATCACGGACGCTCGTAAATGTTCCACTCTGATTAAATTCTTTCTTTTGCTGATGGGATGACAGCGGAATTGACGGACCTACCGGCTAACTATTATCCAAAGCGTTGACAATATCGTTGAACATCGACCGGGTAACATTCAAGGCCGTGCTGTTTTGCAAACTCATTTCTACGGGTTTTCAATAATCTATTTAAAGACCAATACATGAAGGAGCTGGTAGAAACTAGCAGCAGAGTGTGGGACACCGATCAATAATAAAGCCATATAAGATTATGGACGATTTACGGTAATTATTTGTCGATTTGGATTTATTGTTTGTCGTTATTTTACAACTATTACTATCGCTACATAATTGAATTCAAATTAAGTACATTTTCAAACGCCGTTCACTAAAGCGCGTAAAAACTTTCTAGCTTTTCTGCAGCAAGTGACATCGCACAAAGCTTAGTAAAGCTTTTTCTCTCCACCACAAAAGTCCGCGTTTTCCGGCGCAGAGTCCACCTCCTTTAGCATCACCAGCTCATACGTTATCAATGTGCCGGCCATCTGTCGAAAAACGGAAATCGAACTAAAATCATGCCAGAATCATACAAGCATTCTCCTACTACCCTACCGCAAGAATAACGCTTCGATTTAGGAAGAAAAATCCATGACCAGATAGACAGTTTCTGCCGGATAGAATCTCTTGCGTAAACCGTTGCACCTTTAAAAAGCCATGAAAATTAATCACTAATGAATGGCTTTAGGATAGTGGTTTTCGAAGAACGATCTTCTCACATCTATCGACCAGCAGCTCATCGGCACCGAGCGGAGAATATCGAGCGGTCTCAGCGAGGCCACATGAACGTTGGAAGCAACCGTCAGCATTGCCAGTGTGCGAAAGATGAGAAACGCCAGCGAGAACTTAAAGTACACTTCTGACAGCAACGAGGCGGAGAATCTGCAAAGTAAAAAGTACGCGTTAAAAACACAGACCTCGCAAGCTCTGTTCCGGTGGCTTGGACTTGATTACTGGAAAGCATTGAACATCTGGAAAAAGATGAAGAACAGGTCGGATGACGTGGTACAGACAATGATCGGAGCCATGATGCCCTCCATGTATGCGACCAGGTTCGATATGCATCCATAGTCCAAGCGCAACTGTTGCCACACTGTCCCAGGCACGTGACGACCTTTGTAACGGACCGCATGACTATAGAACTGCTCGAATCGACGGGCGAGACCCAGAGCTACAAAGATGACGAACAGATCCATGAAGGTCCACACGTACAGAAAGATCTTGTGGGTCAGCTCGAGCAGCAGCACCACCGGCAAACTGTACGGTACGTAGTGAAAGAACTTCGGGTGCTCGCGTTCGTAAAACATTCTCCAGTATGGGGTGCTGTTGTCACAGCGCTTGAAGAACTGTAGGTTCGTGTAGTACACGGATGCCACGTGCAACGCGTCCTCGACTGACGGGAGAACCAACCATGCGTTAGTTGAGTCACCGATCGTTAGGGAATCGATCGAGCTTCATCTCACCAAAGGCCAACACGAGCATCGTTGTGCCGATGACGGCGGTGATGCGTTTCAACGTCCAAAATCGCCGGTCAGCGTATGGTGGATGAAGGAACGCTTCCTCCAAACTGCGCCATCGCTCCATAATCGTCCTCCAGCGAATCGCTATCGTGAAGAACACGACCGCACCGCCCAGGTTCAGTGAGTAGTAAATAATTCCGCCTAAACCGGGAATGGAGAACACAATGTTCGAAGCACTTTATGGTCGTTCCGCTCGACTCATCTTATACTGCTCCCGTGTACTCACTTATCTCCGTCGTGCCTAGGATGCCATCATGAATGCTGTAGTAAATGTGCGCTGTCAGTGTGAGCACAGCCGACAGGAAAAAGTACAAGCTGTAGACGGTGACCGGGCTGAGCCACCGGAACCGGATCTCCTGAAGTGTGGCCCGGAATAGACCACCGAGCGGGAACAGCGAGAACAGCTGCGACAGCACCATGAACGGACGCACGGCTCGATGAAAGTCATCAATCTCGGGGGACTCCATCGGTGATCAGTGGGTCAGGATTTGGTTCGGTTCGGTTCGGTTCGGTTGTACTAATTACCACCATGTGTCATCCCGGACACGGTCACTGGCACTCGACTCAATCGAAGCGCTTTCTGCTTCGAGCTGCTACAAAGGTTACTTCCCGGCCACTTGGTCCGCCGGAGCTTGCGGTCAAATGAGCTGCATCGTAAGCAATCAAGCATTCAAGCACACCCATGGGGCAAGCGATTAATTAACCGATAAAGAATAACGTGCGAACACTAGCAGGTGCTGTTTACGCTCTACACACTCAGCAATGTCGCTGCGGCGATCACGCAATGGAAAAACGGAAAAAAGAACCCTACAACCCGCGCCCAAGGTCGCTCAAAAGTACGAGCAGTCTGTTGATGTGTCCGGTATTTTTTTCACCTGGTCCAGCAACACCAGCTCGTACGTCACTAACGTCCCTGCCATCTGGGGGAGGAAAGAAAATTAAACACGTAGCATCGTCGATATCCATTCATGAAAATTGCCCCGCAAGCTTGTTTACGAACCGCGAGAATGAGCTGGCGTTTGAGGAAGAAAAACTGCTTTCCGGAGAGGACGTTTTCCCCCGACGAAACCTCGTCCGTTAGCCGTTGCAACTGCGAAGAAGAGACAGGATCCTTTGACACTTACACACTTTAGCCCACGGGATACCTACATCGATTCCCCAGTTTTTCGAAGGAACGTTCCTCAGCCACGGCAATGGACTGGTGGATGCGACATAGACTCCAGATCCGACGTAAAGCATCACGATGGTGCGGAACATCAACAGCAATAGCGAATACCAGAAGTAGATGTAGTTTGCGATCGCACGTCGCTTTCTGTAAGAGAGAGAGAGAGAGAGAGAGAGAGCACGTTCACGGTTTATGACTTTATCGCGGTTAAGCTCCAACAGAGACATACGTACTGGAACCCGTTGAAGAGCTGTGTTGCGATGAAGTACATATCATTGGCGCATGCCAACAGGATGAGATGACCGAACTGAGCGTCCAGGAAACCAACCAGCTCCGAAACGGCCACGTAGTCCATGCGCAGCTCGTGCCAGAAGTTCGTCGGACAGGCCATCCCCTGAACGGACATCAGCCGGCGTACAATTTGATGGTATCGGTACTGCACACCGTAACTGAACGAGATAATGAAGATATCCACGTACGTCCACGTGTACCGCAAACAACGGTTGATCCACTGCAACACACAGGACGCTTATTTCTGATTTCAACAACGTTTCCAAGACAAGGCAGGCGACAACGGACTAACCTCTGTGATCACCACAGTGACTCCGTTGAACGGCAACAGATGGAACACGTGGGGATGTTCGCGTAGATAGAAATTGTGCCAAAAGCTCACGTTGGTTCGGTTGCAAGTGGTGATTTGCACAACGTTGTTCTCGTACGCCGAGTAGTAGTTAAGCCCATCCTCCATGAGCGCTAGTATGAAGATGGCGAAACCGACAAAGCGGATCTTCCACGCTAGGCTGATGGCGCCCTTGGCTTGCCGACGATAGTGCTCCTGCAGAAACGGACGCTCGCAGGACGCAAAGGCCGCCAGTATCGATTGCCATCGCATTGCGATGAAGAAAAATAACAACGCCGACAAGTACACTACGCCAAGATACACGCAGTTTGCTGTGAAGGCAGAACGGGGTTAGCATTCGGCCTACTTCGATCAATGTTCGGACTCACCGAAATAAGTGATATTGAGTCCTTTCCTGACATACCAACGGATCGAGAGCACACTGTAAACTCCCGCCACCGCTAGGTATAGTACACAATAAAGGAACCGCAGGCTTCGGACCTTGAAACGCGTCGTCCTGAAGTTAGAACTGAATATGTTGACCACGGGCAGCAAAGCGAAGCATTGACCTAAAAATAGCACTGAAAAAAAATCCCAACAGCTATACGACGAGCCTACATGGCGTGATTTTTCCACTTTACCCGGTCCCATGGCCTGGTGGAATGATCCGTCGGTAATATGGGAACACTTTCGGGCGAAACTTTTCCAATTTCCACGCCATTGGCGCTTCTGATTGGTATCGATCTCCATCAGCTTTTTTATCCTCCCACCCAGTGCAGTGCCGACTGCACACTGGCCGCTGCATTAGTACGAACCAGAACGAAACGCCAACGGGCTCAAGGGTACGACTCGGAAAGCATAATGAGCCTTCTATCTCTAATAGACGTTAATCCATTATCGCTCCTACGGAGGCTAGAAAGGCAGCAACGCGGGACCGATGATTAACGCACGTCTCAGGGCAGCCTTTTGAATCCTGATGTTGAATTTTTTTTCTCATTTAAGCGTATGGTAGATTCATCACAGGCAAAACCTGCTTTCTTTTAATATTATTTGGAAACCGAAATCAGCTGCGAATCTTTTTAATTTTCTCAAGCGATTTTAATTTTTGTTGTCAGATTTTTTTCTCAAAATTTCAAAAAATATCGGAAATAGTAATCATATATACAACAACTTTACCACATGTTGCATGAAATAGATGCATGAATTATACAATCAAGAACATGACCTAAAACAAGGAATTGCTATCATTCATTCATTCATTTGCTGGGACATTTTTTCGGTACAAGGTGGAATCAACATGGAAACAATTCAATGCCAATAATTTGATGTAATGTAGTTGTCAATTTACAATTGAAAAATATTCAGATTGTACTGACTATACTATGCTATAATTATGTCACCTTCCATTCTTACCTGTGCGTGCGGCATATTTAACCATCATGACCTTGAACAACTGTCATCAATATCAAAAATACAAGTAATAGAAAAATGTGTAGCGATTAAGCACGCTGAGGGCAACAAAAATTATTCACCTACACCCTTATATTGACGCCGATCATGACTGGCGGCGTAAATACCGACAATGGCCTTACGGCACTGCGTCTTATCATCATTTCGTCACCATCTAAGACGTCAGTGGCTGACAGTGCTTTATCTCACTTTGAACGCGACTCCACGTTAACCGAATGACGTTAGCGAACGCCATGAAGGAATAACTTGATCACTAATTCAATGCCTCCAGCGCAGTCGGGACCTTGGAGCGCAGATATTCGCCCACCTGTCGGGCAGCTTCCTGATCGTCCTCGTATCCCTTCAGCTGACGACAGCTCTCGTACCAGGCGTTCAGCCGCGAATACTTCGTCAAATCTAGTCCACAGTGCTACAAACGAAAACACCAGGCTTAGAAATTGGTCCAGACGATCGACGTAAACATGCTTATTGACGCCACTGTTATACTTACTACGGCAGAGGAAATCGTAGGAAGCAGCGACAAGTCAGCGACGGTGAGATTTTCTCCGGCAAAAAAGTCGTTCCGAATGAGATAGTTCTCTAAGTCGGTCAGAGCTTTCTGTGCACTATCCTTCATCTCCTGCGAGACCTCTGATACCGCACCGGTGAAAAATGGTCCCAGAATGCCGAAAAACTTCGGATAGAACGATCCCAAATCGTGATGCAACACGCGGTTGATCAGGGCCTTTTCCTTGGGAATGTTCGGGTACAGCGTATGACCCGGTCGGTATGCGTCGATCAGGTAGGTCAGTATGGCTCGTGATTCCCCCAAGTAAAAGCCGTTATCGTCCAGCGTAGGAATGGTGTGTTGAGGGTTCATGCGTATGAATTCTTCGGTGCGCGTTTCGCCGGCCATAGGGTTTACTTCCTTCAACTGTACGTCAGATGGGGTTTTAGTTATCGAATCTTTCACGTATCACTAAACCGTACTTACGTTCACGGTAATACCCAGCTCTTTGGCCAACAGCAGCACTGCTCGGGCAGGTGGGCTCATGGGAAAGTAGTACAGTGTCGGAGCTGGCATGCTGGCTATTGAGAAAACTCTATATTCAAATGGGAACCACTAACGTCTTGCCTGTACAATCGCCGTTCAAGCTCTCGCAAAAGACTGAGAGCGTCAAATCTGTTCCGTGCGTGCGATTGCATCTCACTCGTCGATGATATCGATAAAACAGAGCGAACTCACGGTAGGTCATAGATAAGTGACGATTTTCTTCTTCGCTCTCGCTCCCCTCGATGGTGCTGATAAGCAATATGCTTTACACTACCGTGGAACAATGATTACAGCATTGATTATGTTCACCGGTGGCGCTAACTGGCGTTATCTATTCCTTGTAAACCGACATCGCACGAACCTGCATGGGTAAAGTTCATTTGAACATCATCTGAAAGAATAGCTTTGTCTGCTGTTAATCATTGCTGCAATCATACACAATATGTATTAGCACCTTTTTATGGACGTTGGATACATTTATATAGTATACGTCTATCCCAAGCATAGAGAGATTTTTTAAGGCATCTTGTTTCCTTTTCTGATCATTTTCCATGTAAGGTTCATAGCCGGTAATCCTTTTCTAAAAGCGCCTTGAACTATGCAATTGAAAAATATGATGCATTTTGAACAATTTTTAAATCGATAACTTTTATTCAATCTTCCATCCAATGAAAATAAACAAAAATCCGATTTTTTACAACTTTAAAATCAAAACATGCGAACCATTCCAGACTTTTACGGCTGTGTAAAGCAGCCAGTAGCGTTAATGCGGTTTAGCCCATCAATCACTACCGTGGTCCAGCTCCCATTACAGAATGTAGCAATTCATTAGCGCTGCATTTCCTTCTTTGTCAGAGACACGATCTACTGCAATTAATAACCCTACAGCTGATGATGATGAAAGTAAAGCTGTTGGTCCTTGGCTCAGTCCGAACAGTACAACGGTAGCTACGGATCTGTTGAATGTGCGATGAATTTTCACGACACCGTCCGTCCTGTACTGATTATATTCCAGCTGTTTGGACAGTTTCCTCTCCAAGGGGTGCTAGCTTGTAATCCCGTCCATTGGAAATTCCGATGGTGCTCGTTCCAGACGATTCTCAGTTTGGTGCTGATACACGTCGGCCTGCTCCTGTGCTATGTCGAATACGATCGCCTGAAAGTTATAGGTGTCAACGCGGACAACCTCCTTGGGCCCCTGTTCTACCTGGATGTTGTCCTCATCATGCTGCTGCTACTGCGAGTGGCCCGTCGTTGGGTTTCAATCGTACCAAAGTGGGAACAAGTGGAAGGTCTCGATGTGATGCAATACAACGCGCAAGAATATGGACGACGTTCAACAAGGCGAATCCGACTAGTGGCATTGTTACTGATTTGCACTGGATTCGGTAAATAACAAAGGCTTAGTTAGTATAGCTTTTTGCACTTCTATTTAAAACTTATTTCAGTGGAACACATGTTGTCGATCGCGAAAACCGTCTACGTTAAGGTGGACGAAGCTCGTACATGCCACTGGGATTACAGTAATCTCTCGGAGTACTACGCCCGTCGTACGTACAGCTTTTTCTTTCAACGAGTACCGTACAATTTTCCATTATTTATGTTCATGGAGGTGAGTACACTAGCTGTGCTCTGTGTAAGTCTGCTATTTTTAATGTTCTACCGGATATTTTTTTTTCAGTATGCCAACACAGCCCTTACCATGGCCTGGACAGTGCAGGACGTTGTGATCATCATGATCAGTATCGCCTTGGCGAGTTACTTCGATCGACTAAATGCGAGGATCCGATTTTACGCCATGGTACAAGTTGTTGCTAAGGAAAAGTTCTGGTGTGAGATGCATGAGGACTACGTGTTGGTTAGTGAACTGCTTGAACAAGTTATGGTTCTTTGTTCGCCATTACTGATAGTGTCTTGCGGAACTAATCTCTATCTCATATGCTATCAGCTATATCATCTCGTTAGGTATTTTAAAATCAATCAAACATACTGAATCGCCATCTTTGCAAGCAATCCAAGCAATAATGCATTTCTTTTGCTTTGACAGGACCGAAAAGTATGTCATTATGATCGCATTCACGTACTACTCACTGTTCTGCGTGATTCTGCGAACGTTCCTGACCCTGCATTACTGTTCGTCAGTACACGAGATTGCTTCTAGACCACTAAAACTATGCCGTCGCGTACCAACTGTTAGCTGGTGTGTAGAGGTACTACTTTTTTTTTATATGAGCACTTCATAAGTATGCCCCACTAATGGTGGAACAATCGTTATCTTTCACAGATCGAACGATTCTACGATCTCATTCGAAAGAACTCGATTGCGATCAGTGCAATGGGTTTATTTCGACTCACCAAGCAAACGATGCTAACGGTAGGCGTTCCTCTTACAATATGTAGACAATTCGGTAAAAAATACTTTATTTCATCACAAGGAAACTCTTTACTTTCGCCTGCCTAGATGCTTGGTGCTATCATCACGTACGAGTTGGTGATGCTTCACTTCGCTCAAAGCACTGCCAACCGGGGTATCGTGAAGGAATGCTCCTCGGAAGAGTTCTCTTTCGAGCCGAAAATGCAGAGCAATGTAGATTAGTTCTCTGGCGATGCTTAGTCGACATAGCCGCAGGGAAGGTCCTCTCCGACACCTTTTGAGGATCGGTGGAAGCGAAGCAACACAAGTTCGTAAGTCAGTATGGAACCGGCCATCTGTGGACGAGATAATTATGTAATAGAAGAACCACGGTTCCTTCATGAGGTAACACTCACGGTAAGGAATATTTTCCGCGTAATGTTGAAAAACCCCATGCCAGAGATCGAAACACCGGCTGCTGAACAAATGCGCAATATATCCACCTCATCGTTGTAGTGCTCACTGCGAACCTTCTGAACTAGTTGGTGTGTCCGTGTCGACTTCTCGTCTACCTCTGCCGCGAACCAGAGCTTGACGGAGGTTCGAAAGATCAAGAACGTGAACGAGTATCGAAAGTACCATTCGTTGATAGGAAACGGTTTAGGTCTACAGTGGATAAAAATGAGAAGTACAATTTTTGAGTACACTTTTATGAACCTTTATCACACCATGCTAGGATTGAGCCTTTTGTAGTTTTCATACTCCACCGTGTTGAGTGTTTGTAGACAGAGAAAGTACATGTCGTTGGCACAAGAAACGATCACCAGTGGACCAATGACTCGGTTCGTTTGATCTACCAGCTCCATCAGTCCAACGAAATGCGTCCTTATTTCACCCCAGAACACCTCAGAGCCGTTGAGGAGATTACACTCGATGCGCTTGTTTAGCTGCCCAAAGCGACACGAAATCCCAGTTGCGATCAGCATGATGAACAGATCCGTGAACGTCCACACAAATGTCAGCGAGATCGTCGTGTACTGGAAGAACACATCGAAAGAACTACACGATCGCACACAACATATAACACAGCACCTACCAGTAGGTATACAGCGAGCAGGTGGTGATACGGAACGGACTGATAAACCGAGCGAAAGGTAAGTGAGCTGTACAGTTTGAAAGGATTTGTCACATTGTACCGGCAGGCGAGGCTCTCCTGGTACACATTGTACACCTGGTTGATCACGTAGATCACGTGCTCCACTAATGCAATAGAAAGCAAGAGAAGTATGTGATAAGTTTACTCTAGCCCGCACGGGTGTAACGAGATTGTGGCATACAGAGACCGGATACGAGGATGACCGTTGCTATCAAGAGCACTCGTCGCCTCAAGTTGATGGCCCCGTATGGGCGGGCGAAAAACATTTCTTCACGTCGAGCCCAATGCATCATGAAATCGCGCCATATTTTCGCCAGGAGTACGAACAGCAGAACCAAAAGCGTGCAAATTCCGAAGAAGATCGGTTCTGCAATGTTCATTGCGTTGATGCCGATCCGGTCGAGTCGTATAAGGGCACTGGTCATCACGAGCAGGCCACCGGCAATAGTCAGCCCACTCAATAGGATGAACGGGGATAAACATTGGAATCGAAAATCGGCCGGATTGGGAACCGTGATGTTCGACAGGGGAAACACTCCAAACAGCCGCACCCACCGAAGCACTGTTTCACAAAGTATAAGAAAAAAAAACCACATTACCAGCACTTTTCGAGTCGCAACTGCGTGAGCTTACCGCTAGCGATAGCCAAGTAGAAGCGCTCTTTTCGGTCGTCAATTTCCTCGGCAGCTCGCACGAATGTGACGTTGCCGCGTTTCCGCAACCAGCGCCATCGAGAAGGATGTGGTGCGTTTCTGCTCCGGATTGTTGCCGCCGGCAACCGAAACCCGAAACCAGCCCCAATCATGACGTCCCAGGCACCATCGAGTCGGCACTCCTTGCTTGTCGGCCTGGAGCACCAGATTGATTGAATCTCGACCACTGGTGAAAGGAAAACGCGTCGATTGAATGATAAATCACGCCACCTCCGGCTACAACAGGCTGGATTCAATCTAGGGGGGCTCATTTGCACCTGGCCACCGGTTCCATTTTCCGATACGGACCACTTTCAAGGGCATGATTTTCCACCAGCGACGGCAGGATTTTCGGAGAGTGCAGGGGCTATAATGTAATGGTGTTACGGCACGCCATAAAGTCGACGATGTCGCCTGGGCGCTCAGAATCGTTCTGAACCCGTGAAGTACAAATTAATCCCGGCTCGCACTGTTGTTTACTCGCATTCGCAACCTGCAACGATTCCGACGCGTGTGGGGTCTGATGATAATGGAGCGATAGAGAGGACTCGGGAGGATACGAGATGTGGGCTTGCTGGTGCAGTGGCGTCACGCGCACCCCATTCACACTGATGACAAATCGAAAGGATACGCACTAGCGAAAGGGATCAGACGACCCAGCGCAATAAAAACTACAATTAAACGCTGCAAACACGCTTTCACTGTTTCATTGCCCTTGGGCAGTAGAGGAAAAACGTTGACTATTCCGAAAACGATCGCATTGAATTTCAAGGTTTCGTCCTACAAGGCGACATTGAAGCACGATGTTTCTCATTCTTATAATCGGCTTATGTGGCTGTGGTGCTTGGGAACTATGATGTACTGCTGTTTGGAATCTCTTGTCTGAACGTGATAACTGTTTTATATTTTCGCTTGCCAACTTTTCGTCTTTAGATGAACTTATTCGTCTTTAGAACGTATGCGCTCTACAACTCACATTTGTTGACTATCACTTAGAGAAAACGAAATGAATAAAGTAACAGAACACAACCATTTTTTACAGCACTTTAATGAAAATAATTGATCTTTTTATTTATCTTGAACGCCAAAACTCGATACTGAAGAAAGTCACCTCAAACTCACCCCAACTACGAATTGCAAAAGGTTCAAGGTTATGCTACTCGCACCGGGGCAAATGTCATCATATTTGAACGAATCCGAATCCGTACGGTGGAAGTTTTCCACATTGAACTTTCGTACGTACCGGTGCTTGTCTATCGTCTTGTGCCGGTGAATTGCTTCGAAATATGCACGAGCCAGCTCACCGTGCTTCGGTGGCACGGTTGGTAGGATTCTTCACAAGATATGAACGTTCTTCAAACGGACCGGTTCGTTGCCCAATCAGTGTAATCGACGACGGAGTCGTCCCACATCCACCGATCTTCCGATTTGCTGCTCAAACCCGCAGAAGCAGCAGCAAACTACCTAACAAAACTGACCAGTCACTTTGTTATTAATGCGCAATGGTTTCATTTACGGGGTTTGGCATAAAAATCCCTCCAACAGTTAAAAACGACCATATTACTCCATTAGCAGGTTCCACAAACCGGTTCTACTACCCATATAGTGTTTGTACAAACTAACGAATTTAAAGGATGCAACAAATGATTGACGATGGGTACACTCCATGGCAAAAAAAAAATTTATTCCTATATGCTACGTTCTCTTTCATCAAACGGCGACCACTTGCCGGATTACTATGATTTGGTTGGGGCTCAGAGCCGCTCAAACGGAAACTTGGAACAGAGAGCAATATATCCTTTACTTTCCGATTCCTCGTCGAATTTCAGCATTACCAGCTCATACGTCACTATCGTGCCGGCCATCTGCAAGTGAACCTCTCGTTAAGCAAGAGCATCTTCTTATCCACAGAATTTCTTACCGAAAACAGCAATTGTCGAGTGAGGTTGAAGAATCCCATCCCCGAGAGGGACACCTTTTCGCTCTTTAACTGGGTTGAAAACCGCTCGAGCTGAAACGACAAGATGAAGCTCAATAGCCGAATCAACTGATGTTACGCCTGCGGTACTGACCTCGACACACCAGCCAACGTTCGGGATCTTCATGATGATTTCCAGCGGTTTCTTGGCGCAATCATGTATATTCGCCGCCGAGAGAAACACTATGATCGTACGAATAATGAGAAACACCAACGAATACCAGTAGTACAGGTCCTCCATTGTGTTCGCAAGCTTCCTGCAAGATAACGGAGATAAAGCTCGGTGGAAACGTTCCGCAAAGTGCAGGATATTCTCACTTCGAAACGTGTAGAATTTGCAAACAAATGTAGTACAGGTTCGTGGCGCAGGATATGAGCATCGTCCAGGAAATGGCACGATCGACGTCATCTAGAAGCTCACACACCGACACGTACGTCGTTCGGACGTGGATCCAATACTCCTCACCAGGAATCAACACTCCATCCGACAGCAGCTTCAGATGGTTGTTGATCTGCTGAAATCGAGTCGCCAATCCAAGACTCACCATGATGATGAAGATGTCCTGATAGTTCCAGTATATGGTCAGCGCGGAAGATACATACTGCCAAAAAGACACTAGTCTAAAATGCCTGCCCGATGGTTTGGTTCTGTGCATCAAAACTTACCGTCAAGAAGACGGCACTGATGTCGTTGTACGAGAAGTTAAGATAAATGTTCGAGAATCGCCGCAGGGCGTAATGCTTGAAGTGATTGGTCACCGTCCAGTTGCAGTAACGTATCTCAAGCTGCTGATTGTGAACATTGCTGACCACCGAGAAGCCATGCTCCACTGGAGAGAGGACAAAATGGTTTTGAATCACACAATTGAATAACACACGTGTCACACTTACCCACGGCCAGAAACACCAGCGTAAACGACACCGTACACATTCGCTTGCGGAGATTCCATCCGGACAGCTGGAACGGAGGTCTGTTGAAGATTCCATCCACCTCGTGCCACTTTGTGGCTACCGAACGCCATTCAGTGACCAGATTCAGGAAGAGCACATTGATTAGACAAGCGTCGATGAAGAAAATCAATCCGCTTATGTTCTTTGCGTTGACACCGATCTGCTTCAACCTAAGATACTCGAAGTACGACTGCAGCAGTGCCGTCCCCACGACGACCAGATTGACGATCACTCGCAGTGAGAACCACTTGAGCCGGAGCTTTGATGGATCGCTTCCGGTGATGCCGTAGATGGGAAATATCCCAAAAAATTGGCCAAGAATGACAACTGGTGAGTGAAGGAGTGGAAAAGGATCATTTCGGAAAGCCAGCATTCGCTCACGGATCGTCAGCACTTACAGGGTCGCAAACCACGCAAAAAGGTGTCCCGCTCGTCGTCGTTCAGCTTCAAACGGAGTCTCTGGCGCACTCTCTGCTGTAAGGCGATTCCTTTCGACACGAGCATCATGGTTCTTGTGGTCGGATGGACTATCTGAGGCGGTACCTGCATCCAGAATGAGATTCGTGCTCAACCGGGATTGTGTGAGCAACGAAGTGCTCTAGCGTGACCGCACGGATCGTTATCGAATCTAATCACAACTTGGTCGAGCTGAATAATTGAATTACGACCTGCGTTGTTTACGACATCGAAAACTCAAATCCCATTGCAAATAGTATGGCTCAGATCCATTCCATCTGGGGAAGTGGTTAGACTAGCTGATCAAAGCTATCGTTTCAATTTTACATAATTGCTTGTTTAAACAAAATCATTGCTAAATTTTTCGGCTCATCGTATTTAGAGGTGACGATTACTTTATCACCTGCTGTGCGTCTTTCACGACGTTTGTGTATCGTAACATTGTTGCTCATCGTCCATGATCCATGCTATTCTCGACATCTGCTTCACTTCTTGAAGAAAGAGAGAGAGAGAGCACGAAACACCTTCAAGGAGGACATTCATCAAACAGATTAAGCTTAAGTGCTATCGCACGGTAGCGTCTACGTAAATCACTCATTACTTTTATCCGCGTTTATGTAAATTTGCGTTTTATTTCAATATTCAGCCAGGCGAGTCGGGTGAAAAGCGTCCATTCGCCTCACAACAACCCTTAGCTGATTGGCGTGAACAAAACATTTACATAAGTTGTTCTACTTGAAATCTAAACGAAATAGATAACGCGCCGTCAAAGCTCGCAAAGCTCTCAAACCATCAAATCATGAAAGTAGCACTTCGTATAACGTCTACGTCTTCCTGAGCTCGAACAACAGCTTCGCAGTCACGAAGGGTTAACATCATCGATGAATCGCAAAACAACAAGACGCGTTTAAGCGCGAATACGGTACGGGCTCAAACGCACAAACCTTCACACCAAAAACAGGATAATCAATCAGACACTCTCCCCATGCTTGCTCTCGCCGGAAAAGCTCAGGTTTCAAACGCGCGTGTCTCATGAGGCACACCACAATCGTCGGAGTAGAAGCATCATGTAAGTTGTTGTTTTCCTTCAGCCACAAGCGGAAAGCGCTGCGTTATCACTTACGTCTAAACTATGCCCCACGAGGCGTCGCAACGTTCCAGGAAAGCGAAACCAAAGAAAGCACTGGTTGACACTAGGGTTACTGTTTGTGCTGTCGTCTTCCCTAGGGGTCCGCCCCACGCGTGCCGACGGTTTTTTGGGGTGTTTTCCGCTCGAGGGTACTGCCAGGAAACCCACCCACCTAGTGGAAAGGGGGGAAAAGGACTCGAAGGGATTGTTATTTGTGCGAGCAGCTGGCATTTTACTCACGCAAGCAACCTCCAAGTTGAACTGCGACACAGCTGCAAAAGACGGTTGAAGATTGTCAGTTTTCCGTACCGTGGGGATGTGTCGTGAGACGAATCAGGAACGCTGCAATTTTTGAGCATCAGCGTCCTGGCGCATGCAGCCAGCATCGTGATGCGGAACTTTTCGTCCTGATGGTTCGAGCATCAAGCGATGGAGGTTATTGGCACGACGAAATGCAGAGTATGAAGCGCAAACACGCTACGGTATAACGGGAAAATTCGGGGTGCACTTTAAACTCAGAAGCTGCACCTGCTTCACAACACAAAGCCATACCGAGCGCGAGTCTTGAGCAAACTAGTGATGTACTTCTTGTGCGACGTGATTGAAGTGCTGTTTGCTTCTTCCCGGAACGCTGAATGCAGAATTGCTCGGGCATCGGTGATTTGGAATTTCTTTCTGGAGTATGTGCCTTTCCGTACCTTTTTTCCAATTTAGGATTATTTCTGAATTAAGTGTAAGTGCTTTCTCGCGTCATAAGCTCAACGAGGCGTGAAGCATGCGAATAAAAAATTGCTTTTACTTTGGTACCTAGCACAGAACAAGCTTTTTTTCGCATTTGAAACATTTTTTGATTATTTATAATTAAATGAAACCTTTGAGACAGTTAGAGAGTGTTGCTTCGTATTTAAATATATTTTAATTTATTTCCTATTTAACGAAACGACTAAAGCATTCCATTGCAACACACATGGCCCATCTGGTACCGTTTTAATATACATGGAAATGTTGGCTTTCCTTCTCCGATGATCCTGCCCTGCAAATGAATCATTCCTGTACTCCACACTCATTACCTTATTCACGCAGCCCCGAAGAGTCTCCAGCTTCGGTCAACCAAATTGCACCTGCAATCGTTTTCAAATGTGATTTCAAAGCAGCACATCTAACCCATGGAGCTTATCAACGGAATGGAGTCACAGAGCTTTGCTGTGATACGGGTCGTGAGAGTCACTCAGTACTCACGCCTTACACGAGCACTTGGAATGGAGCGCGCCAAAACACCCGAACATTCAGCACGTGTTCGCGAGTGACCCGATCTGTCGCACTATGGTTTGATTAATAAGCAAGGCACACTTTCTTCCATGGAACAAAAGCTAACGCTAAAGCACAAACTAGTAATAGGAAAATAATACTTATTTCGAGAGTTCCAATAAATAAAGCAAATTTATTCAATATTGTTATCATTAACAATGAACAATGAAAATAACATGCCGTTATTATTAAGTTAGTTTACATTTAAGCTCTTCTTCTTTTTCTACATTTACATTCTCTCTACATTGTACGCTCTAAATTCTTACTTTAATGTAATTTACGTTAAAAATCATCGCTTCACCGATGTATTTCTAGCGTTTCTGAGCGGCCTAGCTCTGAAGATCTAGCTGTTGAAAGAGCGGTCGAAAGCTCCCGCTCCGATCGTCGGTGATCGGAGCTTGCGTGAGAGAAAAGCACCAACGAGAGTGAAATCAACAAAATCGAGAGTGATGGAACGAAATGTGAGCGACCGTCACCACGTGTCGATCGCTATGCTGAAGAAGCTGCGAAGATGCGCCTCCATAACTCGCGCCTTCTTGCTTCGCTCTCCATCGACCCTTCACCAGTAAGGGTTTTCCCTCTCCCAACCCACACAGTGAATGTCATCGAGATCGACAAGGCAGCGCCTATCATCCTCCAGGTAGCTCCCACCCTGCAGCTGACGAATCATCAAACCACCGGCCTCGACGACAGCGGCTGCGGGACGAGCGACATGTATTTAAGCTATGTCCGTGCGGACGCGCATGCTTAGTCGGTCAATACAACCGGAGCTGATCGTGCGGATCACGGGCTACCCGTGAGAGGGTGAATTCATCAACGAAGTGCAACGAAGGTGTCCTGGTGATCACGGAAGGATTCGCGAAGGACGCTCTCGTCACGATACGCGAAGGAACTGTGGCGAATAAGCGCCAAGTGTTACGTACGGTGACGGTCATCTGGCCGTTTGTGAAGGAAGTGTGATTTTTCGGACGCCGGTGAAATTTTGTGACAAACACGAGTGGTGAACAAACAGTGACAAACGTTGCTGAATGTGAATTACAAATCGTGATTGTTTGTGGTGTTTAACCGTTTTTATTCTTTTAACTCAGATAGAGGAACACACAGGTAAGCTTTAGAATACAATATCTCTATAGAATAGACTAGTGATGATTTTTTGCTCAATTTTACTCTAAATATACATATATTTACGCTTTAATGAAACTGTTATAAATAAAATTCCTTCTTTTTTCCTACTTTTGTGTAACACTTTATCGAGTTGCTATGAATTATGATTAGGAATTTTTTGTTTATCGTCACATGATGGGCATGAATTAATTTGCCTATCTCTTTGAAATCGGATGGCTCTCATCGTGGATCCAGCACAATGTTTGCTAACACCCTTTGCAACAGACTCTGGCCGTTATCTAGGCGGTGAAACATTGTTCTTTCCACGCCGGCACGTCCGTGCTGTCTGAAGCGAAAATATCAATTTTCCTCAATCAGCTTCAGACACCCGACTCGTGGCGCTCGAAGCGATTGGAATTCCCTGCAAATCCCACCCGGACCCGGTCGCTTTCCTCGGAAAGCGCCATTTTTCATTCGAATCGGAAACAGGAAACCATGCTCCGCTCCGATGGGATCAACCGTGGGCGTGCGTCGTTAAATGGGGCCAAATATACCGACCGTCTGGTGTGACACGCCCGCCGGATTGCTTGTCGCGCCTTGGAACTAGTGGTTTCGTGGAGCTCCTTCTCCCGACCTAGGGTGGAAAGCATTTTCCGGGAATTACCGACTATGGTTGGGCTTCTTATCCGAGCGGAGAGTGGAAACTAATCTCTCTGAAAATGTAAAGATCACACTCGCAGGCGCGGCACGGTTCGCGAACAAAAGCGAAAGCTGCTTTTAGAATTTCATCGATGAACAGCGCGTAATGCCGTCGAATCCTTTCAGCTCTAACGTGCAAAGACCGACAGCTATCTAGTGGGGGCACTACTTTAAAGAGAGTCTATTTTTTTGGCGCGAGTAAGCCAGCCCCAAAAGGTGGCCCATTTTTGTTAACACAATCTTCTCCATTCGTTCGCGTTGTGGAGGAAGATTATCCGACGAAGATTGTTCCGGAAATCCTATTTTTGCGTGAAGCCAACATCAGGAGCGCAAGCGTCAGGTGTATTGCTTGTAGAGAAGTTCCGCTCAGAAAAAGAAAACAAACAAATTGCTACCTGATAGCCAAAATCACATTTGTTCTCTTCCTGCACACTAATCCAATCGCTTGTAAGCGTCCTTGTCACGGATTATCTTCATTACGCTCGTTGATCATGGCTTGTTGCCGTGTAAACAGGAACACCATGAATGCCCGTTGGCGATGAGCGTTATCTGCATCCCAGACCGTGTTTCCCATCGACAGACTGCCTCAAAAGCGAATTTATCAAACGGCGTCATGTTTTCGCGCGTGCCTTGTGGTGATTTGTTTCCGAAAGCTCTCTGTATGTCCTGTTTGAAAAGGAAAGCTGTTCTTTTCCTTCGCAACCTTCCGAGATCGGTGTACCGCACGTGAAGCCTAACAGCAGCCTAATGAGTTTAAAAATTAGCCATTTTCCCTCGGGAACGTGTCGGTGTCCATTAGCAAAACGAAAGGAATCCCTTGAAGGCACGACGTGCCTCTTCGTGCTTTCGCGAGCTGCCCTTGAGGTGTCGTGAAATGACGAGCGTATCCCATCATCTCGCCGTGTGCTGGAAATGTTATCTTCCCTCCCAGCCACTGACCGATAATGGTTCGCAGTGTCCTGCCGGTCAGTGACGCGATGCTCAACACGACCGCTCAGATCCTGCCCGAGGGTGATTTGATTTAGTCCTTGGCAGGACACAGGAATACGAAACGAATCTCACCATGGCCAGAATCATCGGATCCGCTCAAATTACATCACGTACGGATGGTTCGAGCCGTTGGGTAGTCCTTCCCATTCCAAGCCGTATCGTTTCATCCTGCGGCGCTATGGTTTTATTGTAAAGCCATGAGTAAGGATTGATCGAAACAAGATCCCTTTTGCGGTGTCTTCTTGCCTTGGTATCCAGCGGAATATATCAATTGATAAATTGACTAGCCGCAGGTATTCCGTCACTACCCATCTCGGGCCTCATTTGCATGCCTTAGGAGATTCATTAATAGAAGGATGAATATTTTATGCTTTTAATGATGAGCAATTTATTATCAAAGGCGTTGTCAATGTCAACGACGTGTTGGATTTTAGCTGTTATAGCGAACACCAAAGTTTTATTTATAATATCATGCTCTTTTTACATCGTTTCGAACGATAAATCAGGTGAAAATCCCGTTCGTCCACTAATCTATTGCAAAACTGCTTTTCAGTCGCAATCGAAAAAAAAATAAAGATATCACTGCATTGCCACACAACGCCAACGGTTCACAACGCCACACTTAATCGAATTGCTTTCTGTATCACATAACCCTCCAGCGACATCTCATTTCATCGATCAACGTCAGCTAATCGTGGCACCCGAAACCACACCAAACCGAACCCAGAAGCACCTCCGGGATCATTTAACAATAATTGCTTCCCCGTTTATTTATGTAACGTCGATGAAGAGGAAAACAAACCGCCCTTTTACTATCCGCACCGGCAATACAAGCACCAAAGGTGTACGATGTAAATCTTACATCGCGTGGTCAGCGCGTACACACACGTGCACGGAGGCATTTGCTTAGGCGCTTGTTTGTAGACCACCTCGCGGAAGACGCTGTCGTATCACCGAAGCGACCGCGAGACTCTTCCCACCATTAGCGGCCAGATTGAATTCAGCACCCACTCGGCCGTTTTCTTGGCCCATCAGTGGACGCTAGTCTCTGACGCCGGGGCAATCCAAGTGAAACAGCTATTAACTAAACGCGAAGCGACTCGACCAGACCAAACGTCGGTACCCTCGGTTTCAGCGTTACAGACAACAGCGCCCGTCGAAGAGAGTAAACACCGCGACCATGGCTAGACGTACCCGTCTGACGTCTGCCGAACGTCAATCATCGATGTACGGCACGGCGAGTTTCGTCTGCATCGGGTCTACCGTCTTACCATCGAAGCATGCTGTCATAATTCACACCCATAATCAATCACCGTGGCAACGGCCACCATCAACACCACGCGGTGAGGGTTTTGCGAATGCAGAACCGCCCCAACTTTCCATTCGGATCCTTTGGGATGCACACCGACATCGGTCGCGAGCTGGATCACGAATTTAATCTGTTAATGCATCGACGAATTTACATACATGTTTTCATCAAAATGTAACTCAAGGTGATCCGTGCGGTTACGTGGTCATGAATACCGACCTCAGTACCCTTTTCGTACATCGAGTATGAGTCATTTTAGCATCGGCCTTGAAGATAGCCATCAGGATAGCTTAAAGTCATCGGTTTGTTGAAAACGGATTTAAGTGAATAATATTAACCATCCCGTCCACGAGCCAAAGTCCGACTTACAGCCTTTAAGAGATTACTTGGCCTGCACAATGGCCCGAACTGAATATTTGCTTCGCAAACACGTGGTCGAATTATTTGCATTTGAACGCGTTCCCGCGCGTTCGTACGCCAAAAATTGCCTCCCTCCTGGGGAGAATGAGGAATGCACTCCATTTTCTTGCACCGTTCAAATTTTAACCCGAACGTGACCTACCATACACGGCTTGGGAAACCGAGCTAACCCCCATCTGAACGGTGCGTATTTGCTTGTTATCATCTCCACCACCCATTCAAACCGGCCGCTTCGAGCTGACGGACCCTCGAAATGGGTCACAAGTGGGCAACCTTCCGATTCGAGCCTCTCGAATCCGCTCGTGCCGTTGCCAAATAGCTGCTGGAACGTTACGACATGTTACTCAATCGCGCACCGGCCATCGTCGGGCGTGTCATCTTCACTCGTTCCATTAGCGTGGCCGCAGCCAACCTGGGCACTTTCGCTGTGCCTGAGCTCTAGGGGATCCCGCTCGATGGGCTCGTCTAGTCGTGCCGCCGCGTCGGAAGAGATTCGAATAATTTATTATCCCTCCTGGGAGCTTCCAACCCAAACGGAACGTGGCTCAAACTCATCTCGTATAGTGGAGTGTTGTTCTTTAAAATCCCGCTTTACCGCAAGTACAGCCTCCGGGTAGCATGATAATTACGGCCAGCCATGCTTATTCGAAGCGTGCCACGGGAAAGTCACGCCAGAAGGGTGAATTTTAGGTTTAAATTTATTCCTCCCACCACCCAACTTTCAGGGAAGAATCCGTTCCACGCTTACGTTCGTTCTCACGCGAAGAGAAATGTAAACATTATCCTACTGACGCCGTCCTAAACCTTCCGCACGCGTAGATCTTGCACCCGTTCAAGGAAGGTTCGGTTTCGTTCGGAGCTTTTCGCACGGACGCGTTAAATGGAAATACAGCGCAATGGTGGCATTGGAATCGACCATCAATATTCATCTCGCGATGATGCAACCCTTCGATTGGGAAAGATGTTTTCAGTTGGACCTGGTTTCGTGGCGTCTATTATCGCCGTTAATGCACGTTGTTAATCATTTAGCTTCGATTAACTACGGGCCCATAACCTTACGTTCGTTATGAATGTTTCTTTTTTTCGTGCAAATTTTTTACACTCAACGCACCAACTTTTCAGTTTTTCACGCCTCTGGTACCAATCGACATGTATCATGCTGGTGGCGAAATTAAAATTGGTAACAAAATATTTCCCTCTGGTCTTATTTTCTTCTTCTCCACATCCAAGACGCATCTTCAAAGCGAACCGTTACATATCCCGCACTGGAAATAATGTGCTGAATAATATCACCATTTGAATATATTAATTATGTCACAAAATGATGAACTGCGAGTCGTGGAGGTTCCCCTCAAATAAACAACTCGTCCTTCCATCCGCAGCCTTATTCTAGGCAAACTAAGCGTAGAAGATTAAATTCACACGTAGACGGTGTGACTGGAGCAGTTCACCTTTCATTTGCGACATCCTTCACAGGAAATGAAAAAGGCACCACATAGCGCACGCGGCAACCGATTACCCACCCTGGAGACGATGTGTCCTGGCTCGATTTCGGGTGTCCTCGAATATCGTGCCGCCACCGTGCGAAGTGGGCACGTGCTGGCGCTGCCGGCTAATAATAAACCACCTGTCGTGGCTTGGGAAGACTCGATCCTTACCGTTTGCAAACCATGAGAGACGAGGTAGCACCAAATCGGGCCCGCGGAGCAAACACATAATTAATTGAACGTCTTACGCCCGATCGACTTGCTTACCATGGGGGAGGGGAGGGGGGGGGGGGTGCTGTGGGGTATTGGCGTGTGGAAACGGGGATATGTTTTTCCGTGGAATTTTCACGGCACCACTAATGGAATTTCCTTCGATGGCCCGGTCGTTTTCCCTCGTCGCGTCATGTCAGCTTTTCGGTCGCTTTAATGCGAGTCATAAATTCTGCACGATCCTCTCCACGGTGAACGATAGCCGTTACCGTGGAAAAAGGGTGAAGATTTCCACCCGGAACATGCGGGTGAGGAATATGTATATTCGCGAGTCTGCTGCCATCCGCGATTCGCTTCCAAACGCCGCTCAGAACGTGGTAGGCTGTGACGTAATTTTTGGATGCCATGATTAATGTGCCATTTAGCTGAGCTCGCAAGCGCTCCGGTGACGAATCAGAGGCATATGAAACGAAGGATGCCTTGGAAAACGAAGCGCAAGCACAACGCGACTCACGTGACATAAACTTCGTTCGCGTAACCTCAAATGTACCGCAAAAACGTGCCACCACAGCCTAAAGCCGAAGAAGTAAAGTCGGAAGGGAGTTAAAAAACATATATAATATTTTACATACACACAAAGTACCAGCTGCACACATCGAGGCCCATGCTTAACCCATTTACCTACACCAGAACCCCGTCATAAAGCCAGACGTACGCTTGAAGCACCGTAAACGGTCGTAATATGTTTTGCGCCCAGCACCACCAAGGAATAATCCTCCGGAATGTAAGCTTTTGCATGGATGGCTCCCGAAAAGATGCGAAGAAACACGAGCCTTAACCGCATCCTGCTATGTGAGCGAACGTCACACATAGAGGGAGCGTTGACATGGATTTTAGGTCTTCTGCTACAAGCTACCTGTAGAGGATGGGCTTTAAGCAGCCGAAATTAAACTGATCGATGCTCGCGAGCTGCTCGCAAGAAAAACTCGTTAAATTATGCATGGAAGGGAGCCATTATTTCGCGACCGCTTCCCCACAATCCAATTACATTTTCCTCTCGAAATGTTAATTCACTCGATTGTCCCTGTTTTAGCATTGCTGATGTATCATGCACGTGCGTTTTTTCTTGTCCCTGCACATATCTCATCTCATAAAGGATTATTTGCTGATGTGAAATCACCATTTGTAAATAAATTAAAATTCTTTTACAATATACATGGCGGACAACAGCAAGCAAAAAGGACGACATCGTCAACCCGGCCATTACCCAAAAATGGCTACCCTGGAACGTGAATTGAGCCGAAACGGTTGCCCGAGAATCGAATTTGACATCATTCTGGCCATAATCTGGTTAGGGTTGAAATTTCGAGAACGAATAAAAAAAGCGAGCGGACGATTTCACCTAACACACCGAGATGGGTGGAGCGGATGAAAGTAAGCATAAATAATGCACATTCATAAACTGCCCGTGTCCGCACTGTTCCGTTGCGGGGAGGCATTCGAAAGCGGATTCCATCGGCAAACAGCACAATGAAATATTTAACTTGGAATGATGCTTCCTGCACGAGGGTGGAACGGGTGAGATGGTAACGAAAAAACTCAACAGGATCTACCGGTGGTTGAGGATGTGTTCTACACCTTTAAAGCTCGCCACACAATCGGAAAAAATAGTGATCCTACTGGCGGCAACGGCTATGGGAGTTCCTTACAACAATGTACCAACCTCTAGCTGGCGGGAAATAGCTTGAAATGTAGCCAAGAGTTGGATAAAAATTATATCCGACACAAAAACACGCACCATGTGGAAGAGGGCGCGGCCGGCGAATGCTTCATATATATTTGCAAAAGTTACCAGAACACACACACACACTGGACATGCCTGGTCGTGTGTAACATCGTTTCTTCTTCTGAAAGTCGAGTTCCGGATTCTAGGAATATTTTGCCCAGCAAAAATAGTCACCATGGCAAATGGACCATTTGCACGCATCTTCGGATTTACGTTAATCGATAGGAAACGTCTGAAAGGACGAAGGACCGTTAAGAACCCGGATGAAGCTGTTGCGAATAAGTCCCGAAGTGCGTTCTTTGGGGACGTCTTAGGGATGCTGGAGGCTATAAATAACCAAGCACACCTATAATCAAAGGCGAAAAAGCTACTAAACTATTCCCCGAAGCTGACGGTATTCATAAGTCTGTGGGGAATGTCTCCAGCTTGGAACTAGCCACTATAAACGACGTTGTGGCCCATCAGGCGATGCCGTTTTTTTTCTTTTTCCTCTGAATTAGCCTAATAACCACGGTCGTGGCTATTGCTGCATCATAAATACGCGTCGTGTTATTAAGCTAAGCCGCCCCACTGGGGGCTTTCTCATCCTGGGCTGACGGTCGACTGAGTTATTATCTGCGCTCTTGGTACCCTCGAAAAAGGTCCGCCACCTTAGCCTGTCGGTGTCAAGATGAACCGCTGGCCAGGCTGTCGAAAGGTGTGTACCTCGACGTACGGCCTAAGCGAAGACGCGCAGGATGTCTCGCACATGAGCACACCGGTTTCGGTCGGTTTTGAGGGAAACCCTCTTCGAAGGGGTGGCGTTGTCAAGTGGCCGTAAAAAAGCAAACCGTACGTCGCACAATGCGCGAGAGGATCGAGCGCTCGAGGGGATGTATTGGATGTATAAAGGCAAAGTTCAATGCAATTAAAACATGCGTGGCGAATGTATCGTCTGTGTGTGTGGTGGGATGAAGCTTTTGCCGAGATGATGATGGCGATATGGCGTGCGACAGGTGCTCGATGGTGTCCGTTTCGAGAATCCGTTTGATTAGTCATCGACGAGCTGCGATCAGAAGGCCGTGGGTGCAACAAAGTCGCAAGTTGGCTTGCTGGCAGCTAGCTAAGGTTTGCTCCTCCTTGGCTACAAGTTAGCTGGCATGTTGAAAAGCTCCCTTCATCGAATTATAACTTTTAACGACCACCGCAAGTCACACCGTTAGAAAAGGCATCTGTGCACGTTAGCGTATTGAAATGAGACGAAACTTAAAGTGCTCCAGTTTTTTGGCATCGTTAGACGATTTTGCAGTACAAATAAAACCAAATTTAATTACTCCCAAACGGTGATGATAAAGCAAGCCACAATAAACGTTTGATTGTACTCATCATTCCTAGAAACGTCCTTCCGTTTCACAACGTATTCATGGTGTGAAATCCAATGCCTACCTCAGGACCTTTCGGGCCATGCGTTGCGACTCTAACGACGATCAATCTTTACGGTGCTACTTATGTTGTAATTTTACAACCCGCGGCTTCAATAAAACCGAATCAAGAGCCATACGCGGCTTCACATGTGAGTTCCATCACCCCGCAAACGAGGAGTAGCAGTCTCTCCGATAACTCCCCTCGGAAAATGCTTCACTCGCGAAACCCTATCCACTCGAAACGCCGTTTGATCAACGATCCGGCATCAATGAACTTTGCCATACTATGCGGGGGACGCAAAAAAAGCTCACCTTCAACTTTTGGCTCGTTACGTGGTAAGGGTTCATAAACCGAAGATTAGACAGACGAACGACAGGACGAGCGAAGGCGCTGAAAATGAGATAAAATGTCTAACGTTTTGAACGGGTGCCGCACGTGGTATGGTTATTTTCTGTTATTACTTCATTGACCCGCTGGTTTGGTTGGGTAAATCACTAGCATCCCTCGTTTACGAACAAAAAAAAATCATATTCAAATGACGATAAAGTTAACAACTTATTCTACTGCAACCGGTGAAACTGTTTTTACTTGCAATGAACATCCTTTTCAAACGAATGATTATCCAACACTCCAATGCCCGTTAAAGCCTTTTTACGAGCGATTGCAAACGATTAGTCAAAAATCGATTACCCATGGGGTAACAAACGCTGACCTCTGTTGCTTCTTCACTCCCGCAAGAAAACCATCCACCCCAGAACCGAGGCCGGGAAAATTAATCTCTCCCCAATCCAACTCTGTCGCCTTTTCGATTTAACACCGATCAAAATGCATAACTCACGACTAGCGAGAAACCGGCATCGGGCAGGATGATGAGACCGTTCGTCCGTGTCCAGCGCCAGCCAATCGGAGAAGGAGGTCGCCATCATCTCGTCATCAAGGTGTAACTGCAGCAACACGGCCTAAATGTCAAGCAAATAATGGCAACAATTAACGGCCCACCCGTGGTACATCACGCGGATGCGGTAGGCGCCCTAACGAACGGTCCGGAATTCACCGCAATCGTGGCTTTGGGACCGGTTTATCTTCTTTGCTGCTTTACTCCTACAAGCACTCTGCAGCGGGAGCTGGTGGCGAGCGATTCATCATTGAAATGAAGTTAGCATAAAAGTAATATAATTACCCTGGCCAGTGGACTCTCCCGGACGTGACCTTTGCGGGTTCGCCGGTTCTCTAAGCCAACCGCCGAGGCAAGAACTGTGATGGCGTTTGATGTCCACCCAAGTGCGTTGCCCAGGGAAACTTTCTTGTAAATCCGCAACGTCAACTCACCGCTCGGTTTCATTCGAGAGTGCACTAATTTTTCCACCATTTTCGGTCTCTTCCACAGTATCCCATCGGACCGGCGATTGAGGGCTTGTTCGGCAACGATCGAAAGAAAAAAAAAAGATGCAAGGATTTCGGGCGGTCGGAATCCTTCTGCTTGTTCAGGTGAGTTATCGAGGCGCAAGCTTACGAGCCTTGCAAGGCCCACGGGGATATTTTTGGGTCTATTTTAGGCTTCACATTCCATCGAACAGCAGGAATAAAAAAATACCGAAAGCTACCTAAGCCCCCTGATTGGAGTGTTGCTCGAAATTGTTTCAATTTTGGGCACCGATTCCCGCAGGACACGGTGGACATCATTAGCATAGACATTACCATCGGATAAAATGGCGTCCCATCCTCGGTTCGAGCTTCCGTTCCAGGATCCCTTGGTCGGTAAATTCATCACGCCGATCCACGGGACGGAGCGCGAGAGGCTACGGGTGCGAAAAATATTGCCCTTTTCAGGGGCGAGTTTTCATGATCTTTCCACCATGGCTCAGCTGCTGCCGTTTATGTAAATCTATTCCGGTATGCAAATTTACCCTTCGCACCGTCCGGTAAGCGTTCGATTGGGTTTTGAGCGAACAGAAAAAGAAACCCCACCGAAGAAACCCTGGCCAGACGGTGGTCGGTTGCTAATTCCTTCGCTTTACGTCCAGCCCCGACCAGTTCGAACGGCAAACGGTCATAATTTGGGAATTTCTATTACAAAAATAGACACACTGTGGTATGGTGGAGGGTGGGAGCGCAGTAGCGGCATTTGGATTCACAAATCGTCGCATTATTATTTTCCTCAAAATTTGCTCTGATACACTTTAAGACTTCGGTGGAAATCGATTCCTATCGGATGGTGATGTCACGTTGCCTAAACCTGTTACCATTCTACCGGAATGGTTGATTAGATTTTAACAGCACGGTTCGAACGTTGCCTTGAACAAAGTTGGAACCGGTTTAAAAGGGCCAATCATACGTGCCGAAGGACATAGTACAGAAATTTCCATGTTTTATTTCGTCTCCAAACTGGTCCTTCGGATACCTTTTTTGAATGTGAAGGTAAAGAGAGTTGAACATTTTTGTATGGCGATCAGTTTTCAGAGTCAGAAACACACGATGTGTCTATTTTTTGCACCGACTCTAAGACACCAACTCATCTGCAAACTGAAATGTAAAAGCTCCTCATCGAAACAGGAAATTTGACACCTACGTGTAACTTTATTATCACCCGGGGCGAATTCTACAGATCAATGCCCCCGTGAAACAATCGTTTACATTACAGACTGTTTTAACGCTTTAACTGCCTTCAAAGTTTAATAATATCGTTGCTGTAGTGAACGAGTAAAAATACAATCAAAAATATCCATTCCATCCATACATGCTTGACAGGTTTAAACAAAGAAATTAATTATCTTTCGAGCATCTTCGGTTTAATTAATCGACACGCTGCTTGGCCACTTCGACCAGGCACTTGTTAGCGCTCCGTGCCTACGCCGACGTACGCCGACGGTTGATTTAGGTAATTTCGAAAAACCCCATTTACCCGTGGCGGTTTAATTTCTGCAACGGTTTATATCTATTTTTTGTTTACCACACCACCCTGTGTCCTCTGCGTAAGACGACCTCCACGCAAACCTGTTTGTCACCTTCGCCATAATTGGTGAATTACCGAATCGTTGGCCGGCCCACCGAGGTTTAGCCACGGTGTCTTCTTCTGCCCCACAACTCGACGTACTTCGGTCGAAAGCCGGTGCCCGCCAATCGATTGCATGTAAATAAAAAGCCCGCCCCAGGGGCCAAAAAGTCGCTTGCGTACCTGTTTGCGTTGCGGTTGCATCACACACGTGCGGTTGGCGCATCTTCGCGAAGGGGTGAATGTAATTGATTGTTATTTTTCGATCAACTACAAACCATCGACATGCACGTGTAGGCTGGCTATGAAGGAGAGAAAGAGAGATGAAAGTGTGAGGAGAGTCTACTTCTCCCCCACCTGAGGTCAGAGGGCGCATTGGCCGTTGCGTGGCGTCGTTCCAGGGCGTTCGAAAGGGCGGATGAAATTTATCTTTCCCATCGTCGATTCCCGCTCGAAGGGTTGGTTTAATAACTTTCCAATGTCTTCTCTGCGCTGCACTTAACCGTGTATGTGTTCTCTACGACGTCTTGGCGCTTAAAATAAATGAAAATAAAAATCACGTACTCGTGGGGACGCACTGTCCAGCACTTGCGGGAATCATTACGAATCCCTTCCGACAGCAACCGACCGCGGACCTATCATTATTGAACTGTTAGCCGGACGAATCGGAACATCTTCACTAGCAACAGAAGTGCTGACACAGCCGACGAAACCCTCGAAAAAATGCGATTGCATAATACCGCGAAAAAAATACACAGAAACCTTTCATCCGACCCGAACAGCTTCCCCGAGGGTATAGGGTCTCTTTCTTCGCCAGATCATTGGGTCACCGGGGCACCAGGGTGTACGAGGGTCTTTAGGTGCGCAGAGCTTCGTCATTTATTTTCGCCCTCGTTTTGTGCTGTGCCCTTGCTCTGACGTCGATCGGCCTTCGTGGGTGAAATTTCTGGCGATTCCGTCATCGAGAGGATTTTCCACCTGCCATCATCGTAAAAACTGCTCGTTTTTTTTTGTTTTGGTAACCGGCTTCAGAAGGAGCGAAGTGTAAAAGCTCGCACTCACGGGCGGATCAGCGAATTTACGGGCGTAACCTCTGCAAGATCATCTGGAGGGTGTTTGAGGGTGCTTATGTTTCGATTTCGTTAAGCTGCCGTTAAGTAAACCGTGGCTCTCGGTGCTTCATCCGAATCTTAAATGCCTCCGGTGCGGATTTGCGACCGAGAGTGCGATCATTAGCGCGCCTCGTAAAATAAGGCTTATTCACGCGATCAGCAGATACATTAATTCAAGTTGGATCGTAGCTTCTAAGCCTGCGCTTGTGCATGTGCCTAGATGATGCTTATATGCTTTTAAACGTTTGATAAAGAGAGTTTGACAAACTATCCACGGGGTTGTGAGCAATAGATTCCCTCAAGGATGGGCTCATGTGTGGCATTGTGTGGAAAGATAATCAAATGAATAGCCAGCGACCAAGAACGAGCAGATTTTGAGCAGATTTATTTCCCACATCAGAAAACCTGCAGACGGCTTCACGCGGATGTTAATAATCGCACGATTATACAATCACGGCACAATTTGTCACCAGCCCCGCCTCGCATCGCATGTGTGAAAAAGCACCACACCGTGGAAGGCCGATGAGCTGCTTCAGCAAATCTTACAACAATCGCGATTATTCTTTGCACATCTCATGATGATGCGAGCATATGGAAGCTCTCGGAGTGTCAGGAAATCAAAACACTTTTCGCCGTAAAAATCAATTCATCTTCGAAGATTACGTTTGAGGTTCGAAACAAAATTACGCTGGGCCCTACGGAGGCAAGTGGGCACAAATTCCCGACCGCTGGCTGGATCGAAAAGGTCAAGCGAAGCCAAAATCCCCACCCAGAGGAGTCGGACCCGATGGACCGATGGGAGAGGTTTGTAAATTCGATAAAAAATAAATCTACCCTCAAAGAGGACCCTCACGCGCGTTCGGAGGGTACACGAAAACTTTTCCAACAGACGCCGGGCCACCGAAGAAGCCACCAATAAAACAGCACAACACAACACTGAACGCCCCTACGCTTACAACTCCCTTAAAACCGGCAGACGAATTAGAGACAAACTCACGCGTTTCGCTCCATCCCGCGGTGCGATCATGGTGGTTTCGGATGGTTCACCTTGAAATGGTTTTACGGGCCGCACATTTTTATGCTAATGCGCACGCACACGAGCGGAACCCCACCCAACCAGGGGGCCCACCTGGGGGATGGCACCTGCGCCAAGCCAGGAAGGGTAGGATCTTCGTCCTACGCACGTCGTACAACAACAGGTTGGCTCATGTGGCCCTGCCGGCTAGTTTTGCATACATTTTCAAAACGCGCTCCTCTGAATTCAATCCCAAACCGTGCATTAATAACTCACGACCCTGTGTTGCCGATGTTTGGAGGGTGTTTTCGAACCTTTTTTTTATTCCACCCCGAGGGTACCAGCGAGTTTGGGCGCTCATCCTGTTATCTAACTGCCACCCGGGGCTGCAACCGGCTGAGCCCTTTGGTGCCCTTGAGATGAAAGTTATCTAACGGCGAAGGGAGCCCTGCGACAGGTTGTGACGAAAGGACGTTCGAGTCCATGAGATGCGCACGCAGGTGACCCACAAACCCGGGCGCCCTTACAGATGGGGAAATAAATTGCCATTTGATGTATCTGTGTGCTCGATATTAGATATTCGGTGTCATCACTGGGAGAGCAGAGCAAATTATATAATCTTTTTTCTTGTGGGTCACCCTTATATCACCTCGATAAGGGTTTAAGCCTGCTCGGTGAGATGATTCACGCTGCAAATATTGTTTCCATAACTGTAAAGCCCCTGTCGCCATCTTGCGACACAATTAGAAGACGGCAAAGCGATTTATTTATCGCGACAATTAATTCTCGGCGCATGCAAATTGCGTCTAATGCCCGTCTAACGCTACTTCGCAACGAACACTGTAAAGTGCATTGAAAAATGGCCATATCATTGTGAATCTTCACGCACCCAAGCCTCCAAGTGCGACAAAGCAACGCATCCTTCTGGCGTTCGTTTGCGCCCCAGAACCCCCGTTACGTATGACCTTCGATCCGCCAGCTACACTTGCCTATTTATGCAAATCTCGCCAACTAGCGTAAGAAAATTACAATCCGTCAACCGACGACGAGCACCGATCGAATGTTCATCATCTCGCTAACGATGCAGCAACATTGACCGAATGCAGCACAGGTGAGCAGAAGATGGGTGTCTAACCCCTGCACGGACGCTCTAAGGACACTGATAATGCGAACCATCCATATCGCGTCCCCCGAGCTGGCTATTAATAAAACCATATTTTTTGACACCTAACTCAATCAGCGAACCCCAGTCGGCTGATAGCCGGTCCATCAATCAATTCACGCGCGCGCCATTTCTTGGAAAGGTCAAAGTCGACGGCCAAATTGTGCCGCTCGGTTCGATTGGGACGCTGTTTGATTAATTACGCCGCCACCCGGGTGCGAGTCTTTGCGCATTTGGGAAGGGGACGGAAAATCCCACCCGGCCCAAGGAGACGGCTAATCACATTACGAGCATTAGGCGCTTGTACATTATGGTTTGCGAGTTTCTGACGAGCTGGCTTCGGACAGATCAACGGTCGACAAAGCTAGCCCCGGGAGAGGAGTTCGCTGGTTCGTTCGAGCTAAGCTGAGGGAAAGCTGGAAAAAGCAGGAAAAAAAACGTTCACTCGCCAACACTTGACGCGCGAAATAATTATTAAATCAACCTAGGCGAACTTTTTTCGGTGCCAAATGAAATGGCACGTTTGCAAAGTGCCTTCCACGTTTCCGTCCGCCAGATAGGCGTCTTGTCAAAACCATGTCTAATTAACATAACAACACTCTCCCGTCGGCAGGATTCGCGTTCGTACGTACGTACGTACGTAACGAGCTCCAAAGCAAAGCATTTATTATCCTTTTTTTATCGCACCGCAGCACACAGCTTTATCGGCACCGCCGTGGATTGTCATACGCCATGTTTGGCGCTGCTCTACCAGGGGTTTAAATTTAGTAAACCGACTTGCGTAAGCCCATCTCTGTGGTGAGCTGTAAAGTTTACACGTAAAACCCGGTAGTTAAAAGGCTTTCATATGCCGCTCGAAGACAGGAGCTTTTTTTTGTTGCCGCTTTGCATGTTTTTCCCCCGCTCGTGTAGTAATGTCTAAATATTCGCCGAACGCAACTATCTTCCCTTGTTATTTTCTCACTTCTTCGGCCGGTTTCTTTTATCCTATGGTTTCGATCGTGATTTCCGTGGCTCATCCTCAAGTGCGGCCTGGAGCTTTCCAGCGAAGACACCACCATTTGCATGGCCTGCTGTGCGGCAGTTTGTTTTTGTGCCATTTACCGCCAGCTTGGCCAATCGAAAGCTCATCGAGAACAGTAATTTGCCTCCGCATGTGAACGGAACGCAAATCGCGCCGATGTTGTTGATGTGTTTTTTTTTCTTTCGCTTCATTATTATGGCCCCATCTCCGCAGGACCTTTTCGCTCTCACTCACGCTCACCTGGCGGCTCCATGACCCAACGAGATGATCTGAGGCGAATCTCCGCAAACAGAGCGCCCGTGGGGTTGACATTTACGTACGATGCGTACCTCCGATTCGTTTGTTCTGGCAGTAGATGCCGACGACGATGAGCTGATGTCGACTCCACGCCACCGGTCGACATTTGGCTGTCTGCCAGCCGAATCGCTTCCATTACCGAAAGCGGTAATTACGTTGCGTATTATTAGCAATGATCCGCTAACCGCAGCCACGAGATCCTGCAAATGTGCGTAACCTTTACGCCGACGAGGAGTTGGCGCCTCAGCTGCGGATGCCATACTTGTCTCAATAAGTCAGTCGAAGTAAGTCATCGGTAAGCAACCGATCGGTGACAGACCCGAACTGGGGGGATTATTAGCAGTTGGTCAACGTCCTACGTTGATTCGATACAATGGACCGATAAATTGTGCCGTGATCGATCGATAGTCTTCACCGACTTGCCCCCATTAGGTCTGCCTTCCCATGGCAACGTTGTCGTTCCCGCCATACGTACCATAGGTGCTCGTAGATCTCGCTGCTCTTGCGCGGTTCTCAATCCTGATTGATTGATCCCGGGTGGCATTGCGTTGCACCACATCGAGCAACGGTGCGCTTTCTTTCGCAATACCGTTTCGCAGGATCAAACCCCTGCTACGCTAGGAACGCGCATATCGACCAAGTGTCGGCTGTCAAAATGTGGCAGAAGCTCACCCAAACGCCCCGTTTGGGGAGATGATTTATAGACAGAGCCGAAATCCCTCGCGGACAGTGTCAGTAATCCACCCCAAGAGGTCTCCCTCAGGTCGGCAGGCAGCATTAAGCGTAAGATTAAGCGAAGGGGGAAAGGCCAACGTAGTCAAGGTCGATGTCGGTGCCCAGATGCATTATGCCATCGCTCGTTAACTTCGACATTATCGATCGGAATTGATGAAACTGGAGAGAGAGAGAGAGAGAAAAAAAAACTATGCCAACCAGTTCGCACATGAGCCGATTACAGACGGTGAATTTGTAATTAATACTTGTGCAAGTGCTGGGACAACTTTCAAATTTTATCCATCTTCCTAACACATGACCTTGACGGGTAAAGGTCGACCAGACGCGTCCTGCTGGAGATGACAACTCACAGATGTGCTTAGACACTAGCTAAGCGCGCAGGTTGGTCGATTAAAAAATAATCATTTTCCCCCACCGGTCCTTGATCTTTGACCACGTGAGGCGCCAGCTTCAAGCAAAACGACCTTCTTATCTACCGAATCACCGGCATCTCGGATGCTTCAAGCTAAATCGTTAAGCCACCGGAAGACGATGCGGGGCTTTGAATTTACGAGCCAGCGGGTTAAACCCACCACTTTATAATCCAAATGCTTGCTTCATCCGTTAGTCCTAGCAACGTCACCCTTTTTCCGAGCAATCTATAATCTTCTTGCTGACACCTTGGCGACACGAAGTCTGCTGTGAACGCACAGATTAACCTAGCTGCCCCAAGGTGGAATGCCTTTTTTCGGGGTGGTAATGAGCCGCAATAGACGCCTCAAGGCAACCGCTGGTGGTGTGTGCAAGAAATTAAGGCCTTCCTCAAAACCGGATCATCTCCCATCACACCGATGGTTAATTAGCTATAAAAAGGATACGCAAGCTAGAGAACCACCGAGGGCTAAAACCAAACTAAACGAGAGAAAAAAATGCACAAAAATTTAACAAACCGCGTGGGCACGAAACACGCAGAAACGTCGACTCATTTCACGAACGCGAAGCACCCTTTTTTGTGCCGCAGAAAACCCATTGAGCATAGGACTTGCGTAATACTCACCGACACCGATGGAGGTCAACTTTCTAGTACCTAGTTCATCTTGGGGCATTTCCGAATGGCTCGCGTGCACAAACTCATTTATCGGGTGTGGGTGAAAGAACGTAAAAAGTGCCATCTTCAGCGGTGGTAAGAGCATAAAAAAAGACAACCCAACCAGCAACGCTAGGTGCTGCAACGCTTGTAAGCAAGACATAAAAAAGTGTTGTTAAAAAAAAGGAGATGAAAAAAGGTGCACCTTGTTGGGTCCGTGATCCACCGTGATGGGTGGGTAAGAGGCAGATGGCACAAACCTGTTGGACATTACAAATCAAACCCCCGAACAAACCATCGAAGGACGACCCTCGAACCCTCGAAGGACGACAAGATTCCGATGATATATGATAAATGAATCTCCCATGAATCTCGCATAAATAATCGCAACCTGCGAGGATCCTGCGCTAATATCCTGCTCTTTCGAGTGAAATACACTACTCCTGCTATGGTACGATAAGGTTATATTGATTTGTTTTTTAATTACAAAGTTGCCACTGCATCAATGACACAATGGAGCGGGAACAAGAGCACAAGTGGAAACTCGTTCCCGGGCTGGCTTTAAGGCTTCCATAATATCCTATTAGCCATTAATTATTATCCAGCGAACGTGGAAAAAAGGAATAAATACTGACTCGCTGGTTTAACTGCTGCTTCCAGTGTGCTTGTTGCGCTACCAACGCACAAATACTGCACGCAATTGATGCGCAAAATGTAAAGCTCCACACCCACTCGATTCGGTGGTACTTGGGGTCAAATTGAAGTTGGCAGTTCGTTATGCCCCGCTTCATTACAAACGGAGATGCGGCGTACACTATCAGAAACGGACCGACTGGCAGGGCTAAGAGTCCTCTTGAAGTTACCCACGTTGCCGATCGTTCTGACCTTTACACCCGAATGGGTTTTTTTGTCGCCTCTCTCGCAAATAACCACTCGAGCGGTGGGGCCATCGTTGAAGGATCTCTGCCTTTATTTTGTTCACCTGGATGCTGTTGCACCCCTTTTTTTTTTACTTCGGCGCAACTTCATACTTTGATGGACGTGCAAACCACGATTTACGAATTGACACCTCACTCTATGCCACCATACACCGCGCAGGTATGGAGTTGTTCCGAGTGCCGATGCCTCACTTGAAGTGGGTGACGAATTTGCGGAGTAGAATCCCTGCACATGTACGGCACAGGCACAGACAGGTCAACTCCTGCGGGCATCGCAGCCACAAACGAGCTTCCGAGCGTGCAGTGAAGTCTGGTGGGAAAACGGTGGTCTTCTCGAGCTGCGGCTCTCTTAAGGAGCTGCTTTAGATGTAAATGTCAAACCCCAAATGAGCCGGTCGAGAAGCAAATTTGAACCCGTTGGTTGTCCCAACCTTGCTTTAAAGTTTGACGATAATGATGCCCAACGTGCCGTACTGCGCCAACGGATCACAGCTCAGTTCTCCACGAGTACTTCCAAGGTGTCCGATTAGTAGGGACATCGCGTACGCAGTACACCGAAACCGCCCGATACCAAGCCCTTCACTCTGAAACCCACGCTGCCCACGGAAACGTCCACGATCAGAGCAGATAATCGTCATTTACATCTTGCTTACCGATCTAAGCGTTTCCCACCCCGAGGAAAAAGGGGCGACCCATTGCGCAACATGCAGCCCGTGTACGCTGACCTACTGCAGCCACAGAGTTGCCACAGGGCAACTTGCCCACTAGTGGCTGCATGCGAAAACCCTAGCGGGATTCCACTTTCTATCGTCCAAGTGCGAGATGACGCATTTTATCCATCGCGTGAGATCGTAGTGTGTGATTGGAGGCGAGTAAGGCGATCGCATTTGACAAATCGTTTCTCGAGTTGAGAGTCGAGTCGGCAAAGAAAGGGCATCTCTACGAGGTGGATGATTAGTTACGGCCCCAAATGCTCACTTTACCACCCTAATAACGCCAACGGGTGCTCGTCCATTCGAGCGTGAAGTTGGTTTTGGCGTGGGAAAACTGAGCGTTGGACGCCCTTTCTTTCGTTCCATGAAATAACACCCAGGTTAGCGACATTTCGCATTAAATTTTCTTAAATCAATCGAGCCAAGGAAAACCCATATTTATCCGTTCCCATCTGCCTCAAAAACCAACGGTCATTCTCCTTTAGAGCCAAATTTATTGCTTATCAAATGGCACCGTTAAAATTCTTGCCTCCCGCCCGACGAGGATCCAATCGGGCTGTGACTTTTTATTTATAGCCATAACCGATTTGGAATTAATTTCCGCCAAAAACCTGCGCGAACCGACTGGCCTTGAAACGATGCCAGAAATATCCTCTATTCGGTACGCACGCGTTGAGTCACGACATCGCTTACGCCACACGGAACGAGATTTTGCCCTGTCTCAAAACCTGCGCCAAACTCCACCCAGAAATATGCGAGCCCCACTCGAGGACCCACTTGGTGGCCTTGTCTGTACAAACCACTACGCACTGTGGTCAGCGTGGCGAGGCCCATCATCACCACTTGGTGAATCCGTTAATTTGCATATTCGCGCGTAAAATTGCCCAGATACGACTGGCGGTTTGCAACGTGTTCATCAGCATAATCCGCGCACGATGAATGAAATCATCGTCGTGAGCTGACGTTCCGGGAACTGCTGTACGCCTGCTGTATGGAGGACGCGACCACCGAAATGAAATAGGGATTACGTCCCAACAGGACCAGGGTACGGATTGGGTGATTCGGTGCAGTTCGGTTCGATTTAATTGCGCCATCGCAAACCAACAGATCTGCGCGAATCTGGATGCAAGCTCTAGTCAACCAAATATTTATCGTAACAAACAAGCAAACAACGTAACTGCATGGGGCTTCCAGATGGTATGTTTACACCGGTAGAGGTCACCATCGGCCCGAGAAGCGGAGTTAACAGGAAAATGCACGATTTTGTCAACAACATGGTTAACATGCTTGAAGCTTCAATCTGCCAAATTGTCGAATGCGAATTTCGACACCATTCCGACAGTTTCGCAAAGAGCAATGAAATATGGCTTCTTTCAAGAATACCAGAAAGCCCGGAAAGTCCAATTTCAATTAAACAGCATCCAAGAGCAAGATAACTAACCGTCGCACATTAGTCGTATCTCAAAACGTGTATGTTCCCGTTGTTACTCGTTTGGAACGCGGTTGACGTGCTTCGCATATCTTCTTTTATGCTCCCGTTTTCTCACCAGCATGCTCTGAAATATTCGTCTCTTCATAGCAGACGGAATCATTACAAAAACCAAAATCTTCCTCGGAGCACGTGCGGTGCATGGTAGATCCCCACAAAAAGTGCCGAAAACATGCCGCCTACGAACGAATGGACGGATCATTAATTCTCTCGACAGACGAACCCCGATCCCCGAAAAGCCCTCCAAAGATCTCATGCAAATCCCGCCATAATCGTAAATCAACGCACGGAAAAACTCAAACGTTTACACGCCCCGGGGTGAACTAAGTCCAACATGTCTACCGGCAGGGACGCAAAAGAATGGAAAGCTTCCAAAAGTCAGCAGCGAACACGCAAAGCTAAACGAACTTCACGTGCCATTCCTAACAGAGCGGACCATGTTACCACCGATTTGCTAGCTCGTGACATGGGACCTTGGGTTGATTTGTTTAAAATGCTTCCTCAAGGGAAATGAAAAGGGGGTGCATATGCAAGGCAAAATTAATTTTCAACCACAGCCAACTTCCGGTTGCTGCCTGTGAGGATTCTAGGTTACTCTAACCCGGTATGCTTGGCCTCAATGCACCCGACGAAGTGGACCATGCAGACTCGTGGTTTGTGGATTTCAAATTAATTAAATCACACCACCGGCCACCCTCACAAACTCGACGGATAACACACGAAATGCGTCGAGTAACGACGAAAGTTTAGCGCTCGAAGCGGTAATGCGCCAAATAATGAGACGTTGGGCACGTGTTAACCGACTGCTACAAACTATTCTGATGCAGCTCCATTTGTGCTAATTAAATATAATCTGAATTGGAGTTTCGCGTTCGTTACCTGCACACTCTTTTGTTCGGTTCAGAATTGCCCTCGGTCAGTGGTTTGAGCTACTCGACCACTAAAACAATTGTACGGGTTTTAGCGGTGAGCAGTGTAAGACAAAATGCTACCAGCAAAGCTTTGCAGCTTATTAAAGTTTATGTTATTGAACATGGGTGCCAGCGAAATAAAGCAAAACATGCTTTCAAACAAGCTTTGAGAAATATTGTAAGTGTAATGCATAATTTTAATGTATTACACTTGTTACCGATTTTTTAACTAATTTTTATTTCAATTGTTGAATAAACTTACTACTTAGGAATTTCCACAACAAATGCATACATTCAGATGCTGGATGTCAAGTACAGATAATTCTCTTTTTTCTGTTATCAGATCCTTTCATTACAAAAGAAGAAATCCATCCCTAATCATCAAAAGAATAGGCAAATTACAGACGCGTCTCCGAAAGAGAACATGTTACGAAAAACGATTTCAGATTGATTTCGACTGAACCCTTCAGAGGCATCGAAGGTTAAACACCGAAAGTTCCATTATTACCACAGCTTTCTTTATACTCTTCTTCTCCATTGCCTTCCAGCGTTGTTATCGATACCAAGTTTCGAATGAAGTGGTTTCGAAAGCTTCAGCCTAAATACTCAGCGTGAGAAAGGTATTCTCGGTACCTTACTTTGCTTAACTTTTCACCATGGTGTTGCCAGTTTACCAAAAAAAAATACATCTGTTTTTATCTGAATAGCGTAAAGCAAGGAAATAATTTATGCTCAAATCACACTGATGACGATGCTTCGAAATTCCTTGCCCAGGATGGCGAGCGAGTGAACGAAACGAGAAAAACGAGCAAACACCATTTTCCATTGCAACCCCTTGTGCAACAAATTGTCCTTCGCAGCACAATGAGAAGAGATCCTTGCTCGTCCGCTATAATGCGCTCGCTTCCTTGACCGGGAGAGCTTTTGTGCTGAAAAAGGAAATTAAGTGAAATTTAATTTGCCATTCCCCGGGCCGCTGAAACGCAGAACATTATTTATCTATTATATCGAGGAAACTCCTTGCCTGGAGAACGCTGGTTGCTCGCCGAAGATACCATCGCACCGGTCGTGCTATTTACTACCTGTTTTGGAAATTTTCCTCATTTCTTGTGAAAGGGAACAAGCTCGAAGCTCGCAGAAAACCTTTTTCCTTCTATTGACTTTGACTCATTGCATCGGTCGAAATTTGTCGAAAGCATTTTTCTTCCAAAACACGATAAAAAATACGACAGCAAACGCATTTTTTCGAAGGAGTAAAAGAGTTAAACCATGCTCCTCCGCCTGTGTGTTTCGAATTTCCTGTTCGCTATGTGTTAATTTGGAGTAATCGCTCGAACGGAGTAATTACCGTAAACTTCGATTTCCGAGAAAATCTGCACTGGATCGTATTGTCTTATTTGAGGGTTAGATTCGGCGGTAACTTAAATCGTTCATACGATTTTTTTTGCATTCTTACTTCCCTTACGAAATGTTGAATAGACGCGCTATGAACAGATTCGTGCTTTACAAAATTGTAAAACAGTTGCCATCCGATTGCGCACAGTAAATGTAATAATTCATCATTAAATGAGAGCAATTGCTACATTGTAAAAAAAACGCTCAATCGGCCCCTGTTGGTCAATGTGAACGTCGTAGATAGTGCGAAACATTTATCACTGACGAACGCTCAATCTCGTCCGTCATCGGACCAGTACGGCATATTTACCATGCATATTTACCCATCATCCGCAGGATTTCTGCTCAATATTTGGGCTTTCCTAGCCATAAATCATACGCTCGTAAACCGGGCTCCATCTCGCACCGACCGGTCATCACGTTACGAGCTCGTAAGTGCACAGACCCATCCGGTATCCAATAACGCGAAAGCAGACACACACACGCCACAGGAATCACTGCCGAAATCTGGACACTTCGGTCCAGACTGGGTTAGTGAACCATCGGAACGGGAGATGGGGGCAATAAGGACTTGGGAATACGGGCCGGGGTTGGGTACCTGTCAGTGCGAAGGATCCCTCGACGTCTTCATACCGTAAATAGTCACCCATTTTTACTGCTGGGCAGACCATAAAGCGTGAATCCCGGCAGAAGAAAATAGAAAGGCTTGCGATTCACCGACACGGCCGCCGGAGATGCTCGTGACGTGAAAAGTGAAACCACGCGAAGAATGTAATTTATTCTCCTCCGATGGTGGTTGTCAGGCAGGTCCTTGCATCCTGACGAACATCCCGGCGGCTGCTGTTGCTACTCAGAATGAAGGGACCGAACGCAAAATATCGAACCGAATTCATTCACTCACGACCCGGCCCAACGAAGCGTAAACGAACGCATTGTAATCGAGTCCCATCGCGTGTCCTTTCGTACGTTTCGTTGGGCCAATATCGGATGAGATGAATTCCTCAACGTCAGGTCCGATGCCACAGTTCGAACTCGGTATACTCGGTAACTTTTTCTGCGTCCGTAGTAGCAGGTGCAGAAGTTGGCGGTAATTTCAAACTTTACGACACGTCCGTTTCGGGGAAGCGAGTTCGCTCGGTAGCAGCCGGCAGGAATTCCCCAGTGGCATCCCTAATTGAGCGCTGACTCGCCACTGATGAGTCTTCGCAATGTGCTACGATTTCACTCCACAAAACTATTCTCCCTTTAGCATGGCAACAGCACCGTCCCAACTCTTAAACATTCCGCTCCAATTACGGCGAAAGCAAATGGCGCCAATCGCACAAAAAGGGTATTTTCCTGGGATTGTATGGGCGGTGGATTGGAAGTTCTCATCACGAGCCAATCGTTTCAATTATCGGTCAATGCGTGACTGCGTGTAGTGGCCGTGGTGCTTGCGAAAAGGAGGTTGCATTTTGTTTTTCATGGCCGAATTTTCTGTGGTAGGGCGCGACACCGGATCGTGCAGATTCGTAAACGAGTTCTAAGAAATCACTCGGCACGAATTGGCATTCCTCACTCCTGGCGAATTTGATAACAGAAGATTGAATTGGAATGGGTAAACGGTCCTGATTTAACGCACGCTGTATCAAAACAAGTTAGTCCGTTCCGAAACCCAAGTGAGCGTATTATTTTGAGGAAAAGCTCTAAGAATTACCTCTAAAGGCTTCCTGAATTGAACGATTAACATATCGAAATGCTATTTAAAAAAAATGTTTTTGATTCTTCGATCTATCTTGTAGAAACACCCTTATCATTGTTACTGTTATCGTTTGTTTTTGGAACCGTGTTTAATCCTTGTTTTTGCGACCGTGTCGCAAACGCTTGAATCCAAGAGCTCGGCAGTTCCCTACCCGTGCACCCTTCCGATGAATATCAGAAAAGACGTCACAGGATATTTTTATCAGCGAAAGAATTTAATTTGACACCGCGAAAGACAGCGACACAAAAACATGGTGGTCCTTCAAACAGGCGACGGACCGTAAATTCCCCAATGCAACAACCAAAGTAGGCGGAATTCGTACGCACGTCACAACGAAACCTACCATCAATCGGAACCGTTGGCTGTCGTGCCGTCACTGAAAGAGTGACAAGTGCCACTTGGCCGTTGTCTGCTCTTGGAAGGTTTTACTAGAACCTGTGTCCCAATTTCTGTTAACCACGCGCTTTCCGAGAACGACCTGTTGCGCTTGCGTAAAAGCTCACCCATTTAGTTTTTAAACGTTTAAAGTCATCCCGAATAACCATCCTGATTGTGACCATTTTCTTTCCGTTTTGCAGGCAAGCTATGCCGTCGGACAGCTCTTTGCTGATAGCCGAAATGCGTTGGCACCACCGGCAAGCAGAAACGTACTACGCCAGGGTGATCGAGCACCGAGCCACGATCACACCCATATCGAGACAATCGATGTCAAGTGTGACCAGCGGAACGGTATGCTCGTGACGGTTCAGTTCGAGGACGATTTCCGAGGTGTCATCTATAGTCAGGGCTACCACAACGATCCCAAGTGTCGCTACGTGCAGGCGAACCAGGGCGGACGACAGTTCACCTTCACCGTACCATACGACAGGTGCGGCAGTAAGCCATCCTGTGCCGTATGCGCCTCCGTAGACAATGTGCTTGTCATCCAGACGGACGAAGAAGTGCAGGAGGCCTGGGATACGGCCCGGCGCATCTCGTGCAGTCAAAGCGAGCAGCAGCAAAACACGATCATCTTCAAGCCGTTCGTCGTGGACCAGTTGGAGGTGGTGAACGTGCCTACTTCGACCGGTGGAGTCGAGTGCTGGATGGACATTCAGCGTGGCACTTATCCGAACATCTCGCCCATTCCAAGCGTAATCAAGATCGGCGAGGCACTCAGCGTGCTGGTGTACCTGCGTGATCCGAAGGGCGAGTACGACGTGTCCGTGAAGGACTGTTACGCGTTCGATAGTCCCGATTACGATGCGTCGACTACGGCTCGTCTGCAGCTGTCCGACAAGAATGGGTGCTCGCGCAAGAAGAAGCTGTTTGGGCTGTGGCAGAAGACGACACAAACGGGTAGCTCAGGTGCAACGCTAGTCGTGCACAACAGCATCAAGGCGTTCAAGTTCCCTGATCGTATGCAGGTGTTCCTGAAGTGTGACATCGAGATCTGTCGCGGTGGTTGTGGGCCTCAGGTGTGTGCGGAGGAGAACCTTGTGAGCACGGTAGAGACAACTACCCGGCGACTAGCCGGTCCGACACGAGGACGACCCAGCCAAACGACAACACTGGCTCCGGTCGTGCCAACTCGCGGACGACGTCCAGATGTGAATGTCCCAGTTCAAACCCAACCGCCATATACGCCTGCTCCGACGCAACCACCGCGTCGTGGCACACGTCCACCACGTCCAGTGGAAAGCAGCACGGTGACAGCTCCACCACGACGCACTCGTCCACCAAACACTAGACCACCGACCGTACAGACGACACAATTCGTGTGCCAACCTGGATCCACTGACGATCGTTGTAATGACGTTGTTGCCGCCACACAACGACCCGACTGTTCTCGAGGATCTCGTGATCCTCGCTGCCGATCGCGCGGTACTCGTCCGCCGGTTTCTACCACAACGGTAGCCACTCCCGCTCCGTTGAGATGCTTCCCAGGATCAACGGATCCGCGGTGCCCAACAACCTTCCGCCCGTCAGTTCGACCAACCCAGCGTCCTCCAACGACTCCTGCAACGCAACGTCGTGGTCCCACTACAGTGGCTGACGAGGACGATGATGATACTGTGCCCAATTGTCTGCTGCGTGCGGATGATCCTCGATGTGAAGAAGTCGCCGTCTTCCTGCCCGTGATTCCACAGGATCAGGTTACCACGAGACGACCGGTGGTGGTTCCAACCGTCCCATCAGTAACACCAAGCCCCTCGCTTAACTGTTTCCCGGGCTCCAACGATCCTCGCTGCCGGACACCCGTCCTTCGCTGTCCCCCGGGAACGACGGATTCTCGTTGCCCAGGGTTCGTCGCGCCACCAAAGGACACGGCAACATATCTACCACCGGTCGATAAGCCCAATTGCTATCCAGGATCGAGCGATCCACGCTGTCCGACGACTCCACGCCCAACGCCGACCACTCAGCCTCCATTGCGTTGTTTCCCGGGCTCAAGTGATCCTCGTTGTCCTCAAACAACTCCACGTCCAGTACCAACGACCACATCTGCCCCAGTGTGCTATCCAGGATCAACCGATCCACGTTGTCCGAAACCACCGCCAACCACTCAACCCCCATTGCGATGCTTCCCCGGATCAACTGATCTGCGGTGCCCTCAAACTACTCCCCGCCCGGTCCCAACAACTACTCCAGCGCCACGATGCTTCCCAGGATCAACGGATCCACGTTGTCCTCAAACCACTCCACGTCCAGTGCCCACTACAACTCCTGCACTCCGCTGCTATCCAGGATCAACAGATCCACGATGCCCACAGACGACTCCTCGTCCGGTTCCTACTACAACCCCAGCTCTCGTTTGCTACCCGGGCTCTACGGATCCTCGTTGTCCGACGACGCCACGTCCAACGCCGACTACTCAGCCACCGTTACGATGCTACCCTGGCTCCAGTGATCCTCGTTGTCCGCAAACTACACCTCGGCCGGTGCCAACAACGACACCAGCCCCTCTCTGTTATCCTGGCTCCAGTGATCCTCGTTGTCCGCAAACTACACCTCGGCCGGTGCCAACAACAACTCCTGCTCCAGTTTGCTACCCAGGCTCGACCGATCCTCGATGCCCGAAGCCGCCACCAACCACTCAACCACCTCTACGGTGCTTCCCAGGATCAAGCGATCTTCGATGTCCCCAAACAACAACTCGCCCGGTGCCAACAACTACGCCTGCTCCCCGATGTTACCCGGGATCAAACGATCCCCGCTGCCCAACGACACCGCGTCCGGTACCAACCACAACGCCGGCTCCGCGTTGTTTCCCCGGCTCGACTGATCTTCGATGCCCACAAACTACAACGCCGCGTCCTGCTCCCACAACAACTCGCGGACCTGTTTGCTTCCCAGGATCCACTGACGCAAGATGTCCGCAGACGACACCCCGTCCAGTGCCAACTACAACGCCCGTTCCTCGATGCTATCCTGGCTCAAGTGACCCTCGCTGTCCACAGACAACACCACGACCAGTCCCGCTATGCTATCCAGGTATCGAACAAGCTCCATCAATGAAACAAAGGCGCTTCGACAACATTTAAATCCTAAAACATTGTGTCATTTTACTGCAGGTTCCTCCGATCCGCAATGTTCCGATAAGCAAAATTCTGAATCTTACCTTCCCCCGGTGGAAATTCCTAGGCCAACAACAACGCAACGTCCCGCTTGCTACCCAGGTAAGGATACACACACTGCTGCTTTACGATTGTACGATCTTTGTAGCACACTTAACTACATGTTTCCTTTTTTCGACAGGTTCAACGGATCCACGTTGCCCTCAAACAACGACTACAAGGCGACCGACACCCACTACTACTCCGGCCCTCCGTTGTTATCCGGGATCGAACGATCCACGCTGTCCAACGACGCCACGTCCTCCACCAACAACTCAGCCACCGTTGCGATGCTACCCGGGCTCAAATGATCTTCGATGCCCTCAAACAACTCCTCGTCCAGTGCCAACAACTACTGCGGCCCCACGATGCTTCCCCGGATCAACGGATCCTCGTTGTCCTCAAACAACTCCACGTCCAGTACCAACGACCACACCTCCTCCAGTGTGCTATCCAGGATCAACCGATCCACGTTGTCCGAAGCCACCGCCAACCACTCAGCCACCATTGCGATGCTTCCCAGGATCAACTGATCTGCGGTGCCCTCAAACAACGCCTCGCCCGGTCCCAACAACTACTCCTGCGCCACGATGCTTCCCGGGATCAACTGATCCACGTTGTCCGACGACTCCACGTCCAACGACTCAACCTCCACTCCGCTGCTATCCAGGATCAACGGATGTTCGTTGTCCTCAAACAACTCCTCGTCCAGTGCCAACAACTACTGCGGCCCCACGATGCTTCCCCGGATCAACGGATCCTCGTTGTCCTCAAACAACTCCACGTCCAGTACCAACGACCACACCTGCCCCAGTGTGCTATCCAGGATCAACTGATCCACGTTGTCCGAAGCCCCCACCAACCACTCAACCCCCATTGCGATGCTTCCCAGGATCAACTGATCTGCGGTGCCCTCAAACTACTCCCCGCCCGGTCCCAACAACTACTCCAGCGCCACGATGCTTCCCCGGATCAACGGATCCTCGTTGTCCTCAAACAACTCCTCGTCCAGTGCCAACAACTACTGCGGCCCCACGATGCTTCCCCGGATCAACGGACCCTCGTTGTCCAACGACTCCACGTCCGACTCCAACGACGCAACCTCCGCTACGTTGCTATCCGGGCTCCAATGATCCTCGCTGCCCGACCACACCAAGACCAACCACTCAGCCGCCATTGCGTTGCTTCCCAGGATCAACCGATCTGCGATGCCCGCAGACAACTCCTCGTCCTACAACACCACGTCCAACCGTGCCATCACGCCAGCTTTGCTACCCTGGCTCTCCGGATCCATCGTGTCCGCGACCGTTCGTTTCCACCACACCATCGTCGTGCTATCCGGGCTCTCCCGATCCCAACTGCCCGCAGCCTTATCGACCAAGCAGCACTAATCCTCCTGCTACTTATTTGCCACCGTTCCCTGCAACCGGTACAGGCCGCTCCGCTCGCCATCTCAGTCCGGAAACGCTCAACGACATAAACGCGTTGGCCGACACCATCGACTCCGCCTCCGTCGCATCCAGTCCTGCAGAGCATACCGGTGCAGTAGGCGTCACATCCCAGGCGCAAGGAAGCACAGCCAGAACCAAGCGAGATGTCAGCCTGCCGAACGATCTGGATGGAGAGTTGGCAAAGGAGATCATTTCCATCACGCTCAACATTAAGGGCTATCAATTTGGGCAATGATCGGAAGCACACGGTAGCGTGGCACTGTAACGATCGTATCGCTCATATCGCATAATACTCATCTGTTCGAACGAACGGAAGTCAATATTTCGACAGCGTAGCCAAAAGAACAAACGATTTGCAATGCAAAAAGTTCTTCATCACATACCGACGGCCAATTGCGGGTTACGCGTTGAAGTAGAAGTAGACAAGATTGTAAATAAATTAAATAAAACCCTCACATCATACCACTCTCACCCGGTGGTATGGGTGTACTTTTACAATTTTAAACCCGCCGTTTTTAGACTCTAGCATCTAGGCCCAGTATTCAGTAGAAAGAACACTTGAAAGATCATTTCTAACCACTGTTTATTGTACGATCGTTACTTATCGAATATGTTCTGCACCAACGGGATGTGTTGTTGCTGAAGAAACTGCAGTACCAGCTCGTCGATATCATCATTGCTCCGTGCTACCTGCTGCCGAATGATCTGCTTGAAGTCTTCCTTAACACCCTTGTCTGCGCCGCGTGTTCCAATGCGCCGTGCACCAGTGGCAAGGCTCTGCTGCGGCATAGCCAGCTCCAACTTGACGTCGGGCGAATGCGTCCACAGATGCATGAACTCCTCGATAATCTCCCCATTGATGATGTAGCTCGTGAAGTGCAGATACGTGAACTGTCGCCGAGTCTTGATGATTTCGAAGATAATCTCGACCGTTCTCGATTCGTGGGGCCAGTTGAGCTGTGACAGAACGAGCAGATTACCCAGCATCGAGTTACTGCACTCGGCATCCACCAGCTTGGGTTTGAGCAGTGCAATCAGCATCTGTACGAGATAGTGCAAAATGGCGCGTCTCGTGAGCGGTATCAGCATGAGAACTCGAGTGGTCTGCCCAAGGGCAACACTCTCCAGATACGAGCCACCGGTCGGAGCATGAGAAATGTGCTTTAAAATCGTCCCCATTTGCTCGAACAAATGCACAGTGATAGGTCCTTGCACGAGTGCGAGCGCAAACTGGCGCACGGTTTTCTCCAGCGGCGACATTGTAGCGACGGTCGATGCCTGCAGAAGAGTGGCCGTTTCTTCGTGCTGGCCCGCGCACACGTACAAATCAATGAGGAATTTCTGCACCCAGCTCGATAGCTGCGGCACTAGCAGGACGAGCTGAGCAAAGTCCGTCTTGAGAAGCTCGTTCGAATGCAGTAATTGCCAGCAACTTTGGCACGTTATCAAGCAGTTCGGGGCGTCCGGGCTCACCGCGGCGTTTACCAGAATATGTGGAATCTCGATTACGCCCTCGTGCGCTCGTCGCTTCAAGTCTGGCGCCACATCTTTGAGTGCCTCCACTAGTATTACCTCGGTTTCGGTGTTACCCTCTTTCGAGCGCAGCCTAGAGTAGCCGATGTAATCCTGCAAGGCCAACACGAACACGATCGTTGCGCAGAACAGTATCTGCTTGCTTTCCGTCGACCGAAACGGGTCGTATTTGTAGATGTGAATAATCTTTTGCCAGTACACGTCTTTGCTCCAGCTCTTCTTGTACAACATGAACGGTTCCCACTTCAGAATCTTGCCGCAAAAGTCCAGTATTTCGAAAATCTTTTTCCAGCAATCCGCCGAGGTTCGCGCTCTGTCCTCCGTGTCGCAGAACATCTGGCTTAGATAGTACTCAAAGCAAACCGCCATCAAACGGTGAACGAGCTTTGGTGGGAGCTCAGGTGCGCGATTGTACACCAGCGGAATCGCTTCGTTGAACAGCATCTCCTTGAAATTAGGCATGGCTACATTTTGTACCAGCGTTTCCAGCAAACGAGGCTACAAGGAAGTCGAAATAACACAACGGTAAAAAAAATGTTCATCTTTCGAGCTGTGTTGTCGTACCGCATGAGTCGAAATGGCTTGAGGGAAGCGCTTCAGCAGAAGCAGAATCAATCGACAGTGGTCGAGATTATTGTTAGAATGCACCGCCGTCAGAAGCAGGATCTGATGCTGCACTTCGTACGAAATGTATTGGAACATCTTCACGTAGAACTCCTGCTCTGTCGTGGTGCATCCTTCCGGAATGCGCAACGCATTTGTCATAAGCGATATCTCGTTCAACAGGCTTGTTGGCGTTTGATGAGCTCCGTGGAAAGTCATAACACTACAAAGCAGCAACGTGAAAATTAAGAACGATTGCGACTCCCGGAAGACGTGCGCATACTCACATATAGCTCAGGCATTTGGCCGCTTCCTCAAAATTGTTTGCATTCTTTTCGATTTCGTACGCCTCAAACTGCAAGTAAATGAAGATAAATAGCATTATACCCATTCCCAAATAAAAAAAAACCCGACCGCACGCTATCGCGCCATGCCGGCTCAAGTTACCACACCAACCTGAACGCCAAAATCATTGGGAAAAAGCGTTTTTGCTGCAATAATCCACGCCTTTGCTTTGTACGGGTCAGTGGATTGTTTTGCGCGCGCGATGAGATATTTTTCGTTAGATAAAACCTCCATTTCACGATAAAAATCCCCACTTTGCTCGAAACAGCACGAACGAGCAATGAAAACAATAAACAAACCCTTGTAAACAATTCTGAATTCATTGACAGCGCCGTTGACAGCAAGTTATTCGAAAATCTGTTCATGGTTTCCGAAACGAGCGTTACGACAGGGCTGCTTTACAACCGTTGTGGTGATGAATTTCTACTGCTGTAACGAAAGTGTTTTACTTTTCAGCTTACTGCGAACAGAGAACACATGGTTTGCATCGTTTGCTGCTCGCAATCCATCTCTAAATTAATTTTCCAGCAAATATTGAAACACATTGTGGATACTTGCTGTGATGACGATATGAAACCGTCTAAGTACTGTGCTGCACACTAGTGGTGTTCGTATAGCTTTGCTGTAAACAGACAGTCACTGAAAAGTTGCTCGATCAAACGGAATCGGGAATAGCTTGTGCATTTAAATTTCTTTTGTTTACGAGTGATGTTGCTGCGGCCGCTGCTCAAGATTTGATTCCGCGCTTCATCAACGGTACGAGTGATCTTAAACCACGGTTTCGTTTGGAATCTGGTTCTGTTTGTTTCGTTTGATTCCACGCCAGCGAACGATCATACTGGCAGGGCTAGGCTTACCCATATCCGCGCCATTTCTAGTGATCAGAGTGATCGTTCCAGCAGATTTACTGTGAAAAAATGTTTGTGAAAACGGTGAAAAAGAGAAGATAATTTTCCGATGTTGCATTTGACCAGTGTCGTGCGTAACCGTGGTGCGAAATCAAGAATTGTGAAAATAACAAGCTCAACCATATGAGCGTTTGATTCCATATCGCGCGAATAAGTACGATCAAACGAAGCTACCAAACTGTGCTTATTTTTAGCTAAAACTGTGCCTTATCACCGATTGTAGGTGTTTTTGATTGCAAAAGCTAAACCCGTTTTTGTTAGATTTTTTGTTACATTTTCGCTTTTGCGGCTGAAACACATCATAGCTTTTATTTTCTCCAATGCTGCGCCAATGTGCATATGAAAAAGTATTCACGAAACCCGAAATGTTAACCCCGTTATAAGCGCCACATCCGTGTCCGCTTCAGAAGAGAGGACAGGTTTTCCTCCGTATCGTTCCCTGGCGTTGCAGACGATGGGCGAGTGACGGCGCAAAACATTGGAAAGAACCGGTTTCATCGAATCATCCCCCTGGTGCGGTGCAAAGGGCGGCCGTACCTTTTCCCAGGATCGACCGATCGTACCGATCCATCGTCTGAAATCCGTGACCCGATCGACGAAACCCGCGAGCGGTTGGTAACGGGTCCGGCGACAGAAAGAAACCCACCCGGCAGAACCCTCAAGGACCGCCACCAGGAGAACTCGATCGCATTCGATCGACGCACCCACCTTCGAGCATGGGTGGTTGCGGTCCCGAAAACGGTGGTTCACTTATGCGCCGACGGAAAATGACGATGTGGATAGAACTGGCACAGCATTAATCATCAGCCTTCCACCCACCGGGGTCACCTCAGTTGGCCGCGACCGGCTCTCGTGTGGTCAAACAATAGCACATTAAACCCTGACGATCGTATCGTAATTCGCGGTGAAGGGTCGCTGGCCCACGAGTGGCCCCGCGGCAAAGGGAAAGCGATGCCACATGTCCGCTCGTGGTGAATTGAGCTGCTAGAATGTTTTGTGAAGTGGCCTGCTAGTGGCTGAAACGCGCAAAAAAGTGTTTCGTGATCGGTGAAACTTTCATCCCGCACCCAACAGAGAAGCTTTTCTTTCCCTTACAGCACACTCAGCTGGATTGTACCGGTTTTATGCTTCATCTCGAGATGAACTAACATATTGTTTTGTTGGTTTTCCTATTCCTAGGCGTTTAGAAACAAAAAAAGTGTAAGTGAAAACAGAAAAAGTGTATCACCTCTGAGTGTATCGATCGAGATTGGTTGATTGGTTGTACCTTCTACATAAAGCACCGCAATTTCTTTTGCATTTATCAAAAGGTAAGCATAACCGCGAACTTTCAAATCAAAATTTGTCTACCCTTAAGCGTTGTGCTGTTAATTTTTTCATTACTCATCCATTTGCGGGGAAAATTTATCGCGAACAAATGCTGCGCATCAATTGTTTGTTCAGCAGTAAAGACATCCACGCTTCAGCCCAAGGATTATGGATTCAATTAATCAAACCCCCGCGAGAGTCGGCGTTTTTGCTTGGCGCAAGAACGACAGTAATTAATCGGCACAATCTCCCCAGCAAATTGCATGGAAAATAAATTAATCAGTCCTTTTTTAGTTCAGCTTCAGCTTTATTGAAGCGAGCGCCGCATCCGTTGATGATCGCGAAGGCGACGCGCTCCTTTGCGTACATTTGTCTTTCTATTGCTCCTTTTCCTTCAGTTCGTTACTCGGAGGAAGTTATTGGCATTACTTCCGCCACGCGCACATGCTGCGCATACATTAGACGTTAGAAACCGTTCTTCATGCGGACGGTGTCGTTCATCCTTTCAGGTTCACGGCATGCGTTTTCAGAAGCATACCAAAAAAAACACTCAACTCCATATTCAGTGAGGAGAATTAATCAAAACAAAGGAAAGCGATTATAAATTTGCTCTTTTTTTTTTTTTGGAAATTTGCAAGTCCTATTTATGAAATGCTGCACCCCGACGAAACGGTTATTAATGAAAACTCATTTACGTTCCCTGTTGGTGCTGCTTGAGTCGCTCGCATTTCCCCTCGAGCCGTCGTCGAAGAAAGTTCCCAGAAAGGCGTTGAATTAAGCATGCATTACCATGTTTATTTATGCACCCATTGCCATCAGCCCCGTACGCCTACGGGCGCGATCTGATGCAGTTTTTGCAGCATGAAACGGTGCAGTGGGTTGGGCTACTGTTTTCCCTACCGGTGTCTACTGTTTCGGTGACGATCCAACGCCTCGTTTTGTTGTGGTGCTGTTCCGTAACAGCGACAAACACTGTTGCATTGGCGCTTCCCGTGGGGCCGCTCACGGTCAAGCAATGTGTGAGCAAAACAATCCGGAGGAAACCACGACACAATGTAAAACATCGCTCGTCACAAGTAAGATTTTACAAGCAATGAAAGGAGGAAACGAGCACCCCTTGAGTGCTGCTCCCTTGAGAAAAGTAGCAAAACGGCCGATCCTCCCTGGGTGATGATAGTGTGTTTTGTTTGGTAGTTTTTACTATGGTGTTTTCTATTTATTGGACATCATGGTGCATGATCAAGGGCCGTTGTAGGGTGTATCGTTGCAGCATAATTATAATGCGCCATCGAGCCCCTTTGCTTTCCAGCAGCTCCACATCTCGAGCACTACTGGAACAACAGCTTTCTGTAACCCTGCGAGGCATTGCAACTTTTCAAAGATCATCGCGCTCTAACAGTACTCCGTACAAGCTGTAGAGTGAAATTTTATGTCTGCGATAAAGATCGAAAGATCGCGAGATACATTCCAACGTTCTAACCCGTAGGTGCTTTAGAACGGGACGTTTGCCGAACGACGTTTGTCAAGCAGCAAGTTTGGGAAAGCGGTAGAACCCCAACACCACCCTGCTTGAGTTTGGTGTTTCGATCAGGCAAGAAAGCGAACCACCGTACCGTGGAGTACGGTTTAGCGGTTCAACAAAGTTCATCAGCACGGGCATCGTGAGTAGAATAAAATCCCATACCTTCTAACGTGGTTCTAACATCGCCCGATCGCAATGGCTAATAAGATCCTAACAAACTCGGCCCGGTCACTCCCGAATGACCAGCTATTAATGGCGTGGTATCTTCGCTTCGTTAGCTAGTGTGTTTGGCCAATTCCAACTTGATGCGGCAAGACAAATCCATTGCTCTGCGCCTCGATTATTATGAGATAATGCGAGCAAACATAATCGTGCCCATTTGTTTCCAGTCTCGGCTTCGCCTTCGACTTCTGAAAGGCATTCCGTTACTCGTGATGATCATGGAGCGCTTAAGACGTGATCGCACTCTCATACCCGAAACATTTGCTCATGTTCATGGCACGCAACATGGAAGCAGCATTAATGCGAAAATCGTACCCCATCGAGCGAAGGGAAGCCACCAACGTTTGTCTAAAAGTACCGTTCGTGGTTGATTTTTGGGGTTGGCAGAGGTGGTAACCTTCAAACTGCCGCTGTTAAACCGTTCACAAATTGCGTCATACACGAGACAAGCCATAAAAAGCCTAAATTATTTCAATTCGGACCAGCTTCCCAATGTACGTTCGTACCCAAACTCATCGCTGGACGTTTTCAAGGTTTCGAAGACCCCGGGACCTGTTTTTGTGGCGATCAAGGGCGATCCTCATTCTACCTCGAAGATGTTGGTCATCTCAAGGGGTCTTACCATCGTGCGCGATAGACGAACAAACACCTCTCATCGCTCCTAATAGAGTGGATCATCCTGGATCGTTTAGATTCAAATAAAAGTCCCAACTCCGTGCGCTTCTTGTGTGGAAGAATTCCATGCGGACAAATGATCCTCCTTCTCCGTACAAATGATACCCGAAATAATCTCCTCGCTGTAAACCGAACTTGTCGGAAGAGTATCGTTAGCAGCCGCAGCAGAAACGGCGCCATAACACGAGCCAAGTACCATCATCCATTCCCAAGACAAACACGCACGCAAGATGGCGTGTCATCCCCGGAGAATTATCGTTCCCTAATCCGACGGGCAGAGCGTTGTGATCTGCTCTCTTGGGAAGTACGTGAACTACTCCCGCCCTTGGAGGTCTTCTCAATTCCGGCCGGCGTCGTATGGTCTTGGCCGCTCGTGTTATGCTTCCCTCGTGTGGTACATCAAGGGAGGGAGGTTCATCCACAACACTTCCAGTTGTCGTACGTGCCTGCAATCGTCTCGAAGTGACATCTCGAAAAACGTGTGATGATCCCGAGGTCGTCCCTGTCGCCAATGCTTGTGATGATGATAAAACGAGCACAAAAACACACACGGTGACGCGAAATTAATGGTTTCCGCCGTCTAAAAGCGTGATCCATGCCGTTGGCTGCCAAACCGATCTCGGAGAAAGGCGACAAAAATTGAGGTTAGCAGCAACAGTGCCGCAGGCGTTGCTGAAGTGCGCAAAGTCTGAAGGCACGTTTGTCCCAGGCACTAGCGAACGTACGGTGTGGTCCTTTTGAATTGCCACTGCCAAAGGGGTTACAACCATCTCGTGCCTACAATCAGGACCAGCGAAGGATGGGCTCGTCTTCCCAAACGTCCCAAACGTGCGAGTACTTCGCAAGAGTGCCTGAAATCCCTGCCGAATTAAATCCAACATCGCGGTTACGCAATGGAAACAGGAACCCCTCGGGAAGTGAAAGGTAAGATTCAATAATTCCCTCGCCAAGATGCTTAACGGCTTTCACGTGCCATGTCCGCCATGTCGGTGGCGTAGGCCCTTTGAATGCGGCTCCATCGATCCGCGTGCTATAGGACCGTGACTGTTAATTTGAGTTTTAGTGAGTCGCGCACGCGCTTCCACGCAATCGAGCGAGCTACTGGGACCGGCTGGTGCTCCCATTTCCGGAGGAAAGCCTGCCCCCATCGCCTGAAACAGGGCCTCAAACTGCCACGCACGGGTGTCAACTACCGAGCGTCGAAACCGGGCGTTGAAGGTGGCGGCACGTGAACGCGTGGGAGCGATAGAATTTCCAAATATAAACACAAACAACGCCTCCGGCAAAGGTTCTGGATGTGGGGATTTCTTTGCAGCACGGCGTGAGTGAGCCTTCGTGCGTGCGGGCGATGCTCAAAGACACACCAGCAACTAGCAGGCAGGCGAGTGACGCGAACAGAATGGCCCTTTTTCGGGGGTCGTTCATTATAGGCACCGTTTCTCGACCACCCGGAGCACGTTTCCTTCTGGAGCGCGTTCGAGTTGATTTCTTTTTTTGTTTTTTATTCGCTCCAAAGTCCGTGTGGTTCTTGGTCTACCGCTCGCACAAGACAGAACAAATAAATACCGAACCATGATCCACGTGGCGAGGCGAGAGAAAAACGATGATTTCATCTTAATGGAATTACAATCCGGGACTAATAAACTAGCTTGAAGTATATATTTTTTTCGGTAGCCGCTCCAACCGGCTGGTAGAAGCATGTTGCATGTTGTCTTTTTTTTGTTTTACTTCTCTTCCCGGGCAAGAGTGTTGGCCATGGCAAGTGATGACAAACTGCGAGCTTCCACTATCGGAGAAAGCAACATAATGTTTTGGATCATTAATCACCGGCTATCGTTTATGACGCCCCGAAGGTGATCCTGTCGGCGGTGTAGCAACATTGTAACCTGCCTTACCTGGAAAATGGAGTGAAGAGGAAGAAACAAAGAAAAGAAATTCGAGCGCATCAAACACAAACAGAAGAAAGTTGTCTCGAAACAACACCGGGGAAAACATAGTCCACCGGAAAAAGTGGTTTGAAAAGTGGACGATAAATGGGAAAAAATGTCCGATCGACACGCACGTGATCTGGAGCCTGTTTGTGAGTAGCCATCACTCGGATGGTGTGCAATTATTAGGTTTTTTCTTTCCGTAATTTCTTTTTAGAAGCAGGTTTGCGTGATTTATCATGCCTGCAGGCTTTCTTATTGCTAGTTCTCGACGCACTGTTCGCGCGATGGATGATTCTGTCGCTCAGTACCAATATGCCGTAGTCATCAAGTTCCGGAGTTGACTAATGCACCGTCTTCGCGGCATTTCACATTACCCCCCGACGAGATGGGCAACGCATGGAATCGGTGAAAGCAAATCTGGCTGTGAATCATTCGGCAATGAGCGAGTAGGAAACGTTTTGCCATCTTCGTTCGCTGTTTCCGATCGTTTGATGATTCAATCCGATGATCACGCTGATCGATAAATCCCACCAAACCTGTCGAATCGGTGTGTAATGCGTACGAATGTTTTGGCATGGCGCATCTTTTCGTGCGATCCCTTTTGGCATTTGGGCGAGTGCGAAAAACGAGCGTGTAACGTTAGGCATGGCCTCTAATGGTTCGGCCTGGTCAGAGGGCAGAGTGGAAAATGGAAAATGAATTCCAAATCCATCAGACCCTCCCATCCTCTACTAGGCGAGAGAGGAAACTGTGTTAGTACTGACTGATGCTGTTCGGAGAGTTCACGGCTGTGGCAGGCCGAGAAAGACGAAGGGAAACCATTGTTACTTCACGCCCTACACTCTGCCTCGGGGTCGCATTGTCCAATGGTAACTGGCTGGCCCCGCGAGCTGAAAGGGGTTGCTGAAGCTTACATAAAATTGCGCTTTCTCACTGCGAGCAAACTCCGCGCGAGGGAATCGAGAATTAGATAATCAATTCTTTATCCGCACTCGGACCGCGGATCGTGCAGTAGATTGGCAACCCTCGGCAACACGGTTACGCCCCTGTAGTGGTGCCGAAGATGGTGCCAGAAGTGATCCGTCTAACGCCGTTTGCAGTGTTTGCATCGATAAATCTGCAGCGGGCGCGGCCCCGGGAGTTATGTATGGATGGAGATTTATTTCTATTAACAATTAAAAGCCCATTTTTATGTGCCCAAATAATCGATAAATAATGATTGGCTGCGTGTGTTTCTCACGGAAATACACATTTTAATGCCCAGCGGGCCAGTAGAGCGAATCACCCTCTCGTCCATCATCACTGATAAAGCGCCAGCGAGTCCACTGATACCGCAGCGCCAGAGATCGACGCATAATATTACGTGATCACAACGGCCGCTTTATGGTGACTCAACGACATCCCACGGCCCTGCATCGTGTGTGAGTATGCGTGAGTATTGTGTCGGTTGATGACCTCATTTGAACCTGCTGTGCGGCGAGCTGGTAATACGCTGATTAGTGGCCCTGTCGCCCGGAAAGTCGGAAAGCCACGGCAGTCCATATAAACCCACTCGACTGGCTGTCCATGTCCGTGATCCTCGCAGGTTGTCCCGAGACCGGTTAGAGACACCAGCGCGCTGGTCCAGGTCCAGTGATCTCCCACGGCGTTTGCTTCGAATGGTTGCGTATGGAAACGCGGTGATAATTAGAAATTAATTAAAACCCCCCATTGGCAGCTTGAAGCCGCGGAACTTGGACAGTCGGAACTGCAGCCAGTTTTCCTGGTGTGGATGGTAACTTCAACCCGATCGATCGTCTTCTCCACGTGGTGTCTTGCGTGCTGAAATGATTGATCTTAACCTTCCTCGTGGCGAAGGCGGCAATAAAAGCCACGGCGAATAAAGTCACGAACTACGGCCGCGCAAAGATCAAGGAAGGCATATTTTTTGGGGCCTGAAATGAAGATCACACCCTAGCAGCAGGATAGTCTGCCGGAGGCAAATGCATTAGTGATTCTTTGCGAAACAGGCGCGCGCTCAGCCGGGAGTTTACGATCGCGCAGAAGAATAATGGATCCCGTGCTCGGGTGTTTATGCGAAGGGAAAACCGAGAAGCCTTGGACTAGAAACCGTGCAGGAGAGTAGCTTGGGCAAACTACTGCATTATGTACACGATCAGCGGGAGCGATCGTTACCCAACCGTCCGGAATGGATGGCTTGTCCAATTAATTAACGCTGGCGAATTGTGGGGAGGCTTACGACCCAAATGATGCCCCTCACGTTTTCGGCCGTACGATCGACACATTCTGATTCCGTCTGGCAGAAGTACCGATCGAGGAATAGCGTGGGTAGATAGGTAGGTAGGCTGCCTTCCCGATTCTTCGTACTCGCTCTTTGCTCTTGCTTGATAGCGCAAACGGTGGGGGTTGTAAACAAACACGCCAAACTTCCCAACCGCTAATGGACCGACGAGAGAGGTTTGAGAAGAAGAGGACGAGGTTTGCCTCTTCTCGGCCTACTTTATACCAGCTCTGTGGTACGTACTATCGTGTACGCCAGCACGGTCGATCGATATCGGTCAGGTTTCCGCTCGATTGAACAGCTTCGGCCGACATCTCGACCGAGAAGGTAACGGTTCTAAAAATCGAGAACAACGCGATAACCGACTGGCGGCTACGTCCTACTACTGCACTGTGTCTGAAAACCGATCCAGACGAGCTTTCGATGCCTTACTGGAAGCGCCCAGTACGCCCAAGCACGCAAGCAGTCTACCAAACCCAGGGTCTCGCCGACTTGACTGCATTCGCAAAATTAACCACCGAGGTTAACCATCCCTGACGTCGAGAAGAGCGATCACGAGAGGACCCTCGATTGGGTATTTGGGATAAAATTTCATCCTTCGCGGGTTGACAGCTCGTGACAGCGGAGAGGAAACCGAACGGTTGGTGTACGATTTCAATTAATTACCTTCCACACCACATCCATTCGGAAGTGCGTGGTGCTATATTTAACGATCCTCTCTGCCGTTGCACCGGACGCGTGCAGTCTTTGTGATCTCGTGTCTTCGATTTTGTGACAACCAGGGGAATCGGCTTTGATGTCTTGAACGACGCTGAACTCGCGTTTGTGCGACATTTTGCCATTGCGACATGCTAGATGCCCCAGCTCTTCACGCCGTTGACTCATCAGAGGAGACTCATGGGACCGCTCGTCTCGTGGTGTCTGATGTCTTCAAAATTATGAATCGAATATGTCTCCCAGCTAAGGGGTGGTTTTGTGGTTGTGTACTCGCCAGCGCATACAAGAAGTTGCCGACTATACTTCCGTCACATCGGGATCTTGAGGAATGCACACCAAAGACAGCAACATTTTCGGAATGCACCCCTAGGCGCGCTAGCCGGTGCTGCCTCGTCGTGTCGTGTGTCGAATACTATTTGCATAAAGACCATCCATCTTGCCGTGTGCGCAGAGAAGCCCAAGCCCAAGTGGTGTCGCCACGGCCACGATGTCTTTTGAACGGCGCTATTAACCAGAGCCGACAATAGGTCTGTCTGGGAGGGAAACTGCGAACGAACGACCGCTCCCAAGACGCTCGATCGTAGCCTTGTCGATCGGTTGCTCGATTCCGTGAAACCTTTCCTGGGAGCCGCCGAGAATGCGGGCCTGGTCTTTGCGCCGTCGGCTAGACAACGAACCCACCGTAAAGCTGCAAAGAACCCGTCGCCCAATCCATCGCGCTTGGTCGTCTTTAATTGCTCGTACTTGATGCATTTAATTATCCGTAGTTGCTGGAGCAAAGCGCACTTGCAGAACACCGCGCCTGAGAACGGCTTCCTGCGGCACTTTGGCACTTTGTTTAGTTTTGTAGTTCTTTCCGGATGCATTTTCGCAGTATCAGCCGTCGCCCCGTGAGGCCTTACAAACGGCTATGTAAACGGCCATTTTGCATTCACTCTTTATCTGACACCCACCTAATGGCGCCCGTATTCGACACGAACCTATGACACGTGTTCGTTCGAGTTCCATGCAGTGGTAACGTCTTGTTTAGGCAATTTATTAGAAACCCAATGTTTACAGGCGCTTATTTATGAGCAGTTTGCTCATTTTTTTGCATAGAAAGTTTTAATAAAATTAGAAAATTATACGATCCACCGGCGAGGAACTCCCTGCCGTCCACTTTCGCTCGCTCTTGGGTGGATTGTTTGGCTCCAGTGCGCCTCCGTGAATGCTACTTTTCCACCTGAACTGAGGGCAGCAGCAGCAGCAGCAGCACATTTCTTGCTCCCCGAACCATGGCCCAAGCCCTTGCTCACTTCCGAACCCGCGCATCCCAACCACCGATGCCTTTTCACGTGGGTCATAGCAGGGCTGCCAGCATAATAGTAACAGAGCAGGCAGCACCATCTCCCTGGCGCGAATCGCCACGGAGCACACCATCGTCCGGACTGCACGCGGCGCGAGCAGCAAAATGGTTGAAATTAATACGATTGTTGCTCTCGTAAATTGATGTAAATCCATTAAACTTGTTAACGCCGCTCGATTAAGCGCAATGTTGCCAGCCATGGCGTGCGATCGCTATCTAGCGCTGGACGCAAGCGCGCGCGCACGTTGCTTCCACACCAGAAGTGAAAGTGTGCACGGCTTCGCAGACTTGGACTTGGACATCTTTCGCAGACCGTGCGCGCCAAGTGCTTCACGGTTTTCTGGTTCGCTCGCGATCTGCGCCCAAGTGGACAAACTTTTGCCGTGGAGAGCGAATCCGGTGTGTATTTTTCGGCTCATATCTATCGCTCGCCATCGGGGGCCCGCTGTCGCTCATTTGTTCCATAAACATGTGGCGTTGTCCGCTCGGTGCGCGAGAGATGAGATTCGTTAATTAATTTCACTGACGCACCCGTCGATAGAAAGCGGTCGTAAAGCTAAAAGCTTCGGTCAACCGTGCAGCTGCCCGCCCGGGTGTACGACAGCTGACTTCACTTCGGAAAGGATTGTTTATTTTTATGACGTTATGTTTTATTTTGCAAAACCCCGAAAGCCACGATTGCCCCGAGGGCGGCAATGCGATCGTTAGGGGAAAATGCTCAATCAAACATCATGCTTCGATCGGTTTACTCGATCGAGGAATTAGAGATTTGCCGATCGATTCGCGATTGGAGAGAACATACGGTGCACCCTGTGTCGGGAGCAAAATCACCGACGTGATCGCGTACGATCTGTTAAATCTGATCAATCTGGATGGATGCTCTGTCCGGTATTCGGTGTTTGTCGAATTTGCGATCTATATCGCTTCCTCTTACGACAGGAAGTTGCACAACGTGGATTTTTTGCGTGTTTTTACGAGCGTTTTGTTTTGGTGAATGCGGAAACATGGCCTCGCCACGCACCGACAATCGATGTGACAGAATAAACCGGAACGAACTAAAAAACAGTAGATCAAGCTCGCTCCATGTGACGGATCCGTCCCTAATCCATGCTCGTGTGTTGTGCGTGTGGTTAACCGGCATTGTTTGTACCAATAAAGTACTGGCCAACCAGCCAGCTGGCAGCTATAAACGCGCCTCGCCTGTAGATCTCCGGTTTTGTGTGTGCCGTTGCATTGTAAGTGGCTGAAACTGACCGCATGACATGTGGCTTACCTCACACCGGGAGCCGATCGGTGCCAGTACCACCATCCGTCTATCCGGACGGGCTGTCATCGCGACATTAGACCGGTACAATGACCCCACAGGGTGGTGGAACTGTCCATGAAATGACCGTCACGTTTGAGCGGAACTTCTGTGGCAGGGCTTTATTTCGCTTCCTCTTTTAAAACACCGGGAGAAATTTCGATCATCATTGCTTCGTTGCAACGATCGCGGCTGAAGCTTTTAACGAGCGTCCGATTGAGCAGAAACGAGCGACAAATAAGGCTGTTTCCAGTCCAGTCTCGGGTTTCTTTAATCAAAAATATGTTCGTGGTAAAGAGAGTTTATTTTCGCGAACATTATGAAAGCGATTGCGTTGATTTTTCCCATCTACCGAACGTTATTGAACGTTTTTGGGAAGGTCTTGCTCTTTTCCCATTAAATTTGGCAAACTATTGTTCAGTTTGTAAACGTTGCAAGTTTATACTCGTAAACTCGTTTCAGGAAGCAGATTCAGTTTGAGTGCTCTCCAGCATCGCTCCTCTTAAGCAAAGTGCAATCGCAGAATGCTACGCATTGTAGGTAAACAAATTGTAGGAAGCTGTTTTGTAGCTCGCAGACTCGTGGAGGGTCTCCTCCATTCGGAATTTCGCTGGAAAACAGACGCGAGGGTAATTAAGTTACAAAACGTGTCACTCCACACCGAGGTTAACGCTGAGGACGGATCTGCTCACGCAGCAGCACCATTGCCACTTATGGTCTCGAAGACTTGCCAACATACGCAGCGCCTGCCAGACACTATCACGTGCTGCACGTCATTTTGCACCGTTCGTTGTATCGTGCATTTCTGGCCACTGGTGCACGACACCCTCGTGCGATTTGCATCGTGGGAATCGCGTCGGTTGTAACTTCTTGATCGTCGCCGTGGAAGCACAATTCGTCGTCAGGTGAAGGTGCCGAGCAGTAGAGGTCAGATGGTGTTTTCTGGAAGGTTGAAGGCCATCCGACCGAATCTGGTGGTCATTGCGGTGGATTCAACAGAGCTCGGACCATTTTTGTTATATTCCATTTGCATGAACTTGTGGTAAACTTGTCTGTAAATAATCCTTGGTCGCTCGTTGCATATTCAAACAATGTGAAAAACTCAATTGAAGCAAAAATTGTACTTCTCGTGTGTTGTAACGCAATTGAATTATGCAGCTGCAAACATAAAATATTCTATTTGGCAGCAGATCATCAAGATTCACTGTGTAAAATATCCTTTTGTTGCTTTCAAAAACCCCAGAGCCGTGTGGGCTAAAACAGCCAACAAAACGCAGGCAAACCTTTCACTTTCCCGACGAATAATATTGGTAAAAGTGCAAGTTATAAGTAAAACCGCGACGAAATAGGGAATGTGCAAAAGTGAATTTAAAAAATATCGGGAGCGATTTGCACGGATCAATCCAATGGACAGGTTTTGGGGCAGCTGTCTTCAAGCGGTAAATCACTTGTTGGCAGTCGACGCTTCGATCAATACCGGATTTCCGCAGATTACTCCACTGAGGTGGTAAATCAGCGCACGAAACGAACCGACATTTTTTGTAAGATTTATTTAACCCCCCTCTAAGGGCTCCTGGGATAGTTGTAACTGCTAGGTCGCAAAATTCACACATAAGCCGCATGGGCGGGCGAAGTATTACGTTATGCCGGGCACTCCTTCGGACGCTGATTGGATTGACCACATCCAATAATGGGCTTGTGGTATGATTTAACGTCGACTGCCAAACCCTGCCAAACCTGTCAGTAACAAATACCGATCTGCTCGTTGATTAGAGCTTTGTGATATGTGAACAAACCGCGACCGGTCTCTGACGCGCAATCATTCAAGACATCGACTGTGATTCAACTGCCGCTACTCTTTGGGGTATCAGTTTACTCAAAACACTGATTTATGATCGTTTTTTCATTTCCTCTTAGGTGCGTCTAGAGGTTTGCGGAACAGCGGAACAAGCCCGTAAATCAGCACTAAACGGTTCTGCCCACTGGCTGCATTGATCGCATCCGAGGTAAGCCATGTTAAACTCCAGCGAATTCACCTTTGACACTTATCTGCTCCAACCGCATAAACGGTAGCAGACGGAAATTCGATCTTCCGCAATCGAGATCAGGGCTGGACTGTATTTGTATAACGTTTCGTTTCTGATCATTTGAGAGCGGAAGCGATTTTGAGGCTTTACTGCAAACCTTTTAGTACCATGCCTGTGGGCATAAACCCGTTCGTTCGTCGCCATCGGGCGACTGATTTGACTTTGCGCTTTGGTCGTTCGATTGTTTCAACCATAATAATCGGCTGTGGGAAAATCATTTTTTACGACATTTTGCGGTCAGTTTTTCTCTTCCTTCTTCGGTCCGTTGTTTTACGCTGATTGGTATGATGAAACAGGCGGAAATGGTTTTCATTAGGGAGGAAAATTCATTTACTCCACAAAAAGAGAACGGCCATTATCTTCCCACGTGATAATTCCCTTTTCTGTTGCGGATTTCCGTTCTTTTTGTTCTTCAATTATTTTCTAAACTCAATCTTCTTTATAGAACACGTTCGCAACCCGTTGGTCTTCGAGGAAATGTTAAAAAGTAAAAAAAAAGCCTACTGCAAAAAAACCCTTGTTCCCGTGAGTGATGCAATATTTATTACCTCCCATAGCACGCCCTATGTGTTATTATTATTATGGGGAGCATTTCGCAGTTCTGCGCTGCTGGTAATCTCATGCAAACCATCTGCTCACAATCCGCCAACAGATGCGTGCACACGTGTTTTGACACGATACACATCGCCTCTGATCTTCTGCAAAGTTTATGGCTGCCAGCTTTTAGAAATCTTCTCAGCACCAAACTGCATCAAGACGGAGTGGTTTCATCGTCCGTCCTAATCGTTCGTTCGGCCAACGGATTGATCTGAAGAAAATAAAAGCGAGCGAGCGATCCGCCCGCCGTTTGTTGCTGCGTAAATTATGACGGTTTGTTTGGTAGCCGGTGGTCCCAAAATGGATTCGAATTTCTTCCCTCTCGGTGTTCCGCCGACAGCAACTTTCCTGGGATCTAGCTCCGCCACAGGGCTACGGCCGGAAAGCGAGGGTGGCCGTTGCGAAACATCGTTCTCGTCGGATGGGTGCATCGGCCATAATTCGGTAGATGATGGGGTTTTATTTTTCGTAACATGTTCGCGATCGCTTGCCGGATTGGTTTCGAAGCCGTTTCGGTGCTGATCTAGTCTTTCCTGCGGCAGCAAGGTTATGTAGGGCGTGATCTAGCGCCATTCTTCTAACGCCCGTTCCGGAGGGATGGAGTGATGAAGGCGTTGCTTAAGATGCCACACGTTGTTTCGAAAGCAGAATATGGTATTACATGTTGTGGATTTATATCCCGCTTGATAACCGTATGGCGAGAATCGATGATCGATGAGCGTGATCACGGCATGAGAAGTGTTAATTTTGAAGCATGACATCACGAGAATTTATTCTACTTATTTTCGCCCATATATGGTTTAAAAAATTTCCGCTTATGTGTAAAACTAATCCAACTTTAAGATGATAACACAATACGCGTTCGAGCGTTTGTGGGTCAGTCGCTACGCATTGCTGATTGAATATCGATTTATTTCCGCTGTTTCGAATCACCAACGGTCGATTTGCGAAACGTGCAAACACCTCCATGTTATCGTCACCTCAGTAAAATTGCGCATTCATTCTAACGAAAGCTGATAGCGATTGTTAAAATATACGCTTAAATATGGAAAAAAAGAGCAGATACTTCCGAATTTCGCTGCTTACTCGACCATGTAGCGCCGGTGTCATGTGATCAGTGGGCAGTTTAGCGTAAAATTTAGGTTGTTTCACCGTTCAGTTTGATGGCTCACGTGGTGCCGCTTTTTATTTTGCAGTTTGCGGACGATGATAGTCGTCGAAGTACATCGTAAAATGCCCTCCCAATAGAGCTTGCTTTCATTTCACGCACGGGCCACAAAAACCCCTCCCAGTGCATAATTAATTGAACGCACTTCCATCGATATAATTAGCCGTCGAATTGGATTTTTCGGTTGTTTTATTTAATGCAGCCGCGTCCCGATGCTTCTCCATCGCAAACACGGTTAATTGAATTTCATCACACAATCTGCTTCCCTCTTCGACAACGAACGCCGGCCAAATGAAACGCACGGCAAAAGACCGGTCAGGGAGAGTGGACGCCAGCATAGTTTTCCATGGTTATCGTCATCCTCCCTCGCGGAGCGATCGCGAAAAGCATCGCCATCAACTCTCGCCTCACTCTTGGATACCCCAGAAATAAAACGTAAGAAAAAGGAAGAAAAATAAAACTAAACAAGTTGCCCATGCTGGATGACCCCATTCCGTGTCGTTTTTATGTTGCCATATCTCTTCACATGATAAATGGCCGCATGGTAAACTTTTGGCTCCACAAAGCGAAACATCGAATCGCCCAGAAACTTGATCTTTGTCTCCGAGGATGACCTGCTTCGTTGAGGTATGAGTTTTTTTTGTTTGTTCCAATCGCAGTCCCGTACTATTTCGCAAATTGACTGTGTGTGTAATGAGCTCAATGTTGCTACAGTGAGTTTAAATATAGTTTCGACAAATTGGCGTGATACACACTCGATAATTTCTATGATTATTCGTGTGATTCAAACTAAACAACTCCAGGAAAAAGTATGTACGTTAATTTACTAACCGTCCGCTCAAACGATCAATCCAAGCAAGAACAAGACCATACAAGGAAAGGAAGCATCTTCTGACACATCACTTTCTTGAATCCTAAATTATCGTTTCGTCTATCAACGTGTTGTATGATATTTGGAAAGTATGGTTCTTGGGCGACATGAAGAATAAGACATCGAGCCATTCTAACAGCCATGGTCTATACATTTTTGATACCACCGTAAAAGCTGTCGAACTGGAACTGTTATAACGTCTCGCGACAGCACCCCTTTGAAGGAACATTCATCATAACCCATCAGAACCTCGAGTAGCCCGAGCATCTAGAAGCAGATAGGAAACGGCCGACCACCTCGAATCAAACGGTTGGAATAAATTTGAACGAGGGGTGCTTTATGGCCTAATAATTTATTCCCGATTTGGTCCACGTTTTACGTCTACTGGAGGGTGGAAATACCAAAGGAAATGGCAATCGTTGTGCTTCCCTGAACGCTGTGAGTCATCGAGCCCAACCGTGCGTGTGTGTGATGCGCGGCATCCATCGGCAAATGGTCATTTTTTTGCGTTTACGGCCATGACTCTTAAAGGGGTAATTGATAGAGGAACGCGCTCCAGACGTGGCCCTCGGCTCGACTCGGCTGATTGTTGACTGCTCTTATCATGTGACACTCAAGACTCAGGGCGTGGTGTAGAGGATGAGCAGTCGCGCTTAATAATATGCAACGTTCGAGAAAGAATGCGTTTCAATTCACCTCTTATTCTTGTCCTCGCTTATGCGCCCGGTACTGAGTGGTTCTGGTGGATTTACTGGTCTTGGGAAAGTAGAAAACAATCTGAGCTGCTCCCACAAACAATTCCCCGCCAGTAAACATGCATATAAGAACGATTTTTTTAAGTAGACTTCCGTGAAATATTTGCAACGAGAAATGAATGCATTAAACCCAGCGCTTGAAGAAATTGGGTTGCAATTAGACCAACTCAAATTTTGTTGCTTGATGGATCCATGCTTCACCTGTTTAAATGCAGCACATGCGGACGATGTGCGGGCGCTCTAAGCTAAAATAACAGTTCCATTGGCGCAAACTCGCAAAATCTCTACCACGAACCGGTTGAATCGGCAAAAACTAGCCTGCTCTACTCCATTTGCGAACGGGATTTCGCTGCTCCCGATCGTGCACTGCGCCAAAGTGTACTTCTTCTCCCGCAATCCTGTTTCAATTGCGGCCAATAATAGAAGCCAAATTCAGGTCATTTCGATATGGGCCTCCAAACAGGCGGACGCCCCTAGGCGAAGAGGGATTGAAGTGTTTCGATTATTCGCGAGAAGTAGACGCTGTTGTTAGCCGTTCAACTGCTCAAAACACTCCAAAACAGCCCTGCAAGTCAGGTTTTCCTTACTTTCCCTTCCGCTGGGCGCTCGCGCATGATCGAGTTGAATTTTCCGAATTCACTTTCGCTGAACCGAGCACGATCGAAGCGTGAAAATCACAACCCCTCTGTCCGCCATCAATTTGCTGCTGGCAGACCAAAACGAACACGCCACTGAATGGTGTTCTGAGCACTTTACCCAAAAAGGTCTAAATGCATCCTCGACCAACTCAAAAAACACTAGTACTGATGGAGTGTCTTGAGCTTTTTTGCACACGAACGTAAAAGCCTGTGAAAGTGGCCCGCGGAGTTGCCAAAGGGCTAGAAGCTCAAATTCGAAAGCAGCACCCATCGACGCATGACCGATGCGCCTACGACCCATGGAAATATCGGGTGAAAAGATGTATCTCGAATCATCGTCCAGACACAAATCGCACCCATTGTGTGTCGCAAACTGTAATACCGTTGCGTTCTCCTTTCGTTTTCGGGGAACCTCACTTTACGACGATTGTTTCCATCCCAATTGCTGCCGAAACTCATCCGTCAACCCTGTGACCTAATTTCTGATCACGTTTCGCCTGCAAAGCCCACCGGGTTGCTCCACAATACGAGCGCCCTACTTACGATCGCAAAGTCCGGGTCCCTGTGAGGGTTTCTGCGAGCGAAGGTACAACCACGGACGGCTATTCCATTAATTAGATTAATTATATTTGCCAGACGAAACCAGCTTCCTATCAGTGATGCACACCTTCCCGGTTGGATCGTGCAGCTGAAGCTCTAACTACAGGGCTCACGAGTGACAGAGACCCAGACGGGGCTTATCCCTGACAAAAACAGGTCAGGAAGGTGCCGTCCGACTTATCGAACGTGCACGTTGTCAGGGACTGGCGTGTTGTTTCAGATGAGGTTCTTCATGAGCCTCGGTACGGCAGAAGAACTTACAGTGAGTGCCACCGTCTGCTCGGTAAAACCTGATTGCTTGGAAGAAAAAACTTGCGCTTCCTGGTCGATAACGACCCGGGCGAGTTTGTTCCCGTTCATCATGCCCTCATCGCCCGGAAGCTAGCACACACAGCTGTAGGTCGGTCTTCCTGGTGCCCTTCCAAAGCTTGTGGACCGGTTTCTGCGGCCCTTTCAGTTTCGACGCGTGGATTCATCCTCGGAGGCGTTGTGGATCAACGTCTCGATCACTGGCAAGCTGGCGATCGCGATACTCACAGAACCGATGTGCTAATTGGCAAAAGTTGAGGTCTTAATTGCGCTGACGAACAGTGGCCACCACGTGCTTGTGGATTTTGTGTGGCTTACTGGGAGGTTTCCGTGTCTCATGCCACGCACTTCGTTCAATTCGGGACTGGACACACAGCCAAGACGTACGCGTGAAAATGTTAATTATCGCCATACTGTTACGCGCGCACGCGCGGAAGTACCCGGAAAATGAGCCCCGTGACGGAGGCGATCGCGCGATCGTTCGTCTTCGAGCACCTTTCCACCGAGACGCGCGCATTACGAGCAATTTTGCATATAATCGCGTACGATCGCTCGACCGACGTGGCTAACACCAAGCAGCCAGACCGTGGCATTGAATCCATCCGAACGAGGTGCACAAAAGAAGAAGCAGCCACGTTTTTAGCCAAACGGCGGAAAAATCGCGCCCAACCCGAGGCCAGCACACTCTCCCAAATCCAATTGTGCCGTAACTCGTAATGGAGATATTAAAGGCCACATATTAACCATGAAATGGGCATGATGGAGTCGCTAGCCGAACCACCATCACGTTGACGGAAATAAAGTGGGCGATTCTTTTCCATTTTTTCTACAACCTACAGCCCGTTTAGAGCTGATCGATTCAAACGTGGCGAAGGTTTGAGTGCTGAATGTGTGTTGAGATGAATATAGCCCACTCGATAACCACCTATCTATCGAGCGCTGCGTTTGGCGTGCTTTCGGAATGATTTTCCAACGCAAGGTGCAATCTCCAAACGAGATTTCCCTTTCCGATCGTTCGATTCGCCCTGCCCTCCGTGCATATTCCGCTATATGTGTTGCTCTTTGTAGCATTTGTAACGGGGCACGGTTGGCCATCTGTTGGTTGGCCAGTGAAAAGAAACACAACATCACTTCGAGCATCACTTTCCTCTGAGCAAAAATCCGAAAGGGGAAAAAAAGAAAAAACAAATGCCCTCCACTTGCTACCATCGTATGGTGGTTGTGGAATTTTGAGGAATGTCCGAAAAATGCACCTTCTGGCTCATTTGAGGCGGCCGCTTTCTTCCCAGTCCGTGGTTTACATTACTCACGCGTCCATTCCCGTACAACGGACGGTCGTCCGGTCATATTTGTATGTTTGTGCAACCGTTCCGGCTGCAAAGTTTACTCAGTTTTATCTCAACGAACACACACACACACACACACCTCACCCCATGAATCACCGTCGCAAAAATCACCCCCTCGGCGCCTCATAGCTTTCCTAAGCGAAGTGGCCTTTATTTTAGCAACATCATCGTCGGCGAAAGCAGAGCAAAAGAAGACCAACTTGCGATCGCGTCACGGGACCGACCTACACATGCCCCGGACACTCGGTAGTGAACCTGCGAACTTCTGCGGCTGTCTGAAATGTGTTTGCCATCCACGCACGTGCACGAAAGGCGCGCAAACTCGGATGAGAATGTCTCGTTTTCAACCAGTGCCACTGCATGCCCGTGCTTCAGAGTAGCCATTGGAGGTGGCTCCACCTTCCGGTGTGGTGTGCTTGGCTGGGCATCGCATGTTTGGACTTTCTCTCGTCATTTCCCAACCCAATCGCTACTTTGCAGTCGGTTCCGTTCCGGAGACGTGGCCATTCACGGGGCCACCATTACTTGCCCCGCGTGGCAGCGCATTTCCGACTCAACCTGTGGGCGATCTGGGCGAGCGAGTTGCGTAATGCTTCACGTTTTGCTGCCGCGTTCGCGTCTGTGAGCAGGGGTTTTAAAATCCTCCCTCTGCTACGGAGGTGACACGAGGAAATTCCGCTTCTTTTTCCTTCTTCACGCACTGTGTAGTTCTTGGCCAAATGCATCAGTTTCGAAAAATGCGCCATCTTGCATCTCGTGCGTGGATCTACAAATAACCCCTTTCGCGTGAACCCGTCACAGATCTACGCCAAACACTGCACCCAATTTGTCGCACCCCCCCTGTGTCGGTGTGTTAGGAGAAGGGTTATGCAACTCCACCGGCAGCAGGTAATTTCTGTATCATACCTCGCACACGCCTTTCGAACCACTATCAATAAATAGTGCGAGCCAAACCCATCTCCGAGGAAGTCACAATCGGCGTTTGAGCCAGACTCTCGTAGAGTAAGAAGGAAAAACACACCAAACCCACCTGAATGGAATGACAAATGCACACTAAAAGGAGACCAAAAAAGATGGCTAGATGGGGTAGTGACGACGGTTAATCGGCGTCGTTGATTATGGGAAAGATCGATCAGCATCTATCGATCCAAATGTGTCGATTATGGTACGATACGAAACCAGTCCCATTTGGGTTCCAAGTCGACTAGCTAGCTAAGGTAGTTGGTTGTTGCTGTAGTTGGAGTGTATGATCACACACAACACTGTAAGCTGCATGTCAAGCATACACAATCAGACACGATTGATTTTGGCTCGGATAACTACAATCACGCAATCACGAGCTTGTGGAATTCGCAATGATCCAAACAAGAACGCGAACTCCGTAGCAGAGCTTTAGCGAACATGAAACGAATGCTCGGCTAAGAAGCTATGATGGATCTTTCGAAATATGATCTAGCTCTATGGCAGCCACTTTGACGGTTGATCAAAAGAGAAAAATCGATGAGGAAGTCGGACGTTTGCGTCGTGTAACGCAAGGTTTAAGATGCACTTGGAGCGAATTGGTTATAAGCTGATGCATTGAAAGCAACCGGTAGCATAACCATGCTGCTTCGAATAATTTAGGTTTTTGAGGTCACGGTTTTTCGACCTTGGCAGATGTGTTACTTACCTGCGACGTACCATTTGTACCATTTGAGCGTTAGCATTCGTCAGCATATATCGCGGTGGTTTTCTTGCTCTTCACACCGAAGCTTAATCCTATATAAATCACGTACATGCTACCTAATACATCATACAGTTCACGTTCGTCAGTCTGTCGATCGATTGATGATATCGGCATGCATGCAGAATGACAAATGTTGCTAATTAATTTGATCGAAAACCCGTGACTCCATTCGCGGGTGGAATTATTTTTGCTAGAATTATTCGAACGCTCTAAACAGTTGATCCGCGGTTTTCTTCCATGCAGCTTCTGACAATAAATTCTCATTCATTTTGCAACGAACCATATATCCAATGCTTTGCTTATTTCTTTTAATGTTACTTTTTCTCGTTTCATTCCGATGAAATTCTCTTGGTTTTTCTTATTTGTAATTTGATGTGGGTAGTTTATATGGGACCGTTTTAGCCTAGAATAATGATTTTTTGCTTTGGTGCAATGCCCACGCAAAAATGTATGCCCCATAGCCCAAAACGATCTGCACGAGTTTTATAGAGCTTATTGAACATGTCATGATCGACATTGAACCTAATTGTAGACACGTCCATCGGTAAATTATGTGATCGAAAAAAAAAGCGGATTGCATCAAATGGTTTTTTTATTCCCTCGAGGTGGTTGCCTAATAGAGGGCATTCTGCCGACGCAAAGTGCTCATATTTTCCCTTTTCCTTGTACTCATAAGGTCAAGCTGTGAGGTTCAACGTTAAATTTTTTTTGTTTCAATTTCTCGTGTATTTCAGAGCTACTCGTTTGTGGAACAAATTAAGCAGACAAATCCTACGGCAGTACCATCAACAGCAGCCACCGTGGAGCAGAAGCACGGCCAAACGATTACCGCCAGTAAGAAGATGGCCAGCACAGGTGATATTTGGCTGCAGTGGTTTTCGTGCTGCTTTCATCAACCCCAAAGTCCTCGGCGTCGGAGGCACCACCAACGGCTGCGAATCGATCGTTCGATGATTGGTAATCCAACCAACTTTGTCCACACTGGTAAATATCACGTTCGGGAAGTATGATTCGTATGATTTTTATTAACGTTTCGGAATTCGTCTTATTTCAGGTCACATTGGTTCAAACGATGTGGAATTATCTACGAATCATCTTTCCGCCATCCAGAATCAGATGCAAAGTAAAGGTGGCTATGATATGAACTCTCTTAGGTTACAGGTTTGTATTGCTGCTTCCCCATGATTTTACGTATTTCTATTAAGCGCTATTTAATTTGTCTTTTCAGACTTGCTGATACACGATATCCGACAAAGTAGATACCAGTAGCAAGTTTTCGTCTAACAGTTGACTATTGATTGTTGATCTTGCTGAGCTAACGAAGGTGTGAGATCTCTCCCTAACATAAAAATGAGAGAAACCTTTCTTGCAACGGATGTTAGATAGTCATGCCGTATATGATTGGTCAGAATTGCATATGATATCGTGTTTATATTACATTCATGTAGTTTTGTGAGGTAAAGTCACAACACGAGTACTGTATGCTGTACTGCTGTATATGCTGTACTGTTAAAAGAGAGCATTTGTTTCAACGATCAACCAGCAATCAAAGCACAAGCAATTGTGATTGGTTACACTAAGTTTAACGTAATCAACGACGGTTTCTAAAATTGACAATCAGCATTATTGCTACGCAAGAGTCCTCGTGCTAGGCTCGTTTATGTACATTTGTAAATAGTATCTGTAATGATATTAGCTAATCATCTATCTCCACATTCATTATTAACTCGATAAAGGCGTCATTAAAGGGAATCAAACAACAACAAATTCATTATCGACTGCCAAACGTTTTCACGCAACTGTTCATCCAAATATATTTTTCCTTGAATGTTTCGAAAGCCTTGGTTCTCTAATGTTAAGATATGGCATAGTATCAAGCACAAAACTATATTCGGAAGATGTTAAAGTTTTCCCCATTGCTATTTTGTAGAAGTTAATGTGCGTTTAAAATGTAGTTTTATACACAGATGATGTGCTAACATAAAAGAGAAATAAAGATGAGATTTTCACGTGACCTGCGTATTTGTTTTATTACGTTTTTTGCGTTTATGGGGATTATTTTCGCTAAAATATAGACCTCATCTTAGATGAAATATATGAATTTCTCTAACATGATTATAAATGGTGTAATTGTTTTACTATTTAGATATAAATAATTGATTGAATCACTTAAAAAGGCAAAAAATATCTATTCAATTTCATTTCTAGCTATAATATTAACCGTTTAATCGTATTCAAACAATTGCTGAATATCAGCAACTGTCATATCAATCGCTTCAAATTGACAGTTTCGAAATTATGTGTCAATTTGCTTCCAGTGTTTATATAGTCTCCTTTGGGCACTTTAATTTGCGAGCACTTTCTTCTACGGCCATTGGAAGGATCCTCAGCGAGAGTGTTTTTCCTAGTCTGCACGTTATCTTCACCGGTTTATCCATAGAGAAACATACATTCCAAGAGGGTAAGTTGTTCCAGAGCTACATAAAAGGTTGATGGCAACGAAGTAACACGCACAATAACAGTACCCAGGCCAGCTTTAGGATTCTGACACAAGCTTCATTTTGGCGCAAATTTCATTTCCAGTGAATTCACATCCAGCCTTCTAGCCATAAATATGTCTCAAATTGCTGATCTGAAGGGCTTTGTAAGCTATGCTTTGGACTGTACACGGTTTCGCCTGGTGCGAGACGAGAAGGATATCGAAAACGATGAGCTCGTTTTCTCGGCAGACATGGCTCACCAGATATTCGGCGAGTCAGAGAGCATTTTCGGGTATCGCGACCTAAAAATCGATATTATGGCTTCGGCTGGTCCATTGGACCTGTACTTCGACATCAGCTACACCAAGAAGGTTGAGGAGCTGCACACAGAAGGTTTAAAAGCGGACGACGTGGAAAAGTCATTGGCAAACTTGGTTGAAAACGGGTGCTACTACACGAACCTGAGCGAATTTAAACGCGTTATCGCTTCTAAGGCAGAAACATTCCAACCGCTAGGCACGAAGGTTGACGAATTTCGTTATCCTGTCGACGGTCAAGCCCGGTCAACGCAAGCTGCAACACGTACATTCGAGGTATACGTCTCCGGTGCGGAGGACACGGAATACATGAAATTCCACACGAGGCTAGAATTGTTTTCGTTCTTTTACATCGACGGCTTTAGTCGAGTGGAGATCGATCCTCTCTGGCTATTTTTCACCATCTACGAACGTTATGGTACAGATAACAATAACGGCTCAATAACGGAGAACACATCGCAACCAAGATACGCCACCGTTGGCTACGTGAGCGTATATCAGTACTATTCATACCCCAATAAAATTCGACCCCGCGTCAGTCAAATTTTAATCCTACCGCCATTTCAGAAACTGGGCATTGCTACACGGCTGATTAAACATGTAAGTGTAACTGTTCAATAGTAACTATTTCTTTCATAGCGCATCTAATTTTGTTTCAAATTCCTTTGCCCATTTACCTTCAGACTACCTACGAGTATTTCCGCAAGAAGGATAACGTCACGGATATCACTTTCGAGGAGCCCATAGAGGCGATCCAACACATTCGTTCCTTGATCGACACAAAGCGGTGCAAGGAACTGTCCGCTTTCGCACGTGACAAGCTGTTGGCCGGATTTTCGCGGGAAATGCTCCGTCAAGCCCGCGAAAACTACCTAATCAATCCGAAGCAATGCCGCGTGGTATACGAGATCCTGCGGCTTGGTGTCACCGACATCGACAATGAAGAACAATATCGAGCCTACCGGATCGAGGTAAAAAAGCGGCTGAACATGAACTACAGCCGCCATCGACGTGATCTCGCTCGGGCGAAGAAACGCGGTGTCGATGTGACGGCCGCGTTATGCGGGCTGCCCAGCGTGTCCGAACGAATCGAATCGCTAAACGCCGAATATAAGGAGGTGGAAGAAATTTATGGGCAGGTGTTGCAGAAGCTACTAGCCGAAGTTTAAATCGCCACTCCGTGCGTGAACTTCTTTTATGTATACAGACCTCATGTTTTATCCGTCTGTTTGTGTTTTGATTGTTCTTGAATTTACGACAATGTTAACATATTGATTGTCTATCGTATTCATTCTTATAAGCATCAATAAAATAATTATTTTTGTAATTTGTCAGCTTTTATCCTCAACTCATTTTTGTACGTTATTGCGCTCAAAAGCTGCTTGGTTTTGCTGCCTAATAAGCCGGAACTACTTCTAAGATAGGTTAACTAACATTTGGCCTAAAATTTCAATAGATGAAGATGTTTTGCGAGATAAAAATCTAAATTTTCGTCGTGAATGATTTTTGTGACAAAACAGAGCGCCGTATGAAGTCCACTGAGCGCAGGAATTTCAGACGATCAACATGATAAATTTTAATATACGGACAAGCCTTATAAAACATTTATTATTAGTAGCTACTTGCCCCTAATGGGAGCAGATCCGACGTTAATTTCAACAATAAACAAACCACGCACAATCGGACAGCCATACAACACAGATAGGTAAGCTAACACATCCACCGCAGATCAAACGATCCTGTAGAAGCAACATTTTATCTGCCGAATTCTACTCGAAGATCGTGTCACTGGAACATTTTTGAGAAAACCTGTAGTTGCTGTTGCCTGAACTCGTGCATATTTTTCCGTGCTAGGTCGTACTCGCTCCTGATCAGTGGATCATCCGGTTTTCGCTGCAACGCCCGAGCCAGGTCGACTTGCGCCTGCTCATAATTCCGCAATTCATTCTGCGCTATACCGCGACGGTAAAGAGCTTTAGCGTTGTCCGGATCAATAGCTAGGGCAGCGTTGCAGGCATACACCGCATTTCGGTAGTCTTTTATCCGTACGTACACGATGGCCTGATTGAGCCAGTTTAGCAACTGGAAATTTTCCATCAACGACCAGCCGTGAGGCTTTTGCCTATTAACCTGGTTGCTGAAGAAATTAAAGTATCGCTCTGCCTTTTTATAACGTCGGTTTGCTCTTATAAAATCACCCGCCTTAAAGTATCGGTTTCCTGCGTTACGAATCGGATTCAAATGCTGTAGCATTTCATCAATCTGTAACAAAAAAACATGTAACATGCGCAACCAACTAGTCGTAGATATGCTGAGGCTCCTTACCGAAAATATATCGTAGAATTTATCCCAATCCTGTGGGAACGGGGGCAATCGATCGAATTCATCATCAGTATCATTTACGCACCAGTCTTCGCCAGGTGCGATCTGCCCACAGTCCTCAATGATGACTGATCCGTTCACATCGGTGTAGTTGGGAGCGTATCGTTCCATCTCGCCAATGACGGCACATCCGCGTATTACATACCCAACAACAACATTCCGTCCGTTTAAATGTGGGCACTCGCCAGAGGTGATGAAAAACTGGGAGTTGTTGGTGTGAGGTTTTCCAAGGTTGGCCATTGAAACAGCACCATCTTCGTGCTGCAAGTAGATTTGCTACATGTGAATTTTTGTTCCGGCTGCAACAGGTTCGCAAGGATTCGGACACAAACCAGCAAAGAAAAGTTTTCGTCTTCAAACGTTTTACCGTAGATGCTTTCGCCACCGGTGCCACAGTTATCTACGATATCACCGCCTTGCGACATAAATAGCGATTTGATCCGGTGAAATTTTGTGCCTTTATAATGTAGACGAGTGCCGGTAGCCGGTGCCTTTCCCATTTCACCCGTACACATGGCTCGAAAATTTTCCGCAGTTTTTGGAACAACATCAGCTCGTAGCTCAATTAATATTCGACCAACTAGAATAAACATCCGGTAATTAGATCAAGCCAGACGCAATATTACAAAGTTCATGCTATCAACCAGCCAAAACAACTTACCACTTTCGGGACCGATTTTTATATCGAGAAACACCAATGGATTTGTGGAATCATGTACTTCTCGCCGCACTCTTACTACATCCACGTACGTATCCATTTCGCTGTGTTAAAGAAAAATTAATAACACTATTTAGAATCTCTATGCAGCCGTCAGCTGCAACGATAATAATTGCTTTTGCAATTACGTTTTCACTGTGATAACAAAAAGTGTTTCGACTTGTTTATTTGTTTATTGTTGACAGTTTAGCTAGGGATGGGTACTAAACCGCCTCTGTGGATCGATGTAGAAAAGTGGATTGGATCGTTACTCCCAATATTGATACCACAGTTAAATTGTCGAAATCCCTGGATGAAGTATCGTATTTTGGAAACATACTTTGTTTCGTTTTGTTTGTGTGTTTGTTTAATGTATAAGTTGATGACATTTCTTACTGTTTTCTAACAAGATTCCAACATCCAATCCGCCATCCAATCCGCCATCCAATACGCCATTCCGGATTAATGGTAACATTTTATCGGAACACTGGAATGGTATGAAATAACGAGTGCCCATCACTATAATCATTGATTTGTCAACGTTTCGTATCTCAACCGAGCCGTTTTCCGCTTTTTTTACACTGAATTTACAACAACCAAATTTTCTACCATGTAATTCTTTTAGTTCCGATTGTTTCGTAAACTCTTCGCAACGTGTGCCTACGGATCACCAAGGAACAACCGCCTGTACCGTTTCGTAAGTGTTCATCAGAAAACTCATAAAGTTGATTTCTGTGCACGCTTATCAGCAATACTTGCTGGCCTTCTGGTAATTGAATTATTATCGGAGAGTGTCGTATTACTTGATGATATCCGCGGCCGCGGAATCCGACGCGTGCGGATGGAATTCGCTGAGCTTATCTTAACGCCCAAGTTGGACGGAGTGCTGCTTTACGATCAGCTAAGTGACCGGCCAATAGACGGAACACTGTGTATTACTGGACACCATCTTATTTTGAGCACACGGAAAGAAGGCGCACAGGAACTGTGGGTAAGTGGCATATGCATGCGGAATGGATGGAAAAGCATACGTGGGAAGTTTCCTACCATATGGTAGGTAGTTATTGCCTTTGATGAACTACGATGTCAACACCGGTTCGGAAAAACAAATGAATCTATTTTATTTAAATGCCCCGAATTGAATATCTTTAATATTTTATTTTATAATGATCGATAATTCTAGAACAGGTGTTTTAATTTACGTTTCTTGTTTCCACGCCTTTCCATATGTTCATCAATTTCGGAATGCAATGACGAAAGATGTGGAATATGAGGGAAATATTTGCATCTAGTCCCCTTTTTTATCAGTATGAATGTATTTTTTATGACACGGCACGAGAACATAGCTGGAGGTCCATTCATTATTCAATTTAATTAAATTAATCTCTTTTAATGCAACCGTTGTTTAAATTTTAGCTCCTTCATCAAAACATCGATCTCGTCGAGCGGAAACCTAACATCGTAAACAACGTCCTTGAAGGCGGAACGATCATTCTAAAATGCAAAGATCTCAGAATCATTGCCCTAAAAATCGCCTCCCCGCAAGAGTACTTCAACATTTCCAACTCGATCGAACAGCTATCGAACCTGGAGGAAACAAAGATGCTCTATCCTTTCTTTTACATACCAATGTACAACATTCTGGAAGACGGTTACTCGTTATATCGACCGGAGCAGGAATTTGGAAAGCTATTGGCCAATGGCGACGAGTGGCGACTGACGACGGTGAACAGCTCGTACCAGGTTTGCCCGACATACGGCGCGAAGCTTGTTGTGCCACGTTCCATAACCGACGAACAGATCATCCAGTCCTCGGCGTTTCGTGACGGGGGACGTTTTCCCGTGCTGTCCTACCGCCACATGAACGGTGCGGCTATGTTGCGCAGTGCTCAACCGTTGGCAGCCCCAGGCGTCACGAAGCGCTGCCGAGCGGATGAAGCCATCCTGAATACGGTGTTGGGACGCAGCAAGAAAGGCTTTATTTTCGACACATGGGCTAAGGGTAAAAGCAGCACGACGGAAACGGATCAGCACTATTCCCAATGGAAAAAGGTGACCCGACCGATCGGCCAGTTCAGTTCAGTGTCAGCTTTGTTAGATAGTTTTATCAAATTGATGGAAGCGTGCAACGACGTTCAGTGCAGTTCGGACAAGTGGTTGACTCGGTTGGAGATGTCCGGATGGCTTGGTTACGTACTTAATGCGCTAAATGCGGCCTGCGTGGTAGCGCAATGTCTCGATCAGGAAGGTAGCCCGGTGCTGGTCCACGGAGGAAAAGGTTTTGACACAACACTGGTCGTTACTTCGCTGGTGCAAATTATTCTGAATCCCGATAGCCGCACCATCAGAGGGTACGTTGATGTGACTTGTAACTTTTGAATTGCATGTTAATATTTACCCATTTTCTATCCATCTTTGTTGTAGACTGCAAGCCCTCATCGATCGAGAATGGTTGCAAGGTGGTTATCCTTTCTCAACCCGACACAAGCATTCCTGCTATACACCCTCCAACCTACGACGGAAAAGCTCCAGTGCCACGTTCCTGTTGTTTCTCGACTGCGTCTACCAGCTGTACGCTCAGTTTCCGTGCAGTTTTGAGTACGACCATCGATTAATGGTAACCCTGTACGAACACAGCTACTTCAGTCAATACGGCACGTTTCTTGGCGATAGTGAGCGCGATCGAGTTCAGTTGAAGGTTTTCTCTCGTACTACTAGCCTGTGGTCTCATCTGAATCGACCCGAAGTGGTAAAATCTCTCCTCAATCCCTTGTACGAACCGAATCCTTCCGTCATTTGGCCATCGGTGGCACCGATCAGTATAGTCCTTTGGTCGGAGCTATACACACGCTGGTCTATTGATCAATCCCAGCTGAAAATCAATTTTGGTCACATTCAAGCGCTGGTTAGTAGAGAAAAGGATCTACGCAGTCGTGTGATGAAACTGCGTCGCCAGCTGTCGGAGTTGCAGCGGGAGTATCAGCAGATACGGAGCGAAAAGAACGGGAACAGTGACGCAGCCCATCGACGCTTGGAAATGGACGATCCCGGTGATGACGGTGATGAAGAAAGTGTATCCTCAGATGCACTGGGCTCCAGTAAGTAGCTTAGACCCAAGGCCTTACGCGATTGACAGATAAGAGGAGAAAATTAGGTAGTTTCTTAAAGTTAACACGTTCCTTTACTATCGATCATGATGCTAGTCTCTCTGGTGGTAATATGCGAACGCCGCCGTATGACTGTGACTCCCCCATTCACATGCATAGCACCGACTGTTTCATTCATCTTTTTCTATGCTCGGTAGGATGGCTAATTACTGGGCTGATCTGGCTGCATTGGTTACTTTTAAAAATCCAGGCCATCGACCGTGTTTCCCAGATAAAAAGTGCCTATGAGCCTTTTTTACGAATTTATCCGTAAACTAACTACCAATGGCGAGTGTTAAATTAAAGAGACACATCGAGTTTGATTTTGTCAGCGGTTTTTACAAATCGTTACAGCCACTTAAAAGTTCACTAGTTCGAACAAACTCTCGCTGTGACATTTGTGCTATTATTTTGTTAGTATTATATTTCCCTGTTCTAAGCTAGCTTATCTTATTGTCTTGCTTTGAAAATAATTAAAAATTGTCATGATTGTCTTTCCAAACTTAAGCGCCAGCTAGTACCTTGGAACAATACATTAGTAGTCTTAGTACAACCATTTGAATTTCTGGTAAATTTGTTGCTATACTGTAGCTGATCGCGGTAGAGTATTTACAGACGATAACTTTTTTCTATTGTCGAACTCCACACGCACCATAGAATATGTTTAACCGCTTTCAATGCTGCTAGTATTATTGCACCGATGTCGGTTTGAGACACAAGTTTGACTTTGTCAGCGGTTATTACAAATCGTTACAGCCACTTAAAAGTTCACTAGTTCGAACAAACTCTCGCTGTGACATTTGTGCTATTATTTTGTTAGTATTATATTTCCCTGTTCTAAGCTAGCTTATCTTATTGTCTTGCTTTGAAAATAATTAAAAATTGTCATGATTGTCTTTCCAAACTTAAGCGCCAGCTAGTACCTTGGAACAATACATTAGTAGTCTTAGTACAACCATTTGAATTTCTGGTAAATTTGTTGCTATACTGTAACTGATCGAGGTAGAGTATTTATAAACGATAACTTCTTTCAACAGTCTTGCATGACACGCACCATATGGTAGATAGTTTAATGTTACCAAAGTAATCAATCTAAAATTTGTTTAACCGTGTTCCATGCCGCTAGTATTAGCGCACCGATGTCGGTTTGATTTGCTGCGGAACAGTTTTCGGTAAATAACAACATTTTCGTATAACTCATGACAAGGTGAATCATTATATGCTACTATAGTTATAGATCATTATTTGATCATTTTCGTTGTTCAAGGTGATATGGATTCAAACTGCATGTGCATATTTTGCTTTGACTCACTATGGCTTGTTCGTTTATTCCACAGAGAGATTAGTTGTAGCTAGAGATGGTATAGATGAGGATCTATGCTTAACTTATTGCATTAGGTCTGCAGCACTGTGTGTAACTTGTTGTCAATTTGTGAATACGAATAGTATATATCAAGCTGCGGAGGTGTACCATGAGATTGCATCGCTTTACCAATAGTTGTAATCCTAATGGATATTTGTAACCGCAAGCACATCTGCGTACCTCCTGTGTAATGTAAAAATGTGCGCACCATTCGCAGTATGCAATAGCATACAAGTTCAAGAACAATATCGGCTCAGGATTGTCATAGGAAGCGAAAACTTGCAATCATCTTCTCTTTTTCTTTTGGTAATAATATAACTTTCCTGCTGGCGTAAATAACTTATTCAAAAAGTGCTCCGTAACGAATAACTCGAATTTCTAATTGTGAGTAAGTGTAAGCCACCCAGATGCGAATGAATTTGCGCGCGGCTTATGCAAATGCACATCTCGAGAAAGGTCAAAATGCACCCATTCGCTCGCCCTTTTTAAAGCGTCCTTTAACTCGCCTTATTCATCTACTAAATCGGAACACAGTACGAACATTATGTCATTTACGGGCTAAGAAAAACTTAACACTTTGATAGTAGGAAATACAAGCGAGTGGGAACGGCGGACTCTCTTTTTATTCTCTCTTTGTTCAGCTACGAGACAATATTCGTGTAAGTTACACAGGCGTACAGCTATTCTCGAATTCTAACCGTGCCGTGATATAAGGGGGTGATTATTAATGGCAGGAGCATAGTGTGGCAGATGAGTTGCACATCTGCAGTGATTATATCAGGCTGAAACTTCAGCCACAGCCAGAGGCAAAATTCTAAGGATGTGAGCATTACACTTACAATTAATTAACAGGCCTATAGCTATCGAAACGAACGTCTAAACCATTAAGCTCTATGAAATAAAATTAAATGTTTATTTTACTGACATCGTGTCGCGGTGATTACATAAAATAAAATGAAAGAACTCAAGTTCACAGGCTGAAGTAAGTACTAAAGAAGCGTAACGCAACGTGCAACAGTCGTTTACTTCCAACATGATAACATACCAAATAAAAAAAAACAAAATAGTAGTGTTTGTCAGGAACAAGTAATTTGACTAAACCTTTCCTCAATAAGTTTGCAAAGCAATCATTTTACATTTGTTAAACTATCGTATGACCATGTAACCATCTCATTAGCCTTACAGCGGTTATTTATTTACATTTCTAACTGGTGAAGAAAATGGTTAGCCACACGATCACAAGTAACGATCAGAAATAATCAATTCATGTGTTTGCCACATGTGTCATGGACTACACTTACGAACGGCACAATCGTAGATTGCATCGTTTTAAACAATGCGACTGGTGTTGAAGCATATGCAAGGGGAGTAAATTTTGTGACCGTCCCGATGAAAACCGCGCTCAAGCAAAGACGTATTTTAATTACGGTTAAAGGAATAACTCCTTTCGTGTCGAAATTTAACGATCGCACATGGGAATCATAATTTTCTTATACTCTGCTGCAATTCGTTTCAATTCGTCTCGTTGCCAACAGTATGTACGGCATGGAACACATGGTATAAGGCCTCGAAACGTTGATTTGGTACGGTTGATCGTACTATACGTAAGCATTTATAGTAGGACACAAATGCGAAACAGATGACTACAGTAAACTTAACAGCTACAAAATGCAGACGAGTGTAAAGATTCTCCTTGCATGCTTATGGTTTTATGAATCATGCTGTATCCATCCATGACGAGTTAACATCCAACATGCAATCAGCAATAAATGTGAAACTTCATTCAGATGTATTTTTTTTTCATTGAAAAGTGATCGTCAAGCATCCTTTACCGAATGTATCAGAGTATGCGCATCGTCCGCATAGACCGGAGATACACAAAAATGCTTTATTAGATATTCAAGATAGATCAATATAGCCCGCACAAGTCCGTGAAATGAAGGTATGCGCATTTATGAGGAATACGTGAATAAGAAGAAAAACATAGTAGGAAGAAAAAAATGCCGAAATTATAATATACAAGCTGTCTTCCTCAAACCTAATTTATTAGTGATTGGATAGGTAAACTTATCCGTGCCCCCTAGGTAGGAATCGAAATGGCTCCCAAATTTCTTCTAGTTTAACGAAATTGGACTCGATTTGCCTTGCCATTGACACACCGCCCAAGAGGCAGTATTGATTTACGATGTTTTTGGGTTCTGGATTTAGTTCGTCTCCCGACCGGAAAATAAAAAAATTAAAATAAAAATGAACTAACGGATGAGCGATGCAAAAGGATTGCGCGTTATGTTATTAGTCTCGGTGTCCTCGCCACCATAAAACGATAAAACCATCATACACGCCTTTTTCGGTTTAAGCTGTTTCTCTCATGTTTCGCTGTCATAAAAAGATCACTTTTGGTCCCAAGCGCAGGCCTTGCCGCCTGAGCCGCTTTCTAGTGACGCTTCGAGATGGATGGCTGAGCCGGCATCCTCAAAAATGGTAAATATTACGAGAATAATGAAATAACGTTTAAATATATACTGCCCAGGGACGCTCATCAGTAATGCAAATTAAGTCGAGTACGGTTTCACCCCTAACGATCAGCGGCAAACTCTTATTTGATACCAAACCAAACGGGGCAAGCAATTATTGCTCGACCGAAGATTGAAAATCCTTCCTAGATCTGAGGGAAACTGCTCTGCCTAAAGGCTAAAGAAATTATCGTTCAAAAACCGAAAAGAAATTTAACAGTACGATGTCACAACCATTGTAAATCAGAATGTGGTCTGCGACTTTTGCTGCTAAGGTCTCCACCGATTCGACCAACCAAGATAAAGCTATTGTAGCAAAAACCTTATAGAACTTAGGTTTTCGTCTACACCTAACAAACCATTTCCGAGATGAAACGGATGTTTGTACAAGAAGATCGCCTTCTTAAGTGGTGGTAAGTAGCTATCCTGTTGCATACGATTCTCGGATATCTTTTCTGACGATCGTACTTCCGAATGACTCAGATAACCGAGAAAATAACATTGGGGCTCTAGCTGTGTTCCTTGGTTTGCAGTTTGGATCCCTCGGTGGTTTGTTCGGTAGGGTGTATATCAAACATTAGAAAAAAAAAGTCGGTGCTCGATTGAACGCAGTTGGTAAGGAGACCATCACAATAGTTCTTTCGCCTCGTAGCAGGAAGTATCGCCTTTCCTTAAGGTCAAAGGCTTGATGCATGCCTCGAATTAGTTTACCGTACTAAGCAAAACGTTTCCTGATTGGTATGTTTTTTGCTGTCTGATAAGTTTGGTGTCTATCTGAACTGGAATAAAGTTTTATCGTGTAAATTATTGCAACTATGATGAGCAAATATACCATATTCATATGCTTCATTGATAAATGAAAATGCACCCTGACATTTTTTGGTTGAAAACGTGTCAGTTATCTAACTCTCGTGCATTTTGTATTCCAACATAAAAATCGTAATCGTTTTGCTTCTGTAATCGTACACACTTCAATGAGTCGAGGCCCTCAGCAGTCTGAATCGGCCAACGATCAGGCAGATTGAACGAATCTCAAGTCATGGGAAGACTTATACGCTTCTTTTCATTTGGTTTTTCATTGTTGGTAATCTTGTGATGATTTTTCAAGTTTCTATCCAAACCACTCACTAACAAACACGTTGTATAAACTCTTGGATAAAACATGAAAATGCGTTTTTCCGTTGCAAAATTTTTCGTTTATCCTACATCAAAATATCTTTCAATTGTACCGATCATTAACCTTTGTGAGTTTTCAAACCTATGCTGATTTTTATATAATTCTTTTGTTGAATTTTTTACAATTCTTTGTTGAACTAACATAAATTTTGTTGAAAAACGTACCTCAAACATAAAAAATGCTTTCAAGAATTCATGGGAAATCTTCTCTTAAACAAATACCCATTGAATGAATTAAGGGCAGAAATCATATAAATCAATAAAATCAAATCTCATTATAAAAACCATAAAAAGATTTCTTGGAAATGAGTATTTGGGCTTAGTAGTGCTTGAACTATCCGACACTTAAAATCAGGTACGAAAATGTCCGTTCCCACGAGTCCATGATGGAAGAGAAAATATAAAATTATTTCTGACTGGTCGCTATAATCCTAACGAAACCGCTAATGGCAAAAAGGACGAGCAGTCAACTTTTTGCACCATTTTCCGAGATTTTTTGGGGTGTCCCACATAGTGTCATAAAACGATAATCGTATTCTGTCTGTTCTCTGCTCCTTTCTGTTACACTAATAATTAGCCGTGCTCTCGTACAGCAACACCTTCTTGGCGGTGTGCGCGATGAAATAGAGGAATTGCCGGCAGATGCCGGAAGGCGTTGTGCAACAGAATAGGTATGCCGAGAAAAAAAGGTTAATTTTCGGCAGAGTGGCAGAGAGGCAGAAATTTTCTTTATTAACTTCTTTAACCAGCACATGAAAAGATAAACATTTTCCAACAATTGAATGTAAAAAACCAGTAACTTAAATCGATGGTTCTATGATATGATAGTTCTTTTTCTAATAATCTTAATCGGTATGATAGTTCTTCTTCTAATCAATGGGCTTAGTTTCATGGTTATCAAAGTTTTATGTTATGAAAGGTTTTATACTTCCGCGAAGCAAGTACAAAATAAACACCGATTGTGTGGGAGAAATTTTGGGTAGCTATCTTTTTTAAAACTTGGTTTCAAGATGTTGCTAAACCATGTTAATATCTTACGAAATCAAAACTTGTTAATAAAGCCTTATGTTAGCAGTTAGAAATCTGAGCATCATTTTTCCATAAATATTAATACAAAAACTTCAATAAATAATACACAAACTAATAAATTAATATAAAAAAAAACAAGCATTCATAAAACTAGTAAACGCTAGTTTAATGTCCTTGAATTATTTTCTATTAATTTTGAATTTTGAGAAAAGCATAACGTTGAAGAAAATGAAGCGTTTTTGGTAAGTGAGCATAAGATTTGGTTAAATCGTTTGTCGTGCGGGAAAACAAAAACCGGTTGCTCTGTAGCTCGCTAACAAGGTGTATCTTTCGGTTCATTTGTTGCAATAAGCTGATATAAGAAAACATATTAGCAAATATACCAATGATGTCGATAAGAAAAAAGCACGAAAACCAACGTTTAACATGATTAACATTGCGATCAATAAATTTAAAATTAAACGAATTTTCTGTGTGTGCACACATCGATCCACCCTGTTATCCAGCTCCACGCTTAGGCTTATCTTTCCAACGTATATAAAGCCGTTGAAATCTTGAAGATGCAGCCATTTTGTATTGCAATCTTAAGCTGAGAGGTTTGCTTCTTCCCAGGGGTGGATCAACCGAGTAGGAAATCAAGCGATCGTTTGGGTCCCTGAGCCCTGAGAGCTGGTGGCGTGGCTCTTCAAAATCAGATCGCTTTGATTCTTTGCATGGGTTGATCCGCCCCAGGATTTGATGTTCGTAAGTGTAAAAATTGTGCTGTTAAAAAATTGGATTAGTGCTTGTGTGCATATGTGTGTGTGTGTGTGTGTATAATGGTGATACAACGGACGAATAAGTGATTTCGAAACTATCAAACTCAATTCAATCAACCAGCTACTATCAATGAAGAACAACTATCAACTTACTGTTTCAACTTCAACTTTCCTTCAAGTATTTTCATATGTAAAAAAAACCTTTTATGTATAGTGTATATTGTATAAAAGGTTCTTTGTGAGAGGGCATAAAAGTGCAAAAGCTGGTCGAACTAGTGTCTTCAATATATTTTAGTGCGGATTCATTTGTTGTTTTCGATCGTAAGTATGTTCCTATTTGCAGCTAGAAATACTCCTTTCTTATTATGTTAACCCCTTTAGCCATTTAACGTTCGAAAATGTTAACATGTTTTTTATCTACTTTTGCACAGCGTTCTAAGCCAACATAGCTAATGATATTAATGTATACTTACTTACTTACTTATATTAATGTATAACACTTGATTTAAACGCATTGTCATTGATTATGTGGCTAACGGTCCCTTAAGGTGAAACATGAACAGTGTTAATATCAACTACAATTTAGTATTTAGTGTTGTTATTTTTGATTGAGTGCTACCAGTGATATAGCCTGCATTTGATGATGCAATCTTATGATCTGGTGATCTGGTGCGTCATGTGCTTTTAAAATAAGTATGCCTAGATATGAATAAGCTTATTGTCCGTCATGTCGTTTCTCTACGTGAAGTGTGAATTTCATGTCGTTTAATTCCCTAAACCGGACATATTCAATAGTCGATAGTAGTAACATACATGTGGTATTATTCTCCTTAATTTCGTTTCAGAACAAATATGCAAACTCGGATTCGTCTGTAAAGAGCGACAATATTGTTAATTACAAGTGAAACCCATCAAAAAAAGCTTATACAACTGCATTTAAACGGAATGTCATCTAAAGAATAGATCTGGTGAGGTTTTACTTTTAAATGCAATTTAATAACTAAAAACCGTTGACTTTTTTGCTAAGATGTAGTAAGACATTGACCTCTAATCATCAGTATGACTTTTTTTTTCAAATTGATGTTCAGAAGTCTACGTTTTACTCATCCTTCTTCATCCAAATCAGTAACAACAGTGTGATAAAATACAAACTATAAGTCATTTTTTATAGTTCGGACTTTTTCGTTCTAGCTTCTTGAATGCAGCAAGGGAAGATTTTCAACTTGAAAGTAAAATAGCCGGATACTGCAGATGCACGAACTTCAGGGAATGCAGAGCAACAAGAGCCCTGACCATGAATTGATTTAATCGAACAAGAATCGAAACTGTTTAATCGAACTGTTTAAATTGTTGTGCCACGTGCTCTTTCAAAATGCACTCTTTCTGAATGAAAAAATGAGTGTGTCGTGATTTTTATGGAAGTAAGTACAATAACGAATTATATGAAATACAGATAAAATAAGCAGAATCGATGGTATAACAATCGGTTGTAACCTAATTTGTTTGCTCTTTGTCTTTTAGATATGCATAAGGATAAACATCAAACTTTAGCTGCATAAATAATTACCAGCAATTAACAAGGACGCAATCTTCAGCTTGGAACAAAATAATTGTACATTGGTATGCATAGATGGTATCCATATATTATATTACCTGCTCATTATGCACCTTGTAAAACATGCAAGAGAGTGTGAACTGCACCACTCTACTGAAACCAGAACTAGGAACGAGATGGTGTATAGATTATGTTCACGAATAGCTAAACTGAATGTTTCGGATAGTAGATTCGGATTCAGTGTTAGGAACAGTTTTTTTTACCGTTTTGATTATGTAGAACAATTTACAATCGTCAGTTTGCGTATGTTTTAACCAATAATGAATGATAAACATATTTCACGAGCACATAGCAGAAATTCTATTGCCTAAACGGAAAATGATGTATTACTTATCGGGTTGCATACTTATCTGGTGCAACAACCGCTTAGCGGGCCGTTTTATTTTTGATGTGCTATATTTGTCGGTGGTAAATTTTTACCTTAGCTGGGTGACGTAGTGGGCGACTGCAAAAGTGCACTACCTCTACACTCAATAGTCCTTAGATTCGCATTTGCATTTGATAGCCGGATAAATGGTGGGACTAACACTCATTTTTCTCCGACCTGTAGTCACCTCACCTCACTGTAGTCTGATAAATGCGTTTGATGGCTTCAGCTGCAAACCGATTAATAATATCGACTTATAAATGAAGTCAAAATACTGCTCCATTTACTCCGTATGATAGAGAATTATTCTTTCCCATACGTCCCTTTCCCATACGTCCATTTGTTGGATTAGAACAGCTGCTACAGCTGCTTCATAAACTTCTCATAGGGTTATTGTTGTAGTATTATTGTTGCAATCATCGTTGGAAGGACTTTGCACTTCCTCTAGGGTTGGAGTACTATACGGAGCGACAATCTATTGTCGTAAGCTATCATATGTTCCTTAAGCTGATATTCCGATAGATATTCTATAGCTTTTGACGAGTATCACCCTTGCTCAATTGTCCCGATGATCGCCGTTGGAAATACTTGACTGATCTTCTAAATAAGAAGTACCACACTAAACAACGCTCTTGATTTCGAAAGAGACTCCTTACTGAGCACAGAAATCATTACTAATACAAATGTAATTGGCTCAGCTGTTGTCGTATTTCTTAACGTTGCTAAGTGAATCATCACTGTCATTGTTCTGCTAACGTTGTAACACTGCTATTGTTTCGTAAAGGTGTCTTATATGATGCTATTCTTACTAATCAATTAAAACCTACTGTCTTCGGATACTGTTGTTACTGCTGTTGCATTTGGTATTGTAGAATCATTAATGCCTATTTACATGAATGGCGAATGTTCAACAGTTACGCTGCCTTTGTGATTGTTGCGTTGGTGCTTTAGTTGTTTTTGCTCTTTAAAGGAATATTAATGTTGTTGATCATCGTTGGAAGAGCTTTGCACTTTCTCTTGGGTTGGAATACTATGCGGAGCGACAGTTACTATCGTCATTTATCAGCTGCTGTTCCGTCAGATATTCCTTAGCTTTTGACAAGTATTATACTTGCTCATTTGTCCCGACGATCGCACTTGAAAGAGCTTTACTTTTCGTCTTGGTAAGAAATACCACACTAAACAACAGTCTTAACTTTGAATGAGACTCCACATCTTATTGATTGACCAAGTTTATGGTTATACTGTCCAAAATTAGGAAAAAGATAGGGAAGCTCGATAGCCGAAGCGTTAGTGTGCGGCACAAACACACGATAGTATCGATAGCACACGATAGGGATAGAATCTCGTCTGAGCCTTTAGTTGGTTTTGCTCTTTAAAGGAGTATTAATGTTGTTGATCATCGTTGGAAGAGCTTTGCACTTCCTCTTGGGTTGGAATACTATGCGGAGCGACAGTTACTATCGTCATTTATCAGCTGCTGCGAAAGCTGCTGTTCCGTCAGATATTCCTTAGCTTTTGACAAGTATTATACTTGCTCATTTGTCCCGACGATCGCACTTGAAAGAGCTTTACTTTTCGTCTTGGTAAGAAATACCACACTAAACAACAGTCTTAACTTTGAATGAGACTCCACATCTTATTGATTGACCAAGTTTATGGTTATACTGTCCAAAATTAGGAAAAAGATAGGGAAGCTCGATAGCCGAAGCGTTAGTGTGCGGCACAAACACACGATAGTATCGATAGCACACGATAGGGATAGAATCTCGTCTGAGCCTTTAGTTGTTTTTGCTCTTTAAAGGAGTATTAATGTTGTTGATCATCGTTGGAAGAGCTTTGCACTTCCTCTTGGGTTGGAATACTATGCGGAGCGACAGTTACTATCGTCATTTATCAGCTGCTGCGAAAGCTGCTGTTCCGTCAGATATTCCTTAGCTTTTGACAATTATTATACTTGCTCAATTGTCCCGACGATCGCACTTGAAAGAGCTTTACTTTTCGTCTTGGTAATCAATACCACACTAAACAACAGTCTTAACTTTGAATGAGTCTCCACATCTTATTGATTGACCAAGTTTATGGTTATACTGTCCAACATTAGGGAAAAGATAGGGAAGCTCGATAGCCGAAGCGTTAGTGTGCGGCACAAACACACGATAGTATCGATAGCACCACGATAGGGATCGAATCTCGTCGGAGCCTTTAGTTGGTTTTGCTCTTTAAAGGAGTATTAATGTTGTTGATCATCGTTGGAAGAGCTTTGCACTTCCTCTTGGGTTGGAATACTATGCGGAGCGACAGTTACTATCGTCATTTATCAGCTGCTGCGAAAGCTGCTGTTCCGTCAGATATTCCTTAGCTTTTGACAAGTATTATACTTGCTCATTTGTCCCGACGATCGCACTTGAAAGAGCTTTACTTTTCGTTTTGGTAAGAAATACCACACTAAACAACAGTCTTAACTTTGAATGAGTCTCCACATCTTATTGATTGACCAAGTTTATGGTTATACTGTCCAAAATTAGGAAAAAGATAGGGAAGCTCGATAGCCGAAGCGTTAGTGTGCGGCACAAACACACGATAGTATCGATAGCACACGATAGGGATAGAATCTCGTCTGAGCCTTTAGTTGGTTTTGCTCTTTAAAGGAGTATTAATGTTGTTGATCATCGTTGGAAGAGCTTTGCACTTCCTCTTGGGTTGGAATACTATGCGGAGCGACAGTTACTATCGTCATTTATCAGCTGCTGCTCCGTCAGATATTCCTTAGCTTTTGACAAGTATTATACTTGCTCAATTGTCCCGACGATCGCACTTGAAAGAGCTTTACTTTTCGTCTTGATCAACTTAACTAACTTTGAATGAGACTCCACATCTTATTGATTGACCAAGTTTATGGTTATACTGTCCAACATTAGTTTTTAAGGAAATTTACATAACAACCACTCAAATTTCGGATCGCGTATCCCTACTGAACAAACAGTTTATTCACTACTGTTGCAGTTGTTATTGGTTTAGCTGTTGTTGTGTTTTTGAATAGTGCTAATGAAATCATCTATGCTATTGTACTGCTGATGTTGCATTAGTGCTATTAGTGCATTCTCAGTTACTTGTTATAATATTGTTACTGATACTTTGGTGCATCAACTCTCTTGCTGATGCATCCCCTGAGTTATGGAGAACGACTGTTCGGTGCAGATAAAACATAATTTTAAATATTTTCTACGGCTTGGACAACACGTCCGTCGTGCGCCCCTGATTTTCGTTTATATAGAATTCTATCTAGGTATGGTTCAAGGTTCGATCGCGTTCGATCGTGTATGCTCTTAGAACTTTGCTTTGATGGTGCTCTGGAGCTACCTTGATTGGGATGTGTACGTTGCTAATTTGGCAGCCTCATCGTCTCCCAGCCGTTGCGTTGGGGTGCGTACGATGATCATATGACTCATCGTCTTCCGTTTCCGTCTGCCGCGACTCTCTCGAATCCGATATTGTGGAAGGGGAATCCGATCTGGAACTGTCTAGTCTGAAGTACCTTGTGCCAGTCTCGATGCAGCTAACTTGCTGATCTCGATGTTGCTAACTACAGATCAGGAAATTGTGTCGAAATGCTGCTGCATAAGCGGGGCGTCACCATGGGGTAGAGAATTACTCTTTCGCACATGTCCCATTTATTGGCTTGAAACAGCTGCTTTATGTTGTACAAATTCATAAACTTCGCATAGGATTTTGTATATTGAACCTTCCAGGGCGTTCTAAAGCATTAAAAGAGTATTATTGGTGTGATCATCGTTGGAAGGGCTTTGCACTTTCTCTAGGGATGGAATACTATGCGGAGCGACAATCTGCTGTCGTAAATTGTCAGCTGTTCCTAAAGCTGATGTTCCGTTAGATATTCTGTAGCTTTTGACGAGTATTATCCTTGTTCAACTGACCCGATGATCGCCGTTGAAAGTACTTAATTGAATGCAAATTTGAATGAAAATACAAATGTTATTGGCTTAGCTGTTGTCGTATTTCTCAATGTTGCTAAGTGAATCATCACTGTTATTGGTCTGCTAATGTTGTAACACTGCTGTTGTTCCGTAACGGTGTCTTATATGATGCTATTCGTCTTTACCAAATAAAACTCAGTATTCGGATACTGTTGTTACTTCTGCTACTAGTGATTTTGTGTGTGTTTTTTTGGAATGCCTATATCCATAAATGGCGGATGTTCAACAGTTTCACTGCTTGTCTTTGGAATTGTTGCGTTGGTGCATCAGTTTCTTTTTTCGCTGATGCATTAAACGATCATGCAACAGTATCGGAATGATGCTGCATAGGAGTTGGGCGAGTAATCAGTGATACTGCTAACAAATTGGATTGCGAATCTATATAAGAGTGATGTACTGGTGAGCGCGCTTTTGATATCGTTCAAAACTTCACCTATTTTCTGTCAAAAATCATCGCCTACAAAAGCTATGATATTCGATATGTTACGTCGCATTTATTTCGAAACGATTTATTATGGCGTTTGTTATGCCTACTATAGTCATCTGTCTGAAATGACTATTCGTATTTTATAGTTATTGGCTGATTGCCTAACTACTTATTTACTTATCAGGCGCTGCAATTGCGTAGCAGTCTTAGTTTGCTTCAAGCAAAGCTGGCGAAGTGGCGTCGGCTGTCGATACTTGTGCTAAATAATTAACCCGGAATAAGATTGGCTTCTGGAATAAGATAGGGAAGCTCGATAGCCGAAGCGTTAGTGTGCGGCACAAACACACGATAGTATCGATAGCACACGATAGGGATAGAATCTCGTCTGAGCCTTTAGTTGTTTTTGCTCTTTAAAGGAGTATTAATGTTGTTGATCATCGTTGGAAGAGCTTTGCACTTCCTCTTGGGTTGGAATACTATGCGGAGCGACAGTTACTATTGTCATTTATCAGCTGCTGCTCCGTCAGATATTCCTTAGCTTTTGACAAGTATTATACTTGCTCAATTGTCCCGACGATCGCACTTGAAAGAGCTTTACTTTTCGTCTTGGTAAGAAATACCACACTAAACAATAGTCTTAACTTTGAATGAGACTCCACATCTTATTGATTGACCAAGTTTATGGTTATACTGTCCAACATTAGGGAAAAGATAGGGAAGCTCGATAGCCGAAGCGTTAGTGTGCGGCACAAACACACGATAGTATCGAAAGCACCACGATAGGGATCGAATCTCGTCGGAGCCTTTAGTTGGTTTTGCTCTTTAAAGGAGTATTAATGTTGTTGATCATCGTTGGAAGAGCTTTGCACTTCCTCTTGGGTTGGAATACTATGCGGAGCGACAGTTACTATCGTCATTTATCAGCTGCTGCGAAAGCTGCTGTTCCGTCAGATATTCCTTAGCTTTTGACAAGTATTATACTTGCTCATTTGTCCCGACGATCGCACTTGAAAGAGATTTACTTTTCGTCTTGATCAACTTAACTAACTTTGAATGAGACTCCACATCTTATTGATTGACCAAGTTTATGGTTATACTGTCCAACACTAGTTTTTAAGGAAATTTACATAACAACCACTCAAATTTCGGATCGCGTATCCCTACTGAACAAACAGTTTATTCACTACTGTTGCAGTTGTTATTGGTTTAGCTGTTGTTGTGTTTTTGAATAGTGCTAATGAAATCATCTATGCTATTGTACTGCTGATGTTGCATTAGTGCTATTAGTGCATTCTCAGTTACTTGTTATAATATTGTTACTGATACTTTGGTGCATCAACTCTCTTGCTGATGCATCCCCTGAGTTATGGAGAACGACTGTTCGGTGCAGATAAAACATAATTTTAAATATTTTCTACGGCTTGGACAACACGTCCGTCGTGCGCCCCTGATTTTCGTTTATATAGAATTCTATCTAGGTATGGTTCAAGGTTCGATCGCGTTCGATCGTGTATGCTCTTAGAACTTTGCTTTGATGGTGCTCTGGAGCTACCTTGATTGGGATGTGTACGTTGCTAATTTGGCAGCCTCATCGTCTCCCAGCCGTTGCGTTGGGGTGCGTACGATGATCATATGACTCATCGTCTTCCGTTTCCGTCTCCGCGACTCTCTCGAATCCGATGTTTTGGAAGGGGAATCCGATCTGGAACTGTCTAGTCTGAAGTACCTTGTGCCAGTCTCGATGCAGCTAACTTGCTGATCTCGATGTTGCTAACTACTGATCAGGAAATTGTGTCGAAATGCTGCTGCATAAGCGGGGCGTCACCATGGGGTAGAGAATTACTCTTTCGCACATGTCCCATTTATTGGCTTGAAACAGCTGCTTTATGTTGTACAAATTCATAAACTTCGCATAGGATTTTGTATATTGAACCTTGCAGGGCGTTCTAAAGCATTAAAAGAGTATTATTGGTGTGATCATCGTTGGAAGGGCTTTGCACTTTCTCTAGGGATGGAATACTATGCGGAGCGACAATCTGCTGTCGTAAATTGTCAGCTGTTCCTAAAGCTGATGTTCCGTTAGATATTCTGTAGCTTTTGACGAGTATTATCCTTGTTCAACTGACCCGATGATCGCCGTTGAAAGTACTTAATTGAATGCAAATTTGAATGAAAATACAAATGTTATTGGCTTAGCTGTTGTCGTATTTCTCAATGTTGCTAAGTGAATCATCACTATTATTGGTTTGCTAATTTTGTAACACTGCTGTTGTTCCGTAACGGTGTCTTATATGATGCTATTCGTCTTTACCAAATAAAACTCAGTATTCGGATACTGTTGTTACTTCTGCTACTAGTGATTTTGTGTGTGTTTTTTTTGGAATGCCTATATCCATAAATGGCGGATGTTCAACAGTTTCACTGCTTGTCTTTGGAATTGTTGCGTTGGTGCATCAGTTTCTTTTTTCGCTGATGCATTAAACGATCATGCAACAGTATCGGAATGATGCTGCATAGGAGTTGGGCGAGTAATCAGTGATACTGCTAACAAATTGGATTGCGAATCTATATAAGAGTGATGTACTGGTGAGCGCGCTTTTGATATCGTTCAAAACTTCACCTATTTTCTGTCAAAAATCATCGCCTACAAAAGCTATGATATTCGATATGTTACGTCGCATTTATTTCGAAACGATTTATTATGGCGTTTGCTATGCCTACTATAGTCATCTGTCTGCAATGACTATTCGTATTTTATAGTTATTGGCTGATTGCCTAACTACTTATTTACTTATCAGGCGCTGCAATTGCGTAGCAGTCTTAGTTTGCTTCAAGCAAAGCTGGCGAAGTGGCGTCGGCTGTCGATACTTGTGCTAAATAATTATCCCGGAATAAGATTGTCTTCCGGAATAAGATAGGGAAGCTCGATAGCCGAAGCGTTAGTGTGCGGCACAAACACACGATAGTATCGATAGCACACGATAGGGATAGAATCTCGTCTGAGCCTTTAGTTGTTTTTGCTCTTTAAAGGAGTATTAATGTTGTTGATCATCGTTGGAAGAGCTTTGCACTTCCTCTTGGGTTGGAATACTATGCGGAGCGACAGTTACTATCGTCATTTATCAGCTGCTGCGAAAGCTGCTGCTCCGTCAGATATTCCTTAGCTTTTGACAAGTATTATACTTGCTCAATTGTCCCGACGATCATCGCACTTGAAAGAGCTTTACTTTTCGTCTTGGTAATCAATACCACACTAAACAACAGTCTTAACTTTGAATGAGACTCCACATCTTATTCATTGACCATGTTTATGGTTATACTGTCCAACATTAGGGAAAAGATAGGGAAGCTCGATAGCCGAAGCGTTAGTGTGCGGCACAAACACACGATAGTATCGAAAGCACCACGATAGGGATCGAATCTCTTCTGAGCCCCCCTCGTACGCAGGACTGACTATCCAGCTACGAGTAATTAAAAGTCATGAAAACCTTGACTAAGCTTAGCAAGGTAGGCCATGTCAGTACGACGTGTTCAATTGTGAGCGGGCCAGTAAAGAAGAAGAAGAAGATTGGCTTCCATTGACTATTGGTTTTATATGACCTCTAGCCCGAATGATTCTCATTCTTAGATACAAAAAGTAAGAAACCTGAAGCGTGATATTTTATTCTGAGGTAAAATATAGAATTTCTGCAATGTGCTTAGAAAATAACTGTTTGTGACAAAATATACGAACAATTTAAAAAGTAGGGCAAACTGAAGACCTATATATTATTGTGCATGAAAGTTTGATGTTATTGAATATAATTGATACGATTTAATATTAGTATTTCATAATTAAAATTCAATAACAAAGGTAGAAGGATAAAACAAATATGTTACGCAGAAAAAAACTAAATGAAACGAAGGTAATTTATGTGCGTAACTCCTATCTACCGATTAATTTTGTTGTTTCTAATTATTTTTATTGCATTTAAATACATATTGCTAGTAACTTACGATACATGAGTAGTTTATTTTACGATATACGATCCTCCAATACTAGTGGCCTGGATTAGCTTACCATGCAACTTGGAGCTGCTCATATATTGTGAAATTATTTGCTTTGTAAATTGGAACTTGTTATTTTAAATTAAAATAAGTTTCAATAGTGCACGGTATCTTGAAATGTCTTGCGAATGTAACATCGATTTTGAAAACAAGACCAAACTCATGTCATAAACTTAATTATTTTTTAAAACAATTTAGCGTAACATTTATCAACCATACGAGTAATAACCATGTATAGTCTTAACAAACCGAACTAGAGTACGAGTTCTTTCATATGCTACATAAAAAATAGAATTCAACCATATCAACCATTGCGTGTGTTAGAGTTTTCTTTATTATCTTCATCCTTACCACAATCAATCATACAAACACATTCGTTTCCCTATCGGATGAGAAAGATCGTATAACATAAATGGTTTCTCTACTAAAATGGCTTCTGGCGAGATTTTCCACCTTGTTCTGCTTTACACGTTGCCTAGTCTTGCCTTTGATGCATTATTATTTCAATCACTTTCCTAACTTTTCCGTTATACTACTAAGTTTGCTATCTACAGTGTCAATTAGATTGCGAATATGGTTAATTTGCATCTTATGTTGCATACAAAGTGATTTACATTCTAAAAGTAGAGATGTTGTAAGGCAAACCAATCGATCATATTGAGCGGAGGTTTCCATCCAACGCCTTTAAAAGTTATATTGAACCTTACGCAAGGTTAACGATTTTCAAATTATTGATCAGCTTCAATTTGGTTATGCCTGAAATTTCCATGCACTCGTCGTTGAACGTCATTGTGTTGATTTTACGACGCTTTATTGGCTTACAATTTGCGAACAACAGATAACAGTCACAAAACAAGGATTCAAGGCTTTTTTTGTATATGATACAGTCGTATGTGACGTGTGTGTTTGTATTGTGGCTAGGGAAATTTGGCAAACAATTCGAAATGGAGAATCAAGTTCACTTCCTAGTTAGTTAAAGTTAATCACAGGGCGAACGTGTATTCGAATTAAACCGGCACATATCCGGTGCAGGCGTGGTATCCGGCAACGATTGCGTGTACCAGAGCCGTCAGCTCGTTATAAGTTTGGTTTAGTTTATGTGCTTCAACAAAACGCTCATCTTATTTGGTTTATTTCCTATGTTCCATGTCCGTAATCCATTTGAGCTTTGACAGCGCATAATGCAAGTGTGCGCTTTTCGGCTTTGAAACACGCTTAGCTTGCCCTTTTGCACGGATCGATTGGATTGCTTTCTTCCTTTCCTTTTTCGCTTCACCTCACACTGGTGCCTCACTGGTTTTGCATATTTCTGTACCACAGCTGTCCGATTCCTTGCACCGAGAGAATGAGCTTGATTTGACCAAAAAAGGGTTCAAAGAGTCTTTCGTTAGTGATTTTTTGAGAAGAAAAAAAACACAATCCCTTTCTTCACATCGGTCTGGAGATGGATTTCTTAAACAAAGATGGAGTTCTCGCGCGGGGTTTTGAACTAGAGCTCAACATTGCCTTAGCGAAGCGTGCGACACGTCGGCATTCGTATGTTTGAGCGCTCAACATCCTACAGCTCACAACATCGGGGGCACACAAGCGCACAATTCCTCGCAGCAAATCCCATAACGAAGTCTGTGCTCCGGAAGATCGACTCATCGATTAGCGATCCACCCCATACTAGACGCGCACCGGAGGCGCCATATTGTGCCGCACGTCGACCACTGCGCTACATCACACGTACTGCTCGGGCGCCTCCTCATCCTTGATGGTGGTATAATGCACCTTCTTCGACACGGAGTCCACGACGGGTGTCAGCAAACCGCGCAGCTTGTCTTTGCTCACGTACAGCAACCCAGCGACGAGTGCCAGCAACACGCAGCTAAGACAGACGAGCACGAACACGAGCGTGGTAGTGTGTCCGGTAGCTCCGGTTCCATTCGGCCCGGATGTTCCCACCAGCTTCCGGCACCGGCCGACGTTAAGCTGACGGATCGACTCACGCACCTGCCGGTTCCGCAAACATTGCAACCCATCTCGGTTGCGCACGGTGACGTTCGTACGATCGAGCCAGTCGTACAGTGGGTAAAGACCGCAATCGCACACAAACGGGTTGTACGTGAAGTCTACCGTGAGAGGAGTGGTACGACCTGGTTGAGCCTGTACGGCATCTAGCAACGCAAGGTCTCGTGGTCGGACCGCTTCGAAGCGGTTGCGCTCGAGATCGAGAAAGCGCAACCGAGGCATACAGCTGAGGTTGAAGTTCAGCTCGGTGAGTGAGTTGTCGCCGAGGTGCAGATCGAGCAGCGATGGTAGATCGCAAAACACGCGCTTGTCATTGAACTGCACGATCTCGTTCTGCTCCAGGTGCAGCTTGACCAGCTTCGTTAGGTTGCTGTTGACGAAGATGTCGTGCAGATCGGCCGAAAGCTCCGCAGACGTGTTGTCGGCAAACGCGTTCGTTAGGTGCAGCTCCTGCAGGTTGATGAAGTTGGAGAAGACACGCGGATGATGGTGGTTGAACTCTTCGTCGTCGTACCGCGAGATGCTGAGGTTGTTGTGATTCAGAATCAACCGACGGACGTTCGGGACGTGGTGGTATGATTTACCGCGGATCTCGCGGATGTGATTGTTGCTCATGTCGACCACCGTCAGGTTGACGAGATCGTTCAGTGCCCCGAACACGTTCCACGGTAGCTCGTCCACGTAGTTCCCGTTGAAAATGAGGATCTCTGTTTGCAGAGGCAGCCGCTCGAGCACTACCGTGTCCCGAAAACCGGTGTTGGTGCAGTTCACCACGTACTGTGTGTGGTAGTTGTACAGCTGATAGCCACAGTTACATTTGCCTCGAAAGTCACGCCCACAGTCGTCTGCCACCGTGAGTGTTGCCAGTAGAGCCAGCAAAAGTGGCACTGCCACAGACCGTATCCTTCGCAGCTGCGCCATCTGCAATGGAACGTGAGACCGGTGAGTATTGCATGATTGCTCTTTGACGTAGCATTTGATATTTCCCTAAGCCATCCGTTATCCTAGTAGCAAATAATATTATTGCCGGATTTCAAAATCGAAATACAACCGAATGCCGATCGGTCGTAATGGAAAGGAAACCCCTCACGATGCTTATTTCATAACTAACCATCGTTCGAACATCGTGCTCGTTCTAGCTCGATTGTGATGTTTCAGCAAATCGAAATTCATTAAGTGGTATGCATTTGAAATGTCGCATCCATTCGCGACCTCGCTCGTCATTCACACCCGATGCAAATTGCTCTTCTCATCCACATTTCCGAAGCAAGTCTCGGGAACAGCTGCAATTTGCACGACATAATGATATTCACAACGGCAGCAACAAACACCGGGACAAATGCAATAAATGTGCAGGGATGACACCGTTATGCGACTGACCAGCTGTGAGTAGCGTTAATTGGTGTCATTCACGTAACAATCAGATGGAAATCGCTGCCGGGTTTCGTGTACTGTTCCCCAGCTCGGCGCAAAACAACTCCCGGGTGGTGTTGGCATATTCACGATCCATTAGGACTGAGAGGAGCGAATCGAACCGAATATTCAACGGATGGGAGACAGAAATAACCCTCATCCCAATCAAACGCACGGTTCTGAAAGCTCATTCACACCAGCGGTCAATCGTAGGGCCGCAAACTGTCCAACCAACCCTTGCCCTGATTTGTGGTTCGTTCTTGTGGCCACCGGGTTCGGAAGTGAGTTTACAAGTTTTAAACCAAATCTTCCGACCCAAATCCAAAACTACAGCAGCATACCGGGTGGTCAAAAATGAGGTCATCGATTCTGAAACGGCTCAGGTTCGATGAACGACTCACACTACTCTACCGCAGCTGCCTAATTTGGTGGAATTATGCTTCATCTTTTGACCCCCGGTGTGGCGTTCTCCATATCCCGCGCTGTCTAATAAATGTTTAGCGGCCAAACTCGGCAACGCCATACACCACTGGTGATGAATTTTTCATGCGGAATCATCGCACACCCACGGCCACCGGTACCTTGAGCGTCTGTTCGGGTTCGGGTATCCTTTAATAGTTTGCAGATCTAAGAACCGGTTCCGGGGCCGGTGCGAGCGTACGAGGATACGCAAATTATTCATCGCTGAAAGAAGACCCACGTTAGCACGGTGGTGATGCTCGATTTTAATTATCGTGCTCATCCAGCAAAAGGGCCAGATCGGTTGCTTCAGTGTGTGGCTTAGTCGAGAGATGAAGCCTAAATGGTGGTGTGTTTGTTGCCTCATGCAAACGCTTTTAGTTTTATTAATTTGAATTCGTGCGAAGTTTGGGTAGTGAAGTTGTTGTTACGCCAGTATGAAACTGAAAAATGTGATACGACTGATGCCCTACCATAATATGTAGAATTTCATACACAATACATCCGTTCAGTTGAAATTTGAGTCTTCTAGATATAATATCTTACCCGTAATCAAGAACGGCAGAAGTAACATTAGAGCTTGCAAGCCTAGAGATAACCGGGACAATTTAACTAGTTGATTAAAATAACAACATCTCAATCTGCTCGAGATAATTCGCGCCGTCGGTCACCTTTGCTAAACGATCCGAAACCCCCGTTCGGGTCGTCGGTTAATCGCATCCACGCAGGACCTCACCGATGGGTTTTTGGTGCGCGTGGTCGGGTTCGGAAATTTAGAACTTCTTCACGAGCCCCCACGGGGTTGGCATGGCGGAACTCGTTCATCATGCAGTCCTCCCGCCACCGAAATGGAAACCCGGGTAGCAAACGAGAGAGGTTGATCTTTTTCCCCACACTTTCCACTACGAATCCGAGCCGAGGAAGCGCAGGTCCTTGGTGGCGGAACACGGGAGCAAGGGGTTTAAGTTTATTAAAGTATATACACGAAGTTTAATTGGCAAAATTCGGCAAAGGACCCACCCGGCTGGTGGAGATGGCCTTTCCCCATGAGGGTGATCATCGTGCCTTAAGGCGTTGGTGGGGTAAGAAAATGGTGGGAAAATCCTCGCAATGGCCGCTTGATGTTAACGACGAAGACGATGGCGACGACCGCGACGACAACGAGAAGGAACAGTATGATGCTGATGGTGATGATGGTGATGTAGGTTGCCACATTTTTTTTTGTTTGAGAGGGTGGTTGAAAACACACATTTTCGTGAGCGTTCGTCCTGACCGAGCGAGCGAGCGGATTTGAGGGCTTTGATGTGTGGCTCTTCATGTGTCTTTCCTGCTGGTGATGTGAAGCGTTTCCCTCGTACGCCCGTCAACCACCGGTAACCGACATCAGAAGCTGCTGCAAAAGCATTGTATGCCTTTTTTTGTATTTCCACCGCATCGATCCAGCGAAAGGGTAGATCGAGAACGGGAAGCAAAAATCGGTGCCCCATCGCTGGTCGGGTCGTGTCTTCATCAAACACACATTTGCTTCGCCCATCGTTTCAACTTCCGGCCCACGCACCCCACCCTGTGCGACCCACCGATGTTCAATGCTTCTGCATTTTTTACCACATAGCTGTTGCTCTGTGAAGTTCCACTTTTTATTTCTAAAACCGACGCGAGTATAAAAATCAAAAACGAACTGCGGATGGTCGGAAACAAGCTCAGCGATATTATGATCCCTTGGTGGAAAGTAGAAAACTCAACGTTTGCGATTCGAGTTTCGGTGGTCGGTAAAGGTACAATACGAGCCTGATGAGCAAATGCCAGTTGCAGTATAAAGTGTGGGTGCAATCGACCACCTCGACCTCGCAAGTTTGCCTCCCGAATTCACCCGAATTAACAGGGCATCGGTTTCACCGTTCGAAGGGTAACATCCCTGTTTGTGCGCTGTTTTATTTTTTTGCAGTCGAACTTTTTTGTTATGATTCCGCACGAGCAGCAACGCGTAAGGATTCTTCCGGTTCGGTGGGTCCGGAGGTAGTTAAAATTCACTAACGAAACGAATCGAGTGGCGAAAGAGTGAGGTGGGCGGATTTCATAAATATAAATCAACAAGTATTGTTTGCGCCCCCTCGCGAGGCATCTGTTTACCTTTTGTACAATTAAATAAAAAGGGTGGTAAACTCACGCACGCTTTGAAGCTTGTAATTGCCTGCAAAAATGGTTTGAAAATGTGGAAAATAGCTTGTATGAGGGATTGTAACACGAAAATCATTAGCATCCACATTCTTCCATTAACAGAAAGGTCACAACTCTTTATATTTTGTGACAAAGATGCATTGCTTAAAATTAGACAACACATAGAATATGTCCCGTTCATAGTTGCACGTTCTGTCAAAACCAAAAACTCACACCAACACGAAATAATCGAAGCTGGCTGTGGTTGAGCTAATTTTGCCTAGTTAGTGCCCGAATCCGGCACGAAATCAATATGCAGCCGCTTTTTACTACCCAACCACATTGCGTCTCTTTGCCGTAATTCGGAACCGTTGGGATTCAATTAAACAATTTGCGACACACCTTCATGTGCACCGCAAACACAAGCCCTCGGCTACAATGGCGCCAGCCGTTATGGTTTGCAAATCCCACCAAATGAGAAGACCCTTAATAGAGCGCGCGGGCCATCAGCCCATCGCTCGAGCTACTAGATTCGCGCAGGCAACTACGACGCGTTGCTAAGCCACCTCGGGATGAGACCGCACGAGTTCTCAGACACGGGAAGCTGGCTCATTTTATGGAAACGGTGTATCATTCGCAGTCGGTGCCGTCCGACCCGAATGTTCCGGCTCGCTGAATCCGTTCAAGACCTCCTTTCGGTGAGGAGCCGGTTTTCGTGCAATGGAGAAAGGCACCCAAGGAGGCCGTAGTCGTAGGCCCGAGTCCCGGTTTGAAAGTTTAATGAAAACCGGAAAACAATGGACCGTATCCCGAGAGGGAAAGAGTTAAGGGAAAGAGCTAAGGAGAAGGGAAGGACACGCGGGACACACCGGAGGCCGGGTTGCAGAAGTTTCGCTTAGTTTTGCACGTTGGGTTACGGTTGCTGAGGAAAGCAACCGCGTGGTGGCTTGCGTCGCTTCCGGGCTTTCCATTTCTGCCACTGGGACGGAATCGCTCGGCATCTCGGCAACCCGCCAGAAGATGAAGAGTTCCGGTTTGCTGCCGGTATTTAGCAATGCAAACTACACAAAATAATGTAAATGAAGAGAGAGAGAGAGCGAGAGAGAGAGAGAGAGAGAGCTTCTTGTGGTAGGGACGCACGTGCATGAGGGTCCTTTTTCACCCGCCGGCAGTAAAATGCCACCCACCGGTGGTTCCAAAACGAGCGTGGGAGGAACCACCCTCGGAAGTAGAACATTTGTTTCCGGTGTGGAATCTATTCGCTCCACGCTCTACACCAAATAGCAACCGGTGCGGTTTTGGGATGGTACGCAGGCAAAAAAGGCTCTTTGGTAGAGCTCAACGCAACGGAATCGTCCTGTTTGGAGTCGTGTTTCTTTTTTTTTTTCTTCGTTTCAACACGTTTTTTCTATGCTCTCGCCGTGGGAAGTAAAACGTTCAGCCTCGAAACAGGGCAAGGGTTGAACAAACGAAAGAATAATAATCCTCGCCACAAGGCAAGTTCAAACGGGCCAACAAAACATGCTGCCTATTGGAGCGCCCCAACCGACCGATGGAGGCGCATGGTGTTTTGTACACGGCGTGAGGGCGCGTGCTTGCATTAACCCATGTGGCTTGCCGATGGCCGGAATGTGACAAAAGTTTGTCCCGCAAATGGATGGTTTAATGCGCGCACATGGCAGCAGGCAGTGCGCTGGTGCGTGTTTGTGGTTTTCCAGGCTTGCATGCAAATAGAAATGAATGGCTCAAAAGCAGACAGCAAAAAAAACACATCGAATCCTTTCGCCAAAGCTCCACCAACGCGTGGGTGGTTGGGTCGAAAAATACTTAGCATGCACAGGCCAACATTTTTGAATCCCACTCCCCTCCCCCCCCCCCGCCACACTTACACACACACACACCAGGTTCACCAGGGTTCACAATGATGTGGTTTAGGAAACCGGCTTGAACCTGAACTATGTGTGGCATTTGCGTGCGATGGTGATGTGTGTTGGTGTTGTCGAATGGCGGATGGGTTTTAAACCCACGCCAAGACCCCGTAGCCCATCATCCCACCCCTCCTCGGGAGGGTACGGTGTTTCCGCCGTCGTTCGCCAGTCATGAAATTACCGGCCGGAAATTTACCAGAACGGAAATTAGATAGATTAAGCGATGGAAGCGCAGGTCAAGGTGACGGTTGTAAATGAAGACGCAAGGGTACGAACGGGATGGTCCTGTGGTAAGTTGACTGCCAGGTCTCGGCAATCTGTTGCTGAGAAAATACTGACAGCACAGAATCCTCGCGAGGGAAATGTCGCTCCGTTGCAAAGGAAACGGGACACTATCGCCTTTTTTTCTGCCGGTTTTACCGAATGCACGTGCTTGGAATGTACGAAAACAAAATAACGGGTGAAAAAACTCATTCCCTCAGCACTACGTTGGGGCTTGGGTGGCTTGGCTTATGAGCCTGTGACTGCTCGTGGTTGCATTTGGTGCAGCTGTTCATTAGCGCAATTTTCCGCCACTTTTAACTGGCGGTCGTGGACACACGTACCCTGGGAGCAGTACTTGATACCTTCCCTCTCCCACTCATTGCCCATGGAGGGTAGAAAACGGACCGATCCTCGTAGTCGTAGACGGTGGGAAATATGCCGATATTTCATTCTTCAGCTACGTGACCCGTGACGACAAAATTCTATGCTCCCTTGAACGACGACAATGAGCGAGGGAGGGAAAAAAAGGATCGTGTGGGCACAGGCGGGGTTCTAACCGTGGCCAAATGCAAAAGGGCACATGCCGGTGAAACTAATTTTCCAACGTAAACGTTCCGTGGCGGGCGACAAAAAAGGACTCCTAGTCCCAAGTCAGGTCCTTGCGCGCCCAGACTTTACCGAGTGACGAATGTCGACTGGCGCTAGAGGCAATGGTCCGCAACAAATTGTGTGCCATTGGTAGAGGGTGTATGTAGTTTTTTTGTCTTTCCTTTAAAACGACTTTCCCGGGTGAACATTTGGGATCGCTGAAGATTACTTAATTTTCTTATATGGTATTTTAGGGCGGATTTATTTTTACCATTTTTGCGGCATGCATTTCGGGCTGGTGTAGAAGGAGAAGAATATCTCTAAACCTAACCGTCCGTAACGGCGTACGGATACTTAGCTTAATGGCCAGATCCCGTAGCGTAAGCTTGATCCTGTGGCATCATGTGAGTTGATGGTTTAAAGTAACGCTAGTGTACATCCTTTTCTAGCTCGAGATTTATCTTGCAACGACCCTGGTAGGCGACAAAAACGAGATCTTGCTTTCCCAGCTGTGCGTGCTTTTTCGGAAAAATAAAAGCACCAGGCAACCTGCCAGCAGAAATTCACAGCGCAGCAATCTCATCAATTATTCAGTCTATTTAAACTACCCATTCTACCCCATGTTCCGTGCGAACCGGTTCCAACCGGTGGAGCGAGTCCTGCCATCTCTACACCTCGAAAAACTAACCCCCGAGGGTGTTTCATGCTTTAGCGATCCCGTGCCTTGCTCCTTGCAGCCATCTGGCAAGTGATGACCGAAACGACACTTATTATTGTGCGGTTTACATTGTACGTGAATTGGGCTCGTAATATCACCCGCAACCGCCCTCATTCTCCCGTGTACGGAGCTCCAACCGCCAAGTGACCAAATGTGCCCCGTTTCTTATCGCAATCAGCATAACCGTCCCCGGGGCACGATTAGGTCTCTAATGACCGCCCTCGGTATGCGAATCGGTGGCCACGTGTGTGTGTGTATGTGTGGGTGGGAAAGCTTTGTAACTGCGACACTATTGACACAAGCGAACATAGTCCTGACGTTGGCCGTGTGTTGGCATGTGGATACTCCTCAGGGGCCGAGGAGCCAAGCCAGACACACAAAAGGAGTTTATTTGTTGTGTCGCACACATCCAAACACGTTCCACCTCGAAGCAGATTTCTATTGTCCGTTTATGTGTGTGTGTGTGTGTTTGTGTTGTTTTTTTTTTGTTGCAAATCACTCGCTTTCACTACCTTCGCCTGGAAAAAAAACGTTTCCCAGGGTTGCCTTTTCCGCAACCGGTAGCCATTTGTTGAGTGTTTTTATTTCCCGTACGCGTCACGGAATTTTCCGTTCCGTTTCAGGGGGCTGGGAAAGCAGCCGAGCAGCAGTCCCACGAACGGGTACGAAATTATAACACGCTCCCGATGTGGGGCTGACTTCCATTTGTTTGCTTGTGATTGCCGTCCTTTCGGTGTCGCTCTCGCCCACAGCATTTGCGTCTCGCGTCTCGCGTGTTAGTGTTGGTAAATACACGCACGCGGCACCAGTGGGACAAAGCACAAACCTTCCCCCGAAAGAATGGAAAGCATCCCTCGAGGCGTGAGGTAGATCTCGTGAGGTCACGGGTGTGTTGCGCTCGTCCTTTCCGTCGAGACCGGGACGCCATTAGCATATGGAAAATGTGTCCGTCCCGGCGTTGACGGGTTAGCTAGCGATGGTGTTTTGGGGCTTGGTAGCTTGGGCATTAATTTGGAACCTCCCGAGCCAGCACGCACCCATCCCGGATCCGGACGTTCGAACGGTTACGGATTGCGATTCCACAACCGCACAAACCGGTTCCGGTGCGCATTGCGATTCAACCGATGCAAACGTGTCCTTCCGGTGGGCGCTTTTGTGCGTGGTGTAATGCAATCGTAGCACGCTAATGAACGAACCTTGTTCACGGGGCGAGCTCCGAGGTCCGATTGGAATAGCAAATTAATTGGGACCCGGACTCTGTGACTCGGTGGCACCTTCGCCGGCCGAAAACAAAGCGTAATGGAGTAGGTAATTATTTTTCATTTCTGCTTCATGATTTTAATGGCTTTCGGTAATGGCATTCGGGTGCCATTCTCGATGGCTGACGAGGCTCCTTGTTGGGTCCGTAAAGCAAGCACCACGCGAGCAGCCAAAGGAGCTAGGAGGAACGAGAAAAAAAAACGAAACAAAACAAAACAAAGCGTATCCCTTTGGCTCCAACCCGGTTTGAAGTTATGAAGCAATTGTGGTACATTTTTGCTTCCGACCAGCCGCCACCGAACGTAAAAGCTCCCCACAGACCGGGTGCCGGCTAACCGGAAGCATTAGAACCCGATTTTCCGACCACTCTGACTCCTTGTTGAGCTGGCTGGAAATCTCGAAGGACTCCCCCTCATTCTCTCTCGGAAGTAAATCGTTGCTCGGTGCGGTGTTTAGAGCGCACGAGACATGCAGGACGCCGAATGCCTTCCACCGGGTGGTTCACATGTACCGGTGGGATTATAATTGAATTTTGTAGAGAAAATTAATTCTAAGACCGGAACAGCCCGAGTGGAGTCTCGGGAAGGTCGGCGAGAGGACGAAAATGGACGCACGGACAGGGTGGGGAGGGCGTACAAGGACCGTACGAGATGTACCACGGGGCTTCGTTTCGTCCTTTCCCGAAGCACGGTGGGAAAATGGGAGCGAATTAACAAATGCTTCCAAGCAGGCGATGCAGCAGTCCCGAGAGGCCAGACGGTGAGGTCCTTTGAAAGGACCTTGTATATGTTGCGATTTAAGTGATTTATTCATCGCTTGGCCATTGCTCACCGGACATCGAGATTATGCCCTTCTTCGTAGTGGCTGGACTTGGGGAGGCTTGTATTTTTTTTTCCTTCCTGATCTCGCGTTCCCAGTTCGCTAGATAATCTCGGGCGAGAGGGCGTTTTATTGCGTGGGCACGGATGGGCAGCGAAACATTGTTGCCACGCCAGGTTGCCGCGGTAGGTGAGGAGTAATTTATAAGACGATAAATTTAATCCCAACTGATCCGGCTCGGAACCCAATCACGGGATTGTTCGGTGACGCTCGATTTGAGTGTCGAAATGCCCAAAAAGGATACCACCTGATGTTGCGAGATGTTTTCGACTAATTTGCGACGTTATTGGTACCTTTTCACCGGACGAGTTATACGGCAAAAGGACGCCAAAATTACTGCGACCAACAGGCGTTTTCTGTAGAAAAATCATTCCGAACAAATTCGAATTCCACACAATCGAACAAAGGCGCACGATTGTATCGACGAATCGATAGATAGCATAAAATGGACAGCAATGAACATAATTCCACCGGGTACTGCCACGGGCATGATCGATATCTTTGCCATTTGCAAATGGGAATTTAAAATTCTACCCACAAAAACAGAATCACAATCGTGTGGTGCGCGCGCGAATGCCGCAATCAAACACAACCGTCAAGCATAATTGAACTGTATTCAGGAGTACGCCACCAGACGTCACCTGCAAAACCAAGGGAACATGTATAAGCGAAACTTTTGAGAGAGAGAAAAAAAGCAGCAAATCAAACGGTCGGTTCAGGTGAAAAAAAAAACGATGGCTTGAACCTTTTCAACAAAACCTCAAATAGGAAGGGCATTTCGCGGAAAATGACCCCCGTACTGTAGCCCAGATAAATAATAAGCCAGATAAAAAGCTCCCCGAGGTGTCATTCGAAAGCGAGTGCCGGCAAAAAAGCAAACATCGCTAAAAGCTGAAGCCAACCAACCAAGTGCCAGCCACAGCATCGATGCATCGTGCAAATGAGGTTTGTCCCGGTAGCATGAGACAACCGCGCGAAGGCTGTGACTAATGTTAACAGACCCATACTAAAACTGATCATCCGCAGCGCGACTAATTGGACAGATGTGTCGCCTCAAGCCGAATGAGAAAGCGAGATAATGCGACAGAATCGTCGGCTGGAAGGGTTGCTTAAAGTTTCGACCGCCACGATCACCATACGCTACACGTGTGAGGTTTTTGTCGTCCATTCGCTAACAATTTTCCAACCCGGCACGGGGTTACGGAAATGCAAGAGAGAGGTAAAAACCACGGGCGGGAAAAGAACTCCCACCACGAGCACACGTGGTCAATGACGATGCACCCACGTAGCCACCGGGAGTCATTCTTTTGGTTCGCTTCTTTCGTCCTTCCGTGCGACTGACTTGACTCGAATCACGGTGGAACCGATTGAGCAAACTGAACCTGAATGATGTCCCCGGGGTTGACTGACGGACGGCTCAGCGCAGCATTTATTTACTCCCCGAGCATTTGCATAACAATGGAAATGTTTTCCGATGTAGCGCGATTTCCATATTCGATCGTGAGAGAAAATTATCAAAAAACAAAAAAGTCGTTACGAATAATTGCGTCGTGCTAACGGGCCGAAGGTTGTAATTTATTCCATTTCGAACTTTGTGCCCTTTTATTACGTTTCCTAAACTCATCTGAAATGTCAATTCGACTCGCGGGACGAAATTTCGATGGCAACGACAGGAAAATATAAACCGTGAACATTTCACGCCAGTTCGTTGTCTGCTTGTTTTAGCTTTAGCTCACCACCACTCTCAGTGCTGCTGCTTGCCTGTTAACTCCGGTTCAAAGCACATGTGGCCCGCCGGTGCATTACCTCGAAGGTGCATTAGCGCTCGAACCCTTTTTGGCCATCGCCAACGCATCGGCAAGTTGCAAAACCAAGAAAAAAAAGAGATAGAAAAGAAAAGAAGCCGTTCCCTTTATGGCCACATGTTGCCACGAGTGAGGCCACATTGGATGGCAGCCAGGTTGCATCGGGTTGCATTCCAACTTCTGCATGGAAGGCTTTCTCTCTCTCTCGCTCGCGGGTGTTCAGGTTTGCGCTGCGTCAACCGTATGCAGTTTTACCTTTCTTGCTCTTTCGCTCGCCCTCTCTTATTCTCTCTCGCTCTCACTCTCTCCTTCGTGTGTACGAGCGAGAGCATAAAGAAACGAACATCGCAGCATAATGTTGGCTTGGAGCCCCCATGCCAAGCACAGGCATCCACCGTCACCGCCGATCGCGTTGACACACTTATCAACCACAAAAGGGCCGTTCTAAAACGCGGGTTTGTGGTTTTCCTATTTTGGGTGTGAAAAATCATCCCATTCCCGCTACGAAACACCTGCAGGTTCCGGAAGGTGAACATGGGCCTCATGAGATCACACACGGGTATTTGACCGCTTGTTGCGAATCCTAGCCATCACAGAAAAAAAACCGCAGACTCCGTGGGTCGACGAATGGCACGTTTTGTTACTCGACGAACGACCTAGGGGGTTGGCCAAACCGGCTCGCCCACGACCACGACGAAGAAATCGAGTGCAATAATAAAGAAACCACACTTGTGGTCCCTCGGTGGGGCCATCGGTCGAACAAATGTATGGCTTCGTCGTTAGCGTATTTCCGCGTGAACTGCCGTTTTCATGACGCGGGCAGAAATTTGACTACGACGACAACGATCGACGTCGATCGTACCGCACACACGACTATTTCGCTTACCATTGCGCTGTGTCCGGCGTCGGGGTGAACTTAAACGGAGGGTTTCCTTCCTGCGCAGTCAAAAGCACGATGCGATCTTTCGTTCGATGTACTTCTGGTGCTACCCGCATGCAAGGGGTGCGGTTCCGATCGATGTAAGCAACCCCACACGCACCGGTGGGAAGCTGAAAAAAGAGCTTAAAACGCACTCACACTCGTGCACGCACGCGTACTGTCGATCGCGTAAAGCCACTTGAGATGCACACTGGGCACGTTTCAGGCCGTATTATTGTTGTTGTTGTCGTTGGTGGACAAGATGAAACTCGAATCGGTGACGATCACACTTCACCTTAGCTTTAAGGTTTTCCAGTCGACCTAATTATCTTCACTGCGCCAGTGTTATCGTTATCACACCATCATGCCGCACTATCGGTACTATCACCGCACCAGCACTCCCACTGGGCACCACCACGGGACACACAGTCCTTTGCGTCCAAGGACAGGTGGTTGGGCGCCGGATCCGACACTTGGGAATGCGTTCCGTTGCGTTGCAAGATTGCGGAACAGTATAGCGAGCAAACGCCAGAACCGGATCGAATGACGCACGCACGGGTCAGTGGGCCGCGATCGAGCCACCGCGAGCCTTGCGAATGTGTGAGTGGTAGCTCGAAGCTTTCCTCTGGTGGTGTCGAATTTCGAAGCCGCGATCGCTCTTCCGTCAGCCCAGTAACAACACCAACACCACCGCGATGCACCCGATTTTTGAAGTGGACGGACAAACACGAAAAGCTAACCTGCTCGCGGACGCCAACCCACACGAACCGGTCGGTAGGCGGATGATGATATGCGGCCACGGTCCGTTTCGAACGACGGTCTCGGAAAGTGTGCGAGCGCGCGCTACAGCGCTGCTCCCGTCGAGCTTTCGTTATGTTGGCCTTCTCGCGAGGCTCTCGCGATTGAGGTTTATGCTGCGAGAGCGGCTCTCGCGGGTCGCTTGCTTCAATCATGCGCTCCGGTGCGAGAGCATGGCAACATGGTCGATCATATGTTGGTCTCCGGGTGCCGAGGGATGCTGTGATTTGAGATCGACATGCCTGAGAAGGAGAAATCCTTGCATCTTTCAAGTGGAGGGTTGCATCTTTCGGCAGGGTTTGGCGCTCAACAACACGACTTCATTTCACTGCATACGATGCCTTTATTTTGGGGGGGGTGAGAACAGATATCACAAAGTACAAAGTGTTGTTACAGGTATTGCGCGATATACGTTCCGTTGCGTTCCTAATTGTTCCAGCGTCTCCAACGCATTCGCGATGCACACGTGCACGTGGCGCTATGTCGCGTGTGATAAAAAAGAAAAAACGAGCCCGACCGGATGGTGCAGGGGCAAACATTCGTATCATTGATTCTGCCCAGGTCCGTCGCTCTGAAAAATATTTGAAAGCTTTCGACCTGCCAAACACTAGTAAAGTAAATACGAATATGGCATATACGGTGCCTTTGGGTTTCTTGATTTTTGTGTTCTTTTCCACTCCCTAAAATGCTATCACACAACACCAGAGTTCGGCATTCTATTTGTTTCGTTTCGTTTCATTTAAAGCAAAAGGTGAATCGTTTTTATCTCCATTGCGCTAACAGCCGAGCGAGAGTTCTACATGTAAGATTTGCCTATGTTCGTTCCCTTGTTTGCTTTTGTTTTGTGTGTGATACGTGCACGACGACTTCGCTTCGTTTGGGTTTAACTAGTAGCCAGTTATTCGATCACTATCCTACGGGAGAATCATTTCATTACTCAGCTATGTGCATTCATGCATGTACCAGAGGTGTGACAAGGTTTTGCTTTTCGTCGCGTGATAAGATAGAGAAGTAACTTTTTTTATCCTACATTGTCAAACTAAATATTTGGGCTTGCGTTTCGTTTCTTCGGTATCAGCACAATTTTTGATTACGATATTTGCATGAAATATATATTTATATATTCCTTCCTACTTCGCCAATGCAAATTAAATTCTTTTTCGATGCTTTCTAGGCTGTTTGATATTGTTCGTGTGAGAATAAGAAAAAAATATGAAAGACTTGATAAATTTTTGAATCGGTACATATGGTTCATTGTTATGATGTCGTTCACCCTTCAGATTTCATTAGCTGTTAGATAAATATTATTTTTCTGTTCTATTGCGCTTTATTTTAATATGTCCGTATGTACGTCGCATTATGTCGATATTTTTGTTTATCTCATAAGCGTTTTAATGTTAACATGGAAGGATATAGTTCTCGTGCATGGACATAAGGTTATCGTTGTAGATGATGTTGAACTGTAACTGTTGACGTGAAAAAAAATAGAACAAAGTTCGATTCTACTTTCAAACAACATTAAAACAACTAAGTCAGTATATTTTCCTCAAAATGAAAAATTTAAATCATGACAAATAAAGAGTTGCATATACACTAGAAATGAATTTACACTTAGGGAACACCAACCTGGGACGACTACGAACACTACAAACACCGTAATTTACATGTATGTATTAACATGGAACACAAGCCCAACGTAAAAGGAAACACGAGGCTAAGCAAATAAATACGAAATCAAACAGTGGCGAGCATATCTGATTTGGCTGATACTCATCTGATAGAAACGTTCTTTCTTTCTGTATGACATAATTCATAATCGTGCGAATACAAAAAAAAATTAACTTAAGCGCAGGTTACCTTCTATATAGCATGTGTGGCGCACAGATGTACATCCTTTGCCTTACGTATGTGTTTCGTTTTTCCTAAACCTTCGAAAAATTAAAATCAAGGGAAATTCTGATTGAATGATTTGCATCATTTCGCCATCCGGTACGATTTGTATAGCGGGGAATATGACTGTTACGTCCCGACGAACAGCCCGCAAACCTAATTCTGTATCACCGTGTCTCCACGAAATATGTATAACGTGTCACACTGTACGTGCACGTTTAACGGAAAAATAAAAGTTTGAGATTATATCAAACAGCTCATAGCTGTGGCCATATATTCTTAGCCATTTATGAAAATCTTTACACAAGTTCTTACAAGATCTGCAACACATTTGCTGTTGTTGCAGGCGGACTATCAAATACGCGACATATTTCAATAATTAAAAACTTCTCACTCGGAGTGACAGGTAATCGTACCGGAAGCTACCAACGCTATGCTTTACATTCAACAGAATGTTACCAAATTCTGGTGAATCGTGTTCGATTGAACGAAAAAAAAATCGAATACGTCACCCTGTGGAGATTTCCAGGGAAATGAGGTGACCAAAGCTCTTAGCAATTTTGCTACTTGATGTCCAGCGGTTGTTTGAACGCTGAACGTAAATTAATCTGAATTAAAACAAACTTTACACATGTGAATTGAGTAAAATTCAGTGCTTGTAGAAAAGCATTAAAAGATTCTACCACATTGACGCCTTGCTCCTTGCAAGACTTATTCACTTTGCAAACTGTTTGAATTGCAATTCATTACAAACATAAATCGATTCCTAAACGTTATTTGTACAGTTTCTGCAACTATCGTGCAGTGGGAACGGTGGCGTGCGAGAGTTTCGTCCCAATATAGCTACGGGTCAGATCGTAGAAGGTTGCGTTTGATTAGAAGTTACTCGATTCCTCGTCTACGAGGAATATTTGCATTCATCCTGCTTTTCTTGCTCTTTTCCAGGCATGCAAAAGGTACTACAAACAGTTTCTTCCCCAAATCTCCATTGCTCCAGCCTCTGCTAGAGCTAAGAAGATGTGTTATGTCGCCGTCCCTTCACACGGCTGACCAGATTGCAGATTTTCAGAGCCGGTCCCAGCTTCAGACCCATGTATTTCATCATCATGTCACTGTTCAGCAGCAACAGTGCTTTTCCGTCGATTTCCTGAGCAAAAATAAACATATAAGAATGAAATCAACGTGCTTTCACCATTATGTGTAGGTGTGCATTCGCATAATGTTGCATATGACTTACATGCTTGCGAAAGAGATCGGCATGTATGGCCAATGATGGGTCCTGCAAGGCGATGAACTGTATCACATCCTCAATCGTCCAGTCACTCGTCTGCCCGCGGGGAATTTGTGGCGTGCTGGCAACCAGTGTGGCTAGTGGAACCGTCGACACAACGCCTGCTGTAACGGCGGCAAGGAATCCAGCCTCTGTACTGGCACAACCCAGCGCACCAAGAGTGGAACTCACCGACGTTTGGTACGTCGTTGAGGTCGACACGGCCACCATCGGTATCAGAGATGCTGACATCGATGATATTGCGGTCGGCGAACCGAGGGAGCTAGAGGGTGAAAGTAGCGGCGAGTTGGTGCTTGTACCCATCAGCGGAACGACCGGAGACGGATGATACGGTACGGCGGCTGCCGCTGCCGGAACGGTCAAAACTGATGAAGCAGCAACGGCTGCAGTCGCTTGGGCTGCTCCGATAGTTGACACGTTACCGGATTTGCCTTTCATCTTGACAATGGCCGAACCTATGGCAGGATTCTTCTCGATGGAGGAAGTGCACACCGAACTCGCTGACTTGCACTGAGTCGTCGACTTGGTTACGGAGGATATTTTTCGCTGGCTCGCTCTCGCGGTAACCGCTTCCGATGCAGATGAATCATTTGCTAAGAAGAATAACCCACCATAAGATCGAGATGTACGGATTGCGAACGCTTACAATTGCGGTTAACACTTACCAGAAGGGTCCCCTTTGTTTTCCACATTTGATTTGGGTGATTTTACCGGTACTGTCGGGGTCGTTGTGGTTGGTGAGCTTGGCTCGATGTACTCTTCCTTCGTGATGTGTAACGAAGACGACGTCGCCGATGTAGTGCTCACAGGACTCATACGGCCTCGATCGGTTTTCACTACCGCTTTTGATTCGTTGTTACCGGCGATTGAGCGCCTTTTCGGGGAAGGACTTCGAGGATGGACATCCTTTACGTCTTTCTTATCATCCTTCACCGCACGCACCTCGGCTCCATTACCGGTGCGGCCCGTAGCAGATGCCTTCGGAGAGGACGCGGCCGTGGGCGGTGGACTGGAGGCAGCTGTAGCACGCGGTTCCGTCTTGATAAATGGCCGCTTTAGTGCGGAAAAATGGATGGCACACCCATCGCATTGCTCTGGTCCTGGTTCGAGCGTAATCAGACGCGGACAGGCCTGACAAGAGGAGCACAACGTCTCCAAGAACTCGGAAACACCCGCGTTTCCTTTCTGCTTGATGTACGCGGGGATTTTGACAGTGAAATTCTTCCCGGCCGCGGTTACGATGTGCACGTCTCCATCAAGTCCGAACAGCAGTGGCGATAGCAACGAATGATCGCGTGACGCCGCCAGCACCTCCTGCAAGCACAGCTTAGCAAGTGTCTGGTGGTTCGGAGCCGTCACCATAGACGGCAGCTTAGCGCTGCTGATATACGGACCACCTCGGCACCGACTGTGGAAGTGAGCCGTCACCAACGTGGCCGGTGTCATGGTGTCCGGCGAATCAGACAGCATCGTAAACGACGACCTTTGCTTCGATCGGTGACCACTTCCGTCCAGTTTGTTCTTCTGTCCCGGTGGCTGCATCGGGTGGCAACTCATAGCACACCAGCCGACCGGAAAGATGTCTCGCGAATCGTACCGACACCAGTAATCGAACGCACCCCTCCACCCGTCGAAGGTGACGTGGATTTGGTCTTCCTTCACCTCGTTCACGGTCGCGCAACAGATCAACTGCGGGTTCTTCTTATCGACGGCTTCCAGCTTTTGGCCCACCTGGAAAAGGTTGCATTTGGGCGTCGGTGGCTCCGGCACGAAGATGTAATCTGGCGCCATCACCGCCCCATTTAATGTCTTCGCGAGGAACGCAGGCCAGCTGCTCGCGTTCAGCCTAAACCCAAGCGGAGGCTTTAGCATTTCGCCCGACTTCTCGCAGTGCCCGATCGGGTGGATCTCGTTGGAGTCGACCAACCGCCAGAAATCGTTCTTGTTGTCGCCCCCATCCAATCGCAACCGCAAACGGGAACCGAGCACTCCCACGACAGTCGCAATGCACGTCGAGGTGATGTTTCGCGGATCGAGCGCTTCCAGTTTCATGTTGATCTTGAATTCGTTCTTCGGTGGAGCCAACGCCTGCTTGAAGCATTCGGCCGGTGCCGGCACGCTGCCCGACTCTCGCAGGTACTCCGACCAATCGAACACGTGGAAACTCTCGTACTGGAACGCTCCGGCTTGCGTAGTCGTAACGGGGCTGATGCGGGATGTCGTTTGCGCGGCAACGTCCAACACGGATCCCGTCCGACCTGACGAATTGTTGTCTCCATGACTGCGGCGACCACCGTGGGCGTTTCCGTTGCTACCATTACTGCTACCGCTATTGTTATTATTTTGACTACTGTTGTTGTTATTGTTGTTGCTCCCATTCGTCTTCAAACCATCGACCGGATGCGTTAACGCCATGTTTTTTTTCTTCTGATGCTTCTTCAAACAGAACGTCGAGCAAAAGTTGGGCTTGGGGGCGTTTGCCCGCACGAGGTTGTCACACTGAATGCAGATTCCCTTACTCGCCTTTCGATACTCGCTGATGCACGTCTCAGAGCAGAACTCCTTTTGTATGTTCTGTGTCGGAAGCACGTACTTAAGCGGACTTTTCGTTTCTAGACACCAGGTGCAGGTTTGCGTTCCCTGCACGCCATTAGTGCCACCAGCCGGGGACTTTCGATCATCTGATGCGGTACCAGTTTTGCTGAGTCTGGCGTTGCCGCTACTACTGCTACTGACAATGGAATTCGAATTTCCGGGAGATCCACCCGATAACCGCTTCAATGATCTGTTATTATTGCTGGTGGTACTGCTAGTAGGTGTGCTAGGTGAGCTCGTGATCCCATCGCTTGTACTCGTGGTAGTATCAACAATTTTCCTATCTTTTGATTCGCTTGATTTTGGGGAGCTTGAACTAACTGGAGAGTTTTTTTCGTTAGGCTCAGAGCTACTGTTATTGTTGACATTGGTGGTTACGGCACCATTGTTGTTATTAGTGCAATTGCTTGTACTGCTGCTCGTAGGGGTCGTTGGATTGGTCGTCGAAGAAGCAGTTTCGTCGCTATTTTTCCCCTCTGAGGAGGATCTATCGGAAGATTCAACAGCACCAGACATGACGCTGTTAAATCGCACACAACACGTACAATTCCGTGAGTGTTGGAATAAAGGAATTCGTAACTGCGTTTAATACGCCTATATGGTATGCTATTTTTCCACGGTATACCGCAAATAAATTCCACACCACCGCGGATCAGCCGTTGTGGGTATTTTTTCTCTCGTGACCCACAAAACGCAACCCAGCACTCATGGTGTCATCGCCAGGACCTTTGCTCTACTTTCCATCATCCACTCGTGACCGGCGGAAAGTATTACCTGAAAAATTAACTCTTTCCTGGTTACACATCCAATCCTCGACCGCACCAATCGCTTCGCAAAATTACGCGATAACTGCACTACTGCTGTGCTTTGGCTCCACGATATCAATCAGGATCCTGACCACCAGTTCCGGAGTGACGCGCTCCTCGCCACCACAAAGGTGTAATCTTTTTTCCTGCTTGCGATGATTAATCCCGCCGTCTGAAGGTTTCCGTACCGTTTTATGCGCAATCACTTCCCAAAACAGTTAACTTTTGAGATAATTTCTAAAGTATACGACACGAAAAAACGTTCCAAAACAATTTGTACAAACGAAATTGAATTTTACGAAATTTGTTTGCTGTAATTAGTACGGCAAAAGTGATTCTGTTGCGAAGCGAAACGCTGTCATACCTACAGTAGTGGTGGGCGCTTTGAGCGGGATCGATATGCTCCAGTTCGATGAGAGAGCGGATGCATACGCTCCGACCATAACTTTAACATACACATTTTATATAAGCTACGCCAATTGCTTATTTCAAGCATACAATTTCAAAGAAAAAAAATAATGCGAATAAATTTACAACATCTTCATCCTTCCAAACTTAAGCAATTGATTCCAGTTTAACCAGATATGAATTGTTACCCTAATCCAAACTTGCGCAATTACGCGGACCCCACCACTATTTATTGATTTGCTCCTGTTCGTTCAACGTGTGAGAAGGAGAGCAAACGATAAACAGAACGAGAGACAAAATAATTAAACAACGTAATTTCAAGTTGAAGGATGAAACACTTGTTCGTTTATAATATCAAGTAGACGGACTAATATCGTGTTTACAATTGCCTATAGTTATGTATTTTGAAATATATTAGTTGTTCTCGACGCTGATTAACACTAATATCTAAAATAGCCTAACGCTAAAGAAAATCTTATTTTTCCTCATTTTAACAGTTCTGTTAGTCTCAGATCAAAACCTGTGTTATAATTTTTATATCATATGGTGATATAGACCACGTGGGTGACCTTTGAATGAGAACATCACATTTTTATTGCGATACACACATTCAGTTTGTTTCTCCGGCCAATTAAAATTTGAATTTCATTCTATGCCACTCAGTTTCGAGAGTCTACATTATTTATTAATAATCTTTACAAGTTTATAAAATGAGTTCAATGTTTTTCTCAATTAACCCTAAGATGTGTTTGTTTAAAATATCACCCACATTTTACGTTTATCAGAGATTTCTAACGGTTCAACATAAACGATTTCACGCGCGAGAAACCAGCATGGAAAGAAAGCTCCCGCGTTGCTGTGCAGGATTCGTCCGAAATGCGTAGGTGTGCGCACCTAAGCTTCCACTGTGTGTGTTGCCATTTCCGGTCGTGGTTGTCGTCGTCATCGTCGTTACGTCGGCCCGAATGCTGCGAAAGCTGTAGCCCTCTGCCAGAGACCAAACGTTTATAAAAAGGGTATCCACGAAGTGAAACGCACGATTTGCTGGAAGAACGTCGTGGAAATAACACTTGTTGAACCTGGAGGGTTCCAGTGCCCGTCGGCCGTTCGTTCTTTGACTTCGGTGGCGGATTGTAACGTAGTTGGTGTGATTATCAAACGATCAGTTTTCAGTGTCCCACGTGAAAGGAAACCATCCTTTGCAAGCCGATAGTGATCGTTCGCATATTTTTTGTGAATAGTCGTGTGGCTAAATTATATCAAACCCATAAAACCTTTAAAATACTGTGAACCAAAACGGTTGCTCGCGGATCGTTTGGTTTAACGATCGTGCAAATAATAAAACATTTTTTGCCTTTCCAATTTTCCACTGAGTAAAAAGCATCAAAAGTTTCATTGCTTTCCTGCTCCGTTTTCTTCTGCTGCACAGTCTTGCAAATACTCGATCATTCCCTGCTAGCTTACTTGCGGAGGTTTTGAACCTGTACTAGCAAATCGTTAACTAATCCTAGGGTGTAGGAATTTGTTTTTCAACTTCCGCGTTCATAGCCACGTGCGTACTGTTGCGCTGCATTGTTGTGTTCGGTTCCAGAGGCACTCTCACTTTGTGTTGTAAGTGCGACTTTTACAAGTGAAAAACAAAAATTCTGCGTAGCCCGCAAGAGCCAACTTTGCTAATATTTAAAACACCCCAACGAAGCACACCGTACGTATTAAGCATCTACTGCTACTCCGACCAGCGATACTGCTACTGTAAGTATGCTAAGAAGTATGCCAATAAAGTGGGAGATATTACTTTCCTTTTTTGTGAGAAGCTTACACAGATCCCAATCGTAAACCATCCTTTGGGAAGAAAAATTCACCCAGAGTTGCTTCTGAAAAGAGCTTTTAAAGGAAAAGATTTTTAAATTTACAGTGCTATTGTGTTGTGTCTGTTGGCTATGACATCTAACGGCGTTTAATTTATCATAAACCACAAAATATCATCTCATTTTTCGAGCTACTTATGCTTATGTGAAGCATATCCGTTCAGTGAAAATAAGTAAAAGCCAATCCACCGCCAAGAATCTCGTCAAACTGTTAGACGAGAGAAGAGAAAAACACTGCTCGTCCCCTTTTGCCGTCGGAAAAAAGTATAAGTTAGCTCAACATTCTAAACATTATGCGAATTTTCATTACAGAAACCTTTGCATACGTTGTTCCGATTCAAAATATTTCCGATACAAATGCACTTCAAAACTGAAATTCGAGTTTGACGGGTAGGGTTTAGGAAGAGTCAAAAGTTTCTCGTAGAAGCTATAACTAGTGCGAGTTATTGCCCAGGTCGGTCGTCTTAACGGTCGGTTGGAAAGCGAACAAACGCGAAATCTCAGCACAAAACAAAAATTTCACTTTTGGAGTGTATTTTCACTGGCCCGGTTTCAACACCGATTTGTTGGTCCTTATACTTTCTCGGGCGCAATGAGCGACTTAAAACACCGAAAGCTTCCATCTGACGGAACGTTTGGCATTCTTTGGCAAACATTCCTTCTCCCTCGCCATTTTGAGTGCCAATTGAGGAAGTTCCTCACAGGCGGTCAGCAAATAAAGCATTCCAATCGCGGTCCACAGAGAGAGAGCGAAAGAGGGAGAGATCGGTTCCTGTACACCTTCACTTTTCAATTCAACCAGAGAAAGTAGACCGCGAAACAATGGCCACCTCTTGCTCGGAGCGGTGTACCTCAAATTAATGCCACTTAGAAACACCAATAACCATGGTCAGCGGTTTTGGTGGTAGTGGAAGCCGATTTTTTTTTCGTGTTTTCCCGGTAGAAGAGGTCGACTGCAGCTATGCGCGAGACTTTATTGAACGATCGCCGTGGAAAAGCGATGATGAAAAAAGTTCGAAATCAATACAGACCCGCCTTATGAGCACGACTTTGGGCGATCCTTTGCTCGATCAGCTCGAACGTGGCTTGCGCGAGAAGTTTTCCCACGGGCTCTAGTGCCGGACGGAGAGATTTTCCCCGGGAATTCACGGCATGCTAGATTTTCTAGCCCCACGTCCGGAATGGCTTCCCGAGGAACCACAAAAATCGCCCGTGGCTAAGGTACTTTGCCACCAGAGGAAAATAGGAGCTCACATTCCGTTCGGGTCACGTCATGCCCCGACGGTGCGAGCCGTACGTTTGGAATTTGATTTCGCTAGGGCCGGGTTGAGCTTCAGCTACGGCTCCCCGAGCTGCTGTCGTCGTGTTTATTTAAGGCTGGTACGTGCACGGAGTGCACCGATCACCCTTAGGAGCCATCGGACTCACGCTAGGAGTCTCAGCCGCTTCTCCCATCCTGCAGCAAATGACCGTGATAACAGTTTTTCCCACCCTTCAAAACCACGACCCCACGAGTTTTGGTGTTTAATGAATTTACGACGCCGGCAATTGGAGTCGCGCGGCTGGTGGGACGGTTTCAGAATGCCACCTTCGGAGCGTGTTGGAATACGCACCGGGGCAGGATTCCCTTATTCTTCGTCCTCTGGTAAGTGGTGGTGGCGTGTATCACCTTCCGTAAACATTCGCGGTCAGCCAGTGGCCTACCGAAAGTCGCGCGGTTAACGATCGAATCGTTCCAAGCATACCGACGATACCACTCAAATCCAAATTGAAGACATTATGAAATTCATTATTAATGGGTGTATGGTAATGCGTAGAAAAATTATTTTTAAAGGGAACGTATTCTGAATGCTTACAAATTTGTTTCCTCGTGCCTTCTTTTTGACTTTTAGGTCAGCTTAAAATAACCGACGAACCAATGATGTCGTTTTTTTGTTTCAAAAAATATAATTCTAAGCTTCCTGGAGGGGATATTTTTTTAAGATTTTAATTTTAGTGGTTCATTCAATTTAAAACATCATTAAATTTATTTTTTAAACGAATGTTTATTTAAATTGCATTGACGTAAAAATACTTAAATGTTCTCGATCTAGTAACCTACGTCAATCAGAGGGCTCTTTTTATGCATGTCCTTCGCATTAAATCAAACAATTTACCGATCTGAATAATATATTCCACGTAAGATATGACGTCTCAAATAACCTTCCACCTTAAATCCGGGGGAAAAGCGAAAGTTCTTTGTCGCGCGTTATTTTCCAATTTGCCCAACCAATATTCCCTTTGAAACCGGGCGATTAAAGGCACATCCCATTACGTCGGTGTGCTTATCAAGTGTGATGAGCGGCAGCAGCTCGAAGTCGCACCGGTCAACCAGTACGCACTTTGCATCCTGATCGGGGTTGAGCGGGATTTATTTATAAACTCATTTTCCAGCCCTGGAACCCTTCCGTCGGGTTCGAGATCCGAACAAACCCGTGCTTTTCCGTACTGCGACTGAAACGAATGCCTAAATGGCCGTCGAAGCCACACTTGGGAGTACTACGAAAATCGATTCATTTGTTGCTCGCGGCGTGAAATCACAGCGCTTCTCGAGCAGTCGGTTGGTTTGATTGATTTCATGCCCACGCTTCTTTCGCCTAAAATTCGGCGCGAAGCTCGACGTCCCCACAATTAAGACTCATCGATGTTCATCAGCGTACGAACCTAATGGTGGCGAAGGAGAGTAATAAAGTTTAATGAATCGAGCCCGCAGGCACCATAATCGACGCCTCCAACGATTGGTGGGCCTCGAAGGAAATGCCTTGGTAAGTGAGTATCGAATTTCTTCCCCTGTGGAACTAGGTGGGTATCCGGGAAAGCTTGTTTAAATGGTTGTGGCTGTACGGTGTAAACAATTTACGTTCGCCATGCTCATCTCCCGACCCAGGTCCGGCGTTTCTCATCAACCCGTTTCGATCTGGTAGGGTTCGATGGCGCGCCGGAGGAAAGCGTCCGTTTTACGCTAAAATGGTTCGTTAACGATTGCGCCGCCTTTTTGGGAGGGGGTTGAAGCTGACGAAGACATGAGATTAAAATATGCAGATGGCCTCGGTTCGTGTCGAGGGTTAGCTGTAACAGGAAGGTGAACGCTAGGTCCTTTGATCGAAGACGTCATCTGTCTAATCGCTCAATGAGTTGGATCAAATGGCTGGACGACCTTCCGTTTGGATAATGCATCGGAAGATAATTTGGAGCTCATATTTTAAGATCGATTTGAAATGCTTAATGTACTTTGATGCTGAAATGCGCATTAATCGGTGCAAGGGAGCGAAAGGTTCAATTTTACTATTGCTTTTTGAAAATGACCATTCAACGTGTCTGCAATACGGTGTTGAAATGTTTCATCGAAATATTTCACATACCTAAAGTATGCTCTTTGAATTTGTAGTTTTACCCAAAACTTTTCAGACCAATTAATTCAGACTGCCATTTTAAATATTGCCCATATTTATTTACTGTGGATGTTGCGAACACCTAGAACGTGAACATTAATACCAATGGCGGGTTTTGACAACTGTAGTAACAAACTGTAGCAGCTTCGGCTTAGAAATAATACTGCTGTATGAGACAGTCGCTTGAGACAAATTAAATCGAATTTCACCGGACAGTTTAATGTAACTTTAGGCTATACATTTTAAAGTAAAAACAATCATTGCTGTGTGTTTTTACCATTTGCTTTATCCCTCCAAACGCCAACAGCCCGTAGGCTCTACATGTTGCGCTTACGTCGAAAATGTGCGGGCACTTAATTCCCAAGGTGTCGCATTAAAGGATTAGAACAGCAAACCGGTTTCACGGAAGGTGTTGTACAAAATAGGAACAGAGAAAAAAAGCATTCAAAATTCAGAATACCCTTGGTCCTACGCTAAGCGAACTGTTGTCGGCTTAGTGGCCAGCAAGCAAATGTAAATGTGAAAAAAAATCGCCTCAGTCATGGCCGTGAATGACAAACAAACAGTGACTGTAGATGTGATCGTGAAATACGAGCAGAAAAAAGGAGCAAAACCGGCAAAGTATGGAAAATCTTTCCTCCAACGGTTAATTCGTAATCTCCCCGACATGATATCCTCTTATGGCTTTCACGAACGGGCTTTCTTAAGCATCGCGATGACCTGGCACCCTTCTGCGTTCAAGTCAGACCGAGGGTGCTGCCCATGCTTCCTTGGCTCGTAGACACACAATCACCGAGCCAAAAGATGGTAGAGAGCGTAAAAAGAGGCAGAAGTGGATCAGCTTTCCACCGTAAAGTTGTCGACCATGATTACCGTATGACAGGTGAATGAAAACCCTTTCGTTCGCTTCGAAGAAGAACGAAGCGGATAAGACGGGTCCGGTTTTTTCGTCCGCGGAAACCTGGCTGTTCAAATGGTTAAAATGAGTTAACTTTCAGCGAACAATTTTTCATTCCAAATCGTCCATCTCCGACCCCGAGGGAAATGGGCCTCGAATGAAGGGGGTGATAATTCCGAAAAGTGATTTTCAGCGAACGAAACGAAGGTGATTTTAAAAAGAGCACCTCGGAAGGCTTGAAATTGCAATCAAGCAATGTAAAGGTATGAATCACGATAAAACTTGGGTTTAACCTCACAGTAAGAAGTTTTTTTTTCAAAAGTTTGTAAAAATTTACTTCACAACAATCGCCGCATATTTCGCCATGGAGGCGCCTGGTGGTTCACGAAAAAACGTGCTGTTGAAACGCATGTGAATTGACATCTAATTTTCCGCTTTATATTAAAGTCTCCCAAATGAGTAACATCGTTTCTCTCATTTGCTTTTCGCTAACGACGTTTGCTGCTGTATGGTTTCGTCGGCGGCGTATCTGATTTTCCCGGCATTAAGCGAATCGCGCTTTTACGCCAGTTCGTAAGCTGAAACCGAATTTCGGTGAAAAACAGTACAGCAGCAACAAGTGACCGTGTCCAGCAGGCGAAGGCCCACAGATACGAATAACGAATTTAAAATTAATCCGATATTGTCAAATGCAAACGACCGACCGAAGCTACCGGCAGATAGCAGTGCTTTTTTCCCACCTTCTTTCGGTCTTCCACCCATTCCCCCAGGCCAACTCCCTCTTCCGGGCTCGAGGCTCGAGCATTTTAATCTTTCCGCCCAGGCTGTCGTGTTCTTTCAGCGCCACTTCGTGCTCTCACGGGGCCCTTCGGGAGATAATCGGTAAAGTTGATCAGCATTTCGATTGTGGCGGGCCAATTCGCCGCCTTCGTCCGCCGTCCACCGAGTTCCGGTTTCAAGGGCCGTACGAAGTGGCCAATGAAACGTCACGCCACCACCGGATGGTGTGGTGTTTTTGTTTAGCTTTCGGGAGCTGAAATTGAATTATCCTTCAAGACACTTTTCCCACCACTCGAGTGCGGGAGTCTTTATTGTGCTCGCTTGTTGTGATGACTTGATTCACGGAAATTGGGAAGCAACGCACAAAAGCAAATGAACTACGCAAAACCCAGCATCAGTACGGACTGGCATGCAAAACTACACCCGAGATAGAGGAAAGCGACGCTTAAAGCGTTCTGCGATAACACGGCAAGATAAATTCACCTCCAACCGGTGGCTGGCACTGTGCAGGCGGATTAAAACGGAACTTCAGCAGAAGTCGCCTCTTCTCGTAAGATGCTTTTCGTCTGCTCTGGTCTCATCTTAACGCCCTCCATCAACCATCTCCCAGCTCTCATGGGAACCAGTGGAGTAGATTAATCAAATTTTCCCGCTCACCATGGTCTCGGTCAGGTGGTCTGGCGGTCAAGATGTTCGCCCCGGCTGTCGTGTGAGAACGGTCAGATAAAGTTGTTATTATTATTTATCTCCTGTGCGGCTGGCTTCCGGTACCGAGCGCGATGAAGCGCCTTGCCGCTAAGCCGACGATTACGACCTTGTTGACGATGGGCCGTTGATAAAGTACGCCTGGTCAGAATACCGTGCCGGAACATGGCTTCCGCTGTTGGAACGCCTGGCTCGATTTCCGGAGGACTTTCGTTCTTCGTTCATATTTAGTGCGCGAGACAGGAAAAGAAACTCGCACCCAGCTCAAATATTACTACACATCCCACTTTGTTTCATTTGGAAGCACGTTTCATTGGCTTCTGTGGCATCATCCACAGCTCACACGGCCAAGACACACTTACAAAACCCGGTGTGCTTCTGGCGCCAACTGTTGCACACGATTTGCTCCAACCATCAATAAAGCGATTCTTAGCTGTTGCTCGGGTTGTGATCCACTAGACGTGCGAACCATTACGTTGCATTCTTGGAAGGAAGAACCGTGAAAGGATCACGAAAACGAGACTTCCTACCAGCTCTTCGACGGTGTCGGTGCACTTGCAGCTGACTTCCGGACAGCGAGACTTCATTTTCGACCCAATCACTTGTGTCGATTTTGTGCCTCAAAAACCCCGTTTACTTTATCGCATTACACCCAACCACGATGTGCCGGGCGACTTCCGAGACGTTCCTGTTCCTCCATCGGGAAAGCAGTTGATTGAATTCATACATTTTGCGCACTTTTTCGATTGCAATGCACGTGCATGTGGCTGGTGCAACGAAACGAAGGTTTCCGGTGTGTCCCCTGCCATCGGTGTTGCGTTTAAAGCTGTGCTTTAACACCACCGAGAAAGGCGTGTTCGTTTCTCGATGATGACCGTGAACTTTTACGGTCTACCTAGTAATTACAAGCGAGGAGTTGCATGTGCACTCTGGTGGTGCACTAGCAGCAGGAGCATTTCCACTTGCATTAACACTGAGTACGACAAACCATGGGCATGTGAGAAAAATGAATGAGTATATCGTAGAGCTAGTACAGCTCGTGTTGATTAAAATAGGCACCCTGCTCAGCGCGAACCGGGTATACTGCAAAAGGATAGAATCAAAGATGAACCTTAAGATTCTAAAGCACCTAGAAAGCCCACCTTGCCATTTAACAGCCCACACGGAAGCGTCAGATGTTTCATCTCCTTTTGAGCGGCATCTCTTTACGACGCACACAACCGTTTATTGCCCTCGTAATCCCCACAGGCGTGCTTTTAACGGACGCTAATGGAGCATGACATATGAGGATGTGAGTTCTGGAGTGGTATTCTTCAGTTTTCAGAATAATTCCGGCTTTGAGTGACGATTGAACGTTTGCTACTTCAAAGCAACGATGGTGCTGCAAGCATTGAATTAATATCCACCTCACGTTACCGACAATAAGTGGTTTTCGTTTTATCTTATGCGAAGAAATTTCCCATCGGCAGTGTTCGACGTTCGAGCTCTAACAAATTCAGCAACGAATTAGCACCCCTCGACAATGGCTTTAAGAGCGGCGACACGACGTGGCGACGCGGGAAAGCGATTATAAGTGACTGTCGTAGTGGTGACACACTTTTGTACGGAACATGTCCCCCTTTTTCGAGCGTGTCCCTCACTCCACGAGCACGTCCAGTAGACCCAGCAGGACGACGATGATGTGTAAGCGACCGAGCGATTGTGGCAAGCGTTTACGGAATTAAAGCATAATTATGTGGCTCCATTGAGCGGTCCCGGAACGCTGGCGCACTTTCGATAGGATTAGGAAGGTTTTGCTCAACCGGAATGATGGTTCGAAGTATAAACAGGTGATTTTGGGCTTCGGTAGGGCTTGCGTTGCTTGACAACCGCTTTGACAAAACAGGATCAGATAAGTGCGTTTGCTCTAGGCGTACGGGGCGGACCAAACGTGTAATCTGAGACCTAGCATCATTAGGTGAGAAGAAAACGTTCGGACCACGCAGTAAACGATACGACGCACAAAACCATTCACGAGAAATCGCTTTTTGTGGCCAAATGCGATGCTACCATTCATGCCAAAATAATGAATACCCACCAAAGTTTGTCGATTGTTCGCCAACGGTCAAAATAATGAGCATGCGAAGCAATTATGGCACAAAATGGCAAGACGGAACATTTGTTCAATGATTTGCGCAATGTCTCGTATGGCATTCTATTGACGATAAGATGCTCCTAATTGAGTTGGTTTGGGCAAGCGTACCGAAACGAGCTGTGTGGCAATGGAGTTAATTGTTCCATGCATAATACATCGTTGAAGAATGCAAAATTGGTCGTGATTTTGGATGAAATTTACGTTACAATTTAAGCTTTGAGCATTATTTTTCTTTATTGATAAACAAGATGTCTTTATTTGAGGCTTTCTGCTGCAAATTTTATGCTTGCCAGTAGAAGAAACGCTATTTAACCACCTGATAACAAAGAGGTTAGCAACAAAAGTTAAATAAAAAAATTATCGAACACACTATGGCGCCACCAAGTGAAAATTATTGTGTTCATAAACACGATAGAATGTGCTCAATTCACCGGCACAACGAAGTTCGTGATTTCCTCAAACGAAATTAAATGCGGTGGCGAACTCAGTATAACATGCCTCTCGAAAACCACTGCCGACGTACTTTTGCCTTTCACATTAACCGAACTCACCCTTTGCTTCTAATGCCAACCAAGTTTTCCCCCGCAAAAACCACACAAATCCAATTGGCTTTTGCTTTTCATCTTTCTGGCACGCCACGATCGAATAATTTGTGCACGGAATATTTCGGTTTTAGGGAGCATGTTCGAACGAAGACAAGTTCTTCTAGCTTTTAAATCTATCAAAATGTCTCTCCATTGAGTGCGACGATATGAGAGAGGGAAGTTAGATTTTTGAATACGTGCCAACAGAGCGTAAAACCGAATAAGTTTGACCAAATAATTGCTAGAAGAAGTTTGATTTTATTGAGCTTTTATCAATAAAAAAGTAACGTTCATCGAGTTCCATTACTGTTTCCATTCGTGTTATGAATGAATGATCATTTAATTACACGAAATCCAAGAAACAATACCCATGGGAACTGTACCTTCTCATCAATTTCTGAATTACTCGATATAACTGCTATGTAACACGTCATTTCTAAAAGTTGGGTCTCACAGAAAGAACAAAAGTATTATCTGATTATCGTTTCTAGAACGTAGTTTCATCATAAATCTGTCAAAAGGATATTATCATTCCATGGGTGCTTATGTAAATTTGCTCGTTGTTGGATATGACTTGGATAGACTCTTTTGGCAGCTCCTTTTAATTATAGCTACTAGCTTTACGTAAGCGGTGTGTTGCGAATGGAAAAAACGTACGCAAGCGCATCCAATCCAATTTGGTAAGACAATTCACGGACGATCAGAGTGGTTTCAGATATTTCAGTCTATTCGTTTATACCGTTATTTGTTGCCAATATCTTAGATTCAAATAAGCAGATAGTACTGGTGAGTTTTTCTATATTGCATACTTTCAAGAATATACGTTATTACTCCCGTTGACCCCGCATTAGAGTGTATCAAATCGAGTTGGAAGAATTTACTAGCCATCGATCCATCTCGATGCACAGACTACGTCATCTGTTGAAATAACCTTTTGTGAAATCACGGATCGTGCATTAAGCAATTAATTCCATTTGCTAAGCCACGTCGCGTGTGACCAAACGTATGGCCCCAACCCAGCGATCGAAGAATGGCGTGTAAATTGAATTTTCGGGAGATTTGCGCTCATGAATAAAAAAGCTTTCATCCCAATCAGGATTCCACAGTGCAACAAACCGAAAACTGGATAGAAAAATAAATAGTATCATCCCTTGCGAGGCGTTTCCAAATTTCGATCGATCCAACCGATTAGCGACCTACGCAACGGTCGATAAGAACCGACCCTGAGCCTGAGTGGCCACGAGTATGATTTATCGAACAATCAATTCGCTGTATTTTTCGTCCCAACAGCACCGTAATGGCTAGCTGGCCAAACTGTCGCCCACGTGCGCTTACTGGCCTCACTGATTGCTGGCAGTGATCTAATTAATGAAAAAAAAAAAATCACCCGATAAGACGGCGCGTCGTCGTTTTTACGCCACACAGAAATTGCAGCCAACTGGCACGTGAAGTGTTTTCCACGCACTTCCGCGACCGCGTGGACGATATCACACAGATAGCACCGGTCGAAGCCATAACGCTTATCGCGGTGTGGTGGGAGTCGAGTCTCGATGCGTGCGTTTTATATTATTTATTTTTTCGCTCTCTCAGATTCCCCGGTCATTGCCGGAATTATCGCCATCCGGAATAATGCCCATCGGGATCGTAAACATCCCGTCGTTTCGATCCGTAATCTTCCACCCTTGGAACAGAGCCTCGAATCAGAGCTGCCGGTGCTTAATGCACCACAAGTAAACGAATTAAACGGACCCGCTTTGGTTGGTCTCGCTTGGAACGGGAACGTTTTGCACGACTTTGTGGAAGAAGTACCTGACCGTGCTTGTTTGGTTGGTGTGACCAGCCGTGCACCTCGGCAGTACCGACGGCGTGATTGGGGCATTATCTGAAATGCAAATGACTCGGTGAATTAATTAGCGAATCGCTGCCGTACGCAGTGTCAACTTCCCGCGCACGCTCATTTTTCCCGAACGAACAAACGAGTGAGTGATTAATAACGTCTCCAAAAGTTTCTATCAGGCACGCCGATTCGTATCCCTTAATGCGTTCAAACACACCTTCCCTTGTCGTTGCTGAGCCCGCAATCAAAAACTCCCAGCGGTCGGAAAGCCGACTACAAAGTCAACGCTACTCATCGGCACCAGCCGACGGAGCCATCATCAAAGAGATTAAAACTGATTAATTTCATTTAGTGGGAACTGTCAGCAAGCTTTTAGTCCGCGAGTCGCAAAAAGCGCCAAAAGGTAAATAACTTAGCTGTTGGTGCCGCCAGGCTTGTTAGCCGTTTTTCTTGCGCCCGAAAAGGGACGAACTTTTTCGGTGTACCACTTTCCGTGACGTGTTTTTTTTTTTTGCGAATGACGTACCACTCGGAAGACGGAATTCCGTTCCACCAGATTGTTGCCATTTGTGCAATGAAATACCACCAATCGAAGTCCGTCTCTCGGCCATCGTCCGGCTGGCCGATGTTTACTAATTGTCTGCACACAACATGCCGGGCGTAGTCGCCTTTTTTATTTGCTCTGGATTACAAACAATTTCGCTCAATTTCATGCTCCTCTAATCCGAAATGTCAACGGTTGGAACCGAAAAACTGGAGTGGGAGCTTTCACAAAGAGAAACGGAAGTGTCCGAATGTCCAGAGCGGCCATGGCGGGCAACATCTATGAATGTTCATTAAACGCTGAAAACAGCTCGTTATTACCTATTTTCGTTTTCGCAAGCGCTTTACGCGAACAATTCGCTTCATCGTGATTACGTGCATGAAATGAATTGTTCTATTTTTTCTTCTTTCTAACCACACTGTTCAGCTCATGTATTACGGGAGAAAGTACAAAATCGCACTACAAAGCAGTGTACACGCCATGTTCATGCTACGAGACGGGTAGGTATTCAAATGGAATTTTAGGCAAAGCATACAATCCTAGCCCTACCTAGCCACCGGTAGCCAGCATTCCGTTAGCAAGCATGACCTACCGTTTGCCATTCCGTACGGAGCATGTTTTGGACCTGAGTTGGTGCTCGATTTTCGTTAATGCGATGTTCGTTATCACGAATGGGTGCGAGTGTCGAAAGCGATTGTAATTGATTTACACACAGAACGAACGCACGGTCACTTCTAGCCACACATTTTGATTAATTCGTACGAATGAGCCTGGACCGTTCGTCTGAGTGGAGCCGTTCGTATTATGGCTATATTAAAATCGCAACAGTGTTGATTTTGGGCGTTCATTTAGTAAGCTGTGTGTGAAAAACAGCATGCGCTTCGAACACAGGAAACCGACATCTGGGATCCATCGTTATTCAGCTGCAAAATTAAATTAACTTACAAATGTAATGCCAAACAGATTAATCCGGTAAGCTTGTCATCGTTACGCAAAAATCCCATTTTCCGATAAAAACAAGAGACAGATGATAAAAAAAAATCCACCTCATTCCACAGTGGCTTTTGCGGGGATTCCGCACAATTGCGTAAAATCCTTCGAAAAGCTAGCACCGCGTAACTTTCTCCTCATTACCGCAATCTGAGAATTATTTAACGCACCAATTAATCCGACAAAATCGTGTCTGTAGCCGTTCCATCGACTGGATTCTATCCGTAGGACAGAGAAAGCGGAAGATACACCAAAACGGCGTTTGTTTTTAATTCTCATTAATTGTCGATGTACTTCCGCCAATGGGGCCCGAATGGGTCGTGCTGTATAAACGCCAATGAAATTTAATATTTTTTCGGCATTCACTTGGATTATTCCATAATTTTCGACACAAACTTTTTTTGCTACTTTCTGGACTGGCTAGTGGAAAAATTGAAACGCCGTACAGCGTTTGGCACGTGACTGAGTTATTGTTTGGTTTCAAATAAGGATGTTCAGTACACAAAAATCGCTGATGTTGGAAAATTTTCTTCCGATAGCTCTTCTTCCTTCATCACAACCGAGTAAGCATCCGGTCGTTAGTATGCAAGCGTTTCTTTTGCCCAATCGGTCGGGATCGACTAATCCCTTGGCATTGAATATTCATTGCCCGCGGCTGTATTGGTCGAATCGCCATTGGCACGGGAAGAGAAAGTAAAATTCCTTACAACCGCACCATCGATCCCGCCGAGACGATGGAAAATAATCCACCCCCGTTCGGACGCTGGAAGCAATCCACCCCCGTTCGGAGCCAGGGTGCAATTTTTCTGATCCTGTTAGCATCCCGATGCGAATGAATTAATCTTTCACTTCCGACGGAACGAACTCATCGTGACAGTGGCCGACGGTGGATGGCATTGCATAAATTACGGCCCGCGCGAAATGGCGAACCGATGGTGGCTAATCACAGTTTGAATACGTCCAGGGCATGTCCCGTGGGACAAGTATTTTCCTGATCTGGTCTTCTTCCGGCCAGTGGGCACCGATTCCCTCTCGGTAGGCCGCACAAACTGAAAAGAAATTAAGCTCGCTTACAGTGGCTCGAACTTGTTCTGCGGAAATTATTTCGCTCCCGCCTTTCCTTCCGAACCGGAACGCCACCTGTTCTCGGTCAGGTGCTTGCCGTCGTTGTTCGTGTCACTTGAAGAAGAGAAGTAGGCTAGAGATCAACAAGTCGTTGCCAGCGCGAGCTGCGGATCCAAGCAGGCGACCCAACACGAACGTGCATCGAAGCGAATCGCGCCAGCTTACGTTGCGTTCCCACACCAAAAGCTTTCTACCTTCCACCGCCACACTAGCATTTCCACAAACCAAACGCCCCATCTGCGGCCATTGAGTTGTGAATCACTTTACCGTTTTGTTTACGGTAAGTAACACAATAATCATGACAGTTTATTTTTTCTCTCCACCTTGAACTAACCGTCAGCGATGTGGAGGCGAGAGCATCTTTGGGATTTTCCGTGCCATTCCGCCTCGGTTCGTTTGTGGTCTGCCATTTTTTTTCCCGTGGTCCTGTGGCGTAAGACGCTGTTTGCTTACCACGACCCACCGACCGCTGGTGGGCGGAAACGATCATGTTCCCGGCGCCTTCTAGGAAGTGCAATTTCAGGCATTCGTACCGGTTCCGAGGCGAAATTGCTCCATTTGCTGCTGCACATGGCACTCACCGTTGAAAGTCCGCGTCGAGTGAACATCAGAGGAAAAGAGCAATAGTGACACAGCTTTCAAAGGAGCGTCCGGGCTAGCGCTGAGAACGGATCTTGTTAGACATCTCACAAGACAACCGACAAACGGGTGCGATTGTTTCGCATTACAGACCTTAAAACAAGTCATTCCGATAAGAAACAAATCATCCAACTTGTGTTTCTCACTCAACACCGATCAAGCGAGCTTAATTGAAGAATGTGTTCAATCTAAGGCACTCTCCCTCGTAGTTTAAGGTTGACCTAAAATATGTCTGCTCGAGGGCCGTAAAGCACGAACAAAATTGAACAAAATGGAGCAGTTTTTTCTTTTCATCATTCCAACGCTTCGTGATGCAACTTTCTATGGAAAGTTACTCCACAATCGCACGCTTTCTGATGCATTCTGCAATCTGTGATGGTCTGCATGGCCTGCAGAAGTAGGTCACGCTTTAGGTTTAGGAGTAAGTTACTAAATTACTTTACCACTTGCAGCGAAATCAATACCAATGCCTGAACCGCCTTTTCCTTGCAGCATCGCGATTCAGAGCGATGAGAAGTTATTTCAAGACGTTAACCGTACCGTCGATCCAGTTGGTTTTCCCTTTTTTCCGGCCCAGCTTTGGCGAATCGGATTCCTAAACCCCACAGGACTCGCTGTAAATTGCTATCACCATCAAACCAACTCTCCGCCAACGATCGCTAATGCTCGATTGAAGCCGTTTGCATGTTGTTTTACAAAGCGAAAACAAATTGGCTTCCATGGGCTATGGAATTGATGTCGCCCGATCAATAATGGCAACAATGCACATCGTTTACTTTTATTATCGTTTGCACTGGAATGGAGCATCTAATTGAAGATCAAAAAAAGCACACGATGGGTGGCAAAATTTTGCACTAATAAATCAATTGACACTCTCGAGAGTCTGCGAGGGTTCCGGGAAGTGGTGCGTCCAACAAACACATCTGGTGCATCGGGTGGCCCATCCAGCGGCGGTCTGTCTATTTATTTTGCACCAATTCCAAACCATGAGTACCAGGCGAGTGTACACTTTATCAATTTGCACCGGATCTGCCCGCATCCCGCAGTAGTTCCCCCCATTCAGAAGGGACGAAAATAAATTCGAACAAAATTACCATCTGACGCAAACGGCCCACCTCGTTGACGTTGTTTGGTGAGGCGACAGTTTTGAAAAGTTTTGTTTCTTCCTCTCTGACTTCTTGGTTGAGCTTCTGGATGGTTTCGAATCTTTTCATTCACGTTCTTGTTTCGCAAGCATTTCTCTTTAATTCAAAATGATAATTATTTGACGCCTTGATATGGTTTCGTAAAAGTTTCTCTTATGCCGTGCCGAGACTGATAGACCTTTGCACCATAAAAAATATGAACGTTGCGCGACTGTTTTCTGGAATTTGTTTTTAGTGCGTTGGATAAAATATAACTTATTTGAGCTGCCAGAAAGCAAGCATGGAACTTAAAATGCTTCAACGATGTAAAAAACTGTTTGCACTAACTGATATAAACAGAAACGAAATGGGCTGGGCATCCTTTTGAATATGATTCACACTAGTTTTTCCCAGTCTCAAAATGAAAAAAAATGATGCGTGAAAAGTCACATACAACCATCCCAGCATCCTATCATATTATTGCGTTATTTTCTTCACCTTGCATGATGTTTATACCTTACACAAATATTATTCATCAAAAAGCAACCCGTCTGCCCGCAGTTATCAACGGAATTGGGATGTTCCTCGGACATCGGATGATCCGTTGATTCTCTATTTAAAGAAGCTGTTTTCTGTCTTCGAAGCGGTCAGTTTGGCTTTCGGCTGTCTACGATGAAGATCGATCGGTGGTGCAAATGGGGATAAACTGCTGCATGTGTTGTTAAAAAGACATAGAGTGATCAAATAATATCCTCAAATCTCATATCTGTAAGTGAATTGCATAGTGAATTGCAAAGCTTTGCGAGTGATAATAATTCAAATCTAAAAGCTAACACTCGCGTCTGCGATACGTTTGATTGTCTTAATGTCATAATCATTACCTTCATTGTGCTAAATACTACTTATAGAAGAAATTACTGCTGACACATAAGCTAGCTGTCGCTTAGGAAAAGAAAATAAGAGTGGCTTGTCGAGTGATTAAAACCTGCCAGTCTATGGTGAGTGGTTCATGCTGTCCACCAGCGCGAATAAAGGCTGGTTCGTGGTGAAAAATGACACCATGCAACTTTAATGAAGACGGCCATCGCCCAACGTGTGCGTTGATTGATAGCCGCCGGTGGCCGCAATTTTCTGACCCGGCACGCGTCATAACTGTTGCATACACGATGGCTAAATGGAATAGGGCAAAGGATAATGGACCAACGGCACTGAGTGTCCACGCTGGACGATGGATCATTGCATTTAAATCAAATTAATGGAATTAGACCCAAACGCAAACCTGTTTTTATTTGCCTGCTACCGAAATGGATATGGAATATTTGCAAGTAATGAAAAATTGACTCACGCATTATGAGGATGACAAATTGTATTTGATCGGCGAGTCATAAATTGCCATCGATAATTCAAATGTTTCAAAATCAACAATGCCAGATGAACAAATATAATTGAAAATTTGTGTTTAATGATTGTTCAATCTACCTGCCGTTTAACAAGGTGCGTTATGATATAATTGACCAAGCTCTATTTACATTCAATTATGATTAATTGTTCGCGAATGGTAATTCGCACCACAGCAATTGGTACTTCATGATGCATTCTATTTCATCTGTTCAGATTTAGCAACGCAATCAATACTCTTGACCTAAATAAAAGAAAATATATACCTAGCTATTTTTGATGTGGCTGATTATCCCCAAACAAACATCGAAAAATGAACCCAAGGGCGATAGTTGGGATCTCTGTAATTTGGCATCCATTCGACACCCGAAATCAAATGCTTAATTGAATCATTTCAAACCAACTATCGGTCCACATTGACGCCAACGCGGGTTTCTCATTCATTACACGAGGTTGATCTTTTTTTATTGCTTGTATCCTTTACTTTCAGCAAAATGAAGAATACGTTGTCACTCTGGACGGCCGTTATGGTGCTGGTGTGCGTTAGCCTGCAGGTGTCTGCACTACCGTACAGTGACACTAGAGTTTTGCAGGTAGGCTTTAAACGATCTTATATAAATAGCAATGATAACCACATACAACACATACCACATACGCTTTATCCTCGGTGGCTCTGTTGACAACCCGTCAATCTTTTTCCCTTTATAAATATTAAACTATCTACAATAAGTCATTCTCCTGAGATGGTCCACACGTTCATTCATCCTTAACCGCACGCACTGTCCCGATTACTAGTGCACTAATCTGTCTCCTTCAGCATCTGTCATCCAAGCAATCAGTCACTACATCTGTCAACCGGTTTGCGTTAAAATGACAGTTAATTAGTATAGCTGTCGGTATCCGGTCGAGGGAAAAAGCGTGTGAACTGCGCTGCCAACAGCTAGTGCCTGTGGCGCGTGGTATCTACACCGACGGTGATGACGTTGACTTCCAGAGAAGAACTGTCTCAGCCGATTAGTTGAATGAAAAACAAGACCGTTTCATGCATACCCGCAGCTAGTCTGCGACGTCATGGTGTACCATGTTACCGTGCCAATTTGGGCGAAATTTCACTTGTGGTTCATCTTTTTGATCGTATGATACGAACGTGCCTAATTGTTCACGGACAAGGCCAGGTGTAGCTTTCCAGTTGAAACCGACAACGAACGAAATTAATCAACCGTCGCGGATCAGATAGTTAAATTACTCGCATGTTCGCGAGCTCATTCAGCTAAGGACCATTAACTTTAAGTGTTGAGTTAAGGAAATAATTGTATTGATAATCACTTCCCAGGTTTAGAGTTGTAAGTAGGTTGTCAAACCTACCGTCATGTAAATATGCATTCTGTTTTTCAACATGTAACTAGTCAAATTAAAGGACACCCGCAGCTCTTGGTGAAGTCCCTGGACAATACACATTTCTGCTGTTGGATGTTACTGAACAACAATATCTTGTGTAACTTCCATAGCATGGCCAGTTTCCAGAAAAATACAAACGTGGGACTAGGAAACGTTGGCGGGTGTGTAGCTGCCTCAGATTGTTCAGTTAATGTCTAATTTCCCTTGACTATGTCGCCGTCCCGCGTACCGGTATGCGTTGCAGGAGCTCCGAAACAATGCCACCTCCTATTCTTGCGAATCTGCCCACCGAAGCATGGCCCATCATGGGCGACAAGTACGCGTGCACGCTCACCCAACCCTGCTGTTGCACCTGCGAATGCGACGAATGCAGCGGACAGTGTTTATGTGATTTATTCAACCGTTTTCCAGTATTCGAAGTGCTTTGGGAAATTGTACCATTTCCAGCGCGACTGCATCGCCCCGGGGTTTCCTGACCCTCCTCCTAGCTAGTGTTCAGTAGTAGCCTAGTGAATTGCGCTCCTCACACGCCCGGAAGCGTCCGTGAGGGACCAGGTCGGTCGGTCGGTCGGTCGGCCGGTCGGTTGCACCCATCACAGGCAAGTGGGCACGCTGCATCCCGCATCGCGTTGTAAGTTTCATTTTCCCTTGCCACACGGTGATGAGCACGTGCATCGAACGGAGGTGCGGTGCCTTGAATGGTTTTGCTGGGATAATGGGGTCCTTGGCAGCCCATTGTCCATAACCGAAGGATACTTAGTGGCGGTACGTTGTGATGAAATTAATTTGATGCACTCGACGGTTACATCCATGCAGGTGACGCGATGGAGACGTTGAGTGATGCGTTTACAGGTTTTTTTTCGCGTGTTTACGTTCGTATTTGTTATCCTAATAAAATGCGGTTAAAACGATCTCAAATGTGTGTTACAGTGCAATCTGTCGATGTAATCATTTGCTAATTATCATTTTCATCTTGTTTTTTTTTCCACGATTCGGTAGGATAATCGTTTGCTGTCGCTGAAACGGACGAAACCGTCGCTGTCGATCGTCAACCCACTCGACGTGCTACGGCAACGGATCATCCTCGAGATGGCACGAAGGCAGATGCGCGAAAACACCAGACAGGTAGGAATGCGTCGTGGCATTGCTGTAATGTTGATGATTTTTATCTGAAAATTCGACCATGGCGAATGAACGAACAAAAAGTATTACTTATGCCTGTTTATCCATAACCATCGATTCTGCCAACGGGCGGTCATTCTCTCACGTTTTCAGGCTCATCCTTTTGGCCGCGATGGTGCTTAAATACAGGGGACATACAGCTATCGGTTGTATTTAGAAATTATCCTTATTATACGAGACGGTGCGTTACAAAATTGTATGTTATCTCGATCCTAGACATATGAAAGGGATTCAAATTAAAGTACACGAAGCAAACAGTACACGTTGCTTTCTGCTTCTAGCTTTAAGATCTCATTGCTCGTAACAAACTAAGCTCACCCTCGAAGTCTTAGAATCTGGACATGGGCTGTCAACAGCTCCTATGTAATCCGCTGTTCTCGATCTTGGGCGTTAAGAAGCTAAGCCAGACACCGCGTCGGCCCCGAAAGGGTACTTCGAGAATACATTATGATTTATGATGAGGGAAAAACCTTTTCCTTCGGGTTACGGTTGTAGTGTTTACGTTTCGATTCGCCTACGTGCCACGTATGGGAGAGTGGCTTTCTGTAGGTGAAATTCTTTCGTGGAAGCAGCATGATCCGTTCCACTTGGGTGCGCCATTTTGGTAGTTCTTTATTTAATTCCTTACGAAATAACCATCAACACGTCTCACGTGGAAGCACAACATGTGTCTAAAGATGCGCAGGATATTGAAGAAAAAATCCCTATCAGGACCCTTTCATTCGATTGGTGTATAAAGCAGAGGCAATACTACCGAAAGCACCCAATTATTAGGAACTTCATTTTTGAATCATTATGCTCTTGATTGCACATTCAATAAATCGATCTCTTTGTTGCTTCTTTTTGGGGATTGGTTCAATTACCCTGAGCCGAGGGTAAGAGCCTCGTTATTCCAACAAATCAACACCAACGCCAAAGCTTATGTGCCCTAACCGAATATTACACAGAAGCGTGATGTTTCTCTACTTACGCAAGCAGTTGCTTCCGAGACTGGAGAAAACATATTTTTTCATTAGAAATTACCTCAAAGAAACCTACCAACAGTGCGTACAGTGGCACGTGCTTTGGTTACAGGACACAAGTTACTCTGAAAGGGAAGCTGTTTGACTTCAACGCTTTATGAACTAAAAAAAATTTCTTTCCTAGCATCTAGTTCTTTCCGCTAAATAAGGACATAGGGCACATAATAAAAAGAGTAACTTGTAACTGATGCTGGTTAAATACTGGTCACATGCAAAATAATCCTTCAAGCTAAATGAAAGCTTTAAGATGGTTTTCGACGATTCCAAAGGTAAACGAAATATTTATCGTACGAACGTTTGTTTTAAATTGGAAAAGTTTGCTTACACTTTCCGATAAATGTTTTCATCTCCAAGAACGCCATTTGTAGAAGTGCAAAATCGGGCTTGCATTCAAACTATACCCTAATAGCGCTGCTTGTTTTCTTTGGCAGCTTGTACAAGCCATTATGCGCTGCCCGGTGCTCGTCGAATCCTTCGCATAACACGCTTATGTTCATGGGATCAGTTAGTCGTGTTTATCGGTGTACGCTACTCGCTAGTACTGAAACGATTGTACAGATTGCGGAAACTTTTTCGATCTGCAAACGCTCTGTGTGGTGAAAATCCGGACCAATGCTCGAAGGAAAGCGAAAACGAACCAACTTCAAGCGTGAATTTGATCGATTCAAACGGGAAATTGTTGGCTATTTTTGGGTAATGACGTTTTCCAGCCAAGTTCCCTTACACGTGTCGCGAAAAGGAAACAAACATGAAAGGGAACTGTACGTTTAGAAGAAATTACATGGCTCCCCTCACGTTATTGTCGTTGGCGTGCGTTTGTTTCGACCGGCAGGTCAAAGAAGCGCCTCGTAAAGATCACGCATCAGAGCAGCACGCTACTTGGTGACATTTACATTGATACCGTGATTACAGCGAAATGAAATAATGTTACATGAAATCGAAGGAAATTGACATTTTCGCTTTAAATATTCCTGAAACACGCCGTCAATCGGTATGTGGCTGTCGTACCCGGCTGCGCTTTCTCCGGTGACAGGATATGAGACAGCGCTCTCTCTATCTCTCTCGCTCTATCTCTCTGTTTGGGGACTTTCATCCAACGCAAATTGGATTTTATTTTCTAATCTGGTGGTAGGGCAAGCATTATATATTTTTTTGATATGTTGTTATGTGTTGATCTTCAACGTCTCTATCAAATCAGGTCCTAGAAATATCGACGCCACTTGCGAAGCCCGTTGTGGCTAGCTTACATCAAGTTTTGGCCCGTTTTGTCTCCATTACACGGTTGGTGTTTATTTCGGGCGATTCGTCGTCAATTGGTGTGAACGTTCGGCACGACGAATTGGTCGAGGATTTTCCATGTCGACAGTGGAAGGTCGCTCGCAAAGAAAAGGCATAAAAACACACATACACACATCAGCCTCGGCCCGGGGCAAAAACGATCGACCGCTTACGCACGCAAACATCCCATCAAACTGTAATGATTCCAATTTGCGTAAGCCGAAACGTCACACAACGTGAGACGTCGATGCTCATCATTACCAACCGTATATGTGGCGGAAATGCGGAAATGCAAATTGTTATTTCATTGAAATTTGACACAATTTCGTTCTGCAGTGAGCAGGAACGCGTGCGTGCGCTGGGACATGCAGTGAAATCGGATTTTTTTAACATCCTCTGAGATTGGATTCTAATGTGCGATTACTATGTGAGACAATGTTTAGGAATGTGGCAGAAGAATCTCCGTATAAATGGAGCCGGTGACGTCAATCAATAGGACTTTAGCGTTAGGAATTATATGCGAGAATATTTCTGCAATTCTGAGCAAATGAGGGCAACTATTGCAGTTGTTTTACCCACCTGATACCTGATTGAACGTATCTGTGCCGAACAGGACTTACCTATTGATGGGTTTTATTTGATTTACATCTGTGCTCATTACCCGCCCGGATACGATCCGGGAGGGGCTAATTGAGCTTCGAGACTTCAAAGACTTCCGATCGGCTTGGAAATACAACAGCGATCTTCGCATTTCCTGTGCATTAATTAGCATCGTTTATGATTGATTGTGCTAGTTAGATGGCGAACAAAAAAAAACACGACTCTGCCATGTCTCGCTTGCCATACCTGAGACCTGCAATTTGTATGGCTACGGTAAATGGCTCAATTTTCAATTTATTCATTGCATTTCTTTTTTGTCAGGCAGGCTGGAAGATTTTTTTTCTCTCCCTTCTGCCTTACTGCAGCATGGTTTAGGAGCTGAAATTAACAACGAGAGAATAAAAAGAACTAGAAAAAAGCACGACTGGAAATCCACCCGCCGACCATCGTTTGGCTGACTTAATCAAGCCCGGCTAATGATGCTGCAGGCCGGAAATGATATTTTCCCGTTTCCTGCTCGCATTGCCCGACCAGCCGGTGGATGGGGCAATGAAATTATTTCTCGTGGGAAAGGCTCGTGTCAGGAAATGGAATAAAAATCAGTACCACCGTTCGCGCAACAATGGATACGCGTATAGATGGCAGGCACGGTCCTGGCACGGCGAAAGACAATGGTAGAAGGAAGGAAGTGATTGGAAAGTAGCAAAGCGGCCAGGTGGAAATAAAAATGAAAGTTTCCCCGGGTTCATAAAATTGTCACCGGAAAACGGGCCCGGAACGAACGGAGCTGCAGAGAACGGGACCAAGGGCGGATAAAACATCGTCGGCTCGTCGGCTTTGATTTTCTCGGTCGAATTGTTAAACACACAGCGTAGGAAAATGGCCACTCTCCGCCACGAACGGTAGTCTGCTAGCACAGGTGTGATATTATTTCAGAACGATTTTGCAAGAACACCTCTCACAGGGAGACGGTTTAATGAAAACACGGTTTCATTAATTGGATTCATCATCGGCAGATGTTGAAATGAAAGCGAGTAACCTGTCAAGCGATGGTACTAACATTGCGTCTACTTCTTTTTCTTCGTCCCCACCAGGTGGAACTAAACAAGGCCCTGCTGAGAGAAATCGGAAAGCGCAGCAGCAACATGTACGATGGAGGAGAATACCCGCCCAACTATTCCAGCTACGATCGCAAGGCGTATAGTCAACGCATCGCTGCAGATCCGGTTCGTGGTCGTACTCAGGCCACAGATGAACTGGATGCGATGGTCGAGGCATTCATGCGCTATAACCAGCTAGCGGCACAGGACCGGAAGCCACATCGGGCCCACACCGCCAACGATCGATCCTCGCTCTCTGGCAACGAGAACGGCATTCTGACAGGACAACCTCAACCGGATGCGGAACCGTCTCAGCGCCAAACGCTGCATGGTCACTTCAACAACGAACAGGACGATCTCAAGACGAAGGAACAAGCTCTCAGGCAATCGCTTGCGGCCGGCCAGGAGCAGCAGGACAGCACCGACGAGAATGGCGTCAACGACGAACAGGACGAGGAACCGGTGAGCGGCAGTAATGGCGCTCTGGAGACCAATCAGCAGACGCCGAATGAGCGGACCACTGGGGGTGAGTTCGGCCCACGGTACGTCTACGGTATGTACAAAAGCCGATACGCAAACTAAACCCATGTCCTCTCTGCGGCAACGACCCACTCGACACGACGCCCTCTACACGACCGGTTCTGGAACTAGCGCTATCTTCACCTCGAATCTGACCGCAGGTACTTGAATATCTTGGAATGCCAAAACGAAACAAAAATCCTACAAAATATCACATACGCTCACACGGCGTCGCGTGTACTTATACGAGCGACTAATAAAGAGAAACACAAAAGAGTAACGACCGCCACAACAGGCAAATGGTGAACGTAACTGACGAAACCTCTATTTACAAATTAGATGGCCCCGTGGGGATCCTACGGCGCGGCGTGCAAAGAAAGAAAGGCACCACGGCGCAGAACAAATAACCACGATTTACCGCCGCAAAAGTTTACCAATTTATTCTCACCAAACCTGTAGACGCACTCGGGCGCGTCACATCAATCAGCGCCAAAGCGATTGCAAAACCATGGGATACCGCGCCGCTGGTAGTTTGAAATCCTTGCTTGTCCCAATCTGAATAGGTCGTCCCAAAAAACGACGGGGAGTGACGGCCTGATTGGTAGAGTTTTTTTTGAGCTAGAATTTTCACGGCGATTCCTGGACTTATGACGTTAGCGTTAGTGATTTTTTTTTTCAATTTGTGAACTCTCTGTTTTTTCATTCCACCAAAAAAGTCCACTTTAAGAAAGCTATCGAAATAGGCTGTGGTTAAGTGTCAAGAAAGCTGCTCCGATTTTACGCCAATACGGCTACCATAGCTTTGCTTCGGATAATCCCAACGTGGTGCGTATAATGCCGTGGAAAAGTGGTGAATTGTTAAGCAGCCTTACACACATAACACTTCTATACCTCTATCGACCGGCGTAAGTGTTAGACCGGTTGTATCTGCTTCGGCGGACGGGCATAACGATGCATTTTCCAGCGATGCGTGACAGGGAGCCATTTGGCAGCCGGATGATAAGCAGCACTGTAGGCTGTAACTCATGGAGCATCCCACGCCTTCTCTTCTCGGCCGGGAGATATGGGGTGGGAAAATGAAGAAAAATTTCACGCACACCTTATTGCCTTCCCTGTTGTTGTTACACGATAGTTGGTCCTGTTCTTTTTCCCTGAATCCATTCATCACAAAAAAAGGTTCTTCTTCATGGCTCCACCGCTAGCTCAAGGTAAATATGACGGTAGTGGATGATGCTGAAAATGTGTTAGAAGTATCTTTCGTCCCGCTGCGTCAGTGGGGGTGGACGACCTTACCGGGTGTGCTTTCTAGAGCGTCCCCGACTCCTGCTGGGAGGTTGCACGATGAATAAATTCCACGTTGCCACTGACATTTCCGGAGAGCAGGTCGCATAATTGTTAATGACTGCTGTGGAAGGGTAAAAGAGGCGTTTCCGTGTATTGTGTTTTCATTTTTTTTTGTCGCTGTATTTCCTTCAACCGAAACAAAGCGAAAATGTTCCTTCTCTCAACCTTCACCCCTTTCCTTCACCGTGTTTTAGCATCCACGTCTCGCGTACAGATACCAGGCTTTCTGACGAGTGTATCTTCCGGATTTCACGTTTTGGCATGAAGCCAAAACATTTTCCATCTCCCATTGAGCCAGTCGTGGAATGAAGCAGCCTGAAAAGCCCCATGAAACAACCCCCCAAAAAGGCGGATGCAACGAGTGGAAAATTACTCGCACAAGCCACCACCCACAAAATGACCCGGGCGAACATTTGTCGTCGCCAACGTTACCTCCGTTGCCTCGTGAGAGAAAGACACGCAGCTTCCCCAGGATCCAAGTATCCACAGCAACCCAGGTGTGCACGCTGCGTGAAGAATGCGTGCTTCGTCGACATTTGACAGGCTTGATTGCTGTTGGTTCGTTTTACCTCACCGACCATTTTACGTTCTTTCAAAGCCCCCTTTCTTTGCTGGAAGTCGTCTACAAGTAATAACAAGATCGTTATGTGTTATCCGGTGTTACATAGAATTACGTTAGCCTTCGCGCACTTTTAATCTTGTGGCTGGCAAGACTGTGTAGTTGAAGTATTCCTCCTCGCGATGCGTGTGTTTATGAGTCGGGTTAAACATTATTATGCGTCGTTAACGTCATAAGACACGAATGTCGAGTATTATAGAAGCTTTCAAACTAAACAGTATTCGATTATGCTTTATGTTTTATTACGTTCAACCTCACATGAATTGCTCGTCTAAGCAGTGTACAGGAGGAAGTTGTGGGCTCTTTGGGGGAGAGATGATTATTTATGAATCCAAAAAAGGTTAATCAAACAATACTGCAACCATGGGCAGCTAAGAAAATGTGAATGCAAACTGAATGCTATTTGTAAGGTGTAAACAAATCGCAATTCGCCAGTAGTCAATAGCCAATTAGCGCGAGCGGAAACCTATCGACAAAAAAATAAACAAACAAAGCATAGCTTGCTACCCAGAAACAGTGCCCGGGAAACCGGAAAATGCTAGCGTCTGTTGCAGGCAGCAACCGAAAACGATACCGTTTTTCAGTTTTCCGCGGTAAAGTAATAAGCCTAATGGGAGAGGGAAAAGCAAAAACTCTCAACCCTCTACGCAGTGATGCTTAATATAAACTAACCACTTTGACCGGAAAGAATAAAGAGAAGAATCACCAATCTTAAGCATCGTTGAAGAATAATGCTCCACTGATATCTACTCACTGAATTGATTTGCATTCCGTTGAAGATAGAAGTAGCAAACTGCTATACCAATAATCATAAATCTATCAGGGTCCAGAGATCCATGAGAGCTTGAGGAGAAACGTTCCCGAAACGTTCTATTATTGGAAGCACACAGATAGTTGTCCAAATATGTGAGCATAACTGATGGCGAAACTGTCGACAGATTTTAAGAAGAAGTATTAGTGGGCATCCAAACTGGTTCGGAATCTTAACCGGAGGGGAAAGCATCGACAGTATACTGCACTGAAATGGGGTGAAATGGGCGCTATGTTATGCACTGGAAAGATAAGCGAATACTACACTTTCTTGTACGTGAAACTTCACACCCACCTAACCAGATAACTAACTTATAAACGAAACCGCAAACCAAACCTATTGCTAACAATTCCCATGGCATATAGTTGAGCGATCCATACCAGCAGCTCTGAGCCGATGCCACTGCTCTATTGTACATATTCTTGACGTATTTGAACTATAAAGAAAAAAAAAACTAGCATTCCATGCTCATATAAATAAAGAGAAAATACTGACAAACCAGCAAAGAAAGATACAAAACCGAACCTAAGCCAACCTACACAAATGGTATAAATAAAGAATTTAATTTCTAAGAGCAACATGTTATTGAGAGCACAAACGCCGAATCATCTCGTAGCGATGATAGAGAATATCATCATTCTATTTAAAAAAAATGAAAACGACATTGCCAACCATCTTGATGACATTCTTCTCGTTGGACAACTCGTTCTTTTGCAGTAAAAAGAGGTAAGATTTCACACTATAAATGATATACTTTTTCTTTTTCTTCTTTATTTCTTCCGGTACACGATCAAGGCCTACCTTGCTATGCTTAGCCAAGGCTTTCTATGACTTGGAATTTCTCGTAGCTGGATAGTCAGTCCTGCGTGCGGCAGACGACATTCGATCCCGATAAAAATGATATACTTACTTAGCGCTTGTTTCCACCAAGAACTCCGCACAAAACCGTCTAGAAATGCTTCGTGTTTTTTGTGTGCAAATTTGAAAGGTTGTTTTTATTAACTCAACTTGCTGTAACAATCGTAAAACACGACTAAAGAACTCTCTAACTGTAGAACACTAAACTGCATCACAATTGTGTTTGCTTTTAACAGCTTTTGAAAGTAAGAACAATTTTGTATATTTTTTTCAACAGAAAAACCGCAAACAATTTTCAAAGGGTTTGTTGAACATTGTGAAAGCTACGTAAACATCTGTGCATATTCGTTCGTTGCATTTTTCTTGCATTCTGCACCAATCGATGAACGACTTCCTGTTTCCTGTACCGCTGTCACAACGCTGCACCGACTTAAGGTGGTGAGAATTCAAACGTGCCATTATTATTATTTATTTAGGGACGGTCAAACGTGCCATTATTATGTTGTCAGCAAAATATATATGACGCTTCAACAAACACATGCACTCCAATATGCAGCGCCTACTTGATGTCGCAAAGTAACGCAACTCCTCGCAGCGTCCAGTGGCGCGGATTGAAATCCGTCTCGAAATCGATCGAACCGACGTACTTCAGATCGGTGCGCTGTGGTTTCCGGTAGATGGGACACTCGTACAGCCGCGGGTCCTTACCAGCGGTCGTGTTGATCGCGTAAATGTAAATAACCGGCATCTGCTCGTACAGTACCTTAGGTTTCGACTCGATAAGCTTACCGCTTCGCCGGTCGAGCGATGCACCTGTACCAAATGGAAGTCGAATGACAAACGTAAATAAACGTCGATTACACAGCCGCGGAAGCAATAGCACGCACCTTCCAAAAACAGGCCGTACACGTAGACGCCCTCCTGGGGCGAGTCGTGGATATCCTCTTTGTTGTGGCGCGTAATTTGATTCTGCAACACCACCGAATCCAAGGCCCAGCCCTTGTGGGCTCGCGTTACCTCCTGTCATGGGTGGCGATGTGAATTGAAAAAAAAACGCATAAATCACCTCACAAGACCAATTCCTGTACACACAAACAATCAATCAGCACTTTTACACCAAGTTCCAGCACCAGTTTATTTGCATGGTGGTGTCAATGTCCTGCGTCACAAACAGTTTAATAGCAAACATCGTATTAAAGAGAAGCAAAAATTAATACATTCATTGTAGAGGGCTTTAAATCAAGCTTAAAGATGCATCCTCAAATGCACATTATTCATAAATCCACTCTTGCTTCAATTAGTCGTAAAATTTGCACATCATCCGATGCAAGTTAACCTTGGCTTTGATGTCGATTCCCTCGCACCAGTCTAAAAGCATAGCCTACTCTTTCACAAATCGTTTCATCTTTGAGCTCGACCTGGAAAACGATTGAATTGTCCAATCAACAGACAGCGGGCGAGCTTGTACCGGCTTAAAGAGGTTATCCGCATGGTCTCTTCATCATAAGCCATCGTCTTGCGGCAGGTGCATCCAGCGCCAAAAACAGCATTGTAAGGCTACAGTAACTGCTGCCACGGGGAGTCGCAAGATGGAGGACCACCGTAACTCAATTGCCCACCGAGAGCAACGTGTTGAGGCAAAGTGCTGTCCGGTGAGCCAACAAACCGGCCCCAGTTTTAGTTAGGCTTCAACCGCACGCTCCTAGTACGAAGCACCAGCCACCATTGTTTACCGCTCGTTAGTCGGTGCATAAATCCCTGACAAAGCCGAGGGAACGCATGGGTTGGCCCATGCTTTTGAATCTCTCACTGGCTTCATCCGTCTAGGCTCTCCGTCACGCTCTCGTTCTTATGCGCGTCATGCATTGATATTCTCGTCGCACAAGGAGTTTTGCGTGACATCATCGGGGCTCTTGGACAAAAATACTAACTTGAAACTCAAACAAATGCCAACTTTCCAAGGAGCAGCGACTTCGCGCGTCTCACGTTGGCAAGCAGGTGGATAGCATCAAGCGAAGGATACTCAGAGTGAAAACAGAGAAAAAGAGACTCCACAATTCTTCCCGGCTGGTCCTGCTACATCTTATTAGGTAAACACGGCACGAATCCCCATATCGTATGAGGGGCCGTTACCGTAAATCATCTTCCGCCTCACCAACGGCAAAACAAAACAGGACCATTCCTGCGAGAGTGAGAGAGATCCGTGCCTAAGGCTCTGTTCCATTATTCTATCCACTCTTGATGTAAGTCCATCATCATCGACAGTGTTATCATTATGATTGTAATCGGCTTCATCAACGGATCCGTTTTCTTGATACTTCATCTTCTTTTCGCTCAGCAATGCCAGGACACACCAATGTGCCAGTACCGTGATGGATACACAACAAATGCAGTGTATAACAACGCATAGCACCTGTTTTGCCTCATTACGCCATAATTAAAATACTTCAGAGATTTACAATGAGTTTAAGACCGATGCTAATACTAACGCTAACGCAAGTACAGCTAAGTGAAGCTGCTTCCATCACGATGTGGCTGATGAGATGCTAATGATTAAATTAATCCTTCTCGACGACAACACCGGCAGGAACACTTAACGCATCCGGTTGCTTGCCCACCCACCGTCCTGCACAGCTCGTGGCCTCGTCAAGAACGCCTAAAATGACGTCAGGACGCGTAAACAGGCCGTCACGTAGAGCGATGCGATACGTTTTTTTTGCACCACTTTTGACGCATCACATGGCGGGGTTTTCTCTCGCGTATCCTTGCCGGTTAATCATTTTTCCTGAGCTACCGAACAAAATGAGCGACGGAGTTAGTTAAAATAAAAACAAAATAACATTCCATTGAAGAGATAATGAGATCCAGCGTAACATGTGACCCCTTTAGTAGGTGTTTGTAAAAGATTATAATGCAAGAGCAACAATTTTTCAAAAACCGTTGGCATTTACTATCGATGTTTTATTATATGTAAACAGTGGTATAAAAACAGCAGTTCTAATGTTACACCATTTTTAACCTACTTTCTCGTTAATCAATGTTTGTAATAGAAAAATTCGATGTTATAGAAAGTAGTTAATATTGAGGCGAATATTTATGCAAATTTTTCGCAAAAAATAATGCCTTAAAGTTTATTGCAATCCGAGAGCACCAAGCGATGTAGAATAGAAACTAATTATTCTGTAATAAAGAGCAACCGATAAAGAGAAACAATCTCATCATGTTCCTCATATCTCTCCGTTAGCAATTTACGTCGCCTTGCCTGTGTTTGATTTAACAGGCGAAATGATCCATGCAAACTTCTGCTACCATGCCTGGCCAGGTTGAATCTGTGAAAATCTCTCGTGAATAAAGAAGGAAAAAACGAATGGATAATGTTGATACCAGACACGATCGTCATAATACCATTTCGTACGACTTCGTCGAAGTGCGTGACTAGCATCGGCCTGGCATTGAAATGAACCACCTATCGATTGGTAAACCAAGTGATACCGAGCGAATTATAAAGGTTGAGGCTACCCCTTTTTGCTTCGACAAGACCAGGAGAAGGAGACCATACAATTTTGCATTCTTGAATTACGACCGAACAAACACACCTACAGCGAACGATTGAACGCGTTCTATTATGGCACCACGGTGTAAGGAAAATCTTCCTCCATGGAAGGATCATAATCAAGCATAAACATGCGTATTGAGCTGTTCGCTTTGGCGTACCGAACTACTTCAAGACGCTCTTCTCTACTTACCTGTCGCATTGCGGTTAAAAATCCTTGCTGGTTGAAGAATCCAGTCATCCAGAATACCTACGAACATACAGGCGGAAAGCAAATGGAAAAGCTCAATGGACAGAAACATTAATGTCGGCGTTATTTCCGGAGTCAGTTGACGCAGCCATGAGTTATGGGGATGCACGAGCAAATCGGACTTCCTACCTTGGGTCGGTCACTGTTGATCCAAGTGCGAAACTGTTGGTTTCGCTCGAGCAGCTCCGTATACCAAAAGCCGAGCGTGGTCGATTCCCAGGAGATCTGAAACAGTGGATCAAAAATGGAATCGGTAATTGGGAGCTACATGCGCCAGAGCTCAATCGTTGACGAAGTTGGCAGGCAAAGCAGAATTGAACGAAATTCATCTAAAATCAATTAAGGAACACCTCCTATCACGTCAAATACAAAGCTATAACGGCTAGAAATGAATAAAGCTTTCAAAAAGCACATCTGAAAAAAAGCAAAGAAGCAAAATGCGGCTTGCAACGATTGAACGTAAACCTAATTTACCTTCTGCCAACGCTCAGGAATGCGAGCATCGTACATGGCGTCTAGTGATTGACGCAGGTATTGACTCATCACGATCGTACCGTCGATCGCCAGCTTCAGGTCGCACAGGTTGTTGTACACCGTGTTGATTACTCGCTGTATACGGTCAATCTCTTGTCTGAGGCAAAGCAGAGGTTAAATATTATTCGAATTGGTATCCTCTAAACAGCTTCTGTCTGACTCGTGCGTTCTCTCATCCCGTACGAACTTCGAGCAAACTGTTACATATGTATATATTTACCTGTGGCAAACTTCTTCCCACATTGTGGAACTTACCTCAGGAAAATGTTCATCGGAAGCAACGCTCCCATCCGGCTGAGAGATTCTTTCACCTCAAACGCCACGTACTGAGGTGGCAGCTTTCGCAGCATGTCACTTGCCAGCTGGAACACGATGCTCTCGCGCGTTTCGCCAGCTCCGCCGCCACCTTCCTTAGGCTGTACGCTGAGGATCGTATCCAGAATGCCCTTGGCCGTGTTAATCTGGTAGGTGATGTCCGCGTTCGAGTGCAACCCGAACACCTCCGGCGTATCGGTCGGTGGCAGCTGGTTAATGTAGTCGACGTACACCTGGATGTTGCGCGAAATCGGCACCCGGTAGCCCTTGTAGAACTCGAAGCTCGGCGTTAGCAGGTGCTCACTGAACCACACCTGCGTGAAGGTGGTCAGCAGCCGTTTGTCGAAGTCGTCGGTGACGCGCCCACCGTACATTACCTCACCGAGCATGTAGCAGAGCGTCTGCCACGATACCCCCTTCTTGGGATCCATCTCGTCCAGGTGGTTCTGGATGAACTGTACGCTGGCGGAGAAGTCCGCCTGGTTGAACTCGTACGGGATGTTCCACCCGAGCGGGCCGAACTTGCGCCGCTCCTGGACGACACAGTGCAGGAAGGCAACGGTGTACAGCAGCGGTGGCCACTGGGGTGCTGACGTGTAGTCCAAGTAGTCCTGCGTGAATGCCAGATAGCTCCGCTTCAAGCTCGCCCGTATGCCCTGAGGCGGCTCGTTTGTGAACTTGATCGCCATCTGCAACAGGCCGATCGGGAACTGCGGATGCGTCTCGGTCGTCACCCACAGCCGGAACGAATCGGCCACGTGTTCCGTCTCGATCAGCACGTCGATGATCTCGTTACAGAAGCTCAGCGAAAGGTGCACGTTCTGCAGCAGCACCCAGCCGCCCGACGCCATGCACTCGCCCATCAGCTTGCGTGCGTGGTACTCCTGGCCCTGGCCCATCGAAACCGTCTTCAGCACGATGCCTTTCACCTTGGCCAGCACGGCGATCTGGGTTGTCGGATCGGAACCGATCGACAGGATGCAGACGAGTGGTGTGCGCGGTTCCGACTCCGACCAGGTGACCTCGAGGTCGAGTATATGCATCTCGCCGTACTCCTGACCAAGGGAAGCTTCGATGTATCGGCGAGCTTGGGAGATCGTGCGATCGGGGCTCCAAGATCGGATCAATAGAAGCTTCCGAAAGACATCTAGCTCGTGCTCGTAGTCGCACGGTATTACCTCCAGCTCTGGGCGCTCCGTTTCGTACCAGTTCTTCCACTCGCGCTCGTTGTACTCGATCTTCTTCAGGATGCCCTGGAAAGTCTTGAGCTTGCTGATCTCGACCAGGTTCAGCCACGTGATGTCCAGAATCCATCGGAAAGGCTTCGGTGTGACCGCGTTCAGGTCCAACGAGGCACCTCCCTTGACGAACGCCATAAACTCATCGTGGCTGATGTTACCCTTCTGGTAGTCGATTTTTATAGCCAGCATCAGCGTGAACAGCTGCTTGTGCCGCTCGTACAAAGAGCGACTCGTGAAGGCCCACACCTCGTACGTCAGGTACTTCAGTATGATGTTGATGCGTTCCTCCGTGATGTTGCTCTTAGTCGACTTGGTGATCGAGTTGTCGAAAATGATCAGAAACTGCTTCAGCGAGTTCTGGTACATCACGTTCACGTTCGACATCTCAACGATCAGGAAGTACAGTATCGATCCGCGGGCGGCTACCGCACGGAACTCCTCGCGTGCGATCATAATCTTCTTCTCCGTTACCTCCGATATCTTGAGCTTCTGGTTCACCTCCTCCGCCGTCGTTTTCGTCTCCTGCAGCACCTCGATCAGCGCCTCGTCGTCCACCAGCGATCCCTCCGTCGACGTGAGCCGACACAGCAGGTTGCCCTCGAGCTCCTTCATGCTGCGCTGGTTCTTCATGACGCTCTCGAACAGCTGCACCCGTTCCGCCTCGAGCTCTGACTTTTCCATCAGAATCACGCGCCCCAACAACTGATCCTCCAGGCCACGCATAGTCACCGTGAAATCGATGATCGATGTCTTGGAGCTGATCTCCGGGCTGAACGGTGGGTTCGGCAACTTGGTGGTGATGTACAGCATGAAGCCGGGCATCACGTCACACTCCTTGTCACCGACCAGCACCTTCTCGATGGAGCCCGACTTTATAAAGTTCTTCTCCAGCACATTGTCAATGACTGGGTCCAGCTCCATTCCAACGTCCTCAATCAGCAGTGGCCTGCCCAGCGAGAGGCTATCCTCCAGATGCGTGCGGAAGTACTTGTGATTGAGCGAGGTGATTTGCAGCTCGTTCTGGTCCTCCTTCGATTTGATCCACAGCTTGCCCTGCGTCTGCGGGTCGATCAGCAACGGGTAGCTGCTCGACTTGGTCACTATCAGGGCGTTCTGCACCGACAGTTCGTCGTTTGGTAGACCCTGCAGGTTCCACTCGGAAATGGTCGCCGAGTCGACAAGCATGCTTATGATGTTCAGGTTCGCCGTGAACGGAATGGTGCGCGTCTTTAGGATCTCCATCCAAGTTTTCGAGAGCGTACAGCGGAACTCCTGATTGTAGGGCCCGCAGTACGACAGAAACCCTGTTGCGAGCAGCACATCGCCTACCAGCTTTCCCAGTTGTATCTTGAACTCCTTGCTTTGCTGCGTCCAGCGAGCTTTCTCGCCGCCCAAACCATTGATCAACGCCGTCGCCGCCGTCATCTTACGCAGGCAGCTGTTCGCTGCATCCGTCAACCGTTGCTTCTCCGAAACCGCCGCGTCGTACTGGTCCTTAACCTTCTGCAGTGCCGCCTCTCGTTCAGCCAGCTGGTTTTCAGCGGCTGCCAAATCTTCCATCGCAATCTACGAGCAAAGTGGGGAGAGAAATAAACACATGACGTCGTACTCGAGACGCCAGAATTCTAGTGTCTCGGATACGAGGTACAAAACACAACGAGCTGAAACCAAAAAAAGTCCAACTTTCCCAGCTCAAACACCTGCCCACCAGCCCCTTTACATACCCTTAGTCGAGCTTCCTGCAACATAAGGTTAGCCTTCAACGGCAAGACCTCCTTGTTGACACCGTGAAAGAACGCCATGGCTTTGGTCCACGACAGAAGCCCGGCAACGTCACCGCAAACTCGGCGCGCTGTGTCCATGTTGTAG